>NC_071411.1:16195020-17675040 GCF_017976375.1 Cuculus canorus
ATAAAATTGATGAAGAGAACACAGTGAGGACACATTTCCTCATTTAACGTTATATTTTGTATTCACAATCTACATTGTTTAGGGTATGCGAAAACTCCCAGGCCCAAATTCAAATCTTTTTTGGCAGTCCTTTAGAAAGGTTGAGCCCAAACTTTAAATATATTTTCAGGGATTAACAAGAAAGGTTATTTTTTATTGCCACCAATTCATTCTGCTTGTAAAACTGTGACTAATTGTACAGCATCTTTAAAATCCTACATTATGAACATATTTGTTAATTTCATTTCATTTTCCATTTAATGGGAGATTTATTGAGAAGACTTTAACATAAAATCAGATTATGGCATCAGCTTCATTGTCCAGCTTTTCTATATTAAGACAAATTCTTGCACAATAGAGAAAATCAAAAAGAGGAACTGCAGTTAAATGAAAATGTAGTGTGGACCGAAAAAATAATAATCACATCAATTGCCTCTTACTTCTCTGACTGTAAAGCAAAGCTTCCAGAGCCTGACTTGGAGGAACTGAAATTTAGGGATTATTTTAACAGATTTCATAGCCTGAGCTATTAAATGTCTAACTGACAGTAATGTGACACATCCACATTCTCCCCTAATTTCTCCTGTGGCAGCCACATGGTATGTGGGGACATCAGCACTGAGGAGGGACCAGGACCTTTGTCTCACAGGGCATTAACCCCTTCAATGCCACCCTCTTAGCCAGGTCTTTATCATCTTGAAGATTCTCTGCATTAGCCCCTCATCTTCTACATTCTTCTTTCCATGAGGCACCATAGCAACTCCTCTAATATCCACGTCAAGGAATTATTCTATGTTTTGATTTTCCTTTTCAGCAACTGTTCTCCAAACTGTCCTCTGGGAAGCTCTCATTTTCTTATGTCAATGCCCTTTTATCTCTGGGACCACACTTACTTTTTCCCCCTTCAATATTGTTCGGGCCCTACCACACCACTGAAGTAAAATTACAGACCTATAATTTTCCATGTCATATTTGAATGAAGACATTACATTTCATTTGTTGTTCTCCAGTTGCATTATGTGTGGAATTTAATTTGTCAGCTCTTTGAGATCATCCCAACTCACTCTATCCTTGACAGGTTTTATCTTTGCTTTACAGAAAGAGCATTGAACCCCCCACCTCTGTATTCACCTTTTCCTGTAGCAGAGGAAAACCATGAGAGTAGCTTTTGTATAGCCATGATCTGACTCAAATTGACCTGCAGGCTCTTTCATTTTAACTCTATTTCCTTTTTGTGAAGTGATACGTCTGGACTTCCCATTTCTCTGTCCACCATTCCCTATTGGCTTCCTGCTTTATAGTTAGCTATTATTTGGTCACATCTGGATCTTAAGCACTGTTCTTCCCCCCTCTTTAGAAAACTGTCTGAGGCTACTATCGTCAACATGATACTAAAGATTTTTCAGGTCTTTTGCACAATCAAGGTCCTCATGACTCAATCCAGTTGATATTACCATCCTCTTTCCTTAATTTATTGAACTGTTGCCTTTTGGAACCAACAATCACAGTCCTCCACTCTGTAAGCCAAATCAGCCAAGGACTGTTCTTAATTATTTTCTACATTCGTTTTATTTGGTTGAGGTCTTTTCGCTGCTAAATGAGAGCGCCACGAGAAAATCAAAACCAAGTCTAATGCAGCTTCACCTGTTGATCCAGAGACTCCGTGGTGCCAAGTTTCCCTCAACCCAAGCAATGCACCCCACACTAGACATACAAACTCACCAACCGTCACTCAGTGGGACTGCTCGCTCTTCGGCAGAGCTGGGTACTGCTCAGACTCCCCTCCCTGAGTCGCTCTGGTTGCTGGTTCCCCTAGTAGTGACCTGCTCAGCTTTTAAAGCCATCTACTGAACGCTTCCCCCACCCCAGATGCAGCTGAGACCAAAGGTTGAGATCAGAGGCTGTATCCTCATATGCAAAACCTTTCTGTTAATTGCAACACCCTCTGCCACCCAACCCTTCAAGTTACATCCAAAGGCAACTGTGTCCCACATTAACTAACCTTTCACGAACAGGGATGGCCCTTCACCCACCAGGGACAAATTCAGGACAAACTCTCCCATTGCAGCGCTGGCGTCTATCAGATCTCTGTGGATGTTAAGAAATCATTTGTCAGATACCCCTTTTCCTTGCTTCCTCTATATCCCTGTACATATTAACTTATTGTTCCTTCACGATGTGTTTCTGCAGGCTCTGCTCTCACTGTCTTCCAGGGGAATTTGCATACAGAGAGCCCCTACCTTCACCCACTCTGCTAAAGCAATTTTAACCTTCTGGCTGAAGTTCTCTTGCATGACCTCTAGGTCACCTAAAATCCTGCATCAGACTTATTTTGACCACTCAAGAACAAATGAAGGGATTCACAGGCCACAGCAACACTTTCAATGGTAAATTCCACCCCGGAGTAAGGGGAGGGATTACATAAAGTTCCTGAATTTCTTGCCAGCAACCAAGCAGTTGACTTGGACTGGTGAGCGAGCAATGTCCACAACACGAGCCCCCATTTTGCACAGGTTTATATAACCCTATTTCAGTAGGAATATTTCCACAAGACTTATGTTGCAAATCCCCATTTGGGGGGATTTAAAAACATTCCCCTGCAGTGTTTATAATCCAGACACCGCAACACACTGAAGCACAAGAAAAAAAAGCAGGAAAAAAGCTGTCTTTAGGCGGGCCAGCATAATGTTCTTATCCAATCTGAGTAGAAAACTCAGCAGAAAGGTAACCAGAGACAGAGAGAAAAACAACACATCTAAGCTAACTTCGCAAGTCAGCATCTGCTGTAGCCCATATTTCCTACCTTGTAGCCACATGCAGTCATCCATACTATTTTGTATTGCCCCAGCAGAAATATCTTCTTTGCAAGGACACAAGGAATGTTCAAAGCCAAGCACTAGCTCCCAGTTTACATTAACAAGAAAGGCTGCTACCAGTACTGTTGCAACCAGCTCAAATGTGCTTCTCACAAACACAGAGCACGTAAACCACATCTCCCATTTAAAAGGATCATCTACCAGCCAAGAGTAACAGCACAGTAAAAACGTTTCCAGTGGTCAAAAGACAGCACAAATTCTTGTGAGAAATCCATGGAGGGCCATTAAATACAAAGATGCCACCTCTGGCAGTGCAGGCAGCAAGTTGCTGGAAACTGGGAAGCATTGGCAGCTATCTCCATTCTTGTCTCCCCAAGTATCCACCGTTAGTTCACTGTCAGGGAGAGAATACCAATTGGACATAACTTGGTCTGATCAATCCTATGGTTCAGCTCTTCCTTCCTCTCTGGTCACGGCTTGAACCTGTTATTCTTTCTGAAAATGTTTTACAATCAGAAATATAATAAGCATATCTGATGGTTTTCCATCTTCTAAAAAGGAATAAATCTTTAAATGCAGCTAAAGGTGCTATGAGAATTCATTACAGATTGTTCAAGATACACGTGGTCCTCTGTGCTCTGTCCCATAGAAGGGCATCAGAACCTTTGTAATGCAGAGGCTGCAATCACACCAGACCTCGAGTTCACAGAAGTAACTTCTTTCAACACTACATCTTTAGGAATAACGTTATTATAAAAACTTAATGACATTGCAAAAGGTGAAATTCTAAAAGTCTAAAGGAATTAAGTGGCTTCTGCACTGCTGGTCCTTTTCTTCCAAAAACGTGCCTTCTCCTTTGCTTGTAGATACTTGACAGTTCCATTGGCTCTGCGCCATTTCAGACCAGTGCTTTACCAAATCAAAATACAAATTTGAGGAGGGACTGGGAGAATTAAGAACTCCTTGCTGTAGCAGGAGGCCAGGTTCAAGAACATCTAAGGAACCTGAAGGTGCACAAGTCCATGGGAGCTGACAAGATGCATCCACAGGTCCCAAGGGAACTGGGAGATGAAGTTGTTAAGCCACTATCTATCACATTTGAGAAGCTGTGGCAGTCTGGAGAAGGTCCCACTGACTGAAAAAAGGGAAACATAACACCTATTATTTAAAGAGGGGAGACCCAAGGAACTACAGGCCAATCAGTCTCATCTTTGTGCGGCAAGATCATGGAGCAGATCCTCCTGGAAACTATGCTAAGGCACATCAAAAATAACGAGGTCATTGGTGACAGCCAACATGGCTTCACTCAGGGCAAACTGTGCCAGATAATTTGGTAACCCTCTATTTCTCTTGTTTAAGACACAAAATGCAAATTTGCAGAGTGAATACAGTAGAAGAACATTTATTGGCTGTGGGAGAAGGTTAATTTGGTGTTTAAATATTCTCACCTCTGAACTTCTCAGAATGTTTGAAGGAATCTTTTACTGAAGGAATAGGAATAGAATCAAACTGGAAGAATATACATCACATACTATCTTGACTTCTAATTAATTAATCTATTGAAATTTCAACTTGAGCTTACAGATAACCAAAAACTATGTATCATTAAAAAAAAGAATCAAAAGTTGGCCCAAGTATACAGTTCATACTTTTATAATTGGACTGGATGTCGCCAGCTTTCTGTGACAGCAAGAGTTGCAGAACAGAGGTCGCATGCAGATCTAAGGAGACAGGGGAACAGAAGAATGGAGAGCATTCCTTTAAATGGATTTATTTGGAACTGCTTTGGTTGATGATTTACAGATATGTTATCATTGCTAGTACTCAGTGACATTTAAAGATCTAAATAAGCACATACTGTCTTTTAACAGGTCAGACTCCACACTTCGAAGATCTAAATAAGCACATACTGTCTTTTAACAGGTCAGACTCCACATTTTGAAGACTGTGACTGAGGTTGTCAGGGCACACAGCCTCCTGCTGTAGCTGTGGGGACAGGCTGTGTCCTGGTCCATAGACGTAGAAATCAGGAGAAACCTGTGACTCACCTTCACAGAATTGCATACAGCAATGGTCCTTCCACGCTGGCAAGGCCTCACCATCACTCAGGTACTACAAGGAGGAGGACATCATGCTTTATCTATTCCCTTTTGATCCTCTTCAGGCAGATTTATGCTTCCTTTGCTCAAAGCCTATGAATGCAGGAAGCAACCTAGCCCTTCAAAAAGAGTCAAACCAGCCAAACAGACTCCAAGTGGGCATTTTTAGCATTGTTCCATTGGAAGCACAGTATTTAAGGTTTCATACGTGTACTCAATCTCCCTTGCTATCTGCTACCACACACATCAACTTCTGAGTTGGTGTCTGGTTTAAATTACACTCTGTGGAGGGCCAAAGCTTTGAAAGATGTAAAGAGTCCATAGAGGTTTTGTGTGCAATTAACTGGCTGAAAAGGAAGGAGATTCCACTGTCATCTCCTGTAAGGGAAAGCTGGCAAACAAAACCTTTGCTAAGCTTCACAAAATCCACTATAGAGAGTTATATTAGAAATCAGTTACTTTTGCTGCTCCTGAACTAACTTGTTAAACTGTAGCTTGATCATGTAAACTTAGTTAAAGTTAATAAGTACCTGCCTCTTACAGTGGATATTTGCATTTTTATCTGTGTAAAACACAGGCACATAAATCAGCAGTGAGGCACATAGGACCTTAACTAGATGTTACTAAAGAGGAGAAGTTCAAGCTTTGTTGGTCTAACTCTTCCCTCTTCAAGAGGCAGAGAGAGGAGTACATGCTGCAAAGAGATAAGGAGAAAGCAGTGGCTGGGTGGTTATTTCTTCACCTGTTGACTGCACGTAAGTGTTCAACTGTGAGATATTCCCTTGCACGTAGCATATGCAAGTGTACTTCTTCATAGCTTTGGGGATATGAAGAACCAGAGCATGGATTCATGAAATCAGACTGCCACGGAACATGGAATTGGGGGATCATTTCATTTAAGTAATACTGCTTTGTTTTGGGGTGTGGTTGGGTGGTTGTAGGTGTTCCATTCCTGCAGTCAGTGCTTCCAAAATAACATGCCCTAGCTTCCCAAAGGATGTCCAAAAGGAAAAACAACACGTCCACAAAATAATTCCACCCACACCAGGGCAGAACCAGTTTTTGAAGTGCCCATCTATTTCTCACTTCACAAAATACATCAGAATTTACCTCAATGTCCAAAGAAGGAAAATCCTCTTTGACGCTTAAAGATCATAATCATTTGCAAAACCACTGCCAAACTGCTCCCTCAGTTAGCAGTTAGCCCTCCTCATAACTGAATAGGTTAACTTGACCATGCAAAGTTGCTGAGCATTATTTCACATTTTAATGCATGCCAACCATTACAAAGATTTCACAAGAGCTACACTAGGAAATCGGGGCCATCCAGGGCCAATTTATTTATTTATTTATTTTCCTCCATGAAAGTAAGAGAGAAAAAAGAATCAAAGAACACAATCAAACTATTCCTGTGCCAGTTTTGGCTCTAGTCCCTCTCCCTGGTTATTCCAAACTCAGAGTCCCTTCAGATACAGCTTTAATGGCTTTGCTGAAAGTTTGTGGACATCTCCATGAACACCTTTTGCAAACCACATAACAGGTACTACTTAACTCATAGGCGCACTGACATCTTTGTGAAGGAGTCACGAGCACAAGAAACATTTAGATCTATCTGAAGAGTGAGGCACTAAGGTTTCTGCTATAACTGCTCAGTTTATTTTCCCCTTTGGTTAGAAAAACTCCTTGTAAGGAGATAATTTCCAGTTAGCTTCTGAAGCTTTGATTTTGTCCAACTATGCACTGCAAGTTAATTTGATTTGTCTCCAGGAAGCTAGTGTAATTTGGTTATCTTTTTCTCGCAGTCTCTTTTTATTTAGCTTTGATATAACTTTTCCCCTTGAGGATCACAGAGGGAGGTCTCTTTTTTTTGTTCTTGTCAGCTTCAGCTCTTTCTCTGTTTCTTTAAGTCCCAAGAGTTCATTAGTCTAGCATGTTGCAAAATCACAACATGGCACTAGAAGATCTCCCCTTTCTTTAAGTTTTGGACAGAGCAAAGGTGCTCCAAACAAAGGAGACAGCAGAGAGGGAGACTCGGGTTAGGATGCTTTTACCATTCAAGGATTTGGTAACTACAGGTACAAACTCCACGCCAAGGATGGACAATCTGGACTCTCAGTCAGCATTTTAGTAGCAAACTCAAGACAGCATTAAAGTACAGTCAAATCTAGCCAGACCTGTCTGTTCAATAGCAGCCATTAGTATTTAATGGCCACAGCCGAGCCCTCAGATATGGGAACAAGTAGAAAATGTGCATAGTTTAGTATGTGTGGTTGACTTATGCACCCCACTAAAGTAAGTTAAACAGCAAGCCTACCTCTTCTGTGCTGGCTTCATCACTTTTTCTGCTGTGTCTTCAAGGGCAGACATCCCTGTTTTTTAACAAAGCAATTGTAGATCTGACAGGAACACAGAAAGGCACACAATGCCTTTGCTCTGGTAGCTTAACTCTTCCCAGCAATGGAAGGCTGCAAGTAGAAAAGGTATCAGGATTGTCCAGTACCTGTTTATTATAGGTTGGAGAAAAGGAGTTCAACTATACAAGGAACTATGATCACACAAAATAAACCAGTGATTATACAAGGAAGCTGAGACCCGTGGGTGCTGTAACTGAAGAGCTGCAGGCTGCTATTCTGACGGAAGGGACATCCTGAACTGGTGACCAGCAGCCTGGGTCTGTCAGCAAAAACTCACCCAAGTTTAGGATCATCGTGCAGTAGTCTTCAGAAAGGCAGGTACCACACTGAATGTCTCTGCTGTGACCAAACTGCCAGGGGAGCCGTCTACAGATCACACCCAGACTTTGCCGACAGCGGGGTGAGGGGATAAGAGAGTAGAAACAAAGCCTGTGAGAACCGCACTAGGAGTGCCTTCCCGAACAAGAGAACTTCATGTTGTTTTCCTAGGCTGCGATGATTCAGCATCACCTCAAGTCATTAGACAGCCTCTGGAAGCAAACGAAGGCTCTTGAATAAACACACATACCTACATCAGAAGCCACATATATAATGCTGGAGTTTTGCTTAGAGCTTGGGGAAGAGGAGGTCTGTTCTCAGCTCTGCAGCAGACTCCTTTGCAACTAACAGCCACCTGCTCGCTCTCTCTTTTACCACCTGGGAACTAACTTCCCTCCTAAGTAAGGGTGCTGGGAAATTCCGTACAAGGCATTTCAGGCTTTTCCAGTATACAGTACTACAGACTAGAAAGCCCTTCTTGACATTCCCATTAAGATGGCAGCTCCAGCCACAGGCAGGGAGGAAGGGGAAAGATGGCATCGCCTGTGTGTAAGCAAATGAGAAGTCAGATGTGAATAGCCACAAGAATGAGAAAGCAGAACAAAGCACCTCAAGAAACTAGTTGTGTCTTAAACAAACCTGAACATGACATTACATAGAGCTGAGACACAAGTGCAGAGACAGAAAAAAAACAGACAAGCATCAAAAAGTTGTATCATTAGATTAATTTTCAGAAATTTACTAAAATGCACACAAGAGATTTATCACAAAACCAGCTTAACTCCTCTGTATTTCAACAATAGGTTTATTTTAAGAAACATAACATGACATTAAGTAAAAATGCAAAATTGTGCAATTATGGCAAAATGTTTAAAAATCCACACATTTGCCCTCATAGGACTACAGTACTTCTTACTAACATACCTGAGCACTGAATGTTGGATGCCATTTCTAAACAGCCTTACGAACAGGGAGCTCTTCGATTTCATGTAGAACATACACACACTGCATGTCTGCTGCACCAAAATCGCTTTTAGTTATTCTAAGTTTAACTGATTGGAATCAAGTGGAAATTATAAAAGGTTTCCTTCTAAAGTAACTAATAATTTTTGAAAAGAGATTTACACTCATGTAAGTCCTTACTATGCTAGAAATTCATTTCATAGAGGGGAATAAAATTAATCCAGAAAAAAACACCAGGTGGGGAAAATGTACAGATTACTGCTTAAATATTATCAGTACCTTTGGTGCAATATATTTTTTTTTTGTGCTGTGCAAGTTTATTTGAGCCTGACTCTAACGCGAAACTCTACCAGGAATCTGACTTTCAGCAAAACGCAGAAGCAATTAAGAATTGGCAAAATGTCACAGCTACATTACTGTCTCAACAAACTCCTCATGCACAAGATTCAGTATATTCTACTCCCACGGCAAGTTCCAGGATTTAGCTTTTAAACACATTACAGACTTGGATCACACCCTCAGTTTGAATGGTTAAACAGAATGGAGATCTTCGTACTTTAGTGCAGATAAACAAAATTAACAAACCTACTGCAGAATGAACCACAGCAAATTGTACTTCTATACATCACATGACCAGTCAGTTGCTAACTCAATTCTATTTCATAGTTTCAAGTAATATATTGAAATTTGTTCTACTAAATAAATATAGAAGATTGTCAAAAAGCAGCAAGAAGTCTTGTAAATATTCAACCAAGCTTAAAAAAAAACAAACCCAAAACAAGAAAGTTACATAACACTTTGCCAAAAAAGAAAAAAAAAAAAAGGTTTTACACACAACTGCAACACTGTTAGGGAGGGTGCTTCAGAAAGCTTGCAGCTAGAGGCCTACAACAGCGCAAAGAGCTAGCCAAGGACTAAGGATCATTTTAAAAATCAAATCAGTTTACTTTTAAAAAAACTCCTATTCTTGGCTATGGAGATATATAAAACAGTACCCAGAAGAAAACCAAACACAATCAAAGAAACAACACACCTCAACACTGCTGGAAAATGCAGTCTTAGCAAGAATCATTGCTTCAACTTCAAGGAAAAAAAAAAAAAAAATCAGGCGCTCACATTTGAAACAACGGGTTTGGTGAGTCTCTGGAAGATGAGGTATGTAATGCAAAGTGGCATATTTTTTTTTCCTTTTCATTTCACAGTTTTTTTTGTTTGTTTTTGCCTTTTAAACATTTTGTGCAAGAATTAATAGAACCAGACAAGTATTTTTGTGTATTAGAAAGATTCCATTTGGAAACAGTAAGACCACATAATAAACAAACATTATCCAAATACTCAGCCATGCCAGAGGGATAAACAATGAGCTAAATATTTGGCTTACTGAAATATCAGCTGTTAAGCCAGATAATGGTAAGCACTTACAGCCAGTGATGGCCAATGCCATTTCAAGTTAACTGGTTCACTTCGATTAATTTGAGAAAATAGGGAAGAGATAACACAGCTCTGCAAAAATTAGAGCTGTAACAAGTTAAACCTGGCAAATTACAGCTGATACGAGTTTTAGGATTCATCTTTTCCCTTTTAAATCCAGTTTTCACTACTGAAGTAGAGGCTAAACTTATTTACTTCTTAAAAATAAGTTAAACGTTCAATATGTAGAGGAAAGTGTTGCCATATATTGGATCCTTATTCTCTATTCACATCTAAGATTATTTAAGCCATGGACACTTACTGACAATTTTGCTTTAATACACTGGAAAATGAAGACAGCTCAGTAGTGCAAATTTTCACATTATAGATCAGAACGAAATAAAAGGAATTTGAGGGCTTTGCTGCAGGAAAAAAAAAGAAAAACAACTCGTAAAGTTAAGCCACACTTTTCCAAATTACTGGAGCACATGCCAACTCTGCACATAGCACTGCACTTTAGTGGAGACAGAATGAACACTCCACACAAAGAAAAAAATCAGTATTAAGGCCATATCCTGTCACCATTCTGTGCAAGAACACCACTGCAGTAAAAATGTTACATTACAAAAGACAATTTGATGACAGGACAGGGCCTGAAGACAGACACACACACTCCATGAAAAATAATAGGCTGTCTTAACCAGTAGCATAAAGTTAGCCCATTTCAGACAAACAAGTATTATAAATGTACTAGCACCATCAACTTTTGGGTTAAAGCCCTTTATGGGATGAAAAAAAGGTTTTAAGCAGTGTTAAAAAAAAAATATATTTTTACAGCACTACATCTGTGTGGCAGAAAAGAGGTGTTGGGATATCCTGCCTCCCATCATTAAGCTCAATTTTAACAAAACCCCACAGACAGGAAGTGGTGCAGTGATCTGAACAGGCCTCTGTCCACAGCAAAGGTACTCCATGTTCCAATTCTGCTTGGAGATTTTCCTTTCAAATTGTAGTGCACAAACATCACAAAAATCTTAGCAGACTTCAAAAACAGTACAAAAAAAAGATAATTATTAATCGGGATCTACCATTTCTCTATGCACTTTCAATCCAAAATAACAATAAAAAAAAAAAACTTAGTGATATTGCCTCAAATTTTACCCGTATTTAAAAAAAAAGAGAAAAAAAGAAGTCACTTCAAAACATCTTGGACACCCTTAGCTATTAATGCTAGATTTTCTTTCACTGTAGTGCATAGTTATCCTGGCTCTTCCACTTAATTTGCTCTTACCACAAAAACATCCCTCTAAGTATGACGTGATTAAGTGTTTACCAGAAAAAAAATGCTGATAATTGCACTTTGTAACCTCCTTCTCATTTCCCAAGAAATTATCAGTAAATATGAAACTGAACCAGTAATTCTCTCCCCAGACTGCAACCTTTAAAGAGCACCCATCCCCATATACAAAAAACTGCCCGCTTCAGCTTACAATAAATACTGACAGATTTTCTTTGTTTTCTTTTAAGACATGTTTTCTCTAGCATCAGATCACCATTGAAATCACTAAGGCCTGTTACTGGAAAATAAAATTTAAATAACTTTCTGAAGACACTGCGGATACAATTTAGCAACAACACATTCAAAATGCCGGCCTAAATCCCAGAGCCTATCTGGAGTCTCATACACTTTTTGCCACTGGTCAGCAACCTCATCATACTGGTAGAGTGAATTCTTCCTGCTGGTTCTGAAAACATACTCTTCAACAGTGACTTGAGTAGCTCTGACAAACAGATGGAGTTTGTTTTTGAGGAGTACGAGTTTTATATATGGATTAATGGACTGATCACATGGAAAGTCTTTTTTTCGAGTCCACTTATTTTGTTCAATGTCATAGGCCTCTACGGTTAACATACGTTGATGGTTTCCACAGGTTCCAGCTATGTAGTAGATGGAGTCATTGTATACAGTTGCCAAGCCTTGGATTCTAGGCACAGTCATAGGGGTCAAAAATCCCCAGTAATCCTTCTGAGGATCATAGCAGAGAAAAAATTCCCCTGAAAAGAGAGGAAAAATAAAACATAACTTATGCTTCATTTCCAGAACAGCAAATTCTGCAGCCACTAAGCTTTCAGGTATGTTCTTCCACAAACAGAAATGGTCTACCAATGTTTAAAAAACTTGATCCCATTAAAAAAACCCAACACCATCACCTGCTTTCTTCCGAGTGCATTAGAAAAATATCAACATGAGTAAAATCTACTTCGAGTTTCTATTCCAGCTGAAGAAGAGGGAATGTATTCCAGCTGAAGAAGAGGGAATGCGAAGCCTATCAGAAGTACAATGCTTTACATATTTCCCATCTATCCTTCACTACTACTAAGCCATGCTTAATAGTTTGGGACAAAACCTTTCAAGATTCCAGTCTTGAAATGTCTGCAGTATTTGTTTAGCTATTTACCATCTTCAAAACATGTCCTCAGCAGTCTGGGAGTCACAGTTCAGCGCCTGAAAGCTGTTAAATCTAAGCAAATAGTTATGTCTTGTACTACACACAGACTTGGAAGCTACTTGTATCAGGTAGCTGGGTTACACTTTCAGATTGATTTGTTTAAAAGGATACCAGGTGAATACTTGCATGAAGCTACTGATTCATTATTAGTTTTGTGATTAGATTACAAAACACCTCTTCTGGCAATCACTCAGAGTAGCATCTACAGACTGCACATAAGAAGATTAGCTAACTGAAAGCTCAAGCACGTGAGCTCACGTTCATCTTTTTTGGTTTAAAGAACATGGATAAAGACCACCTTGTGTTTTGAAAAGCCTGGAAGAGATGTCTAACAATTGCCAAATATTAGTATAAATCAGATCACATATAATTTCACATGGCTAAATGAAGAATTCTAACCAAGCTGCTGTGTAACCAAGCACCTCAAGAAGAAGCAGGAAGAGAGAAATAATACAGTAAAATGAGTGAATCATAGCTGAAGATATCAAGCCTTACAGATAACATTTTTTTGACTATTGTCATTTGTTCTGCAGTGTAATCTCCTACGACTGATGCCCATGTTCCATTGACATCTTAACATCCTATCAATCCTTACTGACTACTCTAAACTTACAAGCTTCCTCTAGAAAAATTATTGAAAGTTAACTTTATACTACTTCAGCAACTCAATCAAGGTTTTATCTACCACACTCAAATGGAAAAGTTGCCTATTTCCTCTAACATGAATCTTTACTATTTGCTAATTAGCACAGTGAAGTAGCTTGCTTATTCATGTGAGCATCAAGTAGCCATTTAAATCACTAAAGCACAAAATTAGTACAGCTAAAACTTGTAAACAAGGTGCACTCTTTTCTATAGACTATAATATCCACTTTTTAGCAGTTCTAAGAAACATTTAAATCATGAACAAATACTCTACCAAGTTAAATATTCTTCAGCATTTCTTTTTAACCTCCTAAAGCAGATGGCTGACCCCAGAGAAGTCAGAGATTGAAAGAACTTGCTGGTGTAACAGAATTATTTAAAGCCACAACCAACAAGAGTCAAACCTGCTACAGAAAAAGAATGGAAGAAGAAAACTCTCTGCAAATTGCATGGAAACCCAACAACTGTACCAAGTGACAGGAATGCAGAGTCAAGGAATCAGGTTGAGTTCTTCTGGTAAGTAAACAATGACCTTACAACAGTCTCGATCCATTTTCTTTCCTGTGGTCCAGCTTTGTATGGAGAGAGACCCAAGGAGAGAGCTGGTATAGATCTAACACCCCAACTTCTGTGTTTACATAGGTGACACTTAGCAAAACATAAGCAAGACACTCCCTCTTTCTTTTCTTGGGACTCTTAATACATTCTCATAGAGCACTCTCAGCGCTTTTAACTGTTGACTGTTCTATGGCTCATGTATATGTTTTATACAAGATCTTCAGAAATAAAATAAAGAGAAGAATAAATTATTTGATCCATTCCCATAATGATTCTTTTTACTCATTCAAGAAGTACTAACTAACACACCAATGAGTCTGATCATTTACCAGAAGAAATGACATAAAGGCAGTACTATAACTACTGACCAAAGAAACAGAATGATCTAGAAAGAGATAAATCATCTTTCTTATTACCAGGACAACTTCAAAAAGCAGGGTAGGCAGGAAATGAAAGCCTACAGTGGTTAATTGGCTCTTACAAGTCACCAAGAATACAGGCACCAGGCTTAGCTAAATAAAATGTTAAGTGCTTTTCATAGGACAATATATTTTCTTCAACATTAGTGCAGTTCACCCAGATAAAGAATATTTAATAAAGAATTTTCACAGCAAAATTTAAATACTATCCTGTTGACTTAGAACACTACCAAAAATGCCATTTGTGCAATAACTCAATACTACAACTTAGTGACACATTCCCAGGACCCAAGAACTCAAGCAGCAACCTTGCTCTTCTGTGCCCACTGCTCTCCCTAGCTTTCTTCCATCCCATGGTCCCAGGACACTCTTCAAATGTTCAGGTAACCTGGGTTTTCCAAGGTGCTTAAGAGAGTGCAGTCAGACTGAACAATCCCCAATTCCAGTAAAACACCATATAGTCAAACCACCTTACCCTCTAAAACATAGATGTTATCCTTATATTCCACAGCACTATGAAACTCCATTGCTACTGGCATTGGACAGACAGCTGTCCAACAGTTCTCTCGGCTGTCATAACACTCCACAGACTTGAGTGAGTTTCGCCCATCTCCTTCATAAACACGACCACCTATTGCATACAGTTTACCACAGCAATGAACCAATTTGCAGCCTATTCTGGCTCGCAACAAAGGAGCTTTCGGAATCCACCTATTGCCAGAGTGATCATACATCCAAAAATCACTCTCTGCTCTGTGGTCAATGGAGACCTCGCTGCTGCTTGGTCTGTAACCACCCGCAATATAAATATCATTATCAGGAGATACAAGAATTCCAACCTCCCTCAAGTCATTTGGTGGCTTGCATAGTTTAAACACTCTCCCTGTGACCGAATCTAAACAAGGCACTGTTTGCTTCTTTCCTGAGTGTTTGTGGGCAGCATCAAAGCATATGATCATTTCAGAAGCGGTCATTCCAAGCCGTTGTGTGTAGCCATTGGCACTATGTTGTCCCTTTTGTACACAGCTTTTGGCCATAGCCTGTGCAAACATGGGAGGGATTTTCTCTAAAAATGTCTCTTCCAACAGTGGCATACGGATGCATTTGGCAAATATTTCTGGAAGGTGCACTTCTCTCTTACTTTGTTCATGCTCAAACCACCTTATAATGCTGTCATAAACATGTTCTTCTTTGTCTACATTTAAATCGTCACTGTCGAGTATACTTATCAGTTGGTCTTTTCTCAACTGAAGAAATTCTTGCTCTTTGGTGACACTCAGAAACTTTTTACGAATGTAGTCTTGTGATCTGTCTTTCAGTTCCTGATGACCATAGTGATCAGCAAAGATAAACACCCCAATGGAGTTCTGCGGGTCCAAATGACTGATCATATATTTAGCACACTGGTCTTGTATGGAAGGGATCTGGAAGATACTAGCTGCAGTGAACAAAGCTTGAACGTTGGCCTCTGTCAGCATTACTCTGGAGGTATATGCATAGTTCAACACCAAATGCATTGACTCTGCTTCAACACCAACTATACGAACTTCCTTCTGGGTGCTCTCTGTAAGGCCGCTAGTGAACATAGATCTACAAAAGAAAAACATTTAGCAGTTTATTTGTAATTACCTTCTAACTACAGGTATAAGAAATGAAGTTATACTAAACAAATAATCCAAATGCGTTTGCCCTTATATCAGCACAAATACATTTATCACTGATGTTATGCTGTCCTGTCTGGGTACCTAAATATAAGATCAGTTCTAGACTAACTGAAACAACTTAACAAGAAATCTCAGCCTGGCACTAAGCTCACAAACCCCATATTAAAATTCACTCAGTTTACAAGCAAGGCTCTTGACATATCTATGAGTCTTTGCTCTCAATTTCCAACATGTTATTTCATATGCATATTCTAGCATGCTACAATATATAACTTTAAAATGAGAGAAGTAGTCTCAATACACTGTTAGCATATCCAAGATACTCTCAATCCTACAGGCATATTTTATTGCTTTGTTGGTTTAAGTATGTGACATTTCCTCTAACGAAACTCCTCTTTGATAAACAGACACTGATAATTCATTGAGGTTGAGAGAACAATAATCACTACTTACTAGGTGCACTATCTTATGGACAGTTACACAGAATATTAGTACAAGTGTGATTTTCAATTCTCATTTTTATGATTCTGCTTTTGATTGCTAGAACAATGGACTATTATACCTGAAATAAGGACTGATTGCAGCAAGAACATTCCTATGACAGGAGAATGTCTTCCCATGATCCACTTCCACTACGATATCTGTCAATTGTCCTTCATCATACATGGTTTTAAGCTGTTGAAGAATACTACAAGCATGGAAAGGGTCTATTCCACTGCTGACTGTGTTTGAAGAAGGAATTCCGTTCAGTGTTTGTGAAAACTTACTTGGTTCTACAAAGCAAAATTGAAACTGTTTAATAGAAAAAAAAAAAAACAAACCCAAAACACATATTCCAAAGAAATCCACGCACAAACAAGAACAGGCACAAATTAATATTCCTTACTTCCTCACTGTCATCATTCATCAACAGCAAGTCTAACATTTTCCAGGGTGAGTAAAGACATAACGATACCTCAATCATTTTTTTTCCTTTTCCCAACACACATGTAGGTTACCATTAACCTACAAAATCATATTCATTAAGAAAAAAATTCATTTAAATAGTTCATATTTATTGTATAAATAAATATGGGGGGAAATTAAGTCAAGAATCACAATGCTTACTGATTTATAAAATGAAAAAACAAAGAAAGCAGAAGAATAAAATCATATCATAATTCCGCCTACTCTCCTATCAGCATTCCAGGATTCTATATGTATGTACTTAACTTGACACTGAAACAGGAACTGGTCCCTAACTTACACAAGGGATGGTTAATGCGTAGACTCATGAGGTAACAGCTCTACAGTAAATATGTTGGGCAACAAACTTAAATTCACACAAGCGTGTCTATACGGTTACATGTTTTTCTTTACAAATAAAATAATATTGCCATTTAAAATTACTCAGGTATGAAGGAGCCTGCACATCATTGTGAAAACACAAAACGCGGTGCATGTGCTTCTGAGTAACGTGCGATATGCCTGATGAAGTAAATCCCAAAGAAAATTGAGCAATATCTCAAGCACAAAAATCTGTTTCGTAATAGCAGCAAATTTTTTTTCGCAACAACAAAGGAGTGCTCAAAAGAAAAACATTAGGTGGTAAGAGCTGTAGATCAGGTAGAGCTGCTGACTGCAACAGAGAATGCTTCCAACAAATTTTGGGCAACACAAAGGGGCAAAGAGGACAGCAAACAACAATGCTGCTGATGAATAAGAGACTTAAATTCTAACTCATGGCGATATATAGCAGTTACAATATCTCATACTCATAATCTAGACAGGCAAAGAGCAGTCAAAACTAAACCAGTCAGGATCTGCTGCTGGGCACACATTTCCCATGGCAGGCTGGGGACCAAAAATTGTCAGTGTCTCTTCAAAGCACTGTCAGGAAAAGTCTTCATCATTTTTTTTTTTTCCTCAAATACAGTAGTAAATACTTGAAGGTAAAATCTGCAACAGGGGCGTTTATCACAGTACTAAGCTAGAACATTCAAAACTAAGTAATCGTGAAGGAAGGGGAGAATTTGTATCTCTACCTGATTAGAAACCATGTTGATCACTAGCAAATTCAAAGTAACTAATACTTTGCTAGATCAGTTCCAAGGCTTCGTACCCGGAAAAGCTTTGATGTACAATAAAATTTTGATGTAGCTACCACTGCAGAAGAGTTTAACTTGCTTCCTAACACTCAAAAAGATGTAAAATAGTTCTTCTCTGACCCTGCCAGTCACTTGGGCAATGAGCACATGCAATCAAGGCAGCTTGCAGTGCCAAAGATACTCAGTCCTGTATTCCAGTTGTTCTATTTAATCCTTGACTCAATCTACATTACAGCTTTCACCCCATAAAACCTTCCCAGTCGCTTCCACTTTCTCTCTCTCACCCAAAGCAACTTTCTCCTCCCTTGATACTCCCCTCACTTGCACCTCAAAATTTTAACTGTTCCTCTCAGATACCACCTCAAAATACTCTCACCATTAATTTCTCAGACACCTCTCCCTTCTCCAGCCCACATATCCACCTTCACAGAAGCCTTTCACCACAGATAACCCCACTCCTCCCACTCACCTCAGCTCTCCTCACACAGACCAGGGTGAGGGATATCCCTCCTTTCACCCTAACAAAGACCAGCACCATGCCTCATCCCCTGCTCTCTCCCCATACATAGGCCCTCACCCCAGCCCTAAGCCCAGCCCCACAGACACAAAACACTCAGGCCCCATGCTCCGTAGCCCTCTCCCACACTCACTCAGGCCCTATACCCCCTGCCCTCTCCCCACACTCATTCAGGCCCCACAACCCCCTGCCCTCTCCCCACACACAGGCCCCATACCCCCCTGCCCTCTCCCCACACACAGGCCCCATACCCCCGTGCCCTCTCCCCACACACAGGCCCCCATAGCCTCCCGCCCTCTCCCCACACACAGGCCCCCATAGCCTCCCGCCCTCTCCCCACACACAGGCCCCCATAGCCTCCCGCCCTCTCCCCACACACAGGCCCCCATAGCCTCCCGCCCTCTCCCCACACACAGGCCCCCATAGCCTCCCGCCCTCTCCCCACACACAGGCCCCCATAGCCTCCCGCCCTCTCTCCACACACAGGCCCTATACCCCCCTCCCTCCCCACACACAGGCCCCATACCCCCCACCTCCTCACACACAGGCCCCATACCCCCCACCTCCCTCTCCCCACACACAGGCCCCATACCCCCCACCTCCTCACACACAGGCCCCATACCCCCCCCCCCTCCCCACACACAGGCCCCATACCTCCCCTGCCCTCTCCCCACACACAGGCCCACACCCATAGCCCTGACCCAAGCCCCACGGCCACCTCTCAGGCATTCCCTCGCCCCACCGGGCCCAGCCGCTCCCGATCTCTCACACGGGCCCCGCGGGTCCCTCAGCACCCGGGCCCGGCGCCCTCAGCAGCGACCCCTCCCGGGCCGCTCCTGCCCGCTCCCGCGGCCCTGCCGCACCGACCTCCTAACGCTGCCATTCTCGGGGCCCCGCTCCGGCGGCGGGAGAGGGGGGCGGCCCAAAAGGAAATGTCACCGGCACCGCTTCCCCTGCGCCGCCCGCTCCCCGCACCGACCGACCCGGGCCGCGCCGATTGGCCAGCATCCGCGCTGCCTGCCGGGAAATGTAGTGCCGGGGCATGCTGGGAGTCGTAGTTCCCGCCGAGAGACCTCATGGGAGTTGTAGTTCTCAGGCCACGGCTGCCCGGGGCGGGCTCTGCCTGTCGCTTAGCAACGAGAAGGCGGGCGCCTCAGGGGTGGCGGCCATTTTGGGGCTCTGAGGCAGGGGTCTCTGAGCGGGCCCAGAGACTTGATCCAAAGCGGGGCTTGCAAGGCAGTTGGGGAGGGGACTGTTACAAGGGCTCGGGGGAATGGTGTTAAATTGGAGTGGGGAAAGATTTAGACTATACATTAGGAAGAAATTCTTCACGATGATGGGGGAGACACTGGCACAGGTTGCCCAGCTGTGTCTGCCCCCTCCTTGGAGGTGTTCAAGGCCGGGTTGGATGGGGCTTTGAGCAGCCTGGGCAGGTTGGAGTCTGGAACTGGATGGGATTTGAGGTCACTTCCAACTGAAAGCATTTTATTGTTCTGTGATGCTTAATGCTTCCTTCGGCTGCTCAACCCTCTGGGGGCACAAGTCTTGTCTGGAGCACAAGCGGGCAGAAGGGCGAGGGTGGGGATTCTCCCCCTCTGTTCTCTTGAGACCCACCTGGAGGCTCCAAAGAGACCTTAGAGCAGCTTCCAGTACCTGAAAGGGCTACAGGAAAGCTGGGGAGGGGCTTTTTACAAGGGCATGGAGTCCCTGGATGATGGGAATGGCTTTAAATTGGTGGAGAAAAGATTTAAACTAGACGTTAGGAAGAAATTCTTCACAATGAGAGTGGGGAGGCGCTGGCACAGGTTGCCCAGCAGTGGCTGCCCCCTCCCTGGAGGTGTTCAAGGCCGGGTTGGATGGGCTTTAAGGTCCCTTCCAACCCAAATCTTTCCATGATTCTATGAAAGTGCTCTCCTCTCCAGGGGCAGAAATGGCCTCTCTGTATAATTAAATACCACAATTCCTGCTTTATCAGGCCTTGCACTGCCTCACTCGCATCCACGCTGACCTGCACCTCCTGGGCAAAGCCCTCCAAGCTCCCAGGGTGATCAGAGCTCACCCAGAGCCTGTCTGCCCAGAAGCCAGCAGCGTGCCCAGGTGGCCAAGAAGGCCAATGGCAGCCTGGCCTGTATCAGAAACAGGTCAAGGGAGTGATTCTGCCCCTGTACTTGGCATTGGTGAGGCTGCACCTCGAATCCTGCATTCAGTTTTGGTCCCCTCACTACAAGAAAGACATTGAGGGGCTGGAGCACATGCAGGGAAGGGCAATGGAGCTGGGGAAGGGGCTGGAGAACAAGTCTTATAGAAGTGGCTGAGGGAACTGGGGTTGTTCAGCCTGGAGTAAAGGAGGCTGAGGGGAAACCTTATCACTGTGTACAGCTTCTTGAAAGGAGGTTGTAGTGAGGTGGGTGTTGGTCTCTTCTCCCAAGTGACAGGCGATAGGACAAGAGGAAATGACCTCAAATTGCACCAGGGGAGGTCGGCTTGGGCATTAGGAAAAATGTCTTCAGCAAAAGGGTTCTCAGGCACTGGAACAGGCTGCCCAAGGAGGTGATTAAGTCACCATCCCTGGAGGGATTTAAAAGACGGGTGGATGAGGTGCTAAGGGATATGGTTTAATAGTGGACAGGTATGGTTGGACTTGATGATCTCAAAAGTCTTTTCCAACCTAGTGTTTCTATGATTCTATTCTATGAAGGCTGAGGAGAACAGACACTATGGCTGCTGCTGGAAAAACACTAGAAAAGTCGGGAAAGAAAATGCCTGCCACCATGCAGGTGCTGCAAGGACATGGTCAGGTGCAGGGCAGGGTCTGGATGTCATGACCAGAGCTGCACAAGGCTGGATTAACTTCTAATGACAAACCTGTAATCAACTCCTTGGTCTGGAAGTTTGTCATGCTGGGTGTTCTTTTTGTTTGTACCCACCAGCACAGTGGTCAGCTGAATCAGCCGTACCAGCCCTACACAGAGAGCAGCTGAGTAATGCCAGTAGGCAAAGCAACCATTGCATTGCCAACGACCTTTACTATCACAAAGCATGTTTCTCTCTCCACTCCAGAGATCAAATGGCCGATAGTCACCAGCTTTTCCAGTTCTCTGCAGCAACAAGCCACTGGTTTCATTCCTGGCAACGGAGTCATTACCAGAAGTGTACTGTGGAAGAGGTTTTTTTCTTCCTTCATGAAAGAGAATTGATGAAAGAATAATTAACATATACTGGAAATATTCAGAAGTCCAGTCTATTTTTCTGGTTTTAATCTAAATAGATTTAGTACAGCTTTTAGATGGAAATTTTGTTTTGTTAAGAAAAAAAAAAAAAGCAAACAAAAGCCCAATTTAAATCATGTTTTAAAAATACATCTTTTATCTCTCAGAAATAATGTGGTATGAGTCCATTACCAATGCTCAAAAGCAGATGAATTTAAAGGCAAGCATAGTACCACTCTGTGTCCTCTGACTGCTGCTTATGTGGTTTTCCTTTCACTTGAAAGGCATAGCTTTTCCCTAGTTCAGCAATTATCAGTGGTGTCCCCACTGCTGCCGATAATAATGCCACACAGCACAGGAATGATAGAGACTCTGATGAAGGAGGTGTAAAAGAAAATAGAACTTCACGTCTGCAAATCGATTCTGCAGTTTTCCAATTTCCCCATTCAGCAATGGCATGGCCTGTGAAATTGTCCCTAGAAATATAAAATGAAGGGAAGGAGAATACCTCCACTCTTACCTTTTAGCAAATGACATTGCCTGATACAGTTAATTTCCTTTGGTGTTGACACTTAGGTTGGGCTGTGCTAGTGTTCAAAATGCAGAAGCGAATTGGAGAATGTTTTTAAATATAGATACCACACCGAACCAGTATTTTGGAGCAACTGCTTTTCTTGAAGTAGCTTACCTCTGTAAGATTTTTGGTGAGCAAGTAAATTGTCATACAAACAAGTTTAAATGTTCTTTAGGAGACACTGATATCAGCACTTTCTCTTAGTCTGAAGTCTCTCAAATGTAAAACACCGTCACTCGCTCCCATCCCTGCAAACCTGCATCAGCATTCCCTAGCACTCAGGACGTTTAGCACAGCGTTGCACTCCCATGGAAGTCCAGGGACCAGGCTTGTTCACCTTGCTCTGCGTATTGTTTACTGGATCTCTCAGGTGCAAAATGAGAAGCATGTTGCTCTGAAATCCATGGCAGTCACATGTCAAAGCTGGGTGTTATAAATGGCACTTGCATTGCATTGAACAAAAGCATTAGAACCAATTCTTTCGGAAAGTACAGATGCTTAGCGAGTTCCAGCTCCCTTTCATTTTGCCACATCCTTTTCATTCTCTCTTCTGTCTTTGTTTTGCGTGGGAAGCGATGCAGGCCTAGTATTTGAGTGTAGAACTAGAAGTCAAAGAACTGGGGTTTGGGCTTGGTGCTGATGCTAATTTACTGCATGCTGTTGATGAAATCATTTAATTTCATGGATTTTGCCTTCCTGGGAGACAATGAGGAGCTATGAAGCCCTTGGAGATATATTGATCTAAATTCCTTTATCAGTATTGTAACAATTTTTGATAGCGCGGGTTTGGGTTTTTTTTATTCTTCTGCCTAGTGTTGCACTGAAGCTGATGAAACCATTTTAAGATTTTGCTAGAATCCAAAATGTCCTGGTTATTGAGGGACTGGGATGCCTTTGCTTACACTTTAATTTCACACCTTTTATCATTCCTGCAGATACAGCTTGAAAACGTACAGCTGAAAATACTTGATGGAGAAAGTGTTTTTTCTGATTTGATATTCTAAAAGTTCAAAAATAAAGGTGGAATAATACTGACTCAGAAGGAACACAGAGTCCACGTATATACTTATAAGTGATTAGAAACATTGCCCTCCTCCTTACGAACTCAGAACTGGCACTGCTTGTTCTGGGATTCTTGCCTTCAGAATAATGAATGTCTTTGTCGTGAGGCCAAGCAAGAAAAAAGGGAAAGGAAAAAGTTTCAGGAGAAAATGAAAAAAAAAACCAACACATTTTTTCAAATATTTGAGAACTTAGAAAATACCGGAAAAAAAGTCTGAGCAAACAATGAAGCTACTGAAAATGTCACCTACACAACAAGTTAATTAGAAAACTGTGGCTCATCTGCCTTCAGTGTGGGGACCAAGAGAGCATCAGATCTCTGGAAAATTGTTGGCTTAGATCATCTGGTGGGGAGCTGCCCGAACCATCGCCAGTGCTTTTGCTGCACAAGAGATGAAGCACAGAGCACTTCCTGAGGCTCCAGCTCTTGCTACACAGTATTGAGCAGGACTTCTCATGAATTCTGTTGGCAAAATGATGATAATAAATGCAACTGAACCAAAATTTGAAGAAAAACATGAATAGGGTTCATTGAAGCAGCTTTAAAAGAGAACAATTTTTAATCCACATTAATATTTCTATTTGCATTTTTGCAAATTCATTTGGTATTTCATGTGTAGTTTTAAATTGTAGGAAGAAATCATTGCAGTCTTATCCTTTTTTGGTTTTGGTTTTTTTTTTCCCCTTCTTGGACATTCCTTGTATGGTGTTTTTTTGCTGAATAGTGGAGGGCATCGGGAAGGGAAGGGCCAGCCACACAGTCCAAGCAGAGGAAAGCAGGGTTTGCAGAAGCTTGACAAGACTTCTTAGTTTTTCACAGTAACATTTTGAATGGTCACTTTTTTTTCATTAATGTCTTGAGGGTATTGGGTTTTTTAAAAAAAAAAACATTAATTTCCAGCAAAATTGAGTAACTATAAAATTTAAATACAATAGTAAAAAATATTGACATTACTTGCCATCTCTCAAAAAGGTCTCAATTACTAATATTTGCCATTCTTCAGTTATTTGTATGTGTAAGTTCATACTGGGAGCCTGTGAGAAGTAATGCAGCTGATACCACTGCACTCTGAAAGCACTCCGTATTTTAATTGGAAAAGTCTTGATATAAGCTGTGGAACAATCTATCCTTGGAAAACATTCTTTTACCAGTTTGTCTTTAATGCATAAAACACAGCTCATTTTCTGGAATTCTGTCACCAAGGGGCACATTAATTTAGTTGCACAATAATTTAATACATCGATACATCGATTGAAGCAGAGAGGCTTTTGTTTAGTGGTTCCAAAAAATCACACGTTTCTTGCAGGATCTTTAAAAAGACCGTTCTTGCTGCGGTTCAAGTGGGGAGAATTACAGATCGTTAGGGGGAGTCGCCCTTCAAAGCGGATCGATCCTGCCACACTGAGCACAGTGGGCATTACTTCAGGATAGAGGGAAGACTGGCAGGGGGCAATTAATAGGGCTGATACTGGAGTGCCTTTTCTGATTACCCCATACCGTACAGTGGATTTGGCCTTGCTGAGACAGGCTGGTAGAAACAAGAACCCTGATGAGATATGGCTCTGCTAATGTCGAGAAGTGCCACTTCCTAGCAGCAGGAGCAACTTTATTGAAACCATCTGTTGTTTTGGAAGACACGTGTGCACGCGCACATGCACACACGTACTTCCTCCTTCCAAAGTGTTTAACCTTCCTCTTAAGGCTGACTGAAATCGCACAGCTAATCCCTCCTTAATCTCAGAATGACAAGCTCTGCTGTTTTCAACAAGTCCCAGCAGCTACCGAAACTCTGGATGGCTGGTGTTGTTTAGGTGATGTGACAGTGATGTATTCTGGAGCAGTCACTTCAGAACAAAATACCCATTCATTCACTGTCAACATACAGTTTCGCTAGAGCAGTCTGCAGTTCCTAAGAGCCCGACACAGAAGGCTCGGTACCTGCACGGAGATGAGAAATCTGTGCTCTGCTAGATCTGCTCAACACAGGGGACCAAAAGAGGAGATACAGCAAATTTGGTCCCAGTGAAACCTCATTTTTCAGCAGGTATAATCAAACAGCGCCCTCAAAGGAAACAGCCCTGTTTGGGTTTCAGCAGGCTAGAATATGAGCCCTGTTCCAGTCTGTCAAATCTCTAATCATATTGTTAAAGTGATCCCTCCTTAACACGCCAGGACCCTTAAGCTTCTCGTGGCTGTTAGAGGTGTGTATCAGAGCCCCAGTTGCCAACAGAAAATGTGGCGCTACCAGAGCATTCACAGAGACTGAATTAGCTCTAGCGTCTTTGCAGGTAAAACATTCCTGTTGGTGTTTCATACACATCTGTGCATGTTTAATTTCTTATTCATAAAAGCATCATTTAAAAAATAACTGGCTTCCCAACTGCATATCAAACCTGGAGCCTCTTGAATTTCCCTTGCCAGCAAACATGACCCATATGCACCAGGCTTCTTGGCAGCTCTGTAAAACAAACCACACGGAAAGGGGACATATGCCCCTTGCAGAGTAGGAAGAGCTATATTTCTGATCTTCTCTCCAGAACAGGATTTCAGTAAGTAGTTTAATCTCATCTCCAAACCCTTCTGGCCACCTCTTCTCTACTTCCAGAGGGCCTAGATCAAACAGCCACTTGAGGTGGTGGAAGAGATAACAACAGAAAAGAGTAATGACTTCTTGCTGCCCCTTCTCTCCTCCATCCATTTTTGCTTCTACCTACATTTGTGTGGTATTAAAATACTGCAGCTTGCATGGAAAAACCCATACAGACCTCTAAAGGAAAAGGTTGCTGATGGCCCAGCCAGCTCCAGCAATTAAGAGCTGGGACCTTAATGCACCACTGTAGATGTAAACTGATCCAGCTACTAACCAGAATGTGATTCAACTGCAGGAAAGGTGTGGACCCTTCCCAAAGAGCACAGGTGGTTAGAGACATAGGAGAGCAAAATAGAAAGTATATCTTCCACCAGGAAGAAGCTGAGAAGGTTAAGAGCAAACTAGTTTTCCTTCTTGGTTGGGGGAGCTGGCATAGCTGTGATGACATTTGTTTATTTTTTGAGAGAGTACAGTAAACTTGAATCACTCAACATCATCCTGTATTCCTGGGTAATTATGAAGCTATCACTTGGAGCTGCTGTGTTTTCCAGTTATTACTCTCTTCAGTAACTTTTGTTTGTTTTAAATAACACAAATATGGGAAGAACAATCCATGTAGCTGCAACAGGAAAGAATCTCCCATACTTTCAGCCTGAACAACACTGGAAATTTCATACACTGGAGTTCTTTCCATAACTCAGAAGGCCTGTTTCTTAAAGAAATAGAAAGCATCTCAGACATCTGACTATATGGCTATATTTGAGTCAATGTTTATCTTACAACAAGATGGGGCAATGTGGCGTTACAGACCTGTTCACTGAATAAAGAAAAGTAACAACCATAAACAATCTTAACGTGGGTAGTGAGTAGTATGAATATTTTTAAAAGTGCCCCTGTATTTACCTTTTTGTACAGAGAAAATCCCAATGTATCAGCTTTCATAAGGAAATAAGTTTAATACATTTTATTGGGGTTTTTTTAAGTAATGGGCTGTGATACAAATGTCTCATTGCTTTCCCTTATTTATTTGACCCACTCAAATTTAATTGCAGAATTTATATTCTATGCATTTGGTTTGTAACATTTGACTGTTTATGAAAACTTAAGTTTACATATTTCTGGGCACTAGCGGGTTTTATTTTCTGTTTGTGGCTTTATTATTAAGTAGAAGGACACTAAGATGAGATCCAGGGAGAATGCCTGGTTTGTTATTGATTGTAAAAGTGTATTTTATAGTTATGTATTAAAAAGACTGAAAGTTTATTTCCTCCAAGATCCCTGTGCGACAGAATGAATCAGATAAGTGGAAGTCAGATGATGGGTGGGTTCCTGGAAATTATATGCAAATATTGTGTTACAATATATAAAAAGGAATGTCACATTCTGGAATCTACATTAGCAAGAGGGATAACAACATTTGACCCTCCCTCAAATAAGGTGAAACAAGTTTTGCCAACTGTTTCTTTTGCCAGGTAGACTGTGTCTAACTGCAGACCCTCAGCTTTATTCTGGCCTAAGGAGATGCTATCAACAGTAAAGTTGCAATGATGCCAGCTGTAAGACAGACCAGCCACTCAATTCAGGCTCCAAAAGCTTCAGTGATTGTGCTTCTCCTGGATCCCTGAGCTGGTCAAACTTCAGCTAGCTCGACTGCCTCTGCACGTCCTGCCATTGCATCTCTGAAGCAGCAGAGGAACCCTTCCAAAGTGAATTATTTTTAGTGTCTTTGTTTCTCCTCTAAAAGTCTGTCTTGATGATAGATAGGAAATAATTGCCAGTCTAAAAGGCCATTTTGAGAACTGTCTTTTTTAAAATCCTGACACATGGTACAGCTTCAAAGCCTGGAACTGTGTTCTTATACAAGAGGCCTTGAACTCTCGCTGGGCAGACTACTTTCATATTCTCTTGAATGGAACACTTTCATATCCTTGAAGCTCACATATTTCATGGTAATAAGCTGTGGGATTTAACTGTGCTGAGAAAACATGCCAGGTCTTTAACCTAGTAGAATAAAGAAGAGCTTTCCAAGCAAAAACAGTTAAGATAAAATGATTCATACAGTATTTGGAGCTAGCTGGACACTCAATTTTTTTGCTATTGGAGGGGGAAAGGGGAAATATTCCCAAGATTTTAGATTTCTTAAAGTCGAATTACATTGAATATCACCACGTCCTGACTACTGATCTTTCCTAGGCTTGTCTGATAAATAGATGATAAACTCACACATAAATAAAAGTAGAGGTTCACGTGTAGATATCTACATTGTCCTGCCATAACATCCATGTAACGCTTAAATTTAATTCTTTTGTTCTGTTACATGAAGTTAAGAACAACTGCTCAAGATGGGACCATGCTGTGCTGAAATGCAGAAATTGCCTGCTGTTGTGCCCCCAACCTCTTGTTCTCTATTCAGCAGTCATTTCAGCTTCACACATCCATTTCTTTTTCAGCCATATGAGTTTTCACCCTCTGCCCTCTTTAGGAGGAAAGTAAGAAGCAAATGAGAAGCAAACAATTTGGAATTAGCTACATCTTGGAGACATTGTGACCAGTTTTTCTTACCATGGCAGCACATGTTAAGAGACACTTGTTAAATCCATTAATTGAGCAAAGGAGGTAACTGCAAAGTTTGCCAAGAGACTGCACAGCCCATGAGTCAAAAAGATGATCTGACATAAAGGAAGAGCTCTACTTTTGAGTCCACGTGTCAAATGACTATGCTTCGAAATTCTTTTGATGGTAGGTCAGATGCTCAACTAAAGAAATCTAGAATACCCCCAATCAGAATTCTGGTGCCTTTGATTTTGTTTTCTGGATAATTGGTATTAGTATTTCTTTGAATAGCACATACCCACCAGTGCCCAGAAGCTCATAGAGTAGCTTTTTCCTGCCTTATCCCAGGACAGGGCATTCAGCACATGCACAGGGAAAAGGCAGCCTGGCCAAAGGGCCCGATTCACTCTTTTTTTCCCCGCACTTTGAATGCACTCACTGTAAACCAAATGGCATTGGCCTGAGTCACACGTCAGGTCAGCCTAGGACATAGTTCCCATAGGAAATCAGAGACAGCCACACTGGGGAGCAACAAAGCACTCACTCTGGAGGATCCATCACTACAAGAGACACATCTCCACTCTGTTTTTAAAGTCTGTATGTGCCTTTGAAACTAAACTTGCTGCTCAGTCAGAAAGCAAGCCTACAAACGTGACTGCAAGTATGACTTGGCCATGTAGACCCGTGCATGTCCGTCAGCTCCTTGTACAATCTTTATGCCCACCGGTGCCTCCCAAGACCTGGGTTGGGCAGTGCTCCTCCACCTGCTGAGAACTGGCCCATCACTCCTGCTGCCCCAAACAAACTGGGAAGCAAAGATTGCCAGCAGCACAAGGAGCATGGGAATTGAAAGGCAGGGAAAGTGAGTTAAGATGTTCATTCCTTTTTCAGATTCGTCATGCATGCTTGTCATAGCCATGAAGAGCACTCAGAGCTCGGTTTTTACTAATCATAGCAATAGTATAAATGCTAAAAGTGAAAGTACTTTTAATACCACTTTCTTCTTACAGAAACTGTTCTCATTTCTTGCATGCTCTGTGCAGGAAGGATCTCAGGGTAGTCACTCTTATTCACCATTCTTTCTTTTTAAATATCAAATGAGGGGAAATTAAAATTTCCCTCCATTTGCCAAAGAAAATAGCAAGTGCACTTTGGGGACCTGGTAAGACAATTAAGCACCATTTTTAGCAGGTAGCATATCCACTTATTTCAGCCAAAGGGTTCAAATCTTTATAAATAAGGATTTTATAAATTCAGATCTGAATAAAGATTCATCTTTTTGTCATTAAAAAAATGTAAACCCAGTTCTCTTGTAGTCAATATAAATGTCCCTTTGAGGCAAAGGGAATGCTGGGAGAACACTGGCTCTGAGCCAGTCGCTTCTCACAGAATAGTGGAGATAAAATTTGTGGGCAGAACTTAATTCTTTCAGTGACAAAACATCAACGGCTGGGAAAGAAAAAGCGTGTATATGCTGAGGTTGGCTCCTGTCTGCTAACAGTCATAGTTGCTTGTAGCTTCCTGAATTTATATGCTGAGCCTGGTGTAACAGCTTTCCTGTAAAGAGTAATGAACCAAAACATGCACACAGACATTATAAACGTAATTTAGACATATATGTAATACACTATGTATTGTACTTACATTGCCTCAAATATATAGGCCTGACATTCAGCTAAACAGAGGTGGATGTGGAATTAGATACAACACACATGCTTAAGTGTAGGTCATCTGTTTCTTTTCAATATATTGAAGACCCTTATTGTTCAGACAGAGGCCAGGTCTAACTCCCTGTCTCATTGTTCTCCTCTATCTAAAGCTGAAATGTGGCATTAGTTCCAGGCTCTGAATTCAATGTGTAGCTAAGCTTACCTGATGTGACTTGAGGACAGCTACTCAGCAGGGAGGTATGAAACCTAATAGTGGAACAGGAGCAGAGAAACTCCCTAGCGACTACAGTGCACTGGCGTGTGAAAGCTGGAGCTGTCATTTCAACCACATGTCAGTGTGGGATCTGTGGACTGGCTCTTAGCAACTGCACATGACAGTTCCAGGAGAAGAAACTTGAACAGTATCAATGAGGGAAGGACAAGAAACTCAGTGCCAGCATTTTGGAGAATTAGCTTGATTGGGAAATTCACATTGCAAAGTTGGGGATTTAACACAGCAGTTTCTTTCAAAATCCATTTGGTTTCCCAAAAGCACCCTTGTTTTGTTTCTTAAATGTTATGGCATAGAGAGGAAAAGAATAGAAGTACCAATGGCAAAGAGGAGATAAGCCAACACCAAGTGCCAGAGGAAGCTGTCAGTGAGGACCACTAAGGTGTGACATTCAAACAGCCATGGTCATGTACTGAATTCTCTCACCTCATCCCCTGCCAGACCTCACCCAGTATGTCAGAGGCTGATTCAGAGTGAGAGAAAGAGCATGGAAAACAAAGGGAACACACAGAACAGTGGAGAGCAGAGGTGCTTTGCAGAGACAGGGAATGTGCTTTCTACAGCAATGATCTCACTCCAACCTCTCCTTCACCAAATATGTCCATAGAGCTCTCTGCACACATCAACATTTCTGTTAATCTGTCAGCACAACAACCCAAACATACTCCCCTTCAGTGATACACTCCTGCCAACAGGACTTGGCTGCTGTTGCATGCCAGTGATTTTAGTTTACTCAGACACAAAAGGCTGGTGTGGATCCACACATGGTCGAAGGAGCTGTGTCACTGATTTAGTGACCTCTTGGGCAGAAAGAGCTCCCAGCCAAGGTGCCAGGCTCATTTCAGTGGGCAGCCTCCTACTGTCATCAGCTCGTGGTATTGTGAACCACTTCTCATCTCTGTTGTCCTCTTTCCCTGAGGTATACAGGGTGGATGCTTAATAGGATCACTAATTCAACTTTTCATTTTTAATTTTTTTTTTAAAACCCCAACAAACTCTACTTCACGTTACCCAAAGATGAAAACAAAGAAAATACACCCCAGCCCTGCATTGGCCAAGGCTGGCACTCCCTTCTCACTCTCTGCTTTGAGCCAGACCTTCAGCTTTTACCTCCATCCTGTTTATTTTGAGGCTTAATATTTCTCAATTGCAGCTGTGCAGCTCAGAGACCCTAACAGAGCCTTGCTGTTTTACAACTGTGGAGCATCCTGTCTTGAAGGCAAAACTCAGGAGAACTCCAGCGTGTAACGAATGCAGTCCAATTTCCAACCAACAATATTCATTTCAAGGCCAGGATCTTTCAGACTCCCTGTGCTGCCACACATTACCTGCCAAACCTTCCCCTGCTTGTGGACGGGAACAATACCAGAAGAGTTGATTAGAGTTAGTCAGTAAATAACATGAGATGAAAACAAATTAGGTAGTAAAAGGACCCTTGAGAAATTAGGAAAAAAAGCTTTATGGCCTTTCAACTTATTCATGATTTACTAGAAAGTTGTATAATGTAGCAGGCCTAAGAGCTAGCTAAAATGCTTCTAAGGCCAAAAGATCCCAGTTTCAATAGCTAAGTTGTGTACTGAAAGCCTGGGGATCTGTTTAAAGTGAGCTAAAAAGAAAACAGACACTCTCCCTGCCCCTCACACCAAACCTTTGATTAAAAAAGCAACAAAAATGCTAATCTTCTGTGGTTAAGCAGAAAGGCTTAAAAAGTGGCTAACAAACAACATGAATTATTCAGGGACAAGGTTGCTGCTATTATGCACACATCGCTCTAGAATATTAGCGCAAAGCCACACAAGCACAATAATTTCGACGAGTATTACAGTGATAAAATACATTCAAATAGCCTCCCTGAACTGCATCAACATAATACATTTCTGGGTCTTCAAGGATCCTTAACGGACTCTGAAAATGGGGGGTGCTGATCCCTGTCTAAATTGAACAGGCTTTACATACTACGCAGCTCCAGTGGGACAAGTATTGCTTTATGTTGAATAAGTACAGTCAGAAGCAGCCCCATCCTTCAATCTGATATTGGGCAAGCATCTGGGAGGGCTGAAGACCAATAATTAGATTAACCTGTTTAGAGTTGCAACACTTATAATCATCACCATCTTCCTTAAATCCAGAAGAAACCTTGTCTCCTAGTAGGCTGAAGTCACATGTGTTGATGCATTTCTTTAGCATCAAAAGCAAAGGAGGAACAAGCAGGTGTGTGAGCTGAGTGAGCAGAGCACTTGCCCGGATCTCAGACCACAGAAGGGAACTTGTATGTTAAACTAACTCTGTGTGTTTGGGAGGAGAGAGGGCACTGGCAGCCTCCACAAGCCTACCCTTGGCCCAGCTCCCAGCCTCAGTACCTTGGTGTCTCACTGAGAGGCTTTGGGATGCCTTTGGCTCTGCTCTCTCTTACTTTGCCACCCACCTGCAGTTCTCCTGCTGCAGTTCTCTAAACCCTTCTGCTTGCTGGGCAGTTTGCTGCCCTGTAGAGCTTATTGAAGAAACCAGTTATGGCCTGACTGGAGGAATCAGGGAAGGGACTCATCAATGAGCTTCTCTGAGATTTCTGTATATGGTCCAGTATCTCTGAAGCACAAGGTAGAAAGCAAGACAGCAAGTCCCTGCACTTATCTCTGACCAGACACCTACAGAACCAGGGCCACACAGAGCTATAGCAGCTTGGCTCCATATCACTGAAAGTCAGCACTCTCAAAAACAACCACAATGGTATTAGTACATATTCACAGTTCTGCAGGGGACTGGCTTTTAGCCCAACATACATAAGATGCTCCTAAGACATACCTTAACTTTGTGATTCTCAGAGTGCTACAACAGTTGCAGTCCTGTTAAGGGTTCTCCAGGGCCTAAAACCCCCTTTATCGCCACTGATATCTACACAGCAGTGATTATAATCTCAAGGGAGACAACCTGGTGTTCATCTCACAAGGAAAATCACCTGATGCTTCTGCACATCAGATTGATGATGAAACCAGTGTGGTACCAAATAACAATGCTGTTAACTCTACAGCTGTATGCAATGACTTGTTTTCTGTCAGTTGGTTTTGGGTGGGGATGGGAAGCAAAAACAGTCACAGAGAAGCTCAGTTACAAAACCAAAGGTAAAGCTTCCAGTTAAACACATAGCAGTCAAGTTAAAATTATAGGTGACAATTACTGTAACTTGATTAGGCACAATAGCAAATTCACTTCCCTAAATCACTTTCACAACTCTCCTAGGAGGTCTGAAAGATGTAGTATATGAGGTTCATTTAATTTCTAATGTAGTAATTATCACTACTGAATAAAAAAAAGATAGCGGTGACAGACCCAGGAAATAAATTTAGCACTTGAGGTTTTAATAAAATTTTTATGTGCAACCCCGTTGGTTAGAAATTGTTTAATCAATCTTATCTGGTTCACAGACTTTCTGCTGAGCTTTTGCTTCATGTTATTACAAGGCAATATGCTACAGCACCTTCTTAGCATCCCAAGCTGGAATACCTAAATGCTATTACTATACCGAGCTAGCACAAGCTCCTCTTACTGTTGTGAATGCCCACAATTTTGTTCACACGCTGCTGGTTGTTTCTAGGTAATGTAGTTGGGCATAAGTCCTGGTAACTCAAGAGCAGCGTCCAACCCACACTCGCCTGGCTGCCATAATGGGGTCTCTGCACTAGGTGGTAGATTATTTCTATGGCAGAGTTATCTAGTGAGCATAATCAGGTTTTCAACATATTAGTGTGTAGGAGATGTTGCCAGTCCTTTCTGAAGGGGCTTCATGTTCCAGGCTTTAGAGGTTTCCATCTTAGCCTCTCCTGGCTTCTCCAAGCTCTTCCGGGCTGCAATAGGCACACCTGGAGGCCAGTCCAGTGGTTTGCTCAGGGGTGGTGGAGCAAGATAAAGAAGTTAAGTCTGGGATCCCCAGCTAGTGGATTTCCCAGACTCTGAGATTTTGCTTAAAATTTGAATTTTCCAAAGCTCCTAGGTACAGCTAGAGAGAAAGCTGATTCCAGATCTTCTGACCTGCTCCTTGCAGGGTCACTGCCCTGCAGAAATAGAGCTGAAATGATTTATTTCTGATTGCAAACTAGGTCAATGCAAATAGCAGAGAAGTTAAAATGTAGTTATTAGTATCCAAGATGAAAAAAGACAGCACCTTGACAGGATTCCTTGCCTGTTTCAGTATTTCTCTTATTTAACATAAAAAGTCTGTCTTCATTGTTGAACAAAATAACCCTCACTGCCAGGCTGCTTGAAATACTATTTTAAAGCGTGCCAGTACGAACTACTTAGAGTCATATTAATTGGGCTTTGGTATCATTAAGAAGTCCAAAGAACAAGCCTGGTCAGACAGCCTGTCCCACACAGTCCGGAGTGCCAGCAGCACTTGGCTTTCTCTATTTTTGCCCGTCAGAAACAGATCCTCCACCCAGCAAGGGGATTTAGCTGTGCTCTTTCTCTTTGCTGGCACTCTCTACCCAAACACACAAAACAATCAATCATCCAAGTTGGGCTTTTTTTCTTTTTCTGTTTGCAGTTAGTACACTAATAATTCCTGGAGTGACCCAGTGGCTAACAGGTAAATTTATAGCTCTCAAATCAATAAAAAAAATCAATAAATATTTGTGTGTCATCATAAACAAAACTCATTCAGGAGATTAAAGCAGTACAACATGGTAATTTGAAGTGAGAGAATAAACTGCTATGCAGAGAATTAATGTAACTTTCTTCAATTGATTTATTTCAAGAAAAAATGTGGAGTAAGCAGTATTTTGCCCTGCTGCGTGTTGATATGTTCATAACATAGCCTGAATGTCTTCTGAGATGTAGCCAGCCAAACCCAGCCATATTCATCTGACCTGTGAGGATCTCTCCTCTGCGTTGTTGTTTTGTAGTTGTCTTCTTTAGGCTGCACCCTGCCGCATCTTCTGCCTGGCCTGCAGAAAGCCTTGTGGAGCACTGCACAGGGCCCCATATTCCCCACCTGCAAAGGAGGTTTTCTTGGTGAGTGCGTCTCCAAAAACCCAATTCTAGAGACAGCCTATGGCCTCCTGCCAAGGTTTTGATATTAACCCCACTGAGAACTTTGTAGGCAGGAGGGGCCGTGGCAGGACTCATACTGGGGCACAGCAGGCAGGAGGCTCTGTGCTGGTGCAGCCAGTGCCATCCAACATCTTCCAAAGCCTCTTGAGACCGAAAGTCAAAGATGTGGGATGCCACAAGTCTGTGTGATTAACAGGGAGTCCCTCAGAAAAGAGATGACCGGAGTTAGCAATCGCTTTATCCAGGCACCCAAAAATCCTCATGGCCTTCGAAGATCCTCACGACCTTCAAAGATCCTGATTTTTGCTCTCACCTATCAATGCAGCACCAAATCCATCAAAGCAATGACAAAATGATTAATTAAAGCACATTTGAAGATATGAATTTTCTTTTTCAGCTTTTTAAGTTGAAGTCTCTGTGTAGTTTTGACACACTAAACAACTACTGCATATAGATACCGGGTGCAATTCTATTTTGACAGCCCATATGGATGCTGATTGTGCTCAGTGAAGGAAAGGGCAGAGGGAAGCTTGTCCTCGAAATATCTGGGATGCAAAGAAACACTTGCCCGCATCTTTGCTAGGAGCTGGCAGTGCAGCTGGGATCCGAAGGCCACTGCTGCCATCTGGTGTCACTGTCACCCGATGGAGGAGAGCTGGGACGTTGCAGGCTGAAGTTGTGTTCACAACTTCCCCCTATCACCTTGGATAAAGGAGAGGCAACTTGACCCCAGACATTGAGGAAGGACAAAGTCTTACCTGGCAAAAGACGGCTCTGCGCATCCGAGCTGCCTCATGTCCATCTCCATCTAAAAGGAACCAGCTTGTGTTCTTGAAAATAACAGAAGGAGACATAAGAAAGGAGAAGAGAAATGGCTTAAAAGGCTTTTTGCTGAGAGGAGACACAATCTAGCAGTGTGAGTTATGGATCAGCAGCTGTGGTCATCCTGCTCCAGCAGAGCCATGGGGAAATGCTACTGGAAGGGGCAGGTTTGCAAAGCTACATAGTGGAAGGGGATGTTCAGGTCTCTGGGAGCTCAACTTGGGGCCATGTGGAGAGGAGAAGGAGGCAGCAACTGAGTTTTGTTAGGTCTTCCAAGGCTTGGGCATAAGTAATTTTAGATATGAAGGCACCATTCCCTTAAGGCTAAAACGCATCCTCACTGAGGAAGGGTGACCATTTAGAAGAGAGGACAGTTCTTCCATAACCAGTTGTTGGTCAGCGTTTTCCTGATCTGTTTTTTACTATCGACACAAGTTTGCCAACACCCAGGTGCCCTACAAGCCCTATCCCTGGAACCGCAGCATCACCTTCACTAAAAGACAGCATTTGTACAAACATCCCTTGCACTTTCACAGCCCTGCTTCCTCCTTTATCCCAGCACGCTAACCACGATGGCAGAACATGCTCTCTATGGTGACAAGTTCACATTTCAAACCCACTTTCCTCCCTTTCCCAGTCTGATGTTGATTCAAGACTGCCGGAGCAGCCTTTGTTGTATGAGGCTGCAGAAGCCTGGATTTGAGATAGCATTTGTGACTGAGCGGGGTGCTTGGCTCATGGGGACAACAGGCACAGAGGGCCATCACCCCAGCTGTGGGAGCCCAGACACACCTCTGAGTGCCACCACACTACCATGGCTCCCTGCAAGCACGTACACAACTGTCCGCAGCACTGGGGCTTTTTGAAACCATCCAGGGGACATTAGCGGCATCAATTAGGTAACCATCTCCAGATGTCTCATGCAATTTTCCTGACCATGATGAATCACTGTGTGGAGTTTCATCAGCCTATCTCCCAGGAAAACAAAATAAATAGCAGCAGTGAGGAAAAAAGGCTCCTTTGCATATGTCATCAGCATGAGAGCTTGCAGGGCTGCGTCCTGGAGCTGCAGGTGCATTTCTCCATGGGAGTTACCTCTTGTGCACCAGGATGGGGAAAGGTCAGGCCCCACATTGCTCCCTGGCCCCCCTCCAGGGCCCTGGAGCCTACTGGCTGATGGATTCCTTAAGCCTTGGGTGCTCCTGAGAGCTAAACCCTGGCAAGAGCCAGGCTAGCAGTTGCAATGTGTTTCTGATTTATAAGAAGTGTTTCTGATACATGAAGGGATGATTTATTTCATAGAGATCAGTGACAAAGGAGATGTTTGTGCCTATTGTCACTGTGAAGGACAATCTCTCTTGGTGTGAGCTAGTTGTTGAACAGACACTGTTCCTGGATGCTACAAGACACAGGTTACATCCCAAGAAAGGGAGCCTATGGCCTCTTGTTCCCTCAGGAGACAATTATACTTCGTTGGAAATCAAGACAACAAGCCTAGTTGTCAATGTTTTAAGTGATGGCAATAGAAGGACTCATTCACGACAGTCCCTTTTACTGTCTACACGTTGGAAAGCCACAGCTTCTCACTGAACAGCACAGCACTGAAAGCAGCTGAATCAATTGACCAGCAATTACAGATGCAGAGCACAGATTTGCAGTGGGAGAGGTGCTTTAAGATCTCTCCTGAGGGTTATTGACAAATCTAAGTTTAAGGCTATTTCCTAAATGTTATTCTCCTGAATGCCCTTTTTTCCCTGCCACTCACAGCCTGCTCAGCAGCGATGCACATCTGCATTACAGCCTTTGCACGGCCCAGCGTCTGGTCCAGGCAGCTTTGCAGGAGGGCGATTGTTGGGGCTGATCTGTTTTCAGGCTACTCCCAGAGGCACAGTGATATCCAATTATGACACTTATTCATTAGGTATGGTTATGGCTGAAGTTCTTTTTTTAAGTAGTAGTGCACATTAGCAAAAACTCCAAACAAGCTGGGTTTCAGACCTTGTCAGCAGGCACGGACCGCCAAAGTGTCTTTAGCTTTGGTCAGCTGCACAGTGATCACAATCTGGGTTTTGGTCCTCACATCTCACCTGTCCCCAGGGTTTTGTCAGCCCCATAGCCACACAGACACATCTGTGCGCTTGCATAGGCATAAATTAAGGTATACAGTAGCACTGGTTTAATTCTGCAAGGTCTTAGACATGGGCTGGACTTTACACATTATAAAGAGCTACAAAAAATGATGATGATGAATAAATGAACTGATGATAAATGGAGATGAGGATATTGGCCAATGGTATCGGAAGAGCTGTGTTCTGTTCCTTGCTCTAGCAAAACCTCCTTTGCTCTTTCAAGCAAATCACATAGGTCCAGCACCTCAAAGCCTTGCGTGAATTGATCTTTCACATTCTAGGAGTCTTAACTCAAGGGCCACAGCTGTAAAATGAAATTCCCTCGACTCTCAAAGGTGTTCCGATGTTAAATCTCATCATGGGATTCAGATGCGAAGCTAACGGGACTGTAAGTCAAGAGGGAGATGGGCTTAGGGTGGACTGGAATGGCAAACAGCCTGGATGACTTTGTGTAGACTAGTTAAACCATGAAGGTGCTCCTGGAAAAGAAAAAAATATCTCCCAGGAGAATCAGCATGGATAGAAAAGGGGCTTTGCATTCGTTCCATAGCTACTTTCTGCATCATCCTAAACCTCAGTTCCCTGCAGCACCTCCAGCTCAAGGGTGTGTGTGGGCTCCGGTGTTGCAGTCACAGGGGTCTTCATGCTGACTTGGATCTGGCAGAGCCATGGAACTCCAAGAAGTAATATAAAATATTCCAAAATTTTCCATTTAATGCAATTCCCATCCTTCAGGCACTGCCCTGTAAAAAAAAAGATCCACAAGTTAAGCATGAAATAAAGCCAGAAGTAAGGGAATAATGATCATTTGATCAGCTCCCAGAGTATCAAATAGCAATAAATTGAGATTCAGTTAGAAAGCAGGCAATTTTCAGTGTCATACTGCTACATTTTCAAAGCTAATTTCACTATTCCATTAAAAAATGAAAACATATTCAAATTAAAACACCCATAAGATATGAAAGGAGGGGAAAAAAAGCCTTGTTGGAGAGAGGACATGAAATGCATCAGTAATTTCCCATCAGGCTACAGTTCCCTTAACTGACCATGACAGTCAAAGATGAAATAGAAATTTCTATATCAAACAGGAACACAAAGGAGAGCTGACCTTCAATCAAATGTCTGTTTGTAGTTTTGACAAGGAAATTTGCATTAAAAGAATTTATGCTGGACATTTACAGGAGAAGTTAACTCCCAGCATGTAAAGGAAGAGGGAGGTCAAACCATCCTTAAACAGCCTGTCAGATGAAAGCCACGCTCTCCTCGCTGCCGAGCTGTGCGAAGTTTCAAGCTGTTCACGCTCTCTTTCTAAAATCCCAATGCTGCAGGTTTTCTGATGCAATTTTTCAAAGTATTTATGTCAATGTGGAGAATAAAAACTGTTTCAGGCAAAGAAAGGCTTTCTCACACAAAGGAACCCCACTTTTAGCAACGCAGCAGGAGGCGTATAAAAAAAAATCTAGAAGCACCAGTTAATTCTAATATTTAAGCTATAGGCTTAGCTGATCCCTCTTGTTTTCCAGGAGGAAAAGAAAAAGAGGAAAGGAGGCTGAGAGGGTGATTTGTTTGGCAGAAGAGCACTGGTTTGCAGGGGAGCTGCGGAGAGGAAGTCCTGCACTGGGGCTGCTGGGGAGCTGCTGGAGAGGCCCCACTTCATCAACCCCCTCTTCTTGGAAGCAACCGTGAGCTCGCAGCGATGGTTCTCTGCCTGTGAGATGGCAGGTGTTGAAACATTCAGCCGAGAAATATCAGTTGAATGAGGTATTTTGAAGTGGCTACGTAAATAACTAGAGGAATTTGTGGATACCCATAAGAAAAGGGAAATTTTGGCTTTATCTTCTCAGGAAAATTACTGCTGCTTTTTTTGAACTCTTGCTACAAACTGCACAGTAACAGTTATTTGTATACAGGTTTTAGCCAAAGGTCCCACATGGGGCAGCCAAGAGATTTAGCAGATTCCTTCAGCAGACGATGCCTTCCCAAATACATGTGATAATCTCTTGGATTGTCTCATTTCTTCCCTGCACTTATTTCTCTAATATTTCCAAGTGTGTCCACTTGCCTCATAGTCCTGATTTCGCAGCCTTAGTTTCACTCTGAATTTTTTCCCCAGTAAAGACTAGGAATTGGAATGGAGTGTTGGATGCTTTCAGATCTCCCTCATCAGGGTTCCTTTACTGTTTATTACTGCAACAATAACCACTTGCATGCCGTGGTCTACTCATAATCACAAAGACATTTAGTTTGTTAATTAAAGATACCACTGAAGATCTCCTGCAGTTCCCCAAAGGGCTGCTCCTGCCTCTTTTTTTGCTTTTTAGCTAGAAGTTAAACCTATCGCTGCTTGACTAGTGGAGTTGCTTCCCCGGGTGGGTGTTCAGGGGTGCCTGGTTTCCAGCAGACTGTGAAATGCCTGGTGAGCCCAGCAGAGCATCCTGGGTCTGGCCAGGAGAGGTCAGTGAACACACGCACAGAGCTAACCATCTCCAAATCTGGCAATAAAACTGTTCTGTTTAATGAAAATCAGCATTCAGTAGTTTCAAGCTCCAGAAATGGGAGGCATCCTGCTCTGGACCCAGCAGGTGGTACCAGAGACAGTGCAAGATGCCCTTTGGAGGGTGCACCAAGGCATCAGCATGGCCTGATCCGGTGGGCAGCTGGCAGCCAAGGAGAGGCTAGCAAGGCCTCCAGATGTGCTGCCCGGACCAGCAGCTGCTTCAGCCTTTTCCATTTGCTCAACTGATTCTCCTCCAAGATAAAAATATCTCCTGGAAACCTGCAGGAACCAGGCCATGAAATTTAAGTGTGTAGTCCTGCTAGGGCTGCCAATAATGGAGGTGAAAATCTCTCCCAGGTGGCTCGTGCCCTCGGAGAGAAAAGCACTCAATAGTCTGGGAGTGCTTTGGTTGCAGGTGAGACATCTCCAACTGACACATTCTCTATTGGACAAGCTTTCTGCTTCCCTCTCTACCTCCCAGTTAACCGACTCGCAAGAGCCCCAACATCCAGTGTTCGGCAAAAGGGGCCTCCGTACTGCAGAGGGGACAGTGACAGCAGGATCTTGCCCTCCGGAAGGGGCTGGGAGCAGGAAGAGAAACCGGGATGGAGTTTTATAGTGACAGCTGAATAACCAGTATTTGTCTGCTGCATGTCTTCCTTGGAATCACTAGCATCATTCCTGGTTCAATTAATTTTATGGATTTTGTGGATTTTCCATAAGCCCAAAACATCTATTTCCTGAATCTGTTATGTGTGCTGCTTATTTCAAATATTCACACTTTCAATATTCCCTCTCACTGTGGTCTGAGCTCTAGTTATGTTTTTTTCCCGTTGCTTATTATGGGTCTAGTCCCAAATCCTTCACAATTATAGGAGTCTTATTAAACATCAGTTTGAATCAAGCATCTAGTTCGGTTATCAGTGCAACACTTTAAACACAGGCCCTTCATCACAGATTAGGGTCCTTTAGAGGAAAGGATTAAAACCACCGTGCTGACCCTTTAACATATCTAGGTAATAGGTAGAGATGCGTTCTGATAACAGGAGCACACACTCACACTTCTCCTGAGGACTGCCAGAATATTACGTTATTGTTTAGGAAGCGGAGTGCAATGATTTTGCTGGGAGCAGGTGCACAGATTAAATGCTGTCATGACATTTAGGTTAGGAAAGGAAATCTTCTGGTAAAAAGCTTGCAGGAAAATATCCAGCACCCAGAAAGAGCAAGGTTGGCACTCGTGGCTGAATTAAATCTTTGAGGGAAGGATCTGGGCTATGATTCGCACAAGCAGCACTAGCAGACTGCCTTCCCCATCTTTCTGCTACATCCTTAGCATTTAAAAGAAAGACTTCAGCCAACCAACTTCAGCTGCTTTTCCGGCTGCGTGGAAACCAGCAGTGTAACATTTCAAGCAGACATTATCTGCATTCATTTGAGCTATAGCATTTCATGCCAGTGATGAATCATGTTCTCAGACTGCAGCTATCAGAGTTTCACCTGCTTCTTTTCCCCAGGACAAGGGTTTTGTCCTTTGACCTCTGTACAGGAACCCCAGGGATGCTGTATGTGGTGCCTGGGAAAAAAACTTAGTCAGCCAAATGACAGCCTTCCAGAAATCCCAGAACTGAGATGGTCATCACTGGAAATCGTCTGTTATGAGTCTGAAAGTGTCTCCACCTGTTCCTGGAGGCCTGAGCATGCACAAGAGTGATGGAATCCACATCCTGAGTATGCTAAACTGCTACAGCTTATCCCCTACCATAAGCAAAGAGAGAAACTTAGTGGTGAGAAAGTACTGCAGTGCTTGGAAGGCAAAATCCAAGTTAAATGGCTCGTCCATAATAAAGTGAATTTCCACCCTGGTTCCTGACTGTGAAAGAAAGAAACAAAAAAACAGCTTATGACTTATTACTTGCTGGCTTCTGCGACGAAAGATCTTGCTGTTGCAGGAAAGCAAAACCATCTGCAGCAGAAAGCTGGGCAGGGTAAAGCTGCCCAGGGCTAGGACAGCTTTCTGGAACAAACCCTATAAAGCCATAGGAAAGGAAAAAAGTAGTTCCCTCCAAAACAATCCCCAAACCAGAAAGAGCAGCATTGCATACAAGAAGCAATGGACCAATCTATGTTTAGGACTTGGAGCAAAGTGTTTCATCTTAGTAGGTAAGTAGAGCTGTAAGCAGGCTTTGTCTGAAGTGCTCTGGGGGCAACAAGCCGTGTCACAAGCAAAGGTGTCTGTTGTGGCCAGTAGTTGCCCTCCATGGAGGTTCCTGCCCACGCTATATTACATTGCTGTTAATTAGAAAGCAGGATGTCAAGTCAGGAAAATCTAGATGTTCAAATAATACATAGACACATGGCCTAAGCCATTAACATTTTACAAACCAAGGAGCACAGCGAAAGCAAAGCACTTCTGTCCAGAGCAGCTGATCTGAAATCAAAAAGAAAAACACTCAAACAACTTGTACTTGAGTTAAAAAGTGGAGTCACTCAGACAGCAGATTGTAGCTGAGGGAGACAAGATCATTGCTGCAAATGCAGTGGAAAGAGATGATTGGGAAGCAAAGGAATAGGCAAATGCCATTCCCTCAGAGTGAGAAATATCCAGAGAAGGATTTCAAACTTTGGATTTGTCAGAAAACACAATAAGTATCACTTATTTGGGGACTGGATGAAATGAAATATGCTGTTCTTGTGCTGCTGAACTAGTAGGAACCATGAGGGGGAAGTGTAAGAGCACCTTCACCTCTTGTACCATTTCCATTGTAGGAATGAAAAGAGCAAGCAGGAGAATTTGAGTGTTCAAAGCCTGATGTGAAGAAACCAATCAGAGATACCCAGATCTGGGAGGACAGTGGTCCCATTTTGCAGACGCTGGGGCTCTCCGGGCAAGAGCCCACACTGCTGCACCTGCATCCATGGAAGCTTGGCTAGCCTTTCAGTTATTATACCTCCTGCAAGTGCTTCCTAATCCACCTGCTCTAATCCACTCCGAACAAGCCACAAGATGTGAACTTGTGGGCACACTGCCTGCCTTGCTGTCGCAAGAAAGCAGCAGTGCATTCAGTGTGCAGGGGTTACGGGGAAGCAGGAGAGCCAAAGACCCCAACGCCTCCCCTTTTAGCATCTCCCTACAGGTCTGGGTGCAAGGAGGAAGCCCCAACTCCCTCCAGTTAACCAAACCTCCAGAGACACCCCTAAAGTTTTGCATGCACACCACAAGCAGGTGTCGTGCAGAGCACAGGCAGCCCATCTCTGTTAGCAGCAGTTCTGCAGCTGGTGGAACCAAGCTCAGAGCAGTTTATTTGGAGAGGTAGGCTGACCTAGCTCTTATATTCCGCTCTAGGGAGGTGCTGTCTGCTCTTCCTCCATGCGCTATATCTCTCTGAGGTTTGTTTTGTGATCCAGGGCCATAGAAGCTCTGAGTGAGGACAGAGGGATGTGTCAATCTTATTTCAAGTGCAGCCTTCTGTCCCTGTAAAAGCCCATCATAAATCCTTCCAGCACTGAGAAGAAGCAAATGAAGTTCACAGGAGGTGGAGAGAAACAAGTGACCTTCTGGCCTGGCCATCCCTCCCTCCTCCACCACCAGAACAGGGACAGCAAAGCCAAGGTGGTGTCAGAGCTGCTTTTATGTCCTGCCAGCACAGTCCCCATGTCCCCAGCAACCTCTGGGAAAGGAGTGGTGAGTGAAGGGGCCCTTCTTGTTCTGGCATCATTTCTGGAGGCAGGACAGGGGCTCGGCCCTTGGCAGGGCTGTGAACCTACTGGTGTGATTTGTCCCCACTCCACCCCTTCTTACAACCATTGAAAATATTTTATTTTCCTCCCCTGGATGGTCCTTGGCTGCATCAGGTCTTTTTCCTGCACAATTAGGAAGGTGGCCAGTGACTATCATCACATAGGAAAGGTTCCAAATAACTTAAAAAATAAAAGATTTCCAGCACACACACCCATAAATACCAGTTGGGAAGAGCTTCATTGTTCCAGAAGATATTCAAGGACACACTCAAGACCCACTGAAGCCTCCAGCAGAGAGGCCATGCTTCCAGAGCAGAAGGTGGAAAGATGCCTCCTGGTCCATGGACAGCATTCCAGCCTGGCTTTCTGGTTCCATTTCACCATTACCTGATTTGCTACCAAATCAGGCTGACTTCAAACAACCCTCAGGCTCTCATCCTACTGGTGCACATCACAAACGTCCTATTCAGAGCACGGTGGGCTGCAGCAGGCGTTGTACGAGTCAGCTGCAAAGGAGGGAAAGCATTGGAGACCCAGAGCGGATGCAGTTTGTAAGGAAAGCTGGCACGTTCCTTGTGCTTTGAGGGAAGCGGGTTTACCTGGAGGAGTGCAGAAAGCTGAACCCCTGCCAGAAGAATAATTTGGTAAACTTCCTAATGAGCATTTCTGCAACACAAAGTCTCTTTGTGGATTTAAATTAATCTAAAACACATTCATTAATTCATAGCTAAGAATTGAATTATGTTTCGTTGCTGACCTCCATTTTGTTTGTTTGTAACTAGATTTGCCCTAAAAGGCAGCAGCACTATTTAATCATAATGCCAACCTTTGGATCTACTTCAGCAGCAATTACCCTGAGCTTTGACTTTGATATAATTTATATTTCAGAACACATCATAAATAACTCTTTCTTCTCCTTTCAGTACTGCTGTGTGATTGTGTGCAAACCCATAGAAATATGAATTGCTGCCTATTTATCCCATCCGGTGAATTATCGCAATAAATGAATGCTGCTGCCCCAGCCACACACCCCGGCCACCCCAGTCTGCCCCAGGAGGACAATTTCATATTCTTGTGGTGTGAGATGAGTAATATTTGTGTTTGTCATTGAACTCCACCAGCAATACCACTGGGCAGAGCAGTCCCAAAGGTCCCATAAGATGGACCACAACTGGCCCGTTGACCAAAGCTGAGAACCTCCTAACCCAGGACATGGCTCTTCCCTTTCCTGGGACTCAGATATATTTTTAAAAAGGAAGAAACTTTAAGGAGTATCTCCTATCCTAACTGCTTGTACAATAACCTCCTAGACTTAGTAGGGTGCAGCCAGTCATCACGTTTGGTTAACGGTGGCAGATCTTCTCACCTCTTTTTTGTTCCTTTCAACAAAGCACCATTTTTTTTAAATGGAGACTGGTTCAGGCCCTTGAGTAGATGCAGAAGAAAGGTGACTTTAGTGCAGTTTTCAGTTAGGAAGAGCCCAAGAACAAAGTCCAAAAGCAATCAGTAGGGGATTCCCAACAACCCTAATGAATTTAACCACAAATCATCAACAGTCCTGTGAGACTTCTGCCATTTTGGATCCAAGAAAATCTTAGTAAGCACATCTGCTGTTTAGATGGATTGGATATAGTACTTTGGGTTCTGGACATGATTTTTAATGCTTCTGTCCCCTTTGAAATTCAGAACAAAATCAGTTCTTGATTCCAGTCTGGCCACTGGATTTTCAAGCAGATACAAGCATGACAATGAAGACCTACTCGCATGGGAATAGGCATAGCTCCTTCACAAATAACAGGCATTTCCAAATGCAAACCAAATCCTGAAAACAGCAGAAATACTTCCTGTCTCAACTGCTCACAGCCATGCTAAGAAACAGCTAAGAGACCCAGTTAGCAGGAGAGAGAACTCGTACTTGAGCAAACCTGTTGGCAACAGACATGTTTAGATACCAGGTGTTTGCCCCAGCAAGGGAGCGTGAACCGTAATCATGCTGAGAAACACTCCGTATGTGGTGGAAACACGATTTGAATGCACAGAAAGGTTTGCAGGTCTGTATTCCCAAGCGAAAATTCTAGTAAAGATGCAGCATGAACTCAATCATGCTGTGCTATTCCAGCTACTGAAACTAGGAGTCATTGTCTCTCAGCGAAGGGCAAGGATTTTAAATGTATCTGACAAGACTGGCAGGAAGGGGAGAAAAGTCTACAGAAATCTTCAATGTGCAGTGAGCAGAGATGGGTCTTCATAGAAGCAGTGGAGTTTTTTTACTGTTATTTAGTTTGTTATGGATGAGTTTGACCAAAGAGGATGGCAGACTGTGGAAATTATTATTCATTGATTTTTTTTTCTATTATTTTATTGTAATGTCAAAATGAGACTTAAATGTGCTTCTGCAGGAGCCCAGTGTAGCCTTGCAATTAAATTCTAGTTGCTTTCATGAAGAATGACAGCCCAGCAGTGGGGAAAAAAAGCTGCAAAAACAATGCTCAAGACTGTCAAAGTAACCTAATAACATCCGCTAACTTCTGCTCAAGAACAAAACTCCAAGCTTCTCCCAAAATCTCTGTAAATAATCAGCTTTTGCAGAACAGTGCAGATGGAGGGTAACAGGAGGATGGCTGATTTGGGCACAAGGTTCAGGTTGTGCCCATCAGGTGCTTCGCTGTAGTTTTTGCACGTTCATGGCTGCTCCTTGGAGTGCTCAAAAGGGCAGAAATTGGGTATCTGCACTCAAATCTGAAAACAGACTCACTTGTTGTCCATGTCTCACATCCCTGGATGCTTCTGTGCATGGGATGTCCCTAAAGTGTTTGGTCTCGTGCTGGGTCAGGTGGAGAACCTCCATGACCTTGTACACCACCGTGGCTCAGCAGCTCTGCCAGCACGGCTGAAGCACCCTCCCACTCCTCCAGCACAGAATCATCAAACCCTGCTGAGCAACTGACTACAGAAGTGCCTTTTGATTTCTATCGCCCACGGCGGATTTGTGGCACAAGCTCATCCTGTTGACAACCGCATGTAAATGAGTTTATTTTTCTATTTTCACAGCACTGCATTGTTCACAGCCTCCCTGTGCTCTCAAGCACATTGGACCATAAAAGACCTTCAGGCTCCAGCTGTGAGGGATGATGGAGGGAATCAAAAGGTGCATGAGAGTCAGTATTTGTTAACCACAGTTATATCATCTTTATCTGAATAGGAAGGCTTAACGTCAACAGGCACACAGAAAACCTGCATTGTGAAGGCATGGCTTTCACCAATCTAGGACAAAATTGATGGCTTCACCAAACCCCAGAGTGTATTTTCATAGAAATGTTTGTCACTTACCAGTGAAATCCAGTGCCCGGGTGTAAACTCTGCCTTTTGGCTACCCTGGGATCAGTGGGTCCCAGGTGAGGCAGCCCAGCTCAAAGCAGAGCCCGAAACCCTAAACCCTTAAGCCCTAGATTTGTGTCTTTGAAAGGATGGAAAATTCCCATGAACCTTTCCGGTTTCTCAGCCTGCACAAGGGACCTGAGGTATGGGGCCTTGATAACATTGAGATGACACTTGTCTTTAGGGCTCAGCACTTTTTCAAGGCAGCTGCTGTCCATTATCTGTTTTGCACGTTGGCCAGGTGGGCCCAAAAATAAACTCCGTCACCAGCTGTGATTACAACCAGAAGGGCTCTTGCAATCACCCTCTGGCCTCCCCCATCACTGGCAGAACTCAAACAGTGACTTATGCATCAAGCTTGATGTGCAGTTGGGCTGGTGGATCAGGAACCAATCTTGAACGCTCCAAGCAGGACAGAAGTTAATAATGTAGATCGCTTTGAATTAAAATTCCTGTTCAAGACGAGGTCCTACTTTTTATTTTGAATATGGTTCCATCACCTTGTTAGGACATCAGTCCTGACAGATGTGCCTTTGCTGGCCACCTCAGGCAGGTCACTCGATGGCTGATACCACCGCAACACACCATGTATAGGCTGGCACAGTCCTCAGGAGCTTTTCACTCTGTCTCTCAATAAAAAGCCTTTGAGTTAACAACCTGCATTTTTTCCACCTTATTATTCTTCACTGGGACCCTTATAAGTGAAGTACCATCCAGAGACAGTGGCCATGGCCCATAAATTTAATTACTAACCTTTAATTCATAGGTGGCAGAAACAGTTCTTCAAGCATCTGAGTTAATCAGGCTTTGCTGACAGTGGCAATCAATTGTTCAGCGGTCTACTTTTTGCTTAATTACTGTTGGACTGCATTGCATTTTCAAAATGTCAAGCATCCTCTTTTAGAAATGCAATAAATCATTTCTACATGGCGTGCAAAGCTAGGGTAGGAGACTATTATTCTCTCGCACCTGACCTTGGCTACAAGGAGCAGAAATTGATCATTTACTGTAGCAGTGAAATATCATTTAAGGAAAACTGAGTTAACTAGAATTTCAACTCACTAAAAGGAAGGAGAGTTTCTTTCTGGCCATGCAAGGAAGATGCTGGCATGGGGATGCGGCTCTCTTAAAACTCTTCTGTTAATGTGGCACCGTCTACACTGGGGATCAAATATCAGAGTACCAATTACAGCAGGAATCCACAAAGCACTTGTGCCCAGGTTTTCACTGTGTCCCAAGGAGAGAGACCCTGGTTCTTGTTCCCTTGATATCAGGCCACAATATTTATCTGTCAACCAAAGAGTTGCCTAGTCCTTTTGCTTTCATAAAGGATGTCTCAGTGGAGGTAATTTAGTCAATTGGAACTTTGAGAAGAAAAAAAAAGCTGACTATTGAGGTGACATTAAATCAGAAAAATTAAGGCACTTCTCAAAATATGACTTTTCCAAGAAAATGATCTCTGGGGCCCACCAGCCCCACCTGTGACAACTCACAACTGGCACCACAGTTGGCGTGAACCTGTGTGACTATGGGTGGAAGGGCCATTTGCTGGACCTGTGGCCTTCACAGTGCCCATAGCACAGATGAGCAGAGAAGACGCAGTTTCTCCGTGGCGCAGCTCTGCTCCTGTTATTCTGCTCCAAAGGACTGCTGGTAGATCCCTTGACATTTGTCTCCATCTGTAAGAAATAGTGGGCAATTTCTTAATTGTGTGCATTTACAGCAACTAAGGCAAACGAATCATAGAATCATCAGGTTGGAAAGGACCCACTGGATCATCGAGTCCAACCAAGAAACCTGAGTCCCCAGAGACTAACAAGGACTAACAAATAACATTTTCCTTGCTGAGAGAAGGGAGGCATTTTCAGCAACAAGATTGTGCTCAAGTATTTTTGAGAATGGCACATGGATTGTCGCTAGCATCATCCAAGATGATATGAAGATAAAAGACATTCTCTGAGGATGCTACCAGAATTAAGAAGGAAGACACTTTGCAGTGAATCATATGGATCAAATTTCCTCTCTCATTGTGTTTTAATAGAAAAGTTTTCACCTTCTCCCAAGGGTACCAATGAAAATTTCCATCAAATCAGAGGTAGGATGAGGGTTTTGGCTTTTTTTTCTCTTTTGATTAGACGTACATACATCTATAAAGAAGCATTTTCCCTTTCAGGAAAGCAGGGTTGATTCAAGCCAGGATCCAACAGTGACAAAGTATGATCAAGAAATTAAAATGAAGTAATAAAATGTTTAGCACTTGCAAGACAATAAAAAACATATCTTAGAGAAAAAGGAAAAGAAAGACAAGTGCAAAAGAAATCCCTAATCTAAACATTGCTGTTTTCTTAATTCAAAACAGATTCGGCTTTTCTCTCCATTTATGCCAATGGTGTTGTTTCATCAGAAGTTCGACTACATGTGTTTGGCATCACCTGTTGGTTGAAATGTGCTCTTTTAGTGGCAGCAGAGTGTGATGGGTTGTATGGGAGCCTCCCAGCACGAATATGGCACAAGTCTGCAGGGATCCTGGCCACTACACAGGGGACACTAGGGAGAGGACACCCTTGCAGAGCCACCACCGCTCATCTGCATGTTCCAGGTCTTCCTGTAACACCAGGAGGGGAATCCCACTGCTGAATGGCGTTTCTTCTGTATCTCTGCTCTGCACTGTGGCCCCAGTTTCTCCTCACTGCTGGCTACCATGTCTACTGCAGCTCCTCCAGGGAGAAGAGCAACCACAGCCACTCCATACCCAGAGTCCCGGCACAGTGGCACAGGGGTTTGTGTCCATCTGTCTGTGCCACCAAGCCAGCTCGAACCAGGGCTTTTCTCTCGCAGATTTCCTCTTTAATATAATATTTCCAGCTATGTCCAAAGACAGCAGCACTAGAGGGCAGTGCCTGCACACCAAGAGAAAAGGGGGACGCATCTCCATCAGGTCTGCCAGGACACCCAGTTTCAGCTGTTCTTGGGCACCTTCCCTTCTCACCAGGGTTCTTTCTGTAGAGAGAGAAATGGAGCCAGATGGGACCGTTAATTCTGTTGGCTGCCAGTTAGGTTGGCAGTACAAGATGATGTACATGGTCACTCCCAACAAACAGTTTGGGTGAATCTGAAGTGAGGCGTTATCAGACATTTGTTACGGGCTCAAAGCAAGCAGTAAAATGACTGCATGGATTTTTAGGCCAATAAGATAAAATCATGTTGTGCGTGTCCAGGAGCACCAGGGAGTCAGAGCCCTCTCCTGGAATGTCTGTAGGAACTCTGCGTGGCCATGCCAGGGGTACCTCACTCCCATGTCTCTGCTCCAAACTCCTCCTGTGGACAGAAATTCCCATCTGGATCCAGCCACAGCAGTGAAAACAGCTCCCCCACTCTCCCTTGTCCTCCTGCTGCAGCAGAAAAGCTCATGAACTAGAGAAAGCAGCTGAATTAACTCTGATTCACCCAAACTAAAGCCTCCAAGCAGAGCAGACCTCTGTGTGGCTGGCCTGGTTTACAGGGATCTGGTATCAGCCTGGGTTACGGACGGAGGGGGGACTGATCGTGTTCCTTTGCCAAAAGCATCTCACAGCCCAGGAGGAGCTGGGCTCCCACTGCCTGGTTTGGCCAGGATGTGTCGCAAGTTGAAGGTCCTCAGCAGCATGGCTGGCACTTCACAGTATCTCTTCCTCTGTGCCAAGCCTGGTTGCACCAGTCTTGCCTTGCACTGAGTACCACGAATTCCCACGGGCTCCCTGGATATCACCCTTCACACCAAAAAGCCATCAGGCCTGGATGGTTTGCTGTGTTAGATGAAGTCCAGACAGAGCCAAACTCCTCCGAGCTTTCCTCAGGGGCCCTGTGCAGCTGAATTGACACTCCCGTGACTGATTTCTTCCAGCCTGAAGTATTTCCCTTGATGATCTGCCCTAATGGAAAAACAGCTTTTCCACCTTTCAAATGCAAGCAAGATAAAAAATGCCTTCCTGGTTCAAAAAACACATGGAAACGCAGCCAAAGAATATGCATGTTAATAACATATCCTTTGTATGAGAAGACAGCGGAGAAACTTCAAGTGATTTCCCCAGAATACAAACAATACCCAGAGTATGGCAAGGAGATTAAAATAACCCTTGGGTTGCCTTTCAAATTTCATGCCTTTTGTAAAATAAATAAATAAATAAGTACAAATTAGCAGTGCATTACAATCTTTCAAAAGCTCTTGTTTTTACCCCATAGGATTCTCGCTCCGCAGTTAATAAAAAACCAGTCACATAGATAACAGTTCCCCGAGGCTGGGGTGTTATTTTTAAAACAAATTGCTTATTTGAAAAAAAAAAAAAATGCAGGGAAATCATTGCATTTGGAAAGCTTGAAACCTTTTCTAATTAGTCTGGGAGCACGAGGGATCCCGCTCTGCAAACCGGCTTCTCGAAGTGCTCGCACACTGCAGGGGCTGCTGCCGGGGCACGAACCAGAGCCCACAATCCAGAAGCTGATTTGTTTCAGAGGAGAAGCACTTGGTGATGGTGTTAAGCTGCTTTTTTACCAACTGGCTAATCAAACAGGTTGTTGTTTTGCTGGAATTAGGATCAGAGTTGCCGTGCAGCAGCCGCCTCCAAAAAAAACTGTGCTTCTGTACATAGGCAACTAAATTTGCCTTTTGTGGGGAGGCGCAAGGGCTCTATCCCAGCACACGTTTCCTTTTCTGCAGTGGGGAAATGATGCTGCCTGGACACACCATCATCATTTCCATGGGCGGGAGCTGCAGGGCTAGAGCGGCTTCAGAGAGCTGCACATGCTTCATGCTTTTCTTTTCATTCTTTTGGTCACAAAACAGAAACACTGGCATTCCCGAAACAGGGAGATGGCATTCCCGCGCTCAGCAAAGTCACCTACTGTGCTTTGTGAGAGTCCTTTCCACATCCCGGGGCTCCCTTATAGAGCTCCCTGTGGGGTTTGCGGCTTTGTGCCCAGCTCAGCGCTCGATAAGGTCCCCGGGGCGATGGCATTTCTAGAGGGCACCACGCCACACAGCCAGATGAAAACCGGGTCCCTCCCCTCTAGGGAAAGGAGTCCTGCAGCCCCTCTGAAACAGGGCTGTTCCTTACGGCACTGAGCCACAATGCAAAGGCCCAGGACCTCCTTTTGGCTTTGATCAGCTGAAAGTAGAACATTCTGAGTTCATTAAAATTAAAAGCAATAGTCTGTGGTGGAACTGCCATGAGATATTCCCTGCGATGCTCTTGCTGCAGGAGGAAGCAACAGGCAGATTGGAGGGTCAGAAAAGTCCACACAGGAGGATAATGTCCTCCTTTGGCCCGGAAACAGCCAGATTCCCATGACTGACCAAACATCCAGGCCTTTCTCTGCTGGGCTGAGGTGGCCTGGGGGATTTTGGCTTCAGGCAGATGGACTCACTGGGCCACATGGCTATCAAGGAGCAAACACAACCATGAAGTGCAAGATACATAGGCTGCACCTGGAGACCATGTGTCTTCCCACACATCTTCCGTAAGTACAGGTCTCCCTTGGCAAGAACCCACCTCTCTGGTCCCTCCACCACCTCCTGCTACCTGTGAACTCAGGTGAAAATAAGATAAAATTGAAGTTGGAACACTTGGAAGTTTCTGTAAAATGGAGAAACTTCAGGATACTGAGATGTGGAAATAGCTGTGAACTCTACTGCATTTATTTTTCAAAAAACAAAATCAGGTTTCTCATTTTTAAACTGCTCTAACGAAAAAATAAATAAATATGGGGCCTTGCTTTGCAAATGTGTGTTTATAGAGACCACCCTCTCACCCTTCATCTTTGCCAGACTAAACAAGCTGGTTTGGCTTCTTCTCTGACAGACTGCCCATTGCCTCGCTGTCATGTAGCCTTCCTATGCATCTGTTTCAGCTACAGGTCTTTGAAGGTTGGTGACCAAAGTCATACATACTGCTCTAGATGGTGCCTCGCCCACAACTTCTACAAGCTCGACACACATTCCTACTCCTCCTGGAAACACCTTACCTGTGTCATTCTCAGAGAATATTTTGTGCATCATAGAGTCTCTGCAAGACCTGTTTCTCTAAAGCCCTTCTGACACATTTGTAACTGAAAAGGACATTAAGGGCTTTGGTTTCCATCTTTCCCATTCACTTGGTATCCTTCTGGTGTCCAGTCTCCCTTCATACTCGTGACAGCTATCGAGCACAGCTCATCACAGACATGAACGCAACAGCACTTGCGTGTGTTCATCTCCCAGCTCCTGGAATTTCCCCCTAGCTCAAGGAGACGGGCAGAGAGGGCCCATGTTGGTCTACTAAGAATATTTAAATAATGGAAGAGGCATGGATGGAGAGACAGTGTCCTGAGACTTTTCTTTTTTGAGTGGGAGTCACACTGACTTGCCAATTCATCTCCGATCCCAGAGTCCAGGTCTTGTCATCCCTTTCCTGTCTGGCTGGACCCAGCTACAGACAGAACCAAGCAGATAAACTGTCAGCCTTTACCTGTTCCGATTACACTGGCCATACTGGGATTTCCCAAATGTTTTAAAACAAGCCATTATGAGAGACAGAGACAGAAGACAATGTATGTGCAGCAGGAAGAAAGCCCACTGCCTCCTTTGTTTAATGGCCCTTGCAGTGGGCAGCACAGTATATTTTTACTCATTAAACCAAAGTGGCTGCTCCTTGCCCTTCAAGTCCCCGGAGACCAACTATTCTCGATAACAGCCAGTCCCCACAGACTCATTAAGCTTTCTTGAGGCTGTTTGCAGAGGCAGGGTGCTAATCTATGAAGATAAGAAGTCAAACCTTTCACTACGAGGACATTTCTTACTCGCCTCGTGCTCTCCCTTGTAATTTCATCAAAGACCAAAACTAAAAAAACCTATCTAATCTGTCAGAAGGGCCAATCTAATCTATCATTATTAAACACTTTTACAGAGAAAAATGGATTGCAACATTAGAGAACTTGTGATTTAGCACATGAAAGAGACGGAAAAACGTCTCTGAAATAACAAACATACAAAATCTGCTTTCCCAACAGAACAGATTAGCTGGTGGCACAAATAAATAAGTAAATACAGTTAAAACTGCTTAAATTTATAACAAGAAGTGTAGAATATGCCTGAGACTGGCCAGTGATAGCCTTTTAAGGCCACAGTAGATTTTAGTAGACATATATTGAAGTGAACCTTCACCCATTCTGCAAGCTTTCAGAGCTGAGGGCCACGAGAGCAAACTTTGCAAGGTCTGTCACAAGGCCTTGAAAAGACATTGCAAGGTGGTGGATGCAAAGGGGGTTGGTGTTTAACATAGGCGGTGTGATGGTGAGATTAGTACTTGCACAAACAGAGAGGAAAACAAGCTTGTCCAGAAGATTATCAAAGGCAGGGACAAAATCTAGCTCAAATATCCTTACGGAGCAACACTTAACCCTTCTCTCTCCAGGCAAAGACCTGGGAGAGATGGGTCTTCTTACTGCAGACGCAGAAGAAGAATAATTTTTGCTCCACCATTTCCACCCAAGCAGGGAAAACACTGGCCTGACTGCAGGAGTTTGGGATGCTCCGTGTAGGAGGGATTTCAAAGTCTGAGCACTCCTTGCACCCACGACTGAGATGCTCAGTGAGGTGCAGAGCTGCCAATAGGCAGTGGAAGGTCTCAGGGATGCTGAGTGCCATGCTGAGCCTGGGGCTCTCAACTAGAAAAAGGAGTCTGATTTCAACATGGGGAAACTTGCCATCATCCCAGACAAATTAATTAAACTTGGCAGATTCCTCAGTAACTGGAAACAAAATCAGTTGCCATGAAAACATGGGGAGAAAAAGAGGTACTATTTGTATAGGGGATATATTTGTGTTGCATGCCTGGCAGCGCGGAACAGGTTGCGAGGACTCTGTTAAAGCCATAGACTCATAGAATCATTAAGGTCAGAACTTGTCTCTTAAGATCATTGAGTCTAACCATCAGCCCAACACCACCGTGCCTACTAAACCATGTCCTGAAGTGCCACATCTACACACTTTTTGAACACCTCAAGGGATGGAGACTCCACCACCTCCTTGGGCAGATGGTGCCAACACTTAACTACTCTTTCAGTAAAGAGTTTTTTTCTACTATCCAGTCTAAACCTCCCCTGGCACAATTTGAGGCCATTTCCTCCCATTCTATTAGTTGTTACTTGGGAGAAGAGACCAACACCCACCTCACTACAAGATCCCAAGTCAGAGTCCAAAGCTCAGTCTTCATATGCTCAAGGCTGAAGACGGCACTAGGATGTAGCAGCAGAACCAACTCCCCAACATGTTCCTGCCCTTGTCTCCAGCAGCGTGCCAGGGACAGGGCTGGGGCTGGGGGTGTGTTAGCTGGGCAGCCATCCTTTGCGCTGCTCCACTGTGTAGTCATCGTGAGATTAACACAAGCTCTACTGCACATTTGTTATCAGGGCCACCGAACTGTGGCACGTGTCATGGCATCATCTCTCTGCAGAGCAAAGCCCACCCAAAAGGGAAAGGATGCCGAGCCAGGCTGTGCCTGCAAAGAGCAGAGAACACCAATATCCCACCTGCAAAGCAGGGTATGTGCTCCGACCCCTCCACTGACATTTATGCTAGAAGGCTGTTTTTCAGCTGTGCTGAACACTTCCAGATTTCCAGTATTTCAAGGGAGATTTGGCAGGGCTTACTTGTGCTTGATTTTATTTCAGATGCCATAACATTTGGGCCTTTTTATGCAGCTTTTGGCTGGTGTTGAAGCAATTTCTGTCTGTTTCTTCTTTCTCTTCCCCCTCCCCTTTGCCATCCATGGTGGGAGGCTGACAAAAGTCAGTGACTCAGCCCTAGAAGAGAATGGAAAACTCCAACAGGGCTTTGAATTGAAATGCAGGCAAGGAAGGAGAGACCCAAGGGAAGGCTGGAGAAAGGAAAGGGATTGTAATGAGAAAAAACGCGAAGTGAGCGAATTAGCGCTCTTTATTGAATAAGCAAGCATGAATAAGTTCTTACAGGAAAGTCGCTTATACTCCACAGACTAGGAAAAGGTAGATTTGCATAAAAGCAAATCTCAAACTATTTGAACAAATAAGGAATTTCAGAAGCTGCAGAACTATAGCCTGATTAAGCACAAATTCATGTTGCCTGTCCTCTAAACCCTCACCAGTCTCTACACTTACATTCTCTGCGGTGCTTACCAAGCAAGAAAGAGATTATCTCAGGGATAAAAAGGTGAGCAGGGTGACAAGCCAATAAGAAAAGGGAGGACTTTTTACATGGGCATGTAGTGATAGGATAAGGGGTAATAGCTTTACATTGAAGGGAGAAAGATTTAGATTAGACATTAGGAAGAAATTCTTTACCATGAGGGTGGGGAGGCGCTGGCACAGGTTGCCCAGGGAAGTTGTGGATGCCCCATCACTGGAATGGGGAACTGCTCCAAAGAAAAAGGTTCTCTTTCTATCAGATCTGCCTGTATCCGACAAGAAATCCCCAGGTTTTTCAGTCTCTCGGAACAGCCATCATGCTACTCCACGTAGTTTTAACCACACAATGTAAAGGATGCAAAAATACCCATGATCTCCCAGGCTATCCAAGCACCAAATTACTCAGCCGTTTGCTGTTGTGGCTCCTTGACACATCTGTGCCACACACCGTGGAAGCATTTCAAAGGAAAAATCTGCCATTTTGGGTTGTGATTCTTCCTCAATGCCTCATTGTGCCGAGGAAGAGTGACAACTGACGCATTGTACTGGTAAGCATTTCTCATCACACTGGGTCCGTGGATAAGCTGGGACCGCTCTAAAGAGCTGTTGTCTTTTGCCTGCCACCACACTAGCGTAACATATCTCACACATCCATGGCAGCCTACTCGCTTCCCATTCACAAATTCCTCCGCTGAATAACACCAAAGAGTTAAGGCTCTGTCAAAAGGTTCCGTTATGGGAAGGGAAACTGAAGAAAAAATGGCTTTCAATGCAATGCGAGCATAGACAATACTGTTTTGTAACTGCGCCGTTTGATGTGCAATGACAGGAATTAATCATTTTACTTAACAGAATTACTCTTTGTTATGTAAACTTTGTAAAGTCAGTCTCATGTGACCTCTTTCAATTAGGAACAAATTGTTTAAAACTGTCGTCTTTCTGAAGGCGCAGTATTCGTAAGAGCGACCTCGGGGATGGGTTGTCATTTCACCCTGGAGTACTCACAGCTGTGCAGTTTGACACCAAATGGAGACCAAAATGTACAGAATTACTCTTTTTTTTTATTATTTTTTCAACGGAGTGAGCAATCCCTCTACTCTTATTCTAATCTGGGGCAAACATTTGTTTCCCATTTCATTTTCTTCAGTTCTGAGAGAGCTGGGTTTGTTTTTATAGGTTTCTCATCACCTCGGTCTGTGAGCACCTTAGTGGTGAGAACAGATATGCTTCCTGAGAACCTCTTAGAGAAAAGAAAGTGTTTTTCCATCTACCAAGAGAGAACTCAGAGCAAAAGATGAAGGGCCCCATCTTCAGCGAATGAAAATCATTGCTTCAGCAAAAAAAAATTAGAGCTAATGTCACACAGAACGCCTGTAGCAGAGCCAAGTAAAGCCTCCAGAGGTCCACAGTTTCACCCCAATTCTCAGCCTTCTCTCCTGATTCCCGTAACCTTGAGAGCTGCTGGAGCTCCCTTTGCTGCCAAACTGTTTCACACAAACTATTTGACCTGTGGAGGGCTGGAAGCATCCTCTGTTACATACGGAGGTGCTCAGTGTTTGCTGTATTGGACAACTTAAGGAATGGATTGAGACTCTTGCCAGACTGGTGCGAGCACCATATATTTGTTTTTGAAGCTGTGTGCAGAAATGAGGCAGCAGCAGCCCTGACAGTGCTGGGGATAACTGGGTCACTCCAACCGGGCTGTGTGTCCCAGTTCTCTTTGGAGATCTCATTTCACCCCTGCTGCCCATGGAGGAGGCTGCCTATATTCCTGCTCCAGTCCTGCCCCTCCAAGAGGAAAACTCATTACACCTCATAACATCTCTCAGCTGCATGAACACCAAAGGCCCAATTTTTGTGCTCTTAGTGCCATGTTAAGCTAATAGCCAGCCCTGATCACTCTCGCAGATAAAAGCATTTGCTCTTTGTGTTTCCCATGCATAATGCAACGTTTACGCTCATGTCCGTGTACTTTCAAAGGGTGACTGTATGGCTTATATTTAAGAGCCCAGTCAGAAGATACTTTGCTTGGCCTTGAAAGGCATCGGGCGAACTTTGATCATATTTCCCTGGCTGCCCTGCCCAGCAACATTGGCTGCATTAAGAAAAACGAACCTACTTTGTCCTAACGAGAAGGCTATCGATCTCGCTTCCAGGGACTTTCAAGTCAAGCTGCGCCGTTAAGTACATCCCCCTGAAATCAAACGTGGTCAAAGATTGCAGAAAGACAATCACCCTGCCATATGCCACTTGTCTGTCATATGGTACTGCTCACCCATACGGACTTCTCCAACCTGCAAGTGACCACCATGACCCCAGTGTGGCCATAGGAATCACTTGTTACACACTGCAGTGTAAAGTGAGGAAGCTATGAGCTCTGCAAAGGCTGGATTGACAGCTGGGACCACGGCCCTGTTAAACAGCAGCCCAGGGCTGCTTGAGGAATTAAACCACTGCAGTAGGATTTTCTCAATATCTTCCCATGGGCATAGCTGAACACAACCCGCAGGCCACATCGTGCCAGGTGAAGGATGCAAAAAGGTGAACTCCAAGGAGATTAAGTGAGTGCCTGAAGATGCCCGGAGAGCCTGCAGCACAGCTCACATCCCCAGAGACATCAGCCCGGGCTTTGCAGGATGCATCACAGGGTGGAAACCATGTGGGCCCCATGTTCGGCAGTAAAGCACGCTGGAAACCAAGCCCCATGAGCAGGAGTTTATTGAACAAAGGAGGCTGCAAATATCTGCAGAAGCTAATAATAGTGTCTTCCTCTAACAAGCTCATTAGCTTCTGGAGCAGTGAAATCATCTCTGGCATATTCCTTTTGATTGCTGTGTCTGTATCTAGTGTTTCTATCAAGGCATTTCTAATAGCTAATACTCATTGTGGTATTTCAATATGGGATTTACTCCCACTCTCTGCAAAACAGCCCTGGTTCAGCCCCAGGAAATAAAGACAATGGCAGCTATCAGCACTGTTTAGTAGGAGAGAACTTTCCTCCCAGTCTTTTACATCATTTCATCAGTTCTTTGTAAGAAGGAACCCTTCCTCATTCCCTTGGGCAGAGGCTGCGTGTGCTGGGGGAACCTCTCCACCCTAGGGGAGCAGCTGTTCACCCCAGACACACAGCACAGCGTCCCAGCACTGCGCAATGGGAAATCACCATGACTGCACTGTCAGTCGAAACAGGCTCTTAGTTTGACACTACCATGGATATATCCCTGCAAGCAACAGCCAGCACTTTAGACCCTCCTGAGCCAAGGAAATCGTCCTCACGACAGGGAGCTCAACGGGGATCTCGTGAAAGAATGAGGCTTCAACCCACAAGACTACCTCATGATTGAAACATCAAACAGAAGATGCCCACCCTGCACAACCTCTCCTCAGCCTGTATCATCTTTTAAGACTACTCTTCTGGTTTCTTTATCGGTTGCCATATTTACATACCCAACTACAGACTCCATGTCAAATACCAGAAAGAGTAGGTACTTTCCTGGTAAATGAAGATCTCAAAGGTGTTTCAGCTAACTCTTTGGTGCCTCTTCTGAAGTTTTTGTCTTGAATCCCTTGAAAATCACTCTGTCTAATGACAGGTTTTTTTAAACACATAAAACCCAATAAAAGTATTTCTAGCAGTAACTTCTGCTTAGCACCACTGTCCTACCATCATCAACAGGTGACAACAGCAGCAATCCAATGCAGTCTTTGTTAGAAGCAGGTAAAGGTAATGGTGTGCACACGCACACACACACACACAAGATTTTATGTTTAAAAGAAGGGTAGTTTCTGCTAACTGCATTGTTTTTTTCCCTGAAATTCCACCTGATTCTGTTACATCCTCACTCAACAGCAATAAAGCTTTTAAAAATTACATTAATCCCAGTTTATTCTGCAAGCACGATTAATCTAGTGCTTGCAGAAACTGAAATCTTGATGACAGCACAAGCCAGGGAAGACAGTGGAGAAATGCATTCCTTGAGTAGAGCACATTTTCTGTCTCCTGCCTTCTCCCTTGAAGCCCGAAGGCAGTGCCTCAAGGCTGGTGCTGCCGGGAAAAGCAACAGTACAAGTGTATTTAGCAGCAGCGATGCTCCTAAGGGCTGTGCCAGGCTTTGAGAGCAGCCTGACAAAAAAGTGCCCCCGAGAGGATGCCTGGGAGGATGTACCCCACAGCTTGCCTTGTCTCAAGATCCATCTGCAGCCAAAAATGCTTGACTGGGAGGGAATCAAAGGCAAAACTCCAGTTCACCACGTTCAGGGTATTCCTGCAGAGCAGGGACCATGCACGCTGCTTGATGGGCGCTACCTGCACTGCTCACAAGTTACGCCACGACCAGGTACATTGGGACATATGACAGTACTGTAACTTTCTTCCCCTGCAGCATGTTTCAGTGGCATTAACAGAAACCATGGATGCTCCTCAGCCCCAAAACTGATCCTATGGATGGAGCCAGTGGTTAGCAGTGGAGCCTGCCATCGTCTCAGCCTCCCCCCTTGTGTTTGGTAGAGTTCCTTTCCTCCAGGGTTTTATTTTCACTAAGAATTCTTCATAACTTGTATTTATTTGCTCAGTGTCAGTTAGATGTCTGCCTTTCCGCCTGAACTATCTTTAGCTTCCAAAATATTTTGCATTTCAGGGAAATATTTAAGCAACTTTTCTGAGAAGAAATAACGCAGAGTGTCAGATGGCAGACACCGTGGCCACATTCAGAGGCACCCTCGGCAGCTTGGGGATAGTGCCTTCACTTTGTCAATCGTCCTACGTGCTTTTTCTCTTGTCTGTATGGGGAGGATCCACGACCTGTTCTGGAATGGCTGTGCAAGGCTTGTACCTGTGGTGAGATTATTGGGACCCATAGAAAGAGGAGGACGGACACCTCAGTGCGCAGAGGGATTCATGGTGCTGCACCAGCACAGAGCAGGACACACTGCACAGCCCAGTCCAGCACGGCCCAACTCAGCACCTGCTGTACTGGAGGCCTGGGAGCAGTTTTTAATTAAAGAAGGATTTCCATCTAATGCTCGGAGATGGAATGTGAATAAATTTGAACTCCCAGAAAACCTGCAGGATTAGCTTTCTTTTTTTCTTCTCACTGAGAGAGCTGTTTGCCTGTAATACCTGCCATGTGGTTTGGGTCTTGATGTTCCCTCCCAAGTCTTTTCCTGTAAGAAGCAGTGCCTGCATCATTAAAATGTCATCATTGGCTTATTAATCTTCCTTTTGCATATGCAAATCAAAGCTATTTGCCTTCCATATTTTAATTTCCGTACATAAAAATGAAAGGAGAAGAAGGTAATAGGAAAACACTGCACTTCGGAAAGTGGTCTGCACACAGAGGGGGAGGTAAGTCAGCTATCAAAAGTCCCCGTTGAGATAGGTGAGCTGGAGTGGTTTGAGTGTCAAGTCTGGGATTGGGGCAGTCTCTAATCCTCCTTCCATCCCTTGCAGGCTGTCACATTGCACAGTAGCTTTGGTAAATGCAAACGAGGGTCCATTCAGATGAGAGCTTAACATCCCCTGGGATGGGGATTAACCAGCGACCAGTCCTTCAGAGACCTCTACCACATATGAAGACACTGGGTCTAGGGGACTGGAACAAATGTAGTCCTAAATGAGCCATCACAGCACACACAGGTAGACCTGGCTCCCTGTGGAACTGCGCTGACGCCCAGCTCCTAAGGCTCCATCCCGGGTGCATCTCCCTGCCACGCTGGCAGGATCATTATCTTTGCAGTAAGCTGTTAATCAAAGCCCCTGCTTGCTGAGCAGGGCTATGCAGTGGGCAGCAGAGCAGGCCAGTGGAGCTTGTCATCGTTAATGAGATTATGCTCCCCTAATCTCACAGCAAATCGGATTTTCATGCTGTGCGCATTTATCGCAGGCTGAGAGCGAGATGGTCTGTGAGAGGCAGAGCAGACCTGGCCTCCCTGGTTCAGTTCAAGGAGCAGGGGCTCTGCCGCAGAGGGGACCCATTCCATGTCTTTTAAGCATATATTAGTTGATGAGTTCAGCAACCAGAGAGGAAGGGGCTAGCAGATTTGTCTGGGACCCCCGGGACAGGGAGCGAGCATCACCACGCAGGAGAGAGACAGAAACCTAATTGCAGGCGCGTACCTCTGGCAGGGGAGGACACAGCTCTTGGCATGTCTATCCACTGCAAACAGCTGTGCTGTTTTCCACAGGGTTATGCAATTGTTTTGTTCCCAAATAATATAACCAGTGTCATGTTTAAATTCATACCAAATCCTGTTTATCTTGCTTCAGTTTCACAGAGAAATCATGTGTGAAATTTTGCCGGAGTCTGACGCTTGCTGGCCGCCTCTGCGGCACTCGCTGCCTCCCACGCGTCCTTCAGCGTGGGTCGGGGGACCTCCCAGCCCTCCAGCCCCACACTGAGGGGAAGGTTTTCTCCTCTTTGGGGACACGGCCTGTCAGGTGATCACAGCTTGTGCTGTCCCTGTAAAGGCTGCAGTGGCACAGAAGCTCTCCCAGGACAAAACCCTCTTGCCTGACTCACACTGCAAGGATAGTGTGATGCAGAGCAAGGAGATAAAATGCAGTCTGGTGGGAAGGACTGCTCCAACAAGACCTAGCAGGAAGACCAAGCTGCAGAGCATCGCTCGACCTAGAGAAGATCTTCAGTCTCTTGATAAGCTCCAAAGCAACAAATATGTTTACCATTGGCTGATCTGGTAAAGCAGCTGCGTGTCTTTTCATACACTCATCAGAAGTACAGAAAAGGGCCACAGCGCAGCCTTTATTGAAGAAAAGATTGTCCATATAACCTCTCTTCACTCTTCCTGCTGCTAAAACCATGGTCGTGTTAAATGCAAGTATGAACCCGGTGTCTGTGGCATCGCTGAAGGGTGTGAGCAGCATCCCTGCCTGCGCTGGGCAGTAACTGCATGGGCAAGTCACATGTTTTTGCAACTGTGTTTTAAGAGTCTGAGCCCAACTGTTCAGCTGCATATTTAGGACAAAGTTGCAATAACCAGAGAGGCTTTTGAACTTGGGAACAATAGGAGCTATTTTCAATGGGTGAATAATGTTGAAAATCTGTCCCTTAACGTCAGCTCGCAGAATCATCAGTTTTCCCAGTAAGTAATATAAAAGTTTAATTTTTTCTCAATGGATTTCAATGCAACATTTGCTTTTGAGACCGTTTATTCCTCATCCAACAATAGCAGGGAGACTGGCTGAAAAAGAACAAGATGATCTTTATCATTTCAAACAGAGAAATTCCAATATTCTTTTTAACCATCTCGCTGCAGTTCTGCGTGTTTATAAGCATATATCCCATAAAAACAATTTTAGGAAATTGCTTATTTTCATGTTTCACATCAGATTTCTTTGATGAGGAGAAATAACACTGAAGCTCATTAAAAAAAAAAACCCTCATCAAAAAATAACCAAAAAAAGAAACAGTTTTCTACATAAAAATAAGCGTGTCTACAGTTAAGCCCTTCAGGAGAGTGTACTGATGTTTAAAGGAAAAGAAACATAATGCGCTTGGATTCTTTTTCATGGTAATACTTTATAAACGTTCATTGATGGCTTAAATATTGCAGGAGATGCACATTTTCGATTGCATCATGTTTTAACACTACTAAAAAACTCCCTGAATAGATACGTTTTAGAAATTCAACTTGGAGTGAAAACCAATTTTGAAATATTGGACTCTCTCCAGTTTCAAAGTAGCTCTCTTCATTACCCTGTGCAAGTATCTCGTCTTAATTAAAAGAATACATAGAAGCATTTTTCATAGCCTGGAAGCAGTGTTCTGAGCAAATAATTAATCTTGTATTGTCCTTTTGGCAGCATAGCACTTTCCTGGAACACTACTTGTGCAGTAGTTCATCCCTGTATGAACTAGGAGCTGGCTAGCCTGGAAGAAGGTTCTGGTTCAGATATATTACAAGGACTGAGATTTTATGGACATGAAAGCAGCTGTGCATGACAATTAAAAAATAGCAGTTTATCTGATCCCGTGTTTCATGAACGCGGGTCCTTTATTGTTTTAGTGTGGAGATACCCTCCTTTTCATGTCACACTTGGTGCTCACAGTATTTGCTTTTTTGCTTCTTATTGTACTCTTTGGAACATCTGGTTCCCATCAGTGACCCTCTGAAACATGGCTTGCCACTGTAGCACAGGCAAAAGCATTGAGGATGGCCATGAAACCCCTGTTTTGTTTAGAACAGAACTGCCAGATGAGATTATTAAGCTGATAAAAAAAAACACCAAAACAATCTCAGGGTCACCTCTGTTGGCATTCTGGCCTGCTTCTCATTATTAGATAGTTTTGGCCAAGGGGCTTCAGCTGATTTTGTTGCTGTTGTAACCTTCTGCCCAGTGATGATTTCATCTTCCTCTCAACACCATTCCTCTGTGATTAAAAATGATCCTCTGACAACATATCTGAAGCAGATTGGTGGAGAGGGTTTACAGATGCAATTAAGTGAGTAGTCAGCACACAACACGCTGCGACATCGATTCCCAGGCCAGCGTGCTCTGGCACCAGCTCAGCAGGTACAACACCAGCATCTTCCTACGGCAGAGTGCCACTGGGTATCACCTTCACCTTGCTGGGGAAAGAGGTTATTGACAATAAAAGAACCAGTAAGAAGGGGTGGTAGAAAGGAAACCAGCGGTGCCCCTCGGTCATCTGCTGCATGCTGAAGAGATTGGAAATCCCATAAAGTTAAAGCAAAAGGCAAGGATGGTGATGTCGGCTCCACTGCAATGTTCATCCCTTCAGGCAATACTCGAAGCAGAGCTGGAGCAAACCACGTTTTCCCCACAGTGATGAGGGCAGCTGCTTCCCAAAGCTCAGCTTCTGCATGACTACTGTCCCTGAAAACCACCTGCTCTCCTGGACCGGGGCTCGCAGCACGTCTGACTTATCCACTCACAAAACAATTTCCTGCCAGATTTCCACTGCCATAAGAGAAGGTTATAAATGATGCCCAAATAGCTGCTCCTCTGCATTAATTAACACTGTAACTCTAGTTAATCCTATATTGGGCCGGTGGTTTCCTATGCTTTATAGTCCAAATGCTCCCCTGGTCTGTTCTGGCACTTGTTTTCCCCCTGATGGGATACAGGCAGAGTCCAGCAAGCAGTTTCCACCTCCCCTCTCAAAGCACTGACACACTGGCAAGCAGAGATAAGGTCCCTTGAGTTTAAACTTCAACAAAACTGAGTGAATGTGGCTGACTTTTACCACGAGTTCAAGAACATGGAAATTTTCAATGCATGTTTTGATATGTCCTGGGATAATCTATGACCTTTTGAGTTCTTTTTTATCCAAAGCAAACTTCAGAACATAATCCTGGCAGATTTCTTGGAATCATGACGCTGAGTGATTCTACAGATATCCCAAGTGATGCTCTGAGAGGAATGAAAATATCTTCAAATTACCTCCCATTTACCAAGGGATGAAAGTGAACAGTAAATGTGGAGCCCTTATTGCATGGGAAGCTGTCAGAGCTATCAGTTTGTGTGTGTCTATCATGTGTCCTAGTCCCAAAGAAATTCCTTGCGTATTTCTATCATATTTAAATAACGTTGGCTCCTTGGAAAACAAAATGTTTCACAGTCTTTCATAGGCTTTTCACAGCATTTTGAGGGTGAGAAGTTCAGCTCGTTCTCAGAGTTGCACAATTTGTCTGAATTTGCCCATTTCACCAACATTCAGAGTGTGCAGCCAGGACACCCCGAGGCACAGCTGATTGGGTACATGCCCACTAACTGCCCTTGCATGACATTGTTCCCATGGCCAGAGCCACAGGGGCGAGCACTGTCCATATCTTGTCCTTCCAGCAAAGCAAAGCCAGCTGCCTCACAGGTGAGATGGAACTTGTGTAGGAGACAGCCATGGCTGAGAAGGTTTTACTCGAGGACACCAAGACAACAATTTATACGTTAAAAGCTGAGTTGTTCACTGCGTGTACAGAGCACGATGAACTAGTTACTGTCTCATAAAAGTCAAGAGTTACTTTCCCTCCCAAACTATGACCTGTCTAAACTCCTTGTGGAATTCCTTCTGCAACATGGAGCAGAGCGGACTTGGTAAAGAGCTTCCAAATAAGATTTTTTTAACACGAGATATCCTGGCTCCCCAGCAAGAACAGAGCTTCTTTCACTCCTAAATGGGTAAGCATTATGTTGTGGCTCCATCCTACTGCACCTGATTGATGGCCAAGATAAGATCATCCAGGGTTCCTCTAATGCCAAGTACCCATTTCACATGCTCCATTTAAAATACATCCTCTTCAGAAGCTCTACAGACACCAGCAGAATAGATCACAACTGAAAACTCTCTGTCTCACAGAGTTTAAACAGAAATGAACATCTACACATAGGCACGGCTCAGCACTTTTCTCATTGATTGTTGTTTCTGGTGTGTTTAAAGGATTAAGATGAATATAATCCTAGATACCTGCTAGTGAGCAGTTCGGGTCAAATGAAACTTTGTTTAGCTGTTCCCTTCATCATTACTAAGGGAAGTTCATAGGTATTTGGCCACAAAGAAGGGGAGGAGAGGACAACAATTAAGACATATAAACGCAGTGACATCGGTCAGAAGATGTTGTCTTAGCAAAGGCAAAGTTTGTGCATTTGTTTGCTTCAAAATCACTTTGTTTAGCTGCCAAGAGGATGTTGCATGAGGAACTTCCTTTCCAAACATCGTGTATATGCCATCAGCCGCGCTCTTTCCTACTCCACAAGAGATTTTTACATATGATTTCCAAGCAGAATGACTGGTTGAACCTCTCTATCTAACTTGTTCTCTTTCCCATGGTAAAAAACATGTGGTCTTGATTCTGGAGAGGACAGAAACATGGGTGAAAGTCCATCCTTGTTCATCAAAGCACTTAAGCTCATGCTTAAAGCTAAGAAAACACTTAAGTGCTTTGATGGAAAGCAAAGATCTGATGAATTAGGACCAAAGAGATGCTACAGTTAATTGATTTCCTTTGAGAACAGCCTGCATTTTCCCCAAAGGGATAATACTGTAGTTCTTCTATTCAACTAAAAAGCTGTTCCAAAGCTGCAGCAAGTTTGATAGGGTTGGCATTTCTTAGAAGCTATTTATTCACCCATGACCAAAGTATTAAGGCTTGCTCTCCGCAGTAAATATGCACAAGTGGACACACACTGGGAAATTCTTTGTCTTGTCCCCTGTTCTGCTGCTGAAGGAAGACACATGGTTTCAATGATGTCTTTGTTATCTGATCAAGCATTCAGTCCAATTTGCAATTTTAATGAAAATCAGACACCTGCACTGCAACTGATCTCCATTCCCAGGATTAACAACAACAAGGAAAAGAAGCATTCCCCCTTATCGGAAGAACTGAAGCCACCAGTATCCTGTTACCAAAGCCCAGGCTGTGATTTCAGATGCTACCCAGAAGAAAGGAACCCTTTATCCTTCTTTGGACAGCGATCTCCTCCGATGGAGAACCAAGCTGAAATTACTCGCTAGTGGTAACATTAGCTCAAATACAGAAGCACAAGATGGGGAGCTCTGGCTGCACCATATCTCTGCAAGCTTCGGAGACAGGCTGTGCTGGCCGACTCTGAGGCGGTGACCACAGAGCTAGCTTGCTCATAAACATAATTTACTTAGAATTATTACCAGGACATACATCTTTTGGTGTTGATTCAAGGATTTTTCCTGTTTTTAAATCAGTACAGACTTTTTTTTTTAATCTGGTTTGTTTTGGACGTGAAGATATCACACCCTGTAGCACTGAGCAAAACCCTGAAAAAGAAACTGGAAGAGGGTTTGGAAACGACACAAGTGCCCTGGTTGCAATGTCACCCAGGAGAGGTCCCCCAGCACATCCCCATTTCGTTGTCGACGCTGGGGGGTGCCTGGGAGGGAGCATGGCCAAACAGCACACATGGGGCATTCAAAAATTGGGAGCAAAAGACCAGCTCAACACATGCCTGGCAACTATTTGCAAATCCAGGCTCTAGGACTATTTGCAAAGCTACAGCTACAAGTAAAATGGGACAAAGTTATAGAGGGTAGTGAGGCACTGGAACAGTTGTCCAAAGCACTCATGGATGCCCCATCTCTGGAGGTGTTCAAGGCCAGGTTGGATGAAGTTTTGAGCACCCTGACCTAGTGGGAGGTGTCCCTGCCCAAGGCAGAAGAGTGGAACTGGATGATCTTTAAGGTCCCTTCCAATGCAAACTATTCTATGATTTTATAGGCGCAAAAAATAGGAAATTATTTAACAATGTATCAGAGAGACTTCCTTCAGTTCAAGACGCAAAGAAACTCACTTCCTCAGTGTTTTAGCCAGTGTATACCGAAGTATCTTCCAAAATGTTTCCTGATTTCTTCTCTTGCCTGAAGCCCATTTCTTTCCATCAGCTGGGATGGTGTTTGTTGCTGTTTTTCATGCAGGAGGAAAAGGATAAGAGAAGGCAAGGAGGAAATAAAAACACTAGTCATCATCTTTAATGAGCTGATAAACTTCAAAGACTCCCCCAAATCAAGAGCTTCTAATAAAATTGGCAATTTTTCACGCAGCCTTTTGTTGTTGAAGGAAATTTGTTTCAATGGAACCCCCCCCTCAGCTGCAGAGATGTTCTGGTAGCTCTGACCAGACCAGGGAAATGTCAGGTGCCAGAGACCTTGGGATTTTCCTTGTCCTGAGAATAAAGTCTACTGCATAGCTTGTCTTCTTGTTGTAGCATGAGCTCCCTCTTTTGCCCTTCAGAAGGTAAGTCAGGCAGCTCCAAAGAAAGGGCTCGTCAGATGGTTTCAGCCCTTACCTCTCCTGCTGTCATACAGGAAGGCAAACAATTTGGAGGCCCCAGGTCAGTGAAGCATCACATGTATTCCTGAATTAAGCTCTTTCTTTGTATGGGCTTATGAAGCATTTTATAGCAAGACTACTTTCTATTCAACTCTGAGCTGGGCTCTGCTTTCTTAATACAGATTTTTCTCCCCATTTTGTAATGGAAATGATATTATTTTGAAACTATAATGAGCCAACCCAGACTCACAAAATGTTTTTGAAAACACTGGGCACTTGAACCTCCCGCCCATTAAATAACCAACGGAGTGTTCTCCCCAGGCTGTTTCTCTTTCTGTGTGGTTCAGGGACATCTTCTTCACCAGGATCGCATCCTGTTGTAACACCCCCAAGCCCAGTGGGCTGGTGCTGCTGCTGAGGACGTGCACACTCATTTCTAATGTGATTCAGGACTAATGTGAGCTGACGGAAAAAATCTCCTGTTGGTTCCAAGAGAGCCGAACACCCCCATAACATCCCTGCACAGAATTTGGACATACCCATGAAGCAGTTCCTTAAGGGCCTGTTCGATATGTCCACCTGTTCATCCAGCTTACATCCTCAGGGCTTATCTCCCCTATCATTTATTTTCTTGCCTCCTATAAATGCCGAGCCTGGAAAAGTTGTAGAACAACCACTACAAATATTTAAACACCACTCAGGTCTCAGATCTTTTCTCCAAGTCTCACTGTCCCCTCGTTTGGGCAAGGAACACTTGGAGAACAGTCATGGACCTGGGCAAGGAACATTTGGAGGACAGTCATGAATCTGGGACTTTACCAGGCAACTAAGAAACCGTGTTTGCAAAAGCACCTGCAGGTGGGGGGTTACGTGACTCAATGCTGCAAACTGGATATTTGAGTTGTGTCCTAAAGCTCAGTGCTGTGATTACTCCAACAGGCACATCTATACTGTGCAACATTCCTAAGAGGGGTCCTGGAAGCAGTGCAGCTGCATTACCTATTTATCCAGTGAGGAGCCATTCTGGTGCAGTTCTGCTTCCTAACCCTGATTTGTATGAGCTTCCAGGAGGATTTGTACCCATGTTGTTGTGCAGAAAGTGCTCATTTCGGCCCCCTGTGATTAACTGATTTTAATGCCCAAAGTTCACATGGTAATAATGAAGTTTCAGGAAAATGATGTGCAAAACCATTTATTGGCAATCCTGGAGGGAATGTCGCAGGGCTGAACACAGCTCCTGTGAATGTTCCTCTCCTCCGGGAAGGGTCAAAGCAGGAGCAAGCCCATCCAAGGGCTGTGTGCTTGTCCTGGGCACCTGCTCTCTGCTCACTTGTCACTGGATGTGCTTGGGCACGGCAAGGCCATCTAGGCACCTTCTCTCTTCTAGAGGCTCTAAGCACCGTCACGGTCCAAAACCTAATCACAAGAACAGCTCTGCCTCCATCCAAGATTTTTAGCAGTTGTAGTATAACAGTGGGGAGGAATTTAAAGCTTTGTTTTTATCTTCCTCTCTCTTTGCTTCTTTTTTCTTTTCTTTTGGTTTTTAAGCAGGCGAACATCTGCAGAGCACTTTCAGATAACCATAGCAATGACATGAGGACAATTGGCAGGCACGCTCTGTGCTCCTCAGCTGCGCGCTCTGTTTCACTGGTCCAGCGCTCAGGGCTGTGTCCAAGGAGCCCAACAAGGAGGGACCTCTTCACATTGAGACCTTGCCCTGGGGTCAGCGATAGAGCACACAAGAGCTTTTATTGGAGCCGAATGGGGGGAATGCAGTTATCAAGGGATTTTCAATGGAAATCACAGGTGTTTCTTCCCTGCCTCCTCCCTGCGAGAGGCCCCTCTGTGTTCTGTTACAATTTGTTTTTCTGGCAACCAGCGTGCTCTATTTTTCTTGCCTGTGTTTTTATGAGTTATGTTTGGTTTCTGCTAAAACAACAGAAAACAGCACAGGGCTGGGGTTTTTTTTGAGTGGGTTGCTGGGTTGTTTCTTTTTTTTCTTTTCCTTTAAGGAACTATGCAAAGGGTCATTTGGAAACCTTGATTCCAGTAAAACTTTTCAGAAGGGTTGATGGAGGTTTCAGATCGCTGAAGGTCACAGGTCAAATGGTTTAGCCCCCTAGACAGGCGAGAAGATGAGATTAGCAGCCGTGCAGCCACAGCTAAGCCGTGAAGGAGGATGCCAGGCTCCACGGGACATGCACGGAGAAAGACAAGCTTTTAGCAGAGGGCTTGCAAAGCATCCTTTAAAAATGCCTCACTGAAGGGCCACACTTCCACCCTATTGCAGCAGCGAAAGTGGACTGCAGCTGGTCAGAACTGAGAACACATGAAAGAAGCAGCCACTTGTTCACACAAGAGCAGGAGAATAAATACCCCATTTTTAAGAAGATATTTGGTAGAACACTTTTTTTTAAAAAAAATATTCAATATTGTGTTTAAAAGCAGAATTGATGACTATTCAAAGCCAGTCTGAGCTAAAGGTCAAGTAGGGAGTAAGAACAAGTGTTTAATAAATCTTTAGAGAGGTTGCTCTAGAAGGTTTCTATTTTTTACTCTGAACATGAGGAATCAGTATTGGTAATGTGCATTCTCCACACACCTCCATCTAACCAGCAAAAGATTTTGGCTTTGTTTCAGAGGAAAAAAATCACTGGCATATGGCCTACATAAAGTGTAAGCATGACTTGTTCTTTCAGCTGGTCTTGGCACCGAGGTGAGTCATGAAATCTTCTGTCAGAAACCTCAGCTGGACCCAGGCAGAGCCTCCTCCCATTTTCATAGTTCTCCCAACTAAGAACCTTATTCTTAACCACTACTGTCATCATCACGCCACGCAGCTTCCCAGGACCAAAAATTAGCTGTTCTGAATACAGAAGCATCTTGCTTTTTCTCACTGAAGATGGGAATGGAGATTTAAAAAAACAAAACCAAAACGTGCTAGCGTTATTCCCAGAGAAATGCACGTAAGGCCTCTGTGTCTTCAAACACTTCTGCCTGCTCCCCAGTCCATCACCATCAGGAGAAGAGGGCTCTAGGCTCTCCCGCAGGGCTCAGGACCCAGCTCTGATGTTCAATATTCACAGGAGCGATTGCCACTGACTTCACAGGAAGCCCTGTGAAGATGGGAGGCCACGAGCATCCCTAATTTTCATGAGTAACCCTACCTGTGAGACAGCTTTCAGGGGGAGGAGGGCAGCGGAAAGTCTGGAAACAGAATATGGGAAGGAAAAACGCAAGGCCTCTGTGTTATGTGAGATCATTTAGGCGAACCGCATGCCTCTGTAAGCAAAACCAACAGCGCTTATTTGCATGACCAAGAACCTTTTCTCTGCCTTTACAATAAGTTCGCAAAGGATTAATAGACTGGCTACATCAAATCATGCAGAATGAACAAACCTTATTCCTGTGGTCCCTGAGACTGAGGAAAATGTGTTAGACACCAGCCCAGCCGAGAAATGTGTTTGCATGATGGCCACAGCGTTTAGATAGCTGGGAGGTACTGCATGGGGTTGGTTCCTCAAAGGAAGAAAAAGAGTCTAGGCTGCTTTTTTTCTCTACACAAAAAAGTGATTTATTTAAAGCCAAAAACTGTGAAGGATTATCTTTTGAACCTGCCAAACTAGCTACAGACATCCTGAAGAGTCGATTTTTTCATTTGTATTATATTATTTTTAAAAGAATGAAAGAGGCTTTGGAAGAGGGGAGATGAAAGCTGGCGTTCCCTTGACATATTTATTTCTTAGATTAAGTGTGTGCAATTGTATGCTATATACACACCACCGTAGATAACGGAGGTGTTAGATGTACAACACTGCAACATCTGGGATATAATTTCTATCTTTCACCACATTTTCAGTCTCAAACATACGTAGTTCAACATATTCTTTGCCATTGCTGGACTTTGGCAGGACTCTAGCATTTCAGAGGTCACTGGGTTCTTTAGTGGCCGATTTGATAATAGCTGCTTTTGCCATGTTTACCCAGGTATTATTAAGCTTTGTACCACTCAGGCAAGCTGGTACACGTTGGTTCTGGGCCACATATTGTTTATTCTCTGGTGTTTTGACCTTAGAGTTCGTCTATGAAACATATCAATGTTCAGGACTTCTAGAACCTGCTGTGAGGCTGTAGAAATGAGGGCAGGGACAGGACAGGGACAGGATGGGACAGTACAAGGACAGGATGGGACAGGATGGGACGGGACGGGACAGGACAGGACAGGATAGGATAGGATAGGATAGGATAGGATAGGATAGGATAGGATAGGATAGGAACGGAACTGGTACTGGGAACACCATTTAGAGCAAAATGAATTTGACATTTCTACTTAACTTGATGTTTGTTGTTTAGAGACCACTTCTCTGGTCTCTAAAACTTACAACAGGAAGATCGATCACAGCTTTGACATACCTGTTTTTGATCCTACTGAACATAACATTGGAATACTTCAGGAAGATACTTTCATTTTTTCCCTGTTTTACATTTAAAAATCTCAGATCTTATCCCAAGGGTAATATGTGTTCACTGACATGCCAGCCAAGTCCAAGTCCAAGGAAAATTAAAGCAGCACAATACAGCAGGTAACACTTGAAGCCCAGCCCTGCTGCCTTCTTAGCGGCGTGACTCTACGAGAGACCATCTTAGCCAGTGATGCTCCACCAGCCCAACCTGCAACTGTGAAAATGTCTGCTCCACAAAGACCTCCAAAGGCTGAGTCCAATCACTTGCTGACAGACATTTTACAAACTCAATTTTCAGATGACGGCTATTCAAAGCTTTCTGAAAACCAAGACCTCTAGAAGTTTCTGTAGCTGGACACCCAATAGCTAAGGCATCCCAAATCCCTAGCTATTTCTGAACATCTTGGCACATGGTACTGAACATAGGAAATGGGTGAGATTAACGACTTCAGCTCACACACCAAGCAGGATATGAAGGGCTCCATGTGCTATGTGCATAATATGTCCCTTTTGCCAGTGTCAATCACATATTAAAGCACAAAAAAAGACATTGTACCCACTTGGAAAGCAAACATTTCACTTCTCTGGATCAAAACTTAAGGGAAAGATCCTCTTTCTTCCTGTCGTCCTGACATCACATCAACTGGTGACTATATTTATCTAACATAAAGATCAAATTAAATGAAACGGCAAATTTACAAGCTAAAAATTCAGAGGGAACTGCTTCCTCGTATTGAACTTCTTGTGGTTTTGTTGCCTGAGAGCAGATTGAGTTTTTCCAAAGGTGTATTCAAGGATCTCGCACAAACATGCTCTGCTGCACTAGACATTTCTTATCAGCCTCGGACTGCGAAAGCCATGATAGGAAACGTGCCATTCATTCACAAGGCTGCTGGTGGGAATCTGAGGCATATCATGAGCATGTTATCACACGCTTTGTATTGTCTACTCCATCCTGAGAAAGAAACACTCTAATCAGCCCGACATTTTCTCCTCCTGGAAATCACCAGCTCATTTCTCTGCCTTTTGCCTTGCGTTGATTAAACACTTTCCTGTTGAAACAGTAACTAGACAACCACAATAGCAGCAAAAAAAGACTTTGAAACTCATATCAGCTTCCCAGATTCCTGTTCTCTTTCATGTGAGAACAGTTATTTTGAAACCATGGGCAGGGAATAGGTGGGGAAGGACTGGGAGAAGAAATTTTGCCGCTTGGTTTGATAACAATCACCTCGTAGTGCAATCCTGTACCTAAGTACAAGTGGCTTGGATTTGATTCCTTTGGGTTTGGGTAGTGCTGCCATGCATGACCACCAGGAAAGTATCCCCTCTGCAAAAGATCTGCTGCTATTGAGCTCAGGGAGGATTCTTCTGTGAGCAAAGTTGTACACACTTGAAATATCAAGGCCAAAAAAATTAAATTTGATACCACCTAGAAATTCTAGGAAATTTACAGTTCACTAATTGAAAACAAGGTGTGTGTCTGAATTTTTTTCCGGCAGAACCTTTTCCCACTTTTCTGTGGGAAAGAGTCTTCCCTTGCACCAGCCACATTACCCATTGAGATCTGCCCATTCTGATAAGTTCCAGCTTTCCAAATACTTTTAACTGTATTTCCCAAGCGTAGGATAATTTTGTTGTGTCCTTTTACATCAGCTAAAGTGTAGAAGGATATTTTCTAATGCGAAGGAAAGCTCAATCATTAAAAAAGTACACACAAAAGCCACTAAGGCGGTATACATGTAAGAGTAACATTTGTCTAATCATTCCAATATCAGCTTAGTGTGACATTGCCTCCCAGAAAGGGACAAAAAAATTACACTAATGTTAACATTGGAATAAGATAAAGGTGTTTTTTTAAAAAATGTAATTGTATCCATTCAATTAGCTTTTAGCACTTATGCTTCTAGGCTGCCCTTCTCTATAGTTGTCCTTTCCTTAAAGGCAGTTTGTAACTTTTCCCTTACTAAAATTTCGAGGAGGAAAACCAAAACTGCTCCTTTTTATCTAAACTGGTATGTGTATAGGTGTCACGCGGCTTCTGTGAGCATCCAAGAAGGAACACTGTCCTTTACATCTTGTCTATATGGTAAATTAAATAGTCTGTGATTACCAAAATATGTTTTACAATGCTTATCATTAGAAAGAAAATAAATAATACAGTTCAGAAGTTCTTTTAATTTCAGAAGGCACGTAGAAAAATTCTAACTGCACAGAGGGAATCCTTACAGTTCTCTTGTTTATGTTTATATTAATAACCAAGTTGAGCACCTTCTGTCCTTCCGGGGCAAATATTGCATGAAGCTGCATTAGTGTCCTTTCAGCTGCAGCTCTCTGACAGAGGCCCTTTAGTGTAGCTGGTTGCATGGACTTTATGAGCTTGCAAGGCTGTGATATGGAAAAAAAGTCAGAGTACATAAAAACTCACTTGGAAACCAAAATGGCAATCCCAGCAGTCTTGTCTTCCCCAGACGTTGCTCAACTCGAGGAGGACTTTAACATTTCCTGGTAAGAAGTGATCCCAAAACCGGGTCCTCCCAGAGTTCGCCTCAGCTGTGGTTTGGATCTCTGCTTTGATCAGTGCTCATGTATCTTAAACATCTTATATTTTAAGGCTTTCACCATGGCTATAGTAACACTCACTCTGGTAGTTTTTCAATGGCCATTTGGGATAAGTATATTTAGCTTGGGTTTGCCATATAGGAAAAATATTAACACGAAGAGGCAAAATGGCCCATTGCTCCTCTCAGCGCATCACTCAGTGTTGAAGAATAGCAAATAACAGACTGAAAATCCCAGTTAAAAATGTGTTAGCAGGCAATTTTAAGTCCGTACAAAATTGACCTTATACAATAACTCAGCTGAAACTACTCATCAAATTCCACTGAAATTTGCCCAAAGCAATTCATTAAGCCTTGCGTAGGACAATCAGTTGGATGCTGAGCAGGAAGACAGAGCTGACTGATACACACACACACGTACACGCAAACATGCAGAGAAGATTTAAGAGCCATCCTCTGCTGCAGCTGTTTTCATAATTTAGACCCAATGTTCTTACTCATTGCGTGTAGTCACATCAGTCAGAATTAAAGGCATGAAGAGGACCTAAAGATTGGTTTAAATCTAAGCCTTCTTCATCCATCTTAGTCATTTTACAGGCTTATAGCAGGAGTTTGTCCTTAGACGCACACAGACAAGTCTTTCCTCAGTCAAATCAGAGTTGTAATTTATTGTAATTCAGCCACTTTGCAGAAGATGACAGCATGATGACAGCAAGCCTGTACCATCAGTCTTTCTGAAAGCACCATGAAGATAACTTCTTTGATGTTTCATGAAATCCAAATCTTTTCAAGAGCACATTGGAGCAGCATTAAAAAAGGAGATGAAAGTTTAGTCCTGTAAGAATGACACAATCCACAAGTTGTGGGACCTTGTTATCTGCATAGTTCCTACCACAATCTGCCTGTCTTCAGGCCTTCAATGCTAACATGTTGCATAGAATATTTTGCTACAGAGCAAAAAAAACCCTCTCAGAGAAACAAACATGTAATGACAGACCCTTGTCTTTACTGTTACTGACAGGTTTTCTCAACCTCCCATCAAAGCCAGTGGGATATTTGGCAGAGTTTTCTCCATAGAAAAAAAAAGAGTAAAAATTAAGCCTGTCCTGTGACCATCCCTAAGCAGATTTTACATCGGTTCTTGCATTTTTAATCAATGTAGACACCCCATTTGCGCTGAATTACTTACCAAATTATCAAGCATTTCTGAATTTCTTACCCTTATTATGAGTGATGAATTCCTTCTTAGAATAGAGGCTGTAGGTGGGGAGGTAACTGCTATGCAGATATTAAACTCACTAGCAAGAAAATTTGCAGTAAAATGATTATTTTGATCCACTGCTTAAGACAAATCCCTAATATCACTGATAAGCTTAGATGTAGTTTTGAGACGGATAAAATAAACAATACCACAGTGAGGGAAGGAGAATTACATAGAAGAAGAGAGGTAAGAGTGAAAGTATCTTTACTCTGATCCATTTCCATTGAAAACCGATGTTTTTTTCTGGGAAACCCTAACCCTTGAGGCATTGATATAAAATAAATTCCTTCTTTCATTTCTATACACAGCTCTCTCTCCTCTTGATCCTTCTTCATAACATCTTCTTCTTCTACAGTAGCTTCCAAATGCAATCTTTTTTTGCTGTTTTTTTTCTATTTGTCCACAACAGAAACAGTTTTTTAATAACATATTCACAGACCTCTGCAAATATATTCAGTATCATTCAGATTTAATTGCCAGTGATTAGGGATGAGTCATTGCTAGCAAGTTTGCTTTGGTGTAGCTACCCAATTTTCTCCGTAGAAGAATATACAAGGTACTTACGCTGTAAACCTAGCCCTGACTCAGAAAAGAGAAGCCGGTGTGAGTGGCTGGACCTCATTTCTCTTTTAGATCACGCATTACAAAAGGTTATATTATTGCTGCACATTCCAATTACTTCTGCAGTTGTTCTAGGTGCTAAGTCAATATGTCCAAGATACGTGTAGGTTATATCGATTCACTGCAGCATCTCCCCTTCCTTCTGTAAAAGGGGATATTGTTCAAATTGCCAAAGTTACATGGCTGGATTTCCAGAAGCACTTACCCTTTGGATAACTTTGTTCTTACAGATACCCCAATGAACTGTTGAAACACCAGCCTGCAAGACTAGCAAACAGATTCCTCAAGAAAGATCTTGCTTTTAATTTGGCAAAATTCACCAATCCTGTGAAATGCAGAATGCCAGTGCATAGACCCCAAAGGCAGCTCCTCCATCCCCATCCCCACCACAGATCCAGGTCTCCTCCCTTTTCGATTGACTGCAGAGGGAGTAGACAGGACTGAATCCCTAATTTAACATACAAGCATTAGTTGACCGTGTCTTCAGAGGGAATGGGGCATGTCACGGTCTTGCAAGATGTGTATACCATGCTGCCAAGAAAAATCCTCATCAAGGACAGTATCACATCCTGCTGTTTTCACAGCTGTCAATTTTTTTCTTCCTAAAATGGAAGCAAACCTTTGCAGACAAACTCACCCCTGGTGTAAGCACGCTGAAGCCAAGTTCAGTGTCAATAAATCAGTGCCTTCATCAGGAAAGCAATTGCATAGTTGTTTTTATCTGCTATTATCTGTAAGTTTAATTGGAGTACAAAAAAGTAAGTAAATTTTTAATGACAGCTGCATTCCACATCCCAGCCTGTTGTATGACCTTCAGATATTGAAAACAAATGAATAATTGAATACAAAGCTTCGATCAGGCAACTTTTAGGTGTTTTTGAAGCTCGCCTAAGAGACCTCAAAAGACTTCTACCAGAAAGCAAATAATACAATAAATTCTGATTTTAACCATTTCTACTTTAAAAAATAATTAAAATCTATTTCTGTTCTTCTCTAATACGGCAAAATAATCTATATAGAAGATAAATTCTGCTGGCTTTCATGTGGCTTAAGTCAAATAAACTACTGCAAGTTTATACTGCACTAAGAATCAACTGTCTTTTTGTTGGGGCACTTCAGCGTTCGCACTCATAAAATCAGTCCAGATTTCACATAGAAACACTGTATTTTCTTGCGGAAAGAGGATAAATTTATTTTTCCGTCAATAAATTAAACAGACAGGGTCAGAGGTTCTGAACCAGCCACTGGACTCTTTTACCAGATATTCATTTTACTTCTCCCCGGGCGGCTGAGCTGCCCCAGGAACGAAGCTGCAGCGGGAGCTGTGGGGCCACCCATGGAGAAACCCGCGGATGCAGTGACAGCCAGGAGACACCACACCCGTTCCTGGTCACTGTACATGAACAGCAAACTATCACCCAGCTCGGAACTGTGCATTACTGAAAAAGAAGGGCAGAGTTTGTGTAAAATACGGCAGAAAACATCAGGCTTGCCTCAAATGACTACGTTGACTGACAAAGGGATGGGAAAGAGCATCAGCCCAGCAGCTTGGTGCCAAGACCTGTCCTCCATCACACGCCAAGCCATTGCCCCCAGCAAGGTGATATCTTGCTTCATTCCACTACTGACCTTGTGGCCACATATCTGCCCAAATTCTTTTTGTTCAGGAATACAGAGGGGAGGAGCGTGTCCATGAGCATCCTTGCAGGAAAAGGGAGATACAAGCATAACAATTTACCTTCAACGTGCATCCAAAACACATCCCCACCTATACAGAAGCAATCCTTTACTTTTTGCTTCAGCTTTGCCTCTCACCCAAGCACGGAGGGTGGCGGGTGCTGACCCAGCTGCTCCCAAGAGGTTACAGCACGTTTTGCAGTGATGGGGCAGAGCTGATGAGAAATGCTGCACATTGCAGCCAGGCGTAGGGCACTCACCACTATTTTAAAAGAAGCCCCTGAGATTTCCTTAGTTGGAATAAAAAACATTCTCTACATTCCCTGCTTGTGCTTTTGCTTTGTCTTAAAGGGAAATATCAGGGGGCAGAGAGGGAGAGGTTGCCTGTCCGTGCTGCTTAGTGGGAGAGCAGTTGCTCCTGGCATTGCAAATAATTACCCGTGCATGAAGCCAACAGAAGGAAATGTTACTTTCAGCAAAACCCGGACCTTCCTGTGGTGACGGACGACGCACCGTGACAGCGGGCTGTTGGCAGCAGCATTTGTTACAAGTGCAGTTCCTTGCTGCTGATAAACTCCAATTATCAGCTGTCTGTAAGCTCCACTCTGTACTTGCCGTGCACATCTCCCTCTCGGGGCATGGTGGTCAGTCTGCTGAGAATGACCTCAAAGCCCTCCTGAAAAGACTACAAGTCATTGCATCCTGCAGGACAAATCTTCCCCACTACTGCAGAATTGGAAGCTGTCCTGAGTAAAGTCCAACTTTAAAGGCACTTCTGGAAACACCAACGTTTTGTTTTCACTTTCTATGTTTTACCTGTGAAGCCTTAGGAGGAAACAGTGCACACAATAATGCAAAATGTTTAATTCATATGTATTCCATCAGGTAGAAATTCCATGTCAGGGAGGAAATCAATCTTCAGGACAAAACAATGGGTAACTATTCATTTTGGACTTCAGTAAAGCCTTTGACACAGTTTCTCACAGCATTCTGCTTCAGAAACTGTCAGCCTCTGGCCTGGACAGGCGCACACTCTCCTGGGTTGAAAACTGGTTGGATGGCCGGGCCCAGAGAGTGGTGGTCAATGGAGTTAACTCCAGCTGGAGGCCAGTCACAAGTGGAGTTCCTCAGGGCTCAGTACTGGGTCCAGCTCTGTTCAATGTCTTTATCAATGACCTGGATGAAGGCATTGAGTGCACCCTCAGCAAGTTTGCAGATGACACTAAGCTGGGAGGAAGTGTCGATCTGCTGGAGGGTAGGGAGGCTCTGCAAAGGGATCTGAACAGGCTGGACTGCTGGGCTGAGACCAATGGGATGAGGTTTAACAAGACCAAATGCCGGGTCCTGCACTTGGGGCACAACAACCCTATGCAGCGCTACAGACTGGGGGAAGAATGGCTGGAGAGCTGCACAGAAGAGAAGGACCTGGGGGTGCTGGTTGACAGCCGACTGAACATGAGCCAGCAGTGTGCCCAGGTGGCCAAGAAGGCCAATGGCATCTTGGCTTGTATCAGAAATGGGGTCACCAGCAGGTCCAGGGAGGTTATTCTCCCTCTGTACTCGGCACTGGTGAGACCGCACCTCGAATACTGTGTTCAGTTCTGGGCCCCTCACCACAAGAAGGATGTTGAGGCTCTGGAGCGTGTCCAGAGAAGAGCAACAAAGCTGGTGAGGGGCTGGAGAACAAGTCTTATGAGGAGCGGCTGAGAGAGCTGGGGTTGTTTAGCCTTGAGAAGAGGAGGCTGAGGGGAGACCTTATTACTCTCTACAACTACCTGAAAGGAGGTTGTGGAGAGGAGGGAGCTGGCCTCTTCTCCCAAGTGACAGGGGACAGGACTAGAGGGAATGGCCTGAAGCTCCGTCAGGGGAGGTTCAGGTTGGATATCAGAAAAAAATTCTTCACAGTAAGAGTCATTGGGTACTGGAACAGCTGCCCAGGGAGGTGGTCGAGTCGCCTTCCCTGGAGGTGTTTAAGGAACGGGTGGATGAAGTACTTAGGGACATGGTTTAGGGAGTGTTAGGAACGGTTGGACTCGATGATCCAATGGGTCCTTTCCAACCTTGTGTGATTCTGTGATTCTGTGATTCTGTGATTTCTCAGTGTGGCAGAAGACACTTTAAATATTTGTAGCAGATTGGCATACCTTTACTAGCGATAGTCTCATGTAATTATTTGCTCCCCCTTTATGCCATCAAGTATAAATTCACTACTGAACTAATCGGTGTCCTTGGCAAAACAGCATGGGTTTTTACCAGGAAAAGTATGAAACCGATAGGGTTTATTTCTTTGACATTCAGTATATTTTCAACTGAATATTAAAGGAAGTGAACAACTGGCATTCCAGTTATTAGAACGTAATATAGTCTCATTTATATCTACCTGGAGCTATTTTGGAAAGCAAATTGTTTTTGCATAATTAGCTAAATCAAGCAGCGTTTCTCTAAAAAGGAAAATGCCACATGTAGGATCTGAGTGATCAACAGCTTTTGAAACTGAGCACTATATCCCTAAAACATCTTTGCAAACCTCTGTCTAAAAACATATCATATGTCTCAACCCCAGTTGGAGTGAGGCATCCAGCCCACATTTCTCCCCTTAACCTGGTTTTCATTTTGAATGTGCAGTTTACCTTTAAGTAATTAATCTTTTAAATATGAATTGATTTTCTCAGATGCCTGGCTATCGCAAAAGGCTCCAGACACTGCCAGGAATGAGATTACAATAAATATTGGTATTTGTCATGATTTGTCTGCATTTTTGCCATTTTATTTTATGTTTCAAACTGGAATAATCTAGGCCATGCATATTAAGCACAGGCACACCGAGAGGAACAAGGGCAACCTTTAATTTAGAAGTGCTTGGTTGCACACCCAGCCCATAGCTATGGGAGTAGTCATTTCCATCTGTTCAGCGGGAAATGACTCTCTTTGTCAGATTTTGAGGAAACTTGGAATTCCTGATTTTGAGCACGGCGAGCCAAAACGCACCCTCCCAGTTTTGAGATTACAGCTCGGTTTCAATAAAGCGTTGCAAAACCATGCACTGCAACTAGAGCTCAGGTGATGTGCAGCTGCCAGCACTGCTCTGCGGTAAACAGAAATTGCAGCCCCAGGTCCCAGGATAACTCTGCTTGGCGTCCCTGTGCTTGGGGGATGCTACACACATCCAGACCCAAGTGGCACCTGGCACCTCAGTCTGACACGACGCCACAGCCTCTGGGGCAGGAAGCCTCTGAGCTGCAGCTGGCCGAAGGCTGGTGAGGCCAAAACTTGGGATCCTCCTCGCTTGCCCCATCCCTACACCCCTCCTGTGACCCCGAGGTGGATCCCAGCCTGTCAGGGCTCCAACCTGCACAACCCATTGCTCTCACCAGCTGCATCTGCTACATTTTCTGGGAAAGCCCAGAAAAGGGCAAGTCAAAGCAAACTAAATCTTTTACCTCCAGTAAGAGTTTCTCAGGCCTTGTTGACAAAGATAATATTTGGATTTTTGGAACGCAGATGCCTAAAACCATACCCAACGCTCCTCCTCCCGGCCAGCCCGCCTGCTCTCATGTGAGTTTGGGCGGTCTTGTCTGCACACATTTGGTCTGCTACGCATTCGCTGTGACTTCTCCTGATCGAATAAAGCATTAATAAGATAATCGAAACAAATGCCATTCTTTGGCTGTCCCTTTAGCATGTCTGGAGCTACGTAAATTGTTCGATATGACTGCTGGAAAATGGGAGTGGTGTAAAACTGTAAACACGATGCCATATGGCTTACACGCAGTTTCACGATCACTCAGCATCGAATTAAAAGCAGGAATTATTATTGAAGTTGAAATGAAGTACAGATAGCAAATGTGAGTGCTTACAGCTTCTGGGTCACGCTTGAGCAAGGAAATGATGCAAAGAGCTATAATTGGTTCTCTTTCAAAGAAGCCTTTAATAAGAGCTCAAAATATTTTTAGAAGAAAAGAGTCCTATAGCTTATCCCCAAAGAACAGCAGAAGGCAGCAAGTTGAGGGGGTGCACGTTGGGGGCTGGCTTTCCCCACCTGAGCCATTTTTCTGATGCTGCCTTAGTTTCTTATATCTCTGTAATGGGCTCAACCAAAGCAATCAACACTCTCAATCAAAGCAATCAAAGGAAGAAAGGCACTGGAAGGCAGTGACAGACCCTGCACACCGCTGCAGAAACTAAACGTGATCCACCTTTGAGGAATTAAAGGAACCTGCAGCACATTGAACCTAACCCTGGCCACAGACCTGCTCGAGATCACGGACACTCTGTGCTAGGGTGAGGCCCAAGGGCGACGCCACAGCAGCCACTAGATTGCATTTCTCCTCCTGACTATTTCAGCAAAGGGTTGTGTTCCCATCATGATTCCCGCTTTGCATTGTATTGGTGTGGTGATTGCATTAGAGATTTTCCTGGAAATCTCCTTTCCAGCAGGTTAGCAGGTCTCTTTACCCACCCTGCCACCCCACCCCATGGTTCCAGGCAACAAGACTGCTCTGCAGCCCACAAATCCTGGAGTGGTTTGGAGTCAGAGTGTTGGAGGGTGAGGGCTGATGCTGTTGCTAATTTATTTATTTTCGCATTGCGACAGAGCTCGCGATACAGTGAGGGCTGCAGCATCCCCAGATGCCCATTCTCACTTAGTTTGTTAAAAATTGAAGGGTTTTTTCTTGGCAAACCAAAATATCTACCAGTGTCTTTGGGCAGTGCCTTAGAAAAAAGGTCTCCTTTGAAGAGCAAGTGAAGCAGACAAAGCCTCCTGCATAGAGATGTGGGGCTCAGTGGACACAGGGATTTTTTTGCAAGCTGTGAGGATTTCGGGATTTTTTCCAGTATCTCAGACTGGACTAAATTAATAGGGACAAAATAAGGATCAAAATTCTGCCTAGGAAATGTCTTTTTCCATACAGCTCTTTTATAGGGAAAGTTTTGCCTTCAGGAGTAGAATCGAGCTCTTGTCTTGGACTTTACTGGTGTAAAGATAGAGGGAAATACATATTGGCATTTTGAGTTAATATGGAGCTTTGGGATTTTATCCTCTTACACTCAGAAATGGTAGATTTGAGGTAGATTGATTGGCTTTGCTGGTTTATTTTAGCCTCATTAATTTCTATTGCAAAAATGACAGTGTTGTGTAACCAAACCCCTCATCAGAAGAGCACTCAGAGCTACTGCCAGCCTTAAGGTGGGGAAACTATCACCGAACCAGGAAAAACTTCCTCCAGGCAGCAAAGCTCCTCACAAGAGCAGGAACTTGGCTGAAATGGTGGCTGAATAAGTGGAAAGCAACCTGCACTCAGCTGCTGGTGTCCCTAGCCCATGGTGTTTGCTTCCGTGCTTTTACCACTGTGATCTGAAGGAGCAATAGAGCAAATGAGACTGCAGTACTAATTGTGGCCCGGAAAACCTGGGAGTCACTGCTGCTCTCACCAGACTGTTTGTTTAATTTTGAAAATCATCTCATGAATAAATGAGGTAGAAGAAGCAAGAGTTCCTGCCTCCCTCAGCACCTTATATGTCGTTATATCACCAGTCCATATATCACACAGGCACTTTCTCAAAAGCATCACAAGCTCCCCTGAAAGCCTTCCACCCTTTTTGGTCTCCTCACCTGCAGCAACCCCAGCAGGCTTGATCCTTAAAGGATTACAAACCTTCTCATTTTCTGCTTGTTTATGTCCATTCACTCTGTTGTCAAAACTCATATTGGAAGCTAATTTAGGCTATTATTTTTTAAAGAAACATGGAGTTAAGTCTGAGTGTCACATCCCTTCACTTGAGCTGAGTTTTGACAGGAATGCCGCAAACCCCTTGCATGTCAAGAAAATGCTTGCCTGACTTTTAAGCCCTATTTCAACAAGCCCTTCAATTGCTCCATCAAACTGGGGGAAGGAAAAAAAGGTAAAGCAAACAGGGTGCACTTTTGCCCTGCCTTTAAAAGAGAAATCCACCCTGCGCACCCAATGTTGATTCAGGCAAAACGCCAATTTGGGAGTTCAGTGAATTGTCACCTTTTTAGCAGAGCTGAAATAAACCTTTCCCCTCTGTTGTTGGTCACCCTAGTTCCTCAAGGGCTGGACCCGGCCAAATATCTCCATGGCGAGAGAGCAGCAGGGGCAAGAACCCCCACAGAGTGTCCCAACATGGGGATGAAGCCACCACGGGACCACACCTTCTCCTTGCACCCCATCTGCATCCAAACACGGCTGGGATTGAGAGGGAGGTAGGGAAGGGATATTGTTTTATAAGAAATAAATTAATAAATAAGGAATAAAACTAACATTGCCAAGGCCACAGGGTGAAAAAACCCATAGCAAGCTGGAATGTTGTGAAATCCATGCAGAATACGGGAGCGCTTCCTTCACTGTTTGTGTTACAACCAGCACTCAAAAAAGTTCACACCTGTGGTGGGAAACTTGCCTAAAATAAGCCCAGCCAAGTATTTCAAACAAACACATTTTCAAACTTTTCTAACCCCAAGGCATTTTCACAAGGATTGCCAAGGCTCCAAGTCAAAGCACGGAGAGGAGAACAAACAAAACAACCTTCGGCCAAGCCCAGCTCGCCTGCCTCATGCAAAGCCAGAAGCCACCCCAGAAGGATGACCACAGCCAGGATGGGAAGCCAGGTCGGCTGGAGACAGGTTTTGTAAAGAAAAGACTCTTTCACCATCCCAGTCCCACCTCCCACTGTGAGCACCATAGTGAGCGACGTTATCAGCTCAGCATCTCCAGGAGGAAGAGTGGTTTGATTTCAGCCATCTCTGGAGCTGAGTAGAACTAGATAACGACGTTGCACAACATTGCCGTAAAATGTAAAAATGGGCTTGAAATGGTGAGCTGTGAGCTGCATTCAGGGAGGTAATCTGCTTGCTTTCCCAAAGAGGTTTGACAGTAGCCTAGTAACTCCATGTCACCAAAATATTGATAGGGTTTCCAACCTGGCAGAGCCCACGTACTGCATGGAGACCAACTGTATCAACAAACAAAGCAGCCCCTCCGTGCTGCTCTATGTTTAGCTAAGCGCATCTTCCTGAGAGAAACAGAAAGGTAATTCCTAGGCTATTAATAGAGCGATTTACAGCACGAGTCACCACAAACAGCCCGCTTGCCCTTGCTGTGTCCCACAGATGCCTGGGCTGTGTTTTTGCAGTCCACCTTGCTCAGCGTGCATGGGTAGCTCCTGCCAAGCGGTAGTCAGACACCCGAGCAGACAGAGACAATTAGCAGCATCCCTCATCGCATGGCTGGACTTTCTGTGTGGTCCTGCTCTTCAAAGCTTGGAGACTCAAGGCCAGATCCATGTGGTGCATAGGAAATGCTCCTAGGTGGTTTGTTGAGAAGACAAACCTCCCCACCGGCCATCCCGCAAGGAGCTGGACTGCACTGAAAGCCACTCTGTGTATTTTCTCCCTCACTAGGGAAAGGCACAGAGAAGTGGAGTTGTCCCTCCCCACCATCACTCATCCTGCCAGATAAGGGGTCAGTCATCCAAGTCGACACAGACCCTGAACAAACGCTCCCTGTGAAGGACAATGGGGGTCCCTGTGCCAGGCAAGCCAGCAGCTCCAGCAGATAAAAACAAGGTTCACAGCCATCCCTGTGATGCATCGATGGATTGCAGAGCCATCGGAGCTGGATGCAGGCTCCTGCACACCTGGTGGGGAGGCTTTTGGTTTCTATTTGTCCTGCTGAGAGGTGGCACATCACCAAGAGACTTGTGGTCCTCTGTGGACCATGCCAGCAGGCACTCATGGTGGGGAGAAGAGACAGTAACATTGGCCACATTTCCCCAACAGGCGACACTAAGGTGCGAAAAAAACTATTGTTCTTACCAAACTTGGGCTTCTTCAGAACACAGGACACCACACTCCCTGGACAAATTCAATGCTTAAGTTACAATCTTTAAGGATGAAGAACCGGGAAAGACCTCTGAATCCAGTCTTCTGCCACCAAAAGGAACTCTTAAAATCACTTTCAAAGGCAAAAAAAGGCCTTTTAGAAAAGCAGAGGGTTTTAGCTATCAATATCCATTACAGGCTTGTAGAAGAGGAAGGTTTCAGAAGGCAGAGCTCAGCCCACCAGCATCCTCCTCCCCTGGCAGGCTCTGGACATCTCTGATGAGGGTGGGGAAAGATGGATGCGGTCAGGGTCATCAGAACCCTTATTGCTGGGAAAACCTTTTGGGGATATTTGGGAGTTTTGCTGCAATGCTTTAGAGATAACCAGTTAAAGAGAAAAGTAGATATTTCAAAAGCTCCAAAAGAAGGTGGGACAGTCAGATCCTGGGTAGGGGAAGCCAACAAATTCCTCTTGTTCCCGGGGATGGCTTTTGTCAGCCAAAGAGCTGTTTCAAGAGCTGAAAGCGAATAGTGGAGAAGTAAACATCCTCATCTCCTGGTAAGGCAGGGAAAAGGCAATAATTCGTCTCTACATCTCCAGTTTCAACTTATTCTCGATTAGGATTCAAAGCCCTTCCTTGAATTGACCAAATATGCAAGCATCCAGACCCCATCTTTGAGCATGTGAAATCTGAATTCTTAAAAAGAATGGTGTTCAGACGCAAAATAGGAATTAAAGACACTTTATAAATGCTCCCTTGCAGGGAAGACTTGATCCCACCCTAGCCCTGCAGTTTTCTAAGGGAGGAGATGTCTGCAATTTGTTGCTGAGCTTCGTCCCGCTGACCTGTCCTGTCCTGGCTGGCTTTGTGGTTGACAGAGTGCTCACCACTGCTGGTGGCATCTAAAGAAACCTGAGTTGTGGGACACATGATGCCAACTTAGGTCTGCCTCTGCATCTGTACCAATAACACCGTTTCCAGGGCAGCTAGCTGTTCCCAGCATCTGCTTTTTTTCCTCCCTCTGCAAAGTGAACTGTGGCTGCGTGTTTGTGACTGCTGCACCCTTACCGGAGTCTCAACAGCTCTGCTAGTGTCTGGGCTCCTGAGGGAATAAACAGAGAGGGGAGAAAAAGCCAGAACACCAGGGGAAAACGGAGAGGAGACAGCCAAAAAAGACTCCCTCCTGCTTGTTCAGACAAAGCTTGTATCACAGCCAAAAGTAGCAATAAAACGTTGCCCTATAAAAGCAAGCAGGGAGCAAGAAAAGCAAGAGATGCCCCTCACTGCTGGCTGGACACTGAAGTTTGTGTGCCAGGAGAGCAAGACTGGTTCTGCTAAACCAGGCTGCTGGGGAACAGGCAAAACAGGCATGGAGCGCAGTTAGGAGGGAGATTTGCACCCTGTTGTGAATGATGGAAGGGAGGAGCACTGAGAGATACCCAACCTTCCATCTGCTTAAAATGCCCCTCCTGACATTAAAGCAGAGAGGGACCTTTCATAAGTAGTCCTTTTTTAAAAGCTTCTGTCTCCATCTTTTCTGGATTAAATTGTGCCGTCTGTCTCCAATCTAAATGTTAAGTCAAATCGGCTACAACGTGTCTGCAGAAGCCCCAAGTGGAGCCTGGGATACTGTCTGGGTTTGAAAATACGCTGTTTGAAAATCCCACAAGGTTCGAAGCTCTTAAAGCAGAGCCCACCAGAGTTGCTGATAGACACCCTTCTCCCTGCGGGCTTTTGGCTCACTGCTCAGTTGAGATGCAGCAGAGTATTTGACGATAGTCCAGTATTTTGGAGGAGACAGGGTGGCCAAGCAGAGGAGGAGCACAGCTGCACGTCAGCAGACCCAGGCTGAGCTACCAGCTCCATGACTCTGGATGTGTTGTGTCCTTTCTCCATTTATTGCTGACAGCATGATAAAGCCTTTTGCAACATCAATCATCTTAAAACAATAAAACCCATAAAACAGACCAAACATCTCACTTCCAAACACATCTGCATTAGTGACTTCAGATCTGTATCGGCTGTAAGCGTGACTTTATTATGATAAAGTAGGCTCTATCAGACCAATACTCTTAGCAAAGTCTAATTTAATGCGCTAGAGTTTATTTTCCTGGACTACCACACACAGTCCCCACTGAAGAAAACAGAGAAGACTTGATGGGACTCAAGAGCACACAGACAATTCTTTGCAACTTTAAAACTGGTTTAATGTTTGCACATATGGAACGCTCCTGGATGTTTTTAATTCTGAGAAGTTGCTCAGAGGGTTGTGCTTAGGATGTCCAGAGGAAAGTTTTATATGGGTAATTAAAACACAGACAATCCACCCCAGCCAGCACAGCTATGCTGCTTTGCAAACTGAATTAGTCATAGAAACAGAAAATCATAGAATTTTGGTTGGAAGGGACCTTAAAGATCATACACTTCCAATGTCCCTGCCATGGGTAGGTACACCTTCCACCGCATCAGGTTGCTGGAAGCCTCATCCAGCCTGTCCTCAAACACCTCCAGGGATGTCTAAGTCTTGCTGGTCTTGGGGGCTATTGCCCTTTTTGTACTTGGCACCCCACTGTCCAAGCCCATAACAAAGTCAGCTTCAACTCCAAGAGCCCAATTTTCTGACAGTTGTTATTAAACAATGCCCTGGATATTTCCTATAGCACTTTTTCCCTTTTTCTTCTTCCTTTTTCCCCCCCTGCAAGGGAATGTAAAGTCCAATTTCTACAAATACTCATGCCAGTGACATCCTGGCTTCAAGGCTTGCAGGCTACGGCCAGTAAAACTTGATGGACTGGGTATCAGTGAAAAGCAGATACAAAGGGTGTGATCTCAGCCTAAGCAAATTCATGTAAAGATCTCAATGAATATTCATGGCAGTTTTGTGGCATTCAGCCATCACCAGCATTTTGAACTTCTCCTATCTGTATTGCAGGCAGTTGTGGGGAAAGAGAAAAGCTTTGCTCTTCACACAGAAGTTATCAACTCTATGCTGCTAAATTAGGACCAACACATATTTGTTCCAAATGCTTCGCAACGCTTCACACAGCCTGTAAACATCCTAAACACACAACCTCAATCCAAGATGCGCCCTCCATGGTGCTTTACCCCTGCAGTCTCAAAACACAGGGCAAACACCAACGTCTTCAAATAATTTCAGATCCCCCTGACTCCTCTGCTAAAGGCCAATTGGCAAGTGGGGCACTGCCTTTCTCACAGAGATTTTACTGATGCAGAACTACCTTGGGTTTGGAGAGCAAAAGACACAGGGCAGAGAGTCCGAGCTCAGCCACGTCCTCTGAGTGCTGCTAAATTGCATGCCGCTAATAACATTGTCTCTCATCAGCAAAAGTTTTCGTGAATATTTGGAAATTTCTAGTTTATCCACGGGAGCCTTGCTGACTGAGAGAGAAAGCCTGTTGTGAGTAAAGAACAACCACGTTTCCCTCTGTCAGCTTCAGTCATCTAAAATACTTTCTCCAACGAAACACCTTCATCAAGACTGATAGTATTTACTTTCTGCAGTGAACGTGATAATAGAATACGTGTAAGCACACTGTAAAAATGAAATGGTACATCAGAAGTACTACACTGCCAGGGCACTTGGTTTGTTGGATCCACAAAGCTTTAGCAGGAAAGGCTCCTAAAGCGAATTGTCAGCTCACATCCCTAAAATGTGTCATTTCCTTATTAAAATTTGGCTTACAGGAGGTTAATAAACCAGACACTGCTACAATGAGCAATGGTGTCTCTGGACCCCACCACCTCAATGATCCCCTACCTGGCTGTGAGGACACAGTTTGGGGTTGGTCCCGAAGATGATGCTCAGATATAATTATCACAGCCCTCATCCGGAGCTTGCTGGGGCTCAGACAGATCCACAAAAGCTTTACCATGTTATTTCACAGGGACAAAAAGGCCAGCAGCAACCCACCAGGCAGAATCCCTTTGGCTCAATGACAAAGCAAAGAGAGGAGAGGCTCAGGAAGCCTCTGAAACCCTCACTGGTCAACGGTTGGCTGGAAACATCAAAGCAAACAGTGACCCTTCCTAGGTACAAGGCATCAGCATTGCTCATCCGCACAAGACATTTCCATAGTCCCGTCTTGGCGTGAGGGCAGCAGTGCCCTGCAAAGGATGTCGGGAGGAGCAAGGGCTGAACACAAACACCTGAACGCAGCTGGGAAGCCCTGACACTTTCTTGGGTTATAATCTAAGCTTTTTTTCCTGTCATCCCTTGCTGACATTTTTATTAATCCCTCCCACTTCACCAAGCACTCTAGCTGACCTTAAATTCAGTCCAAAACCCACCGGAGCTTTTTTCCAGTCTCCTTTGTGGGACGTGATAAACTTGTGCTAGTAAAACCGAACGCAAATGGCTTCAGTCTGACCTGATGTAGCTCTGCTGGGATCAGTCTGACTTGGCCAAAGAAAAGACAAATATTCACTCTGCACACAAAACAAGACAAAGCTGCAAAAAGTTGTTCGACAGCTTTTTGTCACACAGAGGCACTTTCAGAGTTGTCAGGACATGAAAGAAAGCACTATTAAATAATATTTGGCTTGAGTATTTTGTCACATGAAGTAAACATCATCTGTTGCCCTGATGGTTTGCTTCGGGTTGGAAAACAACCGCCAATGCCAAGGCACCCAGGCAACTTTCTAAACCAGGCTCTTGCCCAAGCCCTCGGAGCAGAGCTTTTCTGCCTCTGAGCCAGAGCTGAGCCCCTGGCAGAGCTGACCTCCAGGGTGCCGATGGATGGACAGATGCAGAGGATGCCTGAGCAGCCTCAAATCCCACCAGGGTCAGGCAGATGAGCAGAGCTACATCCTACTTAGGCCCCAGTTTGCAGTCCTGAGAAGAAACACAGACCTCCCCAAGCAGCCTTTGAGCCTGGGGCCAAGGTTCCAGCGATGGGACAAGCTCAGCCAGTCATTCAGATGGAAACCATAGACCTATGGCCTGGAAACATAGCGCTGAGTGAGCAGAGCCACAGGGAAAGGTAGAGAAGGTGTGCAGAGATTTTGGCTTCTGCAAGGATCAAGTTTATTCAATGTTTTTAGTAGGGGAGTGAAATCAGCACAGGAGCCGCTCCAAAAATTCACCCTGGAAACAAAATTGCTTTAAGGGAATTTAAAATAAAAAAAAAAAAAGATGCAGGGGGAAAAGTCAAAACCAGAAGGTAACATTTTGATTAGAGGAGAAATACAACCTGATGCATTAAGGAGAAATTAATCCCAGTCTGGAGAAAAAGATCTCCAAGGTGAAGAGCTGCTGTAAAGAGCAGTCCAAGGTGTGCGTGCACCAGAAAAGGTATTTGTCACCCCATAAGGACACCCCATAAGGACACTGGGAAATGCAGGGTGGCATACGCCGTCCCGCTTGGGCTGGCTCTTTCCTCCCTGCAGCATGAACAGGAGGTGTGAGCATCACGATGCAGCAACGGTCTGTACAGCTGCACGGGGAAGCCCTCGAGCAAGTCCGCTCCTAGGGAGCGTGGTGAGCACCACACTCACCCGAGGAACACAAAAACCATGGCAAATCATGACAGCGCCTTCAGCTGAGGACATACAAACAGCACCTGGAAAAATCAGTTTCCTTGGAAAAATTCCAGCAAAGTGCTGTTGAAGCGATTCCACCCTCAGGGAGGTTTTGCACATGTAGACTCACTCCTGCATGGAGGAGCTGCAGTCTCAGGACGTGTTCCCTCTGGAGATCCCTGCACCCCAGGAAAATCCCATTGCTCAGGGAAGCTGTCAAAGAGACTGAGCCGAGGCTGAGACAATGGGATTGGATTGGAAATTGCTATGATTTTTACAGTGCTAAATTGGATAGATTACCAAGATTTCTTCTGTTTGTTTTTTTAAGGAAAACGTTTTATGGAACCCAAAAATATTTTGCTAACAAAAATAAAAAAGCCACTTACAGAAGGCTTTGTGAACCACCACACAGACAAATGTTATTAAGCACAGTGTTTAAATGGGGATTAGGGACACAGACATTAGACACCAAGAGGCAACACAACTCCTTAGCATGGGAAGATCCAAAGCTGTTGATGGCCATGAATGGGAATGATGCTGAAGGTGGTATCAGACAACTCCTGCCTTGACCTTAGACTTTTTCTCTGAGCACCTGCTCCATGGCCCCAAACACCAGGCAGGGCTAAACTTCGGTGTGACCCATGCGGATGGTCCTAACCTACATGTAAACACCCACCACATGCAGGACTCCATTTTGCGGCTGGATTGCAAACATCTCCTGGAGATACCGGGGCTTTTGCCTTTGGATAAAGCACAAAGGCCCAGTGGTGGCTTACAAATAAATGCCTTAAAGATAAATACATGAAGTTTTTGTAGGAAAATATGTTCTTGCAGGAAGTGAAGGGAAAGAAAATGTGAGCTAATCAGGGCAAAAGCAGAACAAAGGAGTTCATGGCCAAAAAAACCCTAAATTCATTGCCATAAAAGATAAAAATTGAATGAGTAATGAGAGCACAGCTCTGTCACAGCAGGGGGGAAACTGGATAAAAATGTAGCGTTCTTTTCACCAAGCAAATCTCTTCTACAGCAGGAAAAGGAGGAAAATACAAGAAATACAACTATCCATCAACTGCTTAGCCAATTTTCTCTTAGTATCTTGTATAATAAATGCAATTTAACACTTTGGGAATACAAAGGAAGAATTGCGTACTGGACCTGACAAACACGTGATGGACATTAGTAATGGAAATTCAAGTCTTCCCAGCCAGGCAGACATGCTCTGGGAAGGGGCCACGCTGCTACTAACGAGGAAAGTGGAGAGAAGAAAAACAGAAAGATGAGCAAAGGAAGTAATCAATAGGGTTGGGACAGCAACAAGAAAATAATCGCTTATATTAGGCCTGGACACTTTCCTTGGTGCCTTTGTGCTGGTCCAGAGGGGCCTGAGAAGTCTGAGCATCTCTCCTAGATGTGCTTAAATAGGGCAGGTGGGTATTAAACCACATTCCGAAGAGGCTATCCCAGCTAGGGTCAGCCTCTGCCAGTGCCCAGCCTGCCTGTCCAGCAGACCCTGCATGCAGACAACTTCACATCTGCGCTCTTGGATAGTTCTCTGGGAAATTACATTTTTAAAGGAGATGAGGAGAAGCAAGAGGCTGCTAACCGCAGTGGAGCTGGAGCAAACGGGACGCTGGCCAAGCCTAGGCTGGGGCTGTGCGTCATTGTCATCTCTGCTAATGCTTCCCTGGATAACAAGAGCATGGATCAGTTGCAGCCGGGCTGCCCCAATGGCCTCCAGCTGCTTTGGCTGATCGGACACTGTATTGAGCCCAAAAGCAGAGAGAAAGCCACACACCTGAAGATATCCTTCCCCATTCATTCCTTCATTTGCACAGCCTCCCCTGCATGCTTAATTATTTCCCCAGGTTTATTTTATGTAGACTTTTCAATGGTTACAGTTGTCAAATGCTTTTCATGACAAGACACTGGTTTTTCAGTTGCTGTTGCCAAAATTCAACTACTGGGGCTTAAATTTTCCAAATCAGCATCTGCCTCAGTCTACATCTTGGGGGGAAAACATCACTTGAAATGCATCTCGTGTTTCGTAGAATGAGCTCATGGAAAACAGGGTTGTTTTGTCTACCTTTAGGAAAAAAAAAATGAATCCTCACTGTTTCACAGAGAAGCACCAGTATTTCCATACAATACAGTGAAACATTAAGGTTTGCCAGGGGAGAGAGGAACTTGCAAGTTCAAAGCCACGAGAAGGAAAGCATCGTCACTGGGAGGCTGAGCGGTGGCCAGAATGTTTTCTCTATTGCTCCAAACAGAGATCTGCCATCCTCGCTCCCAGGACAAACCCAGCACCCCACCAGGAACCTGGAGCACATCTTCCTTGGAACATGCACTAGACCCTTGCTGGATGGAGCAATTGCACGTGGCCCCATGTGCACCTGCGAGGCTCTCCTGTTGACGATTGGCCTGATCACAGGTTTTTTTTGCAGGGCAGGTCATTTCTGGAGAGCATTACGGAGGTATTTTCAGGCAGGCTAGTTCAAGATGCAGCTGTGATTACATCATTCATTAACTTGTGGTAGAGACAAGTATCCCATAACTCAAGACCAAGAGAGATTTCTAGTGCTTTGACACTAGAGATTAAACAGAAATAAACACATGAATGTCAGTAAAAGTGACTGCAACATACCAGAAATGGTAAGTGGTTAATAACAGACAAAAATCAGTTATGTTAGCCTATAATAGGGATTAACTGCAGGGAGGAGAAGGGTATATAGAGATCATGACAAATTGACAAGTTCTTCACTGTTTATGAATAAAGGATGCATTCAAAAGAATAAAGAGCATTTTAAGAGAAGGGAGGTGCGGTCAAGAGTACAGCCATGTGTAGTCCATTAAGCTGAGCGTGCAGCCTTTTAGATTTACCTATCCTGAAAAATGGCTCCAAGGTACCTCACACCAGCACGTATTGTTAAACCTAATGGGTTAGTTAATACCTTATTGTCCAAAGCACTCCTTAAGAGACAATGATGTTTCCACCAGGCTCAGTAGCTGCCTCTGAGGCACACATCTCACTAATGAAATCCTACTGCTTTCTAAATGTTTTGATAAAAAGTACACAGAAATGGCCCATAAACAAGGACAGTAGCAGCAGAAATGTTCTTCTGAGTCTCTGTAGCCTGTTTGAGAATAGTTATGTACTCCACAAGGGATCAAACACTACACAGCCAAGGACCCCAGTATTCACAGTGCATGTGGCAAACCGCTGTCCCTTTTGTGGCTGCTAACCCCAATCCTCTGCCCTGCTCTGCCCTGCACCCACTCAGCATGCATTTGTCTTTCCAAGATCAGGATTTTGAGATGTAGTTAATAAAGACTCCCCGGTTGTCTGTTTGAGCCAGCCTGCGGGGGTTTTGCACTCTTGGAAAGGACATGTCCATAAGCTAAAATGAGGCTGCCTCATCACTGTTTGAGTAATGGAGCCAAGAAAACCAAGAGGTTTTAATTCAATGACCAACTAAATAAAATAACTTAAAAATATCTACTAATCTTAAACCAAAAGCAAAGTTACAAAACACTCACCTCTCCTCCCTACCCTTTGAAAAAATTCAAATAAACCCTTTGACACATAACAAGATTTTTCTTGATTCACATCTACTTCTCTTTTGGGTTCCTCAGACTTTTTTTTTAAAAAAACTTCTCTGTTTTCAAAACTTCCTTTTAACGCTGGTCTAAAATATGCTCCGATCTGAAGGATGACAAAATGAAGCGTGAGGATTTTTAAAAAGTTTTAGTAGAAAAACTGAAGATCCAGTAAGTTCAGTCTCAGCTCACAAAAGCTCCAGATCTTCCTAAACCTTGCTTTAAAAATAAATACGTCACCCCTTTCAGTAAATTCACCCGCCCCTTTGCAGCATGGTATATGTAACATAAGGATACCGAGACTCGGAGAAGATGCTCAGGCACATCAGTGTGGGCACTCTTCGGGTCTGTCTCGTGTCTAGTCTGCAGGACAACTACCTCTTGTTGGAGATCTTTGGATCTCCAACTACCAAGTTGGAGGACACTGGTGGCATGGGAGCACACACAGCGATCCCAAGAATGACTGCCAGTCTTGACAACCTACAGCTTGCTCTAACCAAGACAGCACTCACCTACAAGCAGAAGCACGTGCTTAAAAAACCCTCCAGGATTATGCAAAACCCCTAAGTGCACACAGGCCCGAGCAGTTTTACTGAACAAATTGGACATATTCACATGAATGAACTGCAAATTTTTCCATGAGTGTTAAAAAAAAATGCCAAAACCTATCTGTTTGACAGGAAAGAGCTCTGCTGTGTGCAGGACCACGGACTCCACATGCTGAAGAACTTGGAAAGGATTGGGCGGCAGTGAGGACAGGGACGATTCCTCAGGCTATTTTAAAAATAGGGACAGCATGTGATAAAAAATTGGGAACAGCTTTCATAAATAGGTTTTGTTCTATCTGTTCAAGTGAAGATATTTATGGTGTCTACTGTGTCATTCCAGATTTGTCATGGGCTATTAAATATCCACCTGGATATTGCATCATTTAACTACTGGAATGCGTAAGCATTTCAGCTGCTCATGAAAGAGCAACTATTAGCTGTGTAGGGCATAAGTGCTCTGCTATACTTCAACAAATAAATCAGAAAGTGGAACAGATAATACAACTGTGTTCAGTTGTTGTAGACTGACAGTTATGTGTATTTGGTTTTTTTAACTGATCATAACAAGAATGTGAGTAGGGGCTCTATATATTATTTCTGGCCTTCTCCTGAGTTTGTTAATCTTCTCCGGGTGTCAGCAGCATTTTGGAGGTCCATCAGAGGAGGTCTCTTCTCAAACCAAACCCTGCACAAACATGGTTAGAAGGCAGCCCCTGCAGCCTCACACACAGGCAGACACGTGGTAGGGACAAAAAAAAGCCCATCTCACTTCAAAAGCACGCCCCAGGCTTTGTGCATCCGAAGGTGGAAAGTCATCATTCATTCAAGGTGTCTCCAACCTGTCAAGATCTGGAACAGGATTCTGAAACAGGGTTTCAAATTCTGTTTTTGTGCATGAAATGTCCTCACAAAGATCCAATCTTTTTTGATAACTACAATGCCCTAAAGATGAGACTGGGCTTCATCCTTCATTGGAGGTGTTTACCTTCACCTTCCCTGGAGGTGTTTAAGGAACGGGTTGATGAAGTGCTGAGGGACATGGTTTAAGGGAGTGTCAGGAATTGTTGGACTCAACGATCCAGTGGGTCGTTTCCAATCTGGTGATTCTACGATTCTATGATTCATGCTGGCTGGTCCAGCTGCTTCACACTTAGGTTTCAGAACCGTGCACCTCTTCCAAGTGTAGCTGATGATGCACATTGTCCTCTAAGTGGGACTTTGGGGGACATGCAACATCACTACAAACACCAGTGCAGTATTTAAAGCGAAAGATAAGATTTGCAGTTATACAAGGCACTGAAATGGATATTTCCCTAAGAGAAAGTATCTGATGATTTATCCCATGACTACATCCCTCCTTGTTGGTCCTGCAATACCCAAGATTAAAAAAAAAGATTTTATTGCCTCATACTGAATTGATAGAAATGAGGTGGTACTGTAGCCGTACTGCAGTTGGATATTGGCGCGTGATGCACAAATCGAACAGGCAGGGACAGTGCTGGGAAAGGCTGACTTTGCATTTGTAGTACCTGCACAGCCCTGGGGTTACAGATGGGAGTGCACTATCTGCCGGATAGAGGGGGCTTAAAATACACATATTTCTTTCCAGACCTCAGTAGGGATGGCGGAAAGTAACCTAAGCCCTCTCCAAAGTCAAGAAGTCATTGTACAGTGTTAGGAAAACAAAGCAGTTTCAGTGGGAGGGATTTAGCTGGCTGGGGGGGAGCTGGTGTGCAGATTTTGGGGCTGGTTCTCCTGGGGCAGCCTGCGAGCCGAGTACTCTGCTCATGGGCCAGCAGCCCCACGGCCTTTGGCCACAGTGCACGTCATCTTGTAGAGTCCCCAGGGGTTGTGGATACTGGGAGCATATCAAAAAGGTCAGAAAATCTGGCAGGTCTCTGCCCAGATGACATCAGTTTTGGAAGAACTTTGTAGGAATCAAAATCCTGCTAGAGAGAAAGCAAATGTCTGCAGATCAGCAACTGCAGGGGAAGGAGAAACTCTGAGAGTTTTCTGCTTGCTCTGCAAATCACCCAGCATGTCCAGGCCCCATCAGACACCCATTTAACGTCTCCTGGTTGTCACTGGCATAGCAACAGCAGCTGCAGAGGTGCAGGTTGTTCCCAAGTAGGATGTTCCTCCCTCCCAGAGCAGCAGGACACTTCCTTTTGTAATTTGGAGGGATTGGATCCTAAATCTGCCGTGTTCCTCTAATAAGCTGCTCACAACAGAGGCCCCCACCATCCTCCTCTGATACCAGGAGCATGGAACAGGCAAAGGAAGGAAACTGAGCAAAATCAACTTTCCTTGCAGAACAATTCTATCAGGAGTTTCAAAGCCTCTCTACCTTTCCCAGGCCCAGAAGAGGCAAGTGCTTACAGTGCATTGGAAACCACAAGAGAAGCGTGAATCAACTCTTTCTGTACTAGGACATATAGATAGAAAATCTCCCTCCAGGACAAACATTTCAAATATACCCATCTTCAAGACACACTCCAGGATTAGGAGAAAGCAGGTCTTATAAAGTAAGCTCCATGACACTTGTCTTTGGAGGAGAGAGGGGAACTGTTTTTCTTGGTATTTCCTGTCCCTTTTTGCCTCAGCTACAGACAAGTAGAAAGCAAAAAAACACACAGGACAGCAGTGGGGACAGGAGAGGGAGAGTTTGCAGGCTGGGGTTGGTATTGGAACCTCTTCAGTGCCACCCAGCATGAGACTGGCAGCTCACTGTGACCAACCAGAGCGAGGAGCACCAAAGTCCTCCTTTAGAAATAAATTCTAATAATTCTGTGCAACACACAGAAGAGGAAAGCTTTGGTAAAATGAGCAAGCGGTCTGTTGATGCAAGGCAAAGAACAGGCAAACAAATAATGTCACCAAGTAGAAAAGTGATATATTCTTAACAGAACTATTGTCTCACTACTTCTTTGCCCACTTGGAGTATTTTACTTGACCTCGTCCCACAACCATAAAAGCCCATAGGGTGCTTAGAATTGATTATTACTTTAGTTTAAACACAGCAGGACAACACTCAGCCAGTCATTACAGAGAAAGCAGGAACACTGGAAGTGAGACCCATCACAGAGCAACTTGTCCCAATAGCAAAACATCAGCAGAGAGCAACAGGTAAAAGTCAGGCTGATACTTGCTTTGCTTCTTTCCCAGACCAAGATCTGACCAGTAACAGCTGCCTACTTTATGGCTGTCTCTTTTTATTGCTTTATTCCCATCCATGTCCCCTAAAAAAGTCGGGGGGGAAGAAGAATGGCTAAAATTTATGGCTAGGAGAAACCGATTACTGTTGGCAAGTGAACTGAAGGGATCAATTGTTCCATATGGCAAAAGCCAAAGAACTCGGGGCTCTATTCAGAAGAAAAGACTGATGTGCTAAAGGGCATGGAAATGCCACTTTTATTGTGTGGTGGAGAATTTTTCACATTTGAATCCAAATTCCATAGGAAAGCGTGGTATGCAAGAGACCCAGCTACAAGAGCTGGCCAGACAGCATGTGTGAGCAGGGAGTATGTGCGCGGGGAAAGCATTATACCCTGAGCACAAAGGTTCTGTGTTCATGTCCTTCCGGCACAATGTCAAGCTTTCACACGGGCAGGGAATTACATGCAAAATGCCTGGAAGTCAGCACCAAATGTGCTTTGAAATGGGCAAAGCCAGAGCAATGCTCTCCCTTTCTCCACTCAAGTATGAACTATCCTGTCTATTGCTGGTGGCAGTGCAAGAAAACTTGGTCAAACTTATCAGGATCCCTGTTTTAAGGACAGGAGAATAAAACCCTCAAGTTTCTGACCTTCAGGAGAAGGAGCGGCATTTCCCAAGCTGAGTAGGCTGGGGCCACGTACCCACAGATGGGAGTGCGGATGCAGGGCAGGGTGAGCTCAGGCATCTGTTGCAGCATGTTGGGAGAAGTCATTGGAGGTGGGACACAAAGAAATACGAGACCCTTGGCTCGAGGACAGACATGCAAAATATTTATGTATTTGTACAGTGGGGTATGTTGATAGAGCAGTTAAGCACGATGGATCTGAAGAAGCCAATTCAAGCCGTACTTTTGGATATGCATCAAAGACAGCTCCCAATGGGGAAGCAGAGGGCGGGAGGCACGGCACTGCCCCACCAGCATGCCTTGGCCATCCTGGCCCCACAAGTGGCACTCACTGGGGTACTGCCCCCAAAGGCTCTTGGTGCTGGGTGCTTCACAGAAAGCAGGAACAGATGACTCCAGCTCAGCACTAGGGACGGTCATTAATTACCAGATGATTTGGTGCTTTCCGATAGACAGCTGCACCACAGCAGAGAGCCAGATAGAAACGTTGCTTCGTAGTTTTTCAAGTAGACTATGGGAATTGAGCCTGAATTTAATGAAGCCTCCAATGACAGCTAGGTCCCTCACTCCCCAAAAGGCCTTGGGAATCACAGCAGTTGTTCAATTAAATGAGGGGTAGGGGGAAGAGGTTTTCAAAAGAGCCGAGTACAAATTCTTCCAAAGCAAAATGCCGACATCGAGATTTCCCAGGTTTTGTTTTGGGATGCTCTGTCTGCAGGCATCTGAAACTCAGGACACATAAATGTTTATGCATTTAGAAGGAGGCTTGTGGCTAAATTTGGGCAAAGGTTTGTGAACCGGAGGAGGGGGGAAAGGCAGTGGGAATTACTTCAGTCTGTGTTAGCGCGGACCCGATGATCGGCATTAGCAGCACGACTCCCATCTGGGGCTGGCGCAGTGGGAGCGGGCGGTATCGATGGCTCTCTGGACGGCTGACAGCACAGATGTACTGCAGCTTAGCCTGTGACTAATTTTAACAAGCTGCTTGCATGGTTACAAAAGGCAGATCTGTTGGCATTTTTACTTTCAACCACCTGGTCTTGACAAACATTTTCTGCAAATAGCACATATGTCATGAGGCTGGACTCGGGAGACATGCAAGGCAGGAACAAGTTTAAATCTCGAGGATGGAGGCAGGGGCTGGAAGTGGTCATGGCCAGGATGTCCCACCAAACACTGCAGGTCAGCATAACCAACAGCAGCCGAGGGGTAACATTCACAGCAAGAGATTAAACTTTTCTAGGACAAATAGCACGCTTGGACAGGGCTATAGCTCATGATGGACAGGATGCCTTCTCTAGGTCTGGTCTGGAGCAGGAAAACCCACAGTGCATTGACATAAGCCTTACACCAATTCCTGTCCTTGCTGGGTCCAGCCCTACGAAATGTCAGAACGAGAGAGACAGCTTGAGAAGACGACAACACAGGTTTTATCTTTTGAAGGAGAACATGTTAAGCAGTTTTTATAAAAGGTTTCTATTTAAACTAGCTCCTGCACTGTTAAAGCCTGCAGGGGAGAACACAGCCACAGAGATACAGTGCGTTCAGGGGCAATGCTGGTTGGGTTCCTACTCTTAAAATGGATGCCTTCAGGGTGGTGCTGGGCTCCCTCGGGCAAGGCTGGTCTTATTCCACGAGATCCAAAGCACAAGCTGCTCTGACAGACCTAAACATGCAGTAGTGACCACCACAGTTCTCCTTTTCTCATCCCACAGTAACATCCACTGCCAAAATTCAGGCAGGAAGGATTGGCATGGTTTCATGTTCAAAATGGAGATAGACAAATTCAAACGTTGTGACTAAGCACAAAGATAACAATGGAAGTACTAACACAGTTTCCATCCCTTGACATCTTCACTGGCAGGCCATTTCGGAATAAGAGTTATTGGGCTCTTTGCCAGGGTGACTGGATAAGTCTCATGATTCATGAAATGTAAACTTCCAGTTGTTGATCTTGTGATAGTCTCTGCCCTTAAAACTAATCCAGCTGTTCACAGAAGTTTCTTCTGGTTTCCTGGAGCCTGGCACAACGAGATGAAGGGCAGAAGAATCCAAGAGTATAATGTCAAACTGGTGGGGCCACGCCTTGAATCGACAAGTTCATAGATCTCTTCTTTACAGATGGAGATGAGTGAAGGACTACTGAAAAGCTTGTCTTTGATCAAATGAGGGAAGAGAGGAGGAAACCAAGTGGTGCAGAAACTATTGCAATGAAATCACGTTTTCTGCCTTTTAGGAGAATGAAGCTGATTCTTCTCTCTGCATCTAGAATTAATTTACTTAGGGTTGAGCAAGGAAGAGTGGAGAAGTGGGACAGACCCTGTTAAAGCATGTCCTGGCCTGCAAAGCTGAACTGTTGTTCCAGCTTGTTTTTAGGCTACGCTAGAGCCATTTTCAAGCTTCAGAATAAACCAAAAAGTTAAACAATCAAACAACAATCCAAAAGCTTATGTGTCAGATCAGCTGAAATGCTGGGTCTCTCCTCCCCAAAAAGTATTTCATATTTTAAAGACAATATCACCAAAACAGGTCTCTGCTGACCTAGTAAAGCTCATAGTCAAAACCAGATCATTACATGCTTTCTGCACAGAGCCTCACTACCAGAAAGGGTCAATCAGGAGTTCCAATAGTTGGTAAAACACACACTTTCAACTGCCTACAGAATGCAAACTCTTCACAACTTGGTTTAAATTAGTCGTGGGACAGCAGAGAGGAATGAGAAGGATTTTAAAAGATGGAGATTTAGGAACAAATGATAATTTATGTCTTCCAGAAAATGCAAGTCAAACCTTGCCTGTTCTGGCCCTTCAGCACTCCTGATGGGAACAGGATATGTGTTTAGCATATCTCCAAGGTATTCTCATATGAACATGACAACCCGGTGCCTACTGCGAGGACAGCTATAACAAATCACCCACATTCTTTTCAAGCCAACACTGCAATTGTTCTTCTCGCCGGATCATCTGGCTTCAGTGTGGGCTCCCTTCAATTTCTAACACGGAAAGTATTTCCAATAGTTGACAGATGTCTTTCCTCGCTTTACACTCCTTTCTTACCCTTTTCAGTGTTAGCCTTACAGGAAATACCGAGTTAATTAGAAAGATTAGGGAAGGTCTCCTACAGCTATTGGAGAGGAAAGTAGGAGCAGACAGAACGCAGTAAAGGGAGAATAATTCATTTAATTTATTTTAGTATTAAACTTTAAATATTAACAGCCAGAGTAAGGAAGGGCTCTAATATTATACTGGATGTTTGTTATCACTCAGCACAACGTAAAGTGATCTCTCTCAATAGTTTTAAACTAGCAGTTTAATTCCTTGCCCACATATAGGAGACATTTTCCAAGAAGCAAGCATTTGTAAACAGTTACTAGAAATACAATTTGATCGGGCTGTGCAATACTACGGTGTAAGGTCCAGCTCACCATTTATCCCTGACACTTACCTCAGGTTTTTCGCCTATTAATTTCTCTCCTGTGGAAGAGACAGTATTCGTCCACAGCAGCACAAAATACCAAAAGAAATACACAGAAGAATTTTTGGAGCATGTAGATAGTGAAAATTTCTATAGAATTGTCTCACATGAGCTCTTTGGATTTGGAAGGAGGCAGGATGTGATGCCAAGATTTGTAAAGGACAAGAAGTCTCCCAAAGGGTCCAGAGGTGGGATTGAGGTTTTCTCCTCCACCTCCTCTCCCCTGTTTCATAGAGAAAATGGATATCCTCACATGGGTACCAGTTTGATCTGCTCTGATTTATAGGCTATATTTGACTGTGGGCGGTTACAAAGGATTTTCTTCCTGAAAAGAGAAAAATCATACCCTGTCCTAATTATTCTCCTATATGTACTGGTGCCATATAAGCTGTTCAGACAGCAGAAGCCTACAGTTGTTACGGAGATATCTAAGCCCCACTGAACTAAATATATTACTTATTTGGCAGTGCTGCTCTTGCAGTAAGGCATCATCCTCTTCAAAAAGGAGATTCGTAATCGGAAGGGCAGGGAGATGGGAGGAGAAGGAGTAGACACCTCTGTCCTACAGAGACCAGATGCAAAATCTCTGAATGAGGAAAATATCCCAAAGGATAAAGCTCCACATAAGTGATGCCGAACATACAGCATTGAGCTCCTTAGGTCCAGTGAGACAGAGAGAATGGACATGATGGAGCGCGGCTGTATGAACAGATAATAAATTAAAAACAAGAGTTTTGTGTTTAGACCTAGATGAGGAAGCAGAGGCAATTAGCAAAGACATGGTAATTAAAGGTACAATTCAGTGACAGTAACTGAGGGGCTCTACAGTATCGTAGCAGGAAATCACTTCATTAAGGCACAGGTCTCTGTGCTGTTACCACTATTACAACTGGTGGGGATAATTTGGGGTAATTTTCAAGATCGGTACTATTTGTGTCATGCCAGTTGGCATTTATCCTGAGGGTCAAAACTCAGCACTCATTTAAAAGACATTTCAAAGCATTACCTGCTCAGGCATCTGGAAGTGCTCAGGCATGTGAACCTGTTTGCTATTTATGCAGCTTAACTGCTCCCATGTTGGAGTGTGGTGGAAAATTGGGTGATAGCAAAGAAAAGAATTAAGTACAGGACACACAGCCTTTCCCAAGGCAATGGAATGTTAAAGGTCCACTGGCATCTTTGTTTGCTCTTTGGTTTCTCCTTATCTCATGCCTTTAGTGTCCTGGAGAGCAAGTAACAGGGCAAGGGAAGGAAAATGTAGAGTAGCCATGACTTCAGATGAGGAGCTGCTCTGATGACATCAGGACAAGGACTGCCAAAGTCTGATAGAGAACAGCAGCATTCAGAAGGGAATCTGCAAGGAACAGAGACGTTAACGAAGGATGCCTCAGCTGAGGACACCAAACAGATGCGACCCAGCAAGGAAGGATCTTCTGCCAGGAGCCATAAAGCCTTAAGAAAGCTCATGAGAATTGTGATGAAGGGCTGTAAGAATGCTTCATGAGTACTACCAAACTGTCAAAAAGAAGTCATAGGCCTGCGAGTCATAGCAAAACTACCCACGTCACATCCTGGGTAACTCTGATTTAAAGTTTAATGTGGTTTTGTGTTAATAGATCATACCTTCACATGCCACGTGGTGGCTGGCAGAAGGAAAGAGATAAATCACAGGAGAAGGCAGGCTGTGATTTATGAAAGCTCCCAAACAGCCGTACTCCAGAGGCAGGACTACTGCCTTATGCAAACAAAGCAATAGCAATTGAAGTTCAAGCTCAGTGCTGATAGAGGCAAAGGAAGGACATTGGAAGGAGCTTGTATTACTGCATGGGCAGAAAGGGACCAACGGCATTAGAGCAGAATGGATGGGGAAGATCTCAGCTGAACGTATAGGCACAGTGAACAAAACACTTCAGTGAAACCCTATTATGAACAGCAACACAGAGATAAGCAGGGACGTGCTATTCTGCTACAGGATTCTCCATTTCTGTAGGACTCGTGAAGGAGGAGTTCAGAGAAGCTGTGCAAACACTGAGGGAAGAAAAAAGTTCTCCTCTGATGAGCAAGTACATGTTACCTTAAAAGGAAACAAAAAGGAGGAAACAAAGGAATACACTTTCTATTATTTGAAGAAAGCTGATGAGGAATTTCTCTTTTCCTTCTCTGACTCCAGAGCAAGACCAATCCAAAGGACAGCAAAAGGCACAGTTTCATGCCACCTCATCACTGAGACAGGGAAGCCACTACCATAAGATGTCACTGAAACTGAAGACCCACTGGCTTCAGGAGACAACTGCAAATGAGATGTGTATGAATACCATGAATTATCAGTGAGGCCCCAGGTTGGGTACGCTGGGAATTACTATATAGAGTAGTTTTAGAGATGCTGTGCACCGATCTGCTCCAAAGTTTTATTGCCTTCCCCAACAGCAGGATGAGTCCCCCATCACAGAGCAAGGACAAGCAGCACTGCTGGCACAGCAGGCAGCAGATGTGGCAATGCTCAGCGTCACGGTTCAGTGCTGCCTTAGTGACACACGTGTGGCCATGCGGCAACGTGAAGACAGATACCTGCCAGCTCCCAAAGCTAGCAAATTCCTGAGCCAGAGGCAGGAAAACAAATAAATATAACAATGACTTGCCCCAGCAGCAACTTGGGGCAGGAGTCCCAGCTTGTCTGAAGTGTCAATAAATTGTTCTTCAGCAGGGCATGTTGTTCATCTGCTCTGAAAACACCCACACAAATACTCAAGGGCATGTGTTTATCCTTTAAACTTTGCCCTGTCACCATCTTTAGGCATGCAGGCCGTGGTGATGCTCCTCTGCCAGTCTGCCCCGTTCTGCATGCCACAATGTCCCCATGGGATTTTCCAGCCTATGAATGGGTTCGAGGTGCAGCCACAGGCAAGGAAATCTTGCACCAACCTGGCCTCTACAACATAACACCAGGCTAAAAAATCTGTCCATTTTAACCCCTTAATGCACATTAACATAATTCAGATTTCTAACGTAGAGATCTCTGTTTCCCTGGCTTACTCCCTTGGAGCACTCCACAGGATAGTTCATTACCATTTTATTTCACCAGGTCAGTTCTTTTGCTCTTGCTCTGCCAAGGCTCACATCAAATTTCAATTTTCCTTTGAATCCCATCTTGTAATTACCATTGTTATCTAATTCTTTTCCAAGAGAAAGGAATGCCTCTTGATCTTTAAATCAGCTCAGATTTGTGACCCAACTTTAAATACATTCAGCTGAAAGCCATTAGCAATTATTCAATTGCCTTTGCTGTGAAATAGCTTAAATTGCTCAACTTTAGTCTGTTATTTGAAGACAAAATATCAATTAAACCTTAAGGTTTAGAGAACTTCCATTTATATGTTAACAGCATTTAATGGTATTTTGATTCCAAATTTTTTCCACCAGCTTCAAGCAGAGGCTTTATTCAGAGCATAACTTTCCCACATAGGAGTCTCATCCTTAACCAAGACAATGCTGCATTCAAGTGTTCCAAAGACCTGAGATGATGCTGGGTCCAACAGCATCCTTGGGACCATGGCTGAGCTGCCAGCTGCCAAGCACATAACCCTTGGTCCATGCCACACGCCCTAGCACAGATCTGCCTACCTCCCGCTGTACAAAATTCCTTCAGCTCAGTCGTGTAGTGAGAGCCTTCTCTAACTCCACTGAACACTTCACCCCAATGCTGTTGACAGCCCAGTTTGCTCCAATGAAAAGAATAATAAAAAAAAAGGGTAAAAGAAAGAGGAAAAAAAAAAAAGGAGGAAAGAGTGAAACGAATGGTTCGGTGGCTGTGCTGATTAGCACCATTTCTGCATACGCCCATCTTCCCTGCTGCCTCTTGGCAGTGAACAGGGCTCAATTTTCTCCGCTTCTGCTCTGAATTTGACTCTTCTTCGGGACCTGGAATGTTGAAATGCTCAGGTCCCAGACATTAAAACCATTGATCGTGCACAGCATGTCCATCTGGCACTGGTTGCAAGAAAAGGTGGCTGTAATTATAATGCAATAGATTTGATTTGAGGAACTCAGTTTTTAATATCTTTAAGAAACTCTGAGCTGCATTTCATTTCTATAATCCATAGGAACAGATAAGGAATTTGCCAAAAGAGAGAGCATTCCCTAAGCACTTGGAGACAGGCGGTCTCTCTGGGTGGAGGGTGCACCTGTCTGCTGCCTTCACCCAGTCCAAAGCCTGCGATGTCTTGCCCCAGGAGGAGCTGACAAAAGCCTCCAGCCAGGCACCGTCCTGACGATGCAGTCCAGTTTGTTACTATTGCAGAGCACCAGATCATCGCCCCACTCATGAGAGAGCAAACGAAGCACAGTCTGCCAACTGAATTAGGTGTGAGGAGGCAGAGCCTGACCCAAACACCACAGCATACAGTGGGCATCCCAAAAGAGACATCCAGGGACAAGTTCATCAACCTTCAGGGGCTGCTGGGTCTGGGTGCAGCTGCTCAGGGCAGCCAGCAGGCAACTTGGAGTAGATACAGGGCAGGGGATGACTCCCTACATGAGGTTTTGGGCCACAAGCACCTTCTTTCAAAGAGTTGCTCTGAAACCATGCTGCTTAGGTAGTAACTTTTACCCTGGATCAATCCTCAGCACAGCATGAAGGCAGAAATGGTCAGTACCACAATACAGGGCTGGTGCTGGATCTCTTTTGAAATGGAAGTAGGAAAGATCAGGTATGATGCCATTACTGCTGCCATGAGTGATGCCACTGCAGAGAAACACTTGGCTCACAAGAGCCTAATTCAAACACCGGGCCAAATTCCGTCGTGGCTACTAAGTGGCAGGGATCGAAAGATATTAAATGGTCAGAAAGAGGGAACAAAAGCTTGCAAAGTGCCAACCTCCCTCGCCTCCTCCTGCCAAGTCTATCTCAGATTTTTTCTTAACAGCACTTTCTGGGGCTGCCAGTCACTGCTGCAGAGGAGGCCAGCGTGAATCCCTGCACCGCAGCAGTGGTTTGGCAGCTTTATGATGTTTTACATCACTTTTGCAAAGAGCACCATAGCTATAAAATTTGTAGTTTTCCTAAACCCCCAGAATCCATTTAATCAAAACAGTCCGGCAGCCGCACCAGGGCATTATGCAAGTGCATGGCAGCTTCTCCTTCGTCTGCCGGAGGAGGAATTTGCTGACAAGTCAAGATTAAACTTTCAGTTCCTTCTGCTCTCTCCAGTCATTATGTACTGTTAAAAAGAAATTTTGAGTTAATTAATTCAATCTCAGGAGAGGAAAATACATGCAGGGTTCCTTTAACGTAGTATAGCTATGGAAGGGAAAGGCTGAGCGTGCTTACTGCTGAGCGGAAAACAGCTCATGTTCTTTGAAACTCCTTTCTCATCTTCCGCTGCACAGGGTGTTGTCATGGGGTAGCCTTATTGGAAAGGATTTCAGTTGAAATTAATTTTGCAGCCCCTAAATGGTTTTGCACCACAGAACTCCTTGATTTCTGAGCTACTTTTTGTTGTGCATTTTGTTTTCTTCCTAGGAACTGCCTTTATTCACAGCCCATAACTTGGCACGAGCACCAGGAGCCGCACCTCAACCTCCTTCCAAGCCAGAAAGCGGTAGGCAGGCGATACAGCCCTATAAAACACAATTAACCTTTTCATTAAACAACAGCTCCCCAAGTGAAAAACAGGCTGTACTGAAAGGAATGAGACTGCTTTATGTTAACGGCATGTCTCAAACCTTAAAATAAAATATTTGTGCTTACATAAATAGTTGGAAAGGTAAAAGTGTCATAACACTGTGTGTTTGTTATTGGAGCCGGAGCTTGCCTCCTGCCTGCAACAAAATGTCATAACAAAGCCTGCATTGGGCTTGCTGCGTTTACTCCTTGCCGCAGTGTTTAAAAGTTAAAGACAATCCCGAGCTATAAACAGATTGCGTGATAGCCTGCACAAAGGTTCCTGTCAAAGCGAGGCTTATTTTAGCATGCCATGGACCCAGCATCATCTCCGGAGGAGCAGGTTTTGTACCCACTGAGACGATGATAGGTCCAAGCACGCTGAACACCTGAGATGCTGCTGGGTCCAACCATGCTGTGGACCCAGCAGCTCTGCAAAGGTTTGCACTGAGACAATGCTTGGTCTGCTGCACACCTGGGGCCATGGCCCAGCACGGGACCTAGACCAGGAACATCTCAGGTCCATAGCACTTTTGGGCGCAGCATCATCTCAGACAATGCAAAGCTTCTAGAGCCGCTGGGTCCGCAGCATGGTTGGATCCAGCATCCTCTCAGGTCCTCGGTATGCTTGCACCCAACATCATCTCAGCTGGTGCGATGCTTAATATGCAAGTTTTGCACCAGCTGAGAAACCTCCGGGTCCATGGTGCACTTGTGACCATGGCTAGGCTGCCAGCTGCAGAACACCCTGGTGCTCCCCAACACTTGCCCCAAAACACCATCCTAAACAGAAAGTTGACTTCAGAGCAGCATGCCCTAAAATCTGAATTTTGCAGAATGTGTCTTCAGCCTCAGCATGAGCTAAGCCAGGATTTCCAGTCCACCCGAGCCCAGGGGAGGCTGCAGGGAGACTTTTATCACACTTGGCCAACAGCAGCAGCTTCCCAGCTGCTCAAAGCGCTGGAGGAGCCAGCGCTCATTGCTGCTTCTCCCCGCCAGCAGGGCCCACCTGCTACAGCAGAATGCTTTGGCAGTTCCTGGGAAGATGCTGTTCCTGGGAAGAGTTCTCTGCCATGGAGAAACTAATACAACTTGGATGTGCTGCAGAGGGAGGCAGGTGGATCTGTGGGGTCTTTGTGGATGGTCAGCATGTCCCCACACCTCTAAGGAAGAGGAATTGGGCAGCGATGGAACACAAGGTGGATTGCACAGGCTTTGAAATAGGTCTGTCCCAAAGGTTGCTCCAAGGCAAGGACCACCCACAGCAGTTGATGGCCACCTACCTGCCTCCACCGACAGTATGCCACCCCTGGTCTCATGGGTGCCTGTGCCACGTGCTCAGTGTCTATCCTCTTGGTTTCTACGCCTTGGCCCACCCTGGTCATTCAAAGCCTGGCTAAGAAGCAAGGAGGGATTTAGCCCTATGTAATCACAGAATGGTCAGGGTCGTAAGGGTGCTCTGAAGATCATACAGTCCAACCCCTCTAACTAAAGTAGGTTCACCCGCATCCAGATAGGTTTGAATATCTCCAGTGAAGGAGACTCCCCAGCCTCGCTGGGCAGCCTGTTCCAGCACTCTGACTCCCTCACACGAAAGAAGTTTTTCCTCCTGTTCACATGGACTTTCCTGTGCTTCAGTCTGTGCCTGTTGCTCCTTGTCCTGTTGCAAGGTACAATCGAGAAGAGTCTGGCCCCATCAATAACCGAGGCAGGAAAGCCCAGCATGCTCTCCGACATGGTGTGAGTGCTCAGAAAGCAGGTAAATATACAGACATCTATATCCAAGAAGAGGATCAGCATCAGTTTTGTTTAAAAATGTCTTAGGTAACCACTTCTGATCTTCTTTGTTAACACAGAGAGGTACCAGTTACTGTCTTGTGTAAGCTGTACGCAAGCGGTCTTGAAGAGCAATTGATGCTCTCCATGAACTCCATAAAAAGGAGCAGCCTGCACGGCTGTGCCTTACCACACAGCAGAACCTGTCCTTGGGACTGCTCCTGACCAATACACTGGTGCAGCTGTGAGCAGCCAAGGATTAATACGTACCATAAAGCAGCATGATTCCCCCAAAACAGCTGTAGAAATACTTACCCTAAATTAAATAAGCATTACCATAGCAGCTGGATGCTTATTTACAAATGAAGACCTGGAGGCTGAAGCCAGACTTGCTCACCCTGGTCTCCACAGACCCCCAGAGCCAGGGCAGAAGGCTTGCAGGTTTTATATAGGAACAGGACCAGACAATGGATTGGAGGATCAGGGTTGTAGGCTGTACTGCCTCCTCTGTCACTCTCTGGGGTCATTCCAAATTTGGGTGATGATCGCCAGAGTTCCAAAGATTAGGGGATCCTTCCCTGAAGATTTCAGCCTGTGGCCAAAGCCATCCTGTCCTGTGTCCAGTGCTGCAAGCGAGACTCATGTCTTTATACAAGCAAACCCATGGAGAAGGAGGTCCTCCCTGACCTGAGACACCTCTCCATCACCCACCAGAGACCCTCTCTCCTGGTCAAGGATGTCACCCTTGTACCTGCACCTGGGTCTGTCCCTTTTCCAGTTCCCTCTGACTCAAGGGCCCTGCTGTGCCCCAGCACCCATAGACCTATTCAGCTACACAGATCCTTTCCCACATTCTTCCCCCACTGGTGCCCTTGGCATAGATTTTCAGAAGCAGGTGTCTACGTGGAGGCTCTTAAATGCACATGAAAGCCCCTCAAACTGCCAGATTTCCAGAGCCCCTGTCCACTCAGCAATCTGCTTGAGTCCCCAGAGAGGCATCAGCCATGGGCAGCAAGGATCCATGGTGGAGCAAGAGCCCATGGCTGCAATTCCACCCTTCAGGAAAGCCCCTGTTTGTTTATTTGCACGTTGTGGTCCGCAGCTGCCTCACACAGCCCCGTTTGCTGACACCCCCGGCTCACGTGGGGCCCAGGAGCAGCTGCAGGCTCATCTCTGGATGGGGTGAAGGCAGGCAGGAGCGGTCGTATGGCAGTGTGCAGAGCACAGTTGCAAGACATCAGGGGAAAAAGCCAAGGTTTCTGTTGCCTTCTCCCTCCCCGCAAGAATTCAGGGTCACATTTTTCCCACCAGGAGAAAACTCCACAGCTGTCCTCCCGCTGCGCTTCCCTGGTCCTGCAAACCTGCCTTACAGCAGCAGCGCATCAAAGGGCTTTGCTCCACACTGCCTGCCTGGTGAAGAGCAGAGGAGCTGCGAGGCAGCGATCCTGGGCTCCAGGTCTTTATTAACAGTCCCCGAGGCACCAGAGGGAAACCTAGAGGTGCAAAAACACTGGTGGGTGAAGGACATTCCTGTTTACCGAGCTCAGCTCCTACCTCCCCATCGCATCACCCGATGCCTTGGGGTTTGTCGGTGCAAGACTTCTGGCACGGCATCCAGGGGGCTGGGTGGGAGCCCCAGGGGCGATGCAGGCACAGGTGGGCAGCGCAGGTGGGGCCAGGGGGTGCCAGCAGCAGTGGGCAGGGAGCCAGCACTGCTATCGTGCTGGAATCAAACCTTCTTCTGTGAAGCGACTCAGTTCCAGCAAGCTGGCACCCTCCAATGGAAAAATGTGCTTGGAAGATCTCCAGGCATCACTGCTCCAGAGAGTAACTGATAACCCTGCCACCAGCCAGATATCCCAGGATCATCCTTCCTCCTCCTCACTGTGGAAGGACATTTCAGACTTCATCCCCTCCTTGTCCAGCCTTTCAGTGCCTTCCATTTCTCAAAAGAAATTCCTGCACAGCCAGACAATTTGACCACTTTGTTCTCTGAATATCATAATATTTTCTTTTTTAATTAAAATTGCATTCCCCATCTGCCTTGCATACATGTTTTGGGTAGTCTACTTTTGCCAAACATAAGGTCAACATCCGTGCTACTAACTTTCTATAAAAGCACACTAATGCTGAAACACTGTTTTATCTAAAACCAATGTCTGTTCACAATTTTGACCGCACCCAGGCCAGGGCTATGTGACTTCACCGCCCCAGATTCCCATCAGGAGCCTTATAACATGAGTACACTCGTTTAGCAGAATACATTGTCCTGCTTTCTTCATTAGCAAACTCAAACCTCACAAGAATGGTTTATACTTTTTCTGTAACAATGATGAACTCGCAGAGAGGGGTTGCTGTCTTTGATTTGAGCTGCAAGCAAATGAATAGGAGTCTCCTAGGCTTTAGTTTCAAAGCTCCAGAACTGATTGAAATCACGGGAATTCAAGAGCAAAATGTTAAAGCAACTGCATTAATAAAGAGGACTGAAGAAGACATAGCCAGGAAAAGCAAATCCCAACCTGCAGCATACAGACTTAAATAAGAAAGTCTACACAGCTGGCCTGAAAGACAAACTACATGTATATAGACGTAGATATAGCTGGGCTTCTGTGATAACTGCACTAAAATGAAAAAACTCACAGTACTTGTACAAGGTTCTTGTCCAGACTTTCCAACCTTTTCCAAGGAATCTGTAACCTCCAACTCTCATTTTACAGAACTGAAGCACAAAGATTAATAATTCATGCCAGCTTCCATCTATATCCCACAGTATGGGAAAGGACAGAAATGGGCACACATTGGCCAGCGCATTACACAAGTCCAGAAGCTCTATTTAATTCACAGAGGAAGGATTTTGGACAAGAGCTCACCCATTGATGTGCTGTTGGGAAACACAGTGCTTTCCCTCCCCATCCTGAAGCTAAGACTGCACTCAGCTATAAATCTGGACTAAGATCTGCAAGGCCAAATCAAGATAAGCACAAAGCAGAATGCCTGCAAGTATAAACTCATCTTCTTCAAAGAGTTTCAGGCCCCAGCTGCAAATTGGTTTATTCCGAGAACAAATTGTTGCTCAACTACTTGGAAGAAGTCTTCATAAAACTTCAGACTAAGAATCTTTGATTGAAAAGAACATAATATCAGTGATAAATAACATCACATGAGAACACAGGAGGAGGCTTCAACCATCCCCCGAAGTGAGATAATTAGCTGCAAGACATATTCTATGACTTGCTGCTCCATACCAGCCCATAAGCTGCCCAAGAGATTTTTCTGTGGTGTTGTACAGTGTCCTTCTTCCTCTGTGCAACTTGTAACAACCTTCCTCCACCAAGATAAACTCACACTAAAGAAGGACAAATAATATGTTAACAGAGCGTTGGCTAGCCCAGGAATTTGGGGGTTCTTCAAGGATGACCAGAAAACAAAATAACATATCCTGTCAATACTAGCTCATGCCCTTGCAAAGAAAAGCACAGTTACATCGCACGTACCTAACCCCCTTTCAGAAAGGGGGTGCTGTGCAAGGACAACTCAGGACATCTCAAATTCACCTTTCTTGTGCAGTGGTGGCACTCTGACTTCAGCATCAGAAAAAAACGAGACTCCCCTCAGCACCCGTCACCTCCCACCTGCACAGGTGTGGGTCTGCCTGGGAAAGAGGAGAAGTGGAAACTCTGTCTCTTCTACTGTCCCGTGTGGTGGTGTGCACTAGCACTGTTTGAACACCTGTGTTTGGAGAGTCATGGGGCTGTGTACTCAGATGGCACGATACTGTCACAGGCTATTGTCTTATTTTTCCTCTTATTTTTTCCTACAGACTTAGAGAATTGCAAAAATAATATTTTCCCTCCAACATTCTTAGGTTTTTAAGGTGAAAAAGCAAATGTCAAATATGTTCCTAACCAGCAATCTCTTTCCTTCTCTTCCTTTCCTTGTGGGGAAGGGTGTGTAAGAAGGAAGGATGGACAGAATGAGGGAGGACCATGGGGGGCAAAGAAGGGCCAGGAGAAAAACAGTGTGAGAACACAAGAAAATAAATAGAAACACATGAGGTAAAACATCCTTACTTCATCACTAGTCAGCTTAGCAGGGTCACAATGACATAAGGAACAAGGCCAGCAACCTCCACAAAATGCCCTCCAGGTTGTGTTAAGACAAGAGACTTCTCCCAGAGCCCATCACAAACTTGGGTTTACTGCCATGTTGGGTTGGTCAGAGGTGGTTGTGCCACTTGAGGGGTTGCTCAGCCACGCATGTGCCTCACAGTCAGAAGATAGAGCAGATGCCTTTGCTAGCATGAAGCCAGCAAGCTCGGATACCCCAGGTGCTCGCCACAGGTCCAAGCACCAAGGCTGCATGCACACAGCTTGACATCCCAGTCAGTGCAACTGGGTTTGGACCTGCGGCTCCTGGGCAGCAGAGGACTGTGCTGAGGGGACTCGCCTTCCACAGATGTGCAAGATAAATGACTTGCAGGCAGGGCTATAGTGAACAAACAGCTCGAAAAAGCAAAACCTATTTTGCATCTTACTGCTTGGCCCACATGAGGCCATCTCTTAGGGCCTGGGCTACAGGAGCCCTCTGGAGCAGCAGAGCATCATACCTCTGAAACTGCTTTGTTGCTTATGAGGGAAGTCAGAGAACAGCGGGGCTGAGTGGTCGCCTCACTGTCCATGCAAGCCTTGGGGGAAAAAGCATCCACCTGCACTAGATTACTCTTCTGCATGTTGACCTCATTTTGGCTCTCCTGCTCTGTGTTTGAAGTTCCTCTGCAGAATCAAATTCAGCAAGGTCCGTACCTGGGCTGAAAATTATAAGTCCCGGGGGCACTTCCTCAGCCATCCTGGCTTTCATTAACCAAGCTCCTTCACTGTCCTTTTTTCACACCCATTAAACAGCACCAAAGGGAGCTGGCAATACATTTTCCTTTGCCCTTCTCTTTTGTGCTTCTCCTTGATGAATGGCTAAAGCAGACGCACAGTTGTCTTTGAAGGCTCTGGCGGATAAGCGTGTTGAATCAATGACGGATTGGACCAAATGAATCACAGTGTGGGAGAAAGTGCAATGCAATGATTTCTAAGTGGCCTTCACATCTTTACGCTTCAGAACTTGCTTTAAAAGCCTGTTTTCTTCTTTTTATCTGGTTCCAGTTTCTGCAGTGCCTTTGCATATGTTGAGGGAGGTAGGGGGGAAGGAGGGGAACCTTTACATATAAACAGAAGATTCCACTTCTCCATCAGACAATAATGAAGCATTGTCATTTAGGGAGTTCAAATAGCTGGGAAACCACTTCAAGGCCATGCAAAACAACTGGGTAGCATCAGAAAGAACAGCAGTTGGCAAACTGAGCAGCGGGGTTTAAAAATCCAGTATAGCAAACTAGCAAAAAAAAAACCACAGCTGGTTCAGCGGCCTACCTCCCCTCACTGGGACACAAGAGCTGCTTCAAAAAGCAGCTTTAATGAAAAAATATTTTTAGGATACGGTGAATTGCCAGAGATTACCGGATACATAACTGCTGCTGCTTATTCCCAACTGAAATCCTGCACTTTCAGCCAAGTCCCACATGTCCATATCCACAGCGAGCAGGAGGGCTCCAATATCCATTCAGAGCATCAGTCATTTCTAGCTTAGCTGTTCTTGGGGCCCCCCTGTGACTGACAACACGATTGTGCTCATCAGATGGATGTTTCCCCTCCCCTCAAATACATCAAGGTGGATATAAGAAATCAAAACCACCGATTTTGCAGTGCTGCTCAAAGAATGCTGCTGCCTGGAGAGAGACAGCAGCTGTGGGAAAAGCCTTTTCGGTCTGACAGTGGAGAATAACGTGCACACGCACACCTTCAAGACTCACGCATCTGTAAAAATCCCAGCAAAACCCACACTCCAGCTGGGTTTTGGTTTTATGGTTAAGCAACACGCCACACATTCACCTCTAGGCCTCTACCACGCTCTTCTGCAAAGGCATTTTGTGCCCAGATAACACTACCAACAAGGAGGACACGGGTGGCCATGTGTGAGCCTCTGCAGGATCTGCTTTATGTTACAGCTCAGGATGATGCTGCGTGTGGAAATACAAGTGGAAGCTTGTTCACAACACAGAATTTGCAAAGCCTGTTCACTTAGCCAGAGCGAAACATGAGCAAAGGACAGCTCAGTTTTAATTCCTTTATTCTGCATACCCCGTGTGAGGTGCTGTGGCTCCCGCAGTAGAGCGGAGAGGCCGTGGCAGCAGTGTTGGTGCTGGGCTGAGCCTGTGGGGAAGAGCAGTGATTGGCACAGACAGGAGAAGGACAAACTGGAAGCTGCTCCCAAGGCCCTGCTCAGAGATGCAGCCTCAGCAGAAAACAGAGAAAGAGAGACATACAAAGGGTTTACTCTGCCAGCATCCTCTTCCCTGTGCCTCCAGTCACACCCAGTTACATTTGCACAGAAGCTGCCCACCAGCACCAGCATCACCACGCACCTCGCTATCTGCCTCCTCACCAGCGGTATCAATGAGGGACAACTCCTTCTGCTCCAGAGATCATGGACTTGGAGGAAAAACTCCTCTGGCAGCCGCAGGCTTACCCTGAGCAAGGCACTGCCCTGACCCCAAGCTCCCTAGCAAACAGCAGCTCCTGGCATGGCAGGCAGGGACAGACACAGCTGCAGCTTCCCGATAAATATTCAAAATCTCCGTGGCCTGGCAAACAGGGCTCTGGAAAGCACCTATTGCTCTCTACATGGGCAGAGATATTTAGGAAGTGCTATGAGGTTTGGGTGCTTTATTTTATCCATGGACAATGGAAGTTGGGATGAGCTGAAATACAATTTCCTCAAGACTGTTTTCCAGCGTAACACCAAGTTGATAACGAAAACAGTGGGAAGGGCTGTGTGAGCCTTTCTGTGGCCAGGGGATGGTACTGCAGACTCTACTGCGAAGGGAAATGTGTGAAATAGAGGTACTTAGGACAAAGGGAAGTCTGTTAAAGTAAGAAGAGCCTGAATAAACAGCTTTTTCCCCCAATAACGCTTTCTGCTTCATCCAGACAGAGCTTAAGGATAAGAGAACAAGGAGCTGCTGGTTTTCCAGTGGTGGAAATGCAGCCAGTGGCTTCAGAGTGGTGTTTATTGAGCATTGCACTGGTGCAACTGATCCAATGGGGACTCAGGCCCCGCAAGGCCAACACAGTCAAGTGCTTCCTTACTTTGGGGATCCCTCAAACATTTCAAGAGGAATAATAGCTCTCCAGCTGGGAACCCCCAGGAGCACAATACTCCCAGTGGCCCCACAGGCACAGAAACCAATGTTGGGATGAGCTGGGGATGCTATGAGCCACAAACCCTGTGAAACACACTATCCCCATCCTAGGGGAGAGTTGATAGCCACCTCTGTCACATTTGTCATCGATTGTCAGTACTTTCAGATGCACAGACTGTAACCCAGCAGGCTGCAGCCTCTGCTTCCCAGTGCTCCGTGCATCTGCTGGGCTATGGGGCACTGTGTGCTTTGAAGTTTTGCTCCTCCACCAAGAGTGCTCGTTGGTATGAGAGCTTGCATACTTATTAGGAGGTGAAGATGATTAATTGCCTCTGTCCCCCTCCCCCTCCGAGGGGGGCTCCTCAATGTTGTCTTGCTGACAGTGATTTTTCAGGAACATATGGCACTTCCACATCCCATTAGTAACGCGCCTGCTGCACCTCGTCCGCTCCGCACTGAGTTTCATCTTTCACTGGGCTGGGGAACATGAAATACCAAAGCTCTGGCCGAAAACTTCAAGGTCAGAAAGTTAAGGGAAATATGTTCTGTGAAAAACTAAACTACTTTCCTGCCATCAACAGCACTGGTGTCACACGGCTCCAGCATTGCTGTGGAGGGCCACCAACTTTACCCAGAGAAGGGTCCTACCTCCAAAAAGACATTACACACACATGATGATGAGATGCCCTAACAGAGACCCAGCCCCCCCTGGCCAAAGGAGCTGGGTTTTATCTGTCATTACAATGTACTTTCATAAAAGCAACTGGAACTCTACTTTTGGCTCTTCCCTCTGCTCCCAGATTATGAATTTTCCTTTGGGCCATAGGGCATAATTTGCTCTTTCTGGAACCGGCCGCAAGTCTTGTGGAAATGTGTCCTAGTGCTCGCTGTCCTGGGGAGCTGGGAACCTACAGGCTTCATGGCCAGACATGGCATGTTGAGGCAGTGCCGAGGTTCACAATGCTGCAGAGCTATGGCTATATTAACAGGTAGATCTAGATTAAATGGTCTTGGGTTGTTCAGGTTGTCAGTTTTTGTTTGGTTTCATTTTTATTCTATGAGGTTCATTGTTTCCTGTCTCTGAGTCCTTCTGACGATGCGGCACTGTGTCTGCTCAGAGCAGGTGCATTCTGACCATGGATATTGTAGAGGGCACCTATGAGAGCAAATTCACAGTAAAAACAATTCCAGCTCCCTGCTGCTCCTCACCAGCACCCGAGTGCACCACGGGGACTTCTCTCAGCTCATTCAAAACACAGCAAAGCACACTTTGCAGCCAGGGCACCTGCAGAGCAATAACGCAGGTGCTCTGGTCCCAGCGGACGGTGCGTGACAAAAGCCAAATCCTCTAGGGGAGCAGGCTGTGCTCCACTGAGTGCCGCAACCCGGTGCAAGAAAACACACACGCTCAAGTACTAATCTGCACAGCCCCCCTTGGCAGGCAGCATGGAAAATGCCAGTGCTTGCAGATATGGTCTCTAAGGAGGACAGTTTCCAAAACGTAAAGCAAAGCAGGAGGGGCTGCCCCAGAGGCCAGGGTGTCCGGAGGCCAGCACCCACCTCTGATCAACCAGAGGCCTCCAGTGACAGATGGGTGTAACACCCCGGTCCAAACCCAGAAGGCAACTTGTCTTGCAAGTATTTTGTCCACTTATCTTTTTTCTGGTTGTTTTTACCGGAGAGAGTCCAGCCAACAGAAAATAAATACAAAAGCCAAGCAGAGAGCAGCTTCCAAATGACATTGTTTTACTCGGTCAATCAGTTCCCATCACAGAAGGGAGTTGTTTTTTCCCAGGGAAAAAACAGTTCTTCACCTCAGCCCCCTGCACCAGAGCTGGGTGCTGCCATTGCCAGGAAGAGCCACCACCCGTGGCTGCCACCAGCTCTGGGACCCAACGTGGCTCAGAGCATCTCTGCAACCTCAGCAAAACCTGCAAGGACTGGGCACTGCTGAGCCGACACTGCCCCAAGAACCAGAGTTGGGATCTGCACTGGGATCTCTGCCTTGTGCTTACTTGGAGAGCTCATGGCTTCCTGCTCCAGTGGACGAGGAGATGCGGTCCTTCTCCTTCCAGGCACCTGGCAATGGGCAAAGACTCCTCTACCACGGTGCTCCCAGTGCCTCCAGGGAGAGGCTGAGTAAACCCTCAGAGCCATGTAAGGGGAAAAAGGAGAGAAAGAGTACAAGGGGAAACCAGATCCCCGCTGAACTGCAGAAGATCCCTGCTGCTGAGCCCCAGTGCCCACAGAACACATACCTTCCCCAGCCCCGTGAACATGCCAGCGAACCTTGCTGCTCTCTATCTAATGTATTCCATATGGAGCGTGCACCTCCAAAACATTACTTAAAATGGGAATAAATCCTTCACAAGACCTCCGCATGACAGATACCACTTGACTGAATTGCCAAGTGAGGAGCTTTTATTTTAAGGAAAAAAATCTACAATTAACCTATTGTCACTCCACAGCAGGGGGAAGCAATAAACTGTATAGGTCTTCTTTTCAGCCAAGTCCAAAAGGTTTATCCACAAGCCCTTCTTAGCAAATCTCCTCCGCAAGTTCTTTTGATACCTTATGGATTTGTTAAACATTTACAACATGAAAGCGAGAATATTATACACACTGCCCCGGCATAAATCACAGGTCTGATCCTCTGTATACACTGGCAATGGAACAGGGACCTGGAAGGAGTAACAGGGTTCTAGGCTACAAGGTGAATAATTGGAAAGGTTTTCCTTATCCCTCCATCCAGCACTAAATGCACACCAAAGTATTGCAAGAAGCTGGTTCTCCCCCAGTCCCTCCTTGAAAGTTTTTCAAGTTTTACACCTGGGGAAAGAAGAATGAACAATCACTGTTAGACATCGGTGAGGTGAGCACACAAGACATTTAAGAAGTGGAAAAACATCTGTTTTGTCCAGATAGAAACCAGATGGAGGTGAAGGGGAGGTGAAGGATAGAGAAACAGTCAAGAGGAAAAACAGAAACACAGTCAGGAAGAAGGCCGCAGGAGAAGAAAGAAGCTTCCATAAGGCAACAGTGTCACTCCATGGAGACCTGCACATCCTTCTCAGAGTGGTGAGCAAATGGCTTGAACACAGCTCTTGCTCACAGGACAAGGGGCTGGGAGGCCACTCAAAGCAGCCCATTTTGGAAATTCAGATGCTGCCTGGCCACCCAAGATACCATGAGGCCACCATCACTGGGGACAGCTGAGCAAAAGTCTCACTGGCAGGAAGAGTGGCAGATGTGGGCTCATTTTGAACCACTAAGGAGCCACAGACCTATTGAGGTCCTCCAGTTCTACCCCTCAAAATGCCTCAGTGTTGCTTGGACCAGAGACGCTTCCTATAAGGGTTGTGGCAAAATAAAATCCTACACTTGTAGTAGAAACTAAAAAGGTAATTTCGCACTGCTCCCCAATCCTCTTTATACTCGTGTTCACAACAGCAAATTGGTTCTCCTCTACTGCCATAACACAGCTTATCCTAAGGCTTTCAGAGACACTATGGGGGAGCTTTTATGGGTGTAGAAGGGGCAGTAAATGGAAAGGGTGCCTGGCAGAAAGTGCAACAAAAAAACACCTGGAAGGCCATGGCAAGGGCAGAGAGGCATTTTGGGAGAAGCTGGTAGTGCCTTCAGGCAGAGAACAGCAAGTAATATCAGCAAGAGGGCTGGAGATCCCCTGGAGCTGAACCATCAGGATGTTGGGAAGAAACATCATTGCAACACCAGGGACACATTATCTGCGTGTGAGTCTGCAACGCAGACAGCCAGGTTGGAAAGATCACTGGAACATGACAGTGAGATACACTGCAAAAGTCACCCTCAACCTAATAAGCTCTGTTTCCTCCTGGGTTTCTGTCTGACTTTGCTCTCAGATTCCACTTTGGCTGGCAGAATGCATGAGAAAAAAAAAAGCAATTTTTTTTTTTAAAGCTGCAAAAGACATCTCCAATAGTATCAAATACTAGACCTGAGGAGCAGTTTCCTCACTATACCGTATTTTCCCACAGAAAAAAAATTGTCAAAAATTTTTTTTGCAGAAAATGTTTAGTTTTGAGGCCGTCTTTTAAATCCAGGTGAAGTGTCCCATTTCAGGTGAGTGCCAAAACTGAAGGTTCTTTTTCATGGTTTTCAAAATGCACGTTCGCAAAGCTGCAAGCGGGAAAAGGATCAAAATACCCTCCCTCCTTACCCCTAACAAAACCCAAGTGTTTGAACTTGGTCACTATGCAAACTAAGAATTACGTTGTTCAAAGGTCTCTAAAATATTCCCAGTTTGGGAAAAGTATTTCCCACTCCTGTTTAAAGAATTTCATTACAAATGGCCTCAAGGTACCTCTCAGCTTGGTGAAATGTTTTGTATGAAAGGAGACCTCAAATGTCCAGAAATCATTTGCAAAGACTTGTGAGTAAATAAACCCTCTTCTGACAAGGTCCTGCAGAGAATAACATTGGAGTACAGGACTGGATCAGGGAGAAGGCAAGATAGGTGACTGAAGCAGCTAAAATACAGAAGGAAGAAGAATGTAGGTGTACCCTAGAAGATGAGCAGACCATGCTCATGCAAAGCCTAATCCAGCCCTTTGCAGCCGACTGCTGGTGACCCTGCAGAGAGGACACCCAGAGAGGTGCCATCCAGACTATGTTTTTGGGCTGCAAGCTGGAGAAATGAAATCAGAGTTCTCCAATTTTGCCATTCCTAACAGGAGCTCACCCTAAATAACCAAAGCACATCTCTGCTCTTCTGGAGTCCTTCATCACAGACACGATGCAGTTGTTCCTTTGTGCCTTCTTTGCTAGAGGTAAAGCGTGGATGGTCTTTTCTCTGCCCTGCTCCCTATTTGCACAGAATCTATGGAAACCTAACTGTCCACAAGCCTGGTGCACGTACAGAGCTGCTCTCCCACCAGCTTCCACTGCGGCCAGCTCACAATTTGTCTGCAAACCACAAGTTTAATTAGAGTTGGCAAGTGCTTTGACTTCAAAAATGTCTGTAACACCTGGAAGACAGCGTTCAGTTTGAAGAGGGGAGGAAATGGGATGATGTCCAAATGTCATGCTTTCAGTTGCCTGTACTGAGCTGACTGGAAAAGGAATCAGTAGCTGCAGGGGCTGCTGCATGCAAGCAATATACAGGCATGCACACAGCTTTGCTTTCCTCCAGCTTTATACTGAAGCAGGCTTTTGAGATTACTTTTAAACCAGTTCATATCCCCTGTTGCAAAAAAAAAAAGAAAAAAAAAAAAAGAAATTAGACACACCAAACAACACTTGTAGAAAATTAATCACAAGAACTAGGAAGAGGTGGTGATGTGCTATTCCTAGCCAAAAACTAGAGACTAGGAAGTAGACAAATGATCTAGCAGGTAAGGACAGCGGATGGGAAAGACTGTTCTGCTGAAGGATGCCGTGGGGGAAACTTCCCCCATGGTCTCCTTTAGCATCCACACAACCTAGGCAGTCAGTTCGGATCAGATCCACAGCAGTGCAAGTCTGCACTCTCCATTATCCCACAAGAAGCCAGTTCCAGCTGTCCAGACACCAGTTTTATGGTCCTCTCCATTACGGTTTGCAGCGCTTTAGGAGAAAAGGCATGCAAAAATGCTCACTGGCTTTTGTGGATGGAGCTATGCCCTGGGAAGGTGTGCTGAGGGTCTGCCCTCCTGGTTTTAGGAATCTTTCTCCGAAAGATTTCAGTGCTCACTGCTCATTTAACCTGTTGCAGGAAGAGAAATAACTAAGCCAGCTCTCATCAGAGCTGCCCTGGAGGTGATTGTGAACCTGACAGTGTAGAGTTGGACGTCCAGTTTGCCACTTTCTGTGCACAAAATATTTATGGCCAAATCTTGCCAAGTCTTTTAAGGATTGGCTTAGGAGGAAAGATTTATTGCAGTGCAGATTTCTTCTCACTGGTAGGTTCTTGCAATCCTGATCAGTGATGGTCTGCTGCTTACCATGGCCTTTGTCACTAACAAGGTACAACTAAAACCCCACTCTTCTCCCACAGCTTTGGGGCTGACAAATATTAACCCTTAGAAAAGATCTAAAATCAGATAAAACTGCTATGATGCGGAAAAATTCTGTGGCAATACCATGTTTTATTACATTGCATACACCTGAGAAGAATATAACTCTTGTTCGTCAGCTTCCCTAGCCAAGTTACACCTTTTATTTCCAAAATTACATTGTTGAAAGCCCTACTTATTTTTTCAGAGGGTCAGTTTATCTTGATTTAATGAATATGCAGATAAAGAGTACACGAAGTTTGAAAGTCAGATACCAAAGAGGTGAAATAATAATTTGCGTAAGTCTTTCATCCAAGCCATTCATCAAGCCTTTAACAACAGGCACTAAGGTATGAGAAATAGTAACAGAGAATGCATGTTAAAAAAGTAATTGTTTTGCAAGGTGCTCCAACTACAGCCCCAGAGATGGGTCTGATCCGTGTAACAGATTTCCTTCCCTTTCAGGGAATCGGTAACAAGGAATTTGTGTCCTTGCTGCAAAAGGATACAGAGGGGTACTGACATTTTTCTGGTACACACAGCTAGAAATCCAGTAGCTGTTTTAGTTTTACCCCACATCGCACCCATTGCACCCCATCCTTTCTTTTCTTGCACATACACTTTTTAAGCTGTTCGATATTCTAACCAGTGACTTTCATAAACCTGAGGAAATTCTTCAGAGCAACATTTTGGAAAAAAAAAACCTGGAAAATTTGAGCAATAATTAAGATTGTGACACTGGTGTGATTTCCATGTGAAGGGATAGATAGTTTTATTCATGAACAAAAAAAAATATCTCAGGAACTTATGCAAGCAAGAGCAAGTATAACAAAAGCATGCGCTGAGCTGTCTCCTATTAACAGCACAGATCAAATGAGCCAATGCAACTGCTTCTGCTTTGCCTAAATATATGCCTGGATCAGTCATCAAAGTAGGATTGTTTTCCACAATACACTTCCTTGAGCAACCCAGATAGCCTTTGTGTTGGCCCCAGTAATGATGTAATGGGAAAAACTTACAGGCATTCTGTCAAAGCCATGCAGATTGCTTAAAATACTATTTCCCAAGGCTCCAGCTTCGCAGGTGTGGACTCAGCAGCCATCAAGACTTGCTATGATTAATGACTTTTTCCAATGTGTTGCCTTATATTAATACAAGGAGCTAACTTTTATTAAATTAGGGATGATCTGTTAGAGGATTCTAATCACCTGCATGCTGCCATACCTGAGGAAGCTGTTGAAACCTATGCAATCTGGGCATCGCAGAGACAAGCCAGCCTAAGCTTTGTGTTACCTATATGCATGGTGGTACTTACAGAACTCCTGTCTATATTGCCTTCTACCTGTTAAAAGAAGGCATTTAGGAGAACTGCTGCTCCAGTCTCAAAACTGTCAGCCAAAAAGCCAAGGGAAACCACCAGTGCTTATGGAAACCATCTGAAAATGGACATTGGAACCAATTCTCCTGAACACGTCCAACATTAGGCAGCAGAAAAGGTATATGAAGTCCCAAGGAAACATCTCACACAGAGTCACCAGTTCAAAGAGTGCAGTAGCTCAGAGTAACCCAGCCATTACAAGTCACAACTGGAGATGAACAAAACAGCTCTTGCTAAAATATCATTTCACAAGAGAAACAATTCTCATTCACTTACCCATCACGTTGCAGCTTTAGACCACCACAGATATTCCAAGTGTCACAAGGCTCCACCACGTACTTGAAAGCATTCAACACACATCAGAAGCATTCCCTTTGCCTGAAACAAGGACCTTTCCTAGGACAAGAAACAAAGAATCATCCAAAACGCAGTCCTGGTGCATCTGACAGAATAGCCAGTAAGGTCATCACATGAAAAAGTAGCATCCATTGCCTGCCGTTTCACCCTCAAGGATCCCTTGAAGGATCGAAGCTTGAAGCAGGGTAAATGGTGCTGGGATATGAGATTGGCAGTTGATAATTTGCAGCTGATTCTCTCCCTACAGGTGTAGCCCATCTGGAAAGGCCCAGCCAGGGAGCCACAGCATACAGACACCTGTAAACCCCATAAATGCAGTGGAGAGCAGACTGTACTTCTACTGCATGCAGATAGCCCTGGTTCAAAAGGAAGGGGTGCAGCAGTATGGTCTTGTGTATCTTCAGGTGATGATGATGGAGCAGAAGGGAACAAGCTCAGCATCCTGTTCTTGCCCATGTTGGTGAGCAGTGAGTCTGTGCACAGGGCATGTGGCTATTTACTGTATTGCTGCCAGCCTGATTCAATGACTCCAAAAATCTCTTCAAAAGAGTAGGATAAGCTGGAGGCAAGAGTGGCACTTTTTCCTTTCTCCTTCCACCTTTTTATTTGGCATTTCTGATGGATGTTGCTTGTTCTTTATCTGGTCTCAGAAAAAACTCTCACTTGATGCCCTAGAAGAAGATGATGTTGCCGTAGCTGGGTGAGGAGGCAGAGACTGCTGGTTCATATGGCCTTATCTTGAAGGCATCTGGTTATAGATCCTCCAGAACAGAACAGATGATGTTATTGTCCAGGGTAACCAGAACAAGTTGGGTCTGGCCAAGTGGGATGGAAGGGAAGAAATGTAGTCCACTTAGAGAAAAATGCAGAAACTAAAGAGCAAAAAGAAATGCTGGTTGAATTCAGCTCCTCTCTTGGAGCAGCACAGTTGTGAGGCTAAAAGCTCTATGTAGTTTCCTCCAATTCAAGAGGCAAATTGCATCATACTGGGGTGGTTTTCTTCTTTTTTTTTAAAGTTGCATGGCAGGGAGCATGAGGCATCTTGTACCTCTTCAAATAGTGCTGCCTCCAGATCATAAGTTGGTAACAGATTCAGTCTCATTACCTCTGTGTGAGCTCTTACTTTAGTGTGCCTTACTGCCAAGTTAGTGGAAAACTTATCTCAAAGGCAAAAGGAATTTAATCCTCTTGGAATAACAGAAACAGTCGTTATGCAACCCTGTAACTTCTCGTGGTTGCTCACATCTTGTGGGAGATGGAGAAGGCATGTGAGAAACGGGCTTTGCTGGGGCCACACAGAGCTAATACAAACCCCAAATGTCCACCACTGCATCTGCGGACAAGGTTGTCCAACTGCTGCAAGGCTGGCGTGATGATGACAGAGACTCTTTCATATGCCATGGCAAACTGAAGAAGTTTGAGATGGTTCCCATCTACTTGCTTCCTCTCTGTTTCTCATTAGTTATAGCATTGGCATAAAACAGGATCTGTGTCTATTAAGTCTTCATCTGCTCCTCCTTATTCCCACATGAAGTCATAATCCTTCATGTCATCCCAACTGCTCTATGGAAGTGATTTAGGATGTCTCAAACCAGAGGATAATAACCTCAGGTATTAAATAAATAGAATAACTGTAGAGGAAAACAGCCTTTGCGTCACATACTGCTGGTAAGAAGCATATGCGTTAGCAGAGAGAGACAGGGAGAGAAGTGGAGGAAAGGCTGATGTATCCGGAGAAGAATTTGAAGAACAATCATGAGATTTTACACATGGCAGATGTCTAAGATATTTTGAGAGATTCTTCTTGGAGCCTCTAAGCCACAGCAGGGTCCTGCCACATATTTTGTTCTTCATATAATGACACTGTGCCATTTGTATCACACTATTGATGCACTCCTGGGTGGTACCAGCAGGACAAGAAGTGTGGTTAATAGTTGGCTTCAAGGGCCAAACAGAAATATCAGCCTGCAATTCAGTCCTTAGCCAAGAACAAGGCACTCAAGAGCAAGGAAACAGATTTCTTTTCTAAACAAAGGATCAAAGTATAATGAAGCAGCAGACAAATCCTAATATCTTCCAGCCAGATGAAGCAACAAGAGGCAGTTTGGTAGTAACAGCCCATGGTAATCACAGAGGCAGTAACTGAGTACCAATAAAAGTTGTCACAAGGTATCTTGCCCCATTTCCAGTATGGATAAAGTACAACAGCTGGAAAAAAATGGCTCTAACCTGCAAGGCAGTGCTTGCTTACTTGCTGGATCCATCCAAAATCTGGCTGCTGTGGTCATTCCACAGTCGTCTTCCTTGAATTGCTATATGGGATTTTGACCTTTGAGAACAGCCATAACTTGTGCAACTTTGAGCTAAACTTGCCTTGAAAATCCTGTCAGGCAGAGACCACCCTTTGCTGACGGTGCCCTTCATCTATAGTATAAAGTCTCGGCCAGTGAGCTATTACGTAAGTACTCAGCTTGACTGCTTTTGGAGAGGGTATCCTGCACTAACTCTGTTTGGGGTTTTCCTTATCAACCTTCTGAGCCCCAAGAGGGCTGTGGGTTGGCTGGGGGCAGGGGAGGGGGTAGCTTTGTTTCCTGTGAAAATCACTGGAAGGTGATGGCCATCAGAAAGGAAATACAAGCCTTACTCTGGAAATGCTACTTTTATTAAGCAAGCTGGTAGTTCATTTTCACACTGACTTTGAGGCAAGGGTTTGCAGTAAAATAAAGCATTTCTTATATTTTAGACGTACCCAAAGTCTCTTGCACATTCTAGAGGAGCCTTGTCCAGAGTGAAGAAATAGCCTCAATTTAAAACATCACTATCTGAAAGAGAAGTTAAACTCCTCCTCCTCCTCTGAGATTTCTAAATCTTTCTGTATTATTCTCTGAGCAGGTAGCCCCTATTTCAGCTATAGCTGGATTCCAGCTTCTTCACTCCACTTGCATAATTTCATGTAATACATTCCTCTGAGGCTGCAAGAACTTCACACTTCCATCTCAGCCTAGAGGTGAAAGCAACGAAAAGAAGTTACACCATATAATTATAGTTATTATGCCAGTTAATAGAGCTCTTCATAGCACAAACACTATTAGCACTAGTCACTGTTGGGAATAGCTGTGTCTCCAGCTCTGCTGTTGCTGTCAGAAGCTTGGCACAGATCTGAATCCAAGCCCAGATCTGAAGACCAAACTCTGATACCCGCCAGCTCACACACAGGGCCAGACCTCTCTCTGAGCTTGGGGGAACTCCTGGATTTTGGATGTCAAGCACAATTATGGAGAGTAGTGTCACATTGAAATGTGTGACCCAAGCAAACAAACGGTGTTCAGACATCAGCTCTACCAGCTTCCTTCTTGTTCTTGGAGTTAGTCCATGACCTTGTCTACAAAAACATGTTTTTAATCAATTGAGTGTGAGCTCCAGGTTCAAGTACCATAGCTTTACATCCAAACCCTCTCTCTTATCATGCATTTTGCCCATTCAAATGTCAGGCAATATTCTAGCACTAACAGTCTGCTCTCTCTCCCCCTTCTGTCTTGACAGTAAATTGCTGACACAGCTTTCTGATTGTTTCTTTTTTCTTTTAAAAAAACAAATAAACATAAGCCTATAGAGAAGTTTTAAAACAACTCCTTTGGGAAGTTAAAAAAAAAAAGATCAGAGGTGGCAACATTGTGACAGAACATGGATTTCATTAATTGGATCTAGCTATTAGCACCATTTTTTGCTAACCGCCTGTGCCAGTTCCAGGCTGGGAGAGCAATTTAACTCATTGCCTGTGAAAAATGAAATGACACCAGCTACTTGAATGAACTTTCACATTAACGAAGCATGATCTGGTCTTGATCAAAGACTTTATGCTCCTGGAGGACCAGAGTTCAAGCACCGGTCCCTAATTTTAGGAGAAGAAAAGGCTTGCGTGTCATTGCAAGGCAGACTCTTCAGAGTTTAAGCCCAATCTAAACTTTCGTGTCAGCGCTGCTAGTGACCCTGTACTGAAGTTTGGCTTGATCATCTCTTCCTATAATTCTCACTGTCATATGCTTTCTCCTGCTAAGCTGAAACGGCTTCACCCTTTACAACATTGAGAAGTGATGTTATTGTTAGTCATTGCTGCTAAGCACTTCTACATCACGTCATACATCTCGCAAGTTATACCAACAGAATGAGCTCTGAGGAGCAGGGTTGGGATCCAAGCAAGACAGAGACCAACTTTGGGTGGCAAGATGCCAATAAAATTGTCCTTGCAGATCTGGTGTAACCGGATCAACTAATAAACCTCTGGAATGCAGATCCTTTGGTTGATCTGGTCATACAAGAGAAACCATGTCTTGCAACTTGCAGGCCAGGAGTCAAACAATGCAGCTTGCCATGAGCAGATGATACCAAAGGCCACTGTTAGCTACATAAAAATGTGACTGTTGCTGTGCTGAATAATCACTGCGATCTTGCACACCCTCTACAACACGTCTCCTGTAACCATTTTAATATATAAATATATATATAATTTGTCACCATAATTATATTGATTGATACATCAGTGCACCAGGGTGACAATATAAGCTATTGTAGCCACAGGTATTGTGCAATTTGCAAATCCTCATTAGAAGAAGACAGTCTTTGTTACAGAGAAATTAGTGGCCCTGCAGATAAAAGAAACAAGCTGGAGTGAAGAAAAATTGTCAAATGTGAGGACAATCAATGTGACCTAAGGCCCATCCTTTTCTATTTCCCCACCTCCAATCTTCAGCCTGCCCCAGGAGAAGTCAAACACATCCCTCACAAAGCCCAACAACATTGCTATTGTCATCCATCCAGCACGACACATCTGCTGGAGTGCTCTGCATCCTCACCAGGGCTCCTATTCAAGGCTGGGTCTTGCTCTGAAAGCCAAGGCATTGTGGAAAGTTATTGTAGATCCTAAATGGCTAAAAGTTATTTAGAAGGTCTAGCTAGCAAGTCACATCACAGAGAATCATAGAAGCATCGAATCACTAGGTTGGAAGGGACCCACTAGGTCATCGAGTCCAACCATAAACAACAGAAATGTTGTTCAACATAAAACCAGAGATGTAGTTTTGCAGGAAGCAGGAGACAGAAAATAAGTTCACGTACAAGAGGAAGGGTGCCCGGCATTCAGGGCTCAAGTGAGTTCCTGGCGGTGCCCCAGGAGCGCAGGGTCGCCTAAGGTGAGTAATCTGGGGCTCCAGTTCTCCAGCTGTAGAACAGGGATAATACTTCTGTTCTCACCTCAGTTTGTCTTCTCTGTTTAGGTTTCAATCTCCTCAGGGCTGTGTCTTGCTACATGTATGTACAGTTCCTAGCTTAATAGTCACGATCCAAACTGAAGCCTCCAGGCACTCCAGTATATTATATCATTGCTAATTTCACAAGAGGTTGCAATCAAATCCCTTTATCGGACAAAAGGAATCCTAGAAAAGAATAAAACAAGCTATTAAAAATTGAGGATCATTTTTGCTGAAGTAGGAATAATGGTACTTTGTCCCAAAATGTATAAAATATGTATTGCAATTAAATCCTCCATTGGCAAATTGCTCTACAATTAAAAAACACAGAAGCTTGAGTGAGGCAATTAGAATAATAGTAGAGTGTTAATTACAGCTTGATGGATTCTGCACGCTGTCAGCAATTACCTTCCAAGTGTGCACTTCTGAACCAACTCCAAATCCACAAAAAGACATCAGCAGAATTAGAAGTATCTTCCTTGTTGGCATGTGCTTGCCATTTTAAAATTTGTTTTCATAAATACTTTTGTAAGCTATTTAATTAGATTTAATGAGGTTCAAGGAAGAAACATCCTCCATGCTGTACACAGCCTCCTCTCTAGCAAAGGCATTGATTCGGGTAGGGGAGCATGACGCTGAGAAGAGACTCATTTCTTTCCACCTGCCCTCGCTGAATTATTTCCACTGCACCGCAATCTTGTGCAAATGCAGGGTGATTCAGCTGGGTTTACAGGAGAGCTGCTTTATGTATCTTTTTAAGGAATGTTATTTAAGGCTTTGGATCTCTCTCTCCACAGGAAACCTCATGGCCAGCCTCTCATCCTTGTCAAGGGGCAGGGGAACAGCGGAGGGACTTTGGGAACAGGCACTGCGACTGAGAGTCCTGCATTGAGTGGGTGAGATTAAATCAGCAGGGTTTGAGGTCAGGGATTTCAAGAATAATTAAAGAATATTGAAATTAATTGTTAAAAATAATTATAATGCTTAAGTGTCAAGGTTGAAACCACTGCAAAAGAGCAAAATATATTTTTATTAGCCTTTTATTAGCCTATTATTTTATGATGCCTTCCTCACCAGGCAAGAGAAATCTACTCCATAAAAGTATCTTAAACTTTGGTTTCTTACTTTGAAGAACTAAAGGTGTATTTTTTTAATTGGCTTTATATTTGTAAATGACTGCACTATCTTCTGTAATACCTCTACCCATCCTGCTTTAGGTCCCTCCCCAGGGACAGGAGCCCTTGCTTTTAGTTTGCAAACAGCAAACATAAGCCATTCTCTTCTTTTCTCCAGTTCTCGAAAGCTGAAATAAGACTCCAACTCACAATAATCTGAATTCTCTGCCCTGCCTTCCTCCCCCCCCCCCCCCACGGTGTAACAAAAGCCTAAACCCCGAGTTTTACCTAGCAAAAGTCCCTATATATGTACAATAGAAGTCCCCTGTATATAATGATGTCTGTTGATTCTGCCCAGAAAGGTTTAGGACTGGCCCACACAGTATCTGCAGTGTCTGTGCCAAAAGATGCTCTTGTCATCGCGGACCCCGCGCAAGGCATTGGGTCACTGGGAAGGTGTGACTCTGTGGGACAGGATGCCTGAAAGTCCTGGTTACCCCAGCGATGAGCAGGCAGAAGCCTTTGCAGAGACAGAATTTTCTGTTTACCATTAATCTCTGCAATCTGATATATTCAAAGCTGTCCTGAAGGCCAAATAGTTGTTGTGCGGGTAGACTGTCAGGAGTAAATAGAGAAGAACAGGGAAACTCTATGCCAGTAATAGCTAACACTGCTTATTGCGGTGTATGGTTGGGATTTCAGTGGGAATACTCAAATCATAAATCCCTCATCCTGGAGCAAGATCTTGCCCCATCAATAAACCCAGTTTCTACATTTCATACCATGGCACCTTCCAAAGCTGAATCTTCCTCCTCAGGATTTTCAGACTGCTTTTCCTTTTTCTAATCGCTGTCAGGAATGATTTTTGTACGTGTATCTCTTCAGCAGTGCACACTGTACATGCTTCTCCAAGAAGATGAAGTAGCCAGGAGGCGCAGGGGCTGCTTTATCATCCTACAAGCGTTGCTTTTGGCTCCAGCAAAAGACTCGATTGCTGTCTGCGGCAGGCAGCTGGATACCTAACCTAGAAGATCCCTGTGCACTGTGTCAGATTAAATGAATTGCTTCATTGATGAATCTGTAAGAAATCTAGAAGAAAAGAAGAACAGGGAGGAGAAGAGAAAGTCTCCACTCAGAATGATAGCTTCCAACACCTTCCCGCACATCATCAAGGCAGTGTCATAATCATGCTCACCAGTGCTGTGGTAGAGGAGAAAGGCCTTGCACGGTCTTTGCCGAGTTTGGGGAACATAGGCTCAGAATACTGAAGCCTGGCTTTCAAAAGCCCCAACTCTTCATGAAAGGATGACCTGTCATCTCCATTCCTCTTCTGTCAGTTGCTGATGATGCTTCAGCGTGATGCTTCCCTGTGCTGCAGATACCTACGCAGGCGTAGGGAGAACAGATGCTCCTTGCAAGACTCAGAAGGCTGCCAAAATTCTTCATTCTGCATGTGGAACAGACACACCTTAGTCTCTGACACTGAGCTTTTACAGCCTGGAGGGAACCTGTGGGTGAAACCCAACTTGTTTGATTGAGTTTACCAGCAAATTCAATGTCAAACTTGGGTTCTGATTTGGCCGGCCTGATTTATTTTCTAGATGCCACCAATCCAGGTTTGCTGCCTTTCAGGATGCCGCACATTTGTATAGCTTGGATGCCACTTTAAACCCACCCGGATTCAACCCTCTTCATGCAGACTGTTTTATGTGAAGAGATACGTGACTCTTGGAAGATGAGCAACACAATTAAAGCATCCTGCAGTGCAATGCCCCATCCTGTTACAAAAAGAAAACAACAGCTCCCTCCCTGCACTGGGGAGAAATCTGACACAGAGGGATGGAAATAAAATCACAGAGTCCCAGAATGATGGGGTCAGAAAGGACCCCTGGAGTTCATCCAGACCAACCCCCCTGCTAAAGCAGGGTCACCTTGAACAGGTTGCACAGAAAAGTGTCCAGGGTGGGTTGAATATCTCCAGAGAAGGAGGCTCCACACCCTCCTTGGGCAGCCTGTTGCAGTGCTCCATCACTCTCACAGGAAAGAAGTTTTTCCTCATGTTCAGGTGCCCCAGTTTGTGCCTCTTGCCCCTTGGCCTGTCACCGGGCACCACTGAAGACTCTGGCCCCATCCTCTAGATTCCTGCTCTTCAGATAGTGATCACCACTGATAAGGTCCCCTCTCAGTCTCCTCCAGGCTCTCTCCACTTCTCCTCCTAAGAGAGATGCTCCAGTCTGTTCATAATCTTCGTGGCCTCTGCTGGACTCTCTCCAGTAATTCCTTGTCTTTCCTTAACTGGGGAGCCCAGAACTGGATACAGGACTCCAGATGGGGCCCCAGTAGAGGTACTGGAAGCAGGATCGGAGTGTGATATGTGTTTTTCTCCCTAAGATATCATAACCCCTTCTCCTCACATCACTCCTGGTGCAAGGCTGAGTTGATGTTAGGGTTAAACCACATTCCCCCCTGCCCAGGGTGCATTGAGCCCACCAAGATCTTCTTCCCCTAAATGTTTTTGGATGAGCCAGTTGCATGCTCTCTGCTGAGTTCAGGAGCAGCCTCTAAATTCAGTCTTTGAAGTGTATTGATAATCTAAGATTAATTTTGCCCGTAATGATCTTGCAGCAGCTATTAGTGAGTCATGCTCCCACCCGATTGCGACTGTGTGCTCGCTCCCTTGTGTCTGGTTCTTGCTGGGCTTTCACAAACAGGGGTGAATTTAGGAATTCGAGCAGCCGCTCAGGTTCGGTTTGAAACATGAGTTTCATTAAACCAGTTCTGCAGTCGTGGAGGGACATTCATGCCCTTCGACCGCTTCGTGGTGTCCAGAGAAGGGGTGTAGCACATCCCTGAGCGCTGTTCTGGCAGCGGATCGTCCGCTTCCACAAGAGGGAGGTTTCTAAGCCGCTCTGGGCGCGTAGGACGCGGCCCCTTTAAGAGAAGCGGCTCGGGGGGTGGGGGGGCGGCCCGCGTTCACACCTGGAGTGGGAAAGAGGGGCGGGCCCCATTCCCCCGAGTGACGGGCGGCTCCCACCAATGAGACGCCGCAGCGCCCCGCCGGGGGGCGCCCTCGACCAATGGCAGCGCGCCAGGGCCCGCCCGGCGGCCAATGGGCGGCGCGCGGGGGGCGGCGCGGCTTTACATGTTGCGGGGTCGCCAACGTGGGCGCGCGGCGCTGGGGCCGGGCCGGGCCGGGGCGGCGGTGGTGGGAGCGGCTGGAGCAGCAGCGCTCGGCCCCGAGGGAGCGCACCGAGCAGCCCCAGCGGTCGCTGGCAGCGAGGAGGAGAAGGAGGCGGTTCCCGCGGCGGGGGTGGATGCCGTGAGCGCCCCGCGGTGATGCTGCGCGGCGCGATGCTGCGGGCGGCGGAGCGGCGCTGAGCGCTGCCGCCTCCGAGCGTCTCTCCGGTACCGGATACAAGATGGCGGGGCCGCGGCGGGCGGGCGGCGGGGCGGCGGCGCTGCTGCTGCTGCTGGGGCTGCTGCGCTCGGGCCGCGCCGCCTGCCCCGCCGGGTGCGCCTGCGGCCAGCAGCGCCTGAGCTGCGCCGGGCTCGGCCTGCCCGCCCTGCCCCGGGACCTGCCGGCGGCGACGCGGCACCTGTGAGTACCGGGAGCGGCGGGACCGCGGCGGGGGGCGTTGAGAAAGCGAGGGGGGAGCCGCTCCAGTATCCCGGTGCGATGCCGGTCCCGGTATCCCTGCCCGTCCGATCCCTCGTTGGGCTGGCTCTCCTTCTCCTCCTTACCCTGCTTCTTTTCTCTCTATTTACGGGAGCCGAGAATACGTTCGGTCCCCAGCGATGGGATCCGCTGGAGATACCGGCTGGAGTGCGATACTGGTCCCGGAATTCCCTGCCTGTCCGGTCCCTCGCAGGGCTGGCTGTCCTCCACCTTCCCCTCCTTCTCCTGCTCCTTACGGGGCTCCGGGAGGGAAGGGAGCCGGGCGTAGGTTCGGTCCCCAGCGATGGGCTCCGCTAGAGATACCGACTGGCGTGAGGTCCCGAATCCTTTTTGGGACACCCATCCCGCGGGGTTTTGGGTAACCGGGCACAGCGCGAGGGTCGCGAAACGCGCAGCAAAAGAACCCCCAAGTTGAGGTTTATTTGCTTTCTAAAGCACAGCGGGCTCCGCTGCGGAGCTGCGCGGGGAAAGCCGCTCCCGTGTCCCGGTGCGATGCCGGTCGTGGCATTCCTGCCCGCCCGACCCCTCGCCGAGCCGGCTCTCCTCTTCCTCCTCCTCCTCCTTTTCCTGCTACTTATGGGGGTCTGGGAGGAAGCGGAGTGGGGTGTAGGTTCGGTCCCCAGCTATGGGATCGGCTGGAGATACCGTCTGGCGTGCGATGCTGGTCCCAGCATCCCTGCCCGATCGGTCTGCGTGGGCTCCCGGATCCTTCTTGGGGCACCCATCCGGCGGGGTTTTGGGTAACCGGGCACAGCGCGAGGGTCGCCAAATCCGCAGCAAAAAGAACCCCGAAGTTGAGGTTTACTTGGTTTCTAAAGCACAACGGGCACTGCCACGGAGCAGCCCGGGGGGAGCCGCTCCCGTGTCCGCTCTGGCTCCCCCCCGGGCGGGTGCGATGCTGCTCCCCGCATCCCTGACCGCCCGGCTCCCTTTCCTTCTCCTCCGTACGGGGCTCTGGAAGGAAGGGGAGCCGGGAGTGGGTTCGGTCTCCAGCAATGATCGGCAGCGTGGCTCCCGAATCCTTGTTAGGACACTCATCCTGCGAGGGTTTGGGCCACCGCGGCGCAGCGTGGGGCTCGCCGAACCCGCAGCGAAAAGAACCGCGGAGTTGAGATTGATTTATAAAGCAAGGCGGGCTCTGCCGTTTTGTGGGCGCCGTGGAGCTTCTCCCGTGTCCCGGTGCCCGCTGCCGTTCCCACTCGGGGCGGGTGCGATGCGGGTCCCGGGGCTGCCTGCCTGTAAAAGGGGAATGGGAGCCGCGAGTGGGTTCGGTCTCCAGCGATGGGATCTGCTGGAGATACCGGCCGGCGTGGGCTCCCGAATCCTTTATCCGATGGATAAAGACATCCATCCCGCGCCCTGTGCGCACCCAGCGCTGTGGCCGTGCTCACCTGTTGGGTGCTCCGAGCTGACAACTGTTGAGGTGCCAAAGCCGTTAAGTGTACTGATAGGACGTTTTGAGAAGACCCAGGTGTTGCTTCCCAATAAAAGTTGTGATTCCCTAGGTACTTATCCATCTTTTATCCATCTGTCCGAGTTATTAACCTGTGCTGTGTGCTGCGCAGCAGCTGAGCTCTCAGCCTGGCACCTGGGGGTTAGTACAGTGTCTGTGGCTTTTTTCCCCCCTCCTAAAAGGGTGTTTGAAAGTGTTGGGGTCCATGCTCAAGTCCCAGACAGCGTGGTTGCTATTTCCCAAAAAATGCAGCAAGTCTGCTCTGGTTGTGTCAGTGCCGAGCGCTGCTGCTGCTCTGACCCAGTAAGATCCAAAATATAACATCAGAGATACGAAGCAGCAGAGATCCGGGAGGGAAAGTTGTCTCTGCTTTGATGGCTCAGTTCATTTGACAGTGCAGGAGGACTGCGAGTAACTACGTGCGAGTGCTCGTAAACTTGTAAAAATAAGTGTTCTGGACATCTAGTTCACCTCAGGAAAGAAGGATGCAGATCAGGAAGAGTGCCTCTGTGCTTCTGTTGCTGGGCTATTTGAACAGATTTATAGATTACTGAATCTATAAAACTCTTGTTGTAAGAGATACTCCTCGGTTCTGCTAATGCAGATAGTGGCCACTGAAGTGTTGCTGGAGATCATCCAGCTCCTTATTAAGAAGAATTATTAGAGGTTTTTCAGGTTCTCCTGGTGTTATTCACTTCTGGCTGCAGAAATGCCTTGTTTTACATGAAATTATCAGGTGTCATACCAAGAGGAACATGTGGCCTCTGCATTAAAACCCTGACTCATCCTTTTCACCTGTTGCTGTGTGCTCTGACAGAGCTGTCCTTCAGCTCTGGGCACCTTTCAGAGTGAGTTTTTAGTCTTCTCAGCATAATTCCAGCATCCCCATGCACCTCTTAAAATAGGACAGTGTATCTTTGTTGGTGCAGAGAAATGCATTAATAGCCCAGTCTGAACAAATTTATTGTTGTGTTTTTTTTCCTGGAGTGCTAATACCCAGGAGTGTCTTTTTCATATGGAACAGATTTTTGAGTGTCTTGAGTTCAGTTTAAATTTTATATGTGCTGTTACTTCACCAATAAATCTGCTGCTATGGGCCTGTGGGCTGTTGATTTTTTTTAAACACAGAATACCATTTATGATTTTGTAAATTCTAAACTAACCAAAGAATTAGCTAAAGTGGAAATTTGTCATGGCTTTCATATCTGACAGTCAAAATTAAGGGGTTTGGGTTTTTTTCCCCCTTCTCCATAACTAATACAAACCCCACGCATTTAAGCTACTGCAAAAACTTTTGGTTTTAAAGCGATTATTGTTTCTAATCACTGAAAATCACTTCACTTAGTTCAGAGATGGAAAATTGAAGTACTTTTTTCATGCTTGGTACGACCATAAATAGAAAATTCTCGTGCAGAGAATCGTTAACTAAATTTTTAGTTGTTTCACGTCCTCTATAAAAGAATCATGTAGTGGAAAAAAGTTGTCTCTGTGCAGCTCTGTCGCTTCTTGGGTTTTGTCAAGATGTCCTTTTGCAGCTGCAGCAGCCTGGGCTAATGTGGTGGTGTGGTTTGAGGGTGCGGGTTCCTGTAAACTGAGGTGAGACAGGCGATGTCAAAGCTTGTGTCCCTCTTCTCCATCGCTTCTGGGCAGGCTGCCTCTCCCGCCGAAGGTGTCTGCTTCCCCCGGGTGATAAGCTCAGGCATGTTTGATCCCTAATAGGAGACAAGATAAATCCTGTTTTCAGTAACCCGTGCTGGCTGTGCTTTAACTTCTTTAAAGTGCTATTGAAAAACCCCTCCTTAGCAGTTTATCTTTTATTCCTAATGAGTGCCACAAAGCTGAAGCAGTGTTTGGAGTCGGTTTTCAGTGTATTGGAGATAAAGCTTTTGTTTGTAGGGTTGGAAATGTGGCTCTGAATGCTGGGGAGGGTTCTGGAACAGACAGAATCATGCTGCATATTTTGTCAACAGGACTATCAGTACTAAAGAAAAGCATTGAGATCTTCTAGAACTATTGTTATTTCTGTGTTGGCAGTGGAGCTTTGAGTTGTAATTTTTCTCCCTGGCTTTCAGAGGGCAGAGCTGATCTGCAGAAGGGCTGGTGCACTGCAGTTGCTCACAGTTAATGCAGTATGGCACAGATGGCTTCTTACTTACAAGCAACAGGCAGATCAATCCTGCATGCTGGTTATGGAAAAGTGCAGGACTTGCTGGCTCAGTAGCCCTGCATCACGCATGTTGCAACACTCTGGCGTGACTTGTGTTGTCCTCACAGGAGCTGCAGCCCCAGCTGCTACAAGCTCTGCGATGTCTGTGGTCCATAGGGATGCCCAGAAAACCAGGCTCTGCGGAGAAGTTGCTGTGCAGAACTGCTTTGCAGCATCTCGGTTCAAAGCTGCTGGAGAAGCTCCATATCTATTGGTGTTTAAGTGTGAAGTTTGTTTTTACACCAGAGTTTTATGTGGCATAAACTTTAAGGCCAAGCTTGAGTATGAAATGCTTTGTGCCCAGCAAAGTTGGGGGCAGGGCTCCAGCAGTGTTGGTGACCTGGCGCATCCTCACCATCCTTCTGTCTCTCCATGCATCTTAAGTTTTGAGGAGTGGTAGAAGAAAGATTTCTTTGAGGCATCATGTACGAGTGAGAGGTTTTCCTTCCTTTCTAGTGATAGAGCAATAGTATTTTGGGTACAGATGTTAATGGTGAGAAGGCTTTGGAGCTATGGAAGTGTGGTTGGATAGCGAATTCGTTGCTGGTACAGTCCAGAGGAATGAAAGGGTTCATTTTAAACAAGTGTTTGTGTGTTTTTCACCCAGATGACTGGGGGATGGTTTTGGGATACTGGACATCCATGCACAGATGCTTCTGCCTCTGGGTCGTTGTGTGCTTGGCATATCTGGGAACAAGCGAGTCCTTGGCAGTGCCCAGGACAGCTGGGCTCAGAGCTGCTGTTTCCCAGGGAGGCTCTGGGATCTGTGTAGATCAAGTTGCCCTGAGCACCAGCTGCACGGATGCTGGCTGTGTGGCCGGTGCTGCTGCTCCTGTCTGAAGAGAGTTGGGCAAATAGTCTGGATGATTTGGAAAATCCTGTGGATGCCTGTCAATGTTTATATGGCTTTGGAAAAGCATTTGAATTAGGAATGGGGAGCAGACCCACTCAAGTGTATGGACACAGAGACTTTGTTGAAGGCAAGGAAACTGTTTGTGCTCAAATTTGCCCATTAATTTAAATTTCTTGCTAAACTGAGGTTTTCATGTGCCAGGTCCTGTTGCTCTGCCGTTGCACGTTAGGGTGACTTCTTTTCTTGCTTAGTAGAGTGGAGTTGGGCTCTGCAGAAAGCTTGCTGTGCCACCACTTGTGTGCATGGTGATCTCTGGAGACGGACGTTAGTTACTCCAGAGCCCCAGAGCAACTCGTGATCTTCTGCAGGTGCTGGACGAGAAGGTAGTGGGGGGGGGGAACCCTCCTGCAGACAGTGCTGAGAAGGGGGAGTGCTGCTGGCATTTCCTCCTCTGCATGTCTTACTTCCAGCCCTGCTGAAATAATGGAACAAAGATTAAGTAATCGTCACCCCAGGCTCGCAGCGCCGGGCCCTGTGCAGCTGTGGAGCCCTCACCGTGTGCTGGCTTCTGGGAGGCTGCCGGGCTTGGAAAGACAGCTTGGGAGAGGGGTATGTGGGTGGGTGCAGGTGGCTGGTCCTCCTTTCTCCTCGAGAAAGGGAGTGGTAACCCAAAGAAATTCTGCAAAGCCAGCGCTCCCTCCTTGGGTGGTGGTCCAAGGCTGCTCAGGTGGGATGCTGCAGGGAGCTGGGGGTGTTTGTACAAGAAATCCTCAGGTTGCAGTGACGCACTTGGTTGGGTGCTTCCTGGAGCATCGTCCTCGGCAGTGGCTTTACTCCGGAAGGTCTCTGGGAAGGTCTCCAGCCCCGGGGCTGCGGGATGGCTTTGCACCCTATGGATTTGCAGGTACTGCTCTGGAGCTTGATCCCGTTGGAGCAACAGCAAAGCCCCTCCTTGTAAAGCAGTGCCTCTCCAGGCCTGCTGCTTATGCACAAATAAATATATGCACTTGCGAATAAATCCACCCTTCCTGTGTGAACATGTGTCGGTGGATCCGCTGACCACCCTCAGCATGCTGTGATATTTATTCGTGCTGACTGGAGAGGAGCAGTTATAGTAAGCCCGTTGCGACTGCTGTCTGATCTTCTCATTTTAATCTCTGGCAGAGCTACAGCTGGGGCAGAAATAATCTCAATCAGACTAGGATTGGAAGCACATATGCGATTGATAATGAAACCTGAATGGGATAAAATATCCCCACCAAGAAGCCTTACTGGCTCTTGTGAAGCCCCTGTCTTCAAGTGAAAGGCTCTAGGACCCCCTCAGCTTCCTCTGCATATTCCTCTCTCCTTTTAAGAAGCTTCATGGCATTTAATCACTTCGAGCCTTTTCCTCTCTGCAGTGACTGCAATTTGAAACGCAGGGGTCCCATAGAAAAGGAGCAAGTGCTCAATGGGCTTTGTTAATATTCAGTGCTGTTTACAATGGGTGCAGTTTGAAAAGGGGAGAATGGATGGTCTGGGAGCTGGGGGAGTACAAGCTGCAGAGTGAAAATTCCCAGGGCAGGGGACCGAGCATCTCAGTAGGCAGCTGAAAAAAACCAACACACCACCAATTGTTCTTTAGGAAAATCAACCATTATTATGTGTTAGGTACAACTTAATATTTTTTTTCTTTGCTTGTGCAAACCACTCTGCAGTTCTGTGGATGTAAGGTTTGGGGGTGGCTGAGCCTTGCAGGAATTCCTACTTGGACTTTAAGGGATGAAGGAGCAAATATGATGTTGATCGCCTTCTGCCTTTGCTTGCTGGCATCAAGAGGCTAGAGGTTGTAAATTTATATGTTTAGGAGCTCAGACACTTCAGCAGAGCACTTCAGGTACTTAAATGCTCCTTTGAGCATGGGCGAGATCTCACTTCCCTGCTTGAAGTTAGGCTGGTTCTGTAGTCTTGTCTCGGATAGGGATTTGGGCAGATGCAGAAGTGCTTTGCTGACATGAGGCTTTGTTTGGCAGGGAAGTCTGAGAGCACTGGAAGGATACTCCCCCCCCAGTGGGCAGCTTCAGCAGAATATGCTGGAAGAGTTTGAGGTGGCTTCATGTTGAGGCTCTCCTCACTGGCTGGTGAAACACCTTCCAAACTCTGCCTGCACCTGGGCTCATGAATATGTGTGCAGCTCCCACTGTCTCTGCAGGAGGCCCTGTCTGAGCACAAGCAGTACCTGCCTTTGGATTCTCCTTGCCTTGATGTCTTGAAGAGGGACTAAAATTGTGTCTTGGAGTTTGAGTGGCTGCGAAATGAGGTGATGGCTTTCAGTTGCTCAGTAGCCAGCTCTGATGAGAACTTGTGTATTATCCCTGCCTTGTATGTCAACCGCACCCAGAAACTCTTAATTAGGGCTGCAGGGCTTTTAATTGATCTTGTTGGCTGCCCCGGGAGACACCTTGAATTGAGTTAGCTCAGCTCATCAGCTTTTAACATAATCATTTTGTGCTGCTAACCTAATCACCCAGTGTGACTCCCTTGTTTTGCAATGTGGAGCTGGATGGGGTCATGTGGATGAATGGAGTAGAGATAATTTAGGCTAATGCTGCCGGGAAGAGCCGCAGAAAATCCAGGCTCCAGGTTCTTCAGCTCTGCAGGACCAGGGCTGGGCAGGAATTAGCACTTACTTCAGGGTGAGGAGAGTGATTTAACGTGGAGCATGGCTTTGAATAACAGTGAGTGAATGTTGGTCTGGATTGTGGGTGTCCAGCCCCCAAGGCTTGCGCAAAACCACCAGCAGCTCTTTTCTGAGGTCCTTTGTTGCTTTTTAGTGGCACCTGAAGGACTGAAAGAAACAAAGGGCAAATAAACCCTCTTTTTTTTTTTTTTTGTTTCCTGGTACATCCATCTATTAGATGATGTGCTATGAAGCATTTATTTCTGCTGTGCACAGTGGCCCAAGTCAAGGACCAGGACTTTCTGCTGCTGTGCCAGCGCACAACGCAAAATACCTATTGTAGCTGAGTCATCCATTAATAGTTAACCAAGTTGGGCACTGCAGCCCAAGTCCTTCAGCCTGAGCCTCTTCCAGCTTCAGAGCAGGACCACAACATATGTAACGCGTTATGCTTCCTCATCGTATTTTCAGCACGTTGTCTCTCGAGCCACAACCTTATAATTTTGGAGAAGTCTCGAAGTGGGCCCTGCTATTTTGGGGGTGCCGCTTAAGCCCTGATGACGTGTTGCATCCAGTTCCAGGAGCATGGTTCACTTCTGTGTGGTTGCATTTTCAGTTTGAGTAAGAATTAAAGGACAGGTCTCAAACTGTAGCTGTCTGATCAGTTTTTATTAGTTAACCATGCTGGACGTGCAGGCAGAGTGGTTGGTTATGTGCACTTGTGTGACAGTTTTGTGGTTTGGTGGTGCAGTGGCTTTGCATGGATTTCAGCAGGAAAAGTGTCAGAGGGCCTTTACAACCCAATAGCTTTGTGCAGAGCTACAGATTTGAAAAATGAACAATGCAGTGTCTTGCATGTGTTGCATTTAAAAAAGCATTAGCTGCCTAAAGCCTTGTGTAGAGCTAGTTTTGGGTGCCAGAGTATTTGTCATGGATTTTTTGGGGGGTGGGTAGTCTTGGTGTTGCTGCTCATAATGAGGCAGTACCTTTTATTTTATTTGTTAATTTTCCCTTGGTGTCTTTCTTTTTTTTTTTTTCTTGGACCCCTAGGGCAATCTCATTACTTTTGGGAATCTGCAGAGGTGCAGTCTTAAATACCATTCTTTTTAAACCCAGGCTGCGTATCACAAATACTTCCCTTTTGTTGAAGGTACCTGTTTTTTTATGAGTACTTTCAGATTAAATGAACATAACCCGTCAGTGAAGTGGAAATTCAGCTGTGAAATCTTAAAATAAGATGTTTTTTTTCCAAGACCACCTCCTCTAGCTGGTAGGTTTTTCCCTCCCTGCAGAAAGGCAGGGCAGGCCCTCATGTGCAAGAAGATGAGCTGCAAAACACGAAGTCAGGGCTCTTCTTCTTTCTGCTCCCCGCAGATGGGGACATGAATCCATCGTTGTCACTGATGTGGCTGCCCAAAATCTGCACTTTTGGGATGGGCATTTGCCAGGATGGGATGCTGTTGTCTTTTGGTGGTGTGAATACTCCTCTGCCCTGCAGAGTTTATCAACACCAGCTACTAACAAACCTCTCTCCAAATACTGCCCTGCAGTTTGAAACACATCTTGCATGGCCGGTGTAGACTGGACTGTTTTATAACTGTATTTAAGTCTGGTTTAGCCTGCTGTGTGCCAATATAAACACAGGTTTTCTATGTTATCTGTCATCTAGAAAACACCTCCACAAACTCACAGCTCTCCAGTGGGCTGGTTTTTTGCATTGTGTATGGCAGTGCTTGGCTAGTGCTGCTTTGTTATTAGCAGAGATGGGTGCTGGGGTCAAACTGGATGTGCCCAAAGAGATTCAGACAGAGATGGCAGGTTTATTGGGTATTATCTTGTGGTTGCATTTAAGGACATGATGCTGGATGTGTGCTGGGTATGTAAATGCCCCAGTGGTGGGGCTTTCTGTGGGTCATGTTGTTGTAGGAGTGGTGGGAGACCTAGTGGACAGGGAGCTGCTGATCTGTGCGTTGTATCACGGGTAATAAAATGGCTATCGTAGGAAACTGCCTGGCTGGAGGCCCTGTGAAAAATCACCCCCTAAATGTGTTCCAGTTGTCCAAACACTGGTGCCTCTCCTTCCTCCGCTGCGTGTGCGGGGGGAGGCTGGAGCTGGCTCTGCACCACCACTGCCTGGGGAGCAGCCCTGAGCCGCCGTTGCTTTCTTTTTGCTGTGTCTGGGTCAGCTGCGGTCTGCCCAGGTTGGAGAGCTGTGAAAAAGCACCAGAAGCCTTCCTTTAGCACAGTCCTAAAAAATATCCCCTAGCTGTCTGGACAGCATGGGGTGTTCCTGCAGCTGCCCAGTCCATGAGCAGGCAACCCCAATTTGGCTCCTTAGCAGCAGGAGGTTGTTGTTTTGAGTTGGAGCTGGAAGGTGCATGGAGCCACTGGTTTCCTCCTTTCTCAGCAGGCTTTGCAGCATGAACGGGATGTGGGGATGGGGAGTATGGCAGAGTGCATGCCTGGCCCATGTCAGCAGTGACCTCTGTCATTTGCAGTGGGCAAGGAGGCATCTCTTGATGATCTAGGTGGCACCTGGATGCTCCTCACTCCTTTCCTGCCCAGTTACTCCTGTGCCTGTCTGGCGATAGCATGAGCAGTGCAGAAATGCCAAGTGCTGCTGATATGGGGCAGTTGCTGGCGCTTGTCTCTTTGCGGTCTGTGATCTGTCCTTGCTGGTGAGCCAGGAGAATGTCCCGTGCTCTGTTTGTCTGTGTAACTCGCCATAAACCTTTGTCCCCTTCTGAACCAGGGGGCAAAGTCAGATCCACGCTTGTATTTCATTTATTTTGGCAAAATGGGGAGGCTTGTCTTGTTTTAAGAGATTCAAACAACGATGTTTTATTTTGAAAGGTGTCATAATACTTTCCACTTTTCCTCTGCTAAGCATATTTTTGTGCTGTTCCTATCTGTTAGTCTATAAACAACTCTATTCCTCCATTTTTCTCCTTAAACAAGTCGTGTAAGTCAGAATTTTTGGCTTTCAAACACCTTTGGATTATTTCTGGAGTTGGGCACGCACGCTGCATTAAATCAGTAAATATGATGGTGCATATTTTTAGGCTTGTGATTTGGAAGCCTTTGTGATACTTGGGCTGTCTTTACAGTTTTGCATGGCTGTAAACCTCTTGTATATCCTCTTTCCTGCTTTCCACCCCTTGTTATTGAGAGGACCACCTAAAAGCTGTTGAGATGATGGGCTGAAGGAGTTTGGATTGCTCTTCGTAAGAGCTGATGAATGAACTTTTCCTGTTATAGTAGGTTAGAAAATGGCTTAATGAAGGTATTAAAATGGTCCCCAGGCGGACTCTGCCTCTGCTGTGTGACTAGGGGAAAAGTTTTTTGGTTTTGTAGGAGGTCTGCAGAGCTGAGGCTTCATCACTGTTCTCTGAGTGCTTTCATCTCGAGCGGTGTCACTTAGTTTGGCTGTTGAACCAGGAGCCGGCAGCCTGCCTCATGGGTCTGCAAGGATGTGTGCAGGGCTTCCTTCAGCTTCTGCAGTTCTAATAAATGCATCTGTTTATCTCTGTGGGACTGAGTCCAGCTCCCCAGCGAAGCTGTTTGGCTTTTGAGTTCTTGGTGAGCTGAACCTCTTCCAGGATTTTGGTTTCATCCCTACCAGTGGAGGCGCGTGCTGGTCTTTGAGTTGATCTCTGTAGTCATTCAGATGTGACAGGATGTGTTTGGCTTATATGGTCTGCTTAAAACAGCATTTGGCTTTGCTTCTCCCTGGTTTAATAATCTCTCTGAGGCAGGTACTGCTTTCTACCCAAGTTTTACGAGGAAGGAGGCTGTGCAATAGTGCGTGTGCCTGTTCTCTCCCTTGGAGCTTTTGATGCTGTTGGCCGAGTTCAGTTTGAGGAGTCAACTCAGGTTTGAAATGCCTATCTCTGTCATAGGCAGCAGGCTGGGGGAGTGGCTGTGCCATATCCCCACCAAGGGCAGGGAAGCAGTGTGAGATTATCTGGTATTGGACAGCAGACAATCCCTGTGGCAGAGAGTAGAGCCATTAAATTATCCCTGCAGGAAAAGTAGATAATGGAGACCCAGCTCCACCAAGCACTGCATTTATGCCCAGTAGGAGGTCACTGATGGAGGAATTCAGAGGCCTGTTGGAAGAGTGCTGGCATTAGCAAATACCTGTAGGGGTAGAGGATTTGGTGCTGGCTTACCCCACACCTTGTTCTTGTGAGCAGGGGATGCTGTGGAGGCAGCACCTGAATCCTCACCTGTTTCAGGACCCATGTGGTGGTTTCTCTGTGGGTGAAGTGGTGCCACCCATATGATGGGGGAGCATCTCAGCCAGAGCAGCAAGCCCGTCACAGCCACAGCTGGAAATCATTTTTGGTGACTCGCTGCTCCCATCTTGGAGCAGAGTTTCCAGGAAGAAGAAGCCTCTGTGGCCTGATGGGCATTGAGCAATAGGTGCAGGTTGGAAGTGGTGGCCTTCTGTGTCTTCCTGCTCCCTGGCAGCCCCTTGGCAGGGCAGGGACAGCTCTGGCTTCTTAGCAAGTGCGGGCAGCATCCTTAGGAGATGCCAGATAGCAGCCCGCTGTTTACTACAGCGTTTCTTTCTTCCCAGTTCCTAGCACTTGTGTCTCAAGTGCTACCACTTTGTGGTCAGCTTAACAAGAGCCTGGCCTTTCAGCCGGCACGGATGGTGGGGCTGCACTGCATCCCTCTGTATGTCTCCCAGGCTCACTCCAGCTCCCAAGGGCTGCATAAGCTTTTGTCCTGGTACCTTCCCTGCATCTCCTTCTGTCCACCCCGTTCTCAGGTGATGGTACCTTTTGGCAGCTCTAACGCTGCCGATGAGCCAGGGGTATGTGCAGGCTGCTGGCTGGGCTCTGGTTCCTGCTGTTTAGTTTGTTTGCTTCACCCTCCAGCTGTGAATACTTGAGCTCAGAGGCAAGGTTTTCAAGCACCCCATGTGCAAGTCGTAATGCCGGCGTGGGCCTTGCTGGGGAGCAGGCTGTGTGTGATTAAGTTGTTTACGCTTGTCGTAAATTTTTGTTAAAGTCAAACCAGCAAAAATCCACCTTTTTGGGGGAGGAGGAGTCAGCTGAACACTTTTGGATCTGTGTGCTAATTAATATTGCTTTGTTTGTAAGAGGCAGGGCTAAAAGAGGAATTCAGCACAGACTTCTGGGCCTGCACATTTAGAAACAAAATGGGGAAGCTTCTCTGTCCAACAACTTCCAATTGCTTCCTCTATGATTTCCTGAGTAATTCTGACTGCCAGTTTTAAAGCCGTCTGCATCAGTGCTCTGGTACTCCCATGGTGTGTGGAAGAGGGTTGCAGGATGCCTCTTCAGCTCTGGGTTTGTGAGGAGCAAAGGTGGAGGACAAGCCAGGAAGGAGCCCCGTGGAACCACTCCTCTGCCAGGCTTTCAGATCCTGGTTCTTTTGCTGTTCTCTGTGACCACCTCCACTGTGGCAGGAGCGTTGTTGCGGTGGGAGCTGGGCCTTCTTTTGGCAGCCACCAGCAGGCTGCTGTCCTGGGCAGGGCTCCTCCAGCCTGACAATGGTCCTGTGGTAAAGCAGTGAAGATCCATCTTGTTTTAATGTAAGCCTATAAGTATTAGGCTGTATGGATAAGCCAGAGGTCTAGTTTTCTCAATTTTGTGGAATGCAGTGGATATTTTCAGAGGACAACTCAAGTATTGTCCTGGGAGCTGTGCAAGCAGAAGACCAAGTATGTGCTTGCCCTTTGCTTGCGGACAGGGAGGCATTGGGAAGCGGGTGGATCCTGTCTAGAGAGAAGAGATTTTCTGCCCAGAGCTTTTTCACAGCACGCTCATCTCCGCAAAAGCCAAGAAAACTTGATCTGAAAGTCTGTTTTATTTATTCATTCTGAACTCCATCCGTCCTTTGAGGGGAGCACATGGAGGCCGTCAGCCTTGCTAGGCATGCAGGCTGTCTTGGCACAGCCACGTTCCTGTGCTGGAAGAGTGTGTTCAAGGCGATTTTTGAAATGCAGCAGAAAACCCACACTTCCTTCAGTCTTGACTCTTGCATTTCTCATTTTGGGCAGACCTTAAAGCTTTGTGCAGCATTCAAGGGGACGTTTTGGTTTTCCTTTGCCCACATGTCAGCATTCCTGAACACAGCAGCCTCAAGACTTGTGGAGCAGATTCTTGAAATTCTGAGAGTGTTTTGAGCCAGGAGATGTTTCCAGAAACTGCCTGACCTAACAAAATGAGTTGGTTGAGTTGGGCACAGCTTGGAGAAAATGAATAAGGCATTTTTATCCCTCTTTAAATGAACATCATTCCAATCAAAACCACCATCCCTGGTCTTGGGAGCTGTTGTACTCTGCCACCTTGTTGCTGTTAAATCACAGCTGTGCTTGTTTGAATAAAGAAGACAAAGAAGAGACACATTTTAAAACTGAGGTTTTTACCGCTGCTCTTGCACTGACTTCCCTCCTGATCCTAGCAGTGTCATTTAAGGCTTTGCTTGCTGCCTTTCTGATTTAATTGTACTTTTGGTGGTTGCTGGGCTTGGAGTTTAGGTGTTAAAGGTCTTTTCTCATGAGCATTTTATTGCAGGTGAGCCTGAGTGATCAGGAGGGGAATGCTGAGTGTCGCAGCATGGGGAGATGTTAGGAGGCAGGAACGTTCCTCTGTCTGGGACCATTGACCCAGGTATCTTATAACCTTGTTTCTGAAAGTGAAAGCCTAACCCCTGTACAGACCCATGGCTATTTTGACTCAAATATGGGTTTTGTTTTGGGAACTTGTTTTTGCTAGCACACTTCTAGTGTGCTCAGTGGTTGTGTTATTAACCTTTTCTCTTCAGAGAAGAGATTTGACTTGAACTGAAATTGCTGATTGATTCCCTTTTTTTTGCTCTCCTCCCTTTTCCCGTTGAAGTCAAGAACCACTTCAAAGGCTCAGATGTGTTGGTGCCAGACGCCAGGCAGTTATGGTTAGAAGAATCTGAAATATAATTGAAAACAAACCTTTGTTAAGCCAGGCGTATCTGGCTGTAGGCTTTCACTTGTGACAGATGAGTGCTCAGCCTCGTCTGCTAGAATTGGTGTCTACACACTTGTCATGGCAGATGAATTCTCTTACATCTGGTAAATGCTTGCAAAATCCGGGAAGTGTGTATTTTAAGGAGGTTTTTCCCTACCTAGGAACCCACGCTGATGCTCAAAAGCTACCAGCATATTTGTGGGATTCCTTGCAGTAATAAAGTGGATCAAATTGGTCTTGGCAGGCTGATTTCAATGGAGATACTCCCCAAGTTCAAGTTCCTCTGCTTGGCAAGCACAGAGTTGTCCTGCTTCCTTTTAAAACTTGTCTTTTCTGTGGGATATAGGATATTGTTTGATGTAATAACAAACATTTGTAGAAAGCATGGATAAGATAGATGTCAGTGTTCATTTCAGTTCTATTTAGTGTGAAAGTAGAGGTTGGCATAGAAGGTTTGTAATCCGGCTCTGTTCTCTTGAAGTCCATGAGGCTGGAGGCTTCTGAGGGAGCCCAGCACTGCCTTTGGGTGCTTTACATTTAACAGCCCTCACTTGCATGATGTTGGCGAATGTAATCTCCTGGAGTGTGAAAGCATGGTCTGTGGTTGCAAGACACAGCGTATATTTTAGGTTTCTGCTTCTTGTACTTATTTCCTATATATAATTTAGAAGAGTGTACCAGGTCAGTCTCGGATTAGAATTTGAACTGTTCCTGTGTGCGTTAACTCAGGTTATTGCCCTGGGACTGGGATGCCAGCCCATGCTCCATGCTGTGCACATACTTTTTGTGACTGCATTGGCATCCCTTTGTCCCTGTTTGTTGCAGGTCTTCAGACTGGGTGTTCCTTAGTTCTGGGGCAGTGGTCCGAGATGCTAAAACCATGAGTATAGCCGAGAGCAGGGAAGCACAACAGGGTGTAGGGAGCTGGCTTCCTTGTAGAGTTTTCTCCTGCAGCCTAAGTTGGAGAAGCGTATCCCTCTGAAATTTAATAGGTTCTTTAGCTGTGTGAGGGTTGCTGAATTTGGTGTTTCTTTCCCTTTTAATTTGCCTCCTCTCCAAAAAGCACTAGCCTCACTGTGTAAGGCTGCCTGTCTGTTGTTTATTATCTCTGTTGCGCTGTGGTTAGTACTCACACATGATATTTCTTTGGTTTCAGTACAGACTGAGCGGGTTGTCTGCTGCTGGATCCAAAAAATGTAAACTATTTATAAATGAAAAATACTCTCCAGTTCTCAAGTGCTGTGTTGTCTCCTCTCCCTCCAGCATGTGCACATTTGGCTCATCTCATGTAATCCTACTGATGTAAATCCAGATCTCTAACAATTTATGGCACCGTGGGCTGCCTGGAGAAATTTTGATGTGACCTTGTGCTCAAGGAGGGGGGGGAACGCAAAGTGATAGTGATAAAAAGTAATGGAAAAAATGTTATTTGGCTGTGTTGCATTCAGTGCAGATATAGGACCAAACTCAGATAAACCTTCCTTCAGAGTTCAGGGATTCTTTGATTTTTCTAGTTGGGCTTGTCTCCATCACAAGCAACTCTTGAAAATTTGGGACAGAAAATTAATGTGGCTTAAAGTGACCTGAAACAACTAGAGTGCTTTTTTTAGCACTCCTTACTCTTAAAATCTGTTAGTTCTGTCTTTTGGGCATGCACTTAGTTTCATATTGAACTGATGGCCTGTTTAGTCTCTCAGGGAAGAAAAATAAGGCAGGATTTAATAATACATTAAGGGAGGCTGGGGCAAGTTTTCTATGACTGTTGGGAAAGCGGGACAGGAGGTGATGCCGAAGGGCACAGGCTGGAGCAAAGACTCAAGCCCAGGAGTGGGAAAAGAGGAGGCTATGAAGTCAATACAGAGTGTTTCATTGCGGAGTTTGTTAGCCAACAGCTGCTGGCTCATTGTAGATAGCAGCAGGAGACTAAAGGCGAGTTCGTTTCTTGGTTGGGATGAGTGCTGCACACTGCCTAGGAGTGATGGAGCATTGATGGAGCTGGTGAGGAGCAGAGGGGTGCAGGGAGCAAAGCTGTACATAATGCGCTCCTGAAAGAGCGGGAATTATTTTGATCTTATAGTGACATGGTTTTCCATGCAGCCGTGGTGACAGTAAATGAGACAGGGCTGTCCTGCTTGCTGCTCAAATCGGGGAGATCAGAGGATAGCTGAACACACAGGTGGGGATTATGGGGGACTGTTACCAGCTGGCAGTCATTTAAATGAAAATGATGGAAACTTTCTCATTGCCAGTGCATTTAGGCAGCCTTTGCCATGTAGCTGTGATTAGTCAGTCTGTAAACTGTGCCAAAGTTTAGTGCTGTAACTGATACATAAAGGAGTAAAGCACAATGACAGTAAATCCAGGACAGTTTCCAAGTTTTCTCTGGGTCCTGTTTGAACTGATAGTGATAATCCCTTATTCTGTTAAATCCAGTTGGTAGGAATACAGGATACAGGGTGTGTTGTTTTTTTTTTTTTTAATTTTGAGTGTTTAGGAGCACCTAAACGCATTTGCACCTCTCTCTCCCGCAAGAGAGCACTTGCTGGAAAAGGCAGCCACAGCCTAGCTGGGACTGGAATGAAGCCTTTAATGTCCTGATTGCATATTAATGAACAGTCAGGCGGGCAGGACGGTGCCAAAAAGCAGTGAACAAGAAAGCCAACAATATCAGCACGAACTTTGCACTCCGCGAAGTGTGAAGTGATGTCGGTTAGAGGAGTTTATTGCACAAGTGGAACACTGCAGTCTTCTTAGATGCCCAAATTTCTGAGCTAGCAAACCTAGGAAGAATAATTGGCCACGGGAGCTCAGTGGGTTCCCATTAACCCATTCTGCTCCCCTTGAAGCAGTCCCTGCTCTCAAGTGTGTTTTGGCTTTGTGGACGCTCACTCCTGAGTGCGCTGTTATGCAGAGGCTGGCATATGAAGTTGTAATACCTCTTGGAGCGCATCCACATCTGGTTTGTATCACCTCCAGTTTTTTTATTGCAAGCTGTAGTGTTGCGTCCAGACCCTTCTCCTTGCCTAATTTTGTCCAGCAGCATTGGGCAAGTGAAATCCGAACCTGGAAAAACCCACAAAATGGGCCAGTGTATAAACTAATGAATATAATGGCTACTGATAGTGGTGTGATTCTCCTGGTATTTGGCAGAAATTTGATCTCTTGGCTCTTGCCCCTTCATTAGCCAAGTTTCTTAATCCTGAACTTGTTACCAAGTGCCTGGGATGTGTTTCATGTGTGAGGTTTCACCATGAGCCCGAGACCTTCTGTGGGTGAATGCCAGTGGTGGCAGGTCCCCACGGGATGCTTGGGGATGGACCCACAGTCGCGTGCAGTGGTTTGTCAATTGCCTCGATTATGTCTTTCTGCTCCACAGCTCCCTCCAGGAATGCACAGTATTTGGCGCGGGGGCTTGTGTCTGCTGTGCAGCCGAGGACTTTTCTATCAGGAGCATTAGGAGTATTTAAGATGATCTTGCAAATATTTTTAGATTGTGTTTTTTTTATTGGCCCCGGGCCAATCTTTGCTTGTCTGTGATGCATAAAGTGGGCTTGAAAAAAATGTTGTTTCTCCTCCTTCCCCTATTTAGACATTTCAGGAATGCCAAGTCTTGTCAGCCTTGGCTTTGCTGGGAAAAAAACATCCCTTGAGGAGCTTGGGGATGTGTTTATGTGATCTCAAAACGTGGGGGGAAGGTATAGGAGGGAGGAAAATAGCAGGTCCTTAACAAAAGCTTGCTTTATCCAAATTGTTAACAAGGCATTGCCATTAAATAGCAGCAACCACACAAAAATTCACCCGACCTGACTTGGCTCTCTGATATTCAGTCTCTTGGTATATCTCATGCTCTCACTTTGCTGGTTCCCCGCTATGGCCCTCGCGGGGTTTTCCAGAGCAGATAAACCTCGGATTTGTAGTATAAACCTGTTTGGAAATATGGACAGATCGCGAAAAGACTTTGCAGTTACTAGTCATGATCAGTTGTTTGCATGGAAACGGACAGATGGAGTCTGGTTTCCTGAGGATTTCTGTATCCAGGGCTGACTAACTTATTCATTGACTTCTGCCGAGTTTTCCTGTTATTTATGCTTTGGCTTTTAGCATGATGCTCCCTTCCTCCTTACTGTTGGTGGTGTGTTTGTGGGGTGTGCAGAGCTGCCTGTTCACTGGACCAATGGGCCTGGTTGGTCCCAGGGCAGGGCTGAAGCTGTGTGTTGGCCCCCGGCCACCTGCCCTCCCTGCCTGCCCTGTTCCGCAGCCCCACAGGGACCTCGCACCCCTCTTGTCTCTTCTCAGTTTTAAACTGTTTGGGATAAGAACACAAGCCTGCAGCCTTGTCTTCCTTGGGAGCAAATCTACAAACAAGTGTAAGTCCTATGCCCCAGTTTTGCGTGATAAACAGATTTGGTGGCTGTGGTGCATTTATCCTCTTAGTGGAGCAGTGGGAGCCCCTCTCCTGTTTTTCCATGCTGTTTTTCATGAACGTTGTGATGGACAACTGGCCCACAGCTTTCCTTTTGCTTCCCTGGGTACGATGGAGTCGTTATGCCCTGTCACCACCACCAGCTGCCCCGCTGATGCTCTGGGGGCTGTCGAAGAGGCAGTGGGAAGCATGCTGAGCTCTGTAAGCTGGCACTTACACCTCGACCCCGATGCCTGCTGCCTGGCTGGACTTTGGAGCTGAGCTCTGCACTGGGGGGGGAAGCTCCAAAGAAGGAGAAAGAGGAAATGTTTGTTTAATTCCTGACGTAATGTAAGGTTCAGAGTGAGCAGATTGTGAAACGGTGTGGAGCAGGGAATTGCGTTGCCCATGGTTTGCAGATAACATGTGCGGAACAGGCAGCTGATGTGGGGTTGGGACTGCAGTGGCCAAGGGGGGTGGAATTATTTGTTTGTGCAGTTTGTTTTTAATTTAAATAACCTTTCTAATCCTCCTACCTCTGAATAGTAAGTGATTCCCTATTTATAAAGGCCTTCCTTTATTATTTGGTCTGAAATACAGGCTGTGCTCCAGCTTTTATGATCAGGATTAATTTTTTTTAATGGGGGCAGTGTGAGTTCCCCTGTGTTTGTTTCCTCCACTGTCGGGGGCCTTCGGCTTCTCTCCATGCCCTGGCCCCAGGGCCAGCCGCCTGCTGCCCTTGTGGCTCTGCTGCTATAAATTAGGCAGCAATGTGTTCCCCACTGGAGCAGGACGGGATAATTGCTCTGGGCAGGTTTATGGTGGAGAGGTGTGAAATGCCCGCTGTCTGTCTGCCCCCCATGGAATTGAAGTGGGTCTGCAGGCAGGCTGGGAAGCAAGCAGCCTGGGAAGGCAGTGTGGGAGAAGGAATATTTCCTCACCATGGGGGAAGGGGAGCTGGTTAGGGAGAAAGCAGCATTATCCATCCCTGGGAGGATATAGGTCTTGAGGTGTGGGGCTGTGGTGCCCATGCTGAGCACTCAGTGGGCGCTTGGGGAGGCACACACTGGAATATCAAAGTGCTGCCTTGGAGTTTCAGAGTCTGCCTCTTCTTTATTAAGGGTGAAGAAGTGACAAAGGAGCCATTCACAGACATATCACAGGGATTTCATGGCAAAGCATGGAGACGGTTGAAGCTGGTTTGACATAAACTTTATGAAATAGTTGGATTTGAATAGCATTTAATCACTCTGAGTTCTTTGCTCAGTCTTTCTCCCCATCTCCCCCATCCCAGAGGAGGCAGGGAGGTGCCACTTGGCTCTGCTGCCCACTGCACAAGTCTATCGGGTGGGTCAGTGCAGGACAGAGTGTCTGAAAATGCCCAGGGTGGAATTTAGGTGTTTGATACAGTCTGATCGTAGTGAGAAAGCAGTCAGGCTCCACCAGGTTGCTGATGCCCTTTCAGGTACAGGACAGTGAAAGAAACACTTCCTGGAGGTGTGCAGAGCATCCGAGAAGTCTTGCTCTTGTGGGCAGGAAATACTCCGCAACGTGAAGCAGCTCCTTCAGGTACCAGTTAGCAGGCAAGGGTGCCTTGTGGTGGGAAGGTCTTGTTTGATGATGCTGTCCCGTCATTTGCTGTTACACGTGTTGACTGCAGGCAGCCACCTCCATACCTGATGCTCCATTGGCCAAATTTGCCTCTTGGAGCTCTGTGGGGTGAACGTAGGACAGGGGCAGGTGAATGGCAGAGGAACAGGTTCACTGAGAATGATGCCCTTCACTTCAGTTGCCAACAAGAGTATTCTGGGTGTGTGGTTTCCAAAAACCAGTTGTTAATGCTTCCCATCCGTTGTCCTCATGCAAACGGCTTCCCTTCTCCTGGCTGTCCAGGCTTAAGGTGTTTTTTAGAGGTCTTTTCTCCTTGGGGGTAGAGATGCTCTGTATCGGTAGGCACACACCTGTGCAGTTTTCTTCACTGAAGTCCTTCCCAGCCCAGAGCTGAACTGCTCTTGCATTGCCTCGTGGGCTGGTGTCCAGTTCTGCGCGTTGGAGATATGGTTGTGATACTTTGTACTGAAAGACAGCTTGCTTTTTTCTTAGCAAAACTAAGCAGAAAACTTCAGATATTGGTAGGAGTTTCCAATTAATTTCATAAAGTTATGAGTAAACAGGAAGGGAACATTTTTCAGCTGCCAGAACATTTTCAGCTGCAGCAACATTTTTAAAGAGTTTGCTTACAAGCAGTTTATTGATCTAGCAAATAAGGGGATAACACCAGCCTGAAGGTGTATGATAGTTAATGTGTAACTATTAAATAGACTTATTTGGACACTTTTTATGTGTTCACATAGCAATTAAAGCTTATAGACCTGTGGAGAGTGTTTTACATGGAGTAAAATGAGAACCTTTATCCCAGAGAAGGTGTTCCTGGAGAAGGTACAGTTTGCGTAATTGTGTTCATGTGACTTGATGTAAACATGGGGCTGCAGGTAAAAAAAAAAAAAACCCAAACCTGTAGGGCTAATTCCTGAGGCCAACAGCAGTATTGCCATATATTATCTTCCCTCTCAGTGGCCAGTTTGGTACATAGAAATCAGTGTTGTTCTGTTGCAAGCCTCCTGAACAGAGGATTATGTCCTTGCTGTAGATGGATTGTTTTTTGTCTCTTGCCTCTCTATTTTGGGGATTTTTTTTGTGACTTGGGGCAGCTTAGGTGGTTATGTCAAAAAAAGTAACGTGACGTTTCTGCTGGTTAGCCTAATCAAGCAGATGCATGTCCTGTAGCTCTTGAGAAGAAGCTCTGCCCTGGTTAAAGCAATCACATAGCAACCAAAGCTTTGTGGGAATGTGGAAAGTCCTTGGTTTCTTTTCCTTATCTTTTTCTTCCCCATACAGGATATTTCATGGAAAGCAAAGATTGAATGAGATGTTGGGGATATATGTAAGCTGTAGCTCCTCTTTTTTGCTAAAAGAAATGAAGTCTGAAAGCCAGACTTGTTTTAGGTCTTTGCAGCAACTCCTTTTCCATGCTCAAGCATGTGCACGCAGGGGAAAAAGGATGGAGGGCAGCCTGGGTCAGTTTGTGTAGGCATGATTGCAGAGCTCCTGATAAATATTGACACCAGATTTCTTGGCAGCGATGCCATTCCTGAGATGCCCTGGGAGTGAGAGATCCTTCAGTGATGCTCACTGTTACATGAAGCAGCCCCTCCTGGGATGGTGGAGGCGGTGAGTAAAGGGGGAGAAGGTCAGCCAGTGTTAGTGGTAGAGCTGAGAATCATAGTGCTGAAGAAAAGAAATACTGTGGTATCGCATTGTGAGGTCTCTTAATGAATGGGTGGATGGTCTGATGGATAGCACAGAGATGGGACATCTTGGTATGTCTGTTCTGGCAGTCTGGTACAGGTCTGAACACAGGGGATGCACACATCTACTCTGCTCTTTGTGCCACAGGACAGCTGTTACTTCTTCACATCTTTAAAAAACAAAAAATAACTGCCAACCTCAGAAAGGGGAAAATAGTAAAATTCTGGTTTTCATCAGGCGTTGGCTGCCTGGGCTTTGCGTCGTGGCCAGGGTGTTTTGCTGAGCATGTGTGAGAGAACCTGCCTTCTCTGCTGTGGTTCTAGAGAATGCACTGGAGGATTGTTAACATCGGCCAGATACCTCTGTAGTACAGCTTTGTAGTGTAGTCTGGACAAAAGGTTAAATTGGGCAGTCATTTCTGCAGTGTTATTTCCTATACAACACTCTGGAGAAAGTTCGGCATCACTTAGTTAACTTTTGCAGAGCCATTTCCCGTAGGTGGTGTTAGAGAAAAGCTAGGTTATGTGTTTCCAGTTGCAGCAAAGTTATTTTCTCCTATAAAATGCAGTACAACTTATTTTTACACTTTTTTTTTTTCTGTGGCTTGCAAAAAGCTTTAGTGGGGAGCTGGTGTGTTTGGAAAATTCAGAAAGTTTTTTATTTCCTACCTCACTTGCTGTGACAAATTGAGGAAAATGTGTTTTTAAATGTGGCTTTGTTGTGGTCGAGCCAGGCTTGGAATACAGAGTCTCCATTAGCATGTGCTCCCGTGGTGCCGTGAGCCAGTGGCCTGTCTGGCCCCATGTCCTGCTCCGGACAATGCTCAGTTTAGGAAGGACTGAGAAAACTGTGCAGCTGACAGCCAAGTTGCAACCTGCCCAGAGGAGAAGCTGTATCTCCTCTCAGTGGCTTCACAAATATGCTAGTGAGTTGCATGGATGTTTCTCTGTGGTTTTTCACCCTGTGATGTGCTGTTACCCTCTGGTCCCCTTGGACTTCTCTCATCTCTCCCATGACCTCGTTTGTGAGGTGCCTTGGGTTCTCAGTCATGGTTCATCTTGGCTTCCCTTCATCTTTTGCATGTGAAGGGCTGCACTTTTTCCACTGCTGTCTGCTTTGAGCAGCGATGCTTTCCACGAGCCCCAAGAGTTCTTTTCCCGATTACCACGAAATGGTGACATTTCTTCTTATTCTCATCATAGAGATGAATTTACCTTCTCTCAGAAGGATGTGGTTTGAGTTCTACAAGCAGTGAGTACACCTGCGGCCCTCCCCATGCAGTAACAAACCTTGGGAGCACCTTCTGCATTTGTTTTTCAAATAATTGCTTTTCAGAGCATGAGGCGTTGGTGCGAAGCCAAGGTGCCTTTTTCCCCATGAGAGGTGCAGTGTGAGTGGTGAATGGTGAGCTCTTTGGCACAGTGCCTGAGCTTGCAAGGACCACTCAGAAGAGTGAAAGGGTAATTCTGTTCTTGGCCTAATTTTAGTGTTAGCTTTTCTGTTTTCTGTGCAGCCAGGAGGCCACCCATGTGGAATTTTGTTATGGGACTTTTTTGGTTTTTGGAGGCCATCAGGCAGTTTTAAGATGGCGTCTACTTTGGGTTATGCCTGAGTAAGATGGGCTCAAAGCAGGAGTCAAGTATCCATCAGCCTTTTAATGTCTCCCTGCAGAATTTGTTGTTGGATGCAGGCTTTGTTAGGTTGAAGGGGTTCTCTGTGCTTGAAACTGGGACTGGAGCCTCTACTGGTGTAAACACACCTTCTGGTGGACAGAAACAAAGGTAGCTATAGCAGAAAAATCTGATCTCATATGCAGCAGTAGAATTTCAATAATAATAGTTAAGAAAAATGAGTGTATCCAAGTACCTTCTGAATCCCGCAGTTGTGCAGGACTTTGGGTCCTTAACTGCTTCCTCTACCAGAAAAATAGGGAAATGTTCCCTTCCCATCCCTCTAACCCTGTACAACATGGAGCCGATAAAAATCTATAGAAAAGAAAGTTTGTTCCTTGACTCAACTGTAATAGCTGCCCTCACTTTGAATTAGCTGTCATGCTGTCAGCTGAGAAACTGCACAAGTTCAAGGAGTTTCTCAAATAATAAATCAAGGCATCTATCCAGCAAAGTACATCATGGCCCTTTGAAGCAGAGGAAATAAATAACTTCCTGGTCTGAAGGCAAAATGTGTGGTCAGCTTTGGCACCTGACTGATGCTAATGCAGGATTTGAGCTTAGCTCAAGTGTGCCAACAAGGAATGTGGAGAGCAGGAGCAAAGGTGGGTTCCTAAACTGCCTACTTTACCTGCCAAGAGCCCTGCTTGCCCAAGACTCCTGAAAGGCTGAGAAATTGAAGAGGGAAAAGCTGCAGCTGCTCGAAGTACGGGCTGTCTCTTAATCCTGAGAAGTCCTGAGATATGGGAATTCGGAAGAGCAAGAACATGAACTTTCTAAAATATTATTGGCTATAACTTTTCCTCTTTCTGAGTATTTTTGCAGCTTGAGTTGCACAAATAAATAAGTCTGGCTTTGTATGTGGAAGAGTTGAAAAATAGCACCAATAAAAACTGTAAAGACTTCAAACATTTTTTTTAAATAGTACTTCTGTAAAAGATGTGGCATTACATGCTGGGGTAGAGCGTGATAAAGATTGGTACTAGTGTTTTTCACAACTCGGTCATAAGCTGCACAGCTGTCCCAGTCTCTCCTGGTAAAGCCTTTCTGCCTGTATACATCACTGTAGATGTGTTGCCTCATGCATATGTACATGTTTATGTGCTTGTAGCTGCACATGTCTGGAATCATAGTGAAACAGTCACGTACATGTGCAAGTTATTTAAGCTAGCGTGCATGCTGATTTGTGACATTCTGCTGTATACAAGGAATATAAAGACTGGCACGTAATGGAAAGCAGTAGTAGATTTAACCATCCCCTGGCTTCTTTGTGGTATTCTTTGGGCAGACTTAAGCAGCAGCTGCTTCTGCTTTGAAACCCTTGCTGATGTCCCACTGCTGTCCCAGTGGTGAACAGCAGTATAGGAGTTATGCTCAAATATGAATGCTTGTTCTGATAGATGGCCCTGCTCTTAACACGGAGCTTTCTGTAGCACATCGTATAATGTCATACTCTAGGTCATAATTATTGTAATTACAGTGGTCACTTAGATGTAGAATCAATGTAAGGAAAGCGTCTACAATGTCAAACAGATCCCACCATTGCCTCTGATCTGCTGCTTAAGCCTCTTCCCAGCTGAAGATGACAGTATAGCTGTCTTCCATCAAGCACTGTGGTTGCGATTAGGTAAGGGTAGGGGAAACAATCTCTGCTGTTTTCAGGCCATGTGCAGAGAAAGATGTTTATCAAGGAAAGCAGCTCTGCCTAGGACCTAAAATATGGAGTAAATTAACTTGAAAGTCTCTTGTGGCTTTTCATTGTCAAGTAAAAGGTAGCTTCATGGTAGATTTATTTGCCTTGTTTTGCAGCAAATACATTATATATAGCTTGGCTTTAATTTCTCTTGATCTAGGTGGAAATGGTTTCTTTTAAATTCAGCCTTTCTGTCTTGAAGGTCAATTAAAACAGGTTGGAGGTGAGGTAAAATAGAGGGACAGAAAACTTGCTTCTTGGTGTATCTATTTCTGTAATGTTATCTGTGCATGTGGTTTTATTTCTAGCACTTTGTTCCAGGGCTTCCTCTAAGACTGAACAAATTGAGTCAATTGGATGCAGTACAGCTTCCAATTTGGGGTTAGAAATCCATTAAATTGCTTGGTGCTTTATGGGCAATAGAAAAGTGCTTGGAATGGAAGTGCTTTATGATTGGGCATTGATTACTCTAAAGGAGAAAGGGTGGATGCCTGTGTAAACCACACACCTCCAGCCACGATGGCCAGCTTTAGGGTTTTGGTTTTTTTTAGCTTGAAATGTGCATGTTTTGCCCTTAAAATGTTATTCTTTATTACAAAGAAGAACTGTTTTTAAGCTGAAAATGGAGAACTGTCTGCTGTGTGTTTGTTCACACCTCTGAGGGATTAGGGTTGGCCATGCAGCGTGCAGTGCTGCCAGCCACTGACTGCCCCACAGGTAACTAATCCCTTGGCTGATGCTTTGAGGTTAGATAGATCGTTCCTTTCCAAGCACAAGATCTTTGGTGTTAGTCAGCCTCTTTGTTTCAGTCCATGCATTAAAAAGTGCAGGGAATGTTCTTGCTTGGGTGGATTTTAAACTGAGTAAACTTAGGGTGGGCATAACAAGAAGTCTGGTGGTGTAATTCCACTTGGACTGCTACTGGAATTGGAAGGGAGTTTGTTTCCAGTGTAGAAAGCTGTAAAGTTGTCCTGGTATTCTGTGACACCAGGGCTGTTGCCCCAGGTGGGAAGAGCAGAGCAGGTTGGGACCGACCACCAGCCTCTGTCCTGGCTGGTACAGCTGAGTTCGCTGCTTTGGGTCTGGGCAGTAAGCTCATTCAATTTTGCAGCAGATCTAATGAGAAGAGCTACGAGTCAAAATCTCAGCAAATGCATTTCCTAGATGATGGCACAGCCAATAGGGGGTTGATGCAGAGCACTCTTGGTGAAACGGGGCAGTGTAGCATAACTAGCCAGAGCTGATGGGAATGAGTGAACAGCAACTCTTCCTCTGTAGGCGGGCAAGAGATGATTCAGCCCAGCTCTGCAGTGTCAAAGTGGCATCAAGTGCAGGAGAGATGAGAGCAAGCTGGTGAGTCCCTGTGCCTGAGCTGCAGGCTGTACACTGTTTTTGTAAGACATTTTTTTCCCCCTAAGTCTTTGCCTGACTAGTTTTAAGCAGCACAATATTCCTTTGTGCCGCTTCCAAGCAAGCGTGTTTTCTGGAGAAGATCGGTCCTTGCTGATTAACTATTAATAAGAAGAACCAGGAGAGAATGAAGTGCTAAGCAAACATGGCGAGAGCGGGTTGCCTGCCTTCTTCTCACCGTTAATGATTGACGGGGCTTTGCTCTGGTGTGGCTGGGTGATGCTGTGCCCCGTGCTGCCATGGACTGGGCATGGCTAAGCCATGCTTACTGTGGGCTCCTCCAAGGGGCAATGCCAGATGGGTGCTGAAACTTCCGAACACTAAACTTAGGGTTTAGTGCTCTTCCTGATTGGGGCAGTGGATGCGAACATGGTGCTGCTGAGAGCTAGGCCTGGTGATGTGTTTATGGAATTAATATTTCTGACAAACTGTGGTGGTGCAATACTGGAAAAATGTCTTCTTGGCTAGTTAAGCACTCTTGAGTTTACCAGAAGTGCTTGTGGACATGATTGAAACCACTTGCATCCCCAAAGAGAGTATAGCACGTTACAGTCCTGCGTTATAGGAGAAAACATTTCTTAAAATATGGGTTATTGGATATTGTTGAATGACTGTTGACCCTGGGTGTTTTCTTAAGTCTTGGAAACTTCTGAACAGTGTTTGGGGAGTTCTGAATTATCTCTTTTCCATCTGCACTGTACCTGTAGCCCAGAGATGGATTTTGCAAAGTCGAGTGGTGAGAGGGTTAGGTTACCTTCACTCGAGTGGATTGCAGTGGATCCTCCCAAGCATCTGAAAAAGCCAAAGATTTAACATGTTTTTGCTGCTGTGAGTACCTGTGAAAAAATTGTACAGCTTTCAGATGGAAATATTGGCATTGCAGAAATAGCAGGCTTTGAAACTGTAAATAGCACTTACTGCTGATTTGTCAATATAGCTGTTGTTATCAGTTAATGGAGGCTAGCAGTTGTTCTAAGGGGGATATGTATAGTAAATTATACAGTTGTTAATCCTCAATAAATCTGTTTAGTATGTTGAATACACAGTGGGGAACCTTAATTGAAAATGTTAGTAAAGAAGTCATGGCCTTTATTGATTTGCTGAAGAGAGACAGTGGTGATGGAAGCAGGAGCAATTTGTTTCATGAGTATTTTGCTTATGAGCTAGGCTTTCAGTCATTGCTTTAGCAGTTTAAGATGGCAAAATATCTAAGAAAGACATCTGCCATCAAATTAGAAAAAGGTGAGTTTGCTCTTATGCAGTGGGAGAGGCAAATTGTTAATTTTGGTTTTAGGGTCAGTCTTGCTCATGATAGTAAGTAGTACTTTAATTGAAACAATAAACACAGAACAAACCCTGTGGGTGTCTGGGCAGATGAGTAGAGTTTATTTATGGGTTAAAAAAACGTTCTACATCCTGCTTTTCCTTCCAACTTTTTACCTGTCACCAGTGGCAAACCAGAGTTGCTTTATGTTAAATTAAATATGGTTGTTTTTATTTAGATGTCCATGCTCCCTTTTGAAGTGTGTTTGCTTTGAGATAAACCTTGCAGCCAGTGGCTCACTCTTCTGGAGAGAATCGGTCTCCTTCAGGCAGTGCAGCTTAATAGAAGAAGCAGCAAATAAAGTGAAAAATTGCTGCAATTAAATACTGCCTGCTCTAGCCCTGCAGCATCTCTTGTTCTCTGCATACAGTGCTGCCTTTGACTGGGTTGTCTTGTCAGGAGCAGAATGTGCAATCCTAATGGGAGGGTTTGTAGCCTCTGTACTACAGGCCATGTGGCTGCTGCTGGTGTCTTTCAGAAGCAGAGAAAGCGTTGCTGAACCACCTTGTCATAAATGCTTACTTTGTCTGGCTGTCTTCTGCTGGGTTAGGTCCCAACGGGCTGCCAGGAGAGGGAAGGGGCCGTGTGCGTCCCCAGCTGTGAGCACTGCCAGGGCTGGTGGGGCACTCTGCAAGGGTTCACAGTCCTCACCGCCATTGAGGCCATTGGATGACTTTCAAATTACTTCACCTCTTGAAATCTCACTTCACTTTTTTTGGAGGGTGGAGCAGTTGAAATACTAAGGAAGACTCTTGTTTTGTGGACCAGGATCAAGCCCTGGTGAAATGAGTACCCTAATGTGTCTCCTAATGCTGCAGAGTCATGGCAAGGGGTCTGTGAGCACCTGGGTTACCCCTATGCTATACACTTTTATGTGTTTTATACATGTGTGATTAAGTAGATTAAGTTGAAGATAATCTTTATTTCTTTTTTTTTTTTAAAAAAAAATAAACTATTTGGAGTACTTGGAGGGCATGGTCTTCCAAGCAAAATAATGAAAAGGCAGAAAGGAACTCTCCTTTAGTTTTGCTAATGTTGGTAAAATAAGAGAAAGTAGGATCCTTGGTTTCTTAAAAACACGTGTAAACTGAACAGGGCCTACAATAACCTGTCACTGCCATTTTAAAGAGACAAATAAGCCTGTAGAAGTTCCTTGTTGTAGCAGATGTGGAAGTCCCAGCAGCTCCGTGGTGTTACTCAGTGCTCCTGCAAAAGACTTCTCTGCCTTTCCTTGGGCACCAGGAGCGTGGCCGCTCCTGTGCTGCCTGCCAGAGCTGGGCAGCTAGCAGCGATTGTGTTTTTCCTGGTGCTGGTGGTTGCTTACCAGGCTTGTCTGTGCAGGCATCTTCACATGACAGACGTGTGGGCTCTGTGTGCTTGTGAGCCCAGAGTGGCAAAGCAGGACCAAGGGCTGGGGCTGAAAGTGTCCCCGCAAGTTCCTTGAAGATGAGAAGATAGTTCTGTAATTCCTTGGACCATATCAACCGCATGCTAAATTAAATTGTAGTCTGGCACAATGCTTCTCAGTGATGCGGTTTTAATTAGTGTTCTTTGCATTAATGACTGCAAGCATCTGCTGGAATTGGTGTGGTATTGATTCTTTGGTGATCATGCTACAGGAATTTCCTTTAGACAGGATTGTTGGTCAGGACTGAGAGTGATTCATGGTGCAGTTCTCTTGGTGTCTGGGTGACCTCTCAAAGTTTGTCTTCACTGTCAAATTAGCTCATGTTATGGCTTGAGGGTTGCCCTTAAGTTGACTCCCTTCTGCACATAAAGCCCCTTATATGAGCAGGCTATTAACCCAAGCTAATATGATGCTGATGATGATTTGAGCATAAGTAAAGCCTGAGTGAGCACATTCACTTAGCTGCTAACAGGACCTCTCAGTGATGGGGCACAGCTTCACCCACAAGTGCTGTTTGTTCTTGCCATGTCGTTTAGAGACCTCATCTTGTTTCCAAAGCACTTAAAACAGCAAACTGGGTCATTCACTCTTCTGGTGCTGCATATTTTGTGGTTCTTACCTTCTAAAGGAGATAACTCTTGCTGGTGCTTGCTGTGGGACAGCAGTGTCCCTTCTCTTCTATGCTGGGTGCCTTGCACAGACAGACTGAGTTCTCTGGGCTAGACTGCAAAAGAAATCGTGAGGGCTGCTCAATGCAGCCATGGGCACACCAGGAGCTTGAGCATCCCAGAAGTGATGCAGCCTGGTCAGTCCAAGTACGGCTCAGAAGTCGGGGAGCTCATGCCTGAGGCTGGCTGAAATGGAAGGCGTAGTGCAGAGCCTTAAGTGCATCCTTCAGCTAAGATGTATTTCTGTTCTTTGTACTTCCTGACTGCAGGCCTGTTATGCTGAGTTTGAATAGAGGCAGTAGAATAGAGGCAGTGAGGAAGCTGATGGGGCGTAAGGATCTGATTCTCTATCAGTTTAGCAGGTGGATTCAAAGGGAGCACAGGAAAGTGGTGGTGATGAGGAATTGCTCACCCAACCTGAGTCCAGGTTTTGTCTTCTGGCAGTGCATCAGCCACTTCAAATTAATCCTCCAAAAGCTAATGCAGGACTGCACATCTAGTACGTGAAAGTGCCTTCTGACTCTCATCACTGTGGTGGCTTATCAAACTCCATTTAGTGGCCATTCATTTTATAACGAATTGAAAAACTCCCATGTAAAGGAAGTTGTTGAGGTGCAGTGCAGCGGTGGGTAGCTGGCACTAGCTGTGGTAGGAGGCCAATTTTCCTTCAAGGGAATAGAATTGGGACTTCTTGCGCACAAGTTAAAAATGGACTTAAGCTACTTGGTTCTGTCCTTATGGTCCACGCAACCACCTGAATCCTTGCCATCTCTTTGATTGCTTTCTTCTTCAGTGTTAAGCCTGGTGTGTCGCTGCTTATGAGGACTGCCATCTCTCTGGAAGCTCAAAAGCTTGTTTTAAATAAAAATTAGAGTGTGATTTCTTCTCGGCACAGCTGTATACTTCTAGTATGGGTAATGTGTTCCCTCACTTGCTCCCCTGGCCCCCATCCCCATGCTAACTCAGCTGTGGCCGTGCTTTTCATACCCAATCAAGTGTGCATGGGGCCTCCATTCCAGCACTGTAAAGCCATCCACAAACATGTGGGAAGAGGATGGTGCCTATTCAGTAAGCTGTCGACTAGGCAGCTATCTTTCGACAGATTAGCCAGAGGAATTTCTGTCGCAGGGCTTGATTGTTCTGAGCCCTCGACTCCCTTTTGTGCAGGAGCAATGAAAAGTTGTGTTATGACAATGGTTGACAAAGTGCTTAATGAAAGCCACAGTTGACAGTGGCAGAACTTTGAGCCATCCTCCTTTTCTCCAGTGCCTGTCATCAAAAGGTGCAGAAATACTTTTGACATAATCTTCTGCACTGACAGATAAATGGTTTTGATGTAACCTTCACCTCACTGAGCAGAATTCAGCCATCATCATGGTGAGCAGAGAGCAGGAGCCACAATTGTCTCTGTTCCTTTGTCTGCTGAGCCAGCCGAGCACCTCTGTTTTCAAAAGAGAGATGGCTTTTCTCTGCACTGGTGAAGTTCCCAAAGCAGAGCCAAGCCTTCTACATGAACTCTGTCTACCTCGTACCTTGCCAAAGGAGGCAGGACTGGCGTCTCATGGTTCAAAGAGCTGACTAACCCCTCGTTGCTGGCAGCAGGACTCTGTATGACAGCATTATTACTTTCAGGAGGTGGTTGCAAGGCAGGCTACATACCTGGTTATTTAACAAGGCTTTTCTTTCAGTCTCTGCAATGTTCAGTGATCCACGGTGCCATTTTCACAATGCTAACTAAAGGCAAACACTGCTTTCTTATTTAGAGACTGGAATGGATGAAGAGACAGAACAGAGCCTTTCCCACATTGATTTAACAGATTCTAAGTTCCTGATTATAAGCGTCTTTGTGACAGGAGGGGAAAAACCCTACATTGTTGGATTAGCCAATACAAGGAAGACTTGAAGTATGGGATAAATAATGTGCAGAGCACTTCTCATGCAATTCAGTTGAAATAAAGTTTAAAAAAACCCACAAACTTCAGATTAGCTTCTATTCAACAAGGAAAAAACAATGTGCGCATTAGGTGCCACTCAAGTAAGCTCTGCTCAGTCTTCTCTGTCATCTGCAGAAGTTTCTGACCTTTGTAGGATGATTCCCTGAACATGCAGTCCAGGCTTTTGTCCAGGATTTTTGTTGGTTGTCTGAATTCTGTTTTCTTGCCACAGTTGCCTTGGAGGGATCAAAACATCATCCCATGAGTAATTCGACAGAAACACGTACCCATGCAGAGAAGCAGGCGGGACACTGGGCAGCCTGCCTTCTGCGTGGCTATGCCCATGCTTGGGCTTGGCTCCCCCCTATGGAGATGTGGCTGACCGCACACCAAAGGCATGGGCTCTCGGGACTGGCATGAAGCACTGCACATGATGCTTTAAAACCTGTCACTGGTACCCGAGATAGCTCAGGTGGTTTAGAGAAGTGCTGACTTGGGAAACGATAGGGGTTTTGGCTTTGGGTTTTGAGGGCTCTTTCTCTGAACAAGACATTTGGGAACACAGAAACATTTACTCAGTGAGCTTTTACTCTACTGCACAGCATCAGACCAAGAAGCTCCTCGAAAGAATGCTTTCTATGCTATGGGAGTGCAGAAACGTGACAATTTTCAGTAATGGGATAGCTGTGCCCCCAAGCTTGGCATCTCCAACCAGCCTGCGTTGCTGGTCTGCTTGGCTTGGGGAGGCTGTGCTGACAAGGGTGTTACAGTCCCTGCAGTGCTTTGTGCACTGCTGTGCATTTGGGGCCTGTGCTTATTGCCGGGGAAGTGTCATATGCACTCATGACCTCAAGTTTTGAGTTCCCTTCTTTATTTGCGTTATTGGAGCCCAACCAAGATTGAGGCCTCATTTCATCAGCATTGGGCAAACTGAGACAATACCCACCTCAATTTTATTTACAGTCTAAGTAGACAAGACAGACAAAGGGTGGCTGTGGAAACAAAAGCTCTAGAGAGGTGATGTGACATGACCCGGTCACGCAGCAGGAGATTAAGAGAGCCAGGAATAGACAGAGGTTTCCTGACTCCCGGTCCCAGTCATCTATCTATTGGAGCACGTTAATTCTTTCTCCCATTTGCATGCTGTGACTGTCGTGCTAAATACTGTCTGGTGAGGGGATCAGAGTTCTGGGAAGCACAGCCTTTGATTGCTAGTGCTTCAGGGTAGAAATTCCTGGGTGTATGTTAATGTAAGTTAAAATATATCTAGTCTTAGAAACTGAAGGAACTATTTATTTTGGTGTATGTATTTAATTTCAAGTCTTCTGTTTATTTTGCACTGATCCTGTGTTTCTAGTTTTCGCTTCCCTCTGGACTTTTGAACAGCATTGTTGTTGGATGATGTTAGATGGCTGTTGGAGTGTGGGGAGAAGTGAAGACTTTGGTGTACTCAAAAGTGGTATTCACCTGTACTTCTGCTGCGAACATTGCTATCCAAAGAGCCAGCTTACATGTGCAATGACTTTGATGTTCAGACTTCTTAAGTGGAAGCAGCAGTAATCAGAAAGGTGCTTTGGATGGTTTTGTATCATGAAATCTTTTAATTGTCTGAAGACTTTTTTTTTTTAACTTGTGAACTTGTGGGGTTCGCATCAGTGTCACTCAGTGTTTGAGCACTGGCTGAGCGGGGGTCTGGTTCCTCTGACAGGTGTGGGGATGATCGGTTTGGTGCCTGTGATTCTCAGTGCTTGGTTCATAAAACAGCCTCTTAGCCTATTGCAGAGGAATGTTTTGAGGATACCTTAAGAAATGGAAAGATTTGCAACAGTAGAAGAAATAGAAATACATTAAAACAAATGACTGTGGTTGTATTTCCCCCCCTCACAGTTTGTCGCTAGTATTTCTGTGTCAGCTTTATCTTTATTGTGTTGAGCCTATAGGACATTACCTGTTGTAGTCTCTCATTTAGCCTGTATATCAGGCAGGGACAAGCCTCAACCCAATTTTGCTGTGTGGTTTAAAGAAAAAAAAAAAAGATAGTAATGTAATCTGTGGGCAAATTGCACTTTAATTCGTAATTGTGCTATGAATATGAACTTGGCTTTCAAATGCACTCTGAGTTTAAACTGCAGTTTGACTTTTATTTAGATAAATGCCTTTGAGTTCATAGTGGAATGGATATCTGCTGTAGGCTAGTATTGATTTAAAGGTCTCTTGAGTATTTTAAAAGACAGAAGGGGCTTACAGGACAGCATATTTTAAAACTAGATGCTTGGTTAGGTTTTACCCTTCTGTGTAGTTTCAGGTCTAGATTCTGTTAAGAGCTAGCCCGTGGTGTTGGTTTGTAGAGCCATTGTTCACAGCAGGTATTGGCAAAAATTGAATGCTTCAAGCAAGATGCAAGGAGCAGTCTTCGGAGCTGGCAGCTCTCAAGTGGTGGGAAGCTGTGCATGAGAACTATCGAATGGTTCCCGTGTGCAGGGGAATGCTTTGAGGACTTCCCATAAATGCATTATAGGAGGGCAGGTGATCAATAACTGCATTTTAGCTCAAAAGAGGTGTTTATCGCTTCCTGCTAATCTTGCAAAGTCGGTAAGCTTTGTAGTCTTTCAAGTCTTGGTGTTTGCCAGTGTTGCCTTATTTCTAGATTTCTCTCTTGCGTTACCGTGCTGTGCAGAGGCTTAGCAGAAGCAATTCAAACCGGAAGGCTCTGCAGTCTTCTGGCAGCTGCCTTGTTTTTGCGTCCTTCACCTCTTGGGTCATGTAGTGTTGGGTAAAAGTTCAGTAGGTGCCTCGGTGACTTAGGTCCTGTTTACCTGTTTGGGCTGCAGGTGTGCTTGGGTTCTGTGGGCACAGCTTTGAAACAAAGAAAATACACAAAACAGGAAAGATTGGCCAGTTTTCTAGTCAGACTGGCTTGGTGGTTTGAATAAGCAGCTGAATGTTTGAAGGCTTATCTAATATCGGGCCATGAATCTTTTGGGTCGTGTTCAGAGGTGCAGTAAGAGGGTGTAACCTCCCCGCAGAGGAGACAGGGGAGTTTTTTCCCCAGGATAATATCCTAGAGCAGGGTGTGGAACAGGGTTAAATTAAAGTAGGTCCCCCTCACAGTTTCCTTACAACTTATTGTGGTTGTTCTTCTGCTACCACCCATCAATTTGCCTCCTCCCCCTTTAGATTACACACTCACAGGAACATGCCAACACTGCATACATCATGTTAATTAGGCCATTTGTTAATTTCTGCATCATTAGTCACTTGGTCCTAATTGATCTGTGCTCTGTCCTTAGCTGCAGGTCTGACCTGTTGTGTGTGGTGTGCTGACAGTGTGGATCCTGGAGGGGGGACTTCGCTGTTGCAATCTATGATGCTACAGCAGAGCGTGGCGAAGCTCTTGCTTGTGATTTTCCATCAATGCTTTATTTGCGCTATTTAGTCTGTTTGTCCCTAGCAATCCTTGCAGTGCGTTCCTCCCAGAAGGCCATTGAGCTCTGTTTCTGAACACGGGTGTCGTGTGAGCAGGTCTGCTCTCCCACTGGGCTGTTAGCAGATAGTACAGCACAACCTGTTTGCCATCCAACAGGGAAGTGCTATAATATGATGGAGATCTGGGCTGTCCCATAGTTGGAAGGCATTGGTTGGGGTTGTGGAGGACCAAAGTGTGTACTACAGTCTGATGGGCTGGAAGCTGTAATAGCTGATTAAAAAAATAGTGATATAATAATAATATGATCTTGTTCAAAAATGTAGCATGTGTGACATTTACCGATAGTAAGTGTACGTACCTGTGTGTATATTTTGTATGTAACACGATTTGTAAAAATACTGTGTGAATATAGCTTTGAAATATTTAGCGGAAAGTTTGTTGATTGTTTGTTCAGACTTTAATTTGTCAGGAAATATCCTATTCATCTGTGATTAGTTTTGTGGTTGTGAATAACCAATAGAAGAATAATAAATGTAATTGTGTAATATAAAGACAAATTAAAACCACACTAATGCAAAACAGGAAAAAGCTTAGGGAGAGCTAGATAACATTTTGATCGTGGAACTAAACTCACATATTCAGAAAAGAGCTGCTCTGCTGGGTTTAAGTGCTCTTGTTGATAACCCAACAACTCGCCCTCGCAGTGCAATTCAGAATCATTTCCAGAATAATTAAGACGACTGTTTTGCTGAGCATGGTAACTGCACTATGCTGATCCCACTTTTTTTTTTATTTTAACAGAAACCTGAGCTACAACAAGCTGATGGAGATTGATCCGTCTGCCTTTGCAGAGCTGTTGAACCTGCAGGAGGTGTAAGTATTCTTTCAAAGGTTTTAATTGCATTTTGCTGGGGTGGCTTGTGGGCCAGGAGGAAATTTATGTATAGTTTCCTAAGACAGTCCCTTTAGCTGACTTGAATGAGCAGATCTCATTTGGTGTGGAGGGTTTTTTCCTCTGTATTGCACCTGTGCTGGTTTTTTATAACTAATCAATTAGCACAACACAACATCCCAATTAAAACAGTGTAGCTCTTATTGGAAATCATTGGAGTTGGCCTCCTTCAGTCTTGTGCAGTGTTCTGAGAGAGCTGTTCAGCTGACAAACCTGAACACGCGCGCGCACACACACACACACACACACACAGAGCTCCTTGCTGAAAGTGTAACCCTGAAGCAAGGCAGAACAGTCTGGATGGTGATACCTGATGCCAACCTAACCTAAATCTCCCAGGAAACAAAGGTGTAGTGTAGTGGGGAACAAAGCACTTAAGTGTGTCTCCTCCTCTGAGCTCCTTCTGGGACCAGAACAAATTCTGTTTGAAGTCTGCTAGGAGAGGCTGAAACAGCAGTCTTCTGCATTGGTGGGAGAAAATAAGGAGAGCATGAAGGTCCGAGTGCTGCGCCAGACCTTCCTTGCTGTTGAAAGAAACCTCGTTTGGAGATTGGAGGGGTTTCCTAGCTCCTGATCTGGGTTAACGCTCAGCAGTTGCACTGGCAGAGGAGCTGTGCTTGTCAGCTATTCAATGATTCCCGATTTTTGGGGTTTGAAAAATGAAAGTGGCTAAAATGGCAAGCGGTGGGTTGAGGTAATGAGCTGGCGTTTGACTATTGAATCGCTGGCATACTTGAGGTTTGGGCTCTGTTTGAAGAGCTACTGATGCCTCATGGGAAACTGAAAAAACATTTCCTTTCTGAAACAATACTGCACTCTGTGTATATCTTGCATTTTCTCTTGTTCTCCGTCTGTCTTCATTAAGTGTTGTCTCTGAGGCTTGTGAAGGGGCAGGATCCTTTGATCCTTAAATAGGGAAAAAAGCTTGCTACAGTGGGAGTTTTGCCCGACTGATGCCTGCAGTCCTGGACCTTGGGGATTAGTGTAGCCTCTCCCCCCTGGACTGAGTGCCCCAGCTTCCCTGTTTACACTAATAGCAGGGACTTGCTAGGAATCATGGTTAGGTGAGGAATAGGCATCAGGAGTGACTACAGTGCTCTGAAATAAGTTCATTGTGATCATCCTAGGCAGCAGTCAGGGAGAGGAGGGAAAGTGATGCAAGTTAGCAAAATGCTGTCTTATAGGATCTGTTTTCTCAACTTCTCTTTGAACTGCAGAAAGCCTTAAATTACTCTGTGCTTAAAGAAGAGAATTGTAGCCCTGATCCCATGAGACTTTAGAATTATTCTAACATGATTGTGGCTTAAGGAATAGCTTTTATTTGTGGAAGTGCCTGGAGGCGTGTGACTTGAGGGAGCGTTGGGCTGGGAAATGTGTATGGTTTCTGATCCCTTAGGTAGGGAGCTCCCCGTGCAAAGCACTATGTGTGTTGAGAGCAGGACAAGCCCTTTACTGAACAGTCAGCAGCTAAAAAAAGTCAGGGTTCGAGGGAGGTAAGTAGTGCAGCCTGCAAAGTAACAGTGCAGATAAGAGCTGCTTGCTGTGTTAGAAAGGCACGGATAGGGAAAAGGGAGAAAGCAGAGGAGTGAATAGGAGGGAAAGGAGGCAGTCAGAAATGGGAGACTTGAAGGGATGCAGAGGTCTGGAGTGCAGCCTGTAAGGCAGGCTCTGGAAAGTGTGAGGGAGAAGCTCTATTAAAAGCCCTATCTACCAATCTTGGTTGCTTTTGAATAACAGCTAAACCACAGACCACTGAAATAAACTGCTTTTCACAGAGAGAACCACATCTGTGCTGCCAGAGCATCTCCTTTCTGAGGTTTTTTTTTTTAAGCACTTTACAAACATTCATGAAATAAGCATCATGCTGTGGCATGTCTTAAGAGCAAGTCAGTGTTTTGCTGTGTGCGCTGTGCTGGGCAAACCAAGTCACCCTCAGGGGAAGAGATTGCCCCAAATAACAGATGCATTGATAAGGCCCCAAACCTCCCATGATGCTTCAAACACCGTGCCTGTGCTTCCTGAGCATTACACATGAGGCTCAAAGCTCTGTGTCTGTCTCTATATGAATAATTAGTATGATATATTTTGATAAATCTTTTGTTTTCCCTTGATTTCAAGAAAATGTCTGTGAAGCAAAAGATTTAAACTTCATAGCTTGTCTCGGGTGTTCTGTTTTGCTTTACTGAGATTGCAGTAAGGCAATGCTGTATTTACCCCATACTTTTCCTTTCCCCTGGGTTTAGGCAGTTGTTTGTGTTTGAGGTTTTTTGTTTGAGAAGCTGCTTTTCCTTAAAATTTGAAGTCTGTGTGGGATGAAATTTAGTGTCTGAAAGTGATATGAAAGCCTGTGATCCCTTGTGCTCTGAAATAAGTTGCTATGTGCTGATGGAGGCTCGGCTGGTAGAGGCTGGAGGCAGGGGGAGAATATTGCTTTCCTTCAGGACACCTATACTTTCTCTCCTCCTCTTTGGTGGTTGCTTCTCATGACAGCTCCTGGGGATCCATCCTTACTTGCACCTTGACCGAAAGGGTGAGATGGAAGGTACTGCTGTGGGATAAGCTCTCTGGTCCTTTATGGGGTTTCCTGAGGTCATATGGATCATGGGATCCATGAAAGTGATAATTGTAGGCTCTCAGGTTTTCCAGGCTCATTTGTAACAAAGAAGTAGTAAGTGTGCTAAAATTCCTTTCCAAACAACTCACCTTTTATTTTCTAAAGTGCCTTTCACTGAAAGCTCTGGAGAGCTGTGCTATTTTTGAGCAGGCTCCATTTCAGCTTGACACCAGCCTGGCAACTGGACTGTAAATATTTTATACGGGTGGCCCCCCTCCTCCTCTGCCTCAGCATCCAGAGGCAGCAGGTTCGTGCTGTCAGAGGTTGGGGCTGAGGACGAGAAAGGAGGCTGAAAGTTTGTTTGTTGATCCTGGCTGTTCTGTTTTGGGGTTTTTTGCTACTTTTTTTTTTTGTCCCTTTACATGGGGGAAGAGGAAGATGGGAGGGAAGTCCCAGACAAATACCAAGCTTGGCTCTCTCCTTTGCATCAGTAACTGGTGCCTGTGAGCCAAGAGAGAAAATGAGGTGGGAGAACCACTTCAGACTGACTTCTGACCTGACAGGAGGCTGGTATATGAAAATCACACTTATGTCAGAGGAGGGTTTGACCAGCTGTGAGACCCCGGTCGGTGTCAGAACCACTTAACCAGAGGTGACCCAGGCTGGTGGAGAGTGGGCCTAATTCTCCTTCTCCTATGCTTTTCTAAAAGATGCTCAGTTGCATGTTAATGAAAACACAGCAGAAATATTAGAGCATTTTAATGCTCTTTCCAGCTTACATTGTACCTTTGAAAGCTCTAGACCTTGCTATAATATGAGCAACAATGAGCTTTTAGTTGCAAAGCAGAGCTCCTTGCTGGATTGCAATGCATCTGGCTTTTTTTCCTTTACATTTTAGGGTACGGGTATAATGTCAGAGGCACAGCCGAGGCTGAGGAAAGCTTTTATCCCAGCAGTGCCTGGAACTCCTTGTGAAATCAAATATCTTGCCTGCTCTCAGAGGAGTCAGAAGGAAGTTCTGGGATGGATGTATCGCTGCTCTCTCTCACCTGCCAAAAATAGTTTCAAAGGGAAAAAAAAAAACCCTCCACTATAACTTCGGATTGCCCCAACTTGTGCCCGTAGCTTAGCACACCTGAGCTGTGCCTTGGTCCCCTGCTTGCTACGAGATGCTCTACAGCTCACACCCCAGTGGTGGGTGATCTTTCAGACCCCTGTGCAGAGCCCCTGTAGAAGGGGAAGGGAGCAGCTGCAAGGAAGGCAGGCAGTGGAGAGAGACCCAGCCAGGCTCAGCCTCAAGTGATTGCTGATCAGAGAGGGGTCCTGGGGAGCTGCCTTGTGCTGCCTGGCTCATCCTGGCAGGGGCTGGGCTCTAATGGCTTCAGCATGTGGTGGGGAGCGGGCAAGATGGCTAAGAAGTTAGGTAATTTTCAAGCAGCCAGACAAGTGACTGTTACAGTAATTAATTGACTAATTCACCATACAAACAAGGGCTCTTTAAACCAAGGAAGAGATGGTCACATGGCGAGGATCTGTTTTCAGTCAGAAAAACACTTCAAACATTAGGCCATTGAGGGGTACATTTTTGTAGCAGCGTTTCCAGGAGCGAGACCCCATCTGCAATTGCCATTAGCCCCAGGGGGCTGCTTGGGGCTGTGTGGTGCTCCCTGGCTGGGGCAGGTCACTTATTTTTGGTGGTATTACTGTGCTCAGCATACTCTTCTTTTGATGTTTGGGGCTGGCTTCACAGGGCTTCTCTTGCAGGGTTTCCATCCGTTCCCTGCTGCCATGGCAGCCTGCTGGGCTTCGTGTGGAGGCCTAGGCTGGGGCTACTGTTCGGGAAGGTAAATTCATTATTCTGAGGCAGTGGGACCTAGCTGCTTTGTGGCTGTGGGTGCAAACAGCATCCTGTCTTGGGCTCAGCTCCGTAGTGACTGGGGAGGCTCAGGCCAATGGAGGGTTGTGGCATGGTGCCTTCCTCAGTGGGCTTGACTTGGGTCAAGGGAGTGAGTCATTTATCGAAGGGTTTGGAGCATAAGAATCATAGAATTGATTGGTTGGAAAAGACCTCTGAGATCATAGAGTCCAACCATACCTGTCTGCTACAAAATTATGTCCCTAAGCATTTCACCTGCCTGTCTTTTAAATACCTCCAGGGATGGCAACTTGACTATCTCTCTGGGCAGCCTAAGCCAGTGCCTGAGAATTGTTTCAGTGAAGAAGGTCTTCCTGATGTCCAATCTAAACCTCCCCTGGTACAGCTTGAGGCCACTTCCTTTTGTCCTATCACTTAGGAGAGGAGAAGAGACTAACACCTACCTTTCTACAACCTCCTTTCAGGTAGTTGTAGACAGTGATAAGGTCTCACCTCAGCCTCCCCTTCTCCAGGCTAAACAACCCCAGTTCCCTTGGCTGCTTCTCGTAGAACTTGTTCTCCAGCCCCTTCTTCAGCTTCAGGACTGTCAGAGACAGACAGACCCCTTGAGATGGGGCCCTCTGCCAGAATGTCACTGTTCTTGAGGAGTTGGGGGGATGGATGAGGAAGCTCCCAACGTGCTTGGTCATGAACTACTTGATTCAGCTGTTAATTTCTGTTTATTGCAGGCAACTGAACAACAATGAGCTGACAGCTATTCCCACCCTGGGACCTGCTGCTGCGAGCATCCGCTCCCTCCACCTGTAAGTGGCTGCTGCCTCTCTGGGCTGCTGTTGGTGGGGTGGGTTTAGCTGCTCTGAGTTTCATGTGTCACCCACTCCTGCTGACTCTTCAGATCTTCTTATCAGGCTTGTTGGCACCTTAATTAAGTAAACATCTTCTGGAGCTGTGTGCTTTGTTCAAGGTTGGGCTCTGTTAATGTACTTATGATCAGTGATAACTTATGTCAGTAACTCCACAGCTTTGTTTTGTATTGAGTAAAATGATTTTTTTTTCCTTCATCTGCATTTGGGTTTCAGCAATTGTCATACTTGTGCCATTAAAAGAGTGTGTCGTTTTACCTTTTCTTTATTGTTCTGTTTTTCCCCTGGCCCTGTACTGATGATTTCTTCTTTTCTCTTAAAGCCAGAGACTGTTCCTGTCTTAATTTTTGAGGGAACTTATTCCAGACCTGTTTTCATGGTCTCTTTCCTTTTGAGAAAGTGGCTGTAAGGCTAGATCTGCAGCAACTTTAAAGTTCCTGAGTTTGGTAGTTTAGGTGCCTGGCAGAAGTGTTAGCACACCTGAGAACCCTTGTGTGTCTGCTGCCAAGGATCTTGGGTTGAGGATGCTGCTGAAGGGAATAAAGATATTATATCAAACTTCTTAATGCTTTAAGAGCATGACTTTCTAAATTATGTGTCTGCCTGTAATGCAGACAGGGAAGGGATTTTGCTGAGATATACATGATACCTTCCAACTTCTTGGGAAGAAGTAGCAGCTATAGCTGATATGTACTCTAGCAATGTGCTTGAACAGTTCATGCGATGGCTTCCAGTGGGCATGGCCTTGCAGTGTTACATCCACAGGCAGGTGTCTTATTTGCCATGGATTTGCTTCTCCTTGTAGTGGAAAATGCCTGTGTCCATGCCACCAGGAGACTGGCCTCATCTTCAAAAGGCTGAGACAACCTTGATCTATTGACTACAAGTACATTCCTATAACTTAAATCAAGGACAGAATTGAGTGAACTGGCACTGTTCCTGCTCTTCCATTAGGCAGTGTTGTTAAAATATGCAAAGCAGAACAACTCCCTCGATGTCTTAATTCAGTTTAAGGATCTTGGCTTCAAATTGGTGTCCATCTCTCACTGTTGGCATGAAGTAAGTTTAGCTTTTGTTTGAGATATGGTGCCTTTGATCTGGTTTTTGGGTATACCCTGTTCCTGCAGAGCTTAAGAGCTGAAGTGCTCCTCTGCTATCATCAGCACTGGATCTAACAAGCGTCTTTGTTAAATGCACAAGTAACCACTTCATCTCCTGGGTGGAGAGGTAGCTTGTGTGTCAGCAGTTTCCAGACCTGTCAAATGTGTCACAGGCAGTAGGTGGGAAGCCACCTCATTTGATTCCAGGCTTTGCTGCGGCCTTTCCTGGTCTGTGCGACCACATACGAAGTCTGGGTCCATGATTTGGGGGCAGCTGGCTGCAAAGTGGGGCAGTGACTCCCTTTGAGCAGTGTTCCTTGTTTAGACATGATCCTGTCACATAAGAGGCCATCTGCCTGCCACTTGAACTGACCTTGCCAGGCTGCTGCATAATCCAGTGTGCTATACATTGGTATTGAAAAAACTCCAGAGATCTGATTTATGGGTAGAAAGCTTGCATGCAATTTGCCATCCAGGATATAGTTTTAGGCCCCCCAAATCAGCTTTTCTTTCTCACGAAGTCTATAAATGATCTGAGTTTCACAAGCCTCTGTTGTTATTTTTGCTATTAATTTAGCCATTGGCAATGGACCAAATTACTAGAGCTTTGGGCTTTTTTTTTGTTCCTGAAATGAAATAAGCAGTTTGGAAAGGAGGAATAATGACTGGTGGAAAGCAGTAGATTTACAGCTCCTCTGAAATATCAGTGGTGCAGAAGGAAGGAGAAGGTACAAAGCCAAATGATAAAAGGACGGTATTCTAAACAGACCTGCTTAGTATCACTTTCCAGAAATCTGTATTGCTTTCCTCAGCTGCTACACATAAATAACTCTGATAGTGGGATTTGTAATGCTGCTGTCATACCTCTGCAAGGAGGATCTCTTTGTTTAGCTTGTTTCAGAGTATGGCCCTTTTTTTGCCCCTTGCATTTCCTTTTAATTTTTGTCAGAGGTAAAAATAATCTGAAAGATGTTTTAGAGTACCTGCATTAATCGATGTTGCTGAGTAACTCGCATTGGAATGATTTGCTGGGGAAGTGAAGCTTTCTCCATCCTTGGAAGTCTTTAAATCAATTGGACGGCTTCCTGAAAGATGGTCCTTTAGTTCAACTCTGGGTTAATGGGCTTGATATGCGAATGAAGTTCTTTGAAGTTCTTTGGCCTCATGTGATGTAAGGAATCAGATTGTATGGTTATACTGGTTTCTTCTGGCCTTCAAATCCATGAACTAATAATTGGAGAGGCTGCCAAACCAAACCCAGGGTGAAGACTCATGAGGACTGTGTATGGAGAAGCTGGTTTAAGTATATAGTGTTAGTGTATTCTCAGTGCTAAAGAAAAATAAATACACTTCGTTTTTTTTTCAGTGTTTAGAAATGTGTGAAGTGTGTTTACCTCACAAACCTCTGAAGTAGGTTTTGTATATTGCATGTGCTTAAGTATTTCCAAAGGACTGTGAATGTATTATAAGAGCAACGATTGTATATTTGTCACTCAAAACAGCCCTTTTGGACAATTTACTTTATCTACTGCTCTTCCTGAACTGGGGAAGAGGCTTTTTCTCTTTTTGGTGCTGGTAGAAAGAAATCTGCTGTACTGCCAGACTCATGTTTTCCATATGAGTCCTTATAATGAGCTTAATTGCTTTGCATTTCTTGTTTTGGTGTTTCCTATACCTGTCTCCATCATCCAAAACTTGCTTGACCTCACATGGCTGTGGACCATGGACCAGTTATGTATGCGTAAGCATGTGGGAGTCTGTTAGAGAGAGAATCCTCAAATCTTTCTGCAAGTCTTTGGGTGTTTCAGGCTGCAGATGGATGGGGGCATAACATGAGCATCAAACATGCTATGCCCTAATATACTGCCGTGAAATTTAGTTCACTTTAATTATTCCTCAAAGAGTCTGTTTGCCTTGCGTGCTGAAAATACTGCCAAAGTCGTTCATCCTAACACGAACAAACAAGGGACTTGATAAGGCTTTTAATAGAACAGAAGGGAAAAATAATGTATGTATGGGATACCAAATAAAGACAGGCATTAAATGCAAACATCTGTTAGTGCAAACAAAAGCCAGGAAATTCAGCTGAGAGAGGGAGAGTGAGTCTGGATTCATTCCGAAATTACATCGGAGTAGCTGAGAGGAGAATCTTGCCTGAAATTCCCACAGCATTTGTAATTTAGCTACAGTTCCTAGACTTGGACGTTTGGGAGTTGATGGCAGGATGTTTTCACTGACATGCTCTTGGCTGAGGATTTCCCTTCCTGATGTTCTGCCGCAACTCGAGTGTATTAACTCTGTAGGCTCTCAAGATTTTACTCTGTTACCTGATCTGGTGGGGAAGGGGATTATAGAAGAAACCTTTTATTTACAGCAGAATTGAGTCTGTTTATATCCCACTTCCTCACTAGCTTGCTTGGAAAGTCTCTTAGCCTTGCTGGCATGCTGGCTAAGAGGAGGACCTGAGTTGCAATCAGCTCTGCCTTGGTCTGTTACTACAGGTCTCCCACAAACCCCTGCTCAAACACAAGGTCAGCCCTTATTGTCTGCCACTGTTTCATCTACCTTCATGTAAGTGAATGCATCCTGGAGGGCTTTTGGGGTGTCCGCACAGGGTGATGGAGGTGGATCCTTGTCCTCTGCCCTGGCTCTGAAGTGGCCAGCCTAATTCTGTCAGCATCCACCAATGCAGGCACACCAGCACAGGCTGTTATGCAGCTGTAGAGCTCAGTGGAGAGCCTGCTAGCCAGACCTCTGAAGCAAGTCTGATAAACAGAGCACGCTCTATGCCATGTCCTTAGCTGGCTAGGCATTAAGGAAGTTAACAGATTAAACACTTAAAAATAACTTTCATTTCTTTCACTGCAAGTCTTTTAAGCTCCCAGCCATTTAGGAACAAAGGGGATAGTGACCCATGGCAGTCAGCTCTATGTTAGCAACAGTCAAAGCTGTTTGAGATGCTTTGGCCCCATGGATCTTGCTCTGAATAAGCACAGATAACAAGGAAGTCAGAATAGGGATTTTTAGAGCAAAAGAGTGTGAAATAGGATTAGCTGATTCACAGAGGCTGCAATGACACTCTGCAGTGTATTTACTGTGGAAAGCGAAATCAATAGCACTACTCTGCTGCCAAACTAGGCATAAAAGTCTCTTGAAGAAAATCAATCTTCTTTACAGGCTCATTAATGTAAAGATCAATTCACATTAAACTGTAATTAAACAGAGAGGGTCAATAGAAGGGTAAGTTATCTACTCTGCCACAGGCAAAATATATTGTGTAAAATTTGAAAACTAAATACGTGGAGAATTGGAAGCAGGGAGTGGCAGGCAACACGCTGAGCCTGCTTGAAAGGACTGGTAAGCTCAGATGCCAATTGGGGTAGCATGGTCCTTGTGAAAAGGAAGGTACTCCATGGTATTCCATCTGGTTGTTGGGGGCAGGACAGGACAAAGACCGCAGCTCATGGCCTCTGCATCAGGGATAACGTTTCCATTTATTGCATGGTTTCATGGAGAGCCCCTCCTCCAGGGGCTGGGGATTTGGTTATAATTCTGGTGAAATTAGTTGCATTGTTAGTAATGTGACCTGTGTTTCTTGTCTGGCTTTGGATTTAATTTTCATTTATCTGATTAGACATATGTACTGCATTAGAGTTGACTGGTCTTGGAAATCCTTAATGTGGCAGAACTTGGGTTATATTATCGATCCTCCTAGAACCGTTGTTTAATGGTTTCTTAGTGAAAGCTTGAGAAAGCAACTGTTATTCTAGTGTTGTTCACACTGTTTCACTAGTGCTGTCAAATTGGCTTTGCAGAGCTTCTCTCTGAAGACCCATGTGGTCCATGAGATTCTTTGAGCTGCTGTTTTGCTTTCACCCAGGACAAATGTGTCCTGCTATGTTAGCTGAAACAATGCTAGCAGTTGCTACTCTGCTGATCCAAGTGTGATCTGGCAAATAGGCTTTCATCTCCACAGGCTTCTCCCAGGAGCTGAGGTGGTGTTAAAATGTGCGACTCCAATTAGTCTTTGGCTTTCAAGTTAAGACACTGAAGACTCAGCTGATTATCAGGAGAACTGCAGCCTCCGGTTCCTGCCCACAGCTGTCTCTGACCCTCCTAAAGGAAAGGGCTTGAAACTGCTGCATCTGTGCTGTTTACAGGGCACAGCTCAAGCCTGAGCTGGCCTCTACATGAGGTGTGAGCTCACTTTGTGTTCCTGACTAGGCTGGAGCATAAACCTCTGTGTAGGCGGTGTTGATAGTTGAGATGTTTCGGCTTAAATGAAGAATTGAGGTTTGAGCTCACACGATAGTGTAGATGTAGCCTTGGAGGCCATTTGTGGCTTGGGATCCTGCTGTGCTAATTGCTGTACAAACAAAACAACTGCCTTGACCCCCAGGAGACTTAGTTTGCGAGTCATCTTTGCTGGAGTTAAAAAAAGGATGATCTAACAATTAGAAATAAGGAGAATACTCTGTTAATTCCATCTGGGTCACAGCAAGCGGTTTTGTACTCATAAGCACAAAATCCAGATGACTCAGACACAGCCATGTGCGGGGTCCGGTTGAAGTCAGCAGGCTCTGCTTGTGGGTAGGACAAGTCTTGGGCAGCTCAGAAAACCGCACTGCCTGCGATGCTGCATAATTACTTGCACAAACAAAGAAAACTTTCCCTGATAAGTAAGTGGTATACTTAGATTTAGATCCATCATGGGAGAAGATTCACCCTCAGCCCCTACTTGCATCAGTTCTTTTGTGGTGTGATGTCTACAGGGACCAATTCTCTGGAGTTTTTGCCTTCAGGCCGTTCTCCTCGGAGGCTGGAGAGAGAGTTGCTTTCTGAAGGTTTGGTCCAAGCTGCAGGCTACACTGCTCAGCTTCTATTTTTGAATTGATGTGGAGAGGTGAATAGAAAGAATGCTGGCAGTTGGGCTGTTCAGTATGCAAGCAACGTACAGGCATAGGGTATTCTGAAACCCGCCTCTCCTGTTTGTTTTGCTCAGAGTTCATAGTAAGGCTCTGGAGTGTAAAGTCTGCTAGTGTTTGAGGCCAAAGACTGCAAGGGCCTTTCCCAGTGGAGGAAATTCTCATCAATCATGTCCTTCCAAGCACCAGAAGAGACGCTGTTTTGATTTCTCTTTTGGGCTCTTGGAACTGTTATAATCATTTGCATGTCCTCTTTGAGCTTTCAGATATAACGTGAGCACATGGAAATGGCAAAGGATCTGAAGCTGTTCCAGGGAAATGAGTAACCATTTCTTCTAGAAAAGCAGCGGCAGTAAAACACATAGTCCTCACATGCAACAAAAGAGCATCAAAAAGCAATCTGGGCACTAATAGCACTGTCACAATTGGTCAGAGGAAAAAGATAGTGTAAGTTGCTGGCAGCTCATGGAATACCAGTTACATCTTGGGTAACTGTTTTGTGCAGCCCTGGCAGCTGCTTCTGTGATCGAGAATTGCTCTGAGCTGGGCTGGGTTTGCACTAACATTGATGTGCTGCTTCGCAGGAGGTGCTAGACTAGTATTTGTTCTGCAGGAAGGAGAGGACACCAGCGATCCTGTGGGATGGAGCTCAAGGTTAGCAGTTGGAACATTATCTCTTTTGTGTATGTCTCACATTCTTTACACCCCCGGACTCAGTAAATTCCTGTTTGGTAGGCCTACATCCTCTAAACTGAGCAGCAGGCATTGCCCAAGGACAGATGTAACTGATGGATATAAAGGATCTTCTAGTGCGTTGTCTGAGGGCAGGTGCCCGTTGTGTACAATGCACAGGGTGGTTTCCATGTTCTATCCCTCTGCAGATCAAGCCTAGATTAGTTGTGGGGGTCATTTGCGAACATGATCTTTTGTTAAGGTCAATACGGAAAATAGCCTCATATTTGAGCCTTAGAATAGCCCAAACTCACTACTATTAATATCTGTGGTAGATTGACTGTCTCGTTTAATGTCATATGGCAAATAAAGCACTTGTCTACAAAAGCAATTCCTTTGTTAGTCTTCACAGGCTGAGCAGATTTCAAACATAAATAACTTGCTGAGTTGAAAGTTTTTTTAGCCTAGTGGAGCTTCCTGCCTAAAAACTGCTAGTAATGGCGATTTAGTTTGCTCAGGAGTGAGTAAAAGCAGAGTTGTAGCTGCAACAAAAGTAACCTAACTTATTTCGGGGTAGAATTCTCTACCTATTTTTCTCTCTTAAAACTTGACTGATTCAATTTCTGAACAAAATTGCATGATATCAGGAAACTATATGTATGTGTTACTTTTTCTGTTTTACAGAGAATGTCCAGTTTAGTCCTCATTGTTAGTCTTCAGTTTATGCTGGTTGTTAGACTAGTGGTGATTGTGCAGAGCACCAAACTGGTGCCTAGCTAGCAGTAAGAACTGGAGTTGAGGATAGGGTTTTGGTTTTGTTTTTTTTTTTAAGTACAGTGCCATAAAACATTTTTTAAATCTCTCTGTTTTGTTTACCTTCAGGCATCCTGGAAAGCTTGCGAACAGGCAGTGTCTTTTAGTTCTTCTGCATATAACAAGGCTAAAACTGTTTCAGTAGAGGTGTTAAAAAGTGAGTCTTGCCCATGTGGTGCAAAGCCCAGTGGGTAAAACATCAGTTTTGCCATTTACCTTGCGCTCTAAACGATGCTTAGCACTTCCATCATTGCTTCCACTGGCACTGTTAGGAATAGTGTGTAATTCAGAGTTAAGAAACACTATTGTAAACAGTAATCATTAAATTGTGATCTGCCAGCTCTAGGTTGGAAAAGATTACTAAAAAAAAATCTCTAGAAAGTTCATTTTTAGCTGAATAAAAGCTGGCTATGTGCTGGATTTTCTGGTATTTTTTAAGTTCATATTAAATTCCCTTATTAATTGTGGAGATGAACAATCAACATCACGTCAGAAGTGCTGATCTTGACCTTGCAAAACCAATCCTGCTTTTAGGGGTGTGTAGGTTGGAAAATCTGATTAATGGTTAAGATGGTGATCAGTGCTACCTTTAGATGTGATCACTGAAGAGGGCCACCGTCCTTTCCAAGTGTGTGCATACCTCTTTCTTGTTAACAGGAATTCCACGTGGATATTGATTGGGAATAAACGGTTGGGTGAGTAGGTGTTCTGTCTGTCAAACCATTTAGTGTTCAATTGCATGTTGGGGAAAATAGCAAAGGCAGCTGGAAAATGAAACAGGAGTGCAGGGGCGTGTGAGTGAAGAGGCAACTGCTCTAGTGGTGAGATCTGAGCAGAGGAAGATAAGTTGGGGAGAGGGGAACAATTAAGAGTTGATGGTAAAAGAAAGAATCTATAAAAGGCTTACTGGTTTTAGACTTAAAATACTTTCTCCTGTCCAGTCCGTATCATAGAATCCCTAGGTTAGAAAAGATTTTGAGATCAAGTCCAACCAGTATAAGTCATCACATTGCACGGAAGCAGTTGTTGAACAGAGGTGACTAGCAAAAACAGCCAGGGAAAGAGATTGAATTCTGCAATTTTTCAGGTGCCCTGGAAAAGGAACACCTTTTGGTGGTCTTACTGAAGACAGTCTTCTTCCCTCCAGATTATGTTCTTGAGACAGCTGTTGTCTTTTTCAAAATAAGAGGAGCTGAAGATGTAAATGGTCTTGTTAAAGAAGCACGCTTAGTGCTGATTCTATGAGATCTCCTCTAGGGAGGCTTGAACAGATAATGCTTTATAGCAGCCCAGCCTGGCTTAGCACAATAGCAATTCTACTCCAGAGCTTGAGTATTCTGTTCCCTGAATTTTGACACCTTGCTCTGGAGTTTCCTGAAGCCATCGTTCTGACTCGGCATGATGTATTGATGACAGGGTGCCTAGACTTGTTAAGAAGAGCCATTTTCTTTGCTAACTTGACCATTGCTTTTCCACATAGGAGCTATTCCTTCTTAGAGGCTGCACAGTCTTAGCCCGGAGGCTCTCCCTGTTCTGGCGGCCTTGCTGACAAGCCAGATAAGCCCTTTCAACAGAGCACAAGTGTGTGTCATGTTGGAACAGAGTAACCAGCCAGCCTATCTGTGTCTCTAGAGTGTTAACAGCGGTTTGACTGGCCAGTCAAAAATGTGTTTCTCCAACTGCTGCCTTCAAGGGGCAAGACTTGTAGCAACTTTGGCTGCAAGTTCCGTGAGACTTAACACGTCTGCTCTCCAGACTAAACTTTCAAGTGTGGTGTCCTTTTTCCACCTGCCTAAGCATCAGAGACACAGAGCTCTTCTGTAGTTAATTCCACCTGTTTTCATTGTGCTCCCGTCAAAGGTGGGAAAAGCCCCTCTGTCACATCATGACTTTCAGGCAGAAGCAGTGCGTGCTATCAAGAAGTCTGCTTGTGATTACAGTTTGGATTAATGTCCCAGCATCATGGGCAGAGTCATTACATTTGGTTTGCACTTAAATTGCTTCTCTGCTTGTGTATTTTCCCCTCCTCACTCCTGTGGAGAGAGAGAAGCAAAACAAAGCCACCCACAAAACACATGTGCTCACTAGGCTGTGGTGGATCTTCCTTACTTTGATCATTTATTACACAAAGAGAAACTAAAATCAGCATCAGGATTTAAGGATAAAAGTGTCTATAGGCCCTGTGATCCTGGACTCTATTGGCTTTCGAATGAAAACGCTGCCTTCTTTGATTAGAAGCACAAAACTTGTCTTCGATGAAAATGAGAAGAGGCTGCCGTCTCTGCTTAGGAGTGAGACAGAGTAGTTGCTCCAGCCTCTGCTGTGGGCTAGTTAAATTGACACCTGAGATGGATCTGATTCTTAGTTCTCTGTTCTTCCTCATCACAAACTTGAACCATCTTTGAGGCCAGTAATAAGGGTGTGGGGTCTGGGCAGCAGCCCTGACATGGAGTGGCTCGCTGTGCTGGGTGCTGTGCAAGTGTGGGGCTGTGGAGAGCAGGAACTGATCAGAGCAGCAAACCAGTGGGGGTGAAGCTGGGCTCTTTCTTGGCTTCAAGGACTGGCTTATGTATTTAATTTGTGATTGAAACTTGAGTTTAGTTTAGGCTGTCTGCAGCCTTTGAGGTAAGTATGCAAGAGGAAGAGTCAACATGAGAGCAAGAGAATGGCAAACCAAAGACAGGAGATGAAGAACATAAAAACACTGACCCAATTGTCATCTGCCAACAACTGACCCCTTTCAAATGCTGATGCTCAAAGATGCTCTGTTGAGCAGTATGACCCTGTTCACGCAGCCCGTGCAGAGCCATGTGTTTTCCTGCATTCTTGCATGAAAACTGCCACCTACCTTGTATGACACTAACCCTGTAGGAGAGTTTTTCTCCTTAGCAGAGTTTAGCACTCAACAGGGCCAGGCCTCTCCTCTCCTTTGCAGACTTCCTCATTGCTTGCTTCAGACTGTGAGGTCAGGGAAAATGAGAAGATTGAGAGGGGCAAGAGCAGTGGTTTGGACTGAGAGCTGGAGGAGAAGGGGTGGAAGACAAGCACAGTTCACCAATAGGCTATTTCAAACCTGGCATTGATTATGCTCAGTGACTTGGAGGTTGTCTTCCCAGCCGAACTGCGTTCATTACAAGTTGAGCAGCCCCTGCTAAAGACCCCTGGCCCAGAAACTAGCAAGTGCATGATCCCACTGAGGGATGCACACAGCGACTCTGAAGATGGTCGTGAAGATGATGTGAAGTAGGGCTGCACGCAGGGAGGTAAGGTTGTGCTCTAGTATTGACTTCATAAAAATCCAGGAAAGCTGCTTACAGAGAGGCCATGACAGACAGTGAAAGATGCCTTGCACAGCCTTTTTAATGGCTCTGTGCCCTTTGTGAATCCATCATTTAGAAGGCCTCTGTGGAGCACAACCTTTTATGAAACATCTGGTGTAACCAGAAGAGAGCAGAAACTTTGCTTGTCTTGAACCACCTTTTTGCTGATGGGGGGACTGTGCCTGTAACAGACTGTCTTGTCTGCAGGAATCTTAATTTGCTTTCATGTCATAACAGGTTGTGTAATTTGCTAAGGAGATAAGACAGCTTCTGTTTTAAAGATGACTAACTTCTAATTCTGCCTGTCCCGCAGATTTTACTCAACTAGTGCAACTGAATGCCGAAGGTTTACATGTTGCGTATTGCAAAAAATATCCATAATCATATGGTGGCAAGTAAAAAATGTGTAGTGAGAGTAAATGCAGATTGAAGTAAGGGAGAGAGCTTTTAAAACTTACATCACTTACCTCAGTGGGTCTAACATGTAGCATAAGGCCCTCTAACAAGTCAGAAAGTTGGCTTAAACTTTGCTAATGCAGAAATACCCTAAGAATATGTATCTTACTGGATATGGCACTTTTTTGAAATAAGGATTTCCTTCATGCGGTTCATACTGAACCCAACAAAAGCCCTTAATGGAAGTTCATCAAATCCAGACCCTTGGTGATATCCAGCTGCTCTGAAAGCTGGCTTCTAAACAGTATGCTTGATCTTTGCCTAACTCTTACCCATGTGGCTGCCTCCTTGAAAGAGCTATGAAAATGTGCCAGGTAGGAGGATAACGTCTGCTTATATTGAGGTACCTGAGGCTCAAAGATGCTCCTCAGGCTATGCCTGGGCTACACTATGGTCAATGGTTGCATTGCATCCATGTGAAAGGCAGAAGAGCTTGGTCCTGTGGATAGCCACAGAATAGCCCTTAACAGACAGTGGAAACATAACCCTTGAGTCACACTGGTCTCACGTGAACAGTCCTGTTGACTATAGTAGAACTATTTGTGTGAGTAATAGTTTCCTTGTGGGAACAGAGAGTTCATAACCCAGCCCTTTGTAATGTCACTGGCTTGACTTGCAGGTGGCTGCTGCTCCCAAGTCCACAGGGATGAATGAGCAAATGCTATCTCCTAGACTGACTCTTTTTTTCTGACTCCAAATGTCCCTGGCCTGGAACAAAAATGCCGTCACTTCACCATGAAGGGTTGCATGTTTTTCTTCTCTCATTTAAGAAAATTGGATAAAAGGGGAAAATGAGAAGGCTTTATTTTGCCCCTTATCTGTCCTAGCCTGTATGTAACCAGAAATAGTTTGATTCATGCTTGTCCATCCTAAACCACTAACACAACGCAAGAATGTAATCTGATGAATGATAGCCTCCTGAGATATACTAGTTTTGAAGCTGATGTTCAGCAGATATGGAAGTGTCTTTAGACTCTCTGCCATGGCTTGATACAGCTGGATGAGCCCCACCAGCCTGTGCTTGGTTTACACTTACGTAAGATGCTTTTAAACGAACACCATGTAAAATGGCCATAGAGTTTGTTTGCTGTGTTTTGGAAAGGCTATTTTCTGAAGGACTACTATGAACAGGGAAGATGTTCACATGGACTCAGGCAGAGCATGTAAACCTTTAAGGAAAAGGTAGAGCTCTTTTCTGTTAGTGTTTCTTGTTTGGTGGGGTTGTTGGCTATTGGGTTTTGGTTTGGTTTTGGTGTTTGGCTTTTTTTTTCTGGTTTGTTTTTGGTGTTTTGTGGGTTTCTTTTTTTCTTTGTGGCTGACCCTAAAATGCAGTGGCTGCTTGATCTGCCACCGCTCTGCTCTTGTGTGTGCAGCCAGCACCTGAACAAACAGAGCTGTATCTGCAGCAGCCTGGGAATCAGCCAGGATTCCTCAGGGAAAAAGTGATTCAGAGCATCTAAGAAAAGTGGGGGCTGCTTCCATACATCCTTGCTTCTTGCCCAGACAGTAAGCTATGCAGCCATACTCTGAGAGGGCAGTGGGGCTGTTCCCATAAGCAAATACAGTACATGTTGGGATGGCAAATAACATACATTCTTGTAATAGTACAAAATCTTGAGCCTTGTGGATTATCCTGGCAAGGCTGACATAATAGTGTGAAGTGTCAGACAATGAGACGGGCTTTCCCAGAGCAATTGGAAAGGATGAGTGCTTATACACTTTGGGACACTGATTTCTAGCATGTCACCTGCATGTTTGCATCATTTCTTGTTGCAGAGGCAGCTTCAGTACTCCAAAGCAGATCTTTTACAAGTACAGCAGATGCCTCTTTCAGAAATAAAAGTCTTTTTGGAAGCAAAAATCTTTTTATGAGTAACATGTTAAAATCATGCCAGCAGTTGTGCATTGATAAACTGGACTGACTTTGAGTCAAAGCTGATGTTTAGTTCCTAATGCTGTTCTTCTCTCATTCTTCCCTTAGGTTAATAGGAAGTGCTTGGGATAGAGCTTCAGTTATTGATTACATTAATGTGACCAGAACGCACACAAACATTTATGTTGCCGCTGTTGTAAACAGAAACACATCTTCCACATTAGTAGTACCCCTTCCTCCTTGTCAGGAAAAGCGCAGGAGCCCATGTTTTGAATCTTCTCCAGTGTTTCCAGGAGGATCAGTATCTCCATCTCCTCTGCACTGGGGAGAAGGGCAGGTAGTTCCAGGCATCAGTTAGTCGCAGTGATCCATCTCACCTTAAGGTGCCTTTGATCTCATTCACTTTGCGTGGCCTGTCTCTGACACCAAACCTTGCGTGTCCTTCAGCAGCAAACCCCATAACTTCTGGCTCTAACATTTGGTTTCTTCAATATGTACCCATACGGAAACATTAGCCAAACCCTGACTTCTTTAATCTCTGTCTTTCTAGTCTTGTGATCTCCCCGTATGTTAATTTTAAAAATGTGATTGCATATTAATAGAACCCAACCCGAGGTGCAGAGCCTCTCTTTTGAAGCTCGATTATATTTTTGATGCCTATAACAGGTGTTGAGTTAATAGGTTTTCTGTATTACAGCTTGCCTTTTTTTTAGGTGAGCCTGGCCGGCCCTGTAAGCTGACACGACATGAAGGCCAAGCGTGTGACTTCTCCCTGCCTTTAGACTCGCTTCGCTCCAAACATTTGCACTGCAGACTCCCAGCAGCCTTAATTCAAGCTTTGTCCAAACCAGGAGGTTTGGTGCTGATTACATTTAAATCTGCCGAACCAAAGCCCCTCATACGTTCCCATCTGAGGGTCTACTCGCTTTGATTTTCCGCTGTCAGGTTTCTAACGGGCAGCTGCTGAGGGGAAGTGAATGTGGCTCAAACAACAAAGGCGTGTGTTTGCGCTGCTCTCTGCATCGATTTCACACAAGTAGTTTTGAAGCCACGGTCTAAATTAAACTGATTAGTGTTCTCTAAAGGACAGACATGCTGCAAAGAGGAAGGTGAATTTTTCTCCTGTTAGGTCTAGTGGAAAATGTTTCACACCCTGTTTATCAAATAAATATTCACAAGGACTTGTCGAACGAGGAAACCCATGGGGACTAAAGTGTAGCTTTACCTCTAAAAGACAAGCTGAGGTTCCTGGAAATGCTGCAAGCTTTTGACTTTGTGCCGCCTGTTGTTTTCCTGCGGCCCCCTTCAGCTCCCTCCTGACTTAGAGCAAACCCAAACACACTTTGGCTTCATAGGAACATTTTGCTTGTTTTTCTGTCTCGCAGCAGCCCGGAGGAGCGCAGAGAGTGCATTTGCTCTCTGCCGTGGTCCTGATGGGCTTGGTTCAGCAAAGAGCTGACTGAGGTTAATCCAAATCTCCTGTAAGCCTGAGGGGTCTATTCAAAAGTGGTGCAAAGTGCAAGGGCTAGGAGCCTGCAGAGCCTTGGGGTGTTGATGGGGGGTGCAGGCAGGTTAAGCGGCAGTGGCTGGAGGGGTGGCTTCCCTTGGCTCTCCTCCTTTTGTTTGCAGCTGTAGCGAGTGCTGACCTGAGGGTGAAGCAGTTCCTGAACAAGTGCCATATGTATGATGCTCACGGTCTGACAGTAATCCATTGCTAGCTTGGAGTTACTTCAGTTTGGCACGAAGATGCTGCAGTTCAAGATCTGCGTTAGCTGCGAATGGGGTGTCTTCAGTAATGAGGTTGAATACGAGCTGAGAAGATCAACTATTTTAGCCAGAACGTCCTGTATTTGTGAGCAAACCCAAATGGATTTGGATGAGCTCCTTAGTACCTATGATTTCTTTTTCACTTGTCTGCTTTCACTCCGAATTTTTAGTCTCCAGTGAAGACAGTCCCACATCATCCTAGTCTGGTAGTACATTCCCAAACTCACTGGTAAACCCAGAGATAGAGAGGGATTAAGGAGTTTGCCCAAGGCAGATGTGTCATTGCCAAAACTGGGAATAGAAATGAAGAGATTTGTCTCCCGTTTCAGGGTCTAATTGCTCGATCTCCCATTGAAGCCCTGTCATTGTATATTCTTGAGGTATCGCTGGCTGAATTGAGACAGGGAAAGCTGTTTCTAGGCTGTGATACCTAAGGAGTGGGGAGAGGAAAAGACACCTGGAGGCACATTGGTTGTGGAAGCACCAATAATTTGTGCTTCAAAGTCTGGTTTCAGCAGTTGGTACTAAAATCTGATACATCACCTTTGAAGCCAGAGAAATATAAACTAAGGAGCTAGTTGGGAAAAATCCAGCCGTTTTCCAGTCACTGCTTAAGTCAGTCACAGGCAAAGTCATAACGTCGCTGGGTTTTTTTTTTTTTGCTGTAAAACACCTTTGTGATGAGGCTGGGAACAAAGGCTGAAAGAATCCAAATGTTAACAGGAAGAGTTAAATCACATTTCAGCTCTTCCTGAAAGAATGAAAAATAAAATGTAATCAAGCTAGTAAAAGGTTTGGATGGTGTTGCGTTCATCTCACATGCTGTGTATAGGAAAAATCAGCAGGGCTGGTTTTGTTTGAAGTGCAGTCCTTTGCAGCAAACTGTCTGACATTCCCCAGCTGGGACTGGACAGGGATAGTGTTTGGAGCTGAGAGTTACATTTGGAGTCAGCCCATGTTTGAAGGAGAGGGAGAGAAAGGAGCCTGTTTTTTTTTTCCTGTGAAATAGTGCATCCATCTAATCTGCCAGCTGTAGTGCATGAAAAGCAAGAGACAAACAGAAGTCACCTGGGAACATGGCTCAAACAAAATTGTACTTCCCTGTCCTTTTCTTCCTAAAGTCTGTCCTCTGGATTGTCTGGGAGATCGGGCAGGCAGACAGATTGGATATATGTTGAACAACTAAAGCACAGAAATATTCGTACTCCAAAAAAATAACATTGGCTTCTGAAGAGCACTTCACGTCCAAACTCACTCTGTGCTCTCGTTCCCTTGCAGACTTAGCTGCTCTGCGCAGGAATCGTCAGGTAATTTATAGATTCTTCAGGTTCATTTGTAGAAGCCTTCATTTCCTGTTAATTTACAGCCAGATTCGTGGCAGCCATCACAGCCTAGATGAGATCAGAGTTGAACTCTCAGCTCCAGCTTCAGTGGAGCCACAGAAAACATGCTTGGGGTTTTCTTTCACTTATGTCTGCGTTGAGGTTCTTTGCCGAATCAGTCACACACACGTTTTAATGGACTCTCATTTTGAGAAGGAAAAAAGATTGAAATTTTTGAACTTGCCGATTCTAATATTCAGGTACTTGCAAAAGAAACTAGTCCTTGGGGAAAAGAAATTCCCCTCACCCGCGTGTTCAGTTTGTGGAGGCCACAAAATTCTGGGTATAGTGACTTTTCCTGTATTTTAGTCGCACTGTTAGCATAATTTCGCTGGACCTCTGTTCCACTATGTGCCGTGGATGTGAAAATTCAGCCTTTATTCCTGGCTGTAAATGAATATTGCTCACTTGGATTGTAGCCAGATCATTGCCTTTTATACAGTTTGTGGTTGCAGAGAGCTGTGTGCCTGCAACCCATGGAGTAACCAGTTAGGGAACATAGGTTAATGACTTTCCTTTAATTTTCCTGATGCCTCTTTGCAACACGTTAGCAGCACATTGCTAGAGTGGTGTAAAATTTGTCCTTAATGATTTGTGAGCCTGCACTGAATTAATTAAGTACCATTTAAACTCTTTAGACAAAGCAGCATTTCTGCAAATGTTTCCCCAGTGTAAGTGAGGATCATGTGTTGGCTGTTTAAAGGGTGAGTCTTCAGAAAGCAAATATTTCTGGGGATGCAGTTTTTACCCTCTTCCTGTTACAGACACCAACAAATGTGGTGGTGGAACAATCTGGTTTTAATCGCAGGGCAGGCAAAGAAGCAGATCGCGGTGTGGGAAGCAGGTCCCTTGCCACGTGCTATTTGTATTTTCTTTTGAGAGGAGAGGTTTTCTTTGAAAGGGGCTTGTCTGAACCCTTGGAAGAGCCTGAAGCGGAGTTGAGGCTGGGGAAGATGGGTTCTCAGGCACCCGGCTTCAGTGCCTGGAAGGCTGTGGTTGGGTCACCCGTCAGTTTTTTGATTCAAAGGGCTGATGCTTTGTCAGGAGAGCTGGGACATCTCGCTTTGCATTCAAGAGTGCTTTCACTGGCTGCTGTCTCCTCTTCTGGTTACTCAGTGGGTAGCCGTCCAGATTAAGGCACAGTACTTGTCTGAACCCTCTCTGCTATCTCTTATTATTCAGCAAGTTCTCAAGTGTCTGGTGAGCGTCTCTATTTGGAGTGCCTCACTCACAGCTGTGCCAGTAATATCAGTGACTGGTCTAAATTCACATCAGGCACGTGCTCTGTTTCTTGTGACTAATGCGCAATGTATTTTTTTAATTGGTTAGTGTTCTCTCTACTGATTCAGACCAGAAAGGAGTCAGGGGAAAGTACTTGGAGGTATTTTTAGTCAGAACTTTTCGAGTACGGATGAGGTCTGGGTGGCTGCGGAAACCCTGAGCATAGCTTGTAGTACCTTCTCTAAAGAACAAACATTAGATTGAATCCTTCAGGCTGGTACCGGTAAGGCAGCAAATGCAGTGATCGTTACAGGCTCTGATCCTGTGGTTGGTGCTTGAGCAGAGCACTGGCACTTGCGCAGTGGGACAAAGGCAGCAAGAGACAAGGAAATGTTGCAAGAACGTTCGCAAGACCTCTTGCAGTGAGTCTGTGCATTATGGGTCATTGTAACATAGTCCAAAGCTGGGAGTTTTCAGAAGAGCTCTTAGAAGTTAAGGAAGTTTTGTAATTTTTGCTGAGATATTTATCTCTCCGTTTCCTGCTCTGAAAATCTCATCTGCTATGTAAAATATTGGCAGTTGCTTAAACCATTGATCAGCACTCTGTGCCTGCTGGGTTAAAATTCAGCCCTACAATTCTTGCATGTAACAAATCCATTCTGGAAGTACAGGGTTGTAGGAGACAGAGCCCAGATTACCAGATGAAAAACTGAGGAATGGAGTCAGTAGTTCTGTAGAAGAGAAAAGTGTTGTACCGTACCAGAAAAAGTATCTGGAAGCTTGCAGATACCCGTGAGCTAGTCTGTAAGCCACAGGAAAAGCATGGGGATTAGGGAAGATATATCTGGTGTGGGCTTCTTCTCAGACAGCTGTTGAAGAAGCACTGCAAGGCTGAGTGTGTGAATTCAGGGGCCAGTCTGTGGGCCTGCTGCGGCCTCCGATGTTCTTTCTGGTTTTTGAAAAGAACTGAATTGTCTCCGTTTCTTCTCCTGACTCTTTCAGGCATCACAACAGGATCCGCAGCATCGAAGCAAGTCAACTGAAGCCCTACGTTACCCTGGAAACGTTGGACCTGAGTTTCAATGACATCACGGAAATCCGAAACGGCTGCTTTCCACAGGGACTTCACATAAAGGAGCTGTGAGTTTTTCTTTTTGGGAACAGCTTTTGTTGAGTTACCACAGCAGAGAAAAAGGCCTCAAACCTTCTTTAAAAGAAGGAGAAGGAATGAACTTAAAGTATGGGGTTACTCCTCAGTTTTTTTAAGTGCAAAAGAGAATTAGAAGGCAGCACGTTGTCCCTACTGTCAGGTTATTTTTTGAACTCTGTCGTTTTTTGTTTCTGTTGTATCTGTAAAGAACACAGATTAATTGTGTTGCCTGGGAGTGTTGTAACAGACAAGAGGTATCCTGCATCTTTCAGGTGCAGGTGTCTCCAAACCTAGGAATCAGAAGAACTGTCAGCAGGAGACCTGTGTCTGTTCCCAGTGGGAATCTGGAAGAAGGGGGGGGGGGGGGGATGACTATTTCATCATTCATCATTGGTTATTTGAAGAAAACTAGAGTTAAGCAGAGTAACACCCTCTGTTTGCCTATTCAGGGACACGTGAAATAATCTGTGTTTTAGCTACCTTTGAAGAGGTGCAAACAGATAATCTGCTTGCATTAAAGTTTGCACCGAAGTTTCTGCCTCTGGTTGTGAGAAGATATGAGAGTAGTGTTTTGACTGATATTTGCCTGTTGTTCTGTAAAAACAGCCTCTGTGGATCCGAGTAAGAAAGAGTCCTGGGGCAGATGCTGATGAGAAAATGGGGAATGAATGGTCATCCTGCACTGGAATATTCTCCAGTTTCTGTATTGCCTTGTTGACGTAGGAGGGTAGCAAAAGCTCTTGGGAAGTGTGCAGTGCTTCTTCATGTTAGTCACATGGCTCTGGGAAAGGTGTTGTGCCCTTTGTGCAGCCTGAAATCCAATTGATTTGAAGCCACCTCTGTAATTTCACCAGCCTGTCTGGAGACCAACCAAATGCTAAAAGGAGATTTCTGACAGAACTGTTCATTTCTCTGCTGTGATTTATTGCAGGTACCTGGGGAACAACAGGATCAGCACCCTGGAGCCTGGTGCTTTTGATAGTCTGTCACGGTCCCTGCTAACACTTCGTCTGAGTAAAAACAGGATCACTCAGCTTCCTGTCAAGGCGTTCAGGCTACCCAGGCTAACGCAACTGTGAGTAGAAATGTGCACTTTAATTAAACTCAGCCACACTTTATGGAGACAAAATGTCCCCGAGGATATACACACCAAATGTCACTATTCCTCACCTGCTATCTATAAAACTTTGAATATGCTGTGTAGTAGTCCTCTGCCAGCACCTAGTAAAACATGTTGAGAGAGGGTCCTTTTTGTCTTGTAACTATTGGCTTTTCAGGTCTTCTGATCAGGTGGGAAGGGAGGGATGCTGCAACAGACATCCGCATCTTGTACACTTGACAACGTAAGACAAATCCATTTGCTTGAACAGTGCTGGTGTCTGTGGCACAAGAGAGGTTTGGAGGAAGTTTCTATTGCGAGTGACAGAGCTCAGCTACCATGTTAGTTTTTCAAGACCACACAGGTATCTTTATGTGGCAATAAAAAAGCAATGACGGAAGGTTGTTAAACTGTGCGGTGATATTTGGACAGAGAAAATAGCACTCTAGATGAGTTAACACACACGTCGTTGTACAGCCTGCTATCTGTATGGCAGGAGCTGCATGAGGATGCAGAGACATCTGCAGCTATAACTATGCTTTATGTGTAAAATAGTAGCACTCATTCGTTTAGCTTTTCCTTTCTGTTGGAGAAATGGGCCTAGCCTGAGGCTCATTTGGAGCCTTTCCATCAAATTTGATATGCAAAAGGTCAACCTCTGTCTGTTAACATAAAGTCCACAAAAGCTGTTGGAACTCACACCTCTAAATGGAAACCTCTTGATTGAGAGACAGATCCTTAAGCCAAGATGTGTCTAAGGAATGGATATGCATTTGTGCTTGCATACATGTAGGATTTATAGCAAATTTGGGATTGAACAGTATACACACATCTTAGAAGTCTGTAACTTCTCAGCTGAAAGTTACTGTCCATTGACTGAGAGCTTGTAATCCACTGTGTTTGTCTGCATCATGCACAAAACTGTAACAAAAAGGAGGGTCACTCAAATCTGTTTAGGAGCGTGGTTTTCACTGAAAGTTGGAGTGATCGGTACTCCTCACAGCTGGTTGTTTAACCCTGTAGGTAAACATGAATTAATTGTAAGTTATGCAGACTTGATGTGTTGTAGAATTTGTGTACAGTTCTTTTTCTGGAAAGTCGTAGTTCACTAATAGCCTAGGAAGTGCAGTAAGGCAAGAGTCTTTAGGCCTGCAAACTTTTTAATGGCTTGCTTGACTTTAATTACACTCAGCTTGAGTGCAAGTTCAACGTTATTTTTTTAGGCAGTTAAAAAGTAAGATTAAAGTTTCTACAGCTTCCACATCATTTCCAATGCAAGTATTGATGTTGCAACCTCCACCGTTTTCTTCAATGCAAACTTTGAGTGGGGAACTAGCCTTAGATTAGTCTTAAATGTACAAAAAGGTAACGGTTTTAAAAGCTCTGTCTTCAGCTTTAGTGTATTGCCTGGATGCAGTTTTCCACTGACTTTAAGGAACTAGGATTTCACCTGGTATAACTGGGTCTAGTAATCCATAAGACTGTTTGATATGGCTTGGTAAAGTGTGCTGTGATGATGTTCATATTGCTGTGCAGAAAAAAAGTATTCCTAGAATGTAGAAGTCTCTCCCTATTCAGGGGAAAAAAAGGAAAAAGAAATTTAATGAACCAAGTTGGAGGTTTTTGTATGCACAAAATATAGAGTGCCTTGTTATTGGAAACAATTTGTTTCACTCTTTATTAGTTTCTTATAATAGAAAAATATGAAATTTGTCAGGGGAGCTGAAAGCTTTCCTTTCAAACTTAACCATAAAATTTCCACTTGGGCTCAGAGTTCTCATGGCACCCGCTTGTTCCGGAGTGTGTTTTTACTGGACGATTACAAGTCCTGTAAAAACAACGGGTTGTAAGGGAAATAATGCTGATATTTATCTGTATTGGTTCAAATGGTGCCTCTGCTTGAGAGAGGATGAAGTGTGAAAATGTGATGAAAGGATAAATGGTTTAAAAGAAATGCAGAGAGAACAGATGAAGAGGAATTGCTGTACTATTGCTGTTATTTCTCTATAGTGAAAGTCTGTCCCAGGGTGAGTTTATTTAAACGATCACACCCAGCTGACTTCCCAGGCTAGCTCTGGGATTGAAAGTTTCCGGTGTGCCTCTGCTCTCTCCTGGGAACCGTTGACAAGAGGAGTTGTTGTCATTGCTGTCCCCATTGTATGCTGTACAGCTGATTTCGTGAGAAAGGACTGGGATTTAATAAACTTGCATGGCCTTGGTGATTCTAGGGAGCTGAACCGGAATCGCATCCGCCTGATTGAAGGCCTGACATTCCAGGGACTGGACAGCTTGGAAATCCTGAAACTCCAGCGCAACAACATTAGCAAATTGACTGATGGGGCTTTCTGGGGCCTAGCCAAGATGCAAGTTCTGTAAGTTGGGCAGAAGGGTTCTTTTCTCTTAAACAGCCTAGACTTCACCTGCTAGCATGTCCTTCTCTGTGTTTTAGCAAGGACTCCCATTGGAGACTTGTGGGCATCTGTGCCATTCTTTGTGCTTCTTTCTGTGCCCTGCAATGCAGAGAGCTCTGCCATTCTACAGCAGTTTAGTTCACCTACAATTTACTAAAGCTCATTGCTTTACCGGGTGTTCAGTAAAAAAGGCGTGTTTTTTGACCTGTGGCGGTGTTCCTTTGTAAGTTTGACTCTTTGAACGTTCAGTAAGATCTCAGTTGGTCTCTAAATATTATAACCTTATCTGGCTTCTGCAAATTTAACTGATACATGGAAACTGCGTGTTGCAGATCTGATTTTTCTGCCTCCTGAGATACCTAGAAACCAAGCTGGTCTGTCTCAGCAATGTGCTCTTTCCATACGAGAGAACAAATGGAATAGCCATTGCAGAGAAATGCTTGAAACTTCCAACATGACTGCCTTTCATGTCTGCAAGGTCACAAGTGATCAAGGCAGCATGTTTCTGGATGCTGCTGTCACACAACTGAGAGCCTGAAAATACAAACTTGAATGGGATGCTTTAAGCCCAGCTTCCTTGCAGTGGAGCGTACCTTTGCAGTCACAGATCATTCAGGACATCTCCTTTGTGTTGTCCTTGAATTTCTGTCTTTCGCTTGCAAATGCCCAGCCATGCCCATATCCGCATGGGTCAGTGGAAGGGTGTGTAGGAATGGCTAAAATCTCATTTCTTGACTTTGTGCTGCCTATCAGTCAATTCCTTCTGATTTCTCTCTGCAGCCACCTGGAGTACAACAGCCTGACAGAAGTGAACAGTGGCTCTCTCTATGGCCTTTCATCTCTGCACCAGCTTCACCTTAGTAACAACTCCATATCCCGCATCAACCCCGATGGCTGGAGCTTCTGTCAGAAGCTGCATGAGCTGTAAGTCGGTTTCTGTTGTAGTTGGTTGGGCAGGGTTTGATACTGATACAACATTGGCAGGAAAAGAGAGTAAAGATTTTTCCCAATTGCATGGCATTCAGCTCCTGCTACGTCAGTCGGTAGAAATACAGGAGCTGCAGCCTCCTAAGCGATGCCCTTGTTTTTCATGAAGTTGTGGCCTTCAGAGCACCTGATTAAAATACGTTTGCAGCAGAAACAAAGACTACAACCCACTAAAAGTACACAGTGCCAAAAGACCTAGAGAGTTTGTGGTCTGCGGTGTGCCAGCGCTTTTTAGCTGGCTAGTTACGAGATGTGCATGGCTTGCCATATAATGACTGTACAGCCTGAAGGAGGGTTTGCTTTATCCTCTGTATTTACAAAGAACAATCATGTCTTTAGCCAGCAGAGGTTTGGCCCTTCAGAGGCAGTTCTCCTCGTTTCTCCTGTTTACGTTTTACCCTTCCTGTAGGGCTCAGCTGTTGAAAAGTAAATGCATTGACTTTGCTCCCCTGAGATTTCCAGCTGTGAATACAGTCTCTTTGATAAATGAAAGAAAACCTTGCTGCCGAGGACAGCCCCACAAGGGTGACTTTTGGGTCTGTGGCACTGCTTAATGCCTTTCTGAAGAGACACACATGGATGCTTGCAGTATTTACAGAAGTAGCTGTCATCCCCTCGGTGGGACTGTGGAAAGATTCACTTTTTTCTTTGGATAACTTGACACATGTGGTTAGCGGAACTGTAATTCACTCTGCTTGGTGCTCGGAAATCTCCTGTTAAACATTGTTAGGGATTCTTCTATCCACCAAAAAGCAGGATGGTATAGCAGCTTCCTGCTTTCAGAGGCCTCGCTCTGGACTCAGACCAAAGATTGGTTATCTGCTTACTCAGTGGTGAGACCCTAGTTTTTGGGATGTGGATTCAGGGATAGGTGGCCATGACACACATCATTCCTTTAAGTTCAGAAGCTGTAGAATTAACATGTTATCCCAGCGACCAGATGCGATTTTCTTTTGAGCCCAAATTATTCAGTCATATGTGGATCGTTTTTTGGGGACTCAAGGAAATTTTTTTGGTTTTATTTTAGTTAAATACATATGTGATTGTTTATTTACTTAATTTTTCAAGTTGTTGTGAAACTGCCCATTCCTGAAGGACTCCTTTGCTTGGCACCGTGTTGTAGAGAGCTGCAGTTCCTTCACATGCAGGTCCTGAAGTGATGTTTTACCGGATAAAGGTAGTGTCAATGGAGAAGTTGTCAAGGCAGCAGATCAGGATTGTCACTGTGCTCCATCTGTGGTCTGCTTAAATCTGAAACATCAAGAAAAGGGAGTCTGCCTTCCTCGAGCAGTCACAGCGGGAGCCCTGAGATAGCTGAATTCAGATCTCTACGCTGTGTTAGTAGCACAGATCTGGGAGCTTTCTGCTCTCTAGGACTCAATGTCTGGTGCCTGTGTTCAAGCTTTATTTCAGCCTGGGTTCAGGTGGTCTGGGTAAGCCCTATCTACATCTTGCAGAGCTACCATCAGAAGTCTTTTAGGGAAAGCTATGCTTGTCTTTACTCCCTGACACTGTATTTGCAAACCTTCAAGGTTTAGATAAGATTGCATGTCATGCAGACTCCTTTATTTGTCAGGTGTAGATTGGGATCTCTTCCCAACAGGTAGTGCTAGCGGTGAGCTGTCCTGGCTTATAAGCCATTCTCTGCAGTAACTGCAGAAACCCAGTGCAGGACTCGCTTGCTGTGGAGCAGGATGGGGTACATTGGGAAAATGTCTGGTGGTGTTAGGCAGTAGAAGCCACTGGGGTGTGCTTGGCCTGACAGATAGGATTGTGCTAGAGTGTGAGGCCAGAGACGACAATTGCTAAGATTCAAAAGGCAATTATATGTGTGTTAGTACACATCCTTGCAAAATACTACGAGGTCTTGCAGGTGTTGCCTTCAGGGTAAGGCTGCTGCAGGGAGCCATCAGATACTCCTAACTGAAACTCTCACAGCCAAGGAGTACTTGTAGGAGAGGTCCGCTCTGAAATTGAAGGGTGAGGAAAGGAAGCACTAGATACATCTAGGCTGCCTCTGTGCACTTCTTTGAATGAGTACTTTCCATTCCTCAATAAATTAAGATCCTTGCTCAACTTCCTTGTTGCTAAATCTACTGGGTTTCGGTTATCGGAAAACATCATCTCTGGTTGTACAGAGAATGATTTTCAGAGTCCTTGACTCAAGAAAGAGAGGTGCACAGGCCACTACTTACCTGCGCTGAGGAAGGAGGCGGTCATCTGAAGGATGAAATGTCTCTCCTTCAGTTGTTTGGAGAAAATGGCACCCCAGAGCTCTGGTCTGATGTAAGAGCTAACAAAGAAAGAGAGCTCTTGACTTGTTATGGGCATGAAAAAGGGCCGATTGTATTCACCAGTCTGGTGCTAGGACATCAACATTATGGAAAAATCCACAGTGGGAGCACAGCATTTCATCAGAGGTAAATGATGACTTGGCTGCTGGGTCTTTCTTTTGACTTTTTACTTATATTTGGTCCATGGGAATGAAATGCGTTAGATGTACCTGGTCCAGAATTGGCTGGCAGCAGGAGCCCCAGCTGCACAATAGGTTTCTGGTTTAACCCCTTTATGTGTCACTGTTCCATGCTGCTCTGTGTGCTGCTCTCCTGTGTCCTCGACAGGCCAGAAGGGCTGTGTAGACAAACGCTTCCACTTGTTTGTTCCAGTGATTTCTCACTGGTAGGGAGATGAGAAGCTAGGGGAAGCAGCAGAGACCTGCTGACTTCTCTCATCTCAGATAATCCAAACTGTTGAGGAGGGGAATGCACTGTTTTGCAAACTGGCCTGTCCTGTTGGCAGGAAGCAGGGCCCGTACGTGTTGAAGGAAGCCACTGCCAGGTGTGTTAGCTCCTGAAACCTTCCATCTGGTTGCAGCTATTGAGAGAGCCCTCTAAAGACTGCGGCAGTTCGTCCATCTTGGGGTGATATCAGGACGAGCAGAGGGGAACATGCCTTCACCAGTTGTGGCAGGAACTCTTCGGTGTAGAATCAAAAGGAACTATTTTTTTCTCGGCCGCGTTTAGGATTACTTTTGAACACTTTTTTTAAAGCCAAATTCTTTAATCGCAGGTGAGGACATAATTTTGACTGGATGCCAGTTCTTCATAACTAACACTACAACTTCTTTAGGAATGAAAGTATGTTGTCCCATGCCTTCTTCAAACTCATTAATCTTAGCTGAATTTTTTCCAAAGCTTGCCCTCTGCCCACTCACACTGTGAAAAGATAGACAGCTCATTTGCCAAGTAAATGACACTCTCAGTGCTTCAGAGTATGTGCCTGTTTTGACTTAGGTTTTGGCTTTGCAGTGGCTCTCATGCAAGCCCTAGACACATTTTTAAGCAGACTCATTAACAGGCAGTACTAGAAGAGGAATTTGGAGGTTTGGAACTCTGTGAGATTTTTTTTTCTTCTTGTCTGTACAATGAAGGATTTCAGGGCTTGTTCAAAGCTGCGTAACTCTACTTTTTGATAAGTTTAGCTGCCCAAACCCTCACATCTTTTGAAGTGACTTGTGTTCCCAAGTCCCTGAGGTATTTTCAAAAATCCCATTCAACTGTGCTTTGTAGAGAGATAAACCCAAGAAGCTGCAAGTAGCGGCCTGTAGATGAATGCCACTTTTTAATAACCCACACGTCAATGTGCAGTCAACTTAAAGCTGAAGCTATTGCTTGGTTGCACCTAGCTGCCGGTAGCCCTGCAGGGCTTACCCAGCTTCAGTGACATCCAGAGATCAGGAGGAATATACATGCAGCAGGGAGCTGTGAGTGGATGCTTTAGGCTGAAGATCACTGACCAGTGACTGCCTGCTGCTACCCCAGGAGGTCCCTCGTTGTGCTGAGCCAAGCTGACCTTCAGCATCAGCAATGCTACGGCTTTACTGCTTGCGTAGAAGGTAGTTACGTATGCGTGAGGAGTCTGCAAGGGCTTGTAGCTTCCCATGCCCTGCCCTCGGTGTCAAATCACTGAAGTTTCATCTGCTCCCTGGCTGGGAGAGAGCAGTTTTCTTCCTACCAGCTTCCAAGTTGCAACAAGAGTAGCGCTTAAAAAAATCTTCAAAACCAGAAGAAATACAGACAAGGGGAAGAGACGATGGCATACTAGATAAAAAACAACCCTCCAGTTCCTTTGTGGAAGTGGAGAAGATTTCAAGCAGATTGTACACTCCTTGACTATGGGGAGCGGGAGGGAAGGCAGCTGGTTTACAACAGATACCTCCTTCGTGTGCATGAAAGGAAGCTTTCAATTGCCTTGTGGTGAAATGCTTCTGGCTCTCAACTGGGGTGGAGCGGGCTGTGGAAACACCCACACCCAAACGCCTGGGGCTTGCTGTGCACAAGTGCAGAACGATAAGACACCTCCTGAATACAGAAGTCTGGACCCTGCCAAGAGTGTGTGTGAACTTCAAAATCCATTTGTTTGACATCACTCTCCACCTCACAGGGTGTGGGGAAGGAGGGAACTGCTTTTTCCTGTAAGCCACAGCAGGAGTCCAATTGGGAGTGGGGATTGAACCACAACCAGGACCGATACCTGAGTGTTACTTGCACCCCTGGGGACTGAAGGGAGAGGTGGTGCTCCCAGACCCTAAACTGAAAGACAGTCACTTCTTCCTCCATAACTGACAGCACACCTGTTAGGTTGTTGCTCTTATTTGCTTCTGGAGGAACCTCTCTCTGTTGCCTGTACAGAAGACTACACTATAGCTGGGTACCAAACGCCTCCTGCTCACTTAGGGTCATCCAGGCTGCTCCGTGTGTGTCTTGTGGGAATAGTTGCAGACTGCAGTCTTATTTTCTAATCAAGCTGTTCTGTATCCACCCAGTACACATCGCCTCCCGTAAGGTGGTTGTAGGAGGCAGGCAGTGGTTGGCACAGAGGAGTTTGGGAAATACCGGTTGGATTGACAAGGGCTCTTGTTTTTTTTTTTTTCCGCAGAATACTCTCTTACAACAACCTAACAAGGCTGGATGAGGGAAGCTTAGCAGACCTTGGGGGACTGCACGTACTACGACTGAGCCACAATTCCATCAATCATATTGCAGAAGGTGCCTTCAAGGGACTCAAAAACCTACGTGTCCTGTAAGTTGCCCCAAGGTTTTGTCAGTTAACACCTGGTTTTCCCCCACAGTTTGTGTTCTGCCAAGCTGTTCTACTGTGCAGTTGCTTTGGGTGCCTGTGTCCTCAGCATCAAACTCACTTATGCGCTGCTTGGTTGTCTTCAGCAGCTGTTGTGTTTACCCCATTATTCAACTACAGTGAACTTGTATTTTTTAATTAAGAGTAGTTAGGAGAATGGTAGTTGGGACTGCTCAGTGTTGTAGGGAGCTTCCAGAGTACTGAACACCAGAATAAAATTAAGGAACATAAGACAGGATCCTGACTCTAGCCCAGCTGAGCAAAACTCCCTGAGGTTTCAGTCCATCAGCAAATAGCAGAACATCTCTTGCCATTACATTGACTTGAACTGAAGTTCTTGTAAAAGCACAGCTTCTGTTGTGTCATTCTACACTCAGGAGGAGTCTGAATGACCACTTCCAGTGACAGCGCTGGAAATTTCAATATCCTCGTAAATATGCTATCATGTGTTTTTATGTGGTGCTACTTTTTCTTAATCAAATAATAAATACAAAATCCTGGGCTAAGATGGTGTTGAGAAGAAAAAGTAGAATAACAACAACAAAGAAATTCAGAAGTTGGGCTTGAGATCTGATTATACCAGAAACGTAACATGTGAAGCTTTACCCAGTCGTGGGTCTAACCATGGGAGCAGGAAGCTGCTGCAGGGGCCGAGAGAGTAACCAGAAGTCGTCTTCTTTAGTAAAGAATTGGAGTCACTTGAGTGATGAAAGGTTCTGTTGTTCCAATTTTCATGGTAACCCCTGAATAACAAAAAGACTGCTATGCTATCTCAAGAGGAAAGTTTAATGTACCCTAATACTGAATTGCAAAATGATCCTTCAGTGGTGGTTATGGCCATTTGCCAGAGACTTTTATTTAAACATTATACCTGGAAATGTGGCACTGGAAATGAGCTTGCCAGTCCAGGTAGCAACTTTCTAAGATTTTAGGGCCAATAGAGACCATTAGGCAAATCGGTCTGACCTCCTCTGGGATGTCAGCTATAGAATTGCACTATTATACGCTGTTAAGCCCAAGAGCTACATTGGTTTGAAATACATCTGGGCTCGCCATAGAAACATTGGAAGGTGGGGAATCCAGTTCTTCTAATTGTCCATTCCTGCAGCTGTGTTGACTCCATCTCCCATGTTTGTACCTGTGAGCTTCTGGCTGCTCTCATCCTCTCTCCAGAGGCTGCAGGCTCAGCACCTTCATCTGGCACACCACAAAGTTCTTGGAGTTTGTGTTATAGCCCCATCCAAGCTCTCAGGCTGGTTGAGATCAGCAGGCTGGCTTAATTCTTCCTTCAAAAGGAAAAATCACACTGATACTTCTGTTCCTCTTCAGAAGCCCTTTGTGGCCTGAGTAATTAAAAGGAAATGGGAACAGAAAGCTCTCCCCTCTTTACAGTACTTTTTGCCATCTCTCCCTTTATTGTGAAGCTCACAGTGAAGGAAGTGACTGGAAAGTGAGTTTAGGTTTTGTTTGCTTTTTTTCCTTTCTCTAAACTTAAGCCAAAGCCTTTCAGCCACTGGGCATCCAGAAGGGACCTCTCTGAGGCAGCTGTCAAGACCGGAACTAAAGGTTCCCAAAGAAAAATAGAGGGGAAGGGGAGCTGGCAGTTCTCTTTGCTCTGCGGTGAATATGGAGCCTCTTTTACAGTTAGGGCAGAGGGGGGAGGCAGAGAGGGAGTGTGTGAGCTAGCTCTAATTTAATAAAGAAAAAGGCCTATTGGGTCCTGCACCTGGTGAAAAAGACCCGAGCATGCTTTAATTATGGCCTATTGTTGGGGAGCCTTTGGTGGGTGTGAAACTGCTGAAATGTGGAGCTATTCAAATAGAGGTCAGACCCAGAGACCTCGGAGCACAATGATTAACAAGGCTGCAAGCATTCAAGCTCAGCCAGCCGGAAAGAATAGGAAATTGGCAACAGGGGCTGGGAGAGGAGTTTGAATACAAAGAGAGCCAGGCCAAAATACCCCACTCTTTTTTTCCTCTCTCTCTATTTTCACTCATTTGTTGAAAAGGTTTTTATTCCTCCTTTCTAACACTAAACCTTTGAGTTGCCTCTGGATGAACAAGCAATACCGTTTTCTTTTCCTTTTTCAAGAAAACACAATGTGTGGCAGTCAATTAATAAAAGTGTGTGTCAGAGAGCTCCTACAGACTGTTCCCACTTGTCTGTCTCTGCCATGGGAAAGGGTTTGCTGATCCAAAGACCGGTAGCCCATGGTGGAATTGAGGGGGAGAAATGTCTGAGAAGGGATTTGCCCTTTAAAAACAAGCAGGATAATGGGTATTGGCTTGGCAACCGCAGGGGAAATGCAGAAACTTTGCTCCAGCAGGATATATTTGCTCCTGCCCCACTTAGATAGCTCTGAAAATGTCAGCACATCAAAGCATCTCTCCAGGACTTGTCTCTTACACTACCACAGCGTTATGTGCGCCCACGCTCCACAGGGATGTTGGGTTTTTATCTTTCCCTTTGGCATAGACCGACCCACAGATCACCCTGACATCCACAGCGATGCTGGCTAAGGCGAGGGTTCCCTAGGGACATGGAATTTTTGGGTCTCACACAGAAGCCAGCTGAGAAACAGGAATTGTGGCTTTTGGCCATCTTCTTTCACATCTTTAGTTTACACATGAAAGCTGAGAAACAAGCTAAGGCTGCAGCCAGCTTAGGTACAGAGAGCAAAAGTCTCAGCCTCATCCTGCCTGGGGAAAATTGTGCCAATATGGAAACTGGGGTTTTTAAACATTTCCCTCTTCTTCTGGGAGGTTGTACTTATGTGCTGCATAGCCTAGAAGCTACGCTATGATGCCTGTGCCTGGAATGCTGCCAAATGCAGGGGGCTTTGTTTTTTCTTTTTTGATCTTAATATTTTTAAACTGGAAATGTTCTGATAATAATCTTCAAAAGGTGTGAAAGGAGCACCTGCGGGTCGGGGGGTTATCTGGGTGGTGGTGTTTGCTTTGGTGTTGGGTTTTGCTAGGTCTTAAATCAGAGTGATGTAACAGAACCAACACAGCCTATTTATTTATTCTTTCTTTTTATTTAACATTAGAAATGATAAATTTCAGTCTGTGTTGCTGGGTATTCATTGCTAGCTGGAATTAAAGCTAGGAGGGTAGGATTTTTAAATAGACTGTTTAAACAGCTTTTGTGGATCTCTTTCTTTGTTCTGTGTGCTTGTTTTTCTTCAGACATCTTTGGCTCTTGTAATTGATGGTCAGTTTGAAAGCCAGAAGAAGCTAACTCTGAAAAAGGAATTCTTACTAATTTTTTGTAAAAAAAATGGTTATACAGAGTTAGGCTAGTGTGGCGGTGGTAGTGCTTCCCTTTGTGGAACTTTCAAGTTCATTGCCAGAAAAAAATGCCGCTTCATAGCAAATACACCAGATCATCTTCCCAAGATGTAGGTAGAGACAAATAAATCTATATATTGGAATAGCCGAAGTTTCCTTAATTCATGATAGTAGCATTTCAGGACAGCTGTTTCTCACAGTTTAGTTTCAAGACTTTATTTTCTTTGTCTTCGGATGCACAGAATTAGAAAAGGACTCAAACCTAGTTGTTAAGAAGTAGCTGTCTGCTGCTACTGCTGTCTCAGAAACAGAGGTCTTCAACTAGGGAAAAGACAGGGATCTTCTTTGAATGCACCAACTTGACATGGGCCAATGCAGGAAAAGTGATTAGTGCTGCCTTGCTGCAGGACTCTGCTTTTTCTGAAAACGGGCAGGAGAAAATGGGAAGCTCTTCATGTGGCATTCTCAACCTTTCTTCCGTTTGTTTTTAATAATGAGCCGAGGTCTAAGACACTGATAATAAGCTCTCTCTTGTCCTCTCCCTAGGGAACTGGACCACAATGACATCTCGGGCACAATAGAAGATACCAATGGAGCCTTTACAGGCCTAGAAAACCTAAGCAAGCTGTGAGTATCTCTGAGTTTGAAGTTCTGCAAAGCAGTTGTGTTGTGTGCCTCTGTGGGGCTGGGTCTCTTCCCTCCAAAACAGCCTTCCTCCGTTTGGAACAAAATGAAGATCGATACAAAATCTGAGGTGTAGTAGTTTTGCAGGCTCACTACAAGCATGCAGATGTGGTTATCAAGCACTTGTGTTTCTAAGCAGGTACAAAGTGATTATACTCTTCTAAAGCAATGATGCTTTAGATGCTTTAGTGCTCTACATACTGTAGTTCAGAGACACAGGAGAGAAAAATCACAGGTTTTCATCTGTAAGATTCAGCACAACTGTTCCTTGCTTCTAAAAGCAAACAGCAACAAAAAAGACCCCTTTCAATCTTCGGCGAAGCACTGATTGGTGCAGCAAATAACAATAAACAGAAGAGAAAAATCACCCCATTTCCTGTTACAACAGGGGATTGAAACAGGATTCATTTCTGTGGGATACTCTGTCTGAGAGTGATCTTTTGGGCTTGCTTCCATGTGCAGTGACAATAAAAGGCACCATGGGGCATAGGCTCCTAAAGAGATTAAAAGAGACCTAAGGAAAGCATGCGCCTTGCAAATGTTTATAGCTTGCTTGGCCTTCACAAGTGTTTTCACATTGCTCTGTACTTGTTCGTATTCCATTTGAAATCGGGTCTATAAATCATCTCCGTCAGAGAAGTCTCTGATGGCTTGTGACAAATCAAGAGTCTTTCTAATCATTACCTCTTGCCTTTGTTTAAGTTCTCAGCACCCCCCATCACTCTGTCTCTGATGCTGAGATGGCACAGCCAGAGGTGCAGTAAAAGTACCTCGATGGATAGCAGATGGCTGGAATGAATCCTGGCAGGCGGTATATTGTCACGCTCTCATTAGAGACTCCTAGGGGAGAGGGAGGAGCTGTGGCAGGATTCGTGGGGACACAGTGCTTAGACAGAGAAGAAAAATACGAAGTCACAGATAGAGATGGCATTTGATCATTGTTGAGTGGAGCCATTGGATCCAAGGAGAAGGGAACCAAGCTGTAGCTGCGAGTAAAGTGAGGCAGAAGGCAGAGAGAGAGTTATAGACTGGGAAATAGAAGTGTGGGAGGGAGAGAGGCCAGTAGGAATCACTGTGTGCACGGAGTCTGAAAATTTTCCTATGAGTTGCTTGAAGAAAGGGAGAGGAGCAGATGTGGTAGGTGGGAGACTCCTTGGATGCTGTGCCTGGAGTTTTTGAAGCCAGGGAAACCATTTAGTTGGCTAGAAAGTGTAGTGGAAGCAGACGCTTTGTCCAGATGGATTTGCAGATTGTAGGATTGAGTCTGTAGTGCTGCTTTGACAAGGGAGAGAAGGTGGAGGAGGAAAGGAGCAGAGAGAGTGCTGTCCTGGTGGGACGCCCTGCAGGGCATCCTTCGAACATGACCACTGGCACCGAAGCAGGTGTGGGATGTGTTAGAAATACTGGGTGCAGATAACAGGAGAAAGGTGAAAAAGCCAGAGGAGACAGCATTGAGGGAGCTAGTTCAGCAAAGGGATTGATTCAGCAGCCAGGAGAACTGAGCGCTGATGAGCTGGGGTCAGGCAGAGGCCAGGAGGTACAGCAAGGAGCGGGAGGAGGAAGGAAGGGAGCAGAGGCAGCCTGCGGGGTGGTGCGAGTTGTGCTTGGAGCTCTGGGCAGAGCGGCTATCGCTCCCCTGTGAAATAGCAGTGACTTGATCTGCTGTTTCTCATCCGGCACAAGTGCACGATTTCAGAAGATGGTGGGGTTTGTCTGCCAGTAGCAAAGGATGCGGCAAGAGCTTGCACAAGTCCTTGCGTCTTTTTTTCATGTTGTTGACCTCTGTCTTTCGTTGCACATGGACTTGGGCCACTTCCGAATCTGCTGAAACATTGGGAAGGACAGGTGCCTGTGGTTTGTGGGGGAATCGCCTCGAATTTCATAGCCTGGAGTAGCTTGCGGGTCAAGTTGGTCTCGGGCAGACAGGAGCGCTTTGATTACCGGGCAGAGCAAACCTGCTGTGGGATGGACAGGTTATTGGGATTGTGCATTGTCAGCCAGAGTGCTAGGCTAGAAAAACCCTCCGAATATGAGAGTATTTGATTATATTTCTTGAGGCGTTTTGGGGACACCTGACAGTGGTCACTTTTAAAGGGATCTACTCAGTTCTGTGTTAGCTCAACAGCACATAAATCCCAAACTTGTAATTTCATCAAAGACGAGTATCCTTCTTGCTGGCAGGAGTTTTTTGGTAAACAAAATATCGGCCTCCACGGCAAACATTTCACTGGGTGATTTAGGGCCCGTGTTTAAACTGTCAGTGGGCTTTAAATGCATTAACATACAAAAAAATAAATGGGCACTTCAGAGGAGACCTTCCAATGAATTAATAATCACCTCGGCTCTGTGGAGATTGCCTTAAAAGCCGTTCCCCTTTGATCTGGCACAGATTAGCCTCTGAAAGGATTAAGCACGGAGAGGGTTGTTGGCTTAAATGAAGGTGTTAAACTGTGAGAGGTGGGGAGGCCAGTCACTTTAGCCTTCTCTGAATTATATATGAAGCTCTCCGGGCTGGAGAGCACAAGCCTAAATTAAAATGTTGCTTCAAGAAAGAGGGAGTCGAGAAGCACCGAAGCATAAAAAGCATCAGCGGAATCGCTGGGGAGCAACGAGTTTCCTAATTATTCAAGCTGCTAAATGTAACCGGTTTTTTGATGGCTCACTCAGTGACTGAGATTTTCCTGCAGGTGCAAAACTGGCTGGAGGAGAAAATGCTGCTTTCTAATGAATTGCATGCCTAGCGTGTAATTACACTTATGCAATCACTGGGAGAGCATGCTTGCGCCTAGCTCTGCTGACAGCGGAGCAGTGTGGACTGCAGCAGGCAGGCGGTCTAATTGTGGAGCTGCAGACCCACCGCCTTTGCATTCCAGCGTGCCACAGCCCTTTGAAGGGGGCCGCTGGGTTGGAACCGTATGGGAACTGGAGAAGTGGTTAGTTGAGGTTCGAAAGGTGTAATGATTTTAATGAGTTTGCTGGGACATGGCGTTGTTATCAGCATGCTTTGTATTTCTCATAAAATTTTCACATAAAATTGTGTGCACCAATACAAGTGGTGCATACATTGCATGGTCACATCTACGATGTACTTGTCTCTGCACAGATAAGTCAACAGATATAATCAATATCTCCAATTTTCAAAGTCTAAGAGCCACTGTAAACAATAAATAGAGATCTCCAGTTATCAAACCCAAACTCATTATAACTCCCTCATTTAGGAATATGGCTCCAGAAATTAGTGTGTATGGATGCAGCCATATGACCAGAGTTTGCATATAGTAAATTATTTACTGTATTAATCATTCTAATGGATTTTTCAAAGCCTTCATTAATACAGCATCCCTTTCAGCAAATGACGGTACACATGATCGCACACATCCTTTGGTGCTTGGGGTATTTCACACTGACCAAAAAGCCACAGACACTCTCATGCAGTAAACAGGACGTCTGATACCCTGGTTTGGGTACTGCAGCAAGGAGCTCGGGAAAGCTCACTGTAGATATTTAGAACAGTACTGTCAATAAAGCAGGTTGCAGGTATCTGTAGCCTATGATAGCTGTCTTTATTCTCACCTCTGCCCACTCAAGAATTAGAGTGGTGGCTCACCCAGCAATACCACTGTCAGGGCGATTGGTTTTGTGAGGACCTACTTCGGATCAAGTGTTGCCTGGTGACAGGCACCCAAATTCCCTCCAAAGACAACAAGCCGCAAGGACGGACTGTGATACAGTCAACGTGATGAGCCCCCTTTTTACTTTCTACTGAGCGTGGCACCCACTGCTTTCATCCACACAAAACTTGGGCTTTCTGGGTGCCAGCGCTGAAACACCAAAACCTTGACGAGATCTTGCAAATGTACTTGCTCATCTGCACGTGCATCTTGTTCCCTGGCCAGCAGCAAGCAGTGGGACTGTCATCGTTTTAGAGCCTTTTAAGGGTGCAAATATAGGTTATAACCTTTACTGAAGGAAAAATGTTGGAGGAAACCCTCACCAAGTGTAGCACCACATGTGCCAGTTTTGTACCTGAGGTGGTGTTAGTGATGACTTGCATTGGACAGCATGTGAAGCAGGCAGTGATAAAAGATGCACCTGGAAGATAAACCTGTGACAGAGAGAATTTGAAGAAGGAAAGCACTTCCTAATTAATGACATCGGTTGATGTTTCATTAAAACAGCTGAGCAGACTTATCTGTTTTGCATGAACCCTATCCCTGGCCAATCGCCACTGGTCAGTATTTATAGAGAGCTGTTACTTTGCAGAGAGCAGCTGGGCTGTGATCGCTCCAGTGGCTGCTGCCTGCTGATAGTCCCCCTCTTGCTGCTGTGTAGCACTGTCTGCTGATTTGGAGGAATGTTCTCTCACAGGTGCAAGCAAGCGTGCTCCTCAGCTCTGTACATTACCTCTTCTCTTCATCCTTTTGCCTCTTGAAATTACCACACAGCTATTATATATTGCATTGTATTATGACAACTGTGCTGTTGTATTTGTACTTCAGTTAGCTGCTGTGTGAACACGCAGTTGAGAGACAGCCCTCAGCCCTGGTGTGTGGATGTCTGTTCAGGCAAAGCAGCAGCAAATAAATAACCACACTTTTGCTATTGGGGAAGAAGTCAGAAATGGAAAGTGTTGCAGGGGGAGACCCAAATCTTGTTAAACTGTCATTGCACTTAATCCTGTCTGCAGCCAGCCTGCAAAGAATAGAGGGGACCTTCTGTTACTCAGCAGGCTGGTTTCCGAGCGCTGGGCAAACCTACCTTTTTACGTGATATGGAACATTCCCTTTTGTGCTGTCATCACTATTAAATTCAAATACAGATAAAAGGATTTAATTTCAGAAGCGGGAAAGTGAGTGTACTTCAACCCTCTTAATCTCCATGCAGTTCAGATTTCCTAGGACTTACACTGAGCGTGTATATCAGATAAAGCCACACTAATTGTGTTCCTTCTTTTTCTGCCCTCCTCTCCCCATTTTCTTTCTCTTTATCTGGCACTGGATGTTTGGAAACTGCAGGACTCTGTTTGGAAACAAGATCAAGTCGGTGGCCAAGAAAGCGTTCTCAGGGTTGGAGGCCCTGGAGCACCTGTGAGTAACCCACCATGCCTCGGAGTTCGGGAAGGGGGGTCTGCCAAAAGTAGCTGCTTGAGGGATCTGCTAGCAATTTAATAGCGTCTTTGTAAACTGAGAAGCCAGTCCATTTGTGGGGGCCACCTGCTTCCTTCTCATTATAAGTCCGCTTCAACTTTGGCCTTTTTATGTGCCAGGAACAAAGTTACAGAACATATGGCAAATCTGCATGCTCTTAATTTTTGATTTGTTCTCGGATAAATATCTCTTTGACTTGCACATTGCTTCTTTGTAGGCTGTTAGCAATGAAAATATGCTATTTCAGATGTAGTCCTCTCTCCTTCTCCATTGCCCCAACTTCCTCCTAAACCTAGGCTCTGGCAGTGACACATGCTGCAAATGACTGCTTACGGCGCAGGCACCCAACAGCCCCGTTCAGCACAGCTGCCTCAGAGCGATTTGCACGAAGGAAATTTTGGCTGCCGCTATGTAGTTTTTTTTTCGTGTCCCAAGGCTGATGACTCCAGCAGTGATTCATGAATAACTTCCTTGCTGAATTAAGACAAGTTAAAGAATATATGATTTTGCTCTGGATGTTTTAGAGGCTGTTAGTCGTATGAAATATTACAACCATTGAGAGCATATTGAAGGGTTAGGGCTGCCTGACTTGGGGTATGTTCACAGATAAAGGTTCCCTTATTAATGCCCTACTGAGATTTTCCTCTACAGGCAATGCTTGTCTGTCCTACTTGGTAAACTTAAGCCCTAAATCTGACAGTGTCCTTTTTCAGAGGCCAAGTGAATTTTTTTCATTAGCAATTGTTGTCAGGGAAGCTTTTAAGAATACCTTCTTATGGAAACATTGCGATGTTTCTCTCAAAGTCACTTTCAAGTAACTTGTCCAGATGCCATTTAGTGCAAGTATTTGCTTTCTTTATGTTTGCTGAAGGTCTAGCCTGGGATAGGACATTCCTGACTATCTTTGGTTATCAAGGGGGCTGAGGAATTTCTGAGCTATGGATGATGGAGGTAGCTGAGACTGAGAAAATGTAGCGAGAAGGTAGGGTACAGGATGAATTAGTGATTTATTCCCATAATTTCTGCTGGTTGAGTATTGTTAAGCAATACTTCAAATATTTAAGTGTTTTGTGGAAAGCTCTTTCTGTGAGCTGTATGTGGATACGGCCTTAACAGGAGCTACTAAATCAACTGCTACTGGAGTCATTGCTTGAATCTGGAGAGACTTGTTTTGACACAGCCATAGCATCCCGTTTGCTCACATTGCCTTTGGTTGTGTTCTGCAGGAACCTTGGGGATAATGCCATCCGCTCGATTCAAGCAGATGCTTTTGCTAAGATGAAGAGCCTGCAGCAGCTGTAAGTAATGGGACTGTACACACCGTTAAGGAGTCAGGGATCGTTTTTGTCCGGGATGTGAGAGTTAGCACATAGTTTCAATGGGGTGTTATCCACATTACCGCTCATTTATTTCCTTCTCCCCTCTGTCCTCCTCTGCAGGGTATTTTTACACATGATTAGATGTCACGGAAGCATCTTGCATGTAATAGTGAGTGAAATTAGATCATTGGAACAGGTTCTTCCAGCAGGTTCACATCTGTGCAATTATTCATCTCTGCTCAGGAAGTCCAGCCCCGGTCCTGTTAGCCATCTCTCCCTCTGACACCACCACTGATTTAATTCCCAGTGGTGCATCTGCTCCTTTGCTGGGCCTATGTTTAGGGTTTGCATACAGTATTGACACTTTAGTGATAAGCACCATTTGAACTGGATCCAGTTGTCATCCAGCCCCCTGGTGTAAAAATACAGATGCGTTATCAGAGCTGCTGCTTGTGCTCCAGCCTGGGGCTCTGTACTGTTATCGGACACTGTTTCCAGTCTTGTCTGGTTTCCTTTTCTCGTCTTCTCCATAAATATTTAATCCGCTGTCAGTGCATTGCTACACTCTAGGGTAGTGCAATGTCTGTGGAGCAAGAAATCACTTAGCTGGTATTTGGGCAGGTTAAGATTCTTCCTGACGTTGGAAACAGGAATCGGATGGTCACTGTTAATAGGGACTTTTAATACTGGTAACTGGATAGTGAATAAGAGAACCTGGCATGTCCATTGCTTGTTGAACTGTCTTACCTTGTGCACTGGCTCCTGAATTCAGTTCCCACTAAGGATGCTCAAACTTGGAGGCAGGGAGGGAGCATGTGTGGTAATTAGATATGAGAAATGGGAGCAGGACGGGTTGTACTGTTCACGTGTGTCTCTGCTGCAAGTCAGCTTTGTAGGTGATGTGCCCCACTTTCTCTCACTTCAGCCACATATGGCAGTGCTTGTCTGTTCCTGGGGATCGCTCTGGAAGCTCGTTGATAAATACAAGGCACGAGGGAGTGTCACTGGAGTACAGGAGAGGGTTGCTCTATGTGGAGATGAAATGCTGTTAAAATGTGTTGTGTGTTTAATATCATTAGTGCCTCAAGGACAACCCTGCTCTCCGTTTTTTACTTCTACCCATCCTGGGTGGAAGGGAGGAATGTGTCTAACGTGAAAGGACTGTGAGCTTTCCAGTCTTCTCTCCGTGTGGGACTCACAGCAGGCTTGTGTTGGTTTTGTTTCCCTGCAGCCACATAAACAGCGACAGCTTCCTCTGCGATTGCCAGCTGAAATGGTTGCCCCAGTGGTTAGTTGAAAAAGAGCTGCAATCCTTTGTGGTGGCCACCTGCGCCCATCCTGAGTCACTAAAAAGCAAGAGCATTTTTGCCATCATGCCAGAAAGTTTTGTGTGTGGTAAGTCTTGCCTATGTGTTTTGAGGTTGCACAAAGGGTAGGACTCGCTTGGGAAACATTTTCTTTGACTACTAGCATGTTATTACGAGAGGGTTTCTGTTTTGTTTTGTTATTCATTGGGATCAAAGGAAGCCCAAGCCTGCATTTTAAAAATTTGTCATTGGCTACAATTTATTTCCCACCAAAACCACACAGCGCATTGCTTGCATCAAGTGTATTCGTCACTGGGCTCCCTGAGTATTAAATCAAATGGGGCTAATGCTTGTTCCACTTCCAAATGGAACTGCACAGGCTTCCCCAGTCCCCTCTGTTTGATTCTATCAAGACTGCAGCTGTACTTTTTTTTTCACTCTGCAGTGTTTTGAGCTTCTTCTGTGGCTTTGTGTTCTTTGCTCATCTTTTCTTCCTTTTGGAAATAGCAAAGGGTTAAAAAAAATAGCAGAGGAGAATGTCTCCATCACAGCCCCTTTTTTTGGGCCAGTAAGGCATGACGCTTGAACCAACCAATAGCCAACAGTTGAATTAGAATCCTTTTTTTTCTCCTACAGTGTTTTTTTTCTTCTAAGCAGCACCTACTGCTGTTCTTCCACCCCAGCACTGCAGCTGACTCTGCACCTGAGCTGTGGCTGCAAAGCAACTTTACTTAATACCCAGCACACACAAACAACCTCTCTCGTAAAGAAAAAAAGCATAAATGATCAGAGGAGGCCAAAGGAATGTGGCTCATGCATCCAGCTTTTGGGCAAAATGAAGGCCTGGTTTGGGGAGTCAAACCCTGCGTGGGGGATCCTGGGTGGAGCTGCACATCGCTGTTTGATGAAGGGAAAATGGGCTTTTGAAAACACTATTGAACTAAGTTGAATGCATGACTGGCATTGAACACAGCCTTGTTCTAGCTGCCATCCCATGTCCCTCGATCCTGGAGTGGAAGGGCTCTGCCTAGGTGGCCTCTGTTGGCACGAGTCTTGGAGGCTCACTGTGTTCATCTGGAAGAAGAGATTGTGAAGGCTCCATCCCCACAGCAACAGCACAAAGCGAAGACAGCTTTGTTTCTGCAGTGCCTGCCAAGTCCTCCAGGCACTAGTACTCCTGGTTCCAGAGGCCTGGCTGGTTAATTAAACCTTAGTCAAATATTATATTACACCATTTGTAGAAACATAATAAATGAATCTTCTTGGAACCTTGCTAAAGCCAACAATCTTGGGCAGAGAGAGTGTGCAAATCTTTCTACCCTAGATGGGTGACAGGCAAATACAGCTGCCTCTGCTTCAGCCATGCATGCTGCAGTCGCCTTGCTTGTGAGCATTTATCCTAAAAGGTGGCATTTCAGCTCTCTAAATGTCCTCCTGCTCTCCCCTTCAGCTTCACATTAACGCAGGCCTGGAGGTGAAGTTCTAAGTTCAGTCTTGCTCTTCATGTATGGGTTGTACAAAGAAGGATATTTTCTTTAGACCATGGTAAGGTTCAGCTACATTGCTGAAGAGAGCTAAGCTGCTTCTAGGTGTTTGAGGTCACTAAGTGACCATCTCACTCCTCTGCTTGCAGAAGGAACCAGCGGAAGGAGAGCCCTAGCTTAGACCAGCCGCTCAGTTGTGTACAGTCTGTCTGAGCCGCAGAGGCAGTCCCAAAGGTGCAGTGCTTTGCAAGAGCATTCCTGGTGCAGACAGCAGTGGATGGAAAAGCAGATGTGCAATAATGATTCCACTAATGCACTACTCATTTCTCATTGCATCTCTTTGCTTGCCCCTGTCTCTCCTCATAGCACAGAACTAACTATGCTTGCTGTTTTCTCTTAGATGATTTCCCCAAGCCGCAGATCATCATTCAGCCAGAGACAACCGTGGCTGTCCTTGGGAAGGACATTCGTTTCACTTGCTCGGCTGCCAGCAGTAGCAGCTCCCCTATGAGATTTGCATGGAAGAAAGACAACGAGATGCTGCACAATGCTGAGATTGAGAACTTCACCCACGTGCGGGCAAAGGACGGCGAGGTGATGGAGTACACCACCATTCTGCACCTCCGGCATGTCACCTTTGCCAATGAAGGGCGTTACCAGTGTATCATCACCAACCACTTTGGCTCTACCTACTCCAACAAGGCCAGACTCACTGTTAATGGTGAGTAGGGAGCCGCTTTCTCATTCCTTTCCTTAGCCTAAGCTAGTAAAATTCTCTGAGACACTCTCAGAGAACACAGTTACTCCTGAGAGTCCATTCCTGATGGTGAGGAGCTCCTAACCTCTTCGCATCACCTTGTTGTATCTCAGTGGATGCTGAGAAGTACAATGTGAGGAGCACGTGCCATGCTTGTGGTGGCTTCCATCCAGCCAAGCACTTCAGCACATTCTCAGTGACTGGCTGTTCTGATCGAGTCTTTGCCCAATGAAAAGGGTGAATGAAAATGAAAATACAGTCGGATACAAAGAAGAGGGACTATAATGATTGAAAGTTCTCTGTAGGAGAGATAATGGGTTTGTTTTCACATTAATCACAGAAGAAGATTAGCTTTTCCAGCTCTGATGATCCCAAGTGAGGGGGGCCTTGGACACTGCAGACATGTATGTGCGGTAGAAACAGAGGGTCAATTCCCTGCAGTTTAGATATATCTTAAAAAAGCAGCTTGCCATGCTTTTGTGTATGGGTGGTTATCATTTCCATCTCCTGCCTGGGAAGGAAAACAGTTAGAACTGCTCAGAAGATGGTGTTTTCCCTGTGGAATTGCTCATCTCTTTTTCTTGTTTTTCTCTCGCAGTGTTGCCCTCATTTATCAAAACTCCCCACGACATCACCAGCCGGACAGGGACCACGGCACGGCTGGAGTGTGCGGCCGAGGGACACCCCACCCCACAAATTGCCTGGCAGAAAGATGGGGGCACGGACTTCCCTGCAGCTCGAGAACGCCGCATGCACGTCATGCCTGATGACGACGTCTTCTTCATTACGGATGTAAAGATAGAAGACATGGGTGTCTACAGCTGCACAGCACAGAATTCTGCGGGATCTGTGCTTGCAAATGCCACCCTGACTGTACTGGGTAAGATGCCTTAGTGCCCCAAGAGATGAAGTGTTCAAGCACAGGGAGCTGGAAGGAATTGCTGTTAAAGCTCTTCAGCAGTTGCAGATACAGAAAAGAGAAAAAGAGGCAATGCTCTGCATTTGTCTCGTTTCACTCCTTTACGCTTTAGTTAACCAACAAAAAATGCCCCGCTAATTAAAAAAAGGAGATGTGAGTCAGATTTCCTCCTTCCTATGCCAAGGAAGCCCCTCCAACCACCATATTTCCTGTCTGGGAAAATGACTTCAAAAGAAAATTGCACTCCCATCTTTCTTGCCCTGTGAAATAATTCATGTGTGTCACCCATTGCCCCTTATCCTTGGGGGTTTCTTTGTTTAGAAGACCTAACGGCAACTGGTTAAAAGGAAGACCTTGGTTGTGATTGTTAGATCTGCTACAGTTTGCAGCCACCATACTCTTGGGTACCTGGCCACATAGTGCATTGCTATACATTTGTCTGCAGGAACATCAGTTGAGTTCAATACTGTTACAAGAAATCTGTTGTTGTACTGTCCTCCAGAATTAATTTCTGGTTTTATTCTCCTGCAGAGACACCATCTTTGATCCACCCCCTGGAAGACCATGTAGTGTCTGTAGGTGAGACTGTGGCTCTTCAGTGCAAAGCCACAGGGAGCCCACCTCCCCGCATTACCTGGCTGAAAGGTGACCAGCCCCTGATTGTGACTGAAAGACACCACTTTACCTCCGGGAATCAGCTGCTGATTGTGAGGAACGTTGTCTTGGAGGATGCTGGGAAATACACCTGTGAAATGTCCAACACCCTGGGGACAGAGCGCGCGCACAGCCATGTGAGCATCTTACAGTCTCTTGGCTGCAGGAAGGACCGTACTACTGTGGGGATCATCACCATCGCCGTGGTGTGTAGCATTGTGCTCACCTCTCTGGTCTGGGTCTGCATCATCTACCAAACCAGGAAGAAGAGTGAGGAATACAGCGTCACCAACACAGGTAGCTGTAGTCTCTTGCTAAGGTTTTCTCTAACCTTCTGTGCTGTCAGACTTCCCTCTGAGGCTGAGTCGGCATGTCAGGTAGCCACACGGTCACGCTGGAAGAGCACTTAGCTTATCTCAGTAGTTCTCTTGGCTCACAAAGCTGGAACCGGCTTTCACTTGCTGTTGAAGCATGTTCAGAGCTGCATTTCTCCCCTTGGCTTCCTCTTCAGAAAGGCCTTTTCTCCTTGGCAGTACTTTCAGTCGTTGCTTTGCTACTTTGATTTTCCATGACCATATGTGATAATTCTAGAGACAGTCTGGATTATGTCCATGATGCTGAGAACCTGTCTTCCTTCTTGGGAATCTGTATTTTCAATGACTTTAAATTCAAAACTTGCAAAACTAGACTTTGAAGCTGGAATATCTTTTTCCATGTTGCCTGGGAGAGCTATTGCAGCCTTGCTGTTGAGGAATATCCCTCAATTTTTAGGATAAAAAGAAGTGGTTTTTGCTTCCTCCTGATATGTAATGGGGGTCATTTGGTGCTGAAATGAGTGTGGTGGTGAGAATAAACTGTCCTGCCCTCAACACTGTGTACCCTCTGAACAGAAGTATGGAAGAAGCAGCTTAAGGCTTCCCTACCCTGCTGGGATTTGCAGTCTTTCTGTATTACCCTTAACTTCAGGTATACTACAAGATAGGATTTTAAAGGCTAGGTAGGAAGCCTTGGGTACCATACGAGCAATGTGAAGTGCCAGCAGGATATTCTTTCCCCTTTTTCTTCAGTCCTGAAAATCTAGGGGCTTGGTGCTTAGCATAATTGATTGGGTTTCACTTAGGTTTGTGTGACAGGGAGAAACCAAAATTACCCGATAAAAGACAGAGGTAGCCAAGGAGAGGTAAGGGGTTTAGGCTTACTTGCCTGCTTAAGGGAATTGAAGACCATGTTCTCTGGAAGTCTGTTACTTGGGACTTTAGGAGACAGAGGACTTGAATCAAGTGAGGTAGTCTGAATTTCACGGAAAAAGGAAAAATTTACCTGTTCTGAAGAGAGAGTTTTACCTCCATATACATTTACTAGCCATGCCAAATGCAAACATGCAAAATGGCATTGTCAGCACTGTACCTCACAGCTTTAAGTTTTGTAAAACCAGGGCTTCTGAGGAGATGGAGTGTGTAGGCTGTTCACTTTTTCCATTGCATCTACAGAAAATACCAGTTATAGATCTGGTCCTAAATCCCTTTCGAAAACATGATTTTGCATGCCTTGGCAAACAGAAGCCCCTATATGTAACTACCGGGAGCTGACATTTCTCTGCTCCCGTTGCTCTAGATGAGACCATCGTGCCTCCTGACGTGCCGAGCTACTTGTCTTCACAAGGGACGCTCTCTGACCGGCAGGAAACAGTTGTCAGAGTAGACAGCCAACAGCCTAACGGGCACATCGACAGCAACGGTGAGAACTGCTTTGATTCTTTTTTCTGTGATGCTGTATCTGAACTTGATAAGAAGAGGGAGGAGCCTCAGCATAAAGTACCTCTGCACTTGTGAGTTATCTGAAAGACCTTAATAATGTAGTTCTCCAGCTACAGCATTTATGCAGAACAAGGATCTGTCTCACTTCACAAAGCTCTTCTCTCCCAGTAATAAGTGCTCATACAGGCAGGCTGCTTCAGAAACTGCTCAGTCAAGCCCGAAGGACTATTTTTTTGCTAATTTTGGATTAGGTTTTTGGCACTGGAGTTAACCATAGTGACGCTCTACTAGAAAATACATTAACATTGCCTGTCCCTCCCTTCAGGCTTAGAAATTAAATGTTGGGATTTTACATACAGCACGTTAGAAAGAAAAAGTTAGTGTCCTGAACCAAGATTCTCCTGAGATTGTACAGTATGCATTCTGTTAAACATTTATCTTTTGATGTTCTATTATCTCCATTGCTATTTTTTCTCCCTTTCGCAGCTTTCACGGTTAGAAATAAGACTTAACAAGTCATTTAACTAAGAGCAGATGGTTGTAATCTTTAGCCAGATGGTTCGTTTGTTACAGGTATGTGTCAGACTGATGCTGGAAGGTGTCCAGATGTTGAAGCTCCCACCGTAGGTTGTAGACAGCCAAAGCTGTGTATCGGCTATAATAAAGACACTTGGAAAACTGAAGACACGGCTGATGGAATGCTTGTTCCAGATAATACAGGTACAAAACCCATTAATCTGGAAAGGTATTTTGTGTTTGTACAGATCAGAAAGCCTTCCAAGTCAGTAAGCATTAAGACAAGAAATTGTTGCCTTCAGAAAAGAAAGGCCCAGAATGATTCTCAGGTGTGAGCACAGTAGATTTACTTTCTCCTGTTTGCTCTGCTCCACTATCAAGCTTGGATAGCTTGAATTCAAGGAACTAACAGAAGGAAGCAGTCTGAAGCTCCCGATCATAATTCCTTGCAGCTGGCTGATCGGTATTTTGATTTGAGCTGTTCCTAAAACATGACAGCAGTTTCAAACTGAAGGTGTTTAAAGTTTCTCATCCTCTTTAAAGGGGCTGTCAGCTTCAAAGCTCTGCTTTTCTTTTAATTTTCAAAATCTAAAGATTATTTGGGGCACTACCTGCCTCTATTGTTTGCCATTTTTTTGGGTTTTACACTCATGCTTTTCTAGCTTTAGGGTGTGTTTTCTGTTCTCATGCTGTATTGTAACAGCCACAGAAAAACTCCCAGTGAAACAAATCTTTTGTCCAGGAGAAACTGTGAAGTTTAATAATAGAAAGTTGTCAAGTACACTAAGGAAATTAACTTTAAACGTTTAGAAACTCCTTCCTGCCTGCTTCTTTGAATTCTGCTCATCTGTTAATACCATTAACAGTAAGAAAATATCTTGCCATAACACTACGAGTTGACAGTGATGCCTGTAAAGCACCAGCACAAGACAGGTAACTTGGTATTTTAAAGCAGGGACAGGGAAGTTCCGCTTTCTACCTTGACTAGAAAGTCTGGAAAAGCAAATAAATGCATGATTTATTTATAAAAAGAAAGCTGCAACTTCTTTGAAGTAAAAAAACCCAACCACCTGAACCCATTAATTGGGACAACCTTTGGTGATGGCAGCAGAGTTCTGAAAACCACAGATGGGTACTAGGGCTGTATAGATCCCAGAAACGTTCATGTTATGTAGTGAGATTCCCACCCTGCTGAGGGAGAGATGTATTAAACAGAGCTGCCTTTCCTTCCGCAAGTTGTGTGCCTCAGTGCTGACAATGTCCAGCTGGTTAATCGTTGTGCTGTTTTCCCTTCCTCCCTTCAAGGCTACGGCCTGCCCGTTGTGTGCACAGACTGCAGCGGCAGCACGGACAGCATGAACGTCCGCATTTATCCCAAGGAGTCAGATTTCTACTCTGAGAGCCTTAAGACTATGGATAATACCTACCCAAACGCACTGAGCAGCAATGAACGAAATAGGAAGAGGGGTGCGGGCACCAGCCTTCTTCCTCCTCAGCCGTGCAACGGGATTGCCGGCGGCAAGACGTTAGAAACAGATGGGACCCTCTACCCCAGCAACCACGACAGAATAAGACCTGCGAGCACCACCAGCCCTCTGCTTGCAGACAAACAGGGTAGGTGTTTCCTCAGGGATGTCTTTTGTCTCCCCAGATGCAGTGTAATACCTGTAGCGGAGCTCTGTGTTTTCCCATCAGCGTTGTTAACTGGCTCAAAGCCGTGAATGGTAACAGCAGGGCTGGTTTTATGAGGAGGGTTGGTTTGATGAGGAGCACCGGCCGGCCTAAGTATCAACTAACCACCCTGTTTCTTTGGGTTTTTGCAGGCTCTTCACAAGCAGCAGCAAAGCCTTCAGAGCTCAACAACCTTAATTTGGTGAGAGCTTCACCGGCAGGAGGGTCCTTAAAGCAACTGAATGTGCTTCCTGAAATCTCCCCAACACTACTGGATTTGCAGAGCGAAGCAGCAGTGAAGCAGGCTCTCCTGTCCAACGGCTTCGCGCCCCAGCCGTGCGACGCCATTCATGAGCCGAAACCACCAAACCGGTCGCTGGACTGAGGACAGGCTGCCATGTGCAAATTAACAAACACGTTATTATTGGTTATAATTTTTTTTGCACAGAGAATATAGGCTACTTACTTCTACCTCAAATCGTGAACTGATGACCTGTCAAGGGCAAACAGCTGAGGTATGAGAAACAAGCTTGTATGGGGAACAAACTCCTGTTCGAGCGTCATCTGTTTGTACATAGTTTAAAACTTCCCTGAGAAGTATGAAGCGTTCAAAAGTTGACTTGCATATGAAGCACATAAATGCAAGGGATTATTGTGTAAAGAGAAAAGTATTTGATACAATTGTACATAAGAGTTTTCATATATAAATATATATATATAAAAATATATATATATATCTTTTACAGAGGCTATTTTAATCTTTAGTGCATGGAAAACTGAGTGAAATTTTACAATTTTGGCAATATTGTTTTCAGTATCAGGTTGCTGTTAAACTTTGTGAGAGAAATAATTCTGGTGCCTTAAATGCATAAGCAGAACTTTAAAAAGCCAGACTGTTCCAAAGGGATCGTCCTCTTTTCAATGGAAGTTCCTTTAAATCAAGGATCAATTGGGTTACTTAGCACAAATTTCCTTCCCCTTTGAAATTTATTGCACTTAACACATGTAAACAGCGATCTTCAACTGTGTCAAATGAAGTTTATAGGGAAAAACCAAGCAGTGAGAAGTTACATGGCAACTCCATTTTTTCTCTTAAATTCCATTTCTTTTATAAAAATGCATAAAAATTAGGGTTTGAGCTGTGCCTGTGCGATAGCTTAGAGCGGCCACACACAAGGAAGGAGTGATTCTGCAGCAGAGCCGAGCCCCAAACCAACCAACCAGGCTGTTGTGAGCACTCATTACCGACAAAACTAAGGTGTGAGTAGAGGGCAGGGTGGGTCACTGCCCCGCTAACAGCATAGCAGCGGAAGCGTTACACAGCCGTGTACGTTGTTCCAGCACCGGTCACCTGCAGAGCCAACTGCAGGTGTTTCCCTGCCCAGATGAGTGCAGCTTTACCTGTGTACGGTGCACAGGGAAGCTTGTGGCCACTGGTTCTCCCCGGGGTCAGCGCTGGGTCCGCTCTTCTCAACAACTTCATCAATACCTCAGTGAGGGGACAGAGTGCACCCTCAGCATGTTTGCTGGTGACACAAAACTGGGGGGAGTGGCGGATGCACCAGAAGGCTGTGCTGCCCTTCAGCGAGACCTGGACAGGCCCAAGAGCCAGGTGGAGAGGAGTCTCATAAGGTTCAACAACGGCAAGCGAAGGCTTCAGCGCCTCAGGAGGAACAATCCGCTGCACCAGTACAGGTCAGGTTGTGGACCTGCTGGAAAGCAACTCTGTGGAGAAGAGCCTGGGAGGTCCTGGTGGACACCAAAGTGACACCAATGAGCCAGGAGGAAAGGCTGAGAGACCCAATTCTGTTTAGCCTGGAGAAGACTGAGAGGGAACCTCATTGCTGCTGATCAATATCTAAAGGGCAGGGATCAGGAAGATGGGACCAGAGTCTTCAGTATTGCCCAGTGACAGGACAAGGGCACCACCGGGTACAAACTGGAGCACAGGAAGCTCCATCTGAACACAAGGGAAAATTGCCTTCCTGTGAGTGTGACGGAGCACTGGACCAGGCTGCCCAGGGAGGCTGGGTAGTCTCCATCTCTGGAGATATTCAAGGCCTGCCTGGACATGTTCCTATGCAATCTGTTCGAGGTGACCCTGCTTTAGCAGGTTGTTGAACTGGATGAGCGCTTAGAGGTCCCTTTCAACCTCCACCATTCTAGAATTCTGTAATGATACACAGTTTAGTCCAGTTTAGAAGGAATAACCCATGCCAGTGTAACACATCTTAATATCCCTCCATCCCCCCCAAACCACCTCCTCTCTGAAAAGAGGTTGAAACTGTAGAGCCGTTCTGACAACACTAGAATCCCACTCGTAAGCTGACAGCTGCACTGTTAATTCAGACTTTGAACATTCTCCCTGCAACCCAAGAGGAGGCTTTTCTGTGAACACCAGGACCCCATGTGCAGCTCAGAGCCTTTGTATTCACATCCCCGCCTCCGCTGACCGCTGCTCTGCGTAGCAGCTGTGGGCCATGCAGAAATACTCTCGTTTAGAAAGGAGAAGGTGTATTTATGGCTGAAAGTCCTCTGTTAAATGGAAACATCCCAACTATTTTTATGTGGTCTCTTAAGTTTATCCATGAATGGGCAGGAGGGAAAGAAAGACCCACCGTGGTCACACAGATCTCTTGCTGTCACTTCCAACTTCACTACAGAACTTTTTCTTTACAGAAAGGCTGCTTTCCGTTGGTGTTGGTACCTGTGGATGGAGGAATCTCTTCGAGTTATTTGTAGTTTTAGTCCTGCTAACATAAGGTTGCTCACTCTGGTGATGACTACTTTGGGGGAAGGTTTATTAGGGGGAGTTGTTACCATTTTCCTTTAGAAGCAACTCAAATACCAGTTCCACTGAAGCCCACTCTGGCAGGAATCCACCTTTGTTAGTGCTGCGGCTCAAATAAGGGCACAAACGGTTAGTTTTCCATTCAGATCCATCACTTGGGGATCTGTCCTGTAGCCTCACCCTGAGGAGCTGAGGGGGAGTTTTGCTGTGGGCAACCTTGATAATGCAGGGCAGAACGCAGCCAGGCACCTGTCTGTACCTGTTCCTGACTATGGCCACGTTTGCACTTTGAGGCAGGTGCCTGGTGATGCTGAGTACCAAGTTTACTCAAAGAAATGGAAAAGGATGTTAGAAAACTGTACACCGAGGGTGCTGTTCCCTTTACTGAAGGAGAAGGATGCTTGGGAGCCGACTAGCGGGGAGAACACAGTGGAACTGGGGACACAGGGACGATGGGAATGATTGAGTTGACTCATTTTGCTGGTGGAAATGTCATCACCACTGCAGACACAAAGCATCTTTGCCACATTAACAAGTGAAAATAATGTTTCCGAATAGTTAACTGCCTAATGTTATGACTTCCACTAAATATGTGAATTTGCTGCTTCTAAGAGGCAATGTGAAAGAGGAAGTATTACTTTTGTGTACAAAGTTATTTATTTATTAGAAAATTTGGTACAATGTTGTACATTGAAAAACATGTAAGATATTGAAGTGTCTAACAAACGGCATTGAAGTGTCTTTAATAAAGGTTCATTTGTAATATCAAAGTGGTTTTGTTGCGAGTGAGCTTTTGGGAGTTTCAGTGGAAAATTAAATAAAATTCTAATCCATTGCTACACTCTTTTCTGTCTTTCTCTGATGAAAACACAGACCAACTGCCAAAATAGTCACTCCTGAAACAAGACCCACAGCTTCAACATTAGACACTGTGGGTTGGCATGAGCCTAATCTGTGGATGAGGTGGAATTTTGGGGGCTGTATTGAAAGATACAATAAAGAACATTTCTAATATATCACCTTGGTTAAGTATCTGGCAGTCTCAGCACTTGGAAACCAGAGAGATGGGCTGTGCGCATCCGTAAGGATGCAAGGAAAATGGGTCACCTCTGGCTTTTTCAAACCCCAGCCGTACCCTTGCTGGAAATTCCAGAGGCAGCGTTAGAGATAAGCTCAGATTCTTGGTTTAACTTAAAATCTCAATTCAGGTTCTGTATATTTAAAAATAAAATTAAAGTATTTCCTCCTCCAAATTAGAACTTTGGGCATAAAGTGGATTTTCTGCTCTGATGTCTGTTAACACATGTAGGAGTTCGATTTTTTATAATGGAAAAGAATGAGCCTTTAAGAGGCTGAGCCTGGTCTGAGATTCAAGTTGTTATTCCACATTACTGAGCTAAAATATATCCAACTTCTGGTAAACTTGAAATACAACACTGCTAAAACTCGAGGCAAACGGGTAGTGGAGATGGGGGAAACCCCACATTTTTAGGTCTTTCCCCCCACAGTGTCATTTACAGCAGGATCAGACAAATCAGTGTGTGTGGAACGGTCCCTGCCCGCCGCAACTCTCACCTGCCCGGTGCCGCTCATGAGTGACCTTGTCCTTCCCGCGGTGGTTCAGGGTTTGGAGACACTCCATTGGCACAAAGGAAGGGGAATCACTTGGGCTCCCATCGCTCCACCCCAGCATTAGGTTGGCTAAAGCAATGTGGGGAGTCGTTTGAGGTATGGATTGAGAGTTTTTTAACAAAAAACACCCCAGTGATGCCAAAAACTGATTATGCAAATATTAAATAAAACCAACAAAAATGCAGCATTTGGACTCAACAATTATTTTCGGCTCAAATAATTAAATGCACCGAGTACAGCACTAACCCTCTCTTCATGTTTAAAGAGCTTTAGTAGAAAATATAAGACAGTAATAAATCTCCAACCCAAAGCTCCCTAGATGGGTTCTGGTCTCTATATAGAACTTCACAGAAGAGCCATCCTTGAAAGTGGTGGGAAGCACGGCTACACCGTGCTGTGGCAACTGGAAGCACTGGCCAGCCAGTATGGGACTTAGCTGACTCCCCATTTTTAATTGAAGATTAGTGTTAAGAATCATGTCCTTTGTTATGTTTGCTTTACTTGGTTGCCAATTATTTTTTAACTTTACTCACGGGATGACAGTGTAATTAAACATCGGCCTTGGAAAGCCCGGCTCGTGGTTGTGCCACAGCTCTGCCCGTGCTCCCTGTTCACTCACACACAGAGCTGGTTTGGCGTTTGCTCCTCCTTGGCCCACGCTCCCTCCTACTGTGTGGCACCGTCCTAATGGACGGAACAACCTCACTGCTAAATTACAGCACTCCAGGGAAGCACGGCATCACGGCTACAACACCCCGTAACACCGGTGCACGGGGCCGAAGCCGACAGCCTCGCTGCTGCCGTGGCTGCACGAGCCGGGCTGTGCTGGGCTCTCACATTCGATCGCCGGCATCGTTGGTGCAGCGCATCCCAACACCCAGCACAAAGCTGCCCTCCTCATCCTCACCCACTGAGCATCCCGGCTGAGCCCAGGGCAAACAGAGGAGCTGCCGCCACCCAACCGAGCCCCTCGCAACCCGTCCTGCTGGCACAGCCACGGAGGGGCTTCAGCGCGTGCCTTAGGTGCTCACTGCAGTAGCTCAACTCTGCCTGCCCAGGCATTCCCACACAAGCACCCATTTCCAACAGCACCTAGCTGAGCTGCTGGTGTAAACTTGGCCAATTCTCCCCCATCCACCCTCTCCTGATCATTTTAATTAATTTCAGGATGTCCTTTTCATTAATTTCAATTAGGCCTTTTCACCAACCTCGTTCCTGCACCACTTTGGCCACTACAGCTTCCATTTCCTAAGAGGAGAGCAACAGCACAGGTTTGCTCTGCCGGCCAGCAGCCCCCTGAGAGCCCTCAGGATCCATCTGTTCATCGGCAGGAGAACTTATGCGCTCTCCTTGCCTTCCCAGCCTCCCTCCTTGGGCTTCAGCATTTCCAGCCTCCTGTTCCTTCAGCTGTTCAGAGAGGAAGACCAAAAGAAGACAGAGCTGCATCTCTCTGCACAAGCACAGCTGTAAAATAATACGAGCTCATGCTTTTAGTGGAGAAATGTGAGTCTAATTAACAAAGCTGCACAGAAAATTTCCACACAGAAATGCTTGCTGAGCACCTGTAGGGATAAACAGCAATATAAACTTTCAAAAATAGGGCTCGAATCAGGAACAAATGGATTATTGTCTTTTACAAAGAGCTCTCCCAACCTGGAATACTTTCAGTGCTGTTGGAGGGCAGCAGTCTGTAACTCTATCGGCCCCTTCCCCGACCAGAAAAACCCTTCCCTGTGTTACGAGGCAGGTGCCACTCACTGATGAAAACTCGCTTTATTTCAGCCTCTCCGCTCAGCCCATGATCTGGAGGTTTGCAAAACATTTCCCCTGACAGAGGACTAATAACGCCTTTCTCAGCCACCGTAATTAGCTGTTTACCCCCCAAACAGTACTTTTTTGGCACGACTCTCAGTATGACCTCACTCACTTTCCATGCAGGAAAATTTCATGTTTGGGAAATTGGATTATTGGAGGATTTACTTTTCTTTAACAGCGAAAGTGGCGCTCAGCCTGCTGAACAGCTGCTCCTGCGCGGCGAGGGGTGGCAGGAGGAAGGCTGCGTTCATGGGTGGACTCCTCCTCCAGCTCAGCGGCTTCTCCAGCGCCTCAGTGGCCACCGGCTGGACCGGCCAGGCTGGCTCAGAGCAGCAGCTGCCGAGTCTTCTCGTATGTCCCCAGGAAGATGAAGCCTCCCAGGCTGATGGCTGCCATCCGTGGGACAACACCTGCGAACAAGCTGAAGGCAAAGGAAAGGCGGTTTCAGAGGATGAGGGATGAGCGGATGCTGCACGGCTGGCTGCAGGGCGTTGGAAGACAAAGCTCTCTCTTGCTGGTTTTTCAAACCTCACCCCACTGCTCAGTGGAGGAACCTGTCTGGGCTTCCCTAAGAGAGCACTCCCAAGCCTGTCATTTTTAACCCCTCTCCACACTCCTCGGGTGCAGGAGGCCATGGGCCACGCTGCAGAGCGAGGAGCTCAGACGCATCCCCAGGAGGGGCGCAGATGGATGGGAAGCGTCCCAACCTCTGCTGCCTCCATCTAGCCTGGGCAGAGGGACTCTCTCTCTGCCAGGAGCTCGCCCACTGCAGTGAGAGCCCTGCTCGTCCCCAGTAACACCCAGTGAGGAGGGAACAGGAGTGGCTGTGCGTTCAGCCGCCACAATTTTTAGGTGCCTGATCATCAGTAGCTCTTGGAAGTTAACAGGAAACTCGTGCAAAGCCAATTGCACAACACATCTAAACTCATAGCTGGTTTAACAACCTCAGAATAGGCCAACGTATCCTCCCAGAGGATTTCAGACTTCCTTCATTGCAAGCAAGAACTAAACATTAAGCTCAAATCTGTCTGGCATCCCCCTACTGATCTATCCCTGCATGGCGGGAGCCCTTCCCAGCACACTCTAGCTGAGCTCTGCAGGGATGCTGTGGTCCTCAACCTTTTCCAAATGCTGCTCAGTCCCTGCTACGAGTGGTTCCACAGTGGGACAAGGTGTCATTCCCAGTGAAAGTGGCTGCATGTAAGATGCACGCGCCCCTAGGAGCTACCTGCTCTGCCTGCATCTGGCTACTCAGGCTGCGCTGGGGAAACCTCGGGCTGCCATAACTCTGGTTTTCGTTGTAATGAGCTTTGCTAAGGAGCCTGGAGCGCACAGGCAGATGGAAACATTTTATGGCTTTACTAGACAGCAATTGGGTCTATTACCATAATGACAGCTTTAAAACAGAGTAATTTGTACAAGGCATGTATGGACAGAGCACTGATAGGGTAAATCCTATGACACAGCATCGCTCCTGAAATGCGTACCATCCTCCTCCTGCCGAATCAGGCAGCCTCACTACAGCAGCAGTGGCAGACATTCATTTACAGAACAACAGTCATTTACAGCACAGCCCGCTCGAGACACGGCTATTACATAAACAAGGGCAGATAACTGAGTTACGCGGGAGCTGCATCCCTGGCAACCTCTATTACCAACCATCACTTCCAAGAACCCTGGCCCTGCTCTTCCCAGTTTCTCACCTTCCACCTATGGCCTCTCCAACCAAGGCAGGAGGGCAGAGCTGAACAGCTCTGGGGCTGCCCAAACCCAAAGAGCTGAGCTCTGCTGTGGGCCTGACCCAAACTGCTCCTCCCCGGGCTGCACTTGTCCTCCCCAGCAGATGAGATCAGCCAGGGTTTGTTTTGCTGCCTCCATCAGAAACCACACATGGGCACAGCTCTGCTGCCTATTTGTAGTTGCTATATATTTGCACAGATTGTGCCTGGCACCCTGCCACTCCTCTCTCCCTGCCTGGGCTTCTCCTTTTGCTTAAGCAGCTCTCCCTGTTACCAGTCAGATCCTGCACCACGGGCTGGAGGGCTTCACCCCTGCCTTCTCCTCACCAATGGCTGCAATAAATGCACGGTATGTCAGTCACTGGCAAAGATCAGATACAGGCTTTCAGGTACAGACACATCATGCTCTTCCTACCTGTGCGAGGAACGGCTCAGCAGGAGTCACAACTCCAGGAATCCCATTGAAATCCCAGGGTGAAGCTTGGCCGCAGGTGTTAAACCTGCACCATCTCCCCTCCCAGCCTGCCAGCACCACGATACCCTGCCCTCCAGGGTGCAACTCTTCATTTCAGGGTTCCTAGCCCAGCAACACACCTTGTCCTGAGGTCCCAACAGCAAAAGTGATGGTCTGGGACCACCACTTGGCAACGCAAAGCAAATTCTTTCTCAATAGAGAATAACCAGGACTCCTGTTCAAAGTCATTGTCATGTCTGTGTGCTTGGCTACAAAACCAGCTCCCTTGAGTACGGGAGCTGCTTTCACCACGCACAGCGGCGAGATTCAGCTCTAGAGAGAGGTGTGGTTACTGCCCATTGTGCCACGTCCACCTCAGACGTGAAGCTCGGCTGAGGAACGGGACGCCTAGTGCAAACCACCAGCTCCACCCCCAGCTCCACACAGGCTGGGACAAGCCACCTCACCAGATTTATCAGTCAAATAACCCTTGTCTTTCTCACCAGTGAGCTGTGAAGCTCCATTCACATCTTTCAAACGCTACCACCTCCTTGTGTGAAAAGCAGCTGGACAAGATGCAAACCTGCTTTCACATGAATAGCTGGTCTACCCTACTGGCAAGAGCAAAGAGGCGCGTGGATCCACTCACCGCATCCCTATCCTGGCTCTCCCCGGACAGAAAGGGATGTGAAATTTCTTGGCGTGAAGCAGAGGGATTGGATTTACTAGGTGCAGACCAGGAAGCTGAGCCCTGCACTCTGGTTTTAATAAGGTGGCAATAAGCAATGCCTCTTTCTGCCCTCAGAATTCCTCCTCTTCAAGTACAAGATTTATTAGAGGAGCCATAAATCATTTCATGTTGCAACTGGCCAAAAAAGCCTGACATTTTTATTGTTTTTGATTAATAGATTTATAATTGGCAGCAGGCATGGCAGCCTCTGCGTTTATTTTTCCCAAGACTTTCTTCCTTTTCCTTGCAGCTGACGCAGCTTGGCCCCCTTTTACACATTACTTTTTCTCCAGATCGCTTATTGTTTTGATTTCAATTCAATTGTGCTCCCTTTGGTCCCACTCCACGGGTACTATCTTTAGGCAGAATGTAATTTTGGGTTATTTAGAAAAGGGCACTGCTGAAACACCCTGAAAAGAACACAAACACACATTTTTATTCTCTGCCGTTGGCTGGGGAACAGGGGAGCTTTCCCCAGCCAAATCCATGCCTTTTCACACCCTTCAGAGCAGAACTGCCATCAGCAGCAGACACGGCCTCACTTCTCCTAGTTCCTTTCAAAACGTGCCCCGGCATCCACTGAGCTGCACAGGACCCAAAACTCACCCACTGCCAGGTCACCTCATCATCTCAAAGAGCAAACCTGAGACAAACCATCCCTGAGCACTGCCGGGGGGCACAGCTGGATGCCTTCCTGGAATTGGTGTCCAGGAACTTCCTGCAATTTGCTTTGAATTATTTCCCACATGTGTAGAAAGAAGATTGAACTTTTATTAGTCGCACGAGCAGAGATCAGATGTTAAGAGAAAACTATCTCCTGCAAAGCTGCGACGGGCATGCTGCTTTGAGCAGCAGTTTACAGATGTTAAAACAGCACCCTGAAAGCGTCGGCCAGAGCAAGCAGATTAAAAACCTGTGAGAAATCACTGTGAAAAGCCTCCAAAAAGCCCTCCCTTTCCCTTCCAGGCCAAGGGCAGGTGGGACACAAGCCCTACTGAAGGAAGCACAGGTTGAACCTCATGGACTGGAAGAGTTGTTCAAGATGTGTATTCACTACAAGTGGCCAATAACTGGTACGACTCATGCACTCCAACAGGGCAAGGTAGCAGAATGAAGCAGAGCTCTAAAAATCAGTAATAACGTATATTCAAAATGTTCTACAAATGCTAGCAGAGGACTCCGTTCACAACACCACTCCACAGTCAGGAGAGCAGTTCTCCATCTCAGGACTGGGTAAAGTGAGGCAGTCAAGAGACTGAATTGACATTATTCCAGATTTCCACAGCCCAGAACATTTCTACACCCTAGTTACAGGAGGAAAGCAGCCAGAGAGCTGCTCTGCGTCTGCCCTGACTTACTCTTTGCACTCAAGCCTGTCTCAGAAAATGTGCATTTTTGGAACAAGTGCCTCACCAGAGAAATCCAAGTGGGCATATGCTCAAGCTCAGACCTAACAGGAGGCTCAGTGGACAAGTCAGGGAGCCCACAGCTCCCTTCTTTCTGCTTCAGTTTGTCCCTGTTGCTGGCACCACACTGGAATGGCATGCACCCATCATACTTCACAGTAAGAACAGCGATTATAACGGAACAGAGGAGACCTTGCTGGTGCTTTCAAATCAGTAGGAAACTGCCAGAAGGAGAAGACTGTCCATAAGGGATACATGGTTCCTATGCTGGCCTTCCCTGACCTCTCAGGCAGGGTAATTCACACACCTCAATCAATCTGTGGACTCACTGCCACAAGACAACGTACACAGGAATTCAAAGTCTTTTCTGTATAACAGAATTTAAATACAAGCAGACCACCCGCTCCCCTCCCACTCCCCAGCACACACAGAGACACAACACCCGAGATGTGCTTCTCCAGCATATCCTTACCCTGACAGGCCTTGCGTCCTCCAGATGCCTCCAAGGGCGGCCAGAACATTCCCACTAGCATTGCTGGAACCAGCCTGGACCACAGAAGGAGAGAGATTGGAAACTGTCAGCAGAGAGGGTTAGTTATTTACTGAGCTCCCCGTCCCCGCTTAGTGCTGCTTTACAGCCATTACTGACACCCTAACAATCTCCTCACCCCAGGCACAGGAAAAAGTTCCTTGTCTCCAGAAATGAGGCAAAGAGAAACCAAGGCACAGAAGAACAAAATGATCACTTCAAGGTCACACAGCTGCTTAGTTACAGAACTGGGACTTTATTCCCTTCTGCACTGTACTCGGTTCTACCATCCAGCAGCTGACACTGGACTAAGATGTTAATAAAAATGCACTCTAAAAGCACCAACAAGTGACTTTGCTGCTCACTGCAAGAGAACAGCAGCCTTGAGGTTTACTTAAAAAAAAAAAAGGATGAGTAGTGTATTACATGTGAAAATTGCCTGGAGTGCAAACAGCAGGACTACAAACAACTGAATTACACCTGTGATATAGTTTGTCTGAGACAATGAATGTGAAGATGCTGTTTGAATGGTCTCAGAACATCCCAAAAGAGTGTCATTCCCTTACCAACAATGTTTTCTCAGGACAGCAGGAAACAGAAACGAAGCCCAGTTCTTACAGTTCTATCACCAAAACCATCTAAAGGCAAAGGAGCTGCAGCAGGTCCAACACCCAGCAGTGAGAGACACACAGCAGAGCAAGGTGGGGAGCACGGATGTGTGTGACTCGGCTGCGGAGGTGGATGTTATCAACAAGAAACATCCCCATCATGAGAGACATGAGGAATAGGGTAAAAACCATCCACAGGAATGCCAGAATGCCCGACTTTTGTCAATACAATAGCTCCTATCAAGGCAGGGAAAGGCTTTTGGAGTAACCACCTGCTGAGGGCTTCTAGCTATGGAGCTGCTCTCAGCTCTGCTCTGGGTCAGCAAGATGATGACAGGAACACTGGACTTAGCAGCCATTTAACTACTTACTAAACTCATTGATCTTTGAAAGCAATCTTCCTTTTGCCCTGGTTGGCAGATGTAAGCCATCAAGATCTCTATGGCTTAGAATTTCGGGAGAAAACCCAGTGTCAAGTCCTCTTCAGAAAAGACTCACACACATGTTCAAGTCCAATAAATATCAAACCAGCAGAGGAATAAATCCCTGATGGGAATTTTAACTTTGGGCATCTGACCCTGCAAGGATTTTCTCCTAAAGATGCTGCAAGAGACTCCAGAAGTCTAGCACAAGCACAAGTCCTTCTCAGACAGCTCCTTTGGGAAAGGAACAGAGCAGCAATTTGGGGAAAGGAACAAAGCAATTTCATTAGTTCTGCAGGCAGTACCTGTTCGCATCTAATCCTGCATTTGAAGACAAGAGCAGAAATCATATTAATATAGGTGCTGGATTTCACTCTGTAATGACCACAGAGAAACTCTGGAACCACACAAGCCACTCACCCACGTGCCTGGTGGCCTCCTTCGCTCTTACCTTTGCCAACATAATTCTTGTCTTCGCTACGTCGAGAGGCGTGGTGACTGCAGCTGCAAATCCACCTGAGCAAATTAAAATACCAAACACAAGTGAGACATTGTTGGGTGAATATGAATGCCACACTGCCTATAATTCCCATGGCTGCGGTCAACACTGTTCCATTATTAATGCCTACAGCATGTTTCCTCACGTCAGAGTCCAGGTACGTTTGTTGAAGGTCTGTACACAGAGTGTTTTATTCCTGTGTGCTGACTTAAGGAAAATAGCTCTATACTAGTTAACTGTAAATCCAAACATGTCCATTGAGATTACTGTCCTTTTGTTTTGGATTCTGTACATATATGAACATTTGAAGGTCGTAAGGATCATGGATTCCACTTCCAACACCTACAGACAAGTTTGAAAGGAAGAACATGCTTACTCATTTGCACAGAGGAGCAAACAACCTCATCACACTGTGCTCTGCTTTGAGAATTAAAGCCTGACCGTCCAAAAGCTAGAAAAACAGAAAGAGAGAAAAGATGCTCTGCATCTGAAACACATGTTCCTCAAAGCTATCCAGGAAACACAGACTGGATCAAGACTTCAACTGTTAGACCTGGAACTCTTGTTTCAAGGAAAAAAGACAAGCCTGTCTTTGGGATGGAGCTCATCTCCAACAAATGAAACCAGCTCCAGTTTGGAGGACAACAATGTAAAGCTGTCCAAGGGTCTTTGGAAACAGTCAGAAGTCTGCTGCCACAAGCGCATCTTCCCCTCACGGGCAGTGTCATTCTCTCTAGTCACTCCCAGACCTCACCCTTGGAGTTTATTCCTCTTGCCTGGAGCAGGCAGCTCAGCTGTGGCTCTCCTCCTGAAAGCCAGAGATCTTCAGCTTGTCTATCAGCGTGTCTCACCCAGAAATGTGCATTTCTGTCTCCATAGTTTAACCCAGAGGCTATGGCCTGGCCTCTTGTTCTATCTAGGGGCCAGCTTTGCTGCTTTTTCTTCCAGAATCTTATCCCCTTTGCCTCATTTCCCCATCCTAACATTAATCTCTCTCTCCTTCCTCTGGTCACAAGATTTCAAGGAAGTAATTCATGCTGAGGAAGAGCCAATGTGAAGGAAATTTAAAATGAAGGAGCAGACCAGCAGTGAGTGAAGAAAGAAAGAAGGGAGGAAAAGAGAGAGACTTGTTCTGAAATTTCTTCCTTCTTACTCCTGTTTTCTTCTTGGGAGCTTGTATAAACCCTGTATCTGTTACAGCAGGGAACAGAGTCACTCCAAAGACTGAAGCCTACACAGCACCCAGGGAATAACCTAAAAATAATCTATTTTCTGTTCCAAGTTTTATGGAATGCAGAAAAATTGATCTCTCATTTCTCAAGATGGGAAAGAGGAAAAACATTTCTTCTAAAATGCATGAAGTAATGAACTCTTCCCCACTGGCTTGTGTTTTCACCTGCACCTCTCTCTCAAGAACCTTAGCCTTACCATACTGAACCCCTGCTTTAAATAAAAAAGGAGGCTGGGCCAGCTGGCACGCTACATTGACTTCTTACAGTTAACTAAGGAACATCTCATGACAGTTCAGGAGATGCAGTAAGGCGTATATGCAGTCCCCTGAATATCAAACAAGAATCGCAAGAAAGCTGAGCTATCAAACAGCCCAAAATGCCTGGTTTCAGAGCAGCTTCTGCTCTCGTCAGGTCAGCCCAGCTGGTTCACGCTGCCGAAAGCTCTCTAGCAGTGATGCCTCACTAAAAAAGCAGAAAAATGGGTTGTACTCAAGAAGCCAGAGCAGAAACTGTGAGCAAGTTAAACTAAATTCCAGCCAATTCATGGGCCTTCTTTAAGGTCAAAAATCTTTTTATGGTGAGCCAGTTCTTGAGTAAGTGACCCAAAGGCTTTGAGAGAATGGTCTGGATAGAAACTTTGGTACTCATGTCAGCGATGTATTTTTAGAATAGTAAAAATAATCTCCATGGAAAATTGTGCCTTTACAAGTCTGGATGTAGAAGCCCTTCCTTTGCCCACAGAACAAGATGCAATCAAACAGTGAACCACACGGCTGTCAGGCCTGTATCAGGCAAAAAACCTCCATGCATCACTCAGTTATAGAGCCAACGGTAACAGTTCGGTCAGACCAACTTATTCCTCTTATCAGACCACAGTAATTTTTTTTATGTGTTTGTTCCTGAAAGTTTTTTACTGACAGAAGCTTCAATCTTGGCTGATGCTGATTGGTTTTCATTTTATCGCCAACTAACATCTGGATTTTTCAGACTCTTTTGTTATTAACATTTCAATGTTTCTTTTTCCATCACTGGGAAGTATTTGTTACAGATTTACCAAACAATTTAGAATGACCACAGCCACAATAAAATGCTTCTTAAGCACAACAAGCAGCAGGGAAGCGGCTAAATGAAATGCAAATTTGTATAAGCTCGAGAAAAACAGAAGATTAAAGCTAGCATTTGTTGGGAACTGCATTTCATTGAAGACAGTGAGTCTGACAAAATTAATTTGCTCCAGCCTTAATTCTAAACGTCCAAGGAAATTTTAGAGTGACCTCTTCAACGTTAGAACACAGGTATGTAAGAATTTGCTACAGTGCTACTGCTCAATCCCATCTACTTTAACTGGATAAAGAAACCTACAACACTACTGTTTCCAATTATCACATTAATACAACAGATACAAACAGTCAGCCAGAGTCCCCTCATCAAATCACACTCCTAATCATTCCAGCTTCTCTGCAGAGCAGAACGCACCTTTGCGGGCAGTCTGTGCCCAGACAAGACCCACCAGCTCCATCCTGGAGAAGGCTCCTTTCTCCCTTGCCCTAGAAGGATCTGGTGGCAACTCGGGCTCAGCAAGTAGGCATAAAGACGGATTTGCACATAGGAAAAGGCTCTTGGCTTGTTAATACTTCTAGCAGGGTGACAAACTCCTCTACTGGGAAAATAAAACTTCATATAGTAGTTGAAAATTCATCCCCTGTCTCCCAGGAAGTTACAATGGACACTGTATAGTCATATGTCAACTGAGCAGCTAAACTTTACCAAGCTCAGGGCATTAAACAGAAAATCCCTCTGCTGCTCACACTTTCCCAGCGACCAATTCTTGATGAAGGTGCTAGTGACCAACATCTGCAGGGAATGATTTACCTGTACTTGGCAATAAGAATAAAAAATCTTGAAGACTTAAGATATTACCCCTAGGGTCCTGCTGGCATTTCTTACCCTTTTTAGCTGTCACATGCAAATGAAAACTGAGAAACATCAGAAAAGAGTGAAATATTTCACCTGAGAACAATACATAACCTTAGGTCCCTGCTAAGGTGGCTGCCTGCAGAATTTGCTGCTGCTGCTGCTGCTGCTGTAGGAAAATGTTTCACAGGTTCTTTCACACAGTCCTCAAATAAGAGCCCACAAATGGAAGAAGGAAAGTTTTCCTTTAGTCCTCTTATCTTTTTTTTTTCTGTACCATTTTAACTTCTCCTCACCCTTTCTAAAGGGTTTCCAAGGAACCCTTCTGGTCATCACAGGGGTTCCTCCCAATCCTGAATTTCTGTCATCTGGCTGGACTCCTGGCATTCTCTTCTGCAACGTCAGCCCAGTTCGGTAGGTCAAGCTCATTTCAAGCAACAGGAATTTGTGCTTGACTAATGTCCTTGTTTGAATAAGCCCACCTTAGGAAAAAGAAAAAAACCCAGGTGCAGCTACATTATTTCCTGTCTTCATTACTATTTTCTGTTCTGACTGCTGTAGAGTACTCAGGATTGATTCAGGACTGAATCCCAAACTTGAGTTGAAAAAGCTGAGTCACACAGGTCCAATGCTAATTCAGAGTCTTTTTCAGAACACTTCATTCAATCACTCCATAATTGCACTTTTCTTTCATTGATGTTAAATTTCTTTAAAGAGAAGTTTATTCTGGTCCTTTATCACTGTGGTAACATCATCTGTCCATAGTAGAGCAAAGTGACCCGAGGAAGAACCCCTTTGGATTTCAGCAGAAATACCAAGAGGCAAAGCACTGCTGCTCCAGTGATTTAACCACTTCAGGGTTAGAAGCGTGGTCCAAGCAGGCACTGCAGGGAAATCCCGAGAACCTCTCAAAATTTATTCAGACCTATAGAGTTAAAGAGGCTTTTAGACACAGTGTGTAATCTTGTCAGAGCCAATTAGATCAAAACAAAAGTGATGAGAAGTCTTCCCTGTTAATGTGCAAAAAGCTCTCGTTAGTGCTTTGTTATTCACCAGCCTTGCACCTCCAGTCTCTGTGACTTTGTCACCAAAGAGCATTAATTATTAATGTTAAGACACATTTTTTTTTTTACCTTAGGGAGAAAGAAGAAGTCTTTAATACGAATTTTCAATCGCATTAAATGGACACTCAGGTTCTTTGACAAGCTGGAGCGGCCTCACTGCTTCTGGGCAGTGCTTTGCTTTCCCAACAGCTAATACTCAATGGCAGGATGTCCTTACCACTGGCCCAACGGAGGGCACACGAAACCCACCCAGAAGCTCTCTTCTGGGCCATCCAGCCCCGGTAGGGCTGGGGTGCAGCAGTCCAGCCAGGCAGCCTAAGCCCAGAGCATGGAAGGCAACCACCGTCATGCCCAATCTGCCTGCAGCATGGGGATGTTTCCCTCTGCTTTCAGCCTGTGCCCAAATCTCTGCCCAAATGTGGGCTAGTGTCCAAACAGCCCAATCACGAAGGAAAGTTTGGTTTAAATGCAACCTCAGGCTTAAATTGTCATGCATCTCTCCCCTTGGGTTCTCCCCCCACCGGCTGCTCACATATTGCCTTCTCTCACTCCCTGACTCCTCCGAACATCTCCTCTAGTTAAGGCATCAGAGATGATGATAATGCTGGACAAGGCCTCCAGGGATTAAATTATTAACAGATGAGACAGAGAGAATTCCAAATCTCTGATAGTTACGCTCGTGCCTATTTTGTGACTATAAAAAGCCCATGGATTGCATGCACACATCGTACACATCTGCGCTCAACAAGGAAGAGTTGGGCCTCTCACAGCACTTCGCTGAAATCACTGCCATTGCACAGGCACTGGGGATGGAGTTCAATATATTGTTGCTCTTTGTTCTGTCTTCGCCAAATAATCAATTATGATTTAGCTAGGAACTAACCAACACATGTGTGGGTGTGCCATAAAGGGAAGCCAAACAGGACTTTTCTTTCAGTTTGTTTCAGCCTATTACCCTGCCCCTCAGGACCTCTAACATATTTTTAGACAGTACTGAATTCAAGCAAAGAACACAGGAGAAAAGCATGGCTGTATGATTTCACCTCCCCACTACTACCACGGTGGCATCTGACAGCATCTCTGCATTTAAAGTTTGGGTTTTGGATAATCTTCTCCTTTTGAGGTTTTTAAAACAATAATTTTAAATAACTTGCATGCACACATCCTTCTTATTTTATTCACAGTGTACTAGTGGGATTTTGATTTTTTTTTTTTTTTCCTTGAGTGGAAAGAAAATGCTGAAGAGTTTGGCCTGGTTTTCATTCTCTGGTTTGAAGCTGTATGTAGGTAGTTAATAATTTTTTAACTGTGGAATCCATTCTTGAGAAAGCAGGAAATTATTTTTCCATTGCCTCCATTCAGCAAAAAGGCTAAATATTTTCACTGAAACAGAAGGGATGCGGTATCAGATTAGATTGATACAGGTCCTGCCTGTTACACAGCTGCAGAGGGAAGGCAATAGTGATGGAAGGGTGAGGTTCCCATCCTAAGCGATTAACCTCGTGAATTTTGAAGCAGGTCCTCAAAGGATACGTGAGAAAGGAAGCTTCAAATACTGTTAGTGGAAAGAAGAGAATGGGGACAGAACAAACAAAGATGACAAACTAGGTTGGAGGAAGTGAAGCTGTAAGGATGAACCAGAGAACATATATCATCACCGATTACAACACGACCTACAAAGTAAGACTCCAGATCTGCAAAGATTTGTGCTTGGGGAATAAAGCCTATGAGGACAGGTAGGCTGAACAGTCTCATCTATCACCACCACAGACCTGGAAGTCTCTGTGCTGCTACAGGACCCGGTGCCTCCTCCAACACAAAGCATTAGGTCTCCCAGTCTCTGCTGAAAGGCAGCGAAGCATTCACGCACAACTGTACCTCTGGAAGATCCTTCCGCGATATTTCTGCTAGAAAGCTAGCAGACATTACTGAACATCCTGCAATCAGTGGCAAGTCCAAGCACAACTGGTTAGAATCAAAAAATACAGAGACGGAAAAGGAGGCACTGGGCTAAATTTCCGATTGAGGCACCAATTGGACTTCAGGAAATTACTCCACAAGGCCTTGGGTAAATCAGATAACCTTTCCAGATCTCTGAACATGCCTGAACACAGTTTTTCTATCAATTTGACTGTAAAGAAATCAACAGAGCTAAATTAATGATCCCCTATCACACCTGCAGACGTACAGATTGCATTTTAAAGCATTTTTAGTCTGGTAGCTCGTTTTGTCTCAAAATGAAAATGAACGATCTGTTTCAATTGCTCTGACCTTGTTTGCACAGATTTGATGAAGTCAGTCTAAAACCTAACAGCAGGCTGAATTTTAAGCAGAGTAACCCCCCCATCTTCCCATCACATCAGCACAGAAAATACAGCTGGACAACACCACAAGAGATTAACTAAAACATTTCCTCTGCCCCAAAATGGAATCAATTCTACGCAAACCATTCCCTTACAGTTCACATGCCCTAGAGCTACTGAACTGTGTGCACTTACAGCCACGCACCCTTTCTCAGCTGTGCAGTTACAGGGCCCATCAAACGAAGCCTCAGTCTCCGCTGGAATTCTGCTGCTATTTTAATACTTCGATTCCCCTAACAGAGCTTAGTTTTTTGAAAAAAATATATATGACGCAATGGCTCTGATTTTGTAAGTCATCAAAGAACAAACTTTGCTGTTGATAATCTCTATTTCAAGAAATGCTATAATTTCTCTTTAAATAGGATTTATTTTTTCCATGTAGTCTGTTTCTGGTTTGGAATCTCAAAATGTATTTTAGCTCCTTGGGGAAAAGCTCTGGCTATCCATCTCTTAACTACTAATCTGTTTTTTCTATTAAGACAGTTGAGTCTCTCCTCCCTCAAACTTGTCAGCTATACTGATGAGTCATTAATTGATTTTTTTCTCCTTTTTTTTTTGGAAACAACTACAGTAGGCTAAAATTAAGCAAGACGCCTACTGAAGAATCCAATTAACTTCTGGCTTGTTCGGTAATAAATAGTGCAGTATTGTATTCTGCCACTCTTTATTCTTCTTCTAGTGTCTGGAGATTGCCCAGATGTTTCGTCCTCCGGGGTTTTTTTTGCTGTGGAAGGCTTTTGCCTCGGGGCTGTGCAGGACTAGCCTCTGCTCTCCTGACTCTAGTTAATCTACATGGCTGTCAGAGCTGTCACATGAACGGTGAATCACAGCCTCTCGCTGCAATCACTTCAGCCCCTGGGGAAGCGCTCAGAGCAGGCAGCTGCACAAACCCCCACCCAAGCAAAGTTTCTCCTGGATGAGGATTTTACAAATCAACTTCGAAATAATTGCAAAGCCTGACTGACAGGCCCCTGGTTTTTAAATAGCAGAAATTTGTCAAAAACAAATTGGTTGTCTTTCAAACAGACACCCTGTTTGAGTCTTTCTTTTTTTTTTTTTTCCCTTCTCTATCCTTTGCTGACTTCCCTATTTCCAAACAACAACTGGATCCCTTGTCTTCTAAACAAACTTGAATTACAAAGGAATGTTGTTCTGCTATACTTAATAGATTTGCACATTTTTCCCTTTCTTCTTTAGTCTTTCCCAGTATAACATATAATCCTTTGCACCTGCAAAAGCTCCACAGACTGCCGACTGCCAAGAATCCACCACGTGACCCTGCTTCCATGACCAGAGATCCTGTGTTTAAAGAGAAAGGAAAATAAAAAGTTATTAAATGTTTGAATCTATCTGATCCCCATGTGAGTTAACTCCGAGGATGGGAACTTAAGTGAAAAGCTATTTTTGTGGCATTTTTCAGTGATGTAATAAGTGATTTTTCCCAAAAAGCTTGTGTACTTGAACGAGCAGATGGAGTGAGAAAGATGTCTGGAACTGAGGAGGGCTTGAAGCAAATTGCTTTCAGGGATTTCATATGTATGTATTTAAGCCTGTGGCCATGCAACTTTGCAAATATTTTGTGAATTTATTTTCTTTTTGGCAGCTAAAACAGTGCAAAGCAAAACACTGAGCGGGGGGGATGGCATGCAAGAACCAATATCAGTTCAGCCCAGATGTACCAAACACTCCATTTAAAAAAACAGTCCCCAGCATAGAGAGACAGAAGTCCTGTTTGTCCCCCTACATTCCCTAAACCAACCCTTCCCTTCATACTCCCCAAAAAGCCCCATCGTTAAGAAATTACTCTTATCACACCCATTACATCCCAAAGCAGGTGTGTCTCTGTTTTTCACTTGGCGTCATTAGGGACCACACACCCTTCTCTGCACTGCTCCCACACACCATGCTCCGATCCATTCAACTCGCAGTATCATTTAAACATGCACGTTTGAAAACACCAACAAGAACAGTGTCTTCTAAAAAACACATATCAAGAATCACGTTAAACAGTCTGATAAGCCAGATCAGTATCAGCAACAAAGGCCAATGCGTGCTGGGATGTTTTTCATTCCGTCACTTTGTTCTCTACACCCCACTTCATCCCCCTTTCCCAGCTCCTGAAATACTTAACATTAGAAGTTCTCCGGAGGAGATGTTTCTGGTTTATGATGCAAGGACCAGCGCTGAGCAAAAAAGTATGGGGTCCATGGCCCTTCCAAGGGCTACCGCAGAGAAATCAGTTATTTTATTTTATAGCTGTGGCACTGTCTCATTCTAATTAAAGCTGTATTACTTCTATATGACAAAGTTTTCCTGAAAGCAACCTGATAGCTGTGCTAGGTGGAGATATTGCTCTCAGGCTCCTGCTCTGCCATACAGCCGCTTTCCACTGGGGCATGGGAATTCATTTCCCTTATTTGCTGACTTCATTTAACACACTGTCCTTGAGACTTGCTTCTTCCAACTTGGCTGCTGGTTGTAATTCAGTTGAATGTTTTAAAAATCAAACTGTTCAAGCAACAATGGCCAGCCACAATGTTGTTTGGTATGCTGCCACAGCTAAATAGCTGCAGCTCTGTTGTACGAAAGCACTAAAGGGATTTCAGTCTCTTTAATGTTAGCCATTCTTTTCCTAGTATTTTCAGTATGGTCTTCTATTCTACTGTCACCCACAGCAGAAACTGATTTTTATCTCATAAACAGGGAATCATAATTCTTCGAATCCATAAGATGCTTTTCTGGAATAACTTCTGCTTTTTGGACACACTCCTTTCAAGTCAGTCCTGCTGGATGAAGGACACTCCCCCTAAGACAAAAGACGCTACCTTCCAAAGCATGGAGGTATTGTCAAAGTGTAAGTCCAACCTTCAAAACTCATTTTAAAAACATTTCAGGTGCTTAAGAAACCTCAAACCGAAAGTGAGGGCTTAGAAATTTAACTGCTGGAGCCACTCGATAAAAACAGAATTACAGTATTTTCTCATTAAACATTCTCCAAACATCTATCCATCTACTATGAAACCCAAGAACTCAGAACAGTTACTTCTGTCATGCAAAACAACACTATGGAAGATTTGCTGGAGGACTGAGAGGAAAACCAGCAAATTAATACAGACATTCACAGCTCTGCCAGAAGCCCAGCCCATTCTCAGTTATGATTGGGGTTTATGTCAATGGCATTGTCCAAAGAAGTAGGAAAAGGTCATTCTTATTTCTTGGCGTGTAGCTCTGAAATGTAGTTTCTGATAAATCCTGGCTTCCCAGTACAGTTCTGCACAAAGAGCCTTTGCCAAGCAAGGCAAACTGTGATGAATTCCCATCCTTTATGCCTGCAAATTGACAACAGGTATTTGCAACAGCCATGTAATACGGAAAATTGTTTAGAAGGGTGGAGCCAGGAACAGTTCAATTAAATTAGGGAAAAGGAGAATTGAGGCTGGAGAACAGGAAGAAAATTCCCCAACAGTGAGGTCTACCAAAGAGTGGAGCCAGCCTCCCTGGGGAGGAGAGGAAAGCCCTCTCCTTTGAGTCATTTAAAAATAGACTAGAGAAGGCACTCAAGACTGTACTGCGGGGAATAATCCTGCGCTGGCAAGGGCAGGATGAGATGACTTCACGCATTTCTTTCCATCTCTGATTTTGGTGATTCACCCAGAGCTCCAAACCTGAACATGCAGAAGAGAGAGAGAGTGGTGCAAGGACATCATCCCGAAGGAAGCTGAGAAGAAGTGTCAAGGGCCAAGAGGACCAACAGGGGTCTGGTTCAAATTACTTCAAACCAAACTCAGGCTGTGGGCCAAGCAGACGTGCTGAAGGTCACACATTTCCTCTCAAAGCCCACGGACCCACTTACTGACAGATCTTTGCAGTATGTTGGACTTGTAAGTTCTTTAAAAATACTCACCTTTGTGCTGCACTGCGGATGGCTTTAAGGCTACTAATCAGGGCAAAGCACAGAAGCTACGAGAGGCTCATGGCTACAGGTAATAACAACATCACTGTAAAACTGGGGCCTCATTCCTGGTAAGAAATATACATAGACATATCCCCAAACCACCAACTTCTGACAGAACCACTGATTATTCGTAGTGATACAGTGCCTAGATCAGGCTCTGCCATCCCAGATGCTGCACAAATTCAGAAAAACCTTCTCTCAGCCACTTCTACTCGAGGGGTAACAGCAAGAGCTCAGGTCACGTAGATGATTGGTGTCAGAGGCAGGCTCAGAGCCCGTGGGTGACGGCTCCCTGCCTGGGGACCTCCAAACAGGGCAGAAGCACCCACATAACATCCACAGAAGCCCTGCAACCAGACTGCTTTTGCTACATATGATCTTTAATACAGAACATAAACCAGGAATTACAAGCAACACAAATGCAACAGTTGGATCCGACCGTTTCCCCACCACCAGCACCAAATGGCTCCTACCTGCTTACACTGTGCTGCTCCTGCAAAAGGCAGCAGGAGACAACAAGACTTTTCCAGGGCAATACCCATTCCCACTAGAATTCACAGCCTAGGAAAGCAAAATGACAAGGAGCACATTACATGAAAGCAGGCCGCCATGCCAAGCCTGTGTCATGTGTATTCTATTAAGCTGAAGGCTGAATAGAAGACTTTGTTTTCCACTTCAAAGGACCCCATCCCAATCTCTCGCTCTTCCCTTATGAATAACAAATTGGAAATAAATCTTCTGGCTGAAGCGCATGGAAACTCGTACAGTTGGGGCCCTCTGCAGCTTCCCAGCTCAATCACATGCTAATTTTTTTTGTAAACACTTTTCTGTGATATATATGTAAATCTCGCTGTGCATTGCGGCACCATGTAAAGCAATACAGCGGGTGTGTCCCCAAGGGACGGGACGCAGTGGGAAGCCTGAATGCAGATTTCCAATTATTCACAAGGATAATGTTCACAGAGAAAGGTCAAGTTCTATATGCGAGTAGAACTCAGTTTTCTTCCTAACGATCCCACTTCATTCTGTCCCACAGGCCGGTGTCCTCTGCTTCTTACTACAAACGTTATTTAGCTCTTTTTGATACAAAGAATACTAGGACATCTTATTTTGCTGGGCAGAAGGTGCATTGTAAAATCCGCTCTTAGGACAGACCAAAGGCCTTTCAATCTAAAAAACTTGAAAAAAAAAAAAAACCAAAAGACTACCACCGCCTTTGAATAGAGAGGGGAGGTACATGGTGCCCACAAACATGAGCTCCCCCTGTACTGAGGATACCTGGGCTCCTGATGGCCAATAACTTTAGAGCAATTCAAACAGTTCTGTGCATGCTTGTCACCTTTGCCATGCATTTGGAGTTACAGTTTAATGCAGAAATCATCTGTCAGCTTTGTGCTCGCAGCACAGCTGAGTCTTGGTCTCTATTCAGGATATCTAAGCTATGGTGACCCCAGGGAAGCGCAACACTCATATCTCTCTCAAACCTGACGACCAAACCAACATCCCAGACGTGTCAGAAAGCATCGCAGAGACTGAGACATCTCTGCCTTGGCCTTGCTGTTCCTCAGGTACTAAGAGGCAAGACTTTACAGCATACACTAAACTTGAGGCCTGCAGCTGAGTAAACATTACAATTCACTCCTATGATAAGCATCTGTAGTATTTCTATGCACCCCTCTGTTCAAGACAGTGTTCAATTTTATGATAACAGAGGGGAGAAAAATCTCTCCGAATTAATCACAGGGATTTGCGTGCATGTGCAGGTCTGGAGGAAAGGAAAGCAATTTTCAACCTTCCCTTTGCTACTAGTTATTTTACTTGCAACATGGCATTCTGCATGGCTGATCCCTACAGATGCATGGCACATTAGCTACAGGAGAAGCAAAACATTCATAAGCTGATTGCAGTTTCTATATATAAAGTCAAAAAGCATAGAGCCAAACGTCCTCCCCAGTGAATTTTTATGTCCATATGTACAGCATATGTGCAGTACATGTGTATATTATCTTGCAGGAAACATGTAAGCCCAAACATGGGAAAAATTCAATGATCTAAGTTCGCTGTTGACATAAACTTTGAGACTCCATTTGCACTAATGGAGTTGTGCTCGTTTATGCCAGTGCTGAATTTGGGAATAGAATTAAACCCACCCAAATCCTAGATAAATTGAGAGAAAGAACAAAAGTTGGCCTACATGCAACAGTGTACTTTTCATGTTAAAAGCATTTAATTCCTTTTTTCTCCCTACATAATACTGCACTGAAGTCTGTGACCTATTTGGATGTAAATCAAAATGGATGTGCTAAAAGCCTGGTTAAAGAAAATGTCTTCAAAACAGCGTTCCCATGGCAAGACAGAACATAATACGCCAGCTACGCTCAGTTTCCATGGCATGAAGGGCCATATATGTGTCTGGGGAAGAAAATGCCCTTCTGAAAAATCACTTTGAAGTTAGGACGACTTTCCTCGAGCATCTGCACAGCTACTACCTGCTAATAAATCCATGCTTCATGCAGGCTTGTATGAATAAATTACATGGAAGAATTACATGAGTCTTTCAAGGTTTTTCACCAAGAAGCAAGCATCTGAATCAAATGGTAAGCCCTTCACATTGATTACTTCTGTGTTCTACTAAATGTCTACAGATATCACTGCCAAGCTCCGTGACTTCTAGAGAATGACTTCTGGTCTGGGCACGACCAAGAACATCACAATCTGGCTCTGTATCTACAGACTGCGCGAGTCTGTTTTACTTCTGCCATTTTAAATGCTGCATTGATGATCCAAGACCATCTGACTTTCTCAAACGTGCCTGCAGAGCTGTAAGTAAGGATTGCATTTGTTTCTTTCTCTTTGGTGCAGATGGTGTATAGCATTCCTTCGATTGTGCTTCAAGACTGTGTGAATGACACTTATTGTGACACTAATAAAGCAAGGGCTGTTTGCTGAACAGCTGTTGGGTACATTGTTCTTTTGTGAGAAAAATGCAGCCGTTATGCTAATGGCATGCACACACCACATTGGCCGCAAGTTACATCACGCCTGGAAATGCCGCCTTGGAAATCTGTTTTCCTGATACAGCACCTAAGCAAATGGCAGACACGTTAGTGTTATTTAACAGTGAGGACTTAATCCCTAAATCAGCCTGATCGTTACTCAAAGAGGGAGCAAGGCATGGTAGAACACTTACTACACTGCTGCAAGGAAATGGGTTTAAAGCCAGGCCTGGGTTTCATTTACTCTTGACTTATATGCAGCTGAGCATAGCAGAAAAGAAATACTAGACTGCTTCTCCAGGAAAAAAGGAAAGCTGTCACCTACCTACAGAGCAGGGAAAACCATTTTAGGCCCAGTTTGGCTACATTCTTCTATCTTCTACTTACCCTGTTAAACGGCAACAGATTTGATTGTAAATTTTAGAAGGGAAATAGCATGTGGTTTATTGTTTCAATGGTGGAGTTATAAACACGTATTACTGCTGAGAACCCCAGATGCCTGGGCAGAAGCATTCTGTAAACTTTTCATTCTTATTAACTTTAAAAATCAGGTGCAATAAGCTCCAACCAAGATGAAAGTCCTCACCCTCTACAGAAACTCACCAAGCACCCTTTGCACAGCATGCTTCAAGGTATGTCTCCCAGGTATACCTGCACCGACAGCTACCAGCAAAGCCGAGCCCACCCTCAAACCACAGTTGTTCACGTGCTGGGCTGCCTATAGCAGCCACCAGAAGTGGATCTCTCCGGAGGGTGAGCCAAGAGAACCAAGCAAATGAGTACAAGTGCCAATGGCCTCATGTAGCTCTCTAGTCCAGTTCATCAGCAGATTTCCCAAGATCTGCTCCTCTCAACACAAACTCCTTGTGCCTGGGGTGACAGCTGAACCTGGACAGAAAAACAAGGCCCCTAAGGAAGCGTAAACCCAATCCCAAGCCTGCTCTGCATCGTGTGGGCAGGACCCAGCCTAGGAACAACTTGGGAAACTTCTGTTCTGACCCAACCAAGCTTCTGCTACTGGTCAGCCTCACAGGGAATGGCTGGAGGTCTCCCATTCTCTTTACTGCAATGCCCCTCATTTCACAGGGTAGAAATGTGCCTCTGTGCACTCCTCAAACCATCCTTTCTCCTGAAGCCACCAAGCATTCTTCTGCTTGTTCAGCATCTTACACCACTATCCCAGGCCACCACGGTTATTATAAAATCCCACAAGAGAGTGCTGCCTATGTATCTCAGCTCCCTGTCTATAGCCAGGAAGGGTTCTGAAGGTCCAATCAAATGTCTCTTTGTAAAACACTTGTTAATCTGTGAGACTTAAAGATTTGAGAAAACTATCTTATTGTTTAAGACAGTGACAAAAAAACATGCAGGGTCACCATAGCCACAGAAAATCTAAGAGCACTGAGACAAACAGAGAAATCCCGGTCCCACTGAGTGCCAGAAGAGCCAGAACATCACCTGGAGCACAGTCAGTCCAAGATTTTTATCCTTCCTTGTAAGTCCTGGGCCAGCAGAGCAGCACAGTCCGTGAAAGCCCTCCCAGAGAGGCTGCATCTGCAAGAGCGCACAGGATCTGCAGGGTGAAATCAGCCTGATCCTGTCTTAGCAACATCCAAGTGTCTCATCTCAGAATTGGACCTGTCTAATTAAAAATACAAAAGGTTCCCAGAATAGTAGGTTTGTTTTCACTCCTTAAAAAACAACCACCTGAACAAAAAAATCCTTATTTTTCAAGTCTACTCATCTGAGACCTATGTCCTCCTGTCCTGACTGTTCCTTCCCTTGTCGCTGGCTACCAGAGCCTTTCTCCAGAGATACAATACATTTAGCCTATAAAGAGAGCATTCTTCATGTACAGCTGCATTGGAGTAACTTTCAGGCACTGTGAAGCGCAGCCAACATGCAGAAATATAAAACCCAAGAGGACCGAGTCTTGTTTCACCTGAGACAGGTTTATCTCACACACAGCGCTGTTCTCTGAGGGAACAGATCATTTCCATTCAGACATAAAAAACAGGCAGTTTTCACAAGATGTTTCTGGACTCAAACCTAACCAAAGGCTCTTGATTTTTGGGGGGGGATTAGATTCCATTCTGTTGAAAATAAAACCTGCAATGTCCCCACAGCAGAAACTAAAGGTGTCTTTATTCTCAGTTAAATCTAGAAGAGAAAATATATGGATTGAAACACAACTAAAACTTAATGATAAATCATTTATGTGCTGTTGATAGGTGCTCAGATATGCTGAATAAAACACTCAAACACAGTAGGATAGAGCAGAAGATCAAAGAGAAGGGATGAACTCCACAGGGCTACAGCCATCTGAGTGGAGACTCAGACCTTTGGCAGTAGGGTGAAAGCAAGAGAGTTGTGTCAGACTCTCTGTAACCCACCACAATTTCATGCCAAATACACAGACTTTGTAACTTAAAATTCCCACAATGAAGAACACACATATAGTGCTTCCAAAGCAAGTTACAAAGTCACCCTGGAAGTTCAACAGCAGCTTACAAGGGGACTGTATCTCACAACGTTATTCCAAATTTGAATTAATACAGAAGGCAGTGTGCTCGTCTGGCATTTGGGAAGCACACGAGTTACATTCTGCTGCCATTCTTCATGGCCAGCTGGCTTTGAGATGGGATCAGAAGCATTAGCCCCACCTAAAAGAACCTAAACCTGATCAAACTGCCACAGTGGTAATCAAACCCCTCTGGTGTAGCAGACAGTGAATGAAATTTGAAATACCCCTTCTTTTCCTCAGCTCTGAGAAGACTTCAAAACTGTTTTAACTGTAAAGGTTGGGCTAATAAGATAGAGAAGCACTCATCCTAGTAGAGAATTAAAATGTCTCTCCTGAAATCTGGTATATGATAGGACAGTTTCTTTCTCCCCTTTGGTTTGTATCAATAATCAAAACACGGAAAAATGAAGAATTGGGAAGTCAAAGGCCATTAAGTGTACAATACAGCAGTGGATGCTACCTACAACCAAAAAAAAAAGAAGGGTTTGCTTTTATTAAAATCACCATCATTTGTTTACTGTTGCTTCTTGAGTCTCTGTCATCTAAGGAATGAGTCTATTGACTGTTTCTAAATAGTGTGTTCACCTGAATAACTGCAAGCAAAGCCAGTTTTTGAAGCAGTATTTCTTCCTTGCTGATTACTGCAGTACTCCCCTTTCCAGCACACATGGTGTAAGTAACTATCATAGTTCAGTAATTTATACAATGTTCTTAGTTCATATCACTTAGTTTAGTGATTGATATGAAAGTTCACTCTCACATAGGACGGTTGGTGTACAGAAGAAAAGTGTACACATAAACTATCTGGCTAAAGCTGTCTGGAAGCATAAGGAATAACCACAATGGCTTGGAGCAAAGCAGATAGAGAAAATGGAATATAGAAACACCTGATTCACTGCCTACAACAAGCCTTTATTAGGCTTCTTTAAGCTTAACACCCTCCTGCTGGCTGCAGCCAGCACATATGTGAAAGAAAGGGAAACTTCTTCCATGTGCCTCACTAGCTGTCTTTTTTTCCTCATGTTCATGACGATTAGCTTGTTCAGGGAATTATGTGACCGAGTCTATCATCCATCAGCTTATGTAATTTTGTACTAATGGTTTTAAAAATGACACAGCCACAGTACTTGTTCTGTTCTCCTCTGTGAGATGATCCACACACAACTATTCCTGCACTTACTTTCTCAAGGAATCCCATTAATGCAGTGCAGAATAGTATCTCAAACATTATCAAACCAACAGCCTCTGTAAACTCATCTATGTTCAAGTTTCATGCCATTCATCTCCTGTCCTTCGCACTCCTTCATAATTACTGTCTCTTCAAGCTCCCTCATGCACCCATGCAGAAGCCCTGCCCTGAATCATGCTCCCGTAGATGCTATTGACCACATCCGGCCCGTTGATGGGACCACAGTGGTTTTTTTCCTTTGTCATATTGTCAGTGCAATTTTTTCAAGTGCTTCACTCAGATAAACAAAATGTATTCTGCTTTCACTGCCTGGCTTTGATGTGACCAACCTTGAGTTCTCTCCATGTGCTGAGCCAAAGTGATTGAAGCATGCAAGACTGACTTCTGCCATGTTCTGCTCTTAGTTTCCAAGGCAGAAGAATATACTGCACCCAGTCCATATAACAAACTAACCCAGTTTTGTTTCTCTTCATATCTGCACTAACCTCTTCAGATTAAACATGATGTCTCATTCTAAGTGACTCACTCCTGCAGCTAGCTAAAGTCAAACTGTCTTCTTTAAAGCCTGCGATCTAAACAATACATTTTATGGTCTCAGCTATGTGGACAGTAGTTAAAATAACTTTACATTCTGAAAACAGCTATGCTATGTTGCTGGTTTATGTGGGTTTTGCCAAGAACACTGCACTTTTTCTCTTTAAGCACTATCACCTCTTGCTCCCAGACACGGCTGCTGCACTAACAACTAGCAGGTCAGGCCAGCATCACTGCCTAAGAGTTTACAGAAAGCCATTCCTAGATACTGGCAGGGAAACAGATTCCTAATAAGGCAGTCAAAGCTAGCCTGCGCGATGGGACGATACCCAGACACCACAGCAGACCAAGCTCATCAAGTTCCTACAGATTCCTCTGCAAAACGCAGTTCAGTGCTGTGAAAGCTCTTGATGTATTTCACACTCCTCCTGCCTGTGGACTCCCCTTTATATTTGACTCCCTGAAGCCTCCAGTGCAACCATGAGTACTGTGGGCTCATCCCTCCAGAAAAACCCAAGCTACTGACACACAGCGAGAGGACAAGCGATTGTACCAAGCAAGCATACAGCGACCAAGGCAAAGACAAGCCCTCTTCCCTCAACAGAAGCAGCAAGGGGCAATGAAGATCATCACCAGTTCTCATCCTTCCCAGTACCCCTGCCCAGTCTGAGTTTCAGTGCCAGGCTCCCACAGAAGTCCAGCACCCTTAACAAGAAGAAAATTGCTCTCCCCCCAGCTCCTCTCATACAAATCTTCTATTTTGCTACAATGCTTTCAAAAATCTGCAATAATTTTCTGTGCTTCCAACCCAAGCACCAGAAAAGCCCCGACTTTCCTTCACCTTTTGCAGTGAGTTAAAAGAAAAAAAGAGGGACAAAGAAGTCACATGACTCGAATCCAATTCTGTGTTCAAAAATCTAGACCTTCACTGTGTCTAGGATTAACAAAACAATAGCTGTTGAGAGAACAGCATTATTAAAATATCATCCAACTGACACCTTCTTTAAACGACCTTTGAAATAAGGAATACATATCCAATCAGGATAGCCTGCTAGTGATGCACTGAGAACTTCTCCCTGTCTACAAAACCAGGCTCAATAATGCTTTTTCTGCATCATTTCCAACTGCCTGTTACCTTGAAGAGTGAAATGCTAAAAGATATTAAAATAAAATAAAAAAGAAACACAGCACAAGATGGTTCCCACTCTAATCAGTAAAAATAGCCAGGGCAGCAGATGAAATTTCCGGTATGCTGGGGAGTAAAATTTAGACTGCATGCTACATATTAGTGGTTAGATGTTCCCTGTTGTTTTTCAGATATTCAGGCAAATTATCTTCACATGGACAGGTAGGTTGGTACATACGCACTGATTCTTGGGTGTGCTCAGAATTGTGATGATCAAGTTAGACGGGTTACCATGGAAAGCCTTTGTGAAAACGTACAATTTATATTTCTATCATTAAAGAGGACTTACCTTTAAGGACTCCCAGAGGGGAAATTGTACAAGAGAGAAAGGAATCTGGAGAGGCGGGAAAAGAAAAAAAAACAAAAAACAACACAATGTTAGAAAAGCAAATTAAGTTGGCATGTTCCTCAACTGGCTAAATTAGGAACGGTTAGTGTTTAGTCAGTGGACTGCAGCTTATTACATTTACAAATCTTTAAGGACACTTTATGTATGCTGCCATTAAATTACTCGTTTCACTAAAGCAGTTTTACTTTGTTTATCACATTCCCTGCTGAGAGGTTAATGTATTGTTACCAAGGTGGCCTAGAAGGGCAATAAGCAGTATGATCTAGTGCAGGGACATTCTTGGTTTGACGTTCAGCCAAGAAAGCCATACGGATGGTTCAAGAAAACCATTCCCAAGCTGCAGAAACTTTCCTGAACATCTCCCAGTGATCTCACATTAACAAGCTCCCTTCAGAATTAAAAGCAGGTTGTGAAGAGCTACCAGAACCCAACTAAAACCCGGGAGAAGCTTGGTTGTTCTCGTCTCATCACCTGTAACAAGAGGTTCTTCTGTCCAGCAAAAGCTTGTGTCTCTACCTAGGCTTCTTCCTGCAGCCATGTGTCCCCAGCAGTGCCTGTGCATTTCCAGCTCCTTTACAGAAATCTCTTAACACGGGGGAGAAAAGCAAACATTCTTCTCCTACAGCTCTGTAGGCTGTGTAGGGCTAACACAGCCTACACTCTGTTCGCTTTGAACAGAGTGATTCCTTGCAACAGGAGACATCGCTTTCCAAGGTTTTTGCCTTTCCTTATTGTTTTCCTCTCTTCCAATCTCTCCACCAAGTTCTTCTGGCTCTCCCTCCTCCTTCACCACTCTGACAAGCCCCGTCCAACATCCACTTCTAGTACCAACCCTGCCTTTGCTTTCTCCAGCCTGGCATTCTATCTCAATACATCTTGAAGGAAGGAGGCCCTGTGAAAACACCAGCCTGTGCCAGAACTGCCCTATAGCTCTATCTGCAGATCTCCTTTGCTCTTTCTTAAATGATTCTGCAGTTCTCTCTTCCACTCCAATAGCCGATCAAGCATCAGTTTCAAATCTTACTCCAAGTATCTATTTTCTTCTCCTAATTTTACCTTCTTTCCCAAGCATGGTGCATGTCAGATTAGTTTTCCCCCTTAAGGAGGCTGATTGTGTATTTTGTGCATAATTTTGCTAGCCTTTGGCCATGAAACACAGTATACGCTCAAAATGGGTCACATTTAACCAATACAGAAACCATTGCTCTTTGTTACATCAGTAATGCCAAGTTAAAGACATTCACTACAGAGATATGAACCGCTTATTAAGACCAAATTCAAGCTACATAAAGGAATCTGAAATGGTACATCCATTCAACATCCTAAGAGTTAGAGTATTGTCTACTTTACTGTCGTTGCAATTGATGATTAATAAATGAGACTATTAAGTTAATCTGCCAAGCAAAACTAAGCTTGACAGACACCTGCCACAGAAAATTTGTTATCTACTCAGGCAGGAAATGGCAGTAAGAAGAAATCAATGTCACTGCTGTACATTGAGCTGACAAACTGAAATCTCAGAGGAAGTTTGTCATCTTGAACACTGAGTAATATCCCTGGTGGCATCTCAGAGCCCCACAATAAAGGTCAGACATGGCTCTTATTTATCAGGGCCTTGAAACTCTAGTGTAGCAATTAAATTTTGTTTTTCATACTGACTGAAAAAGTTCAGCTATTTGACAGTAATATGTGGTAATATATTTATGAGAAGATACATATATCTTCACATGCTGCTGCATCATTGTTGAATTGGAGTTAAATGGCATGATTTCTTTACAATGTAAAATGAAAACCAACACAATCCTCACTTATCTAGGTCAAAAAGTACGTTGAAAAAAGACACAATATCCATTACATTTGCTTCAAATTTGTGAAAAGAGAGAAAAGGAAATGCTCTGTGTCCAGCTGTACACCAAACAAAACAAGCTTTCAAATACAGTCTCCAAGATTTGCTTTTCTATACGCGTGAATGAGTGGTAAAATTATGCAGCTGTTAATAAGACAACAAGGGAAGCTTTTGACATAACCCCCTTTTTATCTCCTAGTTAGAAGCATTTCAATCAACGAGGAAATTTGTTCGTGATTGCTGTTTGATTTTCTGCTTTACTGGTGTTTGCTTTCTGTGTCCCACTCGGCAGGGACCAGACCTGGATGGGGATGATGGATTTCACTTTGCTCTGTGTGCCCCACAAGATGCTGCCATGCGCAGGCTTCCAAAATGCCAGGGAAGATTTCAAAGTATGTTAGCGGGATCCACACCATCGCTGGGCTCCCTACTCTACAACACCTCTGCAGGATAAAGACTTAAACAGTCTTAAGTCACACTTCCATAGAGTTTGAAAATGCAAATCGCAAACAAACTAGGAAGCACCACCAACCGAACCAAGCAGAGCAGCACCTTTGCCTACACTAAGGAGATCCTAATGAGATGTCCCCCATTTCTTACAGTGTTCATTGGAGCCTGTTTGACAACACCCTGACTTAAAAACAAAACCCACAAGAGCCATTTCAAGCCAAATAATTTCCTAGCTGGGTCAAGTGATTTTCCTACCCAAAGGACATCCACCACAGCCCTTGCTGGAAGGTCAGTTCCTGTTTCAAGCCTTCCTTCAAACCCTTTAATCACTTTCATTCTCCAATTACACACATTTTCAAGAAACTTATAGGAACTTCTATTTATCTTTGCAGCCTTTGCCTTTCCGCCCCATTTCTGCGGCCAACATGTCCCAGGGCTGTGCAGTCTGCTCTGCGCTCCCCTGCGCATATACCTCGTTTCCCTAAGAGACCAGACTAAGCAGCCCATGCCCAAAAGCAGGATTAATATATGCAAAAAGAAATAGTTCTGCAAGGGTAACCCATGCAACAACGAAAAGCCATCGCTTATCGCCTTTTATTCCTCTACCACAACGGACGCAACAAAATCTCGCAGTCTGGGGACGCTTCTTAATTTGAACATTTACAGCATTTCATTCGTCTGCATATTTTCCTTTTTAAAAGACAAGCTTTTCAGCAATGAACAGAATCACACCCTGCCAGGCAACAATATTTATGCCTGTAATAGGCTAAAGCAACAATAAAAATGTGGTCCACACATGTGAGTAACTTTCTGCCAGCAAATATGAAACCCTGGTGAGCTCTGCCAACCTCTCATTTGACGTTAATATAAAATAGACAGAGAGTACCAGTTCTCATGTCTGGCCTGATATTAGATAACTGTGCTGTTTGTTCAACACAGTCAAGTCTAACAACAACACCACAAAAAAAAAAGTTTAAAGACCCAGACAGCTGTAAATCGTTATTCAAAATGTTTTACAGGTTAGTGAAATTATCATCCACTTTGGCCCCTGTCATCCCCAGCACCTGATGCCTAAAAATGTAATGAACATTGCACATTATCTCCATAGGTCTGCTTAATTCCTCCGATACAGAAAGATTTTTAAAATTATTAAAAATAAAATAAATTACTTCTAGCAACAGTTGCACTTCACAGCCAGAGCAAGATATGCACATCTTACTTCTCAAGAAAATACTGGCAAGTACTGAAGATTGATGGCAGAGCAAAAGTCCTCCCACCAAACGCTGTTTAATTAAATAAAAGAAATTTAAGGAGGAGCTTAATAATATTCTTTGTAACTGCAGCACAACATTTAAAGCAACTCAAAACTCCCCCGTTCAATATCTGATGCTAAATCGCAAGCTGACGTCCCGAAGGAAACACTGCAGCCAGGGAGTGAGTAGAGCAAGGCTGAAGGGGGGGGTAGAACCAAAAAGAGAAAAAAAAACCCTCATCAGCCCCTTCAGAACTGGGATTCCCTTCCAAATATGATAATTCTTTCACACAAAGAGGAAACAGATGTCCATGGCTGGAATTTGCATGTGGCTTTATTCTCTTCTAGGATACAATAAAACTACTCTTCTTCTCAACCTCCGAGCTAGAAATTAAACAGTGGCATGTCATGCATAGTCCAGCTGTGCTTTTTACCTCCAACCTTTATTAGCAATAGATTTAAAAAGAAGAAGAGAGAGACAGAAAGAAAGGGAGAAACTAGAAAAGCATAAGAAATGAAAAACTATGTGGTATGTGTTCTCAAAACAATATAAAACCTACAGATGTTCTTACTAATCTGTGGCACATGTTTGTTTATTCAGGTTTTCTGTCTCCAGTTCAGCGGGCTCTGCTCTCCAGAAGAGCTGTTTTTATAAACGTTAGAGTAAATACTGAAAGAGAGATTGGCATAAACAGCCAGAGGAGGAACAGGCTCACCTTGTAAGAGTTTCTTCAATGTCCCTGAAACTGTACCAATGTCCCAGAAACTGCTCTCCTCCATGTCTCCGCTGTTCCCTTCATTAACAGCAATGGGAGAAAATCCAACAGCTATAATGAGGTTTTTTTGACCATACAACTCTCACAAAGGCCAACAGCAAGAATATCTGTGGACTTGAGGGAGAATGTATTGCAGTCGTCACGGAGCAGTTCTCAAACTCACACCTAAGCTGTCACTTGCATGCTCTTTGATGAGGCTCAGAAAGCTCTTACCACCACTGAAATTGGCATTTAAAAGGAGTACGCCACCACAGCGTCTGAGCTGCAGGTGTTAAACTGTGCCCTCTCCATTGTAACTGCTACAAAAACTCTAATAAACCACCTCCGAGTATCAAAAAATAGACTCTTTTCCGAGGGTACAAAACTCACAGATTTCAGAACAATTTCCTTTTATGCAAGTCTCCTTTACATTCCTTTTCTTCTAATCAGCTTCTTTATAAAAGATGGTTATTTTCAAATAGTTTCCATTTACAGGTAGAATAAAACACCCTGTCTGCCCACCAAACATTTCCATTAATAACACCAAACATTTCCATTAATAATGACAGTAAATCTGGTTCAGTCTCGTGTCCTCCTATAATTCTTCACACACTTGCCCAATACATCTTCACAACGATAAACTGATGGTCCAGCTATAAATATACTTTCCCCACGATGAGGTTTGAAAAGACAGCAGACCATGAGCTAAGCCTCTCCCCTGGTCACGTAGGAGGTCACAGCAATAGACATCATTGTGTAGACCCGTAGCTTCCCACAATCCTGACTGAAGGTGAAGGTATACGGGAGCTCAGCACAGCCATCATCGATAGAACACCCCAAAGTTGACAGAGCTCACCTATCTTCTTGCGAAGCTTCAATTAATACTGCCTCCCAGATCCTCCTTGATAAATTGTAGACTCCATAATGAACCCAACGAAGGCAACTCATAATCCTAACATAAATGAAGGACTGCCAAAGCCATCAACTGTGTTCCAGCAGCACCTAGAGATGGAAGGTGTGAGTCTGGTGAAAGACTGGACAAGTCTAAATGTTAAATAAATGATGAAGAGTTTTGTTAATAAACAGTGATGCAGTTAGAAACAAACTCTTCAGGCAAGTATGACAATGCTAGAATAGCAATGACCAGAGAAGATCTCCTTGTGGTTCCATCCCTTAGTGAACATACTGAGAGACCCAGTTCACATACAGCACCTCCTCTAAGACTGCATGAAGCCAGAGACAGGTGGAACCCCATGGGAAACCGGGCCATCAGAGGAAGAACTATGAAGTTGCACTTTTAACTAACAACTTCTCCCAGCTCTTCAGCTGGAATGCTTGGCTCTGCAGCACTGCCAGAGGCAAAAGAATGGCAGTTAGGGTGGCAGAAACACAGATCCCAACAGTGCCAAGAGTATCATTAAAACAAAGGTGTCAGATCATGCATCAGCAGTCACTTCAGGTAATCAGCAATACCCTCATTTTCACACAAGTAACATTAACCCTGTGTGAGCTGGGAAACAACTGCAAGCTGTAAGTGGGAAGAAATACAAAATGCCTAAATTACAGTCATTATTCTGATTCAAGCATCCACTAACCCTCAAATAAATATTGCACCTTGCTTCCTCGGTTTTCCCAACTCTCTAAATCCTAAGTTCTTCCACTTGCCACCTTGCATACGCAAATATTGAGAAGCAAATTCCTTTCTAAGACAAAATACTATGTGTCCCACTGGTTGCTTAATTCAGCTACAAGTCATTCTTGCAGATGTCCTTTGGACTGACTTGTGTGGCAAAATGTCACATACAAGATTTTCTTCTAAGCATCACCACACACCCATTACAAAAGCAAGATATAAAGGACATTATGTAGAGACAGATAAATACAAGGAAAATTCTATCCAGTTTCCCTCCAATAGAAGAAAAAAAAAAAAAAAAAAAGAAAAGAAAAAGGAAGGAACGGTTTTTCTGGAGGAGCAGCATTGACCAGTGAAGGGAAAGACACAGTCAGAGATCCGGCAGGACTCCATGTTCCCAAAACATGGGGGAAAGGAGAAGCAATGAGGCAGATGCACAAACTCAGTGCAGGCTGGATTCATTTGAAAGATCCTGATGATCACGGAGCACTAATTTTGCACACACATGAAACAGACCATCCTTAAGCTACTGAAAACTCTTTCCTCAAATAAACAACATTAACAGCCCTCAAAATCCCTCCCTTTTGCACCAGCCCCTTCTTTTGCTGGCAGGATAGAATAACTAGTACAAATTGTATAATGGTAGCTGCAGAACTTGATCCTACTGGACTTCAAACAGAAGCTGGACTGATTGGCCCCTAATTAGACAAATAATATCCATGTTCTCCCATTCTCCAGCAAACAAACAGTAAAGGAGAAGCCCGTTTCGCTGTCCTTTCTCGAAAACATATCAAAAAAAAAACCCTCAACAAGATTATGAATATGCTGACATCAATTCGTACATGCTGTTTTCAGGGCACAGATAAAAATCTTGTAGGATGAAAGATGAGTTTAGCAGCTCTAGAAGAATGAAGGTATTGTTTAACAGGAAGCAGATGTATGTCAGATGGCAAACTCATTAAAGTGTCCCATCGTTAAAGGAAACGGGATAACAACGAGCCATCTGAAAAAACCTGAACTGATCAGGAAATACACAAGCCGCAGCTAATCTCCTATTTATTGGTAGGTAATGCCTTTAAGTCATGCACATGCATTGAGTTTAGGACCATGAAGGACCAATCTTTGTTCTCATGAAAAAAAAAAACAGAGGAGCAGAACCCTAGAGCATGGAGTGCGGCATTTCTGGAAAAAGACTTCTCTAACATTCAGAGAAGATATTGCACCAATACGTGGGCATGCAAACACACACGTGCAAGTTTATGTGCTGCTGTCCGGGCACCATGTCCACTCCCTAATTTTGAAGGCATTTTCATGTGCGTTTTACATACATGTAATGTTTTAAATGTAAATATAATGCTTTATTCAAGGGAGAGCCTCTAATACAAACTTTTAAAGTCTCATCAAAGAAAAAAAATTATAGGCAGACACTGGACTGGCAGATTTGCGGTATCAGAGTTGAACAGTTCCTCAAATAAGGATTTTTGCACCAGACGCAGGGACCTGAGCACACGGAATTAAAGTAGCAGCATGTTTGAATCCTAAGGCAGGTGGATCTGTGGAGAGGGTGACAGTAGTGCTTCATCCAGCAAATATTCAGTCAAAGAAACTTGACAACAGTGCAGCTGTAATTGCACTGACATCAGCATAGGAAATCATGTCCTCAAAGTAACAGCCACAAAAAATTAACAGACTGGAAAGAAACACGTGTTTCTCCCTTCCCTGGATGTATTTCAGCCTACAGCAGTTTTGTTACAAATGTCTTGTTACTACATTATGATCGCAAACACAACAGAGCAGCTCTCACCATAAAAATTAAACACATCTCTCACCAGGAGATTTCTAAATGTCACTAAAAAAATACCATGGGAAAATCTATCTCTGCCTTTGCATGTGAGCCTGATTGAAAGTTCACTGAAATCACTAGGAATTTTGCACACATGGCTTCGATAGCTTTTGGATCAGGACCTATGCTCAAGTTGGAGAAAAGAGGAGAGCGCAGATTGCAAGGGTTCTAGCATACAACACAGGGATCAAATAATTTGGATCTTACCATGTCCTTCCCTGGATGCACTGACCCCGACTCATAGTGAGAGCAGGATCTAGGACATGCTCTTTTTAACTTCTTAAGCAGCATCTGCTGCAAAGTCCCTGTTTCTGCAGAAGTGGACATAACAGTTCAAAAAGTGGCTGTACTTGACCCCAAACGTGAAGTACATATGTAAGTACAACATAAAGTCCCAATTAAGTCAATGCAAACTAAGTGAATTCCTTTGAATTTATTACTACATAAGCACTTTGGTGTGTTGCTGCATCGACAGCCTGGATGACTTTGTAAGGGTATTCCTGCATACTTGCCTTTCATGGGGAAGAAAAAACAAAACAAAAAACCCCAACAGAACAAGACAAGAAACCAAATTCTGCTTTGAACAAAAAATCCCACAGATACTGTGAGAACATTATTCCGTCAAGGCTTGTGCAAATCCAACACTAACGGAGCAATTACCATAAACTGCCAAGTCGCAACTTCTTTCTTTGAAGTGCATGACCCATGCAGTGCTGTTTATGTATCTTACACCGTTATCCCCATCATGTGGCAGAGAGAAAAAATGCAGATTAATGTCAAATGCAGGAAATGCTATTCATGTAAAGATATTTTACTTATCTTACACACCTGCACAGATGCTTATATGTATACACATTCCAAATTTTGTGAGTAACCCACAAACTGGGGTATTGCTTTTTCTGTGACTGCTGTTTACAGCTATTAACAACTGGACCTGCGTTGTGCACTACAGGTAAAAGAAGAAATAGCCTTGTTTTGCAAGGTGCTTGCAGTCTCGTGTGTGGAGCCCCAGTGGGTGCCAATGAAATGACGATCAGGGCAAACATTGGGGAAGCCTCACAAGGCCGGGGTGAATAGCCTGCCACGCAGCAGCCCAAAAGGCATGTCAGTCCATGTGGACTTAAAGGATTGATCTTCATAGAAGAGCTCACCACGTGCGATCTGTTGGTGTTAGCTGAACAGGTGTTGGTTCTGCAAAGCAGTAAAACACATATTAACTTCCCACCTCTTTACAGAGAAACACTTCAGTATGTCTGTACATCCTGTACTGAATAGCCTGACTATCCTGTGTGTGCCTGAAATAAGGCTGGACTATTTTTTCTCTCTCACTCGCCTTTATTATTTTTTAATAAACAGTTGCATTGCTTTAGCCCAACCACAAGATACAGTCTCTCAGAGTCGCTGAGAGAAGCAACTTGCATATGTTACATCAGGGCACCTAGTAGCTTATGACAATGGTCTCTCCTAGCTTTTATGTATTTAAGCATGAGATTTCCTGAACTGCAGTTACAATTTCACAAACTTTAATCTGACTCTATATTATAAAAGACCTAATCTAAAACCCATGAAAGTGAACAGAAAAAGAGCAACAAGCACTTGCTCAGACCCAAATGAATAGTTAGACAACGCACGTACAGATACAGGAAGGATGGTTCTTTTATTTTCTTTACCCTCTGTAGATTTTTTTTGATAGTTAAACCAGACTGTAACTATTTACACAGGAAGACTCGTGGACCCAGCAGACCTCCCTGCCTATGCAGCTGGCAAGATGCTTTGCTCCTATGCTCCTAATGGAGCCCCTCTTCCACCCTCCCCAAAGGCAGCAGCTGTACAATGTCGAGTTGGACGCTGCAGGTCCACCTGGGACTCGCTGCCCTCCCAGGTGTGGACTTGCACACTCTGACGTGGCAACTGAGCCCCTAGGAAAGCCGTCTCACTGCCTGCACCCCCAGCTTCCTGTCTGTCAGCAAGCTGGGAAAAAATTTAGATGAGCCTGCCGGCATACACAAACCCAGTTTGCGGACAGCATTGAGGTTCTGCTTTCAAGAACCTCTTGCAGGCATCCTCAAAGGAGTCTAACCCTGCTTCCACAACGACACCAACACTGTCAGACCTGTGGCAATAAAAGCCACCACTCTCAATTATTTGTTTGGATTCATTTATGGAGAAGATGTTTTCACCATAAGCCTTCAAATTCATTTGCACATCTTCATACAGCCACCTCATTTCTATTTGCCTTGAGGCTCTCTCAAAACCAGGATGTTAAATCATAAAGCTAAACCAAAATAATTTCTCACAGTCCATCGCTCAGCTTGGACATGAGGAAGGCGTGCCAAACTACAAGAGCATGGGAACACGATCCACAGGAACAAGGGTGCTCTAGTGGGCAAGAACTAAACAAACGCAACATTCCAGATACAGAAGAACTCTTTACTTTCTTCATCTGCTCACGCTGCAGGGCTGTCCACACATCCCAGCTATAGGTTTGGGCAACCTTCAGAGCCTGAACTGAACTGCAGAGCACAATGGTAGCTAACTCTTCTATGAAATCCTGGTTATAGCTGTGATCAGTAAAGCGGAAACTATTAAATTTCCACTTTACCAGTATAAATCATCCCCTCTCCATGCTTGGCAAAGCACTTAAGCACATGCTTAGCTTTCACTGTTGCTGAATAGGGACAAGATTACACTTTAAAAACACTAAAGATCAGACCCAAAAAAGATTTTTGACTCCATTCTCTTCTTTATACTCCCAACTACCCATTAATCCAAAAGCTCTTCCAGAGCTGGAGTTGGGCCAAAGTGTTTTGTTGAACTGACACCTAAAGAAAGTTTTCTGCTAATTTGGTGTTGCAACCAACATGGTGAATGAAAAGCCAAAGAAAACTTTTCTGTGGGTTACTATAGATATACAATAAAGAACCCAAAGTGACCTCAAACACCCAACAGAGGATAAGCCAAGGTAACAACACAACTGCAGCTCCATCAAGGGGTTTTAGCGTCACAAGTAGCAGCAGAAAAATCCAATGTAACTACCAGAGCCTCAGGATGGGATTAGATCCCACCACTTCCAGAACGCTCCTCTCTCACACAGCAGGTCCGAGCGCAGCATCTGTTGCACTGATGGTTCCTTTAAGAAACGTACTTCTGTGGAAAACATTGACACCAAAAGGAGAAAGCCAAGTTGTACGCCCACTGCAGCTTGGCCTCTAGAGGGAAAGGAATGGGAACTGCTGTGCTCACAGCTTTAATTCATTTAAAGGCCGTTTCACATCCAGAAGGTTCCACTAGATTATTTCTTTTCCTCATTGGTTTTGCAGCCATGTCAAATGCCCATCACAACCAGTGGCAGATTTGCCAATTCCCTGCTGTCATAGGTAGATTCATAAAACTCACAGTGCAATGGCTTAAGTTGTGTTGGCTGGTATGGGCTTTTGCCTGTGATACACAGTAAAAGATGGGATTTACATATACACGATTTGAACCATACTCCTCCCAATTTTTTTTCCAGCTAGGAAACAGAAAGTCAGCCCTACTAACAGGCATTACTTGAGAGGAAAGAAAATCAGACATGAAAACATTGGTTGAGGAAACAGCCAATCATTCCTCAAGCATTAGGAATCTCCAGAAAATTTCGTGGACGATGTTTGAGTATCTGCTTGAGAAACCTGCCCTCACGCAGGTCTTGAGAACCATTTCTGTTCCTGCAGGGTTTGGATGCCTTGTTCTCAGTGCCACCCATAGATGATACACGAATGATGCTCCCTTTGCCCTGAGACTGAGATCTATCTGTCCAAATTAGTTCAACAGAACTGCAAGGCAGCAGCTGAAGGAAAAAATCGTGAGACAGTGTCCCTGCAGTGGCACCACACACAGCTGGACCACAAGCACTGGGCAACAGGCACACAGGAGAGGAAAACTAACAAGCAAGTTAAGGGCCAAAGAGAAAAAGAAAGCAAGCAATGCTATTGCCTAATACAAAGATTGAGCTGATCTCAAAGCAAATGCCTCTTCCAGTGTAATATTTGTAACCTTTTGGGCTGAAAGGGAACAGATTGTTGTTGGCAGAATATAATATATCCAGGTGACTTAAAACTTTTCTAATGAGATTAGCAAGCTATACATTACAATCCCCATAATGTTTCAATCTCAAGGCATTTTAATTACATTTTTCATTTATCTTCCTTAGGATTTTCTAATTTGTGCCAGAATGCTTTCTTCACTTCAAACACAATTTTTATCTCAGTGCAAATATTAATAGATCACTTCAGACAAAACAACTAAAGTCTGAGGAAGTCATACAAGAGCAAAAATCAACTGTAGCGTCCAATTAAAAGATATAATACCATTAACACTGTTCTTTAAACAGTACCAGCAAATGCTGGCAGTGGTCTGGGATCACAAAAAGAATTAAGAAACCTGCAGAACAGTGTCCTGATTCTGTGCTCACATATACAATTTGAAAAGCTCACCTGGCACGATGCCAGTAAAGGACCTGACTTGATTGGGAAGTCAGTGTCTTAGACCCAGGACTAGTCTGGGGTGGAAAGGAGGTTCCCAAATTCATGCTGAAATGCTGACAGACGTGGTGAAAACAGCCTGTTATCCTGGAAGGAAATGCCCTGTAGACTAAGAGGGAGAATGTGCAGCAGAGTGAGCTCTATGTCCACTGCCTGCTTGCACTCCCTCCTCTCGCTGCAGCCATGGGGACAGAGGGGCCAGTTGTCACTTTTACCCTGCTCCCAAGAGCTCATTACAAACCCTGCCACTAACATGCTCCATCCCTGCTTCTTGCCAAATAAGCCAGTTTAAAGATGGCAAGAGGCAACAGGGGGTCATAACCTCTTCACCTGGCCATGCAGCCAGTAGAGGATCCCTGAGCATGGACTAAGCCTGACTTCACTCTCAGGCTTAAACCAAAGATGAGCTTCTTCCACCACCACCACCACGGTGCACCCAGCAGCAGCCAGCCCAGAAAAAGACCCAAACATGATGCCCTGTACCCACAGACCTGATGGTAAGTACCCATTTGCGATGTGGAACTGAGCACTAGGAAGATCTTTATCCATGTTTCCAGACCCTGAGCAACAGACTTCACAAAAAGTAAAAGTAAAGAACTTGTGTCTTTGCTTTGCAATTTAGTAAGACAAATGACAAAAGCCTTTACTGTGGTGGAATAGTTAAATACAATCACAATAAAATTCCACCTGTCAGCTCCAAAAGCACCCCACATGTAGAATTTACACAAGCTGAACTGGAGCTGGTTCAGGGCATGTCATAACAGTTCATCATTTTTGCACTGCGCACTGTTCAAATTGGCCTCAAGATGAATTGAGTGCCTGTAAAGGGCAACCATATTTCAAGCAAACCAGGACATGCTCAGGGTAGTTGGACTGCCCTTTCAGCTGCATTCCACAGCATTTAATTTTTGCCACTTGGCTTTCATGAAAGTTATTTCCACTACAACTCTAGAAAACCCAGCAATCCAGTAAAAACACTTCGTGGTAAAACTCTGGAGAAGGAGAAAGAAGAAAGTTATTAGTTTATTTTGAAAGGTTTTTGCATAGCTTTATTCCAACATGCATTCCTAAGTGTAAAGTAAGAATCACAAGTATTTTTTACTCGCACAAGTCGCTTGCAACCTGTCAGTTCCTATAATGAAAACATGGCATTTCCAATCTAATAGTACCACATGGGTTTTTTGAAAACAGCCTATTTTGTTTGTGATGCATTCCAGTACACCATATGCATAGAAGACCATGTAACTAAAACGTAAATTGAAAGGACACTGTAAGTGATTTAATTTTTACTCCAGCTTTTCTCAAGGGGTTTTAACTCCAGAAATCTCAGTGCGAGCAAGAAGACTTTTGAATCAAGCTAGTGGTGCTGAGCACCCACATCCCACTTGCAAGTCAACTTCAGGCAAATAAGTGTGGAAGGATGTGTGCAGTGGGGAAGTTGGTCAGACACAACTGAATAGAAATCCTCCTGGGCTTTCTCAGAAATTAATGCACGAATAATGCAAGATTAATATGCAATAACAAGACAATTTTCTTCCATGTCACATAAACTACAGACAGTATATCAGCACACCGCACGCTCTTTGAAGCCTGCAAATTACACTGTCAGCAACAAATACACTTCTGATGTAGATACCAGAACAGTCGTTAGTGGCAATTTCACAGCAAAGGCTGCAGTGAAGCCTGCATCGCCTTCACCCACGCACCTGAAATAAGTCTTCTGATGCTCTGCTGCACAGGTCAGATATTTCAGCGACACATTTTTAACAGGGCATTTGCTTGATTTTGAAGGTAAATCATATAGTAAACAATTCACTTTTAAAACATTGGTATTCACATATTTCTCTAGATCTAAAAAAAACCCAACTGCCTTCTCACAACCTTGAAAAACAAATCTCAGGCATCTTTAAACCTGTATCATTTAAAAAAAGATAATCAGATATCTTAGATTTCCCTTTATTCCAGGTAACTTATACTATATGCCAACTAGTTAAAAATTCCTCCCCTTAGCTATTTCCCGATGCTACCAACATCCAGTTCACAAAATCCACCGTTTGGAGAGAGAATGAGAAATCCAAACAACCCACTGGGCTGCACAAGGTCTGCAGTGTCCTCTGAGGAGGCAGAGGCTCCCCAGTGGGTAAGACACTGACCAGGGAGTGATGGGGAAGCAAGGAGAGATCACACAGAGAAAGAGAACACAAAAAGAGCAGGTATAATTTTGTTGCAGGTCACTTTAGTAATGAACATTTCACAAACAATTGAAGACTTGCCCAGTACCTGCAAATATGAGAGGGAAGGCAAATGTCATTGCTTAATACACTTAAAAGAAACACAGCAGACACTGCAAGCTTAAGTGCTATTTCGGTGACAGTTTTTTCTTGAGAAATAAATCATTTATACACCTGACACAGCTTGTTTCTTCCTTTCATGATAATTATAGTTTTAGAAGCCTTATTTAAGGGGTGCAAATTAATTTCTAAATTCCACCTACTGTCAAAGAGTGTTTTTTATTAGGTGATTAATTACCTGCAGAAGCATTTCAGGAGACACCTTGGAGGCAAACACGGACTGCTGTGACAGCTCCTTTAATATATGGCTCTGCTCCTAAAACCTGATGAGCCCAGAGATAAAATAACTGCATACAGGTGTTATCATCTATAGCACCTTGGGACGTTTGTGCTTCAGAGAAGTGCATTTCCCCTTTAGAACATGCAAAAATTTGCCTCGACACTACAACCCTCGCTTCGTGATAAGGCCCATAAGCTGCCTGGGGTTGTGTCCACTCCTAGTGTGAAGCAGAAAGCAAGAGCAACCATGGGAAATAGTCCTCCCTCAGCATCACCATCCTCCTGAAATCCTCTGCACTCTCAAAACACAGACCATTTGACCTTCTCCAGCTTATAGTCCTGGGTGACACTGGTTTCACATTTCTGGGCCAAAAATACTTTTTTGCGAGTTGTGTGTAAATCAGCTACATACAGCAGGATTTATAGCAAATTTGACCACAGTTTCCTTGCCATCACTTCAGAGCTTCCAGCAGACCTATGTTCCTCACAACACGGCAAAAAGACCTATGCACATGTCACGTATCTCCTCCTTGCAATCAAGTTTGGTGCCCAAAGATCAGAGCGAGAAGAAACCAGTGCAGCCCAGCGCAACTCACATACAAGCCCCCAGGGAGCAGGTTCAGGTTCCTCTACCTAACACAGACACCCTGACACATCATTTAGATACTGAAAAAACCTCCACAGAAAAACAACGCTTCCAGTAACATAAGTGGAGAAAAACATAGTTTAACAAATTTTACAGGCTTTATCCACCTGTTAAACTGAAGTCTCTTATTCTACACAACACCCAAAGCACTGCTCCTTTGCACTGCTTGTTTGCCTTCTCTTACAACTAAACCTGCCTTTCCCAGGAATTACAGTATTATGGAGAAAGAGCAATCTGAAGGCTGTTGACCAAGGGCAGGGCCTGTTCCCAACATGTTTGTCTAACCTATTTGAAACAGCCTCTCCTGATGGATGGACCCCACAGAGGATCAGCTCAGGTGCTGCTCTGTATGATAGTTCCCCAGAGCAATTTAAGTCATTCCTTCTTCACCTTCTCATCAGAGCAATAGGAACAGATTTGTCTTTTCTCCATCAAGAAAATTCTCAAGTACCTGTCTTTATTTATCACTTTTCCTCCCTTTCACACAAAAGGACATCAGTCTCAAAGACTGACAAAGGCAATTCTCACCGTGTGTTTCATCAGCAAGCTTCAGCCAGATTGGTTAAGTCTAAGCCAACATGAACCCTTCAAGTTTGGGAAAAAAAAAGAGAAGATAGATTCAGAATAGCCTACGTGAGATTCTCTCATGTGACAACAACAGATTTCTTCTGATTTCAAGCTAGTGGGATATCAGTCTCCCTTCACTACGCATGGAAGAAGGAACATCAGAGCTGAACAAGAGGTGGTCTGAGGTGGGAGCCCAGAATAGAAAATTTGTAAATGTAAGAACTTATTACTCGATAACAAAATAAAAATGGAAGACACAAGAGTCCTTTCGCAAGCATTTTTCAAAGCTAAGGATACATGGTGAAGGGAAGGATAGCACTCCACCTGAAGCCAACAATCTATCTACAGTAGTTCTAGTTTTCAAGATGCAGATGCCTAATGTGACTTTCTATTAAACATGCATAAAGCCTTGACCGAACTCTCAGCTAAAACAAGATCAGAAAGCTACCTGCTGAACTTTCTCAAATAAAAAAAAACAAAACAAAAACCAAAACCCAAAAAACCCACAACCTAACAACCAAAAACAGCAGCAGCAAAACAAAAAACCCAAAGACTAACATCACCAAACAAACTTCCCAAAAGTTCACAGTGAAGATCAAACTGAAGCTTATTGTTCCAAATCTGTCCTTGATTAAATATGAAGCCTTCCATTGCTCAACAGCTGTCACCAGGTTATAGAGAGAAGTCTCACCTAAAATGCCATATAATCCAAAAGTAATTAACTGACTCTGACAAACACTGTACAACAAACCTACTTTGATTTGAACCTGTATCGTCCACTGGAAACTTCTAGTCAAATGGTCTATATTTTCTTATTTGCCCACATACGCTTGTTATTAAAACCACATGTGGGCACTGAATCATTTCATGGTTCATTTAGAGACAAACATGCAGAAAATTGTGGGAAACAAGTATAACCCAAAGAGTCTGTGTAGTCTGAGGCATTCTGTGATGCAGAAGCCTGAGCTACAGGACTCTGTTATTCCAAGGCGCTCTGACTTTTAGTGAACACGAGAGAAGTCATCGTATACGTATGCTGAATTTCAGTGTAGAACCTTGGCAAAGTCAGCCACTGTGACAGTTTCAACCTTCAGCACCTTGCAAAATGTCACATGTGTGCTCAACTGTAAGTTCGCAACAAAAACCTTTAATTGAGGCAGCAGGATAGTCTTTCATGTCTGAAACTGGTCTGGCAGTGAGGAGAATTCCCCAACTTTATAGGAAGTTAGGGGCACAACCTCAGGGAAAGCACTCAATCTTTCTGGACCTGACATCTGGAAAAAATGGTAGCCCTTCATCTTGTCCATTGGACGAGAAGGTCATCAGCTCAAAGATGACCTTTGGCTGAGAGGACAGTCTGTAAAACACTAAGGCTTTGATTTTGATTGAGTCTGTACGGATTATTCATATTACAGCAGTGGCTGCAGGACCCAAACATAATACGTTAGCCCAGATGTGTAATGACAACATATATGAAGTCTGCCTGAAATCACAGCCTCCTTCCGTTAATGATTACTGTTGCATTCAGTAGCATCAGTTCCCTGAAGAGAAAAACTTCTGGAAGACTGTGCTATAAGAATACATCTCACCCATGGATTTTATTCCCCAGCAATACAAGGAAAAGTCGTATTATCTCCACAGATCTCTTAATTTGGCTTTGAAGACTTAAAGCAGCATGTACATGATCCAGATTTCCTGTCGAGTCCTCTGTAAGGATAGTAAAAGGCCAGATCCTGATGTTGTAACGCAAACACAAAAAGCTGCAAGATCTCAGCTTTCCTGTTACAGGGGTGTAGGTACACACATAGAAGAGATTTTCCATGAAACTCAAATACTTCAAGATAAAATCAAACCAATAAATGATGAGGCTTTCCAGGAAGCTCTAGGAAAGATCTCTCAAACTCAACTCTGATCAAACAGCTGTCTACTAGGAAACTTCACAAAGAGCTCATTTGTGAAGACAGACAAGGAAGATGATAAATGATAAATCTACAGCTCTATAAACAATCTGGTCAGATAAGGGGTACACATTTCTCACAAGAACATGGGGTTACCTGTAGCTTTACAAGGACAGTTAACGGCATTCAAAAGCACTAACGAAAATCTCAGATCTCAGCCTTCCGCTAACGTTTCCACCTTACTCCTATTAATGCAATGCTATAAAGTAGAACTTCTAACTGATATTAATGAGGCAGTAAACATCCTCTTTCAGAAAAGGGGCTGTAATTTCAGACAGCTGCATACGTAAAACTCCATCTCATACTAAATAGTTGGTTCCTGAAGAGGGAAAACAAAGAAGGCCCAGCCAGGTTTCTAAGACCGAGACTTCTGATGGATGGTTGGAAGGGTGGAAGACTGGGTAGGGGAGGTCACAAGAGTACCAAGCATGTAACAAAACACAGAACAATATCCATCAAGAAGATGATTACTGCAATCATTTAAAAATTGGGGAAAGAGGAAGTTTTAGTACCAAAACTACTAAACTTGGGGGGGTTTGACTTAGCTTTTGAGGTATCAGGAAACTGTATTCGCTGCTCTGTACTGCTCTAGGAAGAATTATTCATTGCCACTCCACTGGAAACCTGGTGAGCTGCAGACATAAGACAATCTTTTTCTCCTGTGTTTTTCTGAAGAGAAATAAAGTGTTTCCATGAGGAAAATCTATATCTGTGAGGGAAAGAACTTTATAGTGCAATCTAAATATTCATCAAAGCTTTACTTGTAACAGCAGGAACTTAGCACAAGGAGGCAGGTGGGGTAAATAAGAATTTATGGGATGTCTGCAGACATATTAAATATCCTAAGCTCTTCAAAGCACAGGTAACACTGAAATGGAGTTTACAGACACAGCTGATTTTAAATATCCGTGGTCTCAATCTATACTCAATACTTTCTTGTATTAAAACACATTCAGAAGATACCATCTGCTCTTTATAGGCGCTGCTAATCAAAAGGCTTTCTGTCACTGTAAGCACAGGCATTAAAGGATCTTCTGGGGTAAAGCTTATGCTAGAAAGGGAGCAATGCTCAAGTCTGCATTCTTGTGTCCAAAGATACACCTGTATCCTTGATCAGAGAGTTTTTTCAAGCCGTGGCATCTGCACTGTGCCCGTATTCATGATAGTTCAGTTTCCAAAGCCTGCAAAATACTTTCCAAAGACTGCAAAATACTTAGAAAATCAATAGGATTTTCAAAGGTTGACATTTCTTTACTGTCAAAGGACTACTGATGATTTCGCTGTCAAGTAACAAAACTTTTACCTCCCAAGTATTCTCATGGAAAAACATGAGGCGAGAGAGACGATACTAACAATTTATTGTTAATTCAACATGCTTCATCAAGTAAAGAAGCCAGGATAGCTTCCATCCAAATACCTGGAAGCAGCCTGAACCTGCAAACATCTAATTCAAGCAGTTCACACTAAAGTTAACAGGATCTTTAAGAGCAGAACAGCTCTTGATACAAAGAAATGCCAACAGTTCTATTTTATTGTGATTTTCTTTACTGAACTTAAAAAAATTAGAAACACACTTCTACAAAATTCTTTTCCATTTGAGTAACATGGAATGTTAAGATGTGATGGAAAAGATTTAGGGACACAAAATGCTATCCAGTTTTACTATCTCTGATCCAAGCTGTAGCTTCTGTATCCATTTTCAACTAGAACTACTGGGAGCTTTATGCTCTCTGAATTGTTATTAAGCTGCACTATGATTATGGAAACACCTTTGACAGAATCAAATAGTAGTGTTTGTGGTCACAAATAAGATCACCAGTGGTAGAAATAACATCAATAGATTTACACAAAACCCAACTACCAGTGCTAAACCCTTAAAGAAAAAAGGTATTACAAATCTCAAAAGAAAAAGATTTCTAAGTCTATTTAAGTAACAGTTATCTGGTACACATACAATTAATTGAAAATAAACCAACAACATCAAAACTCCAGGTCTGCAAACATACAACATTTGCAACTCTTACTCTCGATGCATAAGGGCCATAAAACCCCAATGCACACACAACATGAGATTCTATTATTTTAGCTTTAAGCTGCCTGATCCTTCCTTATAGGTTGGGTTTTTTTGCTATTTCAGGAATTTCAGTATAATAAACTATGGAATTCTACTCATAGAGAGAAAATTCCATAACTAAATCTTCAATTAAATGGTCTCATATCTACCAAGAAAAGGAGAGCGGTACTTCAGACCTGCATCACGGTGTGGTTACTCGCATACTATCCGTAACAACTACTGAAAGGATATCTGCACTGATGAAGCCTGAGGACATTTTGTACCAAGAAGTATTCCTCATTTGTAATACCTGAGCAGTTTCAGGAGTGCCCTGAACTAAACCTTCAATTTGTTAATCTCCACAGGTATTGCACTTGGACTGTAGCCCATGTATTTTCAATGGGTACCCGAGACATGATAAATGACAATATTTGGTTAGTACAGTAAAACTCAGTGCCTTTGCCAACTATTAATACCATAACTTGGTCCTGATACAAATTTCACTGGCATTGTAGAGTTTTGTCTTCCATTGGCCCTAACAAACAATGTCTGGATGATAAAATTTTAGTTAACATTTGGATAATAATAATCAGTACCAAGGTTTCCATTTCTACCATATGCTTACAATATGGCTCAAAAAAAAATCCTTATTTCAATGCTGTACGAATAACATGAGACATCCACTAAGATATTTACTGACATCTTGTCTCTGACTGTACAGAGGTTTCTTTTCAGACAGGTTTGCTATTGAAGTGGTGCATGAAGTTGCCCTCTTTTTCCTTAGCTTTTGAACTCATCATCTAATATTAGGCAAATAAGATGGTGGTAGGGACAAAGCTCCTAAAACTTATGTGAACATCAACTGAACATCACAAACACATCTGTAAGCATCTCAATTGAGCCAAGAGACTCAACATGGCAACACCACTTTGCAGGAAAGGCTGCAGAGGAACCCCAAGAGTTATCTATGTGGTTGCTGGCCAAGCAGTCAGTGGGTACACACCAGCAGAGAAGGAGCACATGGACACCTGGAGAAGTGCCTCAGTACGTGTTACCACCTGCTCAACCAACACCTTGGGGCTTTAGGAGGGAGTTCTGGGGCTGTGAAAGCAGAGCATAAATCAGTGCAAAAGGGAAAGCAGGGGCACTGTGGATTGCAGGTCCGTAGGAAAATGTGTTTCTTCTGTTTTTAGAAGTACTTCAGTAAAGAAAGGGTACGATGGCTTTCAGAACAGAGTGCTAGTCATGTATTGCACCATGTGCAGAGATGACTAGGTGGATGTATGGGGAAGGTGGTATGCATGCAGCTAAACCGCCTTTCAGAATTTCCTACAGAAAACAGAACCATCCAAAACGCAGGGCAGGGGCAAAAACACAGACGAAACAACAAAGAAAACAAAAAGCCAGTGTAGACCTGTGTAAACAAATGGTGAAGCTGCTTAAACCCCAAGGATTTCTGGTTTGTGGTGCTGCATTAAAGAGTAAAACAAGAGCCTAAGAGATTCTGCCTGTATTCTGCTCTCAAAGGAAACATAATGTACAAAAGAAAACTGGCACCAGAAAGAAGATCCAGTGTTTGGGGATCAGAGTGCAACTTCTAAAGCTGAACTGCTCTTTAACAGGGTTCTCCAACATATAGCCTCAGTGGGCAAGCTCTGGAGACCATTTACAGAGCCCTTTCCAAGCACAGGGCACCACTTAGTCTTTCTTGGCCACAAAATGTTATCCCTGGCTGTTTAGGATGTATTTGGAGTCCTTAGCCCTCTGGAAGAGGTGGGGAAATCTGTGAGGCCAACAGGCCAGCAGACATCTGAGGAACAGCTGCTAAGAACTTTAGAAGTTCCAAGGACCTTAAAGTTGATTAAAAATAGAAATAATTTAATCAAGGTCACATTTGTCCTGAGAAAGAAGGAATTCTCTTTAAATACATGGTATTTTATTACAGTAAAAGTACTCCCTGTGTTGGCAATTCATGGGCCTTGGGAAAATAAATAAGTTGTTCAAGGCCATCCAATAAAAAATACCTCAGCGAGTGGTCCCGTGTTTCAGTGTCTGCCTCATAACCCAGGCAGGATTTTCCAGCTACCTATTTAGCACGAAATTCAGATTGGATCCTCGAGCTGGCTCCTTCCTACCATTACTCACTTCTGCTCCCCTTTTTAATTAAAAATGGGGAAAAATTCCTGAGAAATGAAATTTAGCAATGGGAATAGTTCCCTTACACACACACACAAGACATTTCCAAATCATCTACTTAACAGGTAAAGAGCTAAATCAGACATAAGCACTTAATCAGCCTTATTTGTTTCTAGAAGTACTAAGCTCCTTCCCCACTGTTAGTGGGAGCTCTGTGCGTCAGGTGGATTTTGGGGAGGCACGAAGGTAAAATGAAATCCCAGGTGAGAGGACACATTCTTTTCAAGTCCCTTAGTAATACGTAGGATTTCTGTGGCCTGAATGAGTTAATTCCTAAACTGCTGGGACTGTCAAGAAAACCATGTTTTCGCATTCCCCTCTTTATGTTCCCTTCGGTTGAAGTAAAATAACAAAAGAGGTTAGTTTGTCAGACCATGGGTATCCATATCCTCAGCCGAGAGTCATCACACTTGGTGGTCTGGAAAATTTTAAAAGGCCACAGAACTAAACACGAGATGGACAAAATAAGGAAAGGTACTTTTAGTCACTCCGAGCACAGAACACAGACAGATGGAATTTTCCTAGAATTAGCTACAATAAATACATCCCAGGGCACAAGGGGTGACGGAGCAGTGGGAACAAGGAGGTATTCTTGACTGATTTTGAAGGTTTTGTTTGTGCCCAATGGCTTAAGAAATTTGTTCATCCTTCCTTGAAGGCTACATTTGAAATGTTGTACCGTTGCTGGGGTGAGTCAGAGGTTAAGTTACTGGCCGGATAAATTCCAACAACACAATTTATATTCACCTGACCTGTGGATCTGTCCAATATATTCACTCAGATATTAAACAACAGACTAAAGATCTTTAGCATCTTGCCTTTCACTACTCTGAACACCACATGGCTGTGTAGGATCTTGGGCAGAATTCTCTCACCAAGGTTTGACAACCCCAAACATTTTATTTTTAACCATTTCCTCCTCACTCAATTTGTAGGTTTTCCTCACTTATTTTCTCTCTCAGGAATCTGGAATATCCAGGCAAGATGAGTTTGCTCTCAGTCACCGTGCATGGAGGCTATGGTGGCTCATCAGCCTCTTTAATCACACAACTTCACTGTGTTCTTCCAACTCCCACCTAAAATTCTGAATCAAGCACGAACGATCATGAAATAGACTCTAAAAAGTACAGGAATGAAAACAAAAAACATTAGGGCTCTTTTGTTGGCTGGTGTTTGAAACTTCACTGTAGTATCTAGCTCACTTATCAAAGGTTTTTTCCATGGTTGGTAGATGTACGCACACTTCTGTTTTTTAAAAGCAGCTCATATTTTACATATTCACATCATTCTGAGAGATGTGGATCGTAAAAGGCACAGTGAAAAGACCCAGCAATACCCAAGTTTATCCAGAGAATAGTTAACCCACCAGGCACATTCATATTGTCTCTCAACAGAGCGTATGACACATATCATAACATCAGGGAAGGGAATGCTTCGGTGATTTGTAGAGGCACAAGTGAGCTTTATTCTTCTTGTAGTCAATGACAGTTGAGGCCAGAAGTGCCTGACCCGCCACAGAAATTCCTGGGCTTAGTTTCTAAATACATTCTTTCACTACATGTTCTGAAAATAACAGTTAGTACCACTACATTTTAAGAATAAGCACCTCTCAACTATCTAAAATTCAGATTAAACACGCATCTATACTTACAACTAAAGTGAAAAAACAACAGAGAGCATTGGTGACAGGGCTGTGAATCCAAAAGGAAATTCATACTCATTACATTAAGATGAAGTGTTAGAACTCATAGAAGACATGCACATACTTCAGAGCCAAAAAACGGTAAATAAGTGGGGCAGATAGAGGGAGAATAACTGAAATATGCATAAAATATAATCTTGTGATATACAGTTTTGATACAAATGCTAATCTTCTTCAGAATCTAATGCTACCAAATCCCAGAAGCTTCAGATATCAATTTACAAAACAAATCCTGCTGAGATTCAATCCTAAAGCCCTCACAGAGGCGCTCCTTTCACCTTCTCAGAGCAGCCCTCAGTCCTTTCATTCTTCATCACAGCCTCTTAGGCAATTCCAAGCCCAGTAAGCCCATCTCTTCGAAACTGGTCAAGCCAGAATTTGCAGATTGAATAACCACCTAAGTAAAAATTAAGTAGCTGAATGATACAAACTACCCAAGCTAAAGCTAAAGGGTAAAATTCCTCTAACTCATTTCACTTTGAAAAGACAGTATGAAAACTTCTGTATGCATTCAAACCACAAAGAAGGATAGTCTATGCAATGGTGTTCTCTCTTTGTTTTTAAAAGCCAGTATAGAAACCAAAGGCCTTCAGAACCAGCAAGGAAATCCCACCACACTGAAAACATCCACAAATATTTCTACTGTTAAAATGACATGCATTACCCCTTTCCCTTCTGCAGGGAGTTCCCTTTGCAAAAACAAAGGCCTTACAGCCAGCCAGAGCACCCAACAAGAACCCTCAAGTGTCCATGAGTGAGTGCATTACTCCCAAAGGAAAATCAACAAAGACAAGAAAGCACAAAACCAGTTGAAAACTCTTCCACCTAATGTCAGGTTTTGACCAAATCTAGAATTAAACACAAGACCTTACACAACACTGAGAGCACCAATTCCTTTCATTGCACCTTAGTGTTTTCACTGTTGCCTCTCCTCGGGTTTTCCTTGTCTGCTGCTGGTTTTTTTCTTTTTTTTCTGACTGCTCCGACTGAATTTTGATGTCAACCCTTTCCCTCATATCCACATACCTCAGGGTTCTTTGGACATGTACAGCTTTCTACTGGAGATGCAGAAGGGAAATCCTCTGCCAAGCATGACAGGTGTGGGATGAAGTTCTTCCAAAGCTGCCAAAAATTCTCATAGTGAAAATTTCTCTTTCTGAAACACTTTCTCTGCCCACAGCTTAGTTAGCTGTTCTTCCAGCTGTTACTTTTCAGACAGTAAACTACAATGTTCAGAAGACTTTGCAACAAAGGTTAGGGACAGTCATACAGTCACCCTGGAGAAGCCTTTGCCACTAAGGTCTGAGAGACGTGGTCTTGGGTTGTGCCCCAGCTCGTTGGCCCAGATTTCTGCAGAGGGATATCAGCAGGAAAACACTGAATGGAGCACAATTTGCATCACAAAGATTAAAAGTTTATCTGTGCAAGATGTTATTTTGCAAGGCAGGATGCATAAATAAATAAGGGCATTTTAGAGGACAGACTCCAAGGGAAAGATAAATGGGGAATAAGTAGGAAGGATCATTCATTTTCCCAGATAATAAGTATAAGCTGTCCCTGCCCTCAAAAAATATCAGTCATTGGTGTAAGAAATCTCTGAGTCAGCTGCATCCATTTAAAAGGGTTAATGTAAAAGTGTGGGATTTGTAGTACCTACTTCTACAGTCATTTTTGTTGGGGATGCTGGTAAGAACAAGGACTTACTGAAGGCAGGTTTAATGCTTGCCTTTTAACAGCTGCCAGCTGTGAGCCTGAAACACAGCAGGGCACCCTTCCCACCTCTTGACTTCCCTGAGGATTCCACATCTGGCCCCAAGGAGAGACAAGACATCAGACTGGACAGAACATGGGTCTGATCTCATCAGGCAAAGTCTAACTTGCCTGCTCAGGTTTCCTCATCTGCCACTCTCAGAAACAAATACTCCAGGTGAGAGGTATCTGGCATCTTATCAAGGGACTATAAATGGATAAGGGACAGGGGGCTTAGAAAAGCAGCTCATCTTTCAGCTAAGTTTCAAGCTTATGAGTTTTTTGGGGAGGTGAAGGATTGCAGTGGATTTTTACTGAGTACAAAGTTGTATGTTAGGGGCTATATGGGACAAGAACTTTACCTTAGTAGACCCTAAAGATGAAAATAACTCTTAGGCATTTGTGTAGAACTCTGGTAATTACACTAACTACGCAGCAGAAAAACATCTCCACTGCACTACCACTGAACGCAGAATTTTTCTAATCAAAACACTGGAAGTTAAAGCAATGGAGTTACCCAGCTGGAAAGCTCATGGTAGAACGCCAAGAAGCCATAATTCCCCGCATTCTTTTGCTACCAAGAAATCATACGGCCCTTTCATAACTGATAAGCCCAGAGGTAGTGCATTTAACCAACTACTGAAAGGCAATGTTGCTTATTGAACAAGGTCAGCACCTGTGTATATCGTTAAGGAGTAAGAAGTAAAGGCTGTCTGGTTATCTCCAGCTACTGTCTGCTAGAGGGCACATCCCAGCCCACACCACAACAAAATTCAGAACCAGGAACAAGGCTGCTATGTGCAAACAGGCAAAGGAGTTACTGAAGTACATCACTGCATGGTGCAGCAAAACCAAACCTTTGGTTCACTTCTTTGATACTGCTGAGAAAGGAAGACACGCATTGCCATCAGGTTGTAGAGGATCTGCAATACAGAAGATGCTTGCTTTTGACTTGATAAAGCAACTGCTGATGTAGTCTGGGGTGCACATTGCGACAAAGAAAGTTTTGCTGCAAGTCTTGAAACAAGAAGAATAAAACAAGCTATCTATTTTAGCTTTCTCTATGAAATCCCCAAACATGAATAGCTTTCTTAATCTGATTCAAAACTGTAACTGGAAGTGAGGTTTATATGTAAAAGCAAAAGTCATGAATGCGTTTGATGTATTTTAAGTAAGGCACTGAACTGCAGTTGTTATTTACAGATCAAAGAAGCTCCAGCAGTGTCCTGAAACAATCTAAGTGAGAAATGCCAAAATCTGATTTCATCCATGTCCATATGTTGCTTTGAACTCATAATTCACAGAATTGGTCACTATATTGAACTAATTATGAAGCTTAACGCTTGCCAATTTTGATGGTTGTGCTCCCTCATAAAAAAGTCAGGTTTGAAAGGAAGCAGAATGATATATTGGAAGACTTGCAGCCTTTATTGAAATCTGGGAAGGAAAAGCAATGAATATACAAAAAAATACCCCCTTTCTCCAAAAAAACAAACATCATTTATTTTTCTAAATGGTTACTAAGACACAGATTAGCAAAATAAATAGTTTGCATTAACCACTATATATGAAAATAAAGTGGTTAATTCCTTCTCCCTCATAGGAAAAGTTTCTTGTAATAGTTAAGTGGAAAATATCCACGCTATCTACAAATCTAACGAGAACACGTTGTACATGGAAGTAAAATTGAAACGACAATTCTTCAGCACAGCCCAATGCATTTAAATTAAAATACTAATAACAGTTAAAAGAAACACCAAGAAGGTATTTCTGCAGGCCAGCAAAGTATGTTCTGATATCAGTAAAGACTTCAAAAATTACTTTTTTCCCCTTTAGTTACAGTGGTTGGAAATGACCACAAACATTGGTTTGCCAAAGAAGTGATTTCAGGAATCACATAGCTTAAGCTATAATTAAAAAGCAATCTCTGGGAAATAGGTAATTACCAGTATTTAGCAGCTAATTTGTTAGTTAATGCCTTAACAAAGCTCTCCTTTGATTGCAGTAGAGGGGAGAACAACTTCAAGAGGATTATTTGCAATTAAGACTTGTACTCAATTGCCCAGAATGCTAATGTGCTCTTGCAATTACAATTGCATTGCAGTCACCAGGAAAACTGGATGGATCCAGCCAGTGCTGCAGCCAGCATTCACACACCCAGAGTCCAGCCTCTGAACTTGAACAATTTGCAGTGTTGTTAGTGTTCGCTATAACAGAGAGGCACGAGCGCAGTGTTCCTTGTCGCCAATCACACATTATATTTTATTATCACTCACATCAACAGGGGGGCTCCCCCCTATATTCTTTAATTCTGTTTCTGAAGGAGCAGTCACACAACGGCTGGAGGCTGTGGATAGCGTTTTTCATCTAATGTGATGCATAATTTGTTTTTCCTTCTGACAAAAGTGACAATACAAAACATATTTTCTGTCAAGTTCAATGAATCCCATATTAAAGTCCCATTACTGGAAATAAATATAACAGTAACCTACAAATATATTCCATGTACTGACAAGCTATCACCGACTCAAAGCTACCATCACTTGCTACTATCTTCCATCATGGTTACCATCCTGCTGCTAAGAGCAAAGAATTAAACACCTCACTAACCCCAGACTTAACTCCAGTCACAGGAAATGTAGCCTACAAACTACCAGGTAAAAAGACGGGGGAAAAAAATCCAAACTCGTCCATCTTTATGACTTGCTTTTCCTGCCATTACTACCCCTTCAGACTCTCTTTACTGTATTTCAATTGAAAAGACTTTCCTAAAGTAAAAGCAGTGAATAAAAATATATTTAACAACATAATTGAACCTAAGGCACACTTTCGATGTAAAGGTTGGGCTGGGGAGCTGTAACCCAGCTGACACAGAACCTCAGGAAGCCTTCAGCTGCAGAGCAAAGTAGAGGCACCCATTAATCATATCTATCAAGATTGTCTACCCCAGCTTTCATGCAGTTCAGGGAAATGTGCTATTCTACTTCAGCAACAAGGAGCGAGGCTAAAACAAACTGACCTAACTGCATGGGTCACTTCCAGAAATAGAAAGTATACTAGCAGCACAGCTGTACAGGCCAGAAGGCAAAACGCTGGGAGAGTTGGAAAAAAAGGGGGAAAAAAAATCCATCCAAAACTTGTGAGGTATGTAGCCAGTGGCAAAATTATACTGGGCCAAATTTTGCTTTAATTGGCATTGAGTACATTAAAAGTCAGCAAGACAAGATTCAGCTAAGCCTCATGGTCTTATATTCCTCCTAGAATTTTATTTCACACTTCAGGATTTCATATCAGGAAAAGCGAGAATGAAGCAGATGACCACCCACTGAGATACAAGCACATTATTTATTCTGATATCTATGGATACTTCTTTATTTGCTCTTCTGTTTTTAAGTTATGAGACTCTACAATGCCAAATGCAAACACAGAATACAATGTGCTAGCTGTTCTCCCAAGGTAGTATCCTGGCTTACATTTCTGTCTCTTTTGGGGGGGTTGTTCTGTCTGACAGAGCACCTCAGTTTACTCATGACAGAAGTTCATTCATGTCCTACACCAAGCACCACTAGCAGCCTTTAACTGGGAAAGAGTCAAGCTCGGGGTAGCTGTACCAGATCATGATGCCAAAACGTTCAGGGCAAGCTCTACTTTAATGCAGCTAGACCTGCAGGCTTTGAAAAGCAAGAACACAATTTTCACATATTCAGCATAAAAAAGAAAATTTGCAGAGCTTGCTGTTTATTGGCTTCTATAAAATCAACAGAAAAATAAAAGTGAGATAAGAACCTGGTTTAATAGCGCTGTTTCCATTTGCAGCATACACACCAGGCCTCCTTTCCCTGCTTTTCCATCAAAATAATGAAAATCACGTTACCACCCATCTCTCCTGTTCCATCCCCACCATGCAGTTCCAACTACGTATAAAGTGACATGAGATTCCCAAATTAAGGTGCAAACCACACAGGGATTATCCCAGAGATTATAAATACATATATATAATATAAATACATATATAAATACATAATATATATATTATAAATACATATATAAATACATATATATAATATAAATATTATAGATAAGCTAAGGAACTGCAGAATCTTGACAAAAACTGACTTTAAAATAAAATTTTAAATAGCTTACTACATATTCTATTAAGTCTCAGCACGGACACTAACAGGTCATGATCGTATAACCTTCTTTCTCTTCTCTGTGATTATACAGACATTATTCCCCTGGGCAAAAACACGTGGGGAATGCTACAGACTTTATTTGATCAATTCATATCAAATGCAAACCTAGGCAAAAGTAGAAAGCAAGAGTACATAAAATCGTTCCCAAACTAAATCTCACGGAGTTCACCTGCACAAGGCAGTTCCAGGCAATTCAATGGGACTGGTCCCCAGAGTCAAACAAAATTCATAACATTTCAAGTTTTGTTTCCTTTGCAACTGGCTTGAGAGGCAGGATTAAAGCAAAGTCAATTCCAAGATCCTCAGGTCAGCCTAAGATTAGATCCCTGGCAATAGGCATTTCCTTGGGCTGGCACTGCAGCAATCGTAAGCATTGTGTGCCCTCTAGTGTATGACAGCACTGAAGTCACCGTGCCCACAGCAAACAGGAACAGAAGAAAGGTCATGGTGCTCCTATTTTTCTTTTATTTTTAAATACAAGAAAAAGTTCCCATGCCCCAAATTAGCTTCTTTTCCCTTAAGTGGCTGAACTGTTTACTACAAGGAATGATTGCTAGTGCACTCCCAAGATTCCTCGTTAAATAAAGTAGGAAAGTTGTTTCATCTCTGCCGTTAGCTAAACCCAGCCAAATCTCCTCCTGAAAATATTCTGAAGCTAGGTGTGACTTTCCATATTTTCTTTTTTTGGGTATGACTCTCTGTATTTTCTTTCTGTGGGGCATCACTTCTACACTTAAATCAGCGGAATCACTTCTTATTTCCTGCAAGATACTAATAAGCTAGTCTTTCACAAAAATTGAAGCATGATCTGTGTGGAGCAGTAGGAAAACTGTTCTTGTAGCAGACTCTCACAAGTGCCTCTATAGTCATGCTTTCAAACACTGCTCTAACTGTGACAAACTACATATGCTCTCTGCTGCAGATCTGGTTTATTTTCACACCTTCACCGTAACGTTTGGGTTTCAGATTCAACTTTTCAGTTTCATATTTCTCAGTAGATACCTAATACTTACTTATATAAACAGATTATATGTAATGTAACAAGTAACAGAGTATTATATGTGCATATATATAGATAAAAATCTAGTGACAGGTCAGGGTTGGGTGGAATTGTTTAGGGTCAGAAGAAGGCATGGCTTCAGCAGCAAGAGTCTAAATTAAAATTTAGTTTCCTCTTTTCTACATGCTTTAGGTACACCCCTTCAATTCTGTTGTACCTTCAGATGAAAGCACATGATCACTATGGTCTTTGGAAACCTGCACAAATGGGAATTCAAGTGCTAAAGCTCCCACCAAAACCAGGCACATTGTTATGAATATATGCAGACCTGATTTTTCATACTGAGGATACGGATGGCAGGTTCCTAGATTCAATGGTGGGACAATTTAAGAGAAGACCCCAACCACCTGCCTCGCCCCACTGCCAGAGTCCCCCTACTTACCAGCCTGTACCAGAACCAGAAGAAACTAGCATGTGTCACACCATCCTCTGAACTCCAACTCAAAGCCCACCACTTTGTACTACTTTCATTTAAAGTACAGAGGTGCTAAACTCCCAACAGAAAGAAGGGGACTCTCCCAAACAAATCACTAGAGCTCACACGTCGATGCCCTCAAGACTTGCCTCTTGCTGAGCTCTTTCAACAATCTACAGAATATGAAAACATCAAAAAAAGAAAGCCGTCTGACAGCCACCACTCAATTTGTGGTGGCTCATGAGTGCTAAAGGCTCTCAGTCATGGCCAAGCTCAAGGCCAAGCAGAAAGCGGACAGTCTAGGTTCCACACCAGCCTTGCTCCCCAGAACTCTCATTATGCCCCCAGGTCCTGACGTACATCTTCTCTTGACTGGAGCAGACACTTGGATTTTTATGTTAAAGCAGAACTGCTGGTTGAGATAACATCATACAAGGAATTTTGGGAAAAAGCTCTTGGATTGCCAATTCTTTTAACTGTGCTTCTGGTTTTCAGCAGATATAGAGATACCAGGTAATAGCAGCCCAAGTATGAAGAACAGATAATTGCTATTAATACTGACAGCAGTGTGATTCTGCCGGTGGAAGTCTTCCACTGTAAAAAAATCATGTTTTGGTCTAGTTCAAGCAAGAATTTCACCCTTGAAATACAGTTGTGTGCTCCTAGGAAATTGCTAAATTGCTTGCTGTTCCAGACCAACCACACACATTTACAGGACAAGTTGCTTCACAGAGTCTGAGACCCTTGACAACAATATCACGTTTTACATGTACATGCATCCATATGTCAGATGTACAGATTTTGTATAAACAGATAAGCAATCTGTACATCTTTTTAGGGTTATAGAATTACCTGCTGCAGCACTGATATGCAGAAGTGGCTTCTCCCACAAACAAAACACAATCTTCAACAGATAGAGCTGGGCAACCCTTTGGCCATTGGCAGGATTACCCTACAGTCTAGTAACACAGGACATCTTATCTCCCACTGAAAACTACAGAAAAAATTTACACAGACAAAATACAGTTGTCCTTAGCGGGATGTAGCTGTGGAATTAAAACTAAAAGCCATCACTCATCCAAAAATGCCACAAATTTCTATTCAATTCTTTGGGGTTTGCCTTTTAACAGTCCCAAGAGCTAAGGTCAGCCAAATTTTACAGAAGTGGGCACAACCACCTAATGCCATTAGAGATGCAGTGGCTCTCCCCGACTTCAGTGCCATGCTAACAGGCCACTACGACTGAAGATTCAAAGTCACTCCATTAACTCCAATATCCTTAGTTTTGCCTTGTACAGGTGTTACTATTCAATGACACTACCGGGTAGGTTTTGGTTTGTTTTTTTTTGCTTTCTTCTATTTTTTTAAGTATCCCTTATAATCACTTCTATTTGTTTTTTACTTCTTTTACTATTTTAAGCCTTTGCTCTTTTTACAATAAGGACTCTCTCTCTTGATGCCTGTACTCCCTCTGGTTAAAGTCTCACCTGCTCATTGGGGAAAGGGATGCTTTTTGTGAGTTCTCCTTCTTGAGGGACTCGCAACTGCTTCCTAATCCTTGGTCACAGATAATTTTATTTAGGTGGGGAAACAGAGCAGTTTCATATTCACATTTTCCACTGGAGATAGCATCTGAAGTATGCTTTTCAAACCATTGCCAAACATGTAAAAACCAAGAGCAACCAATGTAAAGAATATACTTCTCAAGTTGTCTAAAAAAAACCCAAAAAAAAACAAACAAAAAAAGCCCAGAACTACAAAATTGTTCATTTATCATCAATTGTTCTTGCCCACAGTGTTGCTACTGACCCAACACGTTCCTATACCATGAATGCTGTGGAAAACATCACTTGCAAAAATGCTTTAGTAAGCTGCTAAGAGAATGTATGGAAATAGTATCTATTTCAAGTATCTATATTCAAGTAGAATATGATTCCTGCAAGACTCTGCTTGCACACACATTCATTTGGAAGGAATCTGCATTATCAAATCACATAAGCCATTTTTAGTACACATAGTTTTCAGTCTTTTTTTCAGTTCAAAGACCCTAGATGCAAGGCTGCAGTTTTTAAAATACAGAAACACTCTGCATATATGAAGTTATTTTCATCTGAAGATATCCACTGATGTCAGACATGACAACAACTGAATGCTCCACTGATACACTTAAAATTGATGGCAGCAAGGATGGCTGCATTCTGCTTCTAACCAGTATATATGGATACTACACCTAGTTTGAGAGAGAGCGTTCAACCGGGAAAGCTGAGAGCAACAACAAAAAAAAAAGCTAACCCCTGTCAGACTTCAACAAGGAATTTGCTTTAGGTCTTTGCCCACCCTGGCCAATTTGCCAGTCAGGCATGTCTCAAAACCTATTCCCCACAACCGGTAAATTAGAAAAAGCAGAGTTATTGTGTGGTCTGTAAAAGTCATTTGTAACTGCCTTTTGAGATCTCCGTTTTCATTTCCAAGTACTCTTCCAGCATTTTCAGAGGAGAAGATAACAAGCATGACCTACAACAGTGAAGGACGGCTATTCCTTTTGTCTGTTTATCAGTGTTGCAGGTCACGAGCTCGGATGTGCTTCAGCCCTTATCCAGAGCATGGAGCTGCCTCCTGCTCTTACCCCACAGGCATTACCTTTAACCCTTATATACTTTCCTGTATGAAACTCCTCCAATATCGATATCTAGAAGGACACAAGTGTACCAGAGAGAGAGAACCCCAGTGACAGGCTTTCCAGTAAGCGGAGAGGAGGGAGCAGAGTCTTAATTTTTCAACTTTCCTCCCATTAATCACGTCACAACTTCTGCACAATTTTCCACATGGCAGGGACAAGTGAGTTAATCCATTTTGCAGTTCCTATCCCTTTCATGAGGCTGATGTTGTTCTATACAGAAACACCCAAGCCAATAAAATGCTGGTTGCTCACTAAAAGTCAAAAAACCCAGTGTTACAGAGCCTGCCTGGCAAATTCCTGGTTAAACCTAACCTACCTAGACTCACAAAAAAACCCCAATAAAGCCAGTTTTCCAGAAGGTAACAAAAGACAGATACTGCACATATTTCATTAAGGAGGATGTTTATTTTTCCAAATATTGTATTAAGATAGCATCCTGCTTTGCCTGCTTCTATTGACATCTGCTCTGTAATACACAAAGAATGACAGAAGATCAAAGTTTTAATTGTGTAAGTAAAAGAACGTATTAATAACATTCTTTCTGTCCTACAGCAACAGAGATAAACTTAAAAAAAACCTCTAACAGCTAGAAGAACAGGATATTTATATAAAGATGTCCTAACAAAAGAAAAGCATGCAAAACTACCTCTAGTGGATAAACAAACGAGGCTCCCTGTTTGCAGACGGTTCCCTATCGAGCTCTACCTTCAGAGATCCCCTCCCTCCCTCAGTCAACAGTGGTTTAACATATGTCAGCTGGGTTTCACAGTTTTATACAAAACCTTCTCAGCATCCTTTGTTCATTGACCCTTTAAGTTTAGGAACATGAAGCAGGTGTGACTTTAAGGTCCATTTTGCTGCCACTTGCTTTAGATTCCCTCTCCCAAGTATAAGCCATTTAAGGGGGAGGGCAGTTGGTCTTTTTTCTGCTGGTTCCTTCATCTGCATAGGCTACACTGCACCCGTTTGATACGCCCATTACAACAGGATGCTCATTCAGCTGCATATGTAAAACAACACGCTCCTCTCGGGACACAGTATTACTTGTGCCTTCTTGAGACTCGGAAAAGCCTGAATTTGTTGCCCATTTGTCCCACTGCTGCCAGTCATTAATGCAAACTTTGAACTATCTGTCCTGCTCCTCCTGAAAATGAATATAGCACGGAGTGCTCTCCTCCTCCCAAGACAACAATAGCCGCCTTTATCCACTCGGGCTGCCAACTTGCATACAATGAAGGGAGAAATACAAACAAAAAAAAATACCCAAACCAACACACAACTGTACCAACACAAAAAAACTGGGACTCCCAGGAGTAAGGACTCCACTATCTCACTGAAAGTCAGATCAACAGCACACTGACAGCAGTGGGTTCAGATTTATTGATAGCCTTCTTTCAAATTCCAACAACACTGCTAAGTGAAGCAGCATTGCCATCTCTACCCGAACAGAGGCCACCATGAGCAGAGAGCCTGAATTGTTTCAGCAAACTCTACAAGGCGACACAGAGGACCGGCTTGCTGAGGGCAACCTGCGCAGCAAACGTGACATTTGAAAGCGATTCTCAGTCTCCTTTCAAGTCATCTGTGAATTATAAAGAGCCAGTCGTCCCCCATCCCTCTTTATCTTTAAGGAGGACTTTAATATGCAGTTTAGCTCCTTTTGAATCTACTGCTAGGCAAGGGCCCAGTCCATCTGCAATATTTTTAAAAGCAACAAATTAGATGGAAACCACACAGAACACCCACTCGGGACTCACTCAACTCTTCCACACAGTAACTCACAACAGAAGGGACACTACAGCTAACAGCAGCATCGCTTGTGCAAAGCTCCAGCCTGCACACAGACACGCTGAGGGTCAAATAACTCATTGTACAGGGAGCTATTGTACACAGAGACACTGGACAAGGCACTTCCTTTTCTTTTGTGTTGTCCCCTCATTCATAATAACGTCCTTTAAGACATCTGGTAGAGTCCTGTAACACTAATGGAAATGGAAAAGCTCCAACAGGAACTCAGAGGTTTCTCTCTTTTTCCCATGAACTGAACATTATGGAATTTTAACAGATGTTCTACTTGGTCATAGTTAATAAAATGCATTATGCAGGAATTAAAAATCTGGCTCCATTTGCTTATATAAGATCTCAGCAGCAGAACTACATCCCCATTAAGAAATTCTAGAGAATTTAAAGTGGATTTACAGTCTGCTCCTGCCTTGTTATAAGATGGCTAGAGATTTCACAAATGAACTTGTCTCTTGCTGTACAGAACATGAATAAATTTACCTGTTCATTGACTGCTCTTAGGAGCATGCTCCTGTTTCTACACCGATGCACACTGGTACACTACTACCATAGAAAAAGACAATTCTCACTCGGATTTGTTTTGGAAATGACATCATGGGAATTCCACATCATTTTACAGCCTCCAATTTCTGCGTTTATTCGAAGTCTCATTCAGCAACCTAGTAACCATACTCCCACTTTGTGTTGTATCACAAAAGCTTTCCTCTTGGAGTACGGATGTCTCCATCAGGCTCATGCTGCCAAGAGAGTGATGCTCTGTACCTCACTTCCCTTTAGATTTTTTTTAATTACTTCTGTTTAAGTAACATCAAAGGAAGAAATAAAGACCCAAACATAACGGAGATGGGAGGGAGGAGGCACCAAAAAGAAAGTAGGTGAAAAAGTCATAGACAAAACTTCCAAGCATTGAAGGCTTTGTCCTCCACTGAGGTTCACTCAAAGGTATTTCTAAAAGCACTGCATATACTTGGCCATCTTCTTTTCTTTCTGATATTCACCTGTACAGAAAGTATTCTGATGCAAACATAAGGTGGATAACTGAAAGAATGAGAATCAAGAATGAAGGGATGGGGCATCCACCACCTCTCTGGGCAATCTGTTCCAGTGTTTCCATCCACCACCCTCAGGTTAAAAATTCCTTCCTAATATCTAGTCTAGACCTCTCCTCTTCTAGTTTAAAAACATTATGCCTTGTCCTATTGCTACAGGCTCTGCTAAAAATTTTTTCCCCATCTTTCTTATAAGCCCCCTTTAAATATTGAAAGGCTGCAATAAGATCTCCTCGAAGTCTTCTCTTCTCCAAGCTGAACAGATCTATTACACTACAGTAAAACGATGAAGTTTTAATATTATACTCCCTTTATAAACAGTCAGACTCATTTTCACTTGAGTCCAAGCAGTTGGCAAGCAGATCTCTCTAAAGGCACTGAAATGCATTTTATGTGATAATCAAAGTTTTATCCCAATGCATCAACTTAAATTAACTTTTCTTAAATTCTGGCTCAAGAATTTTGCCAGCGTGAGAACATCATAATCTGAAAACCATCAACACTCCTAGCCTCTTCCAATTATTTTCTTTTAATGAAAAATCATGCATTGAAGCCCCTCTCTATCCCGAAATCCCACTCCACTGTAACTAAACAAAGGGGTTTGTCCAAGTAAAGAACTCAATCATGTAAACAAACTATGTAAGTACAAAAATCAGCTGGAATTAAATACGAGTCTATATATGCTATGCAGCTACCTGGATGTGTCCAATAATGAATTAAAATAGAGTTTTATCTGGAAATAAAGACTTTACATACACTTCTTCCTCTAGGGAAAGAGAGGAAAATATCCAGATTAAATGTCAGGCTTGCAACATTTCCAGCTGAAGCTTCAGCATGCTGGCATTACTTGAATAGGCATTGCTTTACAATATTTAGTGTAAAAAATGCAATGGTCTTAACAGGCTGTTAAATTCAAAGATATTTATTTTTAAAACATCACAACTGATTTGTTTCATTTTGAAGAGAAAGCACATTTCATTTGGTAATCATTTATTTCTCATTCTATTGGACAGATTCTCCCAAAAAGCAATACTTCAACTGAAATCAGTTCTGAAGGATCTTTTATGAATACACATAATGGAGAGGACCCCCATTAAATTTCCAACAAAGTGCTGCCATTTTGAGTAAACAAAGTTATCTCAGCAGGGTCACACACTATGCCATGAATATGGTCTGCAAATTAATTACCACCCTGACATATGTCAAAACAAATTTTAAGGAGAACAGCACCCAGTAGCAACCATGTGTTTTATCTACCTGTTAGTATGCAAAATCTGTATTCAATAGGATCTAAATTTATTCATTTATTCAGAACTCCTCAGAGAAATCAAAATGATTTGTTGGCCTTTTTTGCCCGTCTCCAAATAAAATCTGAGTGAATAACATGTGTTTAGTGAGCCAGAAAATAAGTACAGGACCAAGCTATGGTGGAGGTTACGTTTCAGAAAAGCAGGTGTCATCTCTGCACAAATAACTAATTTTTTAAACACTCAACACTGCTAAAAGAGACTGCAGCGCATTATCATTTGTCAGTTCTCTAAGGAACACTGAATTTGGTATTTCTTATTTTAGGTAATGTCCATCTTTATTCTGTAGTTGTAACAAGAGCTGGCTAACATAACTGTCTTAAAAACAGTTGTCAGCTGGAAGAAATGCTTTAAAAGAAAAGCTACTGAATTAAGGCTAAAACCCCTCTGTAACTGGCTTTATTATCAATGGCAACACAGCCAACCGATCCAATTCTGTATTTAAAAAAACAAAAGAAGCAAAGATCCGAACTTAGTTTACTCAGTCAAGTCACAAATGGAGAGGACAAACCCACACATCCCATTGAACACAGTAAGTAAAGAACCCTTCCTGGACAGTAGCTATTACGTTTTCCCAGGAATCGAGCCTCATCTCTATTTGAGGTACTCGTGGTACCCCTTCTGCTTTGTCAAGAGATGACCTCCTGGTATCTGATTCTGAAACAGTTTTAGACTGGGAGTTATCTGCATGTTTTTCTGCTTTTCTCACCTGCCTGCAGTTCACAGAGTGTACCCAAGCACTTCCAAGACACTGATCCTGTAATTCGCTGTATGTTTGTGAGGAGATCTCAGTTTAGGAACTGCTTTCTGCCAAGCAGGCCAAAAATATTTTTAGCTCCAGCTTTTTTCCAACAGTGAAGTACCTTGGATTTAGAGCTAAGTAATGCCATATCACATCTACAGGCTGGATAACTAAATGCATTTCTTTCACACATTTAAAAAAAAAAAAAAAATGAGAGCGCGGGAGCACACAATCCCCCCTATACACAGATGCCAGATAATCTCTTGCCATCTGCTGACAAACATATTTAAAGAAAGCCTAAATCTGTCTATGCCAAGCTTGGCCTGATGCCACCAGTTCACCATTGTTGGCATACATACTTCACATGATGCAATCACAAGACTTGAAGAAGTTTCCAGTACTTTATTTTAAGGTTTTAATCATGTTAACTCATACGTTTCCATCCTTTTATGACTTAGCAGCAACAGAACTGAGAGACAGAATGGTAGATGACTTTTTGCATGTATCACACATCATCTTGGTGCACATTATCAGATTCTATTTAAACTACACGCTAGTAACTTATCTAGAATAAAATAGGCTAGGATGAGAGCTTATGGTTAGAGCAATTGATCTCAACTTTACTACCTCTTGTTAGAGAACAAAGTGAAGCAAAGGAATCAATTTAAAACAAAAAAAAAAATTAAATGAGGCAGATAAGTGTTTTACCTCTCTTAATACTGTGCTTTTATAACCCCGATAAAGTCCTTGAATACCCTGTAAATCAACAAAAGAAAGCATCAGCTATAAGGAATTAGTTTGCCAAAACCCACAATTTAATAGTGATTACAAGACAAGCATTACAGCTTTACTGAGTGTCAGACCTGAGCTTCTTGCAGGTTGACTACATTGATTATCACCTTGTATGCTGTATTTCACAGTTCACAATGCCAGAGGCTTCTATGTTCATTGCAAAGATCATTTAACCATTGTTCAGATTATTCAGTTATAGAGGAGAAAATAGACCTTACAGTTAAAATTCAAAGGACAAGAAGACACAGAAATACATTACTTCAAACTCTACTTGCCCCATATTTTGGTCTAGAAGTATTCATTATCCTATAAATATTTTGAAACTGCTTCTCTTCTGTTTAAATAGCCTATGCAAAATGAACACACAAATGACAGCTTCCTATGTTCATCTTCTTAGCCTTGATTCAGAGCTTTTAAATACAAATATTTTGTATTTTAACTAGCTAATAACATTCAAAAATTAAAATATGATTTTATAAAAGCATATAAAATTATGTTTAATATCTTATAGGATAGTATATTCCAGTGTTTGGCAATTCTTACGGTTCTCTAGCCAGCTAGAAAGAAGAAAAACATGCAATTCTCAGAGCATCAGCTTTTATAGCAGAATGGTCAAAACACAGAAAGAAGTTCCAGCACCCTCATGTGCAGGGTTATCACAATAATTTTCATTTACAAGCAAATAAAAATCAAGTGGATGGTTTAAAGGTCATATTTATATCTTCCTTCTCCTGGCTTTTACACACAGAAATGTGTATAATAATTTTCCCCATAGTGTTTTTAGGAGCCACTTGCTTTTACAGAATACAACTTGAAAAATGCCCTGTGTGAGACTCAGTAAAAGCAGTGGTGAACGGGGTTTCAGAGGCAGGAACAGTCTAACTACTGAAAAGATGTCAAAAGCCCTTCTTTTTCACAAGTTACCAACACTGGATGAGCACTCGCTTCCAAAGCTCCTTACAGAGCCTCTCTGAAACGTTGCCTTTAAGACATGTTCTGCAAAGCCTGCATCAAAACCTGCAAACCATTCTACAACCTCCAGATACAGAGACTTGATGCTCTGTTGAGACTGCTCACATAAATACAAACAGAGCGTTGGAAACTGGAAAGCTAAATCTTTGAGGAAAAAAGTTGCTTAGAGTGTGCGTGTAAGTGCACGTAGGTGGGGGTTGGGTTTCCTTAACCATAATATGCCAATCGCTTCTAACGACAAAATAGATGAGAAAGTACTGGGAGAGCACGCAACTGGAATAAAGCTGTAGGAACACTTCTGGACACGTATGGCATTGAGTGGGAAGAATGAAGCAGCACCTTTGAAATTTTGCACTGAACTCACCTCATGATACAAGGTGTGGGAAAGAATCCGGAGGGTACTTGAGGAAGGAGAAACCTGGGCCCGTTGCTTGACAACTTCAGATGGAACCCGTACAAGGCATGCAACCTGCAAAAGAACCATACGTTCAGAGAGCAAATCCTTTTGCTGCCTTACTTTTCATGCAGTGGACACATTTGGAGATTGTTCCAACTACAGAAAGCTGAGAAAGGAGGAAATAACTTTTGTAACTATACGAGTTGAACTTAAAAGCTGTTTATGAGCAGTTTATGTATTTGCTCCGAGAGCTACATACCTTCCAAACACAAAATCGTACTGGCAGAAAAATGGAAGTACCGTTGAAATTTTTTAACTTCTAAACCATTAGTATATTTGAGTGGGAAAAGTCACTGATGAAACTAAAATTTTGAAGCCATCCTGTCTTTTGGCAGTCAAAGAAATTTTCCCCTGACTTTCACAGATCTAAACTAGAGATTCAGGACTTGAAGAACAACCAACATCTTTTCTAGGTAGTTCCTTTGTGCCCTCTAGTGACTGACAGCAAGACACACTCCAGTTAGCTTTAGATACATGGAATATTTTCAAGGTTTACCTTAAAACACACATCCAATTCCATTTGAGGTGAAACATCAGATTGATCCTTCCCTACACAACTAATTTACAAGGCAAAAAAGGCCCCTGCAGCTGGATGTAATAATGTGGCTGCAATCAGACTTGGCTTTAAAACATTTACCTGCCACTACATCTTCAGGTAGGAGTTAAGCTTATGTGCATACAATTTTGAGGAATGAGGATCCTAAACTATGAGAGCTTTAGATGCCTCTCATCTACATAGAAAATATCCGTTTATCAGCATTTAAGCTTTTAAGAAGAGCTTGTCTTCAGTTGGCCAAGGAAATACTTAAAGCAGGCTGGGATTGGTGGCAAAACACTGGAGACACCTTTGCCAGGTTTTTGGCCTTCCTCAGTCGTATGCTGTGTCACGCTCAGAACGTGCTGCGATGAACCTGGTCACTAGACGTAAAGGTGATCACGGAGTACTTCAGCAACCTAGGTGAAAGCTGTCCATCTGAAGTGACAAACCAAGCTGCTAATCCAGAATGCCACATGTGCCAAAGAGAGTTTAAGTTCAGGAATTCACTGCCCAACTGCGGAGAGACAGTAATGTGAGTGGTCGTTTGTGGGTAACAGTACAAAGTTTAAGTTCCGTTTTCACAAAGAGACCAAGAAAAAGTCCATTATCCTGTTACATTCCTACACGTTTACCAGACAACAATATCCACAAGTCATTACAAACAGATCTAACTCCTTGTGCTCTTCAATTCTCAGGGTCAAAAATAACAAGTGACCCCAATCTGTCAAGAAAATAAGAACTGTCAAGTTTTTTTTGATACTTCAGCATAAATATTTATGGAACTTCATGCTTCATAACACTCCATGTCCTTATATTAGCTTTTTATTCCTTAAAAGTATGGAGGCAGGAGGAAAGCTGTAAAAAGGCTCGGATGAAAACAATCTAGTCAAACGAGACCAGACAAAGAGCTCAGGGTGGCTTCCTGACATCTAGGGTGCTGCAGTTTTGGCAGGAGAAGGGTGGCTACAAAGGAATGTCTCCATTTCCCTGGGACTGCTTGGGGTGCATCTCATTTCAAATTAACTTGGATGTTTCTCCCATTTGAATTTGCACCTACAAGGGGATCCGTGGATGCACAGGAACAAAAACAGTGATTACATTGTACTGTTATGAAAGGAAATAATAAAGGTTTGTGTCACCCGGGCCGCGCTGTCAGATTGGCTCCATAGGACACTTCTGGGACTGAAAAAGCCACAAGCTGCAACTGCCAATATCAGACCGAATGGTGACATTTTTGCTGTGCACCTGAACTTACACCACCTTACCTTATTAGTTCCTACATCTGTACCTCACCACCAGAAACAATCTGAGCAGCCTTTTGATGTCAGTCAAACACGGGTCTCTAAAGGGAAGTATGCAAGATCGACTTCACACCTATCTTACTAGCTCACAAGGTTAAGAAAAGTAACAACCTGGGACAGATGGGTGCAGAAAAATCTCAACTCTATTATGCTTAGATTTTAATCATCCCAGCACCTTCCAGGTTACACTGCAGAGTGAAAAGAACAAGGCACATCTCCATGGTTTGCTTTCTTAGCTAAATACGTTCAATCAGCACCAGCATGATAACACTGCACCAAGAGAATTCATACTTAAAATTTCAAACATCTGAAAGCAATAAGCAAATTGCAGAAGCATGGGTGAAAAATAAACTTGTGTGGCTGCTCTGCAGTAACTGTCCACGTACATGCTTTTACTGACATCAGCTACTAGATAAACAGATGTGGAAGGCAGACAATAACGTGACCTTGCGAGCCCATTCACCTCCCTAATCACCAAGATCACAGGAAAAAATTGCTTTTTAATCTCTTGGCTGTTCACAAGATGCAGCCTGTTGCTTCCACAAAACACAATACAGCCTGCTAAACTCCCTGGGCATCCTACCAGTTTTGGAGACGGTCCTGTGATGAACAAGCTCTCTGTTGAACACCTGCATAGGCAGCCACGCAGAGGGTACAGCAGCTAGCCCCTGGCCACCTCAGCTGACATTAAGGCATCAGACAACAGCACCCTGTTGATAGGAGCCATGCTCATTTTTCCAGGCAAGCTCTGGAGTAGGGAGTTATTCCTGTGGTTTTGATAGAATCAGAAAGAGAGAATCAAGATCCTACAAACCCAATTCAGCAAAAAAAATGGGTGCTGCCCTACAAATTCCTTACTTATTTACCAGGTCAGGTATTAGTTCTCCCGTTTTCAGCCTCTGCCCCCATGACAATGCATGTGCATACATGCCACAGGGAGATAATAACGCTGAAACAAAGACTCAAGGATTTTTAGATTTAAACTTTAGCAAAACCCAATTTTACAGCTACAAGCAAAGCTATTATTAGTTTACAGAGCAGCTATGCAGAAACGACAATATTAGCATCTACTATCTTTCAAGCCTTTTCATACTATAACCACTTCTGAACAAAACCGTTTGGAATTGCAAAATTCTTTTCTTAAATCACTACCAGGTCAAATGGTGACTCCAGTATTTAGATGCAAACCTAACTGCATTTTTAATTTACTAACTTGTGTTAGCTGTTTAGGGTAAAAAGCTAAAAATAGGACTATTTTGTTAACATTTATCTACGTATTGCTAGTCAGAGTATCTTGCAATTAAGTGAAGGTAATGTTTTCTCTTTGTCAGTGAAAAGCATTTTAACTTTTAGATATTACTTACACGCATCAATGCTGCCATCTCCTGGTTGGATTTGTGTTGGAACCAGTCTTCCCTGATTGTTCTGACCGATATCCCAACTGATAACGGAGAATGACCAGTGCAATTAAAGTCTTAAAAGTGACTTAAAGTCAACACAAAGCCTCCTATATATATATAAAGATTTAAACAGTTTGTTTCAGTAGATCAGCCTGTTCCTACACGGTTGAAGCTAACAGAAAATAAGATCTGCTGCAAAGGGCACCAGGGACCTGCTCAAAGCCTTTTGCACAGACTCAACTAAGTTTATTGGAAACACCTTATCTCAAATCACTGACTTCAGCACAGGGGCTAATCCTACTTAAAGCTGGAGCAGCTGTTAAAAAATTAGGTATTACTCACCTAGTTCATCAGCACAAGGCTACTGAGCATTTTTTTACAGACAGTAACACTGGGCACATAATTAAAAAGAACATGTGCATTTGTTTCAGGCACCTATATTACTGTTTGACACCTAACCTTGCAGGAAGGTCTGTGCAGGAGAGGTATCCGGAACCATTTGAAAGAGGACAGAGCAGGTGTTGCAGTTGCTATTAAGGGCTTATTTAAAGTGGGATGATGGAGGGCAGGCTTTTCTCAGAACTGGGGACACAGCTGGCACACTGCTATTCGTGGCTTTGTACTTCCAAGGAGAGCAGCTTGAGAAAGCATTACTTTCTGCAGCCTGGCATGCACCTTGCACAGCTGAGGATTTCACTCATACTCTTCAAAGCTCCCACAACCATATGGTCTGAGTGTTTCTTATCTTAATAAGAGACAGATATTATCCATGCTTTTAAGGCAGGCTACTGAAGGGCAAAGACTAAGAGCCCATTCTGTTAAGATGCTGGCACCTGATGTGCTCCTGGCTAACGAGCTCATCTGTTCTCTGCACTAACCTGGGACTGGGTGAGAATCAAGGCTGAATTTTTTCCACTTTGTAATTAGCCAGCTATTCTGCTACAAGGCAGGAGCAGAGTGGTCTGACAGAGAAATGTTTGGGAATACTTTAGTGGCTTGCAATTTAGGAACCCACGCTCAGTGACTCTGTCCAAATCTCTGGCTTGGACACCTAAGCCTGCTTTGAAAAATGGATACAGAAACATGCAGTGAGCTCCAAAATACTCCTCTGTGTTGCAGCTCTAAACTCTTCAGAACACTGTCTTCCTAAATGATTCTAATTGTAGATTTCCTTAGCTGGAGGTTAGTTTTAATGTTTTTTTCTGTCTGAGTAGGCTGGGAAGCTTTAATTGATGTTTACCATATAAATAAAATTTAATACTTTATACAGAACTAAAGGAACATACCTGGGGAGAGTTACTTTTAAATGTCATCTGCCTAAATTTATTCTTAATCAAACAAGAATCTAATTTATGACACTGCACAAATTTGTACCCAGACAGCAGAGGCTTTAAGCTAAACCTCACAATACCTATGCAAGAGAATCACAAACCCATTCGGAAGAAAAAGCTGCTGCACAAGAATTACAACAAAGAGGCTATGACTTATGTTTATGCTGCAGTCAATCTGGCAACAAAATCCTAATCTCTCCCCCCAGCCCTGAAGGTCAGAAGGATTGCCTGCTCTAACATAACACAGAAAGAGCAAGAAAAGCAGTGCAATTCTAAACCCCTATTCAAAGAGAAGAAGCAATAAAGATGGTTTTGATGTTGTGAAGTGTTTGGGTTTGTTGTTTGTTTGTTTGGGTATTTTTTAGTGCACTCCGCATTAGCCTTGGCCATATTCCAGCAGTCAAAAGTGACCTTATAACTCAGGTTAGTCTTACTACTGCTTCGTTTGTGTGTTTATATTATTTTTAAAAAAAAACAAACCTGCTTCCCCAAATAGGTTAATAAATATGACAATCTGAGCATCTAAATTTCTTTATCAGATGCTCCCTTGTAAGCAGAAATTTACTATTTTTCACCTGAAACATGAAAAGTGTCCTTTTCCATTCCTCAGATAACTGAATGATTAAAATAATAGCTGAGCCTAAAATTAAGAGTTCTTAAATTGCACTGATTTCATTTGGATCCTGAAAAAGAAGGGATATTTTCCCTCTTTGTTCAAGTCAGAGGTTCTCAACAGATACTGAATTCAGCACTGCAGCTTCCCATACTGCTCCAGACTTTCTAAGTCCATGTTTGGTTTTTGAGATCTCTTTGTGATCCCCTTCCCAATATCAGTGTAAAAATGAACTTTTTCAATGCAATATTATGCAATTAGCAAAGTATCTTATCCTCCAAATAATTGCTCCTAAACTTGCCACAAGTCTTGGATTGGGAACGTTAGTGGATGGGCAGAGGGGGGTGAAGAGCACAAGACGTCTCTGTAGACAGAAGATGAACCACTGAACCCTTTCCACCACCAGGAAAAATCAACAGAAAAGTGGAGAAACATGAAATTCGCATTTGGTTTCATATTTTCTTTGAGCAGAGAAGCCTGAACTGTTGCAACCACAGACCTGTAACAGTTCAAACACCAATACACTTTCACCTAAATAATTGCTGCCCTTTTGACCAAGACAGAACAAAAAAGTCTGTGGTCTGTAATTTGCTGTGGATCACACCTCAAGCCGTGAACAAGTCCTTCCACACGTGCTTGCTTGCCAGCAGGTTGCGTTGCCTGCTAAAGCACAACTGGAGAATTGAAGCGTTAACACTTATTTAACGAGGAAATTGTGTCCAGAGAGGACAGGAACTGCCCATTATATGCACTGTCCACCTTCAGTTTCTGCCTTAACTTCCAGCCCCAGAAGAAAATGAGTTCATCTTCAAAAACAAAACCTCAGAAAATGCTAATCTTATTTTCCCCTCCCACGCTCAAGCACAGCACCCACAGCCCTTTTCAGCATAGTTAAATTCAGAGCTGTGCAAGGCAGCTGGGATCTTGAACAGGTGACTCCATTCCTACTTTAAACCCCATGGAGAGAACAAGTTTTGACTAATAGGCTCTGGATGGGAAGCTTTAGACAATGCCAAGCTCTTTGTCCCATCTTTTCCTGACTGACACAATAGAGCCTTCATTAATTTAACTGCAGCTCCCCTGTATGCTGGCAGGAAACATTCTTCAAAGCGCAATCTCACCCAGCAAGATCCTTCAGATCTCAGCACTTCCCAGAGCTTAAAATGTACTCTTTCAGAGATGAGACCACTCACAGGCACCAAATCTCACAAGCATTGTGTAAAACCTCTGGTTTTCCAAAACATTTTCAACTTCCTCCATGTTTCCACCTTAGATGACTACACCTGGAAATAGCAGAGCTGGTTTGCAGTGTCATTTCACCCTGTCATTGTCAACTCTAAGTCAGCTTCTTATTATTGCTTTTCAGAACTCTCCTCTTCCTGCTCCAGAGCAACACCTTTTCAATCCAGCAGCCTGAAGTCCTCTGCCGGCTCCTTGTCCATCCCTTCTATCCCTCTGATTTCCATCCCCACATATGCCTCTTCAACTGCCACACTACATGCCCTGCAACTCTTACTGTAGGCTCCCTGCCTACCTCTCCACCAACCATGTTAGGTACACTCTGGAAAACGTTTGTCCTCAAACAGTGGAAATATGAGCTGAGCTCTCTTCACAGCAAGGAAAAACCGTTACCCCAATTCTATCAGTTAACAGAAAAAGAATTGGAAAAGTCTGTGAAGCTGACAAAGTTTACACTAAATACTTCTTGACAGAAGTTCTTCTGACTGCAGATGTTTTGAAAGTTTGTGCACTTTGCATAATTAAATTGGTCTTTCAAAGTTTAACTAGTGTAGAGTTGTGTTTCCTTTTTAAAACCAAACCTAAAACCTACTAAACATGGCCTGCTGTTAGGCACATCTCTTGTACTCCAGCACAGACCAAGTGTCTCGCAGATTTTTAAGTTCCTCAGTACAGTTGCAAGCAGTTGGTTTGCACTCAAGTGAAAAAAAAAATCAGACAGTCGAACAGCTTTTAAAAACCCTAGTTGATGCACGAATCACAAATAACTACCACATTCAAACACAGAAAGCCTTAAAGATGAACAAGAGTACCCCTTAATTCAACCTACAGAATTGTCTGCATGATCCAATCTATCCCAGCAACTCTTCCACCATCAAGTCTGTTAAACTAATTTTAAAAGGCTCAAGAAACTCATCACACCCACCAGCCAAACTGTTCTTTCAGCAAAAGTAGCACAGTGCATCCCATCCAGCATAAAACTGTTTCCAAGGAGCCAAGTGGGGTCGGGCTGTGTTACAGGAGGACAAATGTTAATGAGATTCCAGGCAAGAGAACACAGGCAATATTTTCTGAAAACACATTAAGTCTCCTGTTGAAAGATGACTAGTATTTTACAATTTCCTCAGTCTCTTGGGGTTACATTGGCCCAGAACACGGAAATTTCAACTACATTGTATTTTATCAAGTATTTTCCTTTAATTGATCCCTTACTCTTTCTTACAGACTTTTCACTTAAAGAATTATGGTCTTGTCCACATATGGAGCTATTCAGAAATAGTTATTCCTGACAAACCCTGGATGGAACCTTACTTTGGAATAAACTTACCTTAAACTATCTCAGACATTTCCAAAGCTGACTCCAGCAGAACACATTGCAAACCAGGAAATCTATCAGGAAATACTTTTAAATTATTTATTTCTCACTTATATTCTTTAACCCAAAGTAGCTTTCCTCTATAGACACACTGAGCTACAAATATTTATAAATCAGCTGAACATCAGCCCTAGGATTTAAAAAAGAAAAAGGAATGACAGCCATGAAGCTTCTACTTTATACTGCAAAGCAGCACATCCTCTAAGCCCTGAACTGAGCACATAACACAGCAATCTAGAAAAGACAGCTGATGAAGACAAAGTAATGCATGCAGTTAACATGGCACACACAAGAGATGATGAGCATGGGTGGCTGCTTAGATGTTTGACAGTTCTTAATTTGCTGTTTCAGCCTTTAATTGCATGATGAATTTGTTGGCAACATTTGTAGATTCATGCCTCCATTCATCTTTATTTACAAGCAATTTCCAGATGCAGCTCTAATTTGAGTTTCCATCCACTCTAAGTATGCTCCTTCTCTAGTAGCCCTTAATGGCAGCAGCCTCACCTTCACAACCATCTTCCAAACACTGCTCAGCTATGCTTCTGGCATAAGAATCTGGCAAAAATCCTGCAGCATCTGTAGTGCGGACTTGACCTCACCTAGATTAATTCATGAATATTTCAAAATCCACCATGATTAATTCAGAAGACCACCTATGTTGCTGCACTCCCCAACAGGGTCAGCACATTCATCTTATCACTGTCTGTATCCATCCAGATATGCACAGCACAAAAGAGTCACACCCAAAATGACAAGTAGTGATCAATGAAAGCAGCAAAAAAAAAGCCTAAATACTGTGGAAGAGGTCCCATCAAACTTTGACTGCTCTCAGACTTTGAATACTACTCTGAACACTAGCCCATACTACACTGGCGGAGAGGAGATAGAATGCAAAGCAGAAAATGCGGCTTTTTGTTTTTAATTAGCTTTGTCCATTTCTTAGTGGAGTGGAAAAAGGCATAGTTAAAAATTCAAAGCCATTAGGCAAAAGTCTAGACACAGTAAGTGTTAAATCACCTCTTGTTCCAGCAAGCGATTGTTGAGTTAGAAGCAACTCTGCCTAGAGTGTCCAACTTGCCCATTGAACTGAAAAGTCACATCTTCCAACACACAAGTTTTGGAGTTTCAAATAGCTAAAATCTTAACTCCATGTCTAATGTGAGTGGCTGTTTCATCTCTGTTAGATTGGACTCCAACAATATGATCTTCTAGGGCTTACAATGCTGCAAAGCACTGGCCAATTATCCTGCTGGAGATTCTTTCATATTACCCTGTGGATTTGTCTGACTCGTGCTTCTGCCTTTTCCTCAGAACAGGCATTAATAGCAACTTTCTTCTCTAACCTCGCCACTCTCATGGAATTCATATTTGGAGATTGCTGTTCTTCTATTAAACTGAAACTAGTTAACTGTTCTAAAAGATACTGCCATGGCAGAGAGAAAGAGGCTGATTTGTGGACGGAGACAAACAACATGATGTCCTCTCCAAAACACTTCCCCACACCCCTCTGAGAAAAAAAGACTAAGCCTAAAGTAATAAAAACATGCCCTTCTCTTCTTTATTTGAACTAAAAGCACATTCAAAATGTTATTCGACAGAACCACGATTTGTAATCTCTAAACTTGCTTGCATTTGGGCTTGCTTCTTCTAAGAAACAAGTTAGGACTAGTAGAGAAAGCTGTCTGAATTCCCCAGAAAGACAATTCCTGCATTAAGAAGTTTTCCTATTTGACACATTCCAACAGGAGATAAAAAATTCCCAAACTATTAATACTGACAGTCAGATGCTAATCACAGATGAACCACACGCTTTGCTCTTATCATAAAAGTATCTTAAGTGGCAACACGCTGGAATACACAAGCGAGCTTGGAAATTCACCTTCAAATACCTGTCCTCATCTCGCCCTGTGGAGCCACAGTGACAGCCCCTGTTGGAGTGAGGTGACAATGTCACACCACTCACCTACTCATTCAAACCAAGATGAGGCAGCGAAACGAACATCCAGCTCCGTTTCTATGTTTTAGCTGTTGCCCTCTTCAGCATGTTTCCCCTGCTACTTCACTTCACTCACGTGAAGTATGACAAGTCAGCCATTCTCATGCCCTCTCCCTCATGCAGCCTTCAGGATCTGGGTTACTCTCTCTGCCTGGTGCTATGCAAACTCTGTAGCTGCACCACTTCATTGCAGGTCACACCTAGGATCTCTCAACCTTGGCAATACACTGCCCAGTGTCAACACCTCCAGCGCTGTAATCCTGGAGTGCTCAGCAAACTTACATAAAGACAAAAGCAGCCCAATAACTTCAGCTGGAAATCTACTTGCAGAGCACAGTCATTACCTCTAGCTGCCAAAAGAACAGGACCTTTAACTCCCATCCTGGTCCTCAGTCCTCCCACACACTTTCTCTCACAAGTGAAATTGAAGTCAGGTAGACTTGCTTTCCTACAGAGTAGGAAAAAAAAAAAAAAAAAAGACATCATCAAAAATAGTCAATCAAAAATAAAAGGTCAGAAAGATAAGAGTGAACCTGATATTTACAAGCAACAGCCCAAAACTTTCACTAAATGTATCGCAAAGTTCAGATCGTAACCATAACAATATCTAAACATTAGATGGAAAAGGCCGTTGTCAGCTAGCTTCAGGAACACCATCCAAACGACTATATTCTCACCTCCATGGAAAAGTCAGCAGGATGTAAAATTAGCAGTGCTGAATCCAACCATTTTGGCACTCATGAAGGAAACCTCATCGGTCAAACTGGGACAATCTTAAACTTGTCCCATAAATCCATGTTTGCAGGAGGCTGGTGGGGAAGGCCCGGAGGGGGACTTCTCTTTGTCAGAATTTCTTGTAATTAACAGTATTCATTGTCATATTAAACAGACCTTAAAAATTCTGTGCAAATCAATCCACAGCTGTACAATTAACTCTGGATCTGCAAGACACACCTGGTTACCATTTAAGACGGGGACTAGGAAGTTAAAAGCACTGCTCCTTTGCAGAGTTACTTAAATCGCCTTAGAATATTAAAAGTAAAATTTTAGAACATCTGGTTTTCCTTTCCACTCCCTATGATATCATGTTTTCCAAGCATACTTGGCAGCTCACTGCAAAGATACAGGCAGACTAAACATACAGGACAATATAGAGTCAAGATGGAAAATTCCAAAGCCCTGGATGCAGGAAGTGTGTTTCCTATCTCCAAACTTCACAAGGGTATTATAAGAGTTCCGCTCCTCCAGGTAACTCATGTATTCTTCAACCTTCTTTTTCCTTGATGAGATGAGGTGATATACCATGGATCCGCCCTCTAGAGTTTTGGCTGTGTCTTTGTAAGTAATTTTTCATGTATTATGGGATAGTCAGAGTCCCTATCCAGCAAGATTCAGTTAAAGGAAAAAATAATTATGTTTAACAGGGTCAGATTTTGTATGCACTTCTCTTTATCTCACTCTGGGAGATGAGAGCTGCCTTCTGTTCCTCCTGCCCAAAAGAAAAAAAAAAAAGAAAACCACACTACAGCCACTGCTTTTTTATTGCTCAGTTTTGTGCCCCATAGCCTGGAACTGGGAAGTTGAACCGAACCAGTTCCAGGGGACTGTTTCCCATGCAATTACATGGGCTGTAAAAAATACAGAAGAGTGGCTGCTATAAATACTAAGAGCTCCCATTTGACCAGTTTCTCCCCTATTGATGCAACCTTTGCCTTTCTGCCTCCTTACCTATTTTATTCTTTTGACTGGGTCACATTCAAAACACAAATTAGTCAGCATTAACATAACTTTAAGCTTAGCACATACTCACATTTCATTGATGGACAAGAAGGTGACTGACTCATTTATGCTCACCACTGAAGGAGCAGCAAACCTAGAAGTCCAACATCAGTTTCGTGCTCTAAATCTTAATTTTTCCGTTTTGTAAAAAGACAGTTTGGAAATGCAGTCTTGGGAATCCTAACATGACATAGTCTTATTGTTTCATATTTAAAAGCAATTTATATCATCGTAATTATTAAAGTGTACAAAGGGGAAAAGTACGTTAAAAAACTACTGACAAAATAATAGTCCCAATGGTTACACCCAGATTAAAACTTAATGACTAATCAATAAAACATAATTATAACTTTCACCCTGATGCAACTTGGAATAGTTTATATATTTCTATCGATTGGCTAAGACTTTTTATAAAACAAATGCGAGAAGATCTTGCTTTGTGCTATTTTTAGTACAGGTTTGTTGTAGCAAATCTCTAAATCCCTACCTCAATTATTTTACAGCTTAGAGCTCCCATCACACCAAGACAAGAAGAAAAGCTAGAAAAAAGCAGAATCTTATTAGCTGAATAATGGTTGTTACAACATCACAGTTTCCACACCATAAAGTCAGATTGCCATTTCAATGGCTATCACTATATTTTTCTCTGCTCTTACAGTAGCAAGAGCCAAGCACGAGACAGCCCTGAGCAACTCGTTTAACTATGCTGCATCTCCATTTGTCAGCCTGGAAGTGAAAGCAGAAAGTGCCTGAGCTGTAAAAGTCACAAGAGCACAGACCACCTTGAAAAATACAGGCAGCAGGTTCTGTAATCATGCACGGAGTCACCTGCAGCCAACTGTTCTTTGGCTGCTAACGATTAAAGTACCCAGTTATAGTTTTCTCACAGAACCCTCACAGGCAGAAGTAGTATGCTATAAATAACCCACTCATAAAAGAAAAGAGGTTTTTTTTTCAGTGGATTTTATCACAGAGCACTGGCATCTTTTCACAAGCCCAATCATCATTTTGCTTTATTCTGAAATAGCACGCGAGAAGCTTAACACACCTCTTGGATCTCCTCGCTCCATATCAGGCAAACGAGGAATTTAAGGGCTATGCATTGCCATAGTGAAGAATCTCTGTAAAGGCTGTAAGAAATCAGCAAGAATTTCCATGGAAATAAGTTCTGCGCATTGCCTTCACTTAGAAGCTGTAATCTGACAGCACAGGCTCTAATCAAGATCAAAGAGAATCCACCTGAAGCAGCAACACAAACGTATCTAAACCAGCCCTAAATTTATTGCCCTTCTACCTGCTTCTGCCTATAACCACTACCAGAGTGGTCAATAGGTGCTGCACTCCCCTGTCCTCATGCGCTTGCTATGTTAAATTACATTCCCTACCTAGTTCCCATTCAATCCAATCAGTATCTTTTCCACGGGAAAATAAAAATTACTTGGGAATCAAAGCTGGAAACACAGAGAGCAGGGAGAGCTGAGCTGCCTCCTGTGGGAAGTAGTGAGGCTGTGCTGCTGTAACAGCGAGGCACCTGGTGCTAAGCTAAAACGGCACAGATCCCTCGGCACTGCCAGCAGCTTGGGACCCATCTACAAGTAAGCAAAGCCTGCACGAGGAATATAAAAATATAAAAACGGAGAGAAAGGAGCCAGTGTCACAAGAGATGAAAAAACTCAGTTAATAAAAAGCAGACTGTGGAACCACAGGCACAATACATTTCTCTGCCCCACATCACAGGCTAAGTTTAAGTTGTAAAAGGAGCCAAAAAAGTTAGTTTCATAGAGGCCATTTCCCTCCCTCAAACCTGTGGAGGGACGGCAGTTTGCACTCCGTTTCATCACTGCAGTGCCGAAAGACACGCAGTGTGAGAACAGCAGGAAGAAGGTGGTGAGCAGTGCTGGAAGGAACAGCCATGGACTTCACAGCTTAACACCGAGCCCCAAACACCACTAAGGCACCCACCAACTCTGCAGTCAAAAATGAGGAGCATCTGGGGAAAGAAGGATTTTGCTGAAGCTGGAATTTCTTTGATTCAGCTATCCCACAGCAACCTGGCTCTTTTTGTTTGCAAATAACCTCAGAAACAGTTTTTAACCAGACAATACACAAGCTTCTAGGATACAGCTTGTGGATAAAGTGCCTTCAGTATTTACCCATAGACGTTTGCATCTGGACCAAACAGGAATAGTCACTGTTTGATCACATAAAGAAGCATTCGTTTTCAAAACTCGTCACAAATTATTTGCACAAGACTGGAAAGTCAAGAGGGGAAGAGGTAATTTCTTAAATTCAATACTGTAGTGCTATTTCATTTGTAACTTACAATATAAAACAAACAAACCAACCAACCACGTGCACACATACACACACAATTTCTGCAAAATCCATGCTGTTAACAAGGTAAGGGCAACCTGGGCATCAAAACAAGAGAAGCTTCTCTTGTGACGTTCCTTACCCATCATTTAAAGCATTCAATAGAATTGGTCTCAATTATTCTGGGTATTCTATGAACCCAGGCAAAGGCAGGCATTACTTGCAGCTCCAGAGCCTGCTATAAACAAAGCACTGGATTTAATGGATAAGAAACACAGCAACTTTACCAAAAAGTCGGAGGAAAGAGCTTTCAAAAAGCTTGGATATGGAGATTATTTTCATTACTCACATATTTTTAGCCTGCAATAACCCTATGAATACACTAAAATAAGAGCTACAGCTTTCAGAGAGACTGTGTGAAAAGCTGCCACTAAAACATACAGATGTCAATCCCAAGGGAGAAAGCATCATTAGGTTACCCACGACACTTCCCACTGAGGCAGGTTTCATCAGGAAAGCATTACACATCATCTGGTAAGGGGACTTGCACAGCAGTCACTAGAAAAGTCTTTTTATAAATACAATAAATAGTTCGTTAAATAGTGGAGAAGGAGAGGGATATTAGTATTAATCTGGTAATACTGGTTCTCACTCATCGAGGTGTATGGGTTTCAGATGATGGCATCTGCCTACTTTACCTGTAACATCATTCTCTTACAGCTGTTTTTAAAATAATTTCCAGGACTACCCCACACGAAGCCGAGAGGCTGTAAAAGCCTTCCTTGAATGCTAACACTGACACACAACTACTACAAGGAGATTCATGTTTTAGAACAACGCACACTTCCAGTATCTACTGACAGCAAGATAACCTAACAGGGCTACTAAGAACTGTTACTAATTCTTCTATTCACTTTGAAACCATCCTTACCAGTGCCAAAAAGTCATTAAAGAAGAAGTAATAGTTTTGTAAGAACTGTCACAAGTACAAAGATTGTCAACATTCAAAAAAGCATGATATGACACCAAACTTGAGTTTTCATAATTGCATGGTTTCCTCTCCTCCCACAGACACACAATATGAACTTCTTTCTTACCACTTCCCCAAGGGAGGCGGCCACCATGTGTGTTGCTGGAGTCAAGTAGGATGCAGAGTCAAAGTGCAGCATGGATTTCACATTCTCATAGGTGATAAAAAAAGCAGCAGCTGAAATTCAAGAATACATGCAGTCCTTTAACCATTCCTCCATCACAGAACTAGCACAAAAACATTTAGAGGTAGATTCTGTCACCTTTTATTCTACAACAGCAGTTGAAAACAGGATATTTTTGCCCAAAACAATACAATATCAACACAATCTGTGGGATAATTCTTTCAGAAGTTCATGCTCCTGGCTATCACTGGCAAGCCTCCCATTAAATATCAAAAGGTGTCAGGACTTCCAGCCATATTTAGTATTGAGATAAGGAAAGATGTGTTAGCCATGAATGTCCAGTGGGTTTTGAAAAAATGGTAACTTCCATATTCATAGATCTGATGGGGAGAGAGGAGGTCGTTTGGTTGAATTGGGTAGATGTTCTTTATTTTGGGGTAAGGAAATAAATAAACCCTCCAAAATAAATCAGTTGATTAATTTAAAAGAAAAAAAAAAACCACAACAACCCAAACCCATCCAGGTCCTTGATCCAAGCCTGCTACCCTGCAATGTGCAAAACTGTTACAGGAGCAGTTATTAATAACTTCTTCCTAGCTATCGTCAGTTTAACATTTTGCCCTTCATCTCCATAAAAAAAAAAATTCTTCTAAGTTTCTGAAGAATTCATAGACGTCTTGTTCAGTGAACAAGAAACAAACAAAACTAAACTCAGCATAACAACACGGGCTATGTTTATTCACTGCAAGTCAACTACAAAGGCACTTGCAGCTTAAGGGTTACTCCTTCTCCTAAGGATAATTTCAGTTCTCATCATATGTTGGAAAGATAAAACCACAGTTCAGATTTTGAAGATGTAAATCCTGGAAAAAACTGACATGTCTTGCGGGGAAATGGATCTTAATTGTAAAGAAGGGCTATGTGAATTGCCTTCTGCTAATCAAAAGATGCTTATCACCTCAAAAGGAGATAACAGAGCAGACAAGATAAAGAACTGAATTTTTTTATATCATCTTATGAAGGACATCAAACATCTGAAGGTGTCAGTGGATTTGTCAGCAAAGTTCTGCTAACATTTACTACTGACAGCATAACTCACTGTCTTTTTATCCCTCCTTACAAAGACAAAATGGACAAAGGCATTAGGAATTTTAGATGCCTTCTCTCTGCAGGGAGCATTTACTTTTTTAAAGCTTCAGTTTCAAAAGTATTCCTGATGTCTTCTCATTTTAAGTGTTGTAGTTGTTTCTAGGGAGAAAAAGAGGCACATGGCATCCCCAGGGGAATTAACTCAAAGGCCTCCAGTGCTCAAGCACTTAGAATTTTGATTAATTTCCAATGCTGTGAAAGAGTGGGTCATGACAAAAGCACCCATGGCAAGCAAGACTCAAGCCCTCTTTGCACCTCGAAATGCTTTAGGGTTCCCCTGTAATTCAGGAAAGTTTACAAAGGGTTGCTTTGCCGAGTAAACATGCAACAGCATTCATTCCAGGCTCACTTAAAGGGTTTGTTCAATATTGTACAATTCTTGCAACTGCTTTTCATGACTGGACACAGACTTGCAAAAGCCGCACAGTCACCCACAAGAGGGGAAGCCATGGACATGAATGTCCCATACTTCCTAAGTACCTGCTTAAAGAAGGCAAAGCAAAATCCAAAAAACAATTTACCATTTGGAAAGGATCCTATAGCAGTGGAAGGAACACCAGCATAGATGCCACGAAAACCACCAGACTTCCTAAATCCTTGAGGACTCTGCAGTCTTGTTTTTATGGTATCCAGGGGAAAAAGGATCAGGTCAACACAGACACCAGCAACTCCACCAGCCTTTAAGACAGAAAAATGGAGTAAAGTGCATTAATATTCATAGGGGTGAAGCTGCGGTGCTTCTGTGAGTAACTGAAGTGAGCGTACACCAAAGGTCTACTGACTATAGCCTTTCTGAAGTCAAATTATAAACCGGTATTCTCACACAGACCTCAATGGCTTCCAGAGCTATAACAAAGAAGCTTCAACAAAAGAAAGTAACAGATAATACAACTTTTAAACCATTTTTAAGGTATTTTCAAAACAATCTCAGTGTTTTGAATAGTACAAATAAAGCAATGCATCACTTAGCCAGCACACATAAAAGCAAGACAGCAAATGCCACAGCACAGAATGACCAGCACCTCTAGAAGTTGTGTGATATTAAGAAAAGCAATTCTGCTCCCCCATGAGCATCACTGGAAAGTACATTCACATTTTTCTACCATTCTTCTTCATTTAAAGTGTTACCCCCCCCATTTCCTTGGTTGGACAAAGCCTAAAGTAAAACTGCTTTATTTTCTTTAGCTGACAAAAGCCTATAGGAAGAAATATCATATTAAATAAATAGGTTTTCAAAGCTGTAAGGAAAAAGGGAAAGTTTTTATCCAAAGCAATCCTTAAAACCAAACCCTGATAAAATAGTGTCAACTAAAGCTCAATCTTTTTCTATTCTCTGTGTTTCTAGATGACTTTTTCCTAGGACATGGCTGATCTGATAACAAGAAAAGAACTACTTGTTAAAAACAGCAGGAGGAGACTGAAATACACAGAAAAACTTATTTTCAAAAAGTAAAATATCAATATTTCACATGAATCCATTATGAGACATTATTCAGATGCACTGTTATTGAGAATAGAAAACATAGTTTGAAGTCTGCTTCACATAGAGCACCACAAGAGAGACAACTGCACAGATTTTAAACTCTGTCTGAAAACAAATCTCACTATGCCACTGGATTTTTTTTCAGAGCCACTAGAGGATTCAGAGAGGTGTTCACTATCTGCTGCTAAAGTTTTAATCAATAAGTTAATTAGTCTTTTCATCTATTTAGCCAATTTGCATGCATCGATTTTTCTTCACTATTTTTGATCAAAATCCTTATCTGATCAAAATAACATGTAATCAGGTTTAATCTACCCATCCGTTAAAACACAACTCACAAGTTACTAATAGCCTCTTCAGTTTTCGAAGTTCGGCATCTTAGATGTCATTTAAATTCATGAAGCAGCTAACAGCACTGCCAGCAGGCAACAACACCCCCCTGCTTCCACCATCTGCAGAAAACAGCAATGAGTTTTAGATAATAAGGCAACTCCAAGGCATCTTCTCCCCACCTTTCAGTAATGTTATCAGAAATCAAACAGATGGAAGACCTTTACCAGGAGCTGGACATACCCAGTTAAACTTCACAGAATCATTTATGTTGGAAGAAACCTTGAAGATCATCCAAGATCTTTAATACGTGGCACTTCTGGACATGGTGGTGGTGTTGGGCTGATGGCTGGACTTGATGATCTTAGAGGCTTTTTCCAACCTTAACAATTCTATGATCATCAAGTCCAACCATAAACGAGTATTGCCACCACTAAAGAACATATGTGTGTCTTTTAACTATCTCCAAGGGATGGTGACTCCAGAACTTCCCTGGGCAGCCTGTTGCTATGCTGGACAACCCCTTCAGTGAAGGAGCTTTTCCTAATATCCAGTCTAAACCTCTCTGGTGCATCTTGAGGCCATTTCCTCTTGTCCTACCACTTGTGTCTTGGGAGAAGAGACCAACACCCGCCTCTGTTGCAACCTCCCTTCAGGGAGCTGCAGCGAGCAATGATGTCTCCCCTCAGCCTCCTTTTCTCCAGGCTAAACAACCCCAGGTCCCTCAGCTGCTTTTCGTAACGCTTGTGTTACAAATCCTTCAGCAGTTCAATTGCCTTTCTCTAGACGCGCTCCAGCCTTGCTTCTCACTGTCTTTCTTGTACTGAGGGGGGCCGGACTGAACGCCAGGGACACAGTTAAACAAAACCGCATGGACGTTGTGGATAGCAGCCATGACCATACAAGGGAGAGCTTTTAGGGAGGGAAATGGAGAACAAAGCAGGCGCCTCACGCAGCCGGCAGCAGCTGCCGAGCCTGGGAGAGCCAGAGCCGTGCCCGGGGCGGCTGCTGAGCCCAGGGGAAGAGAACCCAAGCCGGCCCGGGCTCACGCACTCACCGCCAAGGCCGCCCAGGACTGCCGCGTCTCCATACGGGGTCAGTGGGCCGGGATGGCAGCGCGGCTCGGCTCTCCCTTCCTCGAAACGGCACTAGAGCCCCCGCCACCACCGCGCCCCCAGCGTGCGCGTGGGCGCAGCCATGTTGGTGCCCCCCGAGCCGTGGTCACGTGGGCCCCGCGGTCACGTGAGCGCCGCTCCCTACTGCAGCTGCGCCGCCGCCCGCAGCCTCACCCTGCCCGGGGGCGGAGCCTCGTCCGGTGGGGGCGGAGCCTCGTCCGATGGGGGCGGAGCCTTGTCCTGAAACGCCAGTGGGTAGTTTTACGGGCCGTGAATCGCAGATTCATGGAATAGTTTGGGTTGGAAGGGACCTTAAAGATCATCCAGTTCCAACCCTCTGCCATGGGCAGGGACACCTCCCACTGGCTCAGGCTGCCCAAGGCCCATCCAACCTGGCCTGGAACACCTCCAGGGATGGGGCAGCCACACCTTCCCTGGGCAACCTGGGCCAGGGCCTTAACTCTCATCGTGAAGAAATTCTTCCTAATGTCTAGTCTAAATCTGCCCCTCTCCAGTTTATACCCATTGCCCCTCGTCCTATCAACACAAGCCCCTCCCCAGCTTTCTTGTAGCCCCTTCAGGTACTGGAAGGTCGCTATAAGGTGTCCCCAGAACCTTCTCCAGGCTGAACAACCCCAGCTCTCTCAGCCTGTCCTCATATGGGTGGTGCTCCAGCGCTCTGGTCATCTTTGTAGCCTCCTCTGGACCCATTCCAAGAGCTCCATATCCTTCTTATGTTGAGGATTCCAGAACTGGACGCAGTATTCCACGTGAGGTCTCACAAGAGAGGAATAGAGGGGCAGAATCCCCTCCCTCGCCCTGCTGGCCATGCTGCTTTTGATGCAGCCCAGGATACGGTTGGCCTTCTGGGCTGCGAGCACACGTTGCCGGCTCATGTTGAGCTTCTCATCAATCAGCACCCCAAGTCCTTCTCAGAGCTGCTCTCAATTACATCATTTCCCATCCTATTCTGAAATCGGGGATTGCTCCAACCCAAGTGTAGGACGTTGCACTTGGCCTTGTTGAACCTCATGAGGTTCTCACAGGCCCATGAGGTGCTTTTGAGGTGCCAGTGGGTTCTCCAGGTGCTCTTGAGGTGCTCTTAAGGTGCTACAGGGGCCACCGTGGTTCCTTCCACCTGCAGCTGTGATCCATTCTGAAAGCAAACCTATGTCCACTGGAAAAAAGGGCATTTCAAAGGGAAAATATTTCTGAGGTCACACGGGCTTTTTCATCAGTTTGTGACTGCAGACAAACACCCAATGTATGGTCCTGTAGGCACCATCCCATCCTGTTCTTGCCAGTCAGGGCAGATAAGAGCACTGTGCAGGGAACTAAATAAATCCTCCTGGTCAGGGCCATCTCTCCTGCTTGTTCCCAGAAAGTGTGTTCACTCTCCGTGGAAGAGAAAATGCTGTTCTTCTTCAGTCCCATCCCATCAAAAATGCTTTTGTATTTGTGTCTTTGAGGCCTCTCATCCCCTTCACAAAGGGCATTCAAACCCACAGTGGTTTCAAAAGTTGCAAAGAGGATTTTGGCACTGAATCCCTGCATAATTGTCACCCAGCAGGAAATCACACTTCAAATTACGGGAAATATGATTCTAGGGGTGGGAGAAGGAGTAAGTGTTGGAGAGCATTACAGCACATGCAAAACCAGAAAGCTGGCAGGCATCAGTTCAAGATTTCCTTGGCTGCAAGCACATCAGTTGTGATGATTTTTGGACCTAACAGCCAAGGATGTGATGGTGCCTCACATTCTCAGCATCAGTAACTGCCTTCAGGCAGCTCAGCTCCACTTCATCAGGCTGCTGAGGGTGTTTGCAGGTGGGTGGCACCATGCTGTCCTGCCCTGTCACATCTGCCCACAGCAGCATAGCGCGTGGCATCAAAGTGGAGTTAGCAACACCAGCGGATTTATCACAGCTCTCCTGCAGGGCTGTGATTTTCTTCTGAACTGCCTTTGTCCCCAGAGACAGGAGATGTTAGAGCAGTCTTCATTTCATTTAGTCTACCTTTTCATTTGAGTGAATAGCACAAAGCCCTGCAGGCAAAAATAGAAAGAACGTGAATGTATTATATTTCTCAGCCTCCTTTGATTTTTAAGGTAGCTCTTTTGTTTTCTGTTCCTAACTTGTGATTTTTATGACGATCTGGTGGGTTATGTGTACTTTGTTTTAGATTAGGCATTGTTGTGTTTATCAAGGATCACTTCTTGGTTTCATGTCATAACATTATTAAACTACTGGATTTCTGTGACATTACTAGCACATGTGTCCCCAGGATGACTATCTGAGTGCCCTTCCTCTGAAGTCTGCGATGTGTGTGCCCTTCTTCCAAAGTCCTGCAATGTGGCAGGCCCGTTTGCTGTCCCAGGAATTCCTGAAAACTTTGATTCTGATTCCTGGAAGAAGCAGGGGCCACAGTTACATATTTCAGCTGTAATATAGCAAAGACTGAACAGTGAGCAGTTATTACAGTAACATCCAGCGGAGTACGTGGCTCTCTGAAAGAACCCTGCTATTTACGCAGAAATAAAAGGGGTCTGAAATCTGCCATTTGCAGCTGATTTTCTGATAAGTGGCTAAATAAATACAAAACCTGAAAGTTCCCAAGTTTCCAGAGCCATGTCTGTCATCAAATTAGGTACTTTGAAGCAATATTGAGGGAAAAATCAGACATCTGCCATAAATGAAGCATGCTTTTAGAGTTACTGCTATCCCCATACAGCCCACTGATGGCAGCACTTGAAACGAGACCTTATTCCCCACATGTGCCCAGGAGGTCTCTCATTGTAGAGGGTTTGGGGGTCAGAGCAAGCGTTTTTCGCGTTGTTCAGTGCAAAGCTTTCAGATGCATTCTGTGGCAATGAGTTTTATTTATCACCTTCTGTCAGAAGAACTGCTGCTGCATTGGAGAGGTCACAACCTCCTATTCTTCCAAGCCACTGTCCTGTTTTAAATGAACAAGTTCTGCTTAATGCTGCAGGCTAAACATTAATCTTTGTGCTGAGTCCTTCAGTGGGCTCCCCTGAGCTAGCAGAGTAAGTTGAGTGAAGAAAGAGATTCGTTTTCTCACATCCTTTCTTCCTTGCAAGAAAATGCCACGGGTGCTCCCCAGCGTCCTCACTGCAAGTGAAGAAGATAGACTGAGCTGAAAAACCTAGCACAGGCAAAGGAAGTGTCTGTCTGCACCTGAACAATGGATGTTCATGGTCCCATATCTTCGTTCATCCCTGTTTTCAGCTTGTTCATGGTCCTGTACCTTCTCCCTGGCCTGCTTCAGCTGTGTCTGGAGCTTAGGGGCTGGAGGGTGAGCTTGGGAGGATGAGGAACCACAGGATGCTTTTCCCAGGCACTGCAGGTACAATACCCTGTAGCAGAGGAAAGAAGAGATGGTTGTGTCCGTGCTTCTGCCAGTGCTGACTCTGCCAGCACCAGAACAGCTTGATGGCCAACAGCTTTTTGCTCAGCCCCTTCCTTCTTCTCCCTTTTCCAGTCTCTGCTTCTGTCTTTCTCTGCCCTTCCTACCCCATGACCGCAGGCTGATAAGAGTGCTTTTAAAAAGTACCATTATAGCTACACTACCTCACCTGCTTCCTTCAGCCTCTGCAGCACATAAAAGCCTTGGCAAGAGATTAAAAGCCCTTTAATTATGGTGTGATAAAGAACATATTGCACCTATGGATGCACAGAGCGGGATATGAGCTGCCAACAACACAGCAATCCTCTGCTTTGCACCCTGAAAAAGGAGATCACAGGGAACAAATATTGGCCGCTGATGGGTTGTCTTTGTCAGGGTTATTTACGCACCATTTTGAATCCATTCAAAATTATTAATACTTCCACTGGTACAACAATGCATATGTACAAAAATCCTGTATGTGTATCTCTGTATATGTATGCAGGTCTATATGCTTGTTTGCCTGTATTTTCTCTCCTGTCCCTGGCTGCTATAGGATGTCTGACACCAGCAGCCAAAGATATATTGATGTGGTCATAACACATTAAGGCTGCTGAAGAGCAGGTGTTAAAAACAGACTTCTTGGCACATATCAGTCCCCCGTGGTATCAGTCACACACATGTTGCAGTTTATTTATTAAAGCAATTGCTCTCCTCGTGCTGTTTATTATCTTTCTCCTGGGCAATTCAGGCACATTGGAGCCAACCCCTTCCAGTCAGTCAGCCCGCCCTTCTTGGATCGTCATTTTTGCTTCAGCTCGGACAACACCCTGCCGCTTTTTCTTCCTGAGAAACAGGACACATCCCACTATTCTTAAAAGCAGATGGAAATTTATCAGTTGCAAAACTTTATCCTGGCATAAATACAGTGAAAATAAAGACACGGGGGTTCCTTTAATTTGATACTAAGCAGGTACATACTGGAGCCAGAGAGGTCATCTGAAGGAGGGACGTCAATGATATGGCCACACACAGCACTCAAGAGGCTGTGATGCACCACAGGAGCACATTGTGTTAACCAAAAGGCTAGGAACAAAACATAACCCTTTGGCCATCAAAATCTTGTTTGTCCGATTTTATTACAAACAGCTGCAGAACTGTGAAATTAGTATGGAGCAAAGGGACTTCCCAGAGATCCTGTCAACGTGCAGGAGAGCAGCATTGCTGCATGTGCCAGAGTGGTGTGACACCAGTCCTTCTGCAGGAGACAATGTCGTGAGCCTCTTTCAACATGTGATGTGCACATTGTCTTCCCTGGCTGATACATGTGCTTCCGGAGCTGCCTCCTTCAGAAAAATGAAAATAAATTAAATATTATCTTAATACCTGGCCAGTAGTGGGTAGCTGCACCTGGACAGGCAGCAGCTTTTCCAGCTCCTCCTAATTTTGTAAGTCTTCCTTTTGCTGCCTTAGCCCCCCTGCAAACTACAGGGATGTCTACTTTAATGTGGATTTTAGATTGTTTTTTGCCATTCAGACACCATAAACTCTCCCTTACTCTTACAGTAGTGTTCCCTGTTCTTAAGAAATCTGGCAGTTTTTTTAAATTTTGCTGAAGTACTAATTGCAGTAAATTTTTATGGAAACAGATGGGGGAACCAGACAGCCAGAAATTAAATTCTCCTTAGAGTACTTAGCAGCAGAAACACTGGTCCCCAAATTCATTAAGAAAAGAGTGATTAATGAAGATATAGATTTTATGTAATGATAGAAAGCCTTAAACTGTACAACTTTTGATGACCCTCGTTTATTCTGCCTTATTGGCTGCCTGGACAATTGAAGATTAATGACCTGGGAAAGATACAAAACATGCAATTTAACCACTGGGTAAAGTAAGTGAAATAACAATCCAGTGGCAATGTAGTGACCACTTCCACGTGAACACGTCTTCCAGAGACTCTCTGCAGTTAGTCTTACAGCACAGCTGAGTTAATCTAATATTTCCATTTAGTGCATAAGAGAAATGGAGGAAAATCTTAATTATGCCTGCATTTGTGGTTATAGTCCAAACCCCTGACACTGGAATCACTTACATCTGTTCTCAGCTCGTTTTGTGGGCTGATGCAATGATTTAGTTGACTCAGGAAGCAGAGTAAAGAAGAAGTTCGCAACACGATGGCTCGAAGCTGCCCAGACAGTTGTGCATTTCCACATGGTCCCGGAGGAACATCGCTGACATTCCCACACAGCAGCTGGAACCAGGACACTGGGTTCCTGCAGCCATGAAATTGCTTGAGTCATTCTGGTGATTTAGAGCCTTCCTCTGTTTACAGAAGAGGATTAACAGACTTGGTATCTTCCAAAAGCTGCCAGCAGTTTTAATGAACATAGGGTGAGTTGTCCACTTCTAGGAGGAGTGGGCACAACATTAGTGCTAGACCCTCTGTCCCTTCTCTTCCAACAAGTATGGACCAGCAGGAGACCAAGGCCATCCTGATGGAGACCCGATATGACTCTGGGGCTGTTTTGCTGGCCCTTTGTAAGGAAAGACTCAATTAAAAGTGGATTTCCTTCAATTACATGTTTTTGGAGAGCTGGACGTTGACTCCTCCCTGTTCAATGAGGATAGATGGATCCATTCCACTGCCATGGCCCCGCAGTACCCTGTGCCATGTGTCAACAGAGAGAAAGGGTGAATGTCCATCCTCCTCCTTTTGCCATCCCAGGGCTAGTGATGCTCTCCAAAATCTTTTCATGTCTTCTGCGAGCCCAGGCTCAGAGTCAGATCTACACAGTCTTTTTTTTAATGCAGCTGCAAATTCAACTCCCTCTTCTACACAAACCAACCCCTCTGCAGAGCACCCAACCTCTAGGGCAGGCAGGGCCCGTACAGCTGCCTGCAGGTGAGCTCTGGAGATGCCAAAAGAGCTCTGCATTCAGATCCCAACTCAAGCGCCTCCAGGGCAGATGTTGCAGCTGCCAGATCTCCAGCATCCATCTCCTTTTTGCAGGGGAAAATCTAAATCTCCCATGCCAAGATTTGAGCCCAAGCTCTTCTGAAGTCAGCAAAGACAGAGAGTGCCCTCAAGTGGTGCCTGTTTCTTCCTTATTGCCTTTTGTTCTTTACAGGAAACAATATGGGGAGGCTGTGCCAGAAATGCAGATATTGTAATTATTATGTTGGTTATTACAGAGAATGCACGAGAGGTTATTATTTTTAAGTCAGGTCAGCTTTATACCCTGCAGTGCCTCAATTTGGAAGTTCACACTTGAAAGGAGAGATTTGTATCCATACTCATCTCCTGTCCTTGTTGGTAGGCGCAGGGCTGCACTGATGAGCTCTAATCACATACATGAGTCTAAACCAGGGAGAGGCGGCATGGCTCTGTGCGCAGAATAATCAACTCTGACTTAAATGCAGTGCTCTAAAGTTATTTGTATCCATTCTCACCCCCACCTTCTCAGTCTAATTAACTCCTCTAATAGAATTAATCAGCACACTAAATATGAGACTCACCAATGACTAAAAAACCCAAACCACTATCTATTCCAAAATACAATTACACTGACAAACTCAATTACATGCCTCAGTCACTTCTGAAATTACTCACTGATATTGGACTGCGCACAGTTTAAGTTTCATTGTTGAAAGAAATCATAAACACTTTCTAAATCGTACAATGTTTACAGAAATACACAGAAGCACAGCTTTTATTACCCATGTGGCAAAATTAATTTGACACATTGAAAGCAAATGAATAGAGCTGGAGGACTCTATTCAGGCGATATTCTTCCCAGTGATACAATTTACACTGGGGGAACATCTAACACATTAACCTTATTAGACTCTGATGTAGGTAAATAGCATTTCAAAGGGAGGGAGGAGGGCTATGAATCAAAACCCTTCCTGCATTTGAATGAGAAACATCAATTTCTGCATTTCTAACTGTTTATTTGGTACAAAAAAACCTTTCACTGAATAGCTTTTTGCTCTGAAATCAGGAAAACTTTTGCAGCAGGGGCTGTCCGCAATATGCAATTATGATCTTGGCTTTAGTCTTTTAAGTCTGTGGTGAACTCTTCAGCTGAAAATAAATTCCAATCAGACTTGATAATGCGAGTTCAGCCTTATTTGCAAGTCAGAAGAGGAAGAAAAATGTTACATGTGTTTTTAATAACCAAGTTTATCAAGTTCATCTTGATCTGAAGATACAGAGAGAGGCTTCCTGAACTTTTTCTTTGTCTGGTTGTACACAACACCTGCTTCTCAGTTTCTTTTCAAACTGTGATATCAGTTGAACACTAATATCTATAACTCAAGGAATGAAGTTACTCTTGCTTGCAGTTGGCCACAAGTAAAGATTTGAGCTCCAGGGTGGTAAAGTGCACATTGGTCTTGAAACATCAGTGTCCTACTGCAAGCAACAAACTCTCATACTTAGCAAGGGCTTACTTCCTTGCAGAATCAGTACAACAAACTGTTTTATACCATTGAACCTAAAAATTACAGTGGCATTTGCCTAGTAGTGATTTCTCTAAAGACTTTTTGTCTAAATACCCATTACAAAAGAGCCCAGCGTCTTTGGGAGTGCTCCGCGGAGGCAAGGAACATTCTGATGGGTCTCACTTTCTCCTGAACCTGAGGGAGACCTGGGAGCCATAGATGGGAGCAGGATCCCCAGTTTTAGCCAAAACTTTAGAGGTGTTAAACATTGGTCAAATGCATTCAGACAGCTAATAGGTGCTCCACAGGCTCTTTCTTTCTGGCACCAGGATGATAGTAGAAGGTTGTCTTTGCACCTGCATGTTTGAATGGCCTGATCTAATGTGCTGTTCTCTACTGATGTCTGTCCCTCTGGGTTCCCCCATCCACCCTCTCTGTCACCCCTGCTCTAAAACAGAGGAGAAACCAAAACATAGTCAAGGAAGGTTGTTGGATGTAAAACGATGATTGCCCTGTGTTAGCAAGAAAGACTTTCTCCTTCTGTTGCTTAAAACCTCGTAATGCTTGCCTCATGCTGGGATGGTAACATTCCAGGGGCAGGACAATAAGGGAAGGGATCTCCAGAGGAACCAATCCAGCCCTTTCCTGGGGAACGTTTGTCATGTTTTTTGCTTTTGAGATGCTCACTTATTTTACAGCATCCCAGTCTCTACCCCCATGCTCTACTCCCCGTACTGCTAGAATTCCCTTCATGTGCAGCCTGACAATTCACACCCATCTAATATCCATTACTCCCATCCTTTACTTCAGGTATTTAAAGGTAGCAAAGTATTAAACCATATTTGATTCTAATCCTTGTGCTTGCAACCCCGTACTCACTCATGTTAGAAGTGCTGTAGCGCGACCTCACGGTTTCACAGATGAAGATGCATGTTGGGATAAAGATAAATGGATTGTATGAAACAGGGGCCTCGAGCAAAGGGCTTCTTTTGCTGGAATTTGAGAATAAGACTCACTTTGTGCACTAATAGATTTTATACTTTCAGCAGAGGAATACCATGCATCAAACTGAAACCTTTCAGGATGGTTGGAAGTGGGTAGCTATTCCACATCCAGGCACTGTCTTTATTAATTCTGCACATTTCTGCAGTCACCAGTGATGCATTAGATGGCACTTGCGAAGGATTATGGACCTGATACAATATTAGATAAAAATTACAAGTGAGAAGCTATTTTACTGCTATTTATTCTCATCAGCTAAGCATTGCTCTCCTAAATGCCATTTTCGTTTGGTCAATACTGGCTTTTCAGGCTGCTGAGAAGTTTTGTAATTCTTTTTTGTTCATAGCTTACAGATAGAAATCAATACTAGTTTGCAATTTGTTGCAATCGAAATGGTCACATTAGGTGTAACATATGCCTGATTTCTCCTTGCATTCTATTCCCACTCCCTCAGCAAAGAGAGAACTGGATTAATTTCTCAGTCAATCTATGATATCTAATAATTAAAGCCAGTTATCTCCACATCTCACATGCATTTTCTATTAAACTCACAGTGAAACTTAACTGAACAGAGCGAGCAGGAACATGGCTGTGAGTCTTCCTTAACATCACTGGTGCCAAAGGAAATCCTTTCTTTAATTCAGGGAAATCTGGAAGATGCTCCATGCCCAGCCAGCTCTTCTGAAATAGCCAGAATATCGGCCAGTGGGGAAAGAAGCCAGCTAAGTCTCTTCTACTATTGATTTCTTCTGTATTCTTCTATTCTTGAAAGCTTAAGGGCACATGTGGATTTTCTTTTCTATAAATATACCTGCAGTAATTGTAAAACAATCTATAAAATTATGGTTTTTGAAGGAAGGAGAAGCAGGTGAAGGGGAATGTCTCACAAGGTGTTGGGGCTTGGCTATGAAAAATAAAACCTACAGTTTCTGTTCCACCTCCTTCAAAGAACAGGCTTGAACTGCAAGCATATTTGAGCCCTAACAACAAAGAATGCAAGTCAGTGAGTACGGTGTGATTTATGCAAAACAGGAGATACCAATGTAATTCCCATGGCTTCAGAGGGCTTCAGGGGTCACAATTGGTCCATTCCCAATGTGAAATAGGACAATTTCACAAATTAACCAACAAACTAGGACACTTCCATGATCTCAGGTGACTTTTGCTCATACTCTGAACTAAGAAGAGAAAGAGACTAACATGTTTTCCACATCCCATTGACTCCAGTCAATACCTAGGAATTCTCTTTTGATCAGAATTTGTGCTTACACCACCTGAAATAGAGATTTCATTGGTTTCCAGGTAGATCTGTGAAGGTTAACTGCAAAACTATCAGACCCGTGATCTCCTTTTCTGGAAATCATCTGGGGATTGCTTACCAGCTACCAAACCTAATTGCAAATTGTTCGGCTTTGGACAACATTTCCTCATCACAATTAATTCACCTCAAATCTTGTGTTGCAAGGAGTAAATCCTTCTGAAACAGCACCATTTACTGCTACTGCAATGGCAAAGATCCACTTCGGTGTTTCTGGACTGAGACTACCATCTAGTGTCCTGATGGCAGACTGCGGCTTCTTTAGGGAGAAAAAAAATGAACAATGAGCTTGTTTGTTCACTTCTATAATTACATTATCATAAATAATTCATCTCCTGAGACACATGTACAAATAGGAGAGGGACTGAAGGCCACACGATGCCATCTTAGTTTCCCACTTAGATTGGAATAGAAAAGTCAACTAGGCTTATGATCTTGGAAAAAACACTCTGAGCTGGTTTAATAATAGCTCTCTCAGAAAGCCTGTTATATGCTTGGTTTCCGTATTTTTCTTCTGAAGGCCCAGTAAAATTGGTAACACGTTAGTGCTTTCATTAGCACACCTGAGCTGTTCAACTTAACTGCCATAGATCAAGTGTGGCATCTCAGTGCTGCACAGGGCATCTCTTGCTGCCTTGGGAACATAGAATCATAGGATCATAGAATGACCTGAGTTGGAAGGGACCCGCAACGATCATCGAGTCCAACTCTTACCCTGCATAGGACTTCATTCACATCTTCAACTTACTTTGGAGAAGCTCATGACAGAGCTCTGCCAGACCAGCAACACTTGAAGACACTTCATATTTCCTGGTGTGGGGGTGATGACCATGTTTAGAAACTCTCTAGGATGCCAGAAGAGTTAGTGTTCCTCTGAAATGGGTCTCCCGAATCAAGACCCTTCTTGGAGCTCCAGACCCACTACTCGGCTTCCCTGGCTGCTTCAGTGGAGAGTGGGTGACTTCAGCAATATTAACATTATCAAGTGGCATCTTTGCTGGCTGTGATCACTCTGCAAAATTAAACCCAAAATGCCAGCAAATGACTCTTGAGCCCTACAAGGCTGCCTGAAGGGAAAGAGGACTCTGTTCTGGTCAGGTTGCTGCAGGGGAAACAGGAAAACACAGTGGAACCACTGAAAGCTTTAAAAAAAAATGAACACCTTTTCCAGCTTTTTACTTTTATTCAATTACCATTCTCTTTCTATTTTACTTTCCAAAATATTTTCAACAAAACCCACAATGAGAAGTTCTCCTTTGACCTATAAAAACACTTGTGCCTTTCCAAGAGAAGTTATCTTAAAATTCTCCCATTCCCTGCTTGCAGTCTCAACGTGCTGTAACAGCAGTTCGACTAGAAAATCATGGAATCATAAAATCACTAGGTTGGAAAGGACCCACTGGATCATCCAGTCCAACCATTCCTAACACTCCCTAACCCATGCCCCTCAACACCTCGTCCATCCTTCCCTTAAAGACCTCCAGTGAAAGTCACTCCACCCCCTCCCTGGGCAGCCTGTTCCAGTGCCCAGTGACCCTTTCCGTGAAAAATTTTTTCCTGGTGTCCAGCCTAAACCTCCCCTGGTGGAGCTTGAGGCCATTCCCTCTTGTCCTGTCCCCTGTCACTTGGGAGAAGAGCCCAGCTCACTCCTCTCCACAACCTCCTTTCGGGTAGTTGTAGAGAGCAATAAGGTCTCCCCTCAGCCTCCTCTTCTCCAGGCTAAACAACCCCAGCTCTCTCAGCCGCTCCTCATAAGACTTGTTCTCCAGCCCCTCACCAGCTTTGTTGCTCTTCTCTGGACACGCTCCAGAGCCTCAACATCCTTCTTGTGGTGAGGGGTCCAGAACTGAACACAGTACTCAAGGTGCAGTCTCACCAGTGCCGAGTACAGAGGGAGAATAACCTCCCTGGACCTGCTGGTGACCCCATTTCTGATCCAAGCCAAGATGCCATTGGCCTTCTTGGCCACCTGGGCACACTGCTGGCTCATGGTCAGTCGGCTGTCAACCAACACCCCCAGGTTCTTATCCTCCAGGCAGCTTTCTAGCCAGACTTCTCCTAGTCTATATAACACCGCACAGGGTTGTTGTGCCCCAAGAGCAGGACCCGGCCTTTGGCCTTGTTGAACCTCATGCCATTGGCCTCGGCCCAGCAGTCCAGCCTGTTCAGATCCCTCATCCATGAGACTGCACCGTGCCAGGCTCGATATATGCATCTGCCCCTGAAAACTCTGTAGTTCAGAGAAATCCTTTAACCCACTGATAACAAAGAAGAGCCATTACAATGCATTTGATGCTGAAGCCATAATGGTATCTTATTTCTTTAAATTATTGACATGCTTTCACAGTGTTGAAAGGGTTCTAGACCTCTTCACACTGAAGGAATCAATGCTCTTGAACCCCCTTTAGAGTGCTTGCATTTTATTTTCAGCACATTTAAAATATGCTCTCCAGTGGACTGGGACCAAATCTTGAATTCATCTTGCAGCTCAGACATCCGAGCTGTAATCCTCAGCACACCTAATCATCCTTCTCAGACTGATACAGTCATTTGAAAATTAAAACTGCTCAGTAATACGGGCCAAAGCAAGGAGCTACTTCAGCCTGAGAAACCTAGAGGGTGAAGGTTACCGCAGAGTTAGGACAGGGCAGGCAGCCCTGGGCTGGGGTTGGGACAGCCTAGAGCCCCTGGCCTCAGTGTTCATATGCTGCTTGAGCAGATAAACTCGAGGCAGTGGGAAGGAAAGGCAGAATGATGTTGCCGTTTCTGTTCTATGTACATTTGCTTACCACACTGCAAATATGGTTCAGAACAATCCACATGCGTTGATTGACTTGTGAGTTATTTTCTTCAAGCTGCCATGTGGGATTCAGATAATGCCTTTCTGTGAGGTTATATCTGGAGGGCTGGTGTTCAGGTTTAACCTCTCTGTGTGTACCTCTGGAGTTTTTGCATTCATTCTTTTGATGGTCAGTGCTCCCCAGCCTCTCAGGCTCTGCTTTTTGCCTCATAAAAGGAAAACAGATATGGAAAAGCAAAATAAGTAAGCTAAGCATAAAACCAGAGAAGAGGAGGCGGGAAAATAAGCCTGGCCAGATAGCTATAGTAAACCATGTTAATTAGGACTGAGGGAGGATTTGCCATGCAGCAATGCCAGGTTTCTAAATGCTGCTATAGGACAATACTGAATTCTACTTGAGTCTCCATCCTCTTGCTCTTTTAAGTAGATCCCTGTTGAATAACAAGGTTTAAGTAGACAGCTGATGGCTTTGCTCAGAGTTCTTGCTGCAAACATAGCAGGAGAGGAAAATCAAGTGGCAGCATCTGCTGTCTTGATCATGGTGGGAGGGAACTGGTCGCATGCTGTGGAAGGATTCACAGAGGCTTTAGTGGTGCTGGGCAGGATGGGACCGGAGTGGGAAGGAGCTTCAGGTGTGGAGCAGGAGCAGCATGGAGAGGACACCTTTCTATTGTGGGTGAGAGCTGTAGCAAGCAAGGTGGTAGTGAACGGTGTTTGGTGGCCCTAGGGAGAGGGAGACTCTAAGGTTGCCCTAACAAGGGGCAGAAGAAATAGAACTCGTCCATGGGCTGGGTTATTTCTGCATTTGCTTCCTGTGCACTATAGCAAGGATAATGTTGTAGTGGATCTCTATAGGGTTACATGTGGCTCTTGATAGCTTTCTATGGCTGCTGCCAATGTTTCTTTTGCTATTTGGTTTCAGCCCCCTTTGTCTTCCTTATGTTTACAATGATGTACAGCTTTCGGATGGACTAGTTTTGATTGAATAGACATGCCAGAAGTCTATTATTTACAAACATAGATGTTGCTCATGCACCCCTCCAGCCTGTGCCCCCAGAACTTACCCTGCTGTCAGTCAGGAGCAATTTATTGAAAATCTTGAAGCAAATGGTGCTCAGACCTCGGTCTTTGAGCTTGCTGTGAACTCTTGAGAAAGCCCTTTGACCTCATTCAGAGGTTCAAGCACTTTGCCATGCTCTGAATGCTTAAATAGGAGGTGGATCAGGTCCTCAATGTGTTTAAAATTGTGTCTGAGCTGGAGAGATTGCTTTAACTATCGTAGTGAAGACTCGTGATAGATAAGAGCAATTATATGTTCCAAGAGTCAGAACTAGGTGTTTTGATGTTTTTGTCTGTCATTTTGTTTAATAAATCATTGCCCCTTGGTTAATAGCTTTCTCCTTGATTAGGCTCTACAAATCAAAACTTCACGGCTTTTTCCATGACACGCTGTATGCTCCAAGTAGAGGGTAATGAATCGTGCCGTGGGTTGATGTACTCTGCCTTCTGTTCAGAAAGTCCTGCATCAAAGAAACACATTGGCTTTCAAATTGAGTTGTCAGTGTGCTGTCAAGATTTAGAGGAGGAAACGCTCAGGATCCTTATAATGTGCAGCCAGGGATTATGTAGCCCTGAGCAGAATACGAAGCTGCAAAGGCTCCCTTAGTCTGTGCTGTCAGCCTTCTGAGTGTCTTGGCTAATGCATGCAACTGTGTTTGCTGCCTTTCTGCTCTGAATCCTCTGCCTTGTTTGCAAGTGGTGCAGGCAGCAGCAGCCTTTTTTATTTATTGTGACTGATCCGGAAGAAGAGGCTGCAGTAAACCTGGGTCAGGGGAGTACCTATGGCACCACTCAAACGAGGGCTGTTTGAAATGCAGAGGCTTGTTTTAATGGATGCTGCTGTCATTCCTAAGGCAGGACCATTGCGGTTTGAGTCCAGCCTCGGGCAGCAAGGACAGAAGAAGTAGTTCTGCTCCTGGGCTTGGTCATAGCTTTTCCTACCAAGCTGAACGGCTCCTCTGAAGGAAAACACTACTTTCCTTGGCCACTAGATGCAGCTCATGCTGCATTGCAGTCTGGTTTGGTGTAGTTCTGGGTTTTTTGTGTTATATATATATATATATTTTTTTATTTTTTTTTTTTTTTTTGCTGGGCCTTGCTGTTAAAAATTATTTCCCTTGTGTTTCTGTGAGGTTTTGTGTTTGGGGGGTTGAATCTTTATCGTATAACCTTCCTTTCTTTACTGCAAAGTCTCCCTTCCCCAAACTTCTTCCCTGTTGCATAAGCTGTACCCATTTTGAGTGCCAATCATCACTCCTCTTGGATCCATATGGAAATATATTCAGCTGTGATGCTTTGATGGCCCTCTCAGCTAATGGGGAGGGAGGAAATCAGGTGAGTGAGTGGAGAGCACACTGATTTTCAGCCTCAAGCCGAGTGCAAAATTTTACACTGAGCTTTCCACCCCCTGCAATTTAATTTTCCCAAATAGTTTTTATGCTGCAGGTGTTGCATGCCAATGTTGCCTCTCACTCAACAGACATCCAGAGGAAGGAGCCTCCAGCTGCCACCTCCAACAGGAGGGAAACTGCAGTGTAGCAGTCTGGGAGCACGTGATGGGGACAGGGAAGGACTAGTAGTTCTGTTCTTGTTTCAAGTCCCACTCTTCATGACAGAGCAGGATGAGAGCAAGTGTCCTTGTAGGAACAAGGAGTCCACAGCCAGCACCTGCAGCAGTTTGAAGTTCTCTGAGGAGAGATTAGACTGCCATTGCAGAAACTGGGATTACTGAAATCTAGAGCTGGATATCAGAAAGGCAAAAGGGCTGAGGATCTAAAGGAGTGAAGCTGTGGTGATCTTGTCCCTTCCAGTGGCTTCAGAGCTCAGAATTCACTTGTGGTACAGAGGTAGCAGTGCTGGTTAAAGGTTGCCCAGGGCAATGAAATGAGAACTTTGCCCTGACCAATTCATGTGGCCACATGGGGGACTGTGGTGAGGAAGGAGGGTTATCCTCATTCACCTGACCAAACACAGCCTCTGATAAGGTTTTTCAGACTTACATCGATTCTGTCTTGCATTCTGCTTAAACACATTTTTCTTCTTGAGGGTGTTCTTTGCTTCTCTCCTGTGCCCTTTTGTTCTGGCCATTCATTCCTTCCACTTCACCTTCTGCCCAGCCCAAGGGTGCAGGAGGAGAAACAACAGCCTGGGGGACTCTGTGCTCTTTGCCCTTGCATATCCGAGCCCAGCTTGCTTTGCTTGCTGGGTTTTTACCTGATTGGTACCTGCACAAAAGGAACTCCATCAGCCTCAGGTGCCAGCCCTGCATCAAATCTGATTGTCCTGGGATGCACTGGCTGTCTCTGTGGTAGTATTTACCTAGTAAATACTATTTTCTTACACAATGAGGTTGTTCACAATGATATTTTTGTAGTTGTGACATAGAGGTAGAGAGGGTGCTAGAAATTATTGGTAGCAGGCACTTGCAGAGAGCAACTGGGGAGGAAGACCTACAGGCCTGATGGTTTTATTTTTCTTTGAAGACAGTGAGATGTTCCCATTAAGCAATTACCTCCTGGGAGAAGCAGCAAGGTAGCTGTGTTATTACTTCTGGGCTGTGGTTTTTTTGTGGGAAATCTAAAATAATTTCTTCATAATATACCAGATGAGGTGGCTCAGACCTGCTGTGAAAGAAGCAGAAAGTAATGCTCACAGTTTGTAATATTTCTTTTGAGCTCCTGCTTTTGCACTGAAAAATAGGCTTCCTCCCATTAAAATGCTTTTATATGACAAATCCACAGATGTTCTCTCCAGCTTGCTTGAGCACAGTAAACTCTAACTGATCTAAATGATGGCTGTGAGGTGGCCAGCATCTTAATTGCTTGCTGGGGATGATGCAGGCAGCTCCTTGGGTCCTCTCTGAGGCTAGCACTGAGGTCCACCAAGCTCTCCTTTCCATCACAGATGGGGCAGAACCAAGGGAAAAGCTGCCAGAGTCTGAGCTTTGGGAAGGAGAAGAGGGCACACGTATCTTCCAGCCCTGACTGTCCAGACAGGCTTCCCTATTCAGATCTGCAGGAAAGGAGGGGGAGCAACAAATGCCATCAGCTCTTGCGGAGCTGAGCTTCAAGGCTGGGGAAGCAAATAGCTGGAGAAGTGACTGCAACCGTATTTGCTCATCTTGAGAACACTGGATCAAACTCCATCCACTGCAGTAGGGGAAGCGGGACCCAGATTTAGGAAATGCAGTGGTGCTGGTTTGTGCAGGTGCCTGTGATCCCTCCTAGCAGAGACAGGTCCTGGCCCAGCATCCAGGCTGTTGACACAGGGCTATCCTCCCTCTCCTTCCCAACAAGAATTTGATTGGTTTCATTTCCCATCAAGGAAAAATACAGCAGAAAAATAGAAGCAGATGTTTTTAGACAATGTCTAGGGCTCCTAGAGCTTCAAAGAGCTTTTTGATTGCATAGGCTTTAAAAAGCATATAAAAGAGAGCCTTTCCCTGTATTTTCACTAGGGCAAAACCCTCTTTGAAATTTGTATGAGGAGAAACTGTCAGGCTGAGCCAACATGGGGAAAGCCTTATTGCTCACAAACCACATTTAAAATCCTTTTCACTACTTTGTGCTTTTTTTTTTAATGTGCTGCCTTGGAGGCATGTTCAGTTTTTGCAGTTGTTGCAGGCAAAGCAAGGGGGGCTTACAGCTGGCAGAGGGTTTGCTCCTCTCCAAGAGCTGTGGGTCAGGCAGTGCTGAGCTCTGCCCAGTGCCCACTCCCATCTCTCCCCCTCAACTGAATCTGGCAGAGAAATTACAGCTCTACCAGGTATGATACGTTGGTGCTTCAGTCTGTGCTATTTTAGCCATCTTCTTTGGACCCACAGGAAATTCCAGTGACCAGGGGAAGTCCACTTTCCTCCACATGTGAGTGCAGCTTTAATCTTAAAGGCAATTGCTGGTACAGCTCTATTTTGGGAGGGCTGTTTTGTCTCTCAGAGCTGGAAGACTGTTGCTACAGCAGGGAGGGCATTTTTCTGCATGCTGAAGACGTCTAGGAAATCTTTGTCTTGTGTTTCAAAACTCCCTTTCACTGCTTTGAGAACTCTTCTTCCACCTATATGGGGATTTGAAACAGCTTTGAATGACAGAGCAGGCATAGGGCTGCTCAGTAAAAGCCCCCATCACTTTGCACAAGCAGATGCATGGCTGTCAGGAAATCCTTTCCTCTGCTTCAGATCACTGTTCTGTTCCTTCTGCCTGAATCCCACCTGCAGTTCCACGCATCCTGCATATTGCAGAGGCCTTTCCAGAAGTGGCTTTTAAATGCCTCATTTTCTCTTCCTCTACTTGGTAAGAAGAAACCATTTCCACTTTGACTGCCTTACGCTTCCACTTCTTGCAGAGAATTCTCTAGAAAATGGGATTTTGTGCAAAGTCACTTTCTGAGTGAATTTTACTCTTTAATATCAAATTCAATCAAAATAGATCATCTTTATTTCTTTTCCAGTGGCTTTGGACAATGGTCCTTGCCTTCTCAGAAGGCTTCTGGGAAGGGTGCTGCTGAAATGGGTAACATGGATGAGCTGTCAACCTGGCCTAGTGCCTGGTGTGGTAGATGCCATCACTGTGTCTTTTTGCCACCTCTAAACTGGAGACAATATTACCCTGCTCTTTTTTCTATCTAAACTGTAACCCAAACAGACAAATTGGCAGAGGAATACACAATTGACTGTTTAAATTACAGTCTCCTGCCCACCCTCCTTTCTCACTATTTCTCGCTGCACTTCATCACCAGCACCAGGTGCAGGCAAAAGCCTTTCCTGGGGAGCAGATCAGGTCACGGGGCAGCCCCCCCACAGCTGGGTCTCACCATGCAGCTGCTGCTCTGGAAAGCTGTGTAGGATGAGGGAGGCAAAGCTGCTTGGCTCAGGCCATGCTCCTTTTGAAGCACTCTCAGGATAACCCATCCCCAGAGCGACACTTCTCTGACGGAGAGCTAACTGCTGTTTTCTCTCCTCTGGAGAGATGAGAACCATAATAGTATCTAAAAGCAGGGCTTTTATCCAAGCTCTTTATCAATGAGTTAATGAGTAAAGCACTGTAAACCCTGATGCAATCCCTGTGGCACTAATAAGCCAATGAGAGCATTGAGGTTAAAGTTCAGGTCAAGGATAGACTCTCTCTCCATGGCCACCCCAGCAGAACAACACCAGCAACCCAGGACCCAAAGGCTGCTTTGTCACCTACTCTAGCTCTCCCAGGTGCTTCCTGCTCCCTGTGGAAGGGGCTGCATTTGGCCCAGGAGCCACCCGTGTGATTTGCACAGCAAAGGGCTGACACACAGTGATGTTGTGCTTAGCCATACACCATTCTCAATATCACTTTTTTTTGTGCTTTCTGTGTGCATCCCATGCAAAGGACATGGAAGCTGTCCAGTGAGGCAGGCTGGCTTTTACCCTGGGGTGAGGTCCTGAGTTTGCCTTATTCTATGGCAGCTTGACCCTTGGGTCCTGAGGACCTTCACACACAGGTTTGGTTCAGGAAGTTATTCTTGTATCTCCTTCAGCTCATAGCCAAGAAAATGGGGAGATATCTACCCTGCAGCAAGTCTAGGGCTCCAAAAAGCACCTCTGATTATGTAAGTATAATGTTTCTGCAACCAGCTAAAGACAGATATTGTATAAATGCTCCCATGTGTCTCTCAGGGCTTTCCCTGCCACTTTGCAGGGCCACCTGATACAGCTCTCCCACAGCATCGGGGGTCTGTGAGACCACAAGGCTTCAGCAGCAGATTGCAGCAAAAATGATAGTTCGGAGGTTTTTCATTCTCAGCACAATTTCTCACAAGCATAGTTTTTGATTTGATTTCTTCTTGGCTTGTTTCCTCCTGTAGCGTGCATATATCTTGCAAGCAATGAGGAATTTGGATTTCACTTCTCATTTCCCCTCAGCCTTCCCAATCCAAGTCCTGGTTATCCTTTTTCCCCTCAATGTGGAGAAACAGAACAGCATGTTTGGGACCAGCTGTGAAACTCTCAGCCAAAAGCTGAATAGGAAATATCTTGGGAGGAGCACTATGTGTTGTCTCTTGCCCCGTTGCCAGCATATGCACCATCAGATTTTAGGTGCCTGGGGAAAAGTCAACTGCATTTGCTGCCCTTTCCCTTTTTGCTTCACTCTTGGCAAGAGTCACCAGCCAGCAAACTTGTCCCTCCCTTTCTGCAGGGAAGAGGAAGCAGTGTGCATGACTTCCCAAAGAGGAAGGCTTGCTGGTCCCCATGTAGTGGATGTGTCCCTGTCTTCATGTGAGGGCTGGTGCTGTGCTCCTTCAGTGCAGTGGATTGCTGTGCTTTGTAGCCGGCTGGTCAGAGCCCGTGGCACAGTCATTCAGTTCTTCACTCCCAAAATGCATTCTCACTCACCTTTTCTTCTGCCCTATCTCATTTCCCTCTTGGCAACTGTCTGCATGCTGCATATTTTGCAACTGGAAGAAGCTGGTAGGAAGCCGCTCATACCTGGGCAAAACCAGCCCTGGCTGCAGGGGTCTTGCTGAGAGCAGAGAAGGCAAACTGAAGCTGAAGACTGCAGGTGAGCTCTGTGTGCCGGTCTAGCCTGGATGATTTTACACTGCTGAGCATGGGGACCATTCCTATTCCTGCAGGAAACATTGCAGAGAAAGCTTTATCTGTATCAGGTGTGAAGTTAAAACTCCCAGAAAAGTTATTAGCAGCTCTTAGGGTATGATCACGGTTTTCTCCTGGTATTCCCTCAGCAGATCTGCCCTGCTGCCTTCGGCTCACTGGCTCTCAGGCTGTGTTCTTGCTGCAGCTCCTTCTGGGATGCCAGAGTGAGCTGGGCCAGTATTTCTCAACCACATGATTTTATACTTTAGAGTTTAGCAAATTAAGTAGTTTTGGCTTCCAAGAACATCCTTACAGCCCTATGTTTGTCCTGGCTGTGTTTTGGTGGGTCCAGGGGTGTCCACAGGCAGGATGGGAATAGCTGAGCACCATAGCTGGGTGCCTGGGCCATGCACGCCTGGCTTTGCCTGCTGCCAGGAGTGAGTAATGCCCAGGAAAACATTCCCCATTAGAGCTCTTCACTGCAATCTGAAAAACAGGAGGGAACGTACAGGGGGGTATATTTATAGTGACTAAGTGCCAGTACAGGGAATGCACAATATGATTAAAAAATTCCCCTCGCTACCTTGCTTAATAATCTGGAAAAAAAACTGGCATATTCTCAGGGACTGCAGTCTAGTATCTGTCTGATGGTGCTAATTTAATTACATGCCAGCAGATGGTGCCCAAGTTAAAAAAGGGAACGGTTTAATCCAGTGTTCTCCCAATGTGCAGTTGCCTGGTGGTGTTTCATGCCCAGCTCGAGTCATCTCCAGCTGTTCAGACAACATTTAACAACTCAATATTGGTGTTTTCTTCTTTTCGGTCTCATTCCATCTTTCCAGGCAGCCTCCAAATCCTCATGGCGTGCGGGAGGGCTGGGAAATACTGGTTGATACCAAGGAGAAGTTTTACATGGACATGCAGTCCAAAGGAACAGCTTGGTCTCACCTCAGCTGAACTGCAGAGAGAGGACAGGTCAGCCCAAATGAGTGTCTCACAGTTGGGAAACTGGTTTTCAGTAGACGTGGTCATTACCTGTAGAGATTTATGCCTAAAACATGGAAAATTATGAGCTTAGGCCCTGTGGAATGTTTTATGTAGGAGGAAGAAGTGACTTCTCTTGGCCTGCTCTTAGAAATTCAAGGAACATGGGATTGTGTCATTCACTTATTTCTGCAACAAAGACATGTACCTACTCAGCTGGTTCCCACTAACAGCACGATCTAAGCAGATGCAAAAATATCATGTTTATGTATTCTGTAGCTCTGGCAAGTTGCTGATCTGAGTGGTTTTTGCAGGTGCTAAACCAGAACATGAGCTCTGCCTCCGCATGGGCTTGCAGGCTCTTTAAAGGAATCCACAAACCCTTGCAATTCCTTAACTTCAGTAAAAAATGAGCGGTTTTCCTCTAGATTAGGACAGAAAATCTGTAAAGGGTACTTTCATGATCCTGTTTCCCTGCACTAAAAAAAAGTGTGAAGCTGTGGTCACACTGTCTTGCATGATATGAAGATATTTGGTCTCAGCCCTCCCTGAGCAATGGGAAAACCAGGAAACACCACACACCTCCCAGCTGGAAATCAGCCTTGTTAGAATGTAAGCAGGATGCTCAGCAGGAGGCAGTTGTGGTCTTGTTATTCCTGAAAATGAAGGCCAAGGTAACTAGGTATTGCCTAGGAATGACTTTTTCTGCTGATCAGGGAGGGTAAAGGGCCTGAGCCTGCTGGGAGCAATCTCTGCTGCAGGAGATTTTCTGTCGATTGGAAAGCAGAGTCTCTCCTCTCCCTCTTCTTGTTGAAATTCCCAACACGAGCAGACAAGCCTGATTAGAGTCAGTATATACTGGTCCTTTAGGAGTAGAGCAGACAGGGAAGACTGTCAGGGAGAGATTGCTTCCACTGGTAATTTATGCAGTTATTCTCCTTTTTTTCCTCTGTGGAGAACATAAAACACTCCTAGAGAGGAGATGAGCCACTTCAACCATCTGCAGAGATCACCAAGCACAGATCGCTCGGAGGGCTTGGAACAGGTTGGGCCCTTTGCTGGCAGTGGTGCTACCTGTGTATTAGCCGCATTTATCTCATTGGTGTGGAGTTCTCAGTCATTTCATCCTCTAGAGAGCTGAATAAAATAAAAGTCAGAACATCGCAGGGTACAGATTCATGTCCTGGGGAGAAGGCAAAAAGATGAAGGTATTAAATGATGAGCTTTTTCATTTTACTCCTTGGTAAGCTGGTTTTCTGCTCCTCTCTGAAAATACACAGTGCTCTCATGGATCAAGCCTGGTTTCTGTCAGCGCTGCAGATGGTTATGCTGCTTCTCCTGCTCTATTAGTACTGACAGTCATGGATCACTGAGAGGCTTGCAGAAAAGATCCCACACGTGTGTTTGTGTATGAAGGGCTCCTAGGCAAGGGTTTGTGCTGCCTTACTGGCACCTACATCCATAGGGATACCAAGAACGTAGTTTCAAAGCTCAGTAGTGACCCTCAGCTTGCCCTGTGATGTGCTCTGGACCTCAACGAACTCCCTAGTGCTCCCACTGCTTGGATACCAAATAAGCCCAAATGTAGCTCCGGGCATCCTTTCAAGTGCAAAGGGGGCAGTGGAAAAGTGTTGCAGAAAGGCAGGAGGGGTTGGATGACCCTGGAGAGCACCAAATCCCCCCGAGTCACAAGAATATGAAGTATGTCTCTAGCATGGGGAGATCATAGCCAGTCTCTTACAACCCATTGCAGCCTCCCCCTCCTGAGCTGGTCCTCATGTTTCCCAGTCTCATGCTGCAAATCTACTTATGAAATCAGATCTTGTGCTGTCCTGCTGTTGCTCAGCTGTCAGTCCAGGACAATGCATGTGTGCTCCTGTGTCAGGTGGCCACATGCTGAGGGTGGCTGGCAAGGAAGGAAGGAGACACCTGCCACGTGCTCATCCTTAGATCCCCTCTCAGAAACCATTGCTGGTGGTGGTGATACACAGGCAGTACCTCCAAAGAGATAATTGTGTTGCGGAAAGTTCCCTTTCGACTCAGTTATTTCCCATGGAAATAGAGGCTGAGTGTTCCTGCACAAGTCAGGAAAACCGCACAGTGGGTTTGGCTTATCTGGGAGATAACATTTTATCAACATGGCAAGAACTACGACTAATGAGGCACAGAAGAGAGGAAGCCAAGTGCTGTAACTGGTACATCCCAACTTTCCAAACACTGATAGCAGTCACTTGCAGGGAAGAGTACACAAAGAACTAATGAGTAAATACACAGGAACCAGGCAGAGCCAGCAGCATCGCGAGACATTGGATCTTTCCTGAACAGACCCTACAAATGACTGTTGTGCAGTCAGAAAGAGCTTACGTGGCATCTCAGTTAGTTGCCTGTTTTAATTTTTACATAAAATCAAAGGTTTTCTAAACGATCAAAGGAACTTAAGGGTCGCCAGTCCTAAAGAGGACTGTTGGCAGGGCCTTGAGCAGATTCCTGCTGTCAGCCTGGCTCCTTTGCTTCTCAGCCTTTCCTTGGCCAGCAGATACCTTTGTGGCAGTGTTAAGGGCAGTGCAAATAGCCAAAGCATTCACAGGGCGCCAAATCAGTCACCGATACAGGGGGATTAGCACATTAGGGACATTCCACTTGCTTTTGAAAGCAGACATACAACATACTAGTGCTGCCAAGGTGGGGCAGGGATTTCCCAAGGGAAAGAAGGGGGCTCTGGCCAGGAGCAGGGTTTTTCCGTGGGGCTTGGATGTAAACGCAAATGATAAGCCTCAGCCTAAGAGCAGTGTGTCCTTGATAGGCAAGAGGAAAACATCTGTTTCTGTAGGAGCCTCCTCTCTTGCCAAGAGCAGGAGGCTCAAACAAGAGGAAAGAAAGTGTTATGTGGGAAAAGAACTAAAATCTCTTCTATAATGCATGCCTGACAGAGAATAGGCTTCAGGTTTTAACAGAAGATGGCATGGCCAAGTCAGTGAAGAACTTGTTCTGTCACACTAATAAGCTTCTGGGAGGGTGTTTGACTCCTTAAAACTCCTTGTTTGGGTTTTTTGTTGATCTTTTATAAGAGGAAAAGAAGAGCCCAGTCACCTTGCTATGGCTTCTTTTTTTTTCTGTTTTTCTGATGAAGAAAAAAATTATTTTTATTTATTGCCTTTGACTAGACGCTCTACTGCATTACTGGCTGACATTTCTCACAAAGAAATAAGGCTGAACATTAGCTATGATTTAGCAAACTGCTGCAGATTGCAGTGCTGAGGGCAATTAAGCCATGCAAAGCAGTCATTCTCTTTGCCACCCCCTCCTGCAGCACCGCTGGGTGTGATGTTACATCCCAAATCTCCTCCCAGCCTCCTAGGGCCAGGAAGCAGTGCAATCCATGCTTCCCAGATCTAGTCTGCAGAATGTTAATTCCAACTTTAAAGCGAATGCATCTGTGAAAGGAGAGCTGTATCTCTCTCCCTTTTACAAGGGCTTGCAGTGATAGGACAAGGAGTAAGGGCTTTAAGCTGAAAGAGTATAGAATTAGGGTAGATGTAAGGAAGAAATTCTTCACCTCGAGGGTGGTGAGGAACTGGCCCAGGTTGCCCAGTAAAGTCACAGATGCTCCATCCCTGGAGGTGGTCAAGATCAGATTGGATGGGCTTTGAGCACCCTGATCTTGTGGGAGGTGTCCGTGCCCATGGCAGGTTGTTGGAACTGAGTGATCTTTAAGGTCTCTTCCAACCCAAACCACTCTATGATTCCATTTTTGAGTTGCATTTTACCTTGTCAGTGACTGTAACATTCACATTAGCAGCTCCCCAAGCCCTCTCACCTTTCCAATTTAAATAAAACTAGAACAACAGCAATGCTGGAATGAAAGGATGCTGCTGTCAGTCTTCCTGGATCACACTTTTCTGTCAAGGAGCAGATAACCATCCTGGTCAAACCTCAACCTTCCTCCATTCCTAAGCCTAAGGTCACTTTTTTTTTTTTTGAAAAATCCAAGGAAATCTTTGCAATCCAGCACACCTGGACTCAGGCTTTTTGTAAGGAATGTATTTTATATTAATATTACACTTTTTCAGGGACTTCTTGCCCCTAGGAATTCTTGTTGAGGCCAAGAATTTATTAAGTACTTTAAAAAAAGAGACATTTATCCCCATAGGAAGGATATCCAGGGGAATAGTCAGCATACGCAAGACAACAGGCTTCCAGAAAGGGTATAAACTCAGTCAAACGCTAATAAACAGAAAGCTGCTTTCAGTCTTTACTGCTTCTTTTCTACCACGCCTGCTGATAGGAGGTAAAAGCTTTCATTCGGGGAATTGGGACAGATGACTATTGCTCCTAAAAAGAAGGAACACTGGTTTTTGTTCGAAATTTAGACAATGTCAGAAACATTTGCAGATAAAATTTACCCTGCTGAAAGTAATAAAAACTTTGCCTTAGGGATAGTAAAAATCACAGAATTGGGGAGTGGCTGAGGCTGGGGGGCAGCTCTGGAGGTCACCACATCCCCACTCAAAGCAGGGTCACATACAGCAGGTTGCCCAGGACCATGTCCCATTGGGCTTTGAACATCTGCAATCATGGGGACACCACAACCTCTCTGGGCAACCTATTTCGGTGTTCAACCACCCTTAGAGTAAGAAAGCTACTTCTTAGGTTTAAGTGGAATTTTCTATAATTAGGTTTGTGCCCATTGCCTCTTGTTCTGTCACTGGGCACCACTGAGTGGAGTATGGTTGTGTAAACTTCCTCCGTCAGGTATTTATACACACAGATATCATCCCCCCGAGCCTCCTTTTCTCCAGGCTGAATAGTCCCACCTCTTTCAGCCTCTCCGCATGTATCAGATGCTGCAGTCCCATTATCATCTTTTGGTCCTTCACTGGACTCGCTCCAGCATGTCCATGTGGGGAGCCCAGCACTGGACCCAGACCTCCATATGTGTCTCACCAGTATGAACAGAGAGGCAGGAACACTTCTGTTGACGTGCTGGTGATGCTCTGCCTGAAGCATTGCAGGAGACCTGTGGCCTTCTTTGCCCCAGGAGGCAAGCTGCTGGCTTATGTTCAACTTAATGTCCACCAGGACCCCCAGGTCTTCTCTGCAGAGTTACTTTCCAGCTGGTCAGCACCCAGCCTGTTCTGGTGCCTGAGGTTATTCCTCCCCAAGCACAGGGTTCTTCATTTGTTGGCCCATTTCTCCAGCCTGCCAAGGTTTCTCTGAAGGGCAGCACAACCATCTGGTGTACTTCCACTTCTCCCAGTTTTGTATTGCCTGTGAAACGTCTGTCCCCTCTTTTCCCTGAAGTTCCCAGCATCCCATATACCTTCATTTTTCATCAAGGAGGGACACTCTTAATGTGGCTTTCAGCAAACCATTTCTCAGGCTCTGCAGCCCTTGTTCCTCCCACGGACTCATCAGTGTTCCCATGTTTCATCACCCCAGGTCCTCTGAGCTCTGATGTACCTGTCTGATGGAAAGAGAAAACAAGAAAAAGAAAGTGCAAGGGCTGTGTAAGCAGAGAGGGAATTTGAAGAGTACCTCTAATTAAATTACTGGTGAACAAAGCCAAACACCTTTACAAAATGAAAATATCATCTGTGAAGCTGGCACTGAATCCAGCTTCTAAAATTAGTCTAGAGAGGAAAGACTGATAGATAAAAAAAACATCAGCCAAGGAAAAGCTATTAATTGCCGGGGCAGACGGCTGTTTTGTCTGCACTGTATGTGTTAACTGTGGTTAGAGATAGGTAGAGTTGGATTAAGGGTACCAGAGGAGTTGTGAACCACTATCCTTGAATTGAGATCCCAGGAGAACCAAAAGTCTTGGAGGGGAATTAATAGCAACAAAAGGCCTTTCAGCCTGCTGAGCTGCCCGCTGCTTTGATGAGGCTTAGGAAAACCAAGGACAATCACAATTAAGATTGAAGATGCAACCATGGAAGGTGATCTCTTTTGCACAGCATTCAGCTAAGTACCTTCTTGGACCATGATTCCCAAAACCTGGCCATGGATAAGCTGATGTTCTCCTCTAGTATTTGGCAGTGCACCTGCTTCCAGCAACATGGCTAAGGAGCACCAGGGTAGTGACTTGTCTGTCAAAGCTAACGCTAAGAAAGGAAATAAATGGACTGCTGTCATATTTTACTAATTTATTATTATTATTTTTCCCAGCCTGGAAATGGGAAGAAGAGCTGACTATTCACTGCTCTGACTCTTCATGGACCCCTTCATCACTAGGGTCAGCATTAATTCAGGTTTCCTGAAGCAGCATTAGTCTTAGATCTAACCATTAATTAAGGGTAGGATGTGTTTGCCCTGTGTTTTCCAAAGATACTGCTGAAGTTTTGGCCTGTATGAATGACCCTGAGCTAAAGCTTGTTGCTGACCTGCTCTTTACAGGTAGACCGTGCTGAAGGGACCAACATCAGCAGTACCAGGTCAGTGGCGTAGACTCATAGCCTCTCCTTGTAGCTTCTGGCCAGAGCAACTGAAAATGAGCTGCTTCTTCCCTCAGGCAGAGTATGTCAGCACTCGGTAAATGCTAAGCTACGGGCTGGTCCACACCACAGTCACGCTGCAATACCTGTTCTTCAGGGTGAGGAGCGACATTGCAAGCCCTCTCAGTGAATGATTCCATTTACCGTAACCAAAGGATGAAACCTATATAATAACCTTCCTACAGGTCATTAACTGAAGATAAATGCCATGCAATTATGAATATATCTGATATTTATTATAATGGCAGTAATCATAATGAATTAAGTCAGTGTTTAGGTGAGTTATTTCAATAGGTAATGCAGTGTAAGTTAAATTTTCCTTAACCGAATTTGTTTTAGAGCCCATAACTTTATCTTTAATGCATGATATATCACTTAATGACAGCTTTTGGCTGTGCATTAGTTGATACAATATTTCTTCCAGATAATTTTCCTAGTAAAGGAAATAGAGCACTTCTATACAATTTCAAGCCAGCTCTTGAAAGAGGGTTTGAGATTAATAGAATATGTATGTATTTATCTACAATGGAGGTTAAGGTGAGTATTAGAGGCATTCTCCCAGCAATGCCTCTGCTTACATGTGGTCAAGGACCAGTGGATTAATGACCATGGCTGTATAATTGGGCTGAAGATAAATCTTCATCATTGTCACTGGTAGTGGTGCTTATATGTTCTTTGCTGAAATACAACCACCACGGAGTGAAACCGTGAGGATGATCTTATGTCTAACACATATTAGGAGAGCCTGAGAGCAGAACACGGTTGAATGACCTTCAGAAAACAGAAGTTGTTCAAGATTAGTACCCTTATTCACTGCTATCTTCAGTGTAATTAAGCTGTGATCAAAAGGGACATCAAAAAGTTGTATAACACTTAAAGTATTATCGTTCTAAAAATGACTTCTCTTGCTGACACCTGAACTTTGGTGAGACAGGCCACAAACACCAGCTAGGAGTTAGGTATGTTATGGAATTGAAAATTAACACATAAAACTGAGAGTCTCCAAAGCATAATGAAAAGGATATTTGGGGTGCACAGAAGGTGCAGAGCAAGGGCTTCAAAAGTCCTTGGAGGACCTTTCTTGAACTGCGTAGAGAAGGAAAGTCACTTTTTTTCTGTCTCCTGCATACCAATACTTCAAAGTACTGATTTTGTTGAACATTTTCTAATACACTTCAATTTCTTCCTTATCAAGAAAGAAACGTAGCTTAAAAGGACTACTCAGCTGCAAATGTCTTCTTATGAAGAGATTTAAAATTTAATCTTTTTGGAGGAAAAAAATAAACATTTTCAGTCTCTGAAGTTGCTTTTTAAGTCTGAATGTTGGACCTCCAAATGAAACTAGTGGAGCTAGGATTTGTACTTACTGGTGAGCAGCAAGTGCCAGCAAGGTAATGCATTTTGTTAGGCCCTGATGACAAGAACAATCTATTAGGAAAGCCAGGAAGGTCAAATGTGACATAATGAAACCTCCCAGCATGTTGTATTTTTGCAGCCGTAGTGCTCCTTTCTGCTTCTGTGCCAGGGATCAGAGCTGTGGTGCTGTGCCCGGCAGGGGTGATGCTCGTGTCAGGTATTCAGAGATGTCGTCAGCCAAGCTAGACTCCACAGGGAACTGCAAGTCCTCTTTCCATAGGGTCTAATGAATAATAGATATGATGATGAATGTGCTTTGAGGTGACCAGCCTCTGTGTTGGGTTTAGCTGTTTTACCTGTTTGTTTGACTGCCTGCACGGTGTCCTCTGACACTCTCTGCTTTGGGCAGGTGGGGTGCTGCGACTGGATTTTGTGCCTGTGAGCTGCTCTTCTTTCCCTGTACTTGCACTTTCAAGATATTTCAAAGCTTTTTCAGAAGGCAATTACAGCATCTTGCCACTAATTTGTGTAAGTTCATACAAAGATCCTGATACCATTATGCCTTTATGAAATAATGCAAGTCTGGCACGGGAAGTTTATTTCATTAAAAAACCTGCATGGGCAATGCCACAAAGAACTTCTGCATGGCTCGAGTTCCCTTTTGACTCTTCTGCAGAACCATGGTCTCAATACAGCCCTGGACTCAGCTGATCTATAGGCTTAGCAGGAAGGGTTCATGTTGTGATGTAGCTATGCTTTCAGCTTGGAGTCAGACCTAGTTTATCAGGGCGCTGATGACTCTGCACTAGCCCTGCTGGTCGCTGGAGTCGTATATACAAACAAGGTTATATTTCTATATAAAGGCCACTGGTGACTGTGGCAGTGGTCTGCACTGCTTCTCTTCAAAATGCTTCTTCACAAGTAATTCCTTTACAAAAATCTCCCTACCTTTTTACCTGAAATCTTTTCTGAAGCGACCAAGGAGGTTTCTACAGTGTGGCCCACCATAGCGGTCAGGTTCTTGCTAGGACACCTGGTCGACTTTGGGTATAAAAATTATGTTGACTGGATGGTAAAACAAAAGAATAGTTTTTAACAGTGTAAAAGATTTTGAGTTTGCTGCCAGCCGGAGCTCAGCATGTTTAATTAACATGTGTGAGCTTGAAGGAGGCTAATCTTTGATGCTGAGGCTAATTTTTGCTGGTTTATTAGATAATATGGTAAAAGACAGATTGAGACTCCTCTTTTCCCATTTTCTTTTCCTTGTCACCAGCAGTAGGAGGGGGAGATAAAATCCCTTCACATGAAATCATCTTAATGAAGGACCAGAATTAGTAAAATTAACCGGAGGCACAGCTGTACACCTCACTGCGCACACCCAGGTCTCACTCTCCATTTTCTCACCAAGGATATTTCCAGAATGACTGCTTGGGCTAAAGTTCATAATTAAAGCTTTAAATCTTGGCTCACTGCTAAATTCGCCTGTGCATAGAGAGACAGTAGGAGGGAAAAGGAGGAGAGTCTATCTCCCTCACGGGAAGCCTTGTTTACTAGTATTTTGTAGGTTTTCTTATGTTGGTGATACTTATCAGCCTTGCAAAGAGACAGGCACTGAGATCACCCCTATATGGAGATTTTTGGGTACCTGATAACCGCTGGCACTGCTGGCTGGTTTCACTTTTGCAGCAAAGCCCTGCAATACAGAAATATCGGTTGAGCCAGATGTCTTCGCCCAGGGTTCCCACACAAGCAACGAGATGGGGGGGAGTGTGATCAGGGACATCCTGTTGCCACAAAACATGGGTGAAAGCTTCCAAGTGAAGCACTGCTGTGCAGTGAATCATCTTCGCTGCTGTTCTTGCAGCATTGCCCTGGAAAGAGCAGGATAGCAGTGGATCTCCCAGAACCTCAGCCCTTAGGAGGTCGAGGGATATTCATGAACAAGTGCAGTTTAATTCCAACAAGTAATCCGCTGCCTGTAATTAATAGCTGCAGTTGCACATGTTTTCAGCACAAAACTGGTGAGCAAATCCCTGCTTTTTTGATTTAGCAGTGTCTACAGGGGCTGGATGGAGCACGGCTCCTGCCAGGGGTGGCTCCCGATGCCCATTGTGTCCCCAGTAGCAGGCAGAGCTCTCACACAGCCCTCTGATTCCTCCTCTGGAAGGATCTCATCACATCCCAGTTATTAACAAAAGGAAGTACTGCAGTGAATATTAGCAGGTAGTATTTACCATATTTGAGGGTATAATTCACTTTTCGATTTTTTTTAGATTTTCTTCTCAGAGGAAAAGGCATAACTAATTTACCCGAAACTGTGATACTTGCTCGCACACTTCTGATGGGATTGCTTGTATGCAAATCTCTCCTTATCATTTGCCCATAATCTGTCTAAATGTGGCAGAATAAGGTTTTATTAATAATGTTTATTTGCCCATGGCATGGGTCTGAGTCACTGCTTGCAGTACAAAAAGCAAGACAAAGCTGTAGAGCGCGTCTATTAATAAACATGATAAATCCATACCTTTATGAGTAAAAGTTGCATGTCTCTGCTGAAGAGACAGCCCTTTGTTGAAACAGTGATTTATTGCTATTAAAATTCTGTGATTAGCCAAGCTTGGAAAGCAGACCCAGAAAATCTCACGGCTGCCTACTCGCATGATGAGTTTCACCAAGCACAGAAATGCAGGAACATTTTATCAAGTCAGAACCTCAGAGGAAAACATTTAATTCCAAGGTCAGTTCCTGATGATGCAGTTGTGGATTTTCAGTTGCAAAATTACTACATAGTTTATAATGAAGTTTACTTTTAAAATGCAAAAATATTCACACATACCCCCAAAGAAGTCAGAAGAAATGCTATGATAAAGCCAAGGGATATGGAGTCAATCAGCCATCTGTTGTGCACTGCGGTTTCTAATGATCAAGGTGAAAACTTTGGTAGGCTGTAAAAATAGAGAATTACAACATCCAGTCTCCCTGCAGTAGATACTTTAAGTACAGTCAGTGTGAGACAATATATGCTGGAATTACCACTGAGTTCAGTCATGTCATGAACTGATCTGAATACCTAATGGCCATGGTGGGACATGCACTCAGGAGACATTATTTGTGGGTGCACCAAGTAGGGCTCTATAGTGAAGATGAGTTTTGGAAGGGAAGGGAGAATCCCTGTGAAAGCTGTCCTTCACCACAGAGTCCTGAGGTGTGCCATGCACTTTCTGCTCATCTTTATGTACATTAGTAAATGAACTTTATTTGGAGTGGGTCCTTTAGGTGACTGCCCTCCCTCTGCTGGCTCTTTTTACCTGAAAAAAGGGATAATACGAGCCCATCAAACTCCTCATCTAATTAAAATTCAGTGAAGCCTCTTTGGGTGGCTACTTTCACAGTCTCACTTAATGGGCTTCAAAGGCAATGTTTTCTTTACTTTTCCTCCTAAAGGATATTTTCCTCGTTGCCTGTGCTGACTCAGAAGCAGATGTGTGTTTTTTACAAAGAGCTCCATTTCAAATCACTTGTTCTTGCTGTGTCTTCTCACCAGGGCTGAGCTCATCATTACGATTCCTTCTTTTGAGATAGTCACTGAGATGATTTAGCCTTAGAGGAGTGAGGCTTCGGTGGAAGGAACCAGGGCTTATTGGTTCATAACGAGCAACATGCTTTTGTCTTCCCCATCACACTTACGAAGGAGCAGGGAGATACAAGCTAAGCAGTAATTACCCGTATACAAGGCCAGACAAGAAGTGGAGGACATATTTTATGCAAAGATGCAGGTACTGTTCACTTAGACAGTGACAGATCTGGGAGCCTGCATTCATTTGAGATGCTGCAGGTTTTGAGGTCAAGGTCAGCAGGTGTGGTTTGGGTCAGATTTCATGATCATAACTGATTAAATCCTGCTAGGCAGCTGCCAGCCGGAATCCTGCAAGAGGATGAGCCTTGTGCCAACTTCTCTGCTTGAAAGCAGATTGTGAAGCATAAATGTGAACCACAGCTCTGTCATAGATTCAGCCCATTTCATGGGGTTCGGCTCCAGCCGCTGGGAGAGGTTGCAGTCATGGGATGCTGGGCCCACCATCTGCCCCATCGCCCGACAAATAACAAACTGCTACCAGTGCAGCCCATGCTATTCAAAAGGCTGGCAGCCTGGGGCTCTACAGCATCCATAACCTTATTGCAGGAGCCTCATCTGTGTCTACTGGAGGTACAAATCAAGATCAGGGGGAACTGCATTGCCTGTCTGCCCCTCCCTTCTCCACTACCTGCTGAACCTGCTGGCAAGCATCTTCCAAGTGGAAGAGCAGTTAGGAGACCTCAGAGGTGTTAAAGAATTTAGGTCTTAGGCAGAGCAGAGTGGCCCAGATTACTGCAGCAGGAGCAACCACAGCAGGAGGCCAACAATTATCTGCTTAATTTGTCTCGGGCACAAGCAAACAAGTGTGGGCTCCTGGCCAGGCAGGGAGCATCTCACAGCTGGCACAGCCACCCCAGCCTAACCCGCTGGAGGGTGAAAGATGGGGGAGCTGAGGGTTACCACACTGCAGGGTTGCTGGGCAGAGGCTGTATCGGTCCCACTGCTTTTGGGCTGATGTATCCTGGGGCTCGGGTGAGGTCTGTAACACAGCACGTAACAGGGTAATCCTGAAACTCTTTGCTCACGGTAACAGCTGAGGAAGGATGCTGTGCTGGAAGAAAGAGAGGCAATTGCTGTTTGATCAGTGCAATGCTCCAGGCTCTCATCCCCACCTTCTGCTTTGGTTTCAATGTTGTTTCTCCCAACACCCTCCTACATGGGTGAAATCAGGCTGAGGCCATCAAACAGTGCAGTCTCACTGTTTGCCTCTCTGCTCTGATCATTTCTGTCACGCTCCTCAGCGTGTCCTGTGCATACCCCTTCACAGATTCCAAGACATATAGCACTTAGAATTCAAGTCTTATCCCAGGGTGTGATGAGATGGACAGGAGCCTTTCCGTTTCTTTCAGTGTGGAAAAGCATCCTTCAAGTGCAGCATCCTAAGAACTTAGCACCACAGTGCCAAGCACTGTTTGAAAAGCCCGAAAGACATTAGATTAAAGTCAGATGCCCCAGGAACAAAGAGAGGCAAATGATTGTACTACTGCTTCAAAAGGAGATGATTCTACAGTGAATTAACTGGTTTTCAGGAGATAGCTGATCGTTTTTTAATATACCCATAAAAGCGTTGCATTGCAAAGGCCCTGAAATATATCCAGAGTTCATGAGAGAAAAAGGCTGCCCAGTGTGGGGTTTGCGGTCGAACTGCGAATCGCAACCACCATGCAGAAATGCAGCAGGGCCCTGCAGCACAAGAAAGGCTTTGGGTTGGGAGCGATGCTCAGACCCATCTGTGTGCCCTGAGCTTTCTCCCAGTCTGCAGCGTGGTTGTATTTAGTGGCAGAACACCAGCTTCATGGCCAGCAAGCAGCCTGTGGCCAGCGGGCATGGTAGGTGCTTGCAGGAAAGCAGAGTTGATTTACCAGTTTTCTAGTGAGTAGCATTAATTTGGACACAGAAAATCCCCCCTGAAATCCATCAGTTATCTGGCATGTGGGCCAGGGAACTAGTTTGCCGGGCAGCAGAGCAGCCAAGAGTAAGGAAGTCTCCAAGCAGCTCCGTGCAGCCCTGCAGAATTACAGTACAGGCAATCTCCCAACCAAAAGCCTTAATGATGGAGCTGCTTTTTTAATGGTCCCCTGTACAGCTGTTAGTCCTTAAAGAGGATTTACATTACAGCCAGCTGCTATGAAGATATTTTATTGTTATAGTAAATACAGTGAGAGAAATGGTGGCTCTTAGTCTTCTCGTTGCTTGTGTTTTCCTGCCCCATAATTCACAACCCTTTGTGTCAGAGGCTAAAATCTACCCCGGTTTATGCTCTGAGGTTGTTTCCCTGTACTCCTACTCGGCCAAACGGAAACCACCTTAGCTGCTTCCTTCCCACTGGCTTCCCAGGGCTCCTGCGTCTGGGCAGGTGGCTGAGGGACAGGGGAGTTTCTGGGAGCAGAAAGGCTGCAAAGGAAACTGTGAAACACACAAAAGCAGTGACTTGCACAGCGATCGGTTAGGCAGGAGCCAGAGGGAGCACGAGAAATGCCGCAGTAACAGGCAGAGGCGATTTTTTTACAAAGTACCTCTAGAGAGGGCGTGTGCAACAGCTTGAACTCCTGTCTTCTTGCTTCGTTTTGCTTTGTGGGTGGGTGAGGGCTCAGTCTTTCCACTGCATTTGCCCGGGGGAGACAAGAGGATGCCTCATTACATGGGTATGTGCCGAGGCACAACTTACCACATGCATCACATCCAGTCTCAGAGGTGCCGCCTGCCAATATGAAAGAACTGTGAGGATACTAACAGCAACGCAGCAGCATGTGGGCTTTTCTCCCTGCCCGGCTTCTGTGGCCATCATTTGGCACCTCAGCCAGGAAGCTTGGCCCAGAGTGCTTAGTGATGCGTGATGGGAAGCAGAGGGAGGGCCTGTAGGTATTCCTCTTCCCCAGGGGGGTATATGCAGAGACCACGGGACTGGGACCACTGCACAAGGCTGGTGCCAAGCCGGCAGCTCAGTCTGGCACTGGAGGACTTGACGAATGACCCACAGACACTGCACAGCTGAGAAGAGGCTGAGAACAGAAGCAGAGCTGCAGAAAAGTGTATGCTGTGTCTGCCCACTGAGGTGTGAGCCATTAGAATTACACAGGATGTTATTTTCCCTCTTGCAAGTCATGCCTGAAATCTGGTCTCATAAATGAGCTTGTTTTTATTAGAGGGAACTTGCCTTTACTAGGTTATAAATCTGAATGGAAATGCTAATTTTATTGCCCTGCATCTAGAGGATAGCAGAAACACAAATATTACAATCCAGAGAGCGTGGCCAAAAGCACAGACACCGCATCCGAGTGTGTTCCTGAGGAATTTCAAGCAGGACACAAGGGCTGCCTCCTCCCTCCCTCTCTCCCTGGTCAGCTGCTTTAGAGCTGGCCCAGGCAAGCCAGTACCTGCCTGGCTCAGCTCACAGCAAAAGTCAGACTTAAATGGTAATGAAGAATCGCTATTCTTAGGCGGTGTGATCCCATAGTTTAGGAATTTTTTGGAAATTCCTATGGCAGTTGCTCAGGGTCCAGGTTATGGCAACAGGGCAGGTTGTCTTCCACATGTCTCTGCTGCAGCAGGATCTGCTGTAGCTTCTCCAGCTGCTGTGTATGAGCCTGCCCTGAGCACCATCCTGCTGTGGGGAACGAGCCCAGCAAGGCTCTGGAGGTGGCTGGTGGCATTGGGTTCCTTGCAGCTCTCTGATGAGTTGTTTCCTCATGCAAAAATTAAATTACTCACCTCCTAAATTATTTGTTTTGAATATTTTCTTTGGTGCAGAGCCGTGGTGGAAAGTCTTTAGCTTTATAAGCAAACAAGAAAATGATGTGATGTCAGGGCACTGTGAATAACCCAGACTTGCACAGAATAAAAGTTCTTGGAGGTGCCTCACCTACCTTGCTGAGAGAAGTGATTTCAAATGTAGTGGATTACTCTGTCCTGTGTGCTCACATTACAGCTGAATCTACGCTAGAAGCTCTTCCTATGAAAGCAATAAGATTTAAGAGTTTAAATGTTTTTGGCCAACACTTCTTTACTGGCAAAAGAAATTTTATGCTGGCATAGCTGCATTCACATGGCTTTTGCTGGAGTAGAAATGTCATGAAAAAATGGTCTCCCTAAGGAGCATTGCTGTGCTGGCAGAACTTTTATCTATAACTCAGTCCTGGAGATAATTTGTGACTGTGACTATAGTCAGGGTGTTCTTGCTGGTGTAGCTTATGTAATTTCTTTGAATAAACTAAGCCATCATTTTAGAGTTACCTTGGCAAAGCTTTTCAGTGCAGACAGGTCCTATGTGTTGATTAAGAACAGACACACGGGCACTCAAGACAAGCATTAGGAAGGTATTTTTGTGATGAATGCTAAGGGCACTGACTAACTCTCCACTGGCAACTGTTAAAGCTGTGAAGTGTGCTGAGCCTCCTGCTTGGCAGGTTCCTCAGCAGATGCTGCAGATGGAAGGAAGGAACAGAGTTGTTCAGTTGCTTTCACCACTGACCAGGGCACAAACCAGAGTGCTGGATTGCCCCATAAGGAAAGTGGCTCACCCATTAAACACGGTACAGATTTGTAGTTGCTCTTTCTCTTGGTAATTATGTCCAAGGCCGGTTTAAAGAAATAGCTTATTGAAGTGACACTGGTTCTTTTGATATTAACTTGGCGGAAATAAAAAATTGATGTAATCACTGCAAACATGAGCTAAGATATGGCTCTGAGCAAGGGCACGGTGTTGTCAAACTCCAAAAGCAGCCTGAGGACCATGGCTCTAAGGTTAGGGGCTGGCTGCAGGTTTGTGATGGCCTGATCCTATGATTTTCAATGATACAAAAGTGCCTTAGATGTTATGACCAAGAGAACTTGTTGCTGCTGAGTTGCATATGCTGGTATTGCTCTCTTGCGCGCAGAGCTGTGGCAGCTCTCACACGGTGTGCCTGGCTGGCACGTGTGCACTCGCTGTAGTCCCACGTGGCCAGCGGGCTCTGGAGGCACAGCATGGTCACGTGGGAAAGCCTGGGTGAGCAAATTAGATGAAAATCTGTTCATCTGTTGATTCAAGGGAAACGGGTACCTTGTGGTGCTGCAGTGATGTTGTACTGAGCTGCAGTATGTGTCACTCAGCTACTCTAACGGTTTGATCTTCTTTCTGGCAATGTAACAGGATGCACTTGATGCATGTTTCAAAGCTGTTTTCTCGGTGAGGAAGGCCATGTTTTTCCTACTGCTATGCCCCTTACATTTCAGAGATGTGCCTCGATTCAAGGGATGTTAGTTAGTCTAGCTGCCACACCTCAATTGGTCTTATAGGGCACTTCTTTTCTTGTTTTGAAGATGGATGCAATGATCTTATGTGCTGAAATTAGCCAGGATCTGAACATCCTAGAGATCATCTACCACTACAGTTCAGTTACCAACCCCAGAAACCTGGGAGAAGTGATTTATACTTAGATTTAGAGACCATGTGTAGCTTCTCGTCCAGAGGCGTGCTTAACCCGCCTCCTTCCCCATCTGCACTTCAAATGTTTCAGAATGTAAAACTGTGTGGAGCAGGATCTTCTCCCCAAGACAGTCCTGAAAGCCAGCTTAAATTATGGTCCTTGTGTGAAAAATGAGTCACTAAGAACCAACCACAACACGCTCTACCTTCTTTGGGTAGTTTTAAGCCAAGTTTTCATACTAGGATTTTTTTTCTTAACTTAAACCAGAGATTTAATATGCACTTGCTAAAATGTTTTCCCTTTAAAAGGCTGTTTATCCTCATCCCTGCACTTTAAATATACTGTGTTTGAGGGGAGAGGGTTGGATGTCACTGTATCCGCCAGGCTGAGTACGGCAGGGGACAGGTGAAGTAACTCCTCCAGCCTCACAGGCAGGAAGACTTGTGGTCCCCAAGTCTCATCTCCTACTGGCCTATTCCATGTGCTCACCACTGGGCCACATCATCCGTGCATCCAAAACGTCTCTCGGGGGCGGATGCTTCTCCAAGTTCAGCCGTCTGTTCTCAGCCCTTGTTGGCATAGAAACACCCTTTCCAATTAACCTTCTGCAAAATACACACATACAGAAATATTCCACAAACAAATTATCTACTTTCTTTCCCTTCCCTCCTTCCCTCCTTCTCCCTCTTTCTCTCTCTCTGTTTCTCTGTCTCTTTCTCTTTCTCTCTCTCTTTCTCTTTCTCTCTCTCTTTCTCTCCCTCTCTCTTTCTCTCTCTCTCTCTCTCGCTCTCCTTTTTTCATTTCAGTCTGAAGTGTGAATATGGGTCTTTTTAATTTTGGAGCATTTTAGGCTCTCTGCAGATTGTTGCCAGGCTGTGTAGCTGCTCCCTACTGATAGTAACAGGCAGACAAAATACTAAGCAATCAAATTTCCCCTCTCATTCAGCCTTGTCACCGCATGTTTTAGAGAAGAGAATGAGTTGGGCCTAATAATTATGTAAATTGCTCAAAGCAGGAAACAATCAGGATTAGTAAACCCAATGCTTTTGAAAGGTTAGGACAGATCCACCCGAATTGTTGCCAACTCCCCCATCGTACTGGAAAGAGTGAGTCCTGCATACCTGTGTCACTGCCCATCAGCGCCAGACTCTTGATGGGCTCACACTGCCTTTGCCAAAGCTGGAGGAGAAAGTGTCCTGGGCCAGCCTCATCCCTTGCTGAGACTGCAAAATTCAGAAGTCAGGAAGGCAGTCCTCAGACAACCCACCTCCTCTTCTCCTCCAGTGTACTGCACATCCTGGTAGAAAAGCGCTCAGCGCCAGAGGCTTGGCCTGAAACACATCGAGGGCTCCCACTGATGAGCGAAGATGCTTTACTGGAGGGAAGGGAGCAGATGAACACTTTATCCTTCACCCCAGCATCACACAGACTTGTTTTTTCCTGTATTGCATTAGTCTCACTGAACCCCCTTTTCAGATTAAGACTATTTCTGTTCCCGGGATGGATCTGGCCACAAGCAATGCCCTTAAGATTCACAAAAATTGAACCAGCAGAGCTAAAGTTTAAAACAAGTTTTGCTGATCGTTCCTATGATAACAACATCTTAACTACGTAGTATCCATATGTGCCTTTGGCTTGAAGAAAAGAAATACTAAGAAAAGATTTGCCAGAGGGATATCGAAAACAAGTACATTCTTCTTTTTGCTCCTGTGAAGGCTCAGGGAGACCCGTGGTGTGCCTAAAAGGTAGAACGGTGGAAAAGGTCAGTGAAGAACTTGCCTGCAGCATGAAAACTAAAGACGCCTGCAAAGAATTTGATTTCAATACATTGTTTCCTGGTGTTGCTTATAAAAGAAAATATGTGCATCCAATGTGGCTGGTTACTGACTGAGAAAACATGGTGCATGCCGCGCTTGGCGTCCCTGCCCAATTAACTAGAAGAAAACAGGATGTGTGGTAGCTTGTATGGCATGAGGAACTAGAAATACCACCAAGGTGATGCCAAGATGCAATACACAGAGTGAGTGGTAAGTATTTTTAACCCAAGTACTTACAGACAGAATGCTGACAGTCTGTGGTGCCCACAGAGGGGTGTGAAATTACAGCCCACCATGGAGGTACGACGACATTCCAGCGTGCTGCCATTTTCATTATGGTCCTTGTCAGAAAGATGGATACAGGTGCTGTGTACTGTTCTTGGTATTAAAATAAGAAAGGGACCTTTTTTTTTCTCATCTTCTGTTCTCATCTCGGCATTAGCTATCAGAGTGAGCCATCAGTCAGACGGCATTGCTGATAGATCTTCATTTTCACTGTGTGCTTTCACTCACTTTTGTGACAAAGATTACCAGACTAGAAAATAGCGTGCCATTAATCCATTCCGCTGGCAATATTAGGACTAAAATGGAAAAGGGAAAATGGCACAAAATGTGCTTCTCCAATGAACAAAGATAGCATGAGGGAATGAAACAGCTCAAACTGAAGCAAAGTTTGGCTGCGAGGTAAAATCCAAGTAATCCGTCCCGTGCTGCGTTCACTTGCAGCCTTGCCGTTTGGATCCGTCATATGGAGTCTTGGCTCTGTGGTGCTTGTACAATATCCAGCATGATAGGGTGCCAATCCAGGCTGTGCCCAAGGTGCAACTGCACTGTAAATGCTGAAAATAGATCCAGACTAACATTTCAAAGCAGATACGCCTGTGACCCGATGGGGCTGGAGCATCTAATATACCCATAAAATGCCTTCTGACAGGGTGTGAAGGGTGTATGACTACTGATTGTGATTTTTCTTCCCCGTTTCCACCAGGTGCTTTCTTTTTAGCAAAGTTATCTGTGTTTCCTCACTTCCATCTCTTCCAAAGTTTCATAAGATGGAAAGAACAGCATCAAAGTGTAGTGTCTTTCCAGCACAAGGAGCATTGCAGCCAGCAGCTCTAGTTAGGTACTACACGAACTCAGTGTGTTTATGGCACGTGGATGAAGTAGATAAAAGCTGCACTGCAGCATCCTCAGCAAATGTTATGTCCATCTGCCTTCATGCCTCACCTAGAAAGGTTGGAATCACGTTTAGCAGGCTGACAGAGAGAGGCTGTTGGCAAGGGCTGGAATAAGGCTCAGGCAGAGCAGGACATGTCAACCATTGTCAACACACCCTTTCCTTGTGAAGTCTGAAGCAAAGAGTTTTAGAGCTATAAAATGTCATGAGGCCAGCCTCACATTAGCCTGTCACATCAGCTTCCTGATGGTGCTCATCTCTTCTCGTCTTTCTGATGTCACAGGTCATTTCTGCTAAATCATTCCTCTAAAGACATAAAATGTTTATTCTAAAAGGTAGAGGGACTGTAAACTTTTGAAGAGAGATTTTAATCCTTGGCACTCAAATCAAAAGGTATGTAATCCAAGGCATCTTAGGTCCTCCTCTTGAGGTCCAGGCAGAGTTAAAATATGGACTCTAAATCCCTAAACAGCAAAAGACTCGCTTCCCTCTGAAGAACTTTCTGCCCATTCACATTCATACTGCTGTATCCATGTCTCCCTCCTACTGCTTTTATAAACAGCAATGAGGGATTAATATTGCTGTCAAATAATAAATTATCGCTATATTTACAGGGGGAAAAAACCCTTTGTTACAGGCAATGAGTAATGCCATTGCATTGCAATATACACGTCTGAGAGAGAGAGAAGCATGGCTGAGATATCCACATGTGAGCAGCCCTAAACTACGGGATAAGATGTGAATGCAGCCTAGATGTTCTTCTGTGACTGGATTGGGATCTTTAGCCCTGGAAATCAAAAGGCATCCAGCCCTGAGGACCGTGGCTGCTGGTCCTCCTTCTCTACTGCTTCCTGCCTTGTGCTGCCTCCTCAGCCAGTGGAAGTCCACAGAATTCAGTCAGGAAACACTAGAAAAATCAAAGAAGTCTTTACTATGGTTTGCTCATCTGGCTATCTCCTTTGCTATCTGTTGAATCATAAATACTGGGCAATTTATGGCTTACATTGTCTTCTGCCACTCCAGGAAGAGATGCTTCCCAGCGATCCTTAAACAGCAGTGTTGTCCACCCTGTCTGTACCCAGCCCCAGCCCCAGCCTTGCCCCATCAGCATCCAAAGTACTGCTGGGTGGGGGCTGCTCCCAGCAGGCCTGGCTGGAGGAGAGAAGGTGCACTAGTGTCCTTAACACATTCCCTTTCCGGATCATTGGAAGCTGCCTCAGGAGCTAGAGTGACGTCCAGAGCTGCAAACTGGGCGACAGGCGCTCTAACCCAGATACTCTATGTGAAAGCTGAGTTGACTCGCTCAAGTCTGTACATCTGTCATGTCCATCTTCCTCTTGCCGCTCCATTTCCCTGCACTGCAGGAGAACCAGGGGTGCTCAAATGGGGACAGGATTTTTTGGCAAAGGCTGCAAAGCCAAAAACCTGATGCATTTTTTCTACACAAGGTAAGCAGGCCAACCTAGAAACAGGAGAGGGCAATGCAAGTTATGTGTATTTTCCTATTTCTAGCCCTCTTTGTGTCAAAACTCAGCCCATTAAATGAGCTGTCAGACACCTTTCTCATTTGCAGAGCCTTCCTCCAAAGCTGAATCTCTGCTTACTCATGGACATGGCTGTTTCCTTCCATCTCTGCACCTACCTAAATGTATTTTGGAACTTTACCCTCTGGAGTCCAATTCTGAAGTCCAATTTTTTTCTTTTCTTCAGTGACCTTTGCATCAACCCCTAGGATGGTATGGTCTCAGAGAAAGAAGTTTGGGCTCCATTCTTTATTTTAATGGATATACACTGCAGCAATTTTCTAAACTTTGCTTTTTTTAAAACATGGGATGATGTATCCGCATACCTTGCTTACACAAAATCAGCCATTATGATCCATTAGCATGTTACCAGAGTGACGACTGAAGATCTTGATCTTGTGTCACTTCTTATTTCCAGGCTGACCTACAAGCTTCTCTAGAGATAATTTTGTAAACATACATGACAGATTGCTGAGAATGTGTATTCATTGCTTAAATCAGTCCATCCAGCAAGAAATTCTAAGCGCAGAGCAGGGAAAGGCTAGCAGCTTATGCTGTTGAAAGCCCTGTGGGATTTCTCCGAGCTCGATGCATTTTATGTCATGTAATTGGTATGCTGGTAGTGGACCTGTTATAAAGAAATGGGCTTAAACGTTTTCAGGCACGCTTTCTCTACGTAAATCTTTGCCAGCAATTATCACATGTAACCGAGGAGATTTAATGATCAAATAAAATAAATGATCCTGTTTATTTCTTTCACTCTGTTCATTACAATGTTTTGGTCTCAAAATCCAATTACAGATAGTTTGGCTCTGTGCTAAGTTTTGCTTCCAACCTGTTTTATAGGTCCATTCTCAGAACAGTATTTCAGTAATCTGTTGACAACACTGCAGTTTCTTCTGGACCACTAATTTATAGGCAGGGAAACAAATGGCTCTTGCAGACAGTAGGAGCAGAAGAGTAAGCAAATCAAAAAGCAGATGGTAAGTAAAGCCACTTAGTGTGATTCAGGTTCTTAAAGAGAATAAGTTCACTGCATTGAGCCATTCCAGTATGTTATGAGAAGCATCTATCCTGAGCAAAAGGTGAGCAATGCGCAGTAGTGTGACACTTGATTGAAATTCAGAAGGAAACACAGGCTTTTACAGCATTTTACAAATGCTGAGAATCACTGGAGACCGGGCACAAATTATTTTGACGACTAACAACTCAGCTGAAACAATCAGGGTGTGTTTGAGTTCTTTCTTTTAAGAATCAGAGGTCCATGTTCAAGGCTATATTTCCACCGTAGAAAGTCAGGAGCTGCAGATGAGAAGTGAAGATCCCCCGTGAGATCTCACATCCAAGTTCTCCTGCACAGGGATGAAATAGCAAAGCACTAGGCTGGTAAAACCAAAAGGCATAAGTCATACCTGTTATTTCTCCAGAGCATCCAAGTTGTGTGTGTATTCCAACCTCTTTGCTGCCCAAGTATTCCTGCAGTTACCCCTACCCCTTGTGAACAGCTCTACAGTTGAGTAGCCAGGGAGGGAGATGGCAAAGGTGAGCTAGAAAAATATAGCCCGCAAACAATCCCTACCCTCCTTCCTCCCCTTCTGTGCTAAAGAAAGGCTAGGGAGAGGGAACAGTGAAATGCAAGTGTTAGTAGGAAAACAGAAGAGTTAGCTGTTGAGAAAGTAGAGAAGTGATGGAGAAACGCAGATACTGAAAAATCCCAGAGGGCGGAAGTGGAGGAGGGTGTGAGGAGCGACTGCCTCTGGGGTATAACTAGGATAAAAATCTCATTAATAAGACAGAAGCACACAGCTTCCAGCCTCAGGTGCCCCAGACATCAGCCCTTGCAACCAGCACATTTTTGTGTATTACAGCATCTTCTTCGAGTCACTGGAGATGTTCCAGCTTTCTGCTCATTATTGTTTTACTCTCCGAACTGGATGCGGCTGAACTCTGAAATAAGGTTTCCCAGGCTTTTCAGCACAGGGTAATGAAAAATAGTGCCAACGGGTAGACGAGGGCAGAAATCTCCCACCGGCTCTTGCTTAGGATGTGCACAGTCAAGGATAGGAAGCCTTTTCTAGAGCCTTCTTCTCTGTCCAGCTGCACGCCTGCCTGCGGCACTGCCTCCACCATCCACCGTAGGCCAGGCATGCCCCCACTGGTTTTAGAAGGTCCTGTGAAGGTGAGGTCTCCCTGCAATTCTTGCTAAAGAAGAGTTTTTCTATAGGCCGAAGAAGGGTGAGACAGCTGACAGCTACAGCTCTTTCACTTTTCTAATGGAAAAGGAGCTGACAGTGATTTCCTCCGTGCTGCTCCATGCCTCTCTGCCATTAAGATCACTCCCAAAATAAAGTCTGTCAGTAAGGAAGGCAGTGTGGATGGGATGTGGATGAGAACAGGAGAGCTCCAGGTGGGACAGGTGACAGCTGAAGTGCTAGGAAGAGCTCTACATCCTAGCAAGTCCCTGAAGCGCTATGGCTGTAGGGAGGCACTGCGGAGCTGTGCTCTTAATGCAGTGTCTAATTTATTACCCATGTGAAGACAACAGAACAGTAACCAAGTCCTACAAGTTATCTTTTGCCCTAGAAAGAGAGAGAGGTATTATCTGGCAGCCTACATATTTCACCTGGGTAGTTCATATTTCCCTGCACTTCATCAACCACACCGGATGAGGGAACTCCTGCCTGTCCCTGCCTTGCTTGCTTTTTCAGTTTTGGGAGCAGTCGCTTTCTCTCTGGGTGGCATTTCAGCCCCTGTATCCACCAATGTCTGATCACCCTGAACTGCAAAGTGTTGCTCTTAACTGGTGTGGGCAAAACCTGGAATCCTTGGAGGTCTGAGTTAAAGCTGTCAGATATAGTGCAGTATTTAACCAGTTCCAGTACAGCTGCATTTCCTTGTGCATTTTAGTGTCGAATTCATGAAGTTTAGATAATTTTGAAGGATCCCAATGGTTTGGCTGTGCAAAGAGTAGTGGAGAAAATGCTTAAAAGCCTGGTTAACTCCCACTGAAGCAAATTCCATCGAGACTGGACCAACCACAGTCTGGTCCATCTGTTCCAGAGACTCTTCTATTAAATGTGAGTCTGTCCACTGTGGTGGTCTTGTGCATATCCATCTGTTGATAAAAGATCAGGCATTGATAAGGCTTTCAACTTGCCTCTACGAGCTACTTCAACCACATTTAGTATTTCAGAGGTGGCAATGAAGGTGTGTTTTGCAACCATGACACTGGTTTCTTCCAACCAAAACTGTGTGCCATACCTGCTCAATAGTAGCCACATGGTCCCGCAAAAAAGAAGGCGAGTACTGCTTTCAAATATCTTGAAAGTATTGAATTATTACAGGATTTAATGTTCACTAGATGAAATTACCCTTTGAAGTGACCTCAAATGTAATAAAGAACCAAGACCAGTCTGTGCAATGGCTTTATTGCAGAAAATCACAAAATGATGTACTGTAGTACTATAAACTTGTCATAAATTACCTTGAGTAATGAACCATGAAAAATAGCAGAGGCATGTAAACTGTATTTCTGGGGGAGGAAGCCTGTGGTGGGTAAAATACCTACATAGATCCCTTAAGAGAATCATAGGTGTGATTTAGTTGGATTTGTTATTACCTACCAAGGCTCAGTCATACTGGATTGACTGGAGTGATGCCTGTGGCAAAACTCCTATACCCATCAGCGAGTGTAGAGTGTTGTTGCAAATTATTGGAAATGACCTGTCTGTGTCAAAAGGTATCAGAAGTACCTGCATGAGCCATCTGTGTCCCTTACAGTTTAGGGTTTGATTCTAGTTCAGTCATTTAGACCCTGCTTCATTGTCTTAAGTCCTGCTAAGTCTCAGGAAAACAGAGGGCCGGGGCCACAGCTCATATAAACTGTGCAGTTCCATCCCTTCTGTGGAGCTACGCTGATTTATATCATGGCTATGAGATTCTTTGTGAGATTCATCAGTTTAACTGCTTCATATTAACTGGTATGAGGGAGGATAAAATGCACAGTGACTTTAACTTTGCCATGAATCACTGTTTTCAGGCGGTGGGGCTTCTCACCAAGAGGTGCATTCTGCACTAGGAGTACATTTAGCCATTCTTTTGGGAGCCTTGTTGGCAAGGTCAGGCTATCCCTGCTATGAGGAGGTTTAATCCCTTTTTGAAAGCTCAGGCAATGGTATGACTACCATATGCTGCTACTGCAGGGGGGTTTCTTGGGCTGCTGTGCATGCGTGCACGAGTGTGCATGCACCTGAGTGTTAGAATGACTGTACTGCAAAGCCTGATAGGCTGTGACAGAGAGAAGAGGAGGGAAAAGGATAACATCCTAGCTGTACCTTAAATAGAGCTACTCGTGTGGAGAAAGTTCACTGCTGAGCAGGGAGGGCAGAGAGACAGAAAAAAAGAGATGCTCTCATCAGCCAGCGTGTTTCAGTTGTGCATGAAGGTTCAGAAAGGCATCTCTGTACTCCTGGATGTGGGGTCTTGCTCCTCATCTCCAGCTGTGTCATGTGTGCATTGAACTCAAAACCACCTTTGTATAGTCAAGGAAAATTCTCTGCATACACAGGAGCAGCTGAGTGATGGTGCCTGGTTTGGAAAGGCCTGCAGGATACCTCTTCTCCGTGCCGCCACTCACCACAGTGCTTTTATTTGGAGTTTGTGAGAGCACAGCTGCCATGTGCCACCAGCAGTGCCAGGGCAGGCGAAGCCCTCCTTGGGGTCCTGGGTCCTGGCAAGTGCATATACATAAAATGCACTGAGATGTTGCAGAGGAGATTTTTACTTTCCCTTGCTGTGGTTCTGTAAATTTAGTTTAAGCCATGGGCAGCATGGAAATCTAGAAGTGCTGGGTGTGCGCAGTTAAAGTTCCCACGAGACTCTGGCTGGGGAAGTGCTGGTGAATATTTTTGGAGAGGTAATAGTGCATAGAGCCATCTCCCAGCCCTTTCCGATGGTGTATAATAAAACTCAGAGAGTTTACTCCTGGATTTGTTGACTGAAATGGAATAATTCTTTATGTAAATATATTGTAATTGATACATTATTTTTATTTGTACAAGATAAATGAGTGAGTCTGAACTAACATATCAGATTTGAATTATCTCACAGCTGGGTAGATTTGATCCAGTCTATTGAGGAGATTAAGTTCAGCATCAAGACAAGCATTTTAATTGTTATTAAATATTTGTATAGCAACCAGAAGTCATAGTTGATAGCAAATTGCTTTCTTGCTAGTGCTGTGTGTCTACAGGAAAATCCCTAGCTGAAAGAGAGACGTATCAAACAGACAAGATGGACAAAGGATGCGTTGTCAGGGGCAGATGAGAATGGAATTACGGAGGGAGGGGGTCGTTTGCTCAGGGAGACAGAGGAGGTTTGTGGTAGAGCTGGGGACTGAAATCAGATCTTAAGGATGGAACAAGGTTGTTCAGCGGAGTGAAGCTTAGCCTGAAATAAGAGTCTCATTTTTTACTACAAAGTTAGTCAATCATTCAAACAATTTTCAACAGATGTGGTAAATTTGCAGTTAATTAAGCTCTGGAACAGCTTATGAAAGGATGTGATAAATTCAGTGCTCATTGTAGTCTCTGAGTTAAGGTTGGATTTCTTTCTCTTAGACATGATCTGCATCATCCACAAATTCCTGGATTAAAGCTGGGAAGTAATGGGTACATTTTAGAGGGCTTTTTTACACGAGAGCTTGAGCTGGGTGATGGTGCCCCACAGCCTCCAGATGTATGAACCTGGGGAATCTTCTGAGTCCTGAGCAAGACCCTGACCGTGGGCTGTCTGAATTCCCATTTTAAAGATCTTTGACTTCAGTTCAGGGCTGTTGCTAACAATAACTAGAACTAAATGAATATAAACTCCCATTTTTCCAACTGGAAATCACTGGAAAAGGAAACAAAGCTGAACCTTTCTAAGACTTCATCTCTTTTGACAGTCAGGCAAGAGAATGTTGAATTTATTCCTGTTTTTATTCCCTGTGAAACAATTATTGTAACTGACAACAAAGTTTCAGGTTTACTTTATCTTTGAGCTTCACCTCATGACTCTGAGGATGAAGAGTGGGAGCAGATATTGGGATACAGACCGGGCATACAACTGCTGCCTGCCTGCCAGAGAGCCATGAAAAGTATTGTTATTCATCTCTCTAATCCCCACAGCACATGATGAATTACTGGCATTAATCTATCTGGCCATAACAGCCTCAGAGCTCAGGAATCGTATGTTCATACCACTGCCTTTTGTAAACATATATTTTAAATATGCATTGATTGGGTATGCGCTGTTATTATTCATAAAAATGTTCTCATCTCCTAACACTTAATAACAATAATAAAGATTAATGCTAAGCTCCAACACAGAAAAAGGCTGCATAACTGTGTATTTATTTTGCAAGTTTAATTAAGGTTGTTTGTTACAATAAAAATTAATGCTATTGTCTTCTCAAGTGCAGCATAGCCAATATGAAATAACTGGATTTCATGCTGCAGCTATCTGAAATGGCACAGGGCTGGAATCAGTCAAAAGGAGATGATACCCTAGATGCATTTGTGTTTATATCTTTCTGAGCTGATGAAAGATAAGAAAACACAGTTACTGTGATTTTCTTTCGGTGAGGGTGGTCTGAACCACTTTGTTTCATCTCTCACTCTGTGACTGCCACTATGGGTGAGCTTAGATAAATCATTTACTCTCTTAGGACTTTGTTTAGCCTTCAGGAATTTGTTGGATTGAACCCAAAATTAAAGAAGGGCTTTTAAACTATAAATTAAATGAGAAAAAAATTGTTTACAGATATGTTGTAATTAGTCCTTGGCATTACTTGATGCGGAAACTTGGACTTATCATGGGCTGGAAACTGCCAGGCAGGGAGTCGCTGCATTTCTCTTTCCTCCAGTGGCACTGTGGTTGAGAGTGACATTGGGGAACCTGAGCCTCTACCCAAGGAGCTGACACTAGAGTGCTTGCTGTGACTGGGGGAACCAGCACTCCTCCCCAAACCAAATCAAAATCACATGCTGGGCTTGATCGGTGCATTAGAGAAGGAGAGAACTTCTGACTCTGGAGAGATGCTTTCCTCCTTTTGCATCCAAAACTTCACCAAAATCCCCTAATGCTGGGTCCCAGCCTTCTAATGATTCTCAAAACACCAGCACAGTAGTGAGTGGCCGTTGGCCTTGCAGGTAGTCTCCTGCCACTGTGCTGAGTGGTTCCGGACAGTCCTGGCACCTTTTCCTCCATGCCCACCCTTAGACGTACCAACCCTGTCCGGTGCTCAGCTGGACCTGGCCCACGAGAGCTGTCACGCAGGAGTTCCCAGCATCTCCTCCTCCATGCAATTTTGAAGGCAGAGGTCTCTGCTTCTGAAGCTTCACAATCAAGAGAAATGGGGAAAAACTCTCATATTTTCTGTATGTCTCTGGAACTGACGTCTCTGCCCTTTACCCTGCAAGAAGCAGATGGCATATCCTGTTATTGCAAATAGGTTTCAAAGTAAGATGTATTTGATTTGCTTTATTTAAATCAATAACTCTCAAATGTACTTTGGGTTTGCCGTCTTGATATGCTCTCTTGAAACTGGTGCGAGTATATTAGATTGCAAAGAAGCAAGGACAGTCACAATAAAGGACACCAGACACAACCTGCCACTTTTCTCTTCCCTTTTTCTATTGTGCAGTGCAGTGTCTGTATCTCCCAGTCTTTTAGCTTTGCATCAGTGCTACTAGCTCTTACCCTTCCTGGCATATTCAGATCTTGAATGCAAATTTGCAGCTATCTTACAGAAAAAGATAATTGGTTTGTAAATATTTATTTGGCTGGAACTGGTTTCTAACTGCAGCGTTGTTCTTGGCAAAAATGTCTGCTGGCTCCTGAGTATCCACCATCAGAAAAGTTTTAGCAGGTCAGGCTTTGTGCAGCAGTGGACAAAGCCACCCGCTGGCATCCTGGCCTGTCCAGGAGCCCCGACCTGGCTTTACACTGCTGATTCCATTAAAAACAAAATGAGATATCCCCAGACTAAGGATGGGGCGTGGAAAATGCAGTTTGGAAAATGCTCGGCCCTTTCATAGATGGATCCGTGCACACGGGATGGGCCAGCGCTCTTGGTAACTGGGCAGGGTGTTTTCATCATCTGTCATTTATTAGCCTTTTCTCTGTGTGTTGCATTTTATAAAGTGTGAGATGAAGAAACCTTTCTGCTGTGAAAGCAGGAAACAGAGACAGCTCTCGCTGGAAAGGGCACGAGTTCTGGTTGGAGCAGGTAGAAGGGGGAAAGCAGGGCCAAAGTTCCACCCAAGGAGGAACAGCATGTTTCAGTCCCTCTGCTGTTAATCTGCCGCCTTAAAATACTTCTCATTTTACAGCTCTTCACTGCTTAACCTCCCACCCGAGTCACCATCTATAGATTTCTGTACGTCAATAGCTCACATTCACTGTGTCTTGCACACTGAAAGGGAAGTTTTCAGGGTGGAACTTCCTTGGGCCAGGATGACTGTTCTGGTTTGAGATAGAGTAGAATCAGTTTTCTAACTTCAACTGAGTCTCATCTGAGTAACTTCATTTTCTAAAAGTTACCTGCGTGTTATTCAGAGAGTGTTTCTCTCTAGAAGTGATAACACAGAGCATTGGTATGTAGAAAAGCCATTGCTTATACTTATTCCTATAGTAAACAAGGCCATCCTTCAGCTGATAGGATGCTGTAAGTCAAAGATGAAAAAGGGTTGCACCTGTAGGGAGGCGTGGACAGGACAGGCGACCTCAAACTGACCAACAGAGTATTCCATCCCATATACATCACACTCAGTGTAAAACCAAAGGATCATGAGGGTGTCATTGTCATCTTCAATGGCCTCACGCCCAGTGAGGACCTTGTCTGTTTGCCCCTGGTGCCAGATCCGTGCCTGGATCCGGTTCCCGAGCCCGGCTCACTCCTGCTGCTGACCTCTTCCTCGAGCCTGCTCTGCAGCACCTGTGGTGATGTAGTCATGGAGAGACAGGGGCTCAATTTTGTGTATTTGTATATACTTCATTATTTTATTAGTGGTAGTATTTTCTTTATTATTATTTCATTAAAGGTTGTTTTAATTTCCAGCCCACAAGACTTCTTCCTCTCATTTCCCTTTCCCCTTTCCCTGGGGGTGGGGAGGGGAAGGGAAATGGGGGCCCAGCGGTTCGATTTTAGCTGCAAAATTGGGATGGGCCAGGGCTAAACCATGACACTGACCTACTGCCACTGTTGAGTCAACAGGAGCAAATGATGTCCCGGTCACAATAAAAATGTGGAAATTGGGCTACAATCCATCTACCTCAACATGCCAGCTCCACCTATGACCAAGAGCATTAGAGGATGCTCAGGCAAATTTTCCTAGGAGTGCACTGAGTAATTAGCCCAGAAAAGGCCTTTTCCTAATACTAAATTTTCAGGCTTGCTCTGCACAGCGGAAGATTTTCATCCTTTCCAAAGCTTTTTGCATAAACTGTTACTAAAAGTTATTCCTTCCTCAAATCTGCTGGGTTCTTGGCTCAAAACTGAGATCATTTCTATCTGTGTTTTATAAAGTTATGATCAAATTCTAATCAAAACACTAACCCCAAGGTATTTCCAGATGCCTTGCCAATAACTAACAGAGACAGTAAATACGATTTGATACCTTAGAGCTCCTCCAAGTCTGATTCTCATTGAGATGAAAGCCTTCGGGCAACTGAGAATTTGGCTCCTATGCTGCTGACAAAAATCTAATCAGAAATAGCGGTGGGATTCCCAGTGGTTCCCAAGACATCCTTGCCTGGCTACGAAACAAGCATTTAGGGTTTCATTTCTGGCAGTCGTCCGTTGGAAAAATAAAACCTGACATGTTAATGTGGGCCCTTCATACAAAAGGAGTTTTAGAAAGCAGAGAGATCTGCAAAGCCACACACAAGAAGAGGAGAAGGAGGGAAAATTAGAAGGAGGAAACATCTGCTAAAGTTTTCCTGTTATTTCAGGAATGTTTGTATAACTCAAACATTCCCTGACTCTTTTCATATCACGGACAACATCTTTGCTAAAAGATCGTCTCATGTCCCACTCCACACCACATAACCTCTCTCCCTGCTTGTGTTTGCTTACACAGAAAAGCAATATCAGGAATGCATTTAATGCATCCAAGTTATGTTTTAATGGTGCTGAGCAGATGGAGACGAGAAAGATGTTGCAGCTCGCTCACCTACAGCACCCTGCTGGCAGTGGCTTTACCAGCCACAACTGGAGACCCTCTGAATCTCTTCATCTCTTGCAGCTGTTAAAGCACAATGAATTAGGCAGTGCTCCATAACCTAAGACTAAAAACCTTTATATCCACTAGAGAGAAAACACAGAACTTAGACAGCCTTGTGTTTCTTGTTATAAAGTAATGCAAAAGGTTGGTCTCGTTAAATTTCTAGTAGCATTTGGTTTTAGATCTGTGTATAAAGAGTGCTGAATACCGGTCTGATTATTGAATTTGGTCAGACTTTGCTGAAACTGTGATAGATGGAGTGCATTACATTTCCGATAAAAGGTAAAAACTCACTTGGCTTGTGCCGGTGCCGTCATAACTGAGTCATCACTTAGCTATTAAGCCCCATGCTCGATCATGCAATTTAGAGAATACTGAAAAAAAACGCTGGCTGATTCATGTAACAATGTGAAAGCACAGTACGTTTGCCTCTTATTCGCAGTGAAATACCCTGGATGTTGGATGGGGTTGGATGTACTTTCCTTGCAAAGCTGCAAGAGTGTTCCTGCTGGATATGTCTACCCACCTCCAGGTAGACTGAAAAATCTCCCTCCTGACCAAGCAGAAGGAAAAAAGGTAGAGAAAACTTCAGTCTTACACTTAGGTAGTCAACAAGGGCCAGGCTTTCCAGCTGCATGACCTGCTGCTATCTGTTGTCATCTCAGGTTCTGAGATGTGCTGTCACCCACTTGAGTATGGACAGAAAAGACAAAAGTGTCTTAGTTTCCTGAGCAGCTTTCTGAAATGACTCCCGGAGATGGGTTTTACACAGTGATGTTGGCTTTTGGTCCTGTACTAATCCTCTAAGGGTTTACCCCTCCTCTGTATACAAGAGACATAACAAAATCCATCCTGTAAGGAAACGAATTTTTTTTTCTTGCTCAACCAGAAACATATGATATTAACCATAGGGGAAAAATACATCAATTTTTACATTTGCTCCTACGGTAACATTGGGAATTGATTTAAGGACAGACTACAGCAGTACTACTTAGTATTTCGGCGGTACTGTAAAAATAGTTATCAAGTTAGTAGTATGGGAATCATTGCCTAGATACCATAATAGCAGGCAATATGGGAAAACCTTAAATAGGCAGTGATTATGTATGCAAGTGAGAGCATGCAATTTAGTGTGGGAATGGCTGGGCTTAACACCTGTATTTAGCCCTTAAGTATGTTCAGCAAACTAATTTCCAGAAGCCTAAATTAATAAATTGTATGATGTTTTTCTTCTTATTAGGCAGACTTGACTCCATTACCACCACATGCTAAGTAAGGCACTTCTCTCCCTCGGGCCCAAGGATGGAGTAGCAATTTCATGTACAAAGCTCTCCCTAAAGCTGCCTTTCCTCTGCCTCTCCATTTCCAAGTGGGAGCAATGAAATAGAAGGAGCTTGTGGCTGAAGGGTCTCATTCAGAGCTGTGTACAGAGGCTGTGGACATCAGGCTGTCTGGATGAGGAATTGGGTATTTCTTCTTGGAGATGCCAAAATATCCTGCTTTTATATATATATATAGTTAATGCAAACATATGCCTTCCTTAACTGCCATGTTTCAAGCACCAGAAGACACTGGTCTGCTAGTAGCTGTAAGCCTCTTTCTAGCACAGATACTGCCCAAACCCTACTTCTTTTCATTTTTTTCCCCACTGTGACACTACTTTTGTGCTTTCTCACATGTGAAGAAGCAATACCTGGCAGCTCTGTGCTCACACCGTTGCCTTCTTGCCCCATATGTAACGTCTGGGCACTGGTTCCCATTCCAGCTCCATAAGGAGCTAAATGCTTTTGTGTTTGTCATGAGGTAGGGTAGTTTGCCATACCACGACAGATCTCAGTGTAACGTGGAGCACAGGTCCTTCCACTGCAAATGTCATAAAAGTCTCTGCAAGTTGGAATCAGCCCTTTATGTCGTAGAGCATAACGTAATGTCAAACAGCGTGACAATCCTTCATTTCCTTTATGTGCAGGTGTGTGGATGTACCAGTGCGCGTGACTCTGTATTTCTCTGTGAACATGAACGGAATAAAAGCGATAATCCACTGGCTGAATTAGAGCCTTTGCGTAAACAACAGGGACCCACTGAAGCCATGAAGTTTGCAAAGTTTTCTCCCCATTATATAGCTCAAACAGCACTTCTCTGAAAATGGAAGTGTGCGCTAGATATGAAAACCAATTAGTGAGCATAGAACCAACCAAAACTTTAATCTAGGAAATATTTTGCTGTATTTATTTTTTCCCACAATCAAGCAGTCTTTAAGAAGTTGGGTTCTGCTTTTTGTCAGGCACAAATTAATAACCTCCATTTCTTCTTCCCTGCTTTTAAAAGAAGGTTTGTGTCAGTAGCAGATCAGAGAACGTACAGACGTTTCTGATCAATTCACAGCTGATGTTTGTTTGCGTTGTTTCAGAGTTTGGTCATGTTATTAGATATCCTTCAGATACCACATGAACTATTCTCCAGAGCCCACGGGAGAGCTTGCAGCTTGCCTCTGCAGGGCTTTTGCTCTCCTTGAAAAAGCGAAAACCCTTTAGCAAAGAGCTGAGTGACTATGCAATGCTTTCCCACGTGTCTTCCTTCCCCTCTTGGCCAGTGAGCCTAGCGAGTGGTGTGCTTATTGATTTCTTTGGAAGATGCATCTGGAGTTTTAGCCAGAAAACAGGTTGGATCATTAGTTTGTTGTGCTTGGGGTTATTTACTGCATTGGCCTAAATCAGAGAGGAGGGCTCTCAAAAGAAATTGGGATCTGAAAAGTAATGGCCCTGCTTATATTCATGGATTATGCCCTGGGAAGCAATTTACTGCACAGCAGTTTGGAGAGCTGCAGCAGCCCCTCTGGAGCATGGAGCCCCATCAGGCCAGAAAAAGGGGAGCAGGAGGATCTCTGGTGTGTGATCCTGTTGGACACCTGCGGGACGGGGTGCACAATGAACCCCCGAGCTCCTTGGACAGCACTGCATGAATGCAGACTCAGGGCACCGAGGCTGAGGAGGGGATGGTCATTTACTGTCAGCAAAGCTGACAGATTGTTTAAGTCATGCTCAGCCACCAAACTGTGCAACTCACATTGCACGCTTTGCCACAAGAAAGCTGTTCGGACAAGCAGGGGGGTTAACAGATGAAGAAAGAATTTTTATTAGATCAGATGTGACAGCTGCAAATTCTGCTAATTGCTATCGATTGTCAGGAAGTTTTATTATGTCAATTCAAGTTTAGCCATAAAAATGTGTATTTCAACTAAGATAATAATCAGTAGTACCCTTTAAACATTACAGATGCTTTTCTGAGTGGACAGGTTGAACGCTGTGTTGTTGAAGCTGCTAATCTAGCACATTACTCGGCAGATATAAATCATTGCTCACATGAACACTGACTTCTCTGTTCTTCAGCAAAAGGTAGTATTTTTCCCGGAGGCATATTTGGACACTTTATGTTGGTCATTAATAATGCAGAAACTAAACAGCAATTAAAGAGAGAAAGAAATATATGCTCTGGTTTGTAGGACTGCTGAGTAACTGCAGTCCCAGTTAAAGATAACAGATGTTGTGGGTGTTCTGCACTTCTAAAATATCCTTCACATGGTCCTTAGGAAAATGAATGGGCCTAATTTAAATGAAGAGATCCTTCTGTTTTCTGAAATATCATATGGATTCATTTTATTGACCCATTGGTAACTTAATCCATTGATCCTTAAGCTCTGGATCAATGAAATACATGCCCAAGAGTGTCTTGGGGTATCATGGCTATTAAATTCAATACAGAGGTTGGACTGCTTTTGTTTTTTTAATGAATTGCTTTGTATTGGCTGAGAACAATGAACGCTTTCCAGTGTGCATGGAACAAGCTTGGTGATGTGGAGGGGAAAAACAAATGCCCTCAGCCGCTTGCAAGCATAACAGCCACCTTGCATCTTGATGCCCATCATGATGAGCTTAGCTGCGTATGGTTCCTCTTTCTGAATTTCAGGATTTTCTTGTTTCCCGCTCCCATAAGGCATGCGTGCCACATGCCCGCCTTCCTTTGCCATTTCAAGCAGCTCTGTCTTTGCCAGGCTGTTCTTTCACAGCAGTTGTGTGATAAAGGATTAAGTTTTAAAGGGGTTCAGCTGTGTCCACTTCTCTCTCTCTTGGGGGTGGGAACAGATCTGCCTCATCATCCCATGTAGGATTGTGTGGTTAAACATGATGGGTCAAGTTCTCTAGTCTAACCCAGCTGCTTTTAGCCCAGCTCTGAGAGCAGAGTGGTAGAACTGGTTTTTGATCGCCTTCTTGGTGCTTCTTTTTTATTGCTCAGCCTTAACCTCTGCTCCAGGGAGAAATAAGGGGGTCTTTGGAGGCTGCTGGGCTGCAAGGGCCCTTGCAGCAGCCTCGGCAATACTTCTGGAGCGGCAATCCGTTTCCCCAGGTAAGAATGGCAGAGTGGGGCTGTGAGAGCCCCGGGCAGCGTGCTGGGGGCTGGATGTAGGGGGAGAGCCCCAATCCAGCCAGAGGAGCCCAAGGTGCATATTTCCCACCTCCCATCCAAGTTGGAGGTTTTTTAGCCCCATTTATAAGCCTCTGGCCTGGTTCAGGAGGACTTGGGGAGTTTGGAGCTGTTTTGGATGTGATGTCACTCCTGAGTTTGACACACCATGGTCTGGGTTCTGGTTTGGACTGGTCTGGAGTGAAACACTGGGCAGTGGAAAGGCATTATGCTCCCCACAAAAGCACCCTGAAGGTTCCTTTGAGCCCCTTCATTGTCTGGGTCTCAGCCAAACTTCTGACATTGCAGGAGTTTTGCCTGCTGTAAGGATTTTAGTATTTTTCCTTCCAAAGGCTGCTCATGGGTAATAAACTCCTTTCTGCCAGCATAGGCATCAGCTTTACTTTGAAAATTCCTGTATTATTCTTCCTTACTGGACCACAGACTATATGATAATCTGCTTTAACACAGAGTAAAGAAACCACCAGACAGGCAGTGCAGTCTGCCCCCTTGCTACCAGACCCAGTGCCTGAAAATAGACTGTTTGCACCTCTGTCTCCTCAGGAGCAGCATCCTGCAGAGCTGGAGCCAACCTGAGATCCTAAATTAGAAGTAATTTTACATGGTCGCACTTTTTTCCTTTTATCACAAACACTAAGGAAGTCGGGTGGTCTTAGATCCAGATATGTCGATTATTTACACTATCTTACTGTTGTAAATGTTTAGCTCCCTTCTATGTCCTGGCTAGGATGATAAAGTGGTATTTTTTTGCTTGATCTTTTCAAAGATTAGGATCAAAGGTATTTAATGCAGAAGGATGGCTTTCCTTCTGTCTTCAAACGGAAGCAACAGTTTCAGCCTTTAATACAGTTTATTTGGAGGCAGTAGTTGAAAATTGGATTGTGAATGTCTATTGAATACCAAAGTAAAAGCTGTAAATCTTTGTACTAGGCAAAAAAAAAACCCAAAAAACCAAACAAGGCTTAAAATTAGGCATTTCCATAGGGAAGGAGTCCTTCGGTATCGCCTGTTGTTCCAGAGGTGTCTGGGAAAGTTTGATGCTTTTGTTGTTGTGTTGTGTGGAATAAAAGCGGCCTCATTACATACAAGCTCTATATGATAAATTATAGATCTAAAAATATCCATCACATTTAGATGATGTAATGAAACCATTTTTCACTTAGAAGCAGAAGAGAGGAACTTGATAAGTAACAATTGGATAAGATGTCTGCTGAGACTTCTGTGCTGTTTCTGCTAAACATTAAGCACAATTAATTGGTTGGGTAAAATGCCATTGTAACCACCCCCAAACCTTGGTGTGCATTAGGTTCTATGTATGGTCACAGCATTGCAGAAACGTGGGGGTAACACAGTGAACTTTTGCTGTCAGCTTGATTTTGCAGCCTTTCCAGAACAAGGACTGCAAAATCCATGCATCATTTTCTGTGAAGCTAAACCGCTTCTAGACGCTTTTCGATTGAATGTGACCTTTAGAAACTTACGAATTTGCTGCCTCATTTTCATGCTTAGCATATGATTTATGTTAATTAGGGTGCACGGAGAGAGGAAGTCCGGAACAGGCAGCTGTGTGGTGTTAGACATCCCCTGCCAAGGATGACATTAGAAGCTCGTGGAAAAGGATGGGTAGCCATAGGGGAGGGCAGAGAGCCACAGTGTGTGTGGTTAGATGGGATGAGCCCAAGGAGAGTGATGGTTCCAGCTAGCAGTGGGGATGAGGACTAAGTAACTCCTGGGTTTTGGAAAAGCTGCTGAGCCAAACATCCCACCCAGCACCTTGATACACATTTCCAAAGCAATCTTTTGCACTGAAAAGGGCTAAGGACCTGTAGACACCTAAAGAATGAAAGTCTATATGTGACAGGTACAGCAACTTAAAACTGAAGAAGCTGTTGCTGGAAGCCCGCGCAGCTAGTGAGATCCTGCATCTCATTCAGGACCAGAGTTTCAAAGAAGTAGTTGTGACTTAGAGCCTCGCTGGATGCTTCAGCCAATTCCTACCATCAGCAGAGATTCCTCACCACAGCCCCAGGCATTAACATAGGATTGGCTTTGAGTGGGATTGTCCATGTTGCTTTTCCAGCATTAATTCATTTTAAGGTATGTATCAAGAAGTCACACCAGTTACTCAGGTCAACCCCTTCTGCCCACAGTCATAAATCCTTATCTTTATTAGCTGTATGTGGGGGGGTTTTAGTGTGTGTGTGTGTCTCTCTCTCTCCTCCAAGTAAATGTTTTTGGTATCACTATCAACATGTATCATTTACTTCAACCCTATGCTCCCATCCTCAGGGTAAAGCGTATATCAGCAAAATTAATTAACGATGCTTTGAGTGCACTACTGCTTCCAAGTCTTTTAATGCCTTTGTTTAAATGTGTAGCACACAAGTAGCGTCATAGCCAAGGATGTGAAATGCTTTTTTAAATCTGCTGAAGCAATGGCCGTGTTGTGCATTGTTTATGTGGGTGACGGCAAGAAGCTGCCTTTAAATTCTTATTTAGCTTCCAGCCATTTGCTGCAGGCCAGAAGCTGTAATGACTAGGAAAGAAATTTGCTCTATTTCAGACAGAGCTATTAAAAGAAAATTATTCTCAAAGTAATTCTTATCTCATGATGGGATTGCTGAATTACTACGTGTTATGGGAAAGGAAATTGCACGTGTTGTCTTTTCTTCCCCTTAGAACTGTTGGTTTTTTACATTTGTCAAACATGCACGCACACGTATTTTGTAAAATCTTTATAAAAAAGAAACCATCCTGCCTTAGGTATCGAACATCAGCTAAAGTTTGCAAAATCAAAGAGCAGACTGCTCAGACAGGTTTGCAAAGGCGAGCAGGAATGACGATTCCTTCCTTTGGCTGTGTAAGTTTGCTACCCAGGCACAACTAAGAGGGAGGCACTCGACGATAATCCTCCGTACTGCTAGGACCACCCAGAGGGGTAATTCTGCCTAAGAGAGACAGCTCAAACTGCCCCATACACTGACCCCTCTCCTCGTCCCAGCCCAGACTGTCACCAGGGTGCAAATTCATAATTAGCACATAGCTGTCGGGTGTGAGAGTCGGCAGGTCAGTCCCTCAGACTAACCACGGTGAAATCTCATTGTCTCTTGTTAGGGATTCTGGCTGCAAAGGCATATCAGTACTCATGCCTGGTTCCTGTCTCCTGCCACCCCACACACTGCACAGTGGGGCCAGGAACACCTCACTCGCCTTTCTTTGCTCACGCAGCCTCGGTGGACCCAGCAGCCCTGTCTGCAGTTGTGCAGTGCAACTGGGCTGCCTAGAGACAAACTGTTTTCACTTACCTCTGGTTTTACACCAAAATACTGACTCTAAAAGTGCTTCATTTTCTATCACAAATGTCCAAGGCAATGCTGTGGAAATAATACGTAGCTTAAAAAAGAAATCTGAAGAAATACTTTTCTTGACCTCTTGGGTATTACAGAACATTAGTCCGCTAACACCTTCCTGCAGAAGGTTGTGCAGGCAAGGCTTTTTGGTAGTGTTCCCAAAGTGTGTACCAGGTGCTTGGGATTTATCAGACAAGAAGCAGCTGTGGGTTGGGCTTGGGTTGGGCTGAACACAGCCGTGCCGTAGCTCCAGGTGTGCCTGGCAGCACAGCACACGCTCACGCAGAGGATGCTGACCCAGCAGGCTGTAGCAGCCACCGCACTGAAACCTTTTCCTGTTGACGAAGGGCTTCATCATCTCTTACTATTATTTTCCTTCTCGAAAAGCTTCTGCGTGATAACAGGACACAAATGTGAAATCAGGAAACTGCCTGATATGGCCCAGTTGACCAATTAATCACTGGCCCAAATGCCTGTGGTGATGGGCCCTGACAAACAGTGGTGCCACTAACTCTTCCCTTTCCGACTGCTTATCTCTTCCAAAATCCCCTGGCTGTGAGCTCAGCCCCTCTCCGCCCCGGTGCGGCACAGCTCTCCTGGTGGTGTTGCAGCAGCCAGCTCAAGGACACAGCCTGGAATTCCTCTCCAGAGGTCCCTCTGCTAATGCCATGGGCCATTCTCACACTGTAGTGCGCACTTCTGTGCCTAAGCAAACAACACCCCGCTAGAGCTATCCATGCAGCTGTGCGTTATTGGCTGGGCTGGGACAACCTCCAGCCCTGGGAAGCAGGATCCAGCCGAAATGAAGTGTGCGCCAGCCCCTGGGTTCATGCCTCTATCTGCCTCCTGGGATGAGGGCAAGGACACGCATCAGTATGAAACCTTTTTGCTAACCTTGCTTTTCCTGTAAATGGGGCAGGAACAGGAAACCATTTTCCTCCTCTTTAAAGTATTGGTGTAATTTGAGAGTCAAGCTGTATGCAGATTGGAACACATTACTAATGTCTGGAAAGTAATTATGGCATATATTATTATTTTAATATTTACTAAGTGCTGACAGCGTAGTACTTTTAATAAAACTTCAGGGAGGGAGAAACGTACCACAAGGCATGGTGAGATGAAGATAGCCTTCTGAAATCACTCATTTATATTTCAATTTTACAGTCACTTTCCTGTGACCTACTTTTAATCATATATTGGTTTCTTTGTTCTTAAATTACGTAAGGTGGGTAATGATTTTAATTTAAAGCTCTTTATGGAAGAATGCAAATAATATTTCTGCCCGGTTAAGGCATGCTCTGAGCTTCTTATTGAAAAGCAATTTATCATTGTATTCGAGGGCAGTGGGAAAGGTTTAACTTTGCTAGAAGCCAGGGGTCTTTCTTTTCAGTTATTTTGATCATACGTAAAAGCAATATGCCAAGGGTTATCAGGGGATCTCTGTGTTTAAAAAGGCACTGATAAGACTAAATTCCTTCTGGCCTCTGAATTTTTTTTCCTCTACAATTATTAATTTTGCAAAATCAAAGAGCAGCTTTTTCAGTGTTCTTCATGTCTGGCATGTTGGATAATCCAATCCAATCATATCCAATCCAATCCTGATTTTTCTACTGATTTTTTTTATTTGTATTTTCTCAAAGCAAACTTATCATAACCGGCCAAGTTAAGTTTAAACTTTTGGAGAACGTGCAGGCTTTTGTCACCTGTCACCTGAAGCAATGGATTTCTTTATGGAAAAGAATTGGTGATAGTGGTTTAACTCATTAATTGGCAGTCTAATTGATTATAAGCGTTAGTGAACTTGATTCAGATGCTCCATGAACATTTTAGTCACAGTGTAGGTGAATCACTGAGTTTAGGGTCCTGGAACAAATTTTTGTGCAGTGTCCAGACCAGTCTTCACTGTAACATTTGGTAATTCAAGCAATTGGCCCTTGACTATTTTAATTTAAAACAGGACCACAGACTTGACAGAAATATCCATAGCAATATAATTATATGAACATATGGACCTCGAGACAGCTGAGAGACACAAGAAACACGGAGAAGCCCACAGTCTACAAGAAATGAATAGCTAATAGGTGGAGTTCCCCTGACATCTGGATTTCGCTTACAGCAAAGCATCGTAGAAACCTGACTGGACTGCAGTTGCAGGCTCCTATCCTGTGGCTTTAGCTAAAACTCTTTGGTTTTATACTTTGTTTTAATTCCTAGGTTATTAACTGCCAATACAGATAAGATGTCTTAATGTGTGCGAGCACTCCTTCTATTGCATTCCATTAGGAAGATATCATTACATTTCAGCCACACATCATTAAACATTTCAAAATACATCCAGAAAGGCAGTTGTATATACGAGACACATTATTACAGGTAATATATTTTGCTGAGCCGCACAGCCTCAAAGATAAAAAGGGAGCTTGTGCCCTCGCCACTGGCGCAGGCATGTTCAGGGGTACACACAGCATTGTCGCCGTGCACGTACTAATGCACATCAGAGCAGTTAAACACAACTAAAAACTTTACTAACTTCTTTTTCTTTGCCTCTCCACCCCCAAATTTCAGACACCAAGGCTGTGCACCTGCCTTTGCAGGGGAAGAAAACAGATTGCTGCCAAAAAGTGAAAATCCTCGGTCAATACGAGGATAGATGCTTCGCTGCCAGACCCTTTGTGTAGTTATTTCCGTAACAGTGAAGTTCAAAGGCGATGAGTTACAAAACACTACCAACGCCCTCAATGTGAGTTGGTGGGGAATTGAGCCCTTAATTCCTGTTGGGTTGCCTGGGCAGGGCTCACATTGACGGATTTCTGCTTTCCATTAAATTGATTAGCTCTACAGTGCTGTTTCTGTGGTTGTCCGTGTTTGAGCATGTCCTGTATCTATTACCAGCCATTCTTCTTAGCCTCAGAGAACTTCTTTCAAAGTCCAGTGCAATGAAGTTGCCCACGAGGTATTGTTATAGTCAATACAAATGTAATAAAAGGCAGCAGGAGAGCAGAAAGGCTCCTTACTCTGAACAAGAGCTCAGAAGAGATGTGATTTCTTAGAAGATGGTACAGCAAATTCACCACTGCCCTCAGATATGAAAATCGCCAGGCAGCCTGTACCATATTGAAGGTATTTTAATTTTTTTCCTCCAGTACTTGAGCTTTCTCCAAGACCTTTTCTACAGCTGTACGTCAGATTCTACTTAACATCATTATCATGCTAAGGGCAAGAAGTCTCCATTAAGAGACTCCTAGCTGGGCACACACGCTGATGTGTTAATTTTCCAGACAGACTGGTAGCACTGCGTTAAGCCACTGAGCAGGCTTGATTATATAAGTTCCTCCACGAGTCAGAAGATGCTCTCAGGTGCTTCCACGCTGTGCAGTGCAGACTCCCTGTGGGCCAAGACTCGTCAGTGCATAACTGGTCTGGTTAATTAGAGCCGCTGCTGCCTGAGAGGGGGGAATCTGCCGTGAGTGACCACCAGGAGAACACGTTCACAGAGTCACAGCACACAGAAAGGACAGAACACTGGCTTATTGGTAATAACCGAGCAAATTGGCTTTTTTTTTTAAAACATTATTCTTTGAGGGAAGGTGAAGGGAATTTTATATTTAACTCATTCCTCCCAGTCACCTTTCCTGCTATGGCGAAGGAAACGATTTCTGCTAACGTGAACTATATTAGATGGCTTATCACACACTTAAATGCAATCCTTCAGACAGGGGAAGATGTCTACAAATGCTGTTCTTCAAACATGCTTTGAACTCGGGTGGTTTACTCTTTCTCACCCATCCATGCACCTATTTTTTACATTTATCCACTTTGAGTTGCATTAACACCGACACCGCAGCAGTTTGCACCCCGTCTGGCTGTGTTCGTGTGTCTGTCCCACTCTCCCCATGAGAGCTGTACATCGCCCCAGCTGCCTGCAGTGAGGCACTGCTGTTTAATAGAGGTTTTTCTTGTGTCGGTTACTGCAGCTGGATCAAAGAATGGACAGAGCTGACACTGCTTATTTTGTCCTGATAGATTTACTGTAAATCTTTTCTGAAAGTCCTGTTTAGAAGGAGCCTGGTGGCATGGTGTGGCATGTCTCTAGAACCGTAGCCAGTACTAAAATACAGGGTACTTAAATACTGTGCTCTGGGTACAGCCAATGTTGGCACAGTTCTGGGAGAGATGTTCTCTCCTTTCCAACACACACACTACTGCACAACCATCCTTGACCCTGTGGGATATTAACCTGCATCTGATGGACTAGATATTGACCATGTCTGAAGCAGAACACAGGATTTTGTTGGGGAACTATATGAATGGGCTTATCAAATCCTCCTCCCTTTGTCTTTAAAAGCTCTCTCAATGGCTGTACTTCTTCCTTTCTATTTGCAAGTACAAAAGAGCAACAAGAAGAAAACCTCAAACCACATGAAGAAGGAATAACACCAATGTCTGACAGCGCATTCACAGCACTTACTTGTATGTGATAAATGAGCAGTTGCTTTTTTATACCAATGAATGGTGTTAATGATAGCAATGACACCCCCAGGAGATAGTAAGCAAATTGTGTATTGCAAACAGAATGTGATGAGGGATACGGGGGAGAGGGGATCACAGCTTAATTAACGCTGCCACAATGCAGCAGATAAGTTTGGTGAGCCCTAGACAAAGTGGACATCAAAAGACCCAGCAAGTACCCGAGGGGGTTGCAGGGTGCTAATGGTGGCGGCACATTTTTTGTGGCTGTGCATCCCTGGGCACCCATGAGGGACCACAGTGGGACAGGGAGAAGCGAGAGACCCATGACATGGCAGCATGGAAGGAGGGCAGGGATCAACAGACAGACCCTCGAGACAGCAGAAGCAAAATGAGCATCCTGGAGAAGTCTGAATGTGGTTACATTTCACTCCTGGTTTGATCACATGGGGATCAAACATTGGTATCGGGCAAATGCTGCATAGTGTGTACAGGTCCCAAGGAACCAATCCCCCAGCCACTGACAGCAGAGCAAAACGAGAGACATCGGTTGAGCTAGAGTTTGGGGTACCCACTATCCCCTGAATGCAGTCTGCTGCTGACTTCACCCTGCAAAGGCAGCACAAATACGCGGTTTTCAGTGGAGTCAGGTAACTCCAAACAGAAGGAAAATTCCCCACCTGAATCCCTCTCTCCAAGAGCAGCTGCTTCATTTAGGCCATTCAGGCACCTCTGTTTCTTCTCTGCCAGGTGCTAATGGATGGGGATGCTTTGCAGAGGGTCCGAGTCCCGGCACGCACTGAGAGGTGTGCCAGCTCCCTCGCAGGCACCGAATTTGGAAGAATGCTTGGGGAGGGAGAAACCTCCCTGCTCTTCATTTGCTTTTCATTTCTATGTGTGCTGCTGCAGCAGAAAAAGCCATCAAGCCTCTCAAAGGGAGCACAGATCGATGCCACGCAGATAAAACCAGCAGTTGGAAAACTTTGGTTGAAAGTGTAATACTGTGAGTGCTTCCAGCTCAGTTTCATTCAAGTCTTGATACTGAGATTTTTAGTACGATACCAATTTTAGCTTGAATTGTCTGACAGCTCCTCTTTGTGAACAGGAGCAGTAAGGACAGAATGGTACTTCTTTGAAAGAAAAGCGATTTTTTTTTTTCTCCCCAGAGAAAATAGACTCCATGTGTAATGGGATGATGCTGTTTCTTCTCCTTCTGAACTAAGGCTGTTTAAAAAGAAAGCCTGAGAGCTGGCTTTCATTACAATCATGGCTTTGAGTTTCCTGGAAGAATAGGTATTAGTTACAGGATCTGGGTGCACACTATTTTAGACGGGTTCCCCTTGGAATTACTGGTCAGGTGCCTTCTCTGGGCGGCTGGATGAAACGCATGCCCTGGGCAAGTCCTGGCTAAATCCTGAGGGTGCCAGGCAAGAAAAGATGAAAGTCACTTCATTTTTAATGTGTCTCTCATTAGCTGTCCTCTTGAGCTGAAGGTACCTGTGGTGTATTAAGCGGCATCAATGCCACATAGCAGAATTTGACCCGCAATGGGATGAAGCAGCCATTCACATGTGCAATGGCACAATCAAAGTGACCATTCCTCCTTCAGGGGGTCTCAAAATCAGTCTCCAAAATACCAGTTTGCTGTGTCCTGGACAGAGAAAATTGTTTATGCTGGGAGAAAACAATTTGAGAACCCTAAATTTGTCTGTTGGGTTCCTTTTCCTTCATCATTCTTACTTTTCTTCACATCCAGAAGGTCGGTCATGAAGGCAGCATATCTGTGTCACCTCTGCGACCTGCAGCTTGGAAGGGGTGGGTGGGGGGATGCAGCGGCTGCTTGAGACACTCGATTTCCATCTGCCTGTGCCCTGCCTGCTGCAGGGAACTGTTTCCCTAATGAAAGACAAATCGATGGGAATACTCAGAAACCCCTTATGTAATGCTCTGAAATACTCTTTCTAAGCACAAGGAGATCCAAAGGTAGAAAAGTTGGTATCATAATGAAAAATGTAATTAAAGTTTTTGTCAGATTGAATCCATTACGTCTCTCTTAAGCACCCGGTATTGATTTCAGTCTCAACCCCAGGGATATGTAGTCTGATACCCCTGAAATCCCATGATCAGGGGCTTAAGCCCAGCATACATGCCATTTCCATGGCTGAAACCCAAGAATATGCTTCCAACAAACTTTAACTCCATGGGATTCAAGTTTTACTGTTTCTGAGCAAACGCAAGTGAGCGGAAGCTTTATCTGCTACAAGGAAGATGGCTTTTGAGATACAGACTGTAAATAGAAGGGAAAGGGCTATTTTGGCTATATTTTTGAAATGGCAGAAAACTGCAGCAGATTGCATTATTCAGTGGGTAATGTAATGTTAATGTGGCCGTGTAGCCGGGGGGGAGAGAACTTAAGGTTTAATCATTTTGTAATGCACTTACATTGCCCGTTTTAGATTTGTCAGCTGTCATAAATGAACTGCAGTTTTATCCCGGCACTATATATAGAATTACTATTTATATATTTTCATCTGCAGCTTATGCAGTTTAAACGAAGAAAAGAAAGGAAAGAGCCAGGACAGAGCAAGGGGGAAACGTGCTCTCAGCTCTTCTCCATTCAGAGAGTTCCTGAGTGCCTCCACAGAGGAAAAAGCTGCATTCTCCTAAGCCTTGGCTTAGGTACTTGACATTTTCGATAAAACAACACTCATTTTCAGCAAGCTGTTTAATGTCATGAAGATTGAGGCAAGGAAGCACTGCATTTAAAAATGCAGCCGCATAGGAATGGCAGTTGGTGAACTTGTGCTTTATGTCTTACATATTTATCATTCGCAAGCAACAAACTCCAGGAAATCCTCTCCCGTGGCATCGCTCCTCACCAGTTTTATTGAAAAACTGTAATATCCTTTTGCGTTCTAAATTCTATCTGAAAGCCACCCACGTTACAGCTTTTTGTATACATATTTTAGCAGTTCTCAAACAAAGACAATTCCTCCTTCTACTGCTGAGTTCTCCTGCTTTCTCTGCTGCTTCTCCTCACAGCATCCCTGGAAATCTCACAGCGCGTTGCAGGCTGATCGAGCACTGCTGAATGTCCTTGCCAAAAAAAAGAGCGGGTTGCAAATGGATTTGCGGCTCCTGTCAGCTCAAAGAAGTATTTGAATGTGTTTGCTTTTTTTGGGGCATCCATTTGAATAAATCCAAGTGAAACTTGAGAAAGCAGAACGCCCTGCCGATCTTAAATTTCAAGTATTCCCATTGTCTCATCTTTTAATCAAATGCTTACTCTGGAAGTGATTTCTGTAGGGAGTTTTGCCTCGATTGTTCTCTCGCCGCTAGATCCTACAGGCCAGAGGATTTCTTTTCTCCAGCGATAATAATTGACATTTTTTAAGAAGCAAGAATAGCCCTGTTTTCATCCACAGCATTACTTACAAAAAGCATGATGATATGTACAGAAAATGCAGTCTACTCTTCCTGCAGGACACTCTGATTTATCGACTGTGCATCTGTTTTATATAAAGTGCCCCGAGCAGAACAAAAACCTCCATTCTAGCAAAACCAGGACAGTCTCTTCAGTTTTCAACAAATCATGTTCTACCTGTGGGATACCTTGTTAACGACTATACACTAAATCCAGAGGGAGTTTTCCTTTCCTTCTTTTCCTTCTTTACTTTTAACTACCCTTCACAAAGATTCTGAGTTTCTGGGGCCAGCTGAACACCCTTGTTGCCCAGGCAAAACTCCTTTTCATTGCAGAGGGTGTTTTGCATTGGTAAGCTGCCTACATCAAATATCTCATTAGTAACACACACTTCTGTAACGATCCATCTCAGAGTGACCAGGCTTCATAAACCAGGGAAAACCATAAGCCAAAATCTTATTTCATTCTGCTTGTAGGTAACATCTTTGCCTTAATCTACCCAACTCTTTTTTGCTTTATTCTGGATGCAATTCAGTTCCCATTAAGGAGCTTAAATTCTATCTCCAGATAAAAAGCCCGAGTCCCCACTTTGGGAAAAACCTCCTTAAAGCAGGAGATGACAGTGGCCTAAGGAGGAGAGTGAAGGAAGTGAAAGGGCCACCAGAGTTATGGAGAAGTGGAATGAGTTTTCAGCAGAAAACATGCTCTGTTGCCTCATTGGGGCTGTCCTTTCCTTGCAGGGATCCCAGCCCTCCTCCCTGAGGGCAGCCGGCGCAAGGATGCTGCAGGGCATTGCTCCTCACTCCTGTTGCAAAGCCCACTCTTTGCAGCTTCAGCACCAACTTTCCTCAAATCACCTGAGGTTTTAGGAGACTGAAGGATGGGAGGGGATCCGTGTTCCCAGTGCAGCTCCACTGAAACTGTGTGAGCTGCAGCCAAACTGGACCCAAGGGGGTCATCTCTGTCAATGGCACTGATGCAAAGACAAAATCATCATTGGAAGACTTAAGTTGATGTAACTGGGAGTGGAAACTGCTTTTTTACTGCGGATATAATTCATGCAGGAGGATGCTTATAGCATCCAAAAGGCTTTAGGCTAGGGTTACGATGCTATCAGTGAAGTACAAAAGGTATCAAGGGAAAGGGGAGTAAATTCTTGCAAAATACTAGCGCAGTGAGCCATTGCAGAGCTACACTCATTTTGTACCCAGTGCTCTGGATCCTCTGTGCCTCTGAATCCCCTTTCTCCCTCAGCCCTTGTCTGGTGAGCTCCAGCCATGCCAGCTCAGCAGAGCCATGAACTCTTTGCATGTGGTGTCAGTACAAGGTCCATCCAGGTCCGTCCTAACATCCCACCAACTGAGTGGTCCTCCTTGAAAAGAACTGTGGGATACGCACAGCCTCTCCTCTTGTGTTCCTCCTGGGCGATGAGGGTCTTGATTTCTGACAAAGCCTCTTGTTTCCAGTGTAATATAAATTGCAGTGTAAAAATATCACAGATGGGATGAGCGAAGTCCTTGACCTTGTTTCTTTGTTGTAAAAAGCCAGGTGGTGCTTCTTCCAGGCTCTGTATTGCCAGTCAGCAATCAAACAGTTCCCTGCCACTAAACTGCCAGTCCTTTGTCCCTGGGCACAGAGCAAAATAAAGTCACCTTTCCAACACTTTGCCAACTGCTGAGACTTGTTGCTATTTCAGTGGTACCTGCTATGTTATTTCCTTTGCCCAGGAGGTGCATTGCCGGGCTGCTGAGACCAGACCTCAGGGATCAACTGTGCAGCCTTGCACGTGAGACTGCTCTAAAAAGCACCTCTTCTCTGCAGGGGACCTGAAGAAGCCCTTGGGCTTAAGGGCACCTTGGTTTGTTTGCTTCTCTCTTCCCAGATCCAGGAACACCCCAAGCTCCACCTCACCCTGCCACAAATGATCCAGGACACCCCGCAGCAGCATGGGATGCCCCAGGTGACACTTTAGGCTGCTTTCTCCCAGGAATGCTTTCCAAAACACTTCAGTCTGCAGCAGAAGTTGTGTCTATGCCCTATTTTATCAGGAGGGTTTCTGCTTCGGTCTTTTTTCAGGCGTTTTGCCTGTCTTTATGATGCCCTTGCCAGCCTGGCCAGAACTGAATTTGAATCCCTGATAGACACTACTCCATTAATCAAAGATTTGCCTCAGTGGCAAGGTTATCCTGGAGCCTAATTAAGTTTACAGTTTCTAATTAAATTGATTTGAGATCTTGGGTTGGAAGCCCTTTTAAAAGCAATCATTTCTTAAAAAGTTGAGATTTTTTGGTCCAGCAACCTTTTGTGTTAGACTTATTTTAGCATCCAGAAGTGAAAGATGAGTAATCATTTTTAGGCTTTGGCAATGTTGGTTGAAGCTTTTTCTCATTCACCTTAATCAAAGAAGCAATCAAAAATTACTAATCACCTTTATGAAGGTTCTTATGTCAGGGTGAAATACGTGGCTGTCATATTACAGAGGAAGGGAACAAATAACGTTTACTTGTAAAGAATAAAAGTGCTCAGCCGAGGAGTGTGGGATACCCGGACTGCAATCCCTCTTCCTGTGGTCATTTTTTCCCCCAAGTCCCAGGTAGTTAATAGGTGGTAATCAACAAGGTGTCTTGCACCCTGCTCCTGAGCCAGCTGCTTCTACCAGGCTGCCACTGCGAACTGCACTGCCGCATACCTTAGTTATCCAGATAAAGTTTATAACTTCATTTCTTCAGACTCAATCAACCTAATCAAACACTTTCCATGGAAGATTTGATTAAATGTCATTCAGACGTGGCAGACAAACTTTCAAAATGATCAAAATTGACCAAGTCACTCTTATTGCCTTTGTATGCCAAAGTTATCTTAAATCTTAATGAACACTAATCAGTGCTTAGTTTATGCTTACACATAAAAACAACCCTTGAAAGCCCTCCCTTGGGGGACTTTAAAGGTTGCTTTGGGGCCAGACCAGGTCCTTACTCACTCAGTGTTTCCTCTAGGGTCAACTGCACATGAATTCGCTTTTAGTCTTTGGAAGCTGGGGAACCTTGTTGCCTTTGTGCCCTACTGGTGTTACAGTCTTTTTTTCATGGGAAACTTAGTCACCTCATCTTGATTTTGAGAGTCTACTGAATTTGTATTTCCCCAGTCTTCCCTTCAGAGAAATGTTTGAGTTTTGACTGCTATCTCATTTAAGACAACTACGATAATAAAAAGAAAGAAGAAAAGCAGTAGTTTGAGGAGATGTGGGAGATATAGACTGCAGCCCTCCTGTCCCACTTGCCTTGGTCATGTTCTGTTTCCAGCACCTGGATAATTAATAGGTGCTGTTTGTTCAGCTGACTCATTTAAGGTAAATAAAAAAACTTGACCTCTTCCAAGGCTCTTGCCTATAGAGCTTGGCAATATACAATGGATAAAGGAATGGGAGGGTCATGGATTTCTTTCACTTTCAAATGTTTTTAATGCTTAAAGAGAAATTGTTTTCCAGATGTACTAGTCTGAACCATCTTCTTCATATTCATAAGTAAAATAATTATAAACCATAATTATAATAAGGCCAGGGAGAAAATGACGCATTTCGAATTAATCTAAGCAAATTGAGGCTAGACCTTGTCTGAATTTTCTTTCCTTTTTCAGTTTGCATTTCTTCTGTCCTGAGTTAAAACAAAGAAATATTTCAAAATCTTCTAGGTTTGAAAACATTTCCTCGCCCAGCTCTAATTACTCGATTGAATTATTTGCAGACAGATCACAATTCCCTTCAATTGATCAGTTCTGTGAATGCTTTTTTTTTTTTTTTCCACAACCCCTGACCCGTAACTCAGCTGTAGACCTGATGCTTGTGCTGATCTTATTAGCCTGTTAGCTCATGTGGCCTGGGAGTATTTCCTCTCTGCGTGGACCCTCACTTAAGCTCAGGATATGCATACAGCTTCTAATTCTTATTTAAAATTCACCCCTTCCAAAAACTTTTTTGCCTCTGGACTTCCTTGCTGGGATCCATGTGGGAAGCCCATGCGCTAGGAGCACGGACCCAGCTGGAATGAATTTGTTTAAAAAGCTGAGAGGACTTTCACTAAGAGATTTTGGCATTCCTCACCCAATTCTAATTGCTTTATAAATTTAATGGAGTTACTGCTGGCCACCGGGTGCTGGGCTGGTTGTAGATAAGGAATATAAAGGCAGCCCAGGGTCCTAGGACCTCATCTCTTGGCACAGGATAGTGCTAAGGAGGAAGATGAGGAGCAGGAGGAGGCTTCGCATAAGTGACTCCTGTGTAGTAAGTTGGCAGCCTAGGTGCTATTCCCAGAATCTGCTGTGTCCCCAGAGAGGCTGTGGGGCTCCTGCAAAGTCTTTAAATCCCATAAACCATAATGGAGGTAAGAAACTACTTCTTTTTTTCTCTGCCTTTGTTAACTGGGGCTGGTTACTTAGAGATTGCCAGAAAATCAGGGCTAAGATATTGCAGTTGTGTATCAAAAACTGTTGTGTTTTTTTCTTTTTTTTTTTTTTTTTTCTTTCCACTTAAACCCATGTATTTTGTTGTTGTAATAACAGTGGGAAGTTTAGGGTCTGTTTCTGTATGAGAGCATCTCTGTCACTCTCTGAAGAGTTAATAAATAAGTTCACATTAGGGTGAATCTGTAGTGTTCCTGTTCCTTTGCCAGTAGAAGAAATCTCTAAGTATATTAAATCTCTCCGTTGCTGATTACTGCAGGGATTTTTACCGCAAGGTAAATCTGCATTTTACAAGCAGGAATACCATCTAGATAGATGTTTCTGATATGCATCAAGGGCTGTATCCGATAATGTTCTACTCAATTGAAGTTGACAATGAACATAGGAAAGAACTTGCTGTGCTCCTCTGCACGTTCCAGAACATTAATTTCTCTGGTCAAATCAATATCCTGAAGAACAAAATATTAAAATGGCTTAAGATGAGACTTAACACCCAATCAGCCCAATTCCCTTGGTGCCTCCTTACCTGTTCACTCAGCAATCGGGCTGTAATCTACTTTTGACATGGACGTGGTTAAAAATGTGCAGAAGAGCAGGAACTGGTGTAGTGCACAGAAAGAAAAAAAATATATTTGCAAAATATCTTGTTTCAGAAAGTTGCCCACAGAGTCAAATGATATTTTCATAGTCATACAAAGTTTAGATCTTAAAGAAAATCTCCAGGTACTGTCTGGGCCCAGAGCCTCAGCTGGTGCAAAGGAGCTCTTGTGCTGCCCAGAGCCACACGCAGGATCTGCCTTCAATCAGTCCTGTGCTCTGGTCTCCATTACTGTAAATAAAACCCCAGCAGCCAATTTACCAAATTCACTTTGGAGCGCTCTGGTTTTATTTTGAGCTATTAACCAACAGAGCTGTCATCTGAGAAACTGTGTTGTGGATCCGCTCAGAGCGGGTTGGGGGAGGCTGTGCAGCCGATGGCCGCACCAGGGCTGTCACAGAGAGTAAACAGCCCGGCTGTGGCTCTGTGTGTCGCAGAGAGCAATAAAACCCTATCAAGAAGGAATCACAAGCACCTAATGAGAATCAGATGCAGCATAATACAGGCCGTGGGCATGCTTTCATCCAGATACACAGGGAATTATGTACCTAAACAGAGTATAATTTGGGTTTACATCTTATTTTTCATCCTCAGCTTCAGAGGGAAATGAGTTAGTTACTGGCAGTGGCGTGTAGGAAAGCTGCTGTTATGAACTCAGCGATCGCTCATGCACAGCTTGGCATGATGGAGCTTCCCCTGAGGACTGGGCATTTGTCTCTGCTTGTGGTGGGCTGGAGCAAACACGGTAAATTCTTCTGAGCGAAATGTCCGGCTCTGGCTGGGAGAGAGAAGGGAGCTGGGTGTCTGGGCAGCTCTGGGGCAGGAGAGGTGAGCCGAGGCCCTTTGCTGCTGGGGTGGGCAGCGGCCCTCGCTGTCCCGTGGGAGGTGGGGCTGCCCCTTGCTGCAGAAGGCCCCGCTGTTGGAGCGGCCTTGTGGACTGGGTGCCAGGGGCAAAAGGGGGCTTTGCAAGGTGATGCTGGTCTCTTCCTCGGGTATTGGAGAAAACAACTCAACTCCTCTGAAGCTGTGACTTCAGGCTTGATCTTAGTGTTGGAGAAGGAGGATTTTGCCTGCCGTATTTCCTGCTTCTGGTGTGCTACTTCCCGAGCTACAGAGTAGGAAAGCTGTAGGGCATTAGTGGGAAATTTGTGCCTCACACTAAGAGGGAAAGCTGCTTCCAGCCTCACCTGCAGTACTTGTGATTGCAGACGTGACTGCATTTGTTGTGATAAATGCAGACAACCCTGGACTGAATGTATTCACATTTCAAATGCAAAGAGAAAGGAGGCTGTCCGTCAGCCAAGCAGGGCTGGAAGGCAGATGATCTGGGTGTTACCCCTTGCTCGGCCTTGGTGAGTTCTATAAATCTGGGCACCCAGCCCCATTTGGTCTCCTTTAAATTGGAAATTACTCACAAAAAGCCTTTACTTTTTAAAATGAAACATGACTTGAGCTGCATCTCTGACTGCAAGGTGCTATAAATGGGGCTTACACTGATGTAATGGACCTATATTTCCTCTTCAGAGGCTACTTAGAGGTTGGCTGACTTGTTTTCAGGACCGAGATTCCCAGTGTTTGAGAGCGACCAGCCTGACACCTGCATTGCAGAAGCAAAGAGGCTTTACTTCAGGGCTTGGCAGCAAGGGGACTCAGTTTTCCCATGGATCCAAACCTGCTTGACAACCTCATTCCTCCCCACCATGGTAGCTGGCTTCAAAAAACCCATCCCTGATGCATACCACAGAGTGGAATTGCTTCAAGCCACTGAGAGATGTGTATCTTCTCGTTACCACCAGCCCCAGCTCCCCAGCAAGGCTTTCTACTGAGTGGTGCTGGTGTCTATGATGGTGCAGAGCAGCTGGTATTGTTCGGCTGCTTGGAGAAAAGAACGTTTGGGACAGATCTGCAGCAGTTTTCTCACAGGCGAATTGATGCCGTCAGGGATTTGGCTCTCTGTTTCTCTCTATCACCCTCAAGGTTTGCCCATGTATTTCAGTTGGAAATCCTTTCCCTTGATTATAGCTAAGCAAGAATGCAGGTCTCCAATGTGCTATGGTCTGGGATCCAGGGACGCACCAGTGTACCTGGCCCACCCACCCTGTTACCCAGAGGGATTTGGGGGAATTCGGTATCCAACAGCATCCAGCTCCAGTACAGCCAGACCTGCAATGCTGCGAGAGCTGTATAATCGAAAGGTTTGTGTTAATTGCCTACTTACCTGTGAAAACCTTAAGGTTCAGGATTAAGGGCAAGGAAATTATACTCTGGGGATATTTTAATGAGCAGAAAGACCTATACCTTTTCTCACAAGTCACTTTTTACATTAAAACTTCCTGGGACTATAATTAGGAATTTAATGTTTCGTGAACTGCAGTTCAGAAACTATTGGAAAGATGGTTTATTTCCCACCCCCCTACTTTCTTAATTGATGCTCTCGATTGTTTTTTGGTTTTTTTTTTTCCCAGTGGTTAATAACATAGCGCTTATGCCCACTATGTCTCACAGGGGAAATTTTAATCTACAGGCATTTCTGACTTTATATACATATATACACATACATACATATATATATATATATATATATATATATATATTATTTTTTTCCATTTAGGTAGTTAGTGAACCAGAACTAATGCAAGTGTTTGGCTGCTTGGGAGTGGAGGAAAGGATGATGGAAAGGCCAGAGTTGCAGGGCCATGGGTTCCCTGGGGACTGTCCCTCTCCTAGCACGCAGGAGCTGATCTGGGGGGCAGGGTGGTGTGAGGGGAGCTGCTCAGGGCCGGGACTTTCTCCTCCAGAGGCCACAGCACCATGTAAAACACTTAATAAATGACATGATTTTGAGGCAATTGGGTAATTATACCACTTTGCTGTACTCCTGAATTCAGTTCACATTCCAAGCTCTCAGGCTGAGGCAGATGTTGCATTGCACTCTGCAAAGCTGATTTTTTTGGAAGGGTCTCTTTCATTGCATACTTTTTCCTCTCTCTTTACTCAAAGTTCATGGGCAGGAGAGCTGTTGCCACCTTTGCAGGGGCTCCTCTCAAGGGCACCCATTGACTGCCGTTTCTAACGCTGGCAGCTATAGCCCATGCCACGTGCAAGTGGTAAATGGTGTAAGGCTTGGGGTGTGTAAACAGGCATCCTCCCTGATGCTGCTGTTGCAGAACACCATCGAAGGAAGCTGCACAGGGAGGAAGAAGGTCAGAAATAGTAACTGAGAGGCTATATTATAGCCTCGGACTGCCTCCTCATTAGTCTCAGAGTCAAGACACTTAAAAATAACTGTGACCTTCATTCCCCATCCATTTGCATGAGGCTGTCTAATTGTTGCTGTTCCGTGGAAAAGGACCATGGTGTGCATGGGCTGAGTGGCTCTCCAGTGACCCAGGCTCAAAGGGAGACAGGCTGTTGGGGTTTAGACTTGGCCCTTTGGAGTTCAGATGCCTACTTAGGGGCAGGGGTGGGGTGGGGGGAATGTGCTTATCTGGGTGGGTGCTGGCACATCCCCCAGCTGGCTGTGCACGCTCTCTTGCTTCAGGAAAGTGGGTGTAAGGGAGAGGTGCCCAGTGATGAGGCAGCAGCACAGTGAGCCCAATGGTAGCTGGATTTTTAAGCCCAAAAGCAGACTTGTCAGTGGAAACGTTTGGGGAACAGCTGGTATCAGCTATCGCTGCTCCTCCTCGTCCATGGGGATGGATTGCATCGCTGTAAGTTACTGCCTTGGCAGCAGTCCCTGTTCACACCCCATGTCTTGGTAGAATCGTAGGCTGGGAATGGAAGATGTGCAGCATCAGTCCTGGCTTTATGCCACCCGGGAGTTGCCAGTGTGAAGGCAACGCTTGAGTACCATTTGGGTGAACTTTCTAAGATTTTCATCACTCGAGAAGCTGGTTGTGAGGGACAAGCGAATTTGGATCTAGCTCACATGATCTGCATACAGCAGAGATATGGAGACAGCCAGAAGGAAAGAAAGGAAATTAGGACAACAGAAGTTGATGGGCTGAAAACTTAATTAACATGTTGCAAAATCTGACCTGAACCCAGGCTCTCTCCTTTTCTCTTCTCCTTTGTCACTACTGGTTGAGGTTTTGTCTTGATTTTTAATATTACTGCTCAGGATAAGTTTTGCTCACAAATTAGGAATAAATTATATCGGCTAAATGTCAAGCTAATGTGTTAATTCTGTTGCAATGCAGTGGAAAAATCATATTACAGAATTTCCCCCCATGTACCTCTTTCTGATTCACTCTGTGGCTCAGCTAATAGTTTCACAGCTCTGTAGATTTCAAGTAACTGAGTAACAATCCGAAAGTTTTGCTCTTTATTGCATCCATCTGCTGCTCAAGGATAAGGAGCAGCTCCTTGTGATACACTTAGAATAACACATCTGCTGCTGTACATTGCAATACAGGGTGCTGGCCCCTTCCCTTGCTTTTTATGACAAATAAGCAACAGAATGACAAATAAAGCTGTGGTTGCCTTTGTCATCTCCAGCTCCTCATGCTGCAGGCTAGATGAAATACCCACAGAATCATGGCACCGTCCTATATTTATTTAAAAATATTAAACTATTTATGATGGAGAGGTCATTGGCATGTGGCATTCATTAGCAAGGGCTCCAGGGAAGAGGCAGCAGCGAGTGAAAAACACAAACAGGCTCTACTCAAAAGCTGGAGCAAAGTAGCATCCTTTTGAAATGTCAATGCTGAGCAGCAATTAAAGCCAGGAAGGCTTAAAATACAGGGAATTTCAATAGTCTTGAGTACAACAGCCAGGGAACCCATGGTGGGATTCCCGAGGACATAAGGATAGGGGATCAAGTCTGTGCAGCACAGTGAAATGTAAACTGATTTTTCTGTATGAAAGGAAGAAGGATGAAACTGCCGCTTGTGTGGAGCACTGACAGCAGGTTGGGGAGGGAGGCAGGCAGGGCTGGGTTTGTGCAAGGGTTGCATGCTGCAGGATGCTGAGCACCTCGAGCACTGGGGGCTGCCAACCTTCATGCAGGTGAGTATGAGGTGTCTGCCAGGTACAGGCTACGAAACGTCACTTGAAGGGAAGAGGCTGCCCTGCACCATGGGGTGCCTTCAGCCTTGCAATCGCAGGGCAAGTGGGTGTTAAGAGTCAAATGATAAAAAGGAGGAGTGGGGAATGTGCTCTCTCTTGGAAGGTGTTTCTAAGCAAACAAGAACTAGTTTAGTAACTAAATCTGAAGTAACTTAATGCTATTGCAGTGTTTTTATAGCTTTTAGTCCCCATCGCTCCATCTCCTGTTGAAATCTGTTCAGAAGAGCTGTTACATCTTGTGCAAGTGCTGTCCGGTCCCTGCTGACTTTGCATGCAGACAAAAGCTAACTGTGGTACTGAAGCTCACATTAAGATAATGAATCGGAAGAGGTTAGAAAAGATGACGAGATGAATATTTTGTCTTTGGCTTGCAATGCCCTTTCAGAAATTAATTTGCATGGGGCAGTTGTGTGGTACTTTTCCTTTTATACTTCCTTTTTCATTCTTATTTTAAAATAGACATGGATCACATCCAAAACCCAAAGTGCTCATATGGGCTTTGAAGCTGTCCTTGGCTCTTTATGCTTCCATTTCCCAGACAGCCTTCTGAAAATGCATTTTTAGAGGTTTCTCACTCCAATTTTTCCCTCACCTGCACAGAGGATTTTCACGATTTTAATGGCAGCAGAGTTGCTGCCTTTGCAAAGTGGCCAAAACAAAAGCCAGAGCTGAATTTCCCTTCCTTCTCTGCCCCAGGGTGTTCCCCCTCCCTGGTTTCTGGCTTCACTCTTTCTCCTCCTACTACCCTGAAACTCTACTAAAAATTTCCCAGCTTTTAGGAGTCCATGCAGACATGGAAGGAATGATCCCTAGTTCCCTATATCCATCCTACTACTAGGCTCAGGGCATTTTATTTTAATGTAGAATTTTACAGGAATTCCTACAGGGAGTTTTCATATCCATATTTCCTTGTAGTGCTGCTGCTGAATCATCTAGGAACTGAAACTTGCTTGGCTGGAGAGCAATGTGTTTTCATAAATTATCGACATGCTCAAATTGGTCCTTGTCCAAAGCAAGCCTTCTACTTCGCTAATATGCTTTGAGTCTAATCCCTGCTGTATTGCGAAGAACAAAACCGACTCATCTCTAGCCAGCGAGGCTGGACGTAGGGCACAGTGACACACACTGGGGATGGAAACAGGGAACATAAATACCAGGAGCACATTATAGCCAACGTATTAGAAATGCAAAGGCAATTCTGTTGTTTCAGATGTTGTCTTCAAAGAGTCATTGGGGAGCAACAGCTCCCAAGAGCAGACAAGAGTAATTCACTGCAGGTTATTCTCTGATGGGCTCCTTTCTCCGAGTTTTGGTCCTACACTGGGCAGTGAACTGCGTCTGTTGTTGTACAAAGTAATTCTGTTTCCATGGATCCAGATCTTCAACTAAACTCATTTGATGCTAGTCAGGAGTGTTAAGACTTAATTCTACAGCAATAAAAAAAGGAATGAGCCTAGCAGTAAAATGGTGTTGAAGGATGTATGGGAGATATGATGTCCATCCATGCGTGGTTCTGTATGGATGGATTTCTTGCTCGGGGTTTTGCTAAGTGGTGTTGGGATTGTGGAAAGCCTCCATGACCTCATGCTGAGAACTGGGAGTAGAGCTGTTCCTGCTGTGTGATGGAAGCAACATCCTGATTTATCCCTGTTGGGTTGGCTGCCCATGACTTGTCTGGCAAGCTGCTGTGGGCAGAACCATGTAGTGGATGCCTTGACCTCCACTGGGCAAAGCAGGAAGGTGGAGCTGCTTCCTCTTTGAGCCTGCTTGCCAGAGACATGATTCAGATTTTACAGCTAATTGACTGCACTGATCTTGCTGCCAGAAAGGAATAATATTCAGTGAGTCGTTTGTCTTTCATTTGCTGTTCTCCAAGATCCTGCATGCACCTTATAAAACCAGTCCTGTGACTTGGTCGCTGGGAGGTTCAGGCTTTTCCATAGCTCCCCCTTCTCTTTTTACCTGCTGTTGTGCTTAACCCTCCATGCCTTGCGAGCAAGCACTTTCTTACCTGGGGAGGAGGTGGTGGCTATTTACTGAGTGACCCAGTGTTAAGACAGGATTTGTTGCATTTCCCCATATCTCTCTGCTTCCAATTAAAATCCTGCTCTACAGAGGTGGGAGTTGCTCTGTAAGAGGATAACGAACGTGGTGGAAATTAGTGCCATTGACCTTATAGCAGGAGGAGCTTGACTCCAAGCCAACCAAAACTTGCTGCAGGCCTTGGCTTGAAATGCCATCGGCCCACAGCCCCGTTGTGCTGGTGCTGTGTATTTTTATGGACAACCCTGAGCTTGCAGCTGGAGGGTACGGTACAACAAGATAAGAAGGCCACGTGGCAGACTGATTGCAGATGAATACGGAATGAAGGAAGCTTGTAAATACCACACCAAGGAGGCTGGTGTGTCTGCAAGGATGGGCTGGTGATTGTACAAGCCCTAGCGCTGCTGCTTGCTTTTTGGTCTGCTCATCTGCCACCCAACTGGGGTTGATTTGTTAACACTTCTTCCCAAAGCTGGCTCCCAGCAGAGCCACCGCTGAGCCGTCTTTCATCTCTGCACCACACTGGAGAGCAACGCCAGGCTGGAGCAGGAATGAGTGTATAGCTGACAGCTCCAGGATCTGGCCCATCATACTTTCATGATGATGTTAGGAAAATACAGAGCAAACAATGCTGTAGGAATAACTTAGCCCACATACACTATACAAGCGCTGTTCCCATGATGTTTGCTCAGTCCCCGACTAATTTAGCGCACAGGACGGGCTGGCAGATTATGCAGCGAGACATGCTAATTCGGGCTTGCGGTTCATGTGAAAGAATGATGAGGCGGTCTGGGAGACAATGCAAGCTAATATTAGGACGCCAGGCAGGGAGTCAGGAATCCTAATCCCAACTGCTGCTGACCTGCTCCCAGGCCCCAAATCCCTCTTTGGAGCTGCTTGGAGAAAAGAAGCATCTCCCTTTATGTTTGGCTGAGTTAACCCTGGGAGCCGTTTATCCCAGCCAAGGCTTCTGGCTGTTATTATATATAAATAGTAATGATGATCATAATCTTTCCATAGGGGGCATGGCACTGCAGGGGTAGCGCCTCGTATCCAAGATGCTGCTTTTGTTGGACCAAGCTTGTATGTGCAGAAGATGCTTCTTTAGCATGAAGATCCTCCTGCAGAACCAGTGAGCAGCAAGTTGATCAGGGATATTTCTGTGAAGATACAACATCAGACACCGACGTGAATTCTTCTGCTTCCGTGCTTCAAAAAGCAAGACAGGGTTTGCATATCTTCCAAATCACTGAGAGATATCTTGTGGTGTGTTAATTGGCTCTGCTTCTGAGAACATTTCTGTGTGTGCTTAGCCTTACACATGTGGCTTGTCTGATGCCTGTAAATTACTCTCATGAGCAAAGTAAAGCCCGTCCCCAGACGGCTGCAGGATCAGGGCTGTGCTGTGCGCTGCTGCCTCTTATGTTGTGGCTTTTGCCAGAATTATAATCATGACCCAAAAAGGGACCTCCCAGCTACTCCTCGCTGTTGGAGGAAGAACTCATTGACACTGCTCCAGAGGAACTCCTTCCCAAAACCTCAGCTTGTCCCATCATTGTGCCTTAATGATGCTTATTAATATATTTTTTTAACCTTACTGAAGGTACTTGGGAAAATCTTTTCCCCAATTAGAGTTTCTACTGGATGGGAAGGAATTGCTGCTGTTTCTTCTGTAGACAGAATTGCTATTAATATTGTGTGTTTAAATTCCTCGCTTTTGAGAAGAAAATCTGCGTAGTGGAGCTGGTGGATAAGATGCTGCACTGGTTCAATCCCATGTGCCAGTTAGTTTTGGGAAGTTGAGCCTTAGCAGCTAGTTTTATTTTCAAATTAAATCATGAGATTGACACCTTTAATTAGCTCCACAGGAGCTGTTTGAACTGAGAGGTGAGTTTTTCCAAGCTCTTTCTTCCAGCTTTTTTTCTGTACTTAAGCCATCAGACTCGAATACACATCCATCACAAGGGACTATCAACTTACTCAACACACAGCATCTCTGAAAGGTCCCGGCTTTGCCTCTTCTTTATGGTGCCATAAAGACTTATAGCAGAAGTCTTTCTTGATTTAGCTGTCTCCTGCTATTTTTCAGGATTTTAGGGGGAATGAATAGCAAGTTTTATGTGTTGTAGATACACAGAGAAAATAGATGAGAAACAGAGAATGGTATTGGAGGTGGTACTGCATAGAAAGCAGGGGAAGGACAAGGAAAGGCATCTCCATCAGAGATGCTGGTGAGTTTGTGGATGCAGCACAGCTCTGAGTATCTGCAGAGAGAAGTAGAAGGGTAAAAAGGAGGAGAGAATGAGACTCCTGGGTCTGAAGTAAATTTAGGGGATGTTGGTGCCTTGGGCAGCTCAGCTGAGCTCTCAGCACAAATGTGAGCCCTTTTCTTTGTTGAGCAGAGAAAGCAGAAAGGGGGGATGTTTATCAGCTGAGACAGATGAATTGGGATAGCTTATCTTAGCAGAGCAGAGCTATTGTCTACTGAAAAGTCTCTGGTAACACATGTGGGGCCACTAAAATAGCAAAAGAAAAATTCCTAGGAAAGAATGTGGCTTAATATCTAGCAGACTAGGGCAGGAACTTGCTCCTTCTGTGACTAGATCATAGTCAGGAAAGATTAGAAAAGTCAAGACTCTTCTTTTTCTTCTTTTTTTTTATATAGATTTTTTTTTTTTTAGTTGAAAATGCTCCTTTTGTACCAGACCTCCATTCCCATAAAATCTGACCAAAAAGGATAAAAGTTTAAACATGTGGCAGGCTCAGCTCCTCTTGCAAAGCCAATCTGATCCTTGTTCTAACCAACAGGCTGTGCCCTCTACCCTCCACTACGGACTTTTCCGGAGCTTTCCAGGGCTGTGAGCAGCCTGGCTCCCTCCTTGCCAAAAAAGCCGCACCCACAGGGATCATATCCTGGATCAGCAACGGCTTCTGCAGGGAAGATATGCTTGAAAGAGATGACTAAAATGAGGAGCACAAATGCTGATGAAAGTTAGTGAAAGCTTCAGTTTATAGTGTTGGATTTTTTTCAGAATCTCATTTATTAAAATGCCTGTGGGTTTTGCACCATCACGTTCTGAGGCCGGCATTCCCGCTGCTGCGCACTCATTCTGTGTCCTTGTGCTTCCACCCAATAAGCTCAACAACACCCCAATATACTCAGCCTGTTGTGTGTTATTTAAGTCATAGGATATGACAGTGTATGTTTTATGGAGCCATTAATTTATGCTGTGGGTGACTTTAACCACTCAAGAAGTACATTAATGGCCCTATAAAATACACCCTGGAGTGTCTTAATATGATTATGAGATTGATCTTCAGCTTTATATTCCACTGTGCACGGTATTATTGAAATAAATTGTAGAGGAAGGTGACACAGGGGATCCCAGTAAGAGGTGAGTTGCCTTTCTCTTCTTAGTATCTGCTGGTCACAGACTCACTCCAGTGAGCAAGCTGTGGGATCCAGGCTCCCTGCACTGGGATGTTGGAAATGTCCCATGCAAGGTGCTGCCTGTGGGGATGGAGCTTCACGGCCCAGCTCTGTGAAGGACGTTAGGAAGTACATGTCCCTGCTGGTTGGTCTGTGGCTCTAACCAGAACTGCTTGGGTCCTGGCATTTGGAAGCTTTGCTACAAACACAGTTCAATTGGTATCTGAATTTGAGTCGTCAGTTGAAGTGTTTGCGAGAGCTCAAAGCAGCATCAGCCCGGCTCCTCCTTGCTACCAGAAAGCAGCACTAGCTTGACCAGAAACCCTGGATGCAACACAAAAAATTCTTCTCTGGTGAAAGTTTGGTGGGATTACTATGAACAGCAATTCCTGTTTGGGAAACACAGCAATACATGTTTTCCTATCATGGAGCTGGTAGCCTCAGTAGACCAACAGGAAACCTCAGTGTCTGAAAGGCTGGACTTAGTTTAAAGTCTCTTTTTCTCCCAAGATCCACATACGCAGGCTTTCAAAGCCTCGAGGCCTGTGATGTCAAAGTACTGAGGATTTGAGGTTTAGCTGGAAGTTACGAATAAATTCTGCTGTATAAAATAATCTGTACATTTGTTTGAAGTCTTAATCATTGTCATCTTTTTTGACGCTCTTTGGTGGGACTGTATGGCTCTGAACTCTCATAAACCCACAATGTTCTCAGAGACATGGTTTTTCATCCCAAAACAAGTGAAACTGTGGTTTTCTCTAGGTTTAGAATGAAATCTGAAAGAATGATTTGATGCTAGGGAGAGCTTTGACCCATTTTAAAATCCAGGACACAGCATGAAATTTCAGAGATGCTTGTGAGACCAAGACCACGGTCGATATCCTGTTTGAAAGAACCATTTTAGCTGTTGTTGTGTGTTTGCAGCAGGGCTTAAACACCTTCTGAAGGAGGAAGAAAGCACCAGTCCGCTTATTCCAACAGATCAGAGGCTGCTGACAAATGTGTAACCAAGCCTCAGTAAGGATAGGGAAAAGACCAAGGGAAATGGGCTCTGCTTAAAGCTCTGAGCCAGCCCAAATCAGGTTTTATAGTGGTGTAGTGGGTTGTGAGCTGCTAAGAGCTTGCTGTCCCTTGTGAGATGATGCTGGACCAGAGGATGCAGGATGACTGCCATGAGCCTTGCTTGGACGAGGGATGTGCTCGAGCCTCGTGTTGACATTCAGCTCTTTCCCAGGTGCCCTGTGAAGCTTCATTAATTAATGCTCATAAAGTCCTTAGATACCCTTGCAAAAAGGAATGCATTGTTATTAGAACTGCAGTTGTTAGAAGGGAAGACTGTCGGTTAAACATCGAATAAGTTCCCTGGAAAGGCAGGACCACTGTCCCCTGGGAGAGAGGCCGCACCGTACCGCTGAAATGCAAAGAGGTTTTTGTATGGTGTAATGATCTGGTTTCTATTGGACTGGTGTCAGGGACTTGTCTGGGCAGGAGCAGCCCTGCCGTGGGTCACGGGCTCGATGCTGTTAAACACTGACCAAGGGCCACCTTTAACAGAGGCGGCTGGAACAGCTATGCCCTCACATCATCATGTTGCAGCGGTGAAGTGCTGGGCAGTTGGGAGGAAGGACTACCAAAAATCTTGGCTATATTTGAGCTGCTACAAGTGATGCTGGCTACCAGGATCTGGGGTTATCCTCACTAAAGGCTTTACCAACCCGTCCTTACTGGATGCAGCTAGGAGAGAAAACAGTAGAAAGTTAGTCATGGAGGAAAACTGAAGGGAAAGTCTTAAAATCAAGAGAAAGTTCTGGCTGAGGTTTGTGGGGCTTGTGAAATACCAGCAAGAACACTTCTGGGAGCACAGTGGTCCAGACTTGAGTACGGCATTAGGCTTACAACATGAACAGTTCACGCTTGCATTAGTTTGTGAGCAAACAGAAAATGGCTCTCGGAAAAGTGCCGTCTCATAAATCTTACCAGCAATATTGTTTTTCTAAAGAGTTTTTTTCCAAAATTTTTCCATGAGGCATGAGTAGTTCTGTAAGATCTATTCAGGGCTGCCACAACTCATGTGATGCTCACATGGATCCCAGATGAATTTTAGCTTAGCAGGGCTGTCACATAACACATCCCGCAAAATGACTGTGATGAAAATACGTCACACCCAGCTCTCAGCTGTGAACAAGAGTCTCCTTGCGCTGTGAACTCACGCGTGTGGCACCACTCGCAGCTGGCAGGCAGATGAGAATAAACCCTTCCCTACTTGCCATGCTGCTGTTTTTCAAGGTCAGTGGCCCTCCTGAGCATTTATGTCCTGGGGGATTTGGCTTGATCACAGATCCAGTTTTTAGTGGTCAAGGTGCAGTAAAAAGCATGCTGTGATCCTAAAAGTGACAAATTGAGTAGCTGGTTACAGAGCCAGTGAAAGCAGGCGTAAGGCAATTATTGCTGCTCAAACACAGGGGATCAGCACAGCTTTAGGCATGAAAGTTAAGTATTAAAGTTCCAACAGCAAAGAAGCTTCTTAGAGAGACGGAAGAAAACCAGGGGTAGGCACAGCAGGTAATTTGAATGTTGCGAGTCCACTTCTGCGTTTACTCTTGATGCCCGGGACTGGCAATCCTGACTGCTTCCCATGGAGACCCGGATAGAAGTGTCCGAGGCGTAGGGGATAGAGTTGACTCAATGCTGTGCTGCGTGACATCGGACAAAGCATTCCCGTTCCCTTGCCTGGAGGTCTGTGCCACTCAGGCCAGAGACTGCAGCTTCTGCAGCTGCAAAGCAGCGCCTGCAGTGAGGGGGATTTTATGAAATAGCCATATGAGAGATCTCGGCTGGGGGAAAGGAGCGATGTGGATGCAGAGCGTGAGGACGGACAGGCTTCCCTACTTCCTCTAGGACAGATGTAAGGGCAGGGAAAGTACCCCTGTCATCCTGCTTTTGAGGTCTGTGAGCTAAGCCTGGCTGATCAGCACAAGAGAACATTAGGCTAAGCTCCGTCCCCAGCTATCGCACATGGACTCCCTGAGCCTGCCGGCTCTCCTGCGTCATGGATCATTTCGGTACACGCATGGCGTGAAAGATGTGAGATGAGAGAGCGACACGAACAGCAGCAGAACTCTGCAGGCTGTACCAGCAGAGCACACGTTGGGGCTGCGCAGGGAGCGAGACTGGGCTCTTTGTTTCCTTGTGTCACTTCTCAGTGCCGATCAGCAGCAAAATAGGGCACGCACACATCTGACAACTGAATTCCTTGCTGGAAGGGGTTCGGTCATGCATAAGACTGTTCAAAATGAGGCCTGGCTTTCAGGTTTGGAAGCACGGAGCATGACCTGGAAGGGCCAGCTGGTACATGCACTCTTACTTATTTTCCCTGTTTGAGTTTTGCACCAGTTCTGGGAAACTTTGAACAAGCCAAGGGCGAACAAATGCTTGCGTGTCCCTATTCGTTGCTATAGGTCTGTCCAGCTTCTAAATTCCACAGGGGAAATTAGATGTGGGAACACTATTAACATTGCAAATATAAGCATTGTAAAACTGAAAAGTGGAGAACTCTGGGTACCAGCACAACTTCAGCTCAGCCTCGTGCAAAGGCTTTGATACCATTTTAGTGACGGACTCCTGCAAGGTTTTCCTTGGGACTTCTGCCTCACCGCTCTCTCTTCTGTAACAACCCCTTGCAAAGCACAAGTAGGCAGCGATCCTAAAGGGTTGCAGCTTGGCATATCCTAGAAATCTTCCTGGGAAAGGAAAGGATTCCCATCCCTCTTCCCCTGACACACGATCATCTCCAGGGGATCGACTTCTCCAAGCAGGGGAAGACGTGTGGCTGCTTCCCCACCCCTTCGAAAAAGTTATTGGTGGGAGATGGATGTGGGGCATAGGGCTGGTACAGGGCAAGCACAGGTGAGCAGCGATTCCAGAGGACTGAAACTTGGAAAATCCTAGAAATCCTCCTGGAAAAGGAGAGGATTCCCATCCTTCTTCTCCAAACAATGAGCATCTCTAGGGGATGAACTTCTCCAAGCTGGGAAACACACGTGGCTGCTTCCCAGCCCCTTTGGAAAAGTTATTGTGGGAGATGGACACAAAGCATAGGACTGGTACAAACACAGGTTTCAGAGGGTTGAAACGTGGAAAAACATAGAAATCCTCCTGGGAAAGGCAAGCATTCCCATCCCTCTTCCCCTGAGACACGATCATCTTCAGGGGACCACCTTCTCCAAGCAGGGGAAGACCTGTGGGCGCTTCCCAACCCCTTTGGAAAAGTTATTGGTGGGAGATGGACGCGGGGTGTGCAGGCATGGGTACAGCTTGGAAAATCCTAGAAATCCTCCCAGGAAAGGAAAGGATTCCCATCCCTCTTCTGAAACACAAGCATCTCCAGGGGCATGAACTTCCTCAAGTGGGGGAAGACCTGTGAGCGCTTCCCAGCCACTTTGGAAAAGTTGGTGTTGGAAGCTGGACACAGGGCACAGGACTGGTGAGACAGGGCAAACACAGGTGAACAGCGATTCCGGAGGGCTGAAGCTTGGAAAATCCTAGAAATCCTCCCAGGAAAGGAAAGGATTCCCACCCCTCTTCTCCTGAGACACGAGCATCACCAGGGGATCAACTTCTCCAAGTGCGGGAAGACTCATGGTTGCTTCCCAGCCCCTCGGGAAAAGTTGTTGGGAGGTGGCAGTGGGACATGGGACTGGTAGAGGGCAAACACAGGTGAGCAGCGATTCCGGAGGGTGGAAGCTTGGAAAATCCTAGAAATCGTCCCGGGAAAGGAAAGCATTCCCCTCCCTCTTCTGAACACGAGCACCTCCAAGGCATGCGCTCCCCGCGGCGGGGCAGGACCGGGGGGGCTGTGCCGGGCGGTCTCTCTCTGCCGGGGTGGAGGGGGGGGGGCTTTGCCGGGGGGGGCTGTGCCGGGCGGTCTCTCTCTGTCGGGGGGGCTGTGCCGGGGGGGGGCTGTGCCGGGCGGTCTCTCTCTGCCGGGGTGGAGGGGGGGGGGCTGTGCCGGGCGGTCTCTCTCCGCCGGGGGGGCTGTGCCGGGGGCGGGGAGGCGCGGGGCGGGCCGTGCGAGGGCGCCTGCGCTGGCGGCGCGGAGCGGAGCGGCGGAGCGGGACCGACCCGAGCGCAACACAACAAACGGGGCTTTGTAGCGCCTTAAAGGCGCCGCGCAGGGCGGCTTTGCTTGTTTGTTTTTCGGTTTTTTTGTTTTGTTTTCTTTTGCTTTCTTTTGCTTTTTTTCTTTCTTGTTTTTTTTAAATTATTTTTTTAAAGCGCTTTTTTTTTTCCAGTTTCTCTTTAACATTTTCTTGAAGAAGCCCATGCGCGGCGGGGATGGGCTGAGGGTCCGGCGGCGGCGCGGTCCCTGAGGCGCTGCCCCGCGGGGGTTCCGCGCAGCACCATGTCGCGGGTGATGCAGAAGAAGAGCCACTGGTCCAGCCGGGTGCGGCTCTGCTCGCTCCGCCGCGGGCCCGGCGGGCAGCTGGGCTTCTCCCTGCTCGGGGGAGCGGAGCACGGCGAGTTCCCCTACGCGGGTGCGGTGGAGGACGAGGCGGCGCTGAGCGAAGGGGAGCTGCTGCTGGAGGTGCAGGGGGTGCGCGTCTCCGGGCTGCCGCGCTACGACGTGTTGGAAGTGATCCGAGGCTGCAAGGAGCCCATCGTGGTCAAAGCCGTCCGACAAGGTGCGAGCCGGGGATGGGACGGGGCGTGGGGAGAGGTGGGAGCTGTGCTGGGCGAGAGGGGAGAGGCGAGCGTTCGCCCCCTCGGAGCCCGCGGGGCGCTGCGCGCATCTTCACCGCGTGCGCTGCAGCCACCTGAGCGTCCGCCTCGCTCTGAGGCTTCCCCGCGGCTTTCTGGTTCGCCTCGAAGCACAGCGGCGTTCCCCGAGGCACCCGCGGGTGTCACGGGGAGCCCCGTGTCCGGGGCTGAGCTCTGGACCCGCGGCGGGGAGGGGAGATGCTCCCGCCGGCAGCCGAGCATCGTTTGGCGCAGGAGGGCTGGAGTCGCGTTCCCAAAGTGCAGCGTGTGGCTGCCGCCGGCCCGCCTCGCCAAGGGAGGAGCTCTGACCCCTCTGCCAGGGCAGCTCCCTTCTCTGGCTGGAAGTTAGCTCAGGTTTGGTTGTATTTGTCCCCTGGTTTGCCCCAGGTGAGGGAACATACGCGCTGCCAACTCCGTTGGGCGCAGGGGAAAGCTTGCACGGGTCGCTCCCCTCTTTGGATGGGGGAGAGGAAGACTTCCCCTACGTGAGACTAAGAAAAAGCCACTTCATATCCGTGTACGCGCAGCAGTGGCTCAACAGGTTGGCGTGACAGGCCTGGCGGTTTCCAGGGCAGGACTCGGATGTGGTGCTGGGGCACTGTTGGTCTTGCCACTGAGGTTGGTTGGATGGTCAGGGTGAGCAAGCCCGCAGCTGAGCACCCATGGGCGCGTGGGGTGGAAAAGCCCCCCTGGGATCAGCTCCAAGGCGACAGAGGAAGGGAAGTTTTCTTTGAATCGCCCAAGAGATTCCTTAGGGGAAAGTTTGTCATCCACACGTGCATCCCAAAGTTGACTCAGGCTAGTGGTGCGAGAGGGTTTATTTTCCGTGCCTGGCTCAACCTGGCTGGTGGCTGCAGCTGAAATTTATGGCTGGTTGGTGGAAGTGTCACCTCGAGTCTTGTCCCGAGCGTTGCCGCAGAGCTGAACTGTAGGGCTGCTGCCACCTGTTTCACGGCCATCCTTCACACCCTTCGTGCCGGAGAGGGTCACAGCGATGGGGCGTGGGAGAGGAGCTGTGGAATCCTCCTCTGCCACCTGCTCCCCTTCCTGGGACAGTATCAACCCAAACCTGCCCCAGTGAGGATGTACCGAAGCTCGGCCGCTTGACAGTCTTTTCCAAGACTAACAACGTAAATATTCAAGCAAGTAGTGTCCAACTGCCAACAAAACCAATTTTCTTTAAACAAATGTGTATTTTCCCTGCTGTGCATTCTCGGCTTCACTGGGAAGTGGGGAGGGAAACAGCCTGCTAGTTTCTAGCAGGAAACAGCCTGCTGGTTTCCCTGCCCAGGCGTGAGGGGAGGAAAAGTGTGATGAAAAGAATGAGGAAATTGGGCAGTTGCAATATGATCGGTGTTGGTAAATGAAAGAAAAACTACAAACAAACAAAGCCCCAAGTAGTTTGTAATTAAACTTTTTGTTATTCTGGAAACACTAGTTAGTCTAAATAGAAACGTTTCCTGGGAGCGTATGAGAAATGACAATATTTAGTGGTAAATGTGTCTCAGCTCCAGGATATTTTTAGAAGAAGGGGCAGAGAGATGAATTTTAGCATACTGGTTGGAATTACCTGGAGGTTGGGAGAAAAACGTTCAAAACTCTGCCTGGAGTCAGGGCAGGTACTTGAACCTTGGACCATCCTCATCCAGAGGCGAGAACCAAGCCCCTGGTTACTGTGGGACTGTAGTTTCCACACCCTCGCTCTCCCCCTCATCTTTTTATTTTTTTTTTAAATGCTTTATTAGACAGGAATGTAGAACAGAAATATTTTTTCTTAAAAAAAAAAACTCCATCATTGAATATTTTAGTGATATGGAAAGCAGTTCCCTGTGCCTGTCAGTGACAGCCTGGCATCCGCGCTGTTCTGTGCAGAGCAGGGAACTCCCTCGTGGATCAAGATCATAAGCACAAAAAAAGAGAATGTTTTAATTAAAATTCATTACTTCTATGTTGATTAAAAATCTCATTATGGGGATGGCAACTGTCATTCAACAGGAGGTGTGTGGCAACAGAGGAGACAGTGAAGGAGTGGGAAGATAGTATCGTAAACACATTTTTAACTATAATTCTCCTCCTCTTCCCAGTTCTTAGTTCCTAATCAGCTGTTGTTGAAGTGGTAGGACAATATTAGTCTGGAAATGTATACATTTTATTGCTTTGTCTATTTTGTATGTCATTTACAAGGTTGGAAAACCAGGAAATTTACTATAAATAAGTTGGTCATCTGCAAGCATGAACAGAGAAAATAACTGTTCTGACTTTACGTTTAGTGGAAGACAAGAGAATGGGATGTGAAACACAGGTGGAACGGGCTGTGCACAGGCTTTGCCATTCAGCTAGGGATTTACAGGTCCACATACAAGATTTTTTCTCGCTTTTGTGAGTTGTAAGTTTGAGTAGGTTCCCACAAAGTACAAAAAGAGAGAACCTGTATGAATTTGCTTAATTGGAGTAGCAGTATTAAATACCGCTCATATGGGATTTCCCGGTCCTTCGCTTACCTCGTGAGAAAGAGTGAGGGAAGCTAAAGATCTTTAACAAAGCTTTCCCTTTCTTTTCCCCATATGCCCCCTTTTTTGGTATTATGTCTGAAAAAAGAATGCACCACTATAGTTGGCTGTTTTTTGAGGAGAGAGAGGAGGAATCTGCTACCATGTATCTTAGTAACTTTCAGAACTGTCAAATGTGTGAAAAAACCTCAGCTAACATACATTGCTTTTATGACTGACTGTTTCCATCTTACATCTGTGCCTGAATCCTGATGAAATTGGCAATTCACTCCAGTGGAGTTAATAAATGCATTTTTATTATTACTCAGTCTGAGAGTATAGGATTAATTGACTGAGTTATATGAGCAGTGGTCACATATTCTTGTGTAAAGCTGGCATTGCCTTAACACAGTGCTTTCTCAGCTGTATTGTAGCTTCCTTAACATTTTACAAAATAGCTCGCTTGGAAAAATTGGTAATGTATAGTTCACTTGAATAAATCAGTAATAAAAGCAGGCACACTTTCTTATGTCTCTCAATCTGAACAAAAGTCTGTCGTGCTGATCTTCACGAGGGAAGAATGAAGGCTGCATCGATGAAGAGTTGAGGGTGTTTTCTTTAAGGCAAGGTAGCTGGGTTTTCTTTTTCCTTCAGTGAGAGGTGCATCTGATTGCAGCCTTCTATTTTTTTAGTTCCTTGGTAGATGACCTGTGCCAAATCGTACAAAGTCAGATGCTTGGGAAACCATCAAAGTTAATGGGTTTGTGCGCTTATTTTTAAATTGTTTTCCAGTTCTCAGTTCAATGCTTTGCTTCCCTAAAAAGTCTCAGGATCCCAAGGTCTAAATGACCAATTGCTTTGAAACCAGGAGGCGTTGAGATCACTTTATGCAGCTAATCATTTTCATAGTACTTACAGCTGGGATGATCCCACAGTCAGGAGAAGTTGTGGGGTGGGGATTTTTTCAGTCCTGCATGGGGCAAACAGGAGCAGGCGTGATCCCAAACAGAAACGGTCGCTGTTTACCCAGCGCTATCAGCTGCATTTGTTTCTTTTCAAACATTAACTTGACCCTAAGATAAATCCTGAAACACGGTGCGGTGACTCAATGCTTCAATGTCAAGCTGGCGTTTGCTCTGCCAGTTGTGAAATGTTGTAATCGCTTACATGTACTGATGCGAACAAACCCAGCTTCTTTCAAAAAGTTTGCACGAGCAGGTGTTTGGAGCTTTTCCTTTCCCTTTCCTGAGAGGGTGTGTGACAGAGTGGCTGAGTTTATTAATTTTTTTGTTGTTTTAGAACTTTTTTTTTTTAAAAAAAGAAAATATTGATGCATCTGTAAATTTTTGTGCATGCGGTTGTTCAGCGAACACTGAAGCAGTGTCACTTTGTTAGTGGGTGACACTGAACATCTCGCTCTAGGTAGGTTATGCTGGTGGCTGGCATTGCAGAGACTGAAAGCAAGCGCTGGTCCGTAGGTGCTTCCCTGCGTTATGGGACTCCGTTTTAATGTGCAGGCAGCTGCCTCCATTGGGCCAGTGAAGGGAAAAGCTGTTTTGAGAGCGAGTTCTTGCTGTTCCTGGGAGTTTGCTTCCTCAGCATCGCATATGACCTCGTAAAGGCGTTTTCCTTTAGTTTTTGCGTAGTTGAGTGCCAGTCACTGGCACGGTGTCTTCTGTAAATTGTTTTTCCATGTGACCCAAATTCTTTCAGGACCCAAGTGGATTTGAAGTGGAGTGAAAGATTTGGCATCCGAAAAACTGAGAGGTGTTCATGGATTTTAGGTTTATAAGGGCCATTTTTCAACACCGACCCACTGGGGTGAGCCTTATGCTGGACTAGCCACTACTGAAATGTGAAGTAAAAAAAAGACACTATCTCTTTTTTACATCGTTTCTAATATATTTTGCTACAAATCAGTGATCTTTAAAGTTGTACTGCATTTAGTAGTCGTGAAACGTGTACGTGTGGCTGTGTATTAAAATACTGCCTTGAGGAAGAACTTACCTTTTACTATGCCTGAATTTACAGTGTAGTCTTTGTCAGGATTTAGAAGTTGATCCCTCTTATGGCAAACCAGTCATCTCCAGAGCCAAGGTAGCACCACAGAGATGGACTTTAGAGCCTAAGCACCACTATTTGCTGTTATAAACAGTTTCAGGAATTAATATGATCCTTTTAATGACATGAAGTGGGATTATGTTTTCCACAATAAGGTTTATCTTTCCACCCATTGAGATGGGACTCCAGGCTCCCCCTTTATGACCAGTCAGATCACAGAGCAATTAAATCACAATTATGGTCTAATTATGAGCAGTCATTCAACACCATTGCAAAATAAGACGTTAACACCAGCCTGCATGTTGCTTCAGTTGATTTTTTAAGACCAGGTTACAACTCTTGCATGCCAGAGTTACTAACCTGCTATTGTGAGGTTTAAGATTCACCTTCCGTGTATCTTGTTAGACATGTAAGAACTTCTTTTAACAGGTTTGATAGCCAAATCGTCACTAGCTCATTGCGTTCCCACGTTTGGGGTTGCCTTTTTTCTCAGGTTCATTCATAGATCCCTTCTGAGTGTTTCTGTATCTATCTGATGCCTGAGAAACCCCCCTGCTCCTTTGACAGTGGATGCATGCGCAGGGAAAACATGTGCCCAACGGCAGCAACGTTGAGGTGTAAAGGTCTGAGGAGCACTTTTGTGGCTGTGCAGAACTGATGAGTTGAGCTGACAGACATTCATTAGATTTTGGCATCGCTCAGTTTGAAGGTAACATGGAAACTGAGAAGCTGCTGCTGCCTCGAGGGCTATTGCTATGGCATTAGCGAGGTCTGAGCCGTGGGCAAGGGCAGGATCCTTGGGACCTCTGCTCAGGTTGCTTAAAATAACTGCCCATGTTTGTTAATTCCATTCCCTTACCTTAGCCCAGACACACGCTATGCTTGTTGGCTGTTTCAGGTGTTTGGGGTTTTTTTACGCTTCCTCTGTCTGTGACTGGAACTTGTAAATCAAGGCACGTGGATTTTGATCTTTCTGGGCTGCAAGTGGCTTAAATTTCTTGGTGAAAAGCATGGAGTACTGGTTCTGTGTGAACAAGTGCCATGACTTCCATACAAGGAATGCAAAGAATTGAGGCAAAACATTAGCTGAAGGCTGAGGTCCTTACTGTGAGGAATTGGTGGTACTTGGGGTGCTACTCAAACCACACTATCCCATTTAAGCTCCTTTGAGCTCTGCGTCCCATCTCCCAGAGCAGCAAAATATAGGACCCTCCTGGTCTGTATTGCTGCAGAGTATCTCTCTAGCTCAGCTTTGGAAAGAAAATATTTTTGCCTTTTAGAAACTGAGTGTTAAGTGACCTTTTTGCACCAAGGGTGCAGGGATGGGGCCATCCCTGTTGTGATGTATGAAGATCTTCTCCGCTCCCGTTACCCTGTCACCAGAGGCACCGCTGGCAGGACAGAGAAAGCAGCAGCTCTCGGGTGCTGAGTGACAGCCCTGCTGAGCGTGCGACACCAGCTCCCGCAGAAACATAATTTTCACCACTATCATCATTTTCTCTTGACACTTGATATTTTGTTTTCTCGCTTTTATAGTTTGGTCTCACACAACTTGTTTTGGCTTAGCTGTTGTGGTGGTTTGACAGGTTGAGGCTCTTGAGTCCTGCTGGAGCCAGCAGCCCGTGGACATCCACGTGTTAAAGGTGTTTATGTTTTAAGTTTGGGGTTCTCTGCAAGGATCTGCTGTTGGGAAACAAACCTGAGGCTGGGCTATTGGCCAAGGTTTGTTTCCTGCTGATCTGATAGAGGGCTGTGGCTGCCTGTTTCCAGAGCTCCTTGGCAGCTTTTACACTGAGGCGGTTTGTTGGCAGATCTGGATTTTTTTTTTTCCTCTATTTTTCTTTTATTTTTGCTTTTCCTTCTAGACCAAATAGGTGGGCCAGCATCTTTCTTGGCCCTGCGAGAGCTGTGTGGCTCAGGGTGTTTTTGTTGAGATCCACCCTTCAGTTTCCAAAGGTCAGACACTCCATCCCTTCCGTGATATTTTAATTGGTTTCCAGAGCTATTCTGCTGCTACGGGCTGGAATGATGGCACCTCTCTCTGCTAGCCTCTAGTTATGACTTTGGCATCATCTCTGCCGAACTGTTTTGTATTAGTAATATTATTTAAACCTACATAAATGCTTTTTGGTTTTTTTTAACTGCTCCTAGTAGACCTTGTAGAAACAAAATAGTTTTTTCTTCAGGTCCTGATGTTTTATGTTACATTTTTGCATACTTGGCTTTTGACTAACACCAGAGTCTGGTTTTATATTTGAGAGGGCATGGAGGATAACTTAAAAGAAAAATAAGGTAAAAATATTTATTGTATTTCATTGACTGTCCCCTGTTAGACTAAACTTATTACAGGGTGTGAAAATAATGCAAAGTGCCCTGTCTTCATAATGGAACAGGAAAAAAACCAAACAAAGCCTTTGGGATGACTTGCAAAGTGGAACAGATGCCCTTACAATTGCAAGACATTTAAATAAGGAATCAGTTTTGCATGGTTTGCTAATCCTCGACTAAAGAGTTCATTGTCTTGGATTATACATCTGTAATTTGGGAGCCGTGTACAGTGCCTCAGTACAATTAGGTTGGGAAGAAACTGACTTTTTTTTGGTATCCTTAATCACTGTGGCTTGTTTTTTAAGGGGAAAACCTCAGCTCTGGGTTTTTCATTTAGTCATTAACAAACAAACTTTGAAAAAGAGACATCCTAAACTCCAGCCCCTCCTTCAACCCAAAGCAAACTGTGCGGATATGGTACTTTCAAAAAAATACCTTTGATGTTCAACTTCTCTTATTCCAGCGGTGCAGAGTCTGCACTAAGTGGCTGTTCGTCCAAACTGACGACAGACACAGATGTTTCGGATTTTTATGGACGTGTGAGAGATGGGAAAGGTGCCTCCCAAACAGGCTGGGCTGGGCAGGTGACGAGCTGGGAAGCAGAATAAATGTGAAAAGGCTTCTCTTAAAAATAGCAAAGATCTTGCCTGTCCTCCTCCCTTCCCAAAGGTGCAGGTAGAGCTCCAAATTAGCAATTTATGTGGCAGGAAGATGCTTTCTGGGGCTTGGACCTGCAGAGGACCTGTTCACTGGAGCCTGGTGGGAAGCCAAGGATGGCTGGAGGAGAGTGGAAAAAAGAAGGGCAGCAGGAGATACATGAACGATACCAAAAGCATCAGGTTGAGGAAAGATTTCCCTGTTCACTGCTGGATTTGTTACTAATGCTGAGGCTGTTTTTAAAAGCAGAGGTAGCTGGGTGCTTTCTGTAGGACCAGCCTGGAGCCTGGCTGTTTTTCCAGCTGATGACAGAGCAGTTTAGACTGACATCATCTTGTTCTCAGAACCCTAAATGCCTACCTTGATGTACGATATGGGATGCCACTTTCCTGTTGACTGTCTTGTTAGGATGTGGCGCCTGGTGGTGCTGCAGTGTTGCTGGGGACAGGTGGCACAGTGCAGCCCTTGGGTAGCTGGTCCCCTGGGAGCCTGGGGAGGAGAAGTCTGTGGTTTGGCTGAGTTTGGGGACGTACTGAGCTCCCCTTTGCAGTGCTGGGGCTTGGGAAGGGCACTGCTGGACAGGATACTTGATGGGGCTTTGGCAGCTACCTGTCCAGCAGAGGCTTTGTCTTCTCGCTGTCTCAAAGGTGAAAGAGGGACTAAACTAATGCAAAACACAGAATCACGTCCTTCTCTTTCACTACTATGCATTTTTCCTTAAACAATGGCGTGACTAATATAGAATATCTTCTTCATGTGTGCTGACTGTGGTTGAGAGTAGCAGCAGCCTGTGTGCATGCGCATGTCCAGAGGCTCTGCTGCGTTCCCAGTGGGCACTCTGAGGATCACGGATGCGGATGCTTTTGAAGAAAGTCAGTAGGTTGTTTGTTTATTGAGAATGGATGTCTTTTTTGTGGTTGTTAGATTGTCTTTTGCACATACCCCAGCAAATGTTGTGTGTTTATTTTATGTGCAAATACCAAACTTGGTTAGCAATGATATATAGAATTTTGTGTATGCACTATGGAGTCGTCCCCGTCACCAACTACCTGCTGTTATTAATCAGACTGTTTCCAAATGGAGATCTGAGCTGGCAAATACTTTTCTACATTTACCATGGCTCTATTACCTCATTTTGTTTTTCTTTCTTCTTCTTGTTTTTTTTCTAATAAAGATTTATGGACAGGTCGCAATTGTCAACCCAGTTTCATGCAGAAGTATTTTTCTATGAACTTAACTGTACAAATCTATATAAATCCTTCATGTGACAGGAAGTTTTGTTTACTACACATGGAGCGAGGCTATTAAACACCAACAACTGTCTGTCTCTGGGAGGCACAGAACTGCTTGATGAAGTACTTAGGGACATGGTTTAGGGAGTGTTAGGAACGGTTGGACTCGATGATCCAATGGGTCCTTTCCAACCTTGTGTGATTCTGTGATTCTGTGATTCTGTGCTCTGAGCAAAATCCAGATGGGGCGTTGAGGGCACCAGAGAGGTTATGTACAGGGGAAAGTACAGCCTGCACCCAGCTGTAGAGGAGTAGCTTGGAAAATAATGTGTGTCACCTATCAAAATTGTTTGAGTTCTTGGGTGAGGCTCTTAGAACACATGACTGGTGTGTACGTGTGAATATATATATATTTGATTTTTGCACATTAGCATTCATATTGTCAAATGCTACCTCAATGAAGAGTTCCAGAATCTCTTCTCCTTATCTCTTTTTTCTTCCCTTTTTAATAGAAACTAATCTCATGACTCCAGCCGTTCAGACTGTTAAACAGCCAATGCTATATATTTCACCATAAATGGCAAAATTTGTTGTTGGCACAGCTATGTGAGAGCTGAAGAGTATGAAACCACCACCGTTATGGCCAAGAATGGTTCCCATGCCCTTTACCTCATCACGAGATGCATGGGCAACCTCTGATCCTGTAAAAACATATAAATTCACTTCTGTGGTGTTCCTGTGGTGAAACTGTTTCAGTGATGCTTCTCCTGTAAATCATCTGCAGGAACACGCTGGTTTTGAAAGACTGCTCTTTCATGAGACTTCTGTTGGTTTCCAAGCGGGTTACGCAATGTGGCTGCTGAAGGAGATCCAGATCCCCTTTTCCTGACCAATGCTGAGGGCAGCTGCTCTGAGACCTTTGTCTGGTCCCTGTGAGTCATTCCGAGAGTGCAGGAGGGAAAACGGGAGCATACCTATAAATGTTATCTGGGAAGAGTGCCCAGTTTCACCATGCACCCAGGTCTCTGGCATTTTAAAGGCGATAAAGTGGCTTTTAGCTCCCTCATTCCAGAGGCATGTGGCAGTTATTCTTTAACAGGAGGTTCATTCCTTTGTGGGAGCGTGAGAAGTGGTGAATACTTGGATGCACAACAGCAGTCTTTCAAACCTGATGGAGTTTGGGGTCTGCTTGTGCCAGGCAGCTCATGAACCCAAGAAAGTTATCTCTGCCTCGATGCTTTGTGGGAGAGGGAGGGTGAGGGCTAAAAGGATCCCAAGTGATGTTTGGAGGAGTGAAGCCAAGCACAAAGGCTGTGTGACTCCATTAGGATGCATGTGGGCAAGGTCCTGGACCCACAAATCTCAGCTCCTCATTGCTGTGCTGTGGGACTCAGCTTCCCAGATCTTCATGGAAACAGGGGAAATGGATAAATGGCTTCAGCTGGGGCAGCTCCCTGCTGCGTGGCCACGCCGTCCTGCTCAGGGGGAGGTTTGCCACGACAGTGTTTCCATTTTAAAGACTCTACTGTTTTTTTACTGTGCGCTTGTAAAACATGTCAAAGGCTGAAATTTTTATCTGCAAAAGAGATGACCTATGGGCTATCCAAGATGGCTTTTCCATTTATTTTTGTTTCCTATTGCCAATTTTCCAGTTGTATTAGTTGATGCTGGAAGTACACACATATCAGTTTTTCCAGGAGCTAAATACACTCTTTTTCTTTACATAATTCTGATCTGGGATAGAATATCATAGTCACATTGCAGACTGGTAGGCAGCTAGTATTTAGATTTGGATCTGCTGAAGCTGTTAGACCTGAGAAAAACTCCAGTAAAAATGAGAGCGCTTAAATTTAAGCATGTGCTAACGTAACGCATCACAGAGGGCTTTTTCTGTCTCTATGTAAAAGGTGCTATAATTGGTGCTGAGGCTTGCCTAAACCAGTGTGGAAATTGCTGTTTGCCTGAAAACTGGGCAAGTTGTCACAATCCCGAAGAGCTCACTGACGTTAAAAGGTTGCAGTGGATTAACCAAAATCTATTTCGAATTGCTTTAGAGTAGCTGGTGCGTAACGCAGCCTGGTTATCTGCGCCCTGCTTTGGAGCTCTGTGCCGGTCTGAGTCCCCAGGCCCACTGGGTGGGTTGTCATCACACCTTTCTGTAGGGGTGCTGCTGGCTCTTCCCTGAGGATGCTGGGGAAAGCAAGGAAAGCCTGGATCCCATGCTGGCTCGTCACAGTGAACTTGTGTTTTCAGTGTTGTTCTTCCATTCGGTACAGCGTCTATCGCAGAGGTAGCTGCGCAGGTGGGATCTTGCCCCTGGGTGGGAGTACAAGTATTTTTTATGGTGCAATTGAATTGGCAGGGGAGGTTACTGGCAGCTGCCTGACTGGAGCGGGATTCAGGAGGTGCTGGATACAGCATTCGTTGGTTGATTTCTGACAGCGTCTCTGCTGCCCGCAGCACCTCCTGCCCTCCAGGTCCAGGGCTTGTGCTCACCAGGAAAGCTGAAAACTGAACTTTAGAAATGTAAAGACTTTTTTTTTAGCCATCTTATAGACTTAAACCCGGTGTTTCTCTTTTCCTGTATTGATTACAGATGGAGGCAGATTTTACAGACAATAGTCACACAGCTGATTTTTGCTGCTGTTCTGTTGCTACATTTTTCATGCACCTCAAGCATCTTCCCAGCAACCTGCGGGCTGTGTCAGGCAGAGCCTGCTCCTTCCCGAGCTCCCGGCTGAGCAAAGCCTTCCCATTAGCATCACCAACTGATAAACAAAACTTCATCAGGGCCTCCAAAGGACAGACGTTTCGTATATTCGGACGCAGCAGCAGCAGTACTGAATGCTGATAGCTGTCTGAACCGGTGGCAGAAACAGTGGGGAATATTTATTGCATATTTATTTTTCCTCAAAGTCCCTGATGTAGAAGAGAACTTAGAATTATTATGCATTGCAGTGAATCATGTTTAGAGGATTTTTTGCTGTAAAAACATTGTTTCTAGCTGAAGTTTAGCAAGAATATGGTCTCGGGCTCAGCTGTCTCTTTCAGATGATATTTCACATCTGTGCCCTGTAATATCCAGGTGGGCTTCAAGCTGTAACATTTACAGAAAATATGGCTGAAGTTTGCCTCTATTGGAGGTAAATAATATCCACACTTCTTAGCACCTGCTCACCAGGCTGCCTTAAACCAAGTAAAAAAACAGAATGGTATTTACATTGTTTTCCCCGTCTCTCAATATGCATTTCCTCTTCACTGGTCAAATCAAACGGCAGTGACATTTCAAAGTCTTCCTGAATGGCAAAATTAGAAATATTCCTTTTCTAAGAAGCCTGCAAGAGGGAGATTCAACATTGCATGCAGCCTCTCCGGTAGGAAGTTGTTAAACTTGTCGAAATCTCTCTTTTGCTGCACGACCTCTATTGAAAATGACAAATTGCTTAAAGCAGTTTCCATGTTAGTCTTTAAAAAATTCAGTTTCTTTCCATCTAGAACACGTGGAAGGCATTTGTGCACTTGCCTGACTGTTTCTCTGTCCTGAGGCTCACACTCGGTGGCTTTGGACTTCACGTAATTTTCACATGCAGCTGCTCAGGTTTTTTTTTTTTTTTCCCTCAACTTTCTATTGAATGCAGATTTTCCCCCCTCCCACTACCTTAGCTTAGACATGAAAAGTCAAATATCTCCTTGGTTCAGACTTGGGGAACCTCAGGGAGAGCACAGGAGGAACGTTCCAAGGTCTTTGCTTTTCGGAAGTGATGTTCAGAGTGTTGTGAAATCCATAGTTTAAGCTGGAAAGTCTGTGTTCACAGCCAAGTAGTTGGTTGTAGTAATGTCCTTTACAATCATTGAGCCGTGTTAACGCTTCATAAAATGACGAAATGTCTTTTGCTTAAACCTTTTCAACTACTTCTCTATAGCCGTCACTGTAGCAGAAGGACACAGGTGAGCAGGTACCGGATACAAAGCCAAACACTTGGCTGTAATTGCTGTAAAAGTAAAATTTGCTCAATTGGAATGGCTTTTTTTTTTCTCTCTCTTTTTTTTTCCCCCTTAAAGAAGAGATGCTTCAAGTTCTCATTCTGTGCAAGTGATCCTGTACAGAGCAGGTGATATGGGTATAGTGAGGATGTATTGCTGAGCCTTGTGCTTGGGCTTGTGAGAGAAGTGAGGCTCCTTAGCAGTGCTCAATAAAGCAGGCTCTGAAAATAAGGTGAAAATTTTATTTTTTGAGCCTTAACAGGCTGAGCTCTTCCTTTCACGTGGAGTGAGTTGCACCAAGGTATTGATTTGCAGAGCTGTTGTTCGGTGGCCCTGCTGAAGCCTTCCTGGCCAGAGATGGGTCTTTCCACCGAGCCATGAGCAGAAAGTAGTGTGAGTGGCCACCGGCATCCCACAAACTTGGCCGAAAGACAGGCTTTGGGCTGCACCCTGGGCTGTGGAACCAAGGGCACAAACTGCTCCCTTTCTGACTGGAAGGTGCTTTGCCCCAGATGGCATCAGATGAAAAGCAGTCGGCGTGGCCCCATTGAGACAACCCTGTTGCTCAAGAGGGATGATTACAGAGTTAGACAGCAGTCAGGAGGGGATTTGAGGACAATCCAGATGCTGCTTCTGTTACTTGAAGGCATCTCATATCCTGGCACTTCTCTTTTTAGCAACTCGTGTTGTGATACTGTTTTTCTTTTATGGGTGATCCCCTCAGTTTTGGCAGGTTTGGGCTGATGTGATGTTTTGACTTTTTTTTTTTTTGTAAGTAATCCTTTGTTGCCTTTAGCATTTTGTTTCAGTGTTGCTTTTTTTCTCTAAAAGGGTACTTAAAACAAATAACAGTTACAAATGTTCTTGGTTCTGCTTCGGTTTTCTTCCCAGGAGTGGTTTCAGCAATTAGCCTGGTGCCAAAATAATGCTTTTTTCTTTGGTGTAGGATGTGTCACTGAGGATTCAGGTGAGCTGTCCTCTCAATTGCTTTCCTGTTGCAAATACTGTTAATATAATCGTTTTCAGAAGGCAGGGTTAGAAGCTGGCACCAGCTGGTGAGAATAACCTGTCCCTGGGAGAGCATCCTGATCTTCTGCAGGCAGAGGGCAGTTCATGCCTGGAAGCGTGGAGGCTTTATATACCTTGTTTATAGTGTTTGTCACCTTTTGTGGAATATCAGATGCTGCCTTTGGCTATTCTTGCTATGTGAAGAAATGTCTGATCCGTTTCTGAACCCTGCAGAGCTCCCTGATACCAGGAATAAGATATTTTTTTAGTGGATGCTAACCTGCCTTGCTGTCTGTTGCATTGCTGGCTGATAAAATCCCTGCACCCCATGTGCCCTGCAGATACTTATTGCAAAGCCAACTTCTTTCTTTTTGTAAGAAAATGAGGGTTTTAGTCTCCCGGTCTGACAGTCAGCATCATCACAAGCAGGACTGAGTTGCTGTTGTGTACCCACAGTTTCATGCCTGTAGTTGATCATTAACCTGTTTTTTACTAATGGTGCCATATTTACTCTGAAGGCCTTTTGACTTCCTGCTTTACAGTTGCAATCCAGATTAAATGCAGTCTCTTTCCAGCAAAACACTGGAATTTGCTAATATTCCATTGGAGATGTGCTAATAAAACTCTTTGTTACCTGTATGGAGGGAAGCGACTTTGATACATTTGGTTTAATATCTTCGGTCGAGCAAATGCACCAAAATATAGGAATAAATGCCTCTAAAAATGCAAAGTGAGCACAAGGGTGCAGGTACCTGATCAGCAGCATTTTTAATAATTGACATACCAGCAAGATTAGTTTTTAGGGAGGTCAGATTTTTGGAGAATACAGATCCAAATTGTGTGTGAGGCTATGCAAGCCGAGAGGACAGACACCTGACCTGTCCTGGCCTGGGTGTTTGGAAGGGGCCCCATCCTGCTTTGCCCTCTGCACTGGGGTTGTGGCAGGAGTGGCTTTTGTGGGGCAAGTGATGCTGGGGTGCCTTCCAGGGTGCTGAGGCGTGGGGGGCTCGGCTGCCGGCAGCATCCTCTGCTGTCCCATTTCTGGGGGTGTGGGGCTGTGTGCACAGCTGGTCCTGCTGTGAACGTGCTGGGGGGATGCTTGCGGGATTCAGAGTGTTCCTAGGTGCGAGTATGGCAAAGCAAACAACTTTATTTTAAAGAGTGCTCACACAGTTTTAACTAGAATAAAAACTGTTGCTTAACTTACATATGAAATAACCCCAAAGTCTGTTTTCCTGGGGCGGGATGGGTGTTTGTGGAGCTGCTGGGGCTTAGCTCTTGCATTGCTCACCTTTCAAAAATGCCATGTTTTGATTTATCTTCCTTCCCTCGAATCTCCTTTCAGCCTTAAAAAAGCAATGCATATCATCACTGCTGTTGGGAGCCTGTGCAGCAGTTTGAGTTACTGCCCTTCTGTTTCTGTGCCATGTAAGCAGGCGTAAATCTGCGTATTATACCAATTTACGTTTGATGGGATTTGTCCTGACATGTCCAAAGCTTCTGACTCTTGATCTGTTGTATGAGCAACTTCTTTAATATGGAGCCCTGGGGACAAGACACGGTTTAAAATAAGGTTGTGCAGGTACAAACAGAAGGACGTGGACTGTGCGTCTGTGGTCTGCAACTAAAGTGGCTGAGGAGTTTCAGATCTGCTCTGTGTGTCATCCCAAGTGCCACACTCTGAATGGCAATGGGAGCTTCTGGCCTGAGCTTTGCCTAAGCCAGAACACAAGCTGGGCTGAGCGAGGAGTCGGAAGAGGCTGATAGCTGCAATTCCTCAGCTGCTTGCTGGATGAGACAGTCTTGCTTTTCTCATGGGTAGTTTTTTTTATTTAGGTTAGCCTGTTTTTTTTTTTTAATTAAAAGATGCCTACACATATCACCTTGAGTTCTTGTTGGTGTGGTTTGGAGTTGTATTTTTTTTTTTCTTAATTTATGTTTGCTCTGCCTAGAGTTCATCTTTTCATTCAGGAGCAAGGTGGGTTTCAGTAGAGAGTAAACTGTAAAGCTTCCATTAACTCTATCAAAGTGATAGCAGCGATCCCGTGCTAACTCTGTGAAACACCTCGGCTTGAAAGTTTACCACGTCAACTCTATGGGATTCAGAGGGCTTTGCACCAGATGAAAGGGAGGCTTTGCTGTAAAATCCTGTTCCTTTACTAATCTAGAGTTTCTGCAGATACTTTGTAGTTAGATGAAAACTTGCTGTGCGCTTTGTAAACCTCTACAGGAGAAGCCGGGCACATGTGTGAATGTCTGTTAAATAAATGAAGCAAGAAAACGTGCTCTAGCTGCTTGATCAGAGGCTTCTGTCATATGGGACTGATTTTTCAAAGAACTTCATTTCTAATTCTAGATAATGAGATTTTTAAGTATGTGCTGAGGCTATTGAAATCAGTAGCCCTAAAATAAAGGGTTATATTTTAAGTGATAACTAAAATATACAGGTTTCTTATGGAGGATGTTATGTATGTGCACTTAGCAGAAATTCATCCCTGTAGCGTCAGGGATTCCCAGTGCAGCTGGAAGCTTTTGGGGAAGAAACTTATTGCCAGTTTTGGGCTAGCACTTTATTTTTCTTAGGTGCTTTTTGTAATTCTTTTTATGGATGCGGGATTACTTCTGTGACACACCACGTTGCAGACAAGGGCAAAAGTTTAGCAATCTGCAGCGCAGAAGGGCTGGTTTCATTGCCAGCTGCTGATTCTGGCTGCGCAGCTCTTGTACCAGCCAATTAAACCCACATTCATTACAGCCCTTGCGGTTTGGAAGTGAAGTGTTCCTGCCTTTAACTCGTAGTTTTACAGGATGTTGGTTTAGGCTGGAGGTTTGCGAAGTTTGAAATCTTATATTTTCCTCTGGTGTGTGCTCAAGGGGTAGGAGAGGTGAACAAGGAGGGCTACACGGGGAGTTGTGTACCATGGAATGGGAAGGTGTGCTTTTCTCTTTGACAGCGTCATGAACCTGCCGTCACCTCCTAAAACGTTATTGAAATACTGTAGTATCTGATGTACCGAGTTGCTGTAAATCAGAATGGTCTGTGCTGCAGTCTTTGTCTTGAAGAAATGTATTGGTGCTCTAGGAAAGGCTTGAGCATCCCTTTGTGAGCATATTCCTTCAGCTCCTCAGGCACGGATGTCTGCTTGCTTAGGGAATTTCTGCTGTGTTTGCAGACCGTTTTGGGAAAGCTGTTGGGCAAAGAGAAGGTCACGGAGGGGGAGGAGGCAGAGATGGAAGAAGAATGTGACCCTCTGAGCCATTACTGGTGGCTGTGCTATTTTAAAGTTGGACTTAATTTTTAGCTCTTCATAAACAAATCTTTGTGCCAGCTTTTTATATCGCTCTGAAGTCACTTGCTGTGGCTAAAGCTCCATGGCTGTATCCTCCAAGGGTGCAGCAAGGAGAAGAGTGGATCTCTCCTTCCCCAAATGCCTCTCAGAACTTGGGAGGACCTTTGGAGAGGTGCTTTGCAGAATGGCAAACCTTGCAGCTCTTCTGAACGTTGTGTGACAGTTTATTTGTCCAGGTGTCAGTAGATCTAATAGATGAAGTAAGATGCTGAACTCATAACTGGTTACTATGGGAGCTGATGTCCTTCATTCCATGACCCAAGGGACAGTCTTTGCCCTCAGTGCTTTCATATTTGACCTGGAAATGCAGTATTTGCTCTGTAAATGCGGTGTGCAGCATGGGCAGGGAAGCAGCAAGGATCCCATCTCTCAAGAGAGAGTTAATGATGTTTAGTTTTCTTATGACATTACAGCCCTGTTGATTTTTAACTAGAAAACTTCAGTGAAAACCACACATGGTGCTGTGAAAATGCATACTAAATATCACGTAAACAAGTGATCGAGCAGTCTGACTGACTCAGGAAATTCCCTCCAGACCTTGCAGCGAGGAGGCGCTTTGCATTTTTCTTGTCCCATGTTTATTTTTAGTCTCGCCTCTAACATTGCTGATAGTACCATTACAGCCCTGCAGATTAAAGTCCCAGCGTGGGGTAGAGTTGAAAGAACGATGCTGCAAAGCAGTCAAAACCTCTAGGATTTTGCAGCCATGTCATACCGCAGGCAATTAATTTAGACTATTATTTGCCTGCCTGGGTATAGCTCAGTGCCACAGCTCTGTGGAAGTCTTTGATTTCCTTGCACATCTCTTCTTGTCAGGGTTGATGTGTTCAGAGATGGCTCTGTCCTTTTGACTTGAAAGTGCTGTGTTTCTGATGCTAAAACTTTGGATGTAATAGGCCCTCTCCTCCTCTGTAAATATTTTTCACTTGCTCTCAGGGCATGTTGTGGTTCAGAGTGGAAAGAGAAGAAATTGGTTTGAATCCTGTACAGCTCCCGTCACCAGTAACCCCCGTCTGGAGCTGGTGTATTAGTAACACTTGGGTGTTATTGGGTGTTAACTGGAGTTTTGGGTGGTGTTGGTGAGGGCAGTCTTGATGGCAGCACCCGTCTGCAAGACCAGAAGTTTTACCCAAGAGCTCCTAGCTGTGTTAGTCTGAGTCAACAGGAGAGTATTTGATCTTTAAGTCAAATAATGCTTGTTGGGTTTTCTGAGTTGCCTCTTGCTGACAGTTAGTCAAAATCCCTGGAGGTGGCAGAGGATGTTGTTCAGGACTGCCTAGGGCTCTAAAACTCTTAGAAATAGCAGTTTCTGTTAACAATTGGTATGCGGCCTGGATTGTATTGTGGCTATTTCAGAGGAAAGAGTTTTATCAGAAAGAGCTGAATCGAAGGACATTTGTCTTTTGCAGTAGTATAATCTGTACCTGGTCAGCAATGAGATATTTTGGAGCAGTTACAAATGGTCACCGGCTGTAGAGGCAGGAAAGTGTCACCCTTTTTGTGCAGGATGGGGTGGGGTAGTACTGGACTCAGAAACAGCCACCCAGAGCTCTCTTCTTGGAGAGATGCTCGTCATCTGGCCAACCTAGTTGCCTGCTCCCTTGGCCAGAGCCCTCCCCTCTGTGGGATGGCAGGTGGGGCTGTGAATTTGAAGGTAGCTGCATAGTGCTCTCCTGCACCAAGCAGATATACCTCAAGGCATACCTGCAAATACTTACTGAAGAACATAATTCTGTATTTTTACCCCTCTAAGACTGGTTTTCCTTAGCCATTTGGTGGACGTGGTCTGGTCCAAATAAGGTGATGCAGAAAGAAAAAAACTTGTGGATGCTCAGCAGTATCATGCTAAGTGTCTTGGTCCTTGTGAGTCTTCTCATTTTCTGAGTTGATTTGACTTCTGATAACGTGACTTTAGGGTGTGTGGAAAGAGTTTGCAGGAATTTCCCAACCAGCATGTACTATTGCGTATTTTCGTTAGTGGACTGGTTAACAGAGGCAGGAGGTGGTGGGGATGAGGGGCCTGGCTGTGCTCAGATGCAGTTCAGCTGCTACCTGGTGTTGGGACAAAATGTCACAGTGTCATTGGGCTATGGAGGAGGTGGCCAGTCTAACACCAGGGGCTTGAAGAACATGTTTGAAGATGACCATTTGCTCTGCTGTTTGGGGTATATATATATATTTTTTTTTTTTTTTCATATTACTGCCAATTTTGGGTGCTTAGAGAGCCATTCTTCTTGGTAAACATCTGCAGGGTCTGACCAACCTCCTTGTAATTGAATGCTCTTCAATAAACCCAGCTGAACTGTCTGGTTTGCTTTAATTTTGAACAAAGCAAGATCTCTGGAGACTGGTGCCTGTTGGAGTCTCTCTGTGATAACGTAGAATGGTTCTTGGTTAAAATGCAGCTGAAGAATAATTTGAAAATACAACAGTGTGAGCAGAGGTGGTTACAGAAACCACGCAGATGTGTTTCTCTACTTGAGGATCTTGGATTAAAGTGTGTTGTTACAAGAAAACTCAAATGACAAGTTTTATTCAGTCTCTGTTATTCATGCAGTGAATACCTCTTAAGGCTCTGCAGAAATATGTCCTTTTCTAGACTTACAGTGAGTAGGCAAATGCCATGCGTTTATAGCAAAGGCTGGAGGATTTAAGGGTAACTACTATGTGATTTGAAGTAACAATATACACAATGTGTTGTAGACAATTCCTTTTTTATATTTGGCCTATGTTTAGTATGAGTTTAAGTGCAAGAATTTATGGGTTTAAAGAAATCTTTCCAATGCTGAAAGCAAAAGGATTGATCTATAATGAGGCTTTATAGTATATAGTAATTTTTAAGGGCAATTTTAAAAATTTCCTTAATATATTTTCCATGTAGAAGTATGTATTTTGCACTTCAAATAGGATACTGTTGGTTGCGCTTAGCAGCAAACAGCTGGGGGATTCTAGTGCCTTAACCGCACAGCAGCTGCTAATTAAAAATATATAATTCTACCCTGATTAGCTTTTAATGATTATAATAATCCCCTTAAATTTGATTATTACCACAGTGTGGCAACCTCAGCCGCCCCCTGTTTCATTGTGGGCCTGCGAGCACAGTCATTAAGAGCTGATAGCTGGATCCTCAAGTGTTGCTTCCCAGGCAGAAGAGCGCTGGGGAATAAGGATACTGTGTTCCTGTGAGTCTTTGGAGGTGCCCGGTTTGGGTTCGTTTTCTCTTTTCTGCTCAGCTGCTGTTGTTTCATCAGGGGCAGGTTCTGGGGCTCTGCAGGGAAGGGAGAAATCCAGAGAATTGCAGGCACAAACGCTGCACGTGTCTGGATGCAGTGGACAAGCAATGTGTGTTAGACTTGATGGTAGGGATTTTTCTTCAAGGCTACTTTGGCTGTGATGAGTTCATTCTTCTAATTTGAGTTTTCTGTCCTTCTGTCCTTCTGTCCTTCTGTCCTTCTGTCCTTCTGTCCTTCTGTCCTTCTGTCCTTCTGTCCTTCTGTCCTTCTGTCCTTCTTTCATAAAAAACAACAAAAATTCACCCAGATTCCCCAAATCACCTAGTTAACTTTGCAAAACACGAAGGTCGGGCTTTTCATCCCTGAGATTGCTTTGCTTTCATCTTGTGCTCATGTGATTATCCTTTTCCAGTTTTTCCCAAGTTATTCTGTCGCTCTCAGTAGCAGGGAACAGCCTCTTTCTTTCTCCTGCAGCACCTGTGTGCTTGGGAGATGACGCTGTAGGACAGAACAATAATAACTGAGTGGTGCTCGAGAGCAGTTTGAAAACTCAGAGTTCAGGACTGCAGCAAGAGGGGGAAAAAAATCACCCAGAAGCATGGAAAGAGACTCTGTGGAACACCTTGTCAGAGAGATGTCCTGGTTTGAAAGTATGGCTTCTTAGTGTCTCTTGGAGTTCATCTCTGGCTTGGGGAACAGGTATTAATGGAAGAGCTGGAAGGTCAGTTTTAATATACACAGGAGATAATAGAACCTGTCATTAAAAAAAAGTAATAACTCTCACAGCATAAAAAAAGTGACTGCATCAATGTATTCATTAGTTAAGTGCTTGGAGAGAGGAAGGTCTGTGCTTGTCCTGGAACAGCGTGTGGATCACGGCCACCAGGGCCAGCGAAGAGCGATGGAGCAGCCGTGCCAGGGCAGGGCTCGGGTGGCAGCTCCGGCAGCTCTCCCGTGCTGGGGAGTTCAGTCTCAAGCCTGTGGGTGTGTGGCTGCCCTTTGTCTCTTGGATCTCTGCAGGCTGGCTGCGTTGTGTACCAGATCCCAAAGGGATTTGGGCACCAGAGGCGTGCTGGCCAGGGTGAACCCACAGTCTGTCCCAGGATCTATGGATTGGTGAGGCAGCCAGCCAAGTCTTATTTTTTTAAGCTATTAATTATGAATTATTCAATATCTCAGATAGCAAAACCTCAGTGCCTTATTGTATAGCTGCTGTATTCAGAGGTCAGGGAAATACTGGGATGCCTCATATGAGATACATGGGAAAAGAGGGTGTTTTTCCTTAGCATTATTCTTATTATTCTCCTCAGCTGTATTTTGTTTGCTCATGTTTAGTTTATTGGGACTGACACCAGCTTTTCAGTGCATTTTAAACAAATTATATAATTTATGTAAGATTTTGATGCACAGATGTCCCATTCCGGTTTCATTCCACCACATATGGACATTTGCATACAAATAAAAGGAAACATTTTCTATGTGTGTAGACAGCTGATAGCTATTCATTAGGTAAAGTCAGCTAATATAATGCGTATTAATTTTAAAGCTCTCTTGTGGTTGGCAAGGAACCGGAGCTATTGATTAGGGTCTGAGAGATGCAGTTCTTTGTAGCTCTGAAGGATGATCTGTGGTCTGAAAGTTCTGAGGCTACAATAAAGTTGTCCTCAAGTAAAAAAGAAAGTTTCAGTGACTTCTAACTTTCCTTTACACTCTGCCTGTGATGTGAGATGACTGTGGAAAAAAAAGAGCGATAGAGATTTATGGTTCTCTTCAGCGAAGAGGCAACTTGCATTGCTGTGACATCTCGTATCACAGAAGAAGTTAATCACAGCTTTTTCTGTGTTGCTGGGTTACGTTGCTTTGAGAAAAACCAGAAACTGCTATGAGCAGTATGAATAGCTGAAACCACAAATCCCACTGAGATTACAGCCAACTCCTCCTAAAGGAAACGGATTCAACCACCAACATAGTTTTTCATTAGATGATTTTTTTTCTGAGTGAACAAAATACTCTTATTGTGGCATAATTGTTTAGCTTTTGTAGATGTAGGCAGAGCTGCAACTACATGACTGTTTAAAAAAATAACTCAATGAGGAGGGGAAGGCAAAGATACATTTGGCATTTCATTACATTTTATAGCATATTGCAGAATAATGCAGCAGGTTTTAATTTTCTCAGTTTTTGTGCTTTTTGGCTCTGCAAGGTGGGAAGGAGGAAAGTCTGTCTTGCATTTCGGAATAAATCTAAATCTGATGGACAAATGTTTTGGCTATGTGATTGAAACCTTTTGTTGCTGAGACTCCATGAGTCTACCAGGATGGCAGGGCTGGAGTGATTTGTGTCCTGCATTCATTGTTTTGAACTGTTAAAATGCAGTTACTTGTGGTTAATGGGAAAGTTAATCTTTTCATTACAGCAATATAATAATGGCTAAAAACCAAGCTGAGATGCAAGCGGGGAAAAAGCAGTATGGAAAAGTCATGGAAGTGGAGTTCATACCCATAGATTTAATTTAATTGTTTTTTTTATTTGTGGGGCCTTGACCCTTCAGTACCCCAAAGATGAACCCTATTCTTCAAGATGTACAAAACAGTGCTTTTGTTAAACTTCAGTTAAACAGAAGATGACTATGTTTACATGTTAATGGAATGCCTTCTGCAATTTAGCTGAAGTCCCAGAAGCTGGTTTGATCCATTCTTCCTCTGCCCTTGTATCGACAAAATACATTGCTCGTTAGAAAAAGTTGTTACTGATTCATGCAGATGAGCTCATCAAAAGGCAGTGTTTTCTTAGGGGTTTAGGAAGTGCAGACAGGATTTTAAAAAACAATTGAAGAACTGGGCATCTTGGATCTGCGGTTGTTGGTGTGAATCAAAGACAAAAGTTTCCAAAAAGTGTTTGAATATCTACCCAGTACAAGCACGATGATTTAAGAAGCATCAAACTGGGCTGGCACAATTCGTTTTATTCCTACAAGTCTCCATTGTGCTCATGTGCTGCCCAGGCTAAATGTAGAAACCACACATTAAGAAATTTTAAATATAGGATTAACCAGTCAGTATTTCTTTGTAGACTTTTCTCATGGGAGTTTTCTCGCTGGTTCACCACGACCACAAAGTGTCAGACACTGCAAGCCTCTTCCCCCCTCCAATTTATTTCCATCTCTCCTCACAAAGACAGTTCCTTGGAGTTGTGGCTGTGGTTTGCTGCTCTTTTCCTAAGAAGTTTGTGATCAAACTTGCTGGTGAAGTTCTTACTAATATCACATCTTTGCTGGAAAGTTCTCTGGATAAAGTTGGGCATGTTTCAAAATGCCTTTGGAAATCAATAACGCACGAAAGACTGAAGTTAACGTCTTGATCTTTTTCTAAAACTGCTGAGTGCCTCATGGATGTTTCCATGGATATTGCTTGGTGGATGTTTCAATGACTGTCAGCTCTTGGGCTTGGAAACTGCATTATGAACCTGCTGAGCACCAAGGTTGCCTGTGGCTTCTTACTTGCTTCTATTTACAGCCTTTTTCTTAGGCTCTCATCAGAATTAGTAAGCACTTAGTGTGTAATAGGCACTCTTGAAGGTAAAGAATGTCTTCACATCAGTTTGAATTTAAATACTTCCATTTATTTGGCGTTTAATGTTTTATTAACTATCTAAACCAGTTTAGATTGCAGCTGAAGATTCAGCAGCAAAATCAGATAAACCAGTGCGTTTTGCTAAACCGAACATTTGTTGATCGGAAGATACAGTGCTCCTACATGCTCTTGCAGAGAGCTGGGTTGGCGAGGGATGCAGCGCGGAGGACTGCAAGGCAATGCGAAAGGTGAAACTCCAGAAGAGATGGAAACCATCCAGGGGAGACATGAACTTCAAAGGGAGTTGAATGTAATTAAAATAATCCATCATGAGGAAATGAGTATGTTTGAGCCTTATTCAGCAACAGGGAATATAGCTCAAGAAACCAATACAGGTAAACTTTTGTCTAAATTGCAGAGGAAATTAATATAGACAGTTGATTAAAAATGTGAACGAGCTTTAAATTTAAACAAACAAATTTAAACTACTTTCACATAGTCCTGTTGGGTGCAGTGGTGCCCAAAGTGCAGAGCAGCCCTTCCGGAGCACGGTCTGGCTGTGCTGCAAGGAGGGATAGTTTGATGATTTCTGCCTTTTCCCTGCAGCGTTAGGAGCTCAGAAGCATGCATCAAGGGTAAAAATGATCGAAGCTGTAAAATGCTGCTTCCAGGGGCCTTTGGTGAAGTTCAGCCATCCCAGTCTTGCTTGGAGTAGGAAAGCTGTGTCGTGGCGTAGAGAGGAGCAAGCAGGCGAGCTGTATCTCAAGGACAGAGCCAGATAGCAGAGATAACTTCTATCCATGCACTTGCAGTAGAAACAATTTATATAAATAGAGCTCCCTGCAACTGTGCAATAATGATAACGCTGCCTCTAAGGCTGCTTGGGGTCCTCAGGCTTCTGGGCTTTGTTATGGCTTGGAGAAGCAACTCTGATTTATTTGTTTTAACTACTATATTAGTGTGGGCTTGCGTGGTGTTTGTCAGGGGTGGGAGGGGCTATTAACCACTGCAAAACAAGCAAATTTGTTTTAATCACCTCTTGTAGCTTTTAAGTAGGGGGATTTGCATGACGCTTATTTATTTTTATAGCTTTTGATTTAAACCTGCTGTGTTTTGGGGTGCAAACTGATCCCTCTATGTCTCCAACTAGATAATTTTTCTGTGAAATTGGCCTAACGGTGGATATGTCGTACAGAGCATTTGCCCCTGCGTACCAAAACCAGGCCAGGTCCGAGGCAGAGGCTCAAGCATGAACATGGAAAACGCCTGGCATTTACAATAGTGTAGTATATGTACGTGTGTGACAAGGGGCTGAGTATGAGACTCCTCACATCCACATCTCCTAGTGTTCCTGTTGCCCGTCACATAGCCTCGGGAAGCATCAGGGCAAGAGTATTTGCATAAGGAAATGTCAGCAAGTACTATATGCAAATCTGTGTATGTTATGTGTTTTTATACACACACACACGTATATAAATATGAAATCCCTATCCTGTTCCTTGGGAACCAACCTTGTTTTCTTGTATTGTATGAGACAGTATTTGTCAAACTGAAGGTGACTGTGATGCAAGTCCCCAGAGCAATAAAAGGTGGTTCAGTGTTCGTGGCTGCTCTGAATGTAATAAACCGTATTTCAGGGCTGCAGGTGTTTCATGAGGAAAGCGGAGGAATGAGTATCTGAGGTTTAGTTTGGGGTTTTCATCTGCTTTTCTTCATTGCACTCTTTAATGCATGTACTTGTCAGTCTGCAATGTAATACACGCTGTAGAAGGACGATGAAAGTGTTTACTACAGAAGGTAGATTTGTTCTTTCATGTTGCAGCAGCAATTGAGGTAGTCTGCAGGGCTGCCCCAAGGGGAACGCCCATCAGCTGGGGAAAACTAGATAAGCAAGTGTGAGTAGGGCACCTCAGGAGCTGCATTCCTGGTAAATCTAGGGAAGACTCAGTGTTACCTAGTTGTAAATGGCACCATGCTTTGGCTTGGAGAAGCCTAATTACTGTTTGGGAAATATGATGGGGTGTGTATAACTTTACCTAATGAAATTTGTAGTATTGTGTGTGTGCAAGTGCAGCTGAACCTTACACAAATGACTTGTTGAGCTGAGGGCAGTCTGGTATCCCAGCTCTAGGGTGATAGAGAAGGTGCAAGATCTTTTCTATGGGGATATGTGAGAAATTTCCCTCAGAAATGCATAGTGAAGAAATTCTGAAGTTGCAACGTCATGACACCACCAACAATTCACCAAAGGTTTCAAGTGCCTTTGCTGAAACTCCTTAAAAAGAAAGCAGTCAACCAGCCTATTCCCAAATACATACGTGATGGTCTTCCAGCCAAGCTCAAGATGTGTAGCAGCCTCCAAAGGTCATCTGAGCAGGTATCTGCCAGCACACCGGCCCTGTCTTAGGGGCAAGGTTGAGATCACCAGTCCCTCCCCAGCTCAGGCATGGGGACTCCCAGAGCGTCGTGTTTGTTATAATTACTTGACTGCACATAAATTAGAAAGTTTACCAGGGAACTTGTTCACTGGGGCTACAATTTTTGTTTCGCCATCCTATCTGCGTTTTCCTTGTCACCAAACTGGATTCTTATGGGGTGGTATTCATCCATCTCACCCATGTATTGGGTTAGGTTTTGGGTACCTGCCAGCATTGAGGATAGCTGGGTTAGTCTCAGTCAATCCATTTGCGTACTGATGAAGGTGAGGCACCATCTCTCATTTGACGTTGTGAAGTGAAATAATTGTTTTCCAGCTGAGTGACCTGACATGACTTTATAATTAATATTGTAATTGGTGGAACACATTCTAATGACACCAGTCCAGGTTGTTGTCCAGGACACAGCATTGTATTTAGTACCAGTTTGCTGCCTTTGACTAAAATCAACAGTTCCACTGTTTGAGCACTGGATGATCTGTGACACTGTATCACCTGTGCTGCACAGTGTTATCTAATTGACTTACATGGTTTACTCTGAAGTTGTTGGCTAGCCCTGTAAACACGACTTCTCTGCAAAATCGCTTGTAGTAGCTGGCAAGCTTAGTGTAATTTTTGTGTGCAATATTTTATATTTTTTAGCGTTTGCTATTGTGGCTTTGCCTCCTTCCCAGCAGAAAGTCATGTTTTTGTAGTGTTGTGAAGCAGCGTTATTTCTGCTGTGGGGGACTCCTGTGTACAGGAAGGACTACTGATGTAGTAAAGTGTGTATGTGTGTGTGTATATGTATATATATGTATCTATGTGTTATGTCTTCAACTGTACTGAGCTGAGAGACATCTCCTGCCAAGAGCTTTTCTGCTCAGGGCAATGTTAAGCTCAGCGCTGTGCACGAAGGAGCCAAGAGGCTGTGGGCATAGAATCATAGAATGGTTTGGGTTGGAAGGGACCTTAAGGATCATCCAGCTGTCCATGTGCAGGGACACCTCCTGCCAAACCAGGCTGCTCAAGGCCCCATCCAACCTGGCATTGAGCATTTCCAGGGATGGGGCATCCATAACTTCCCTGGCCAACCTGTGCCAGCGCCTCACCACCCTTACTGTGAAGAATTTCTTCCTAATGTCTAATGTAAATCTTCCTCCTTCCAATTTAAAGCCATTCCCCCTTGTGGAATCGCTGTCACTTGTAAAAAGTTTCTCCCTGGCTTTCCCATAGTCCCCTTCAGGTACTGGAAGGCTGTTATAAGGTCTCCTTGGAGCCTTCTCTTCTCCAGGCTAAACAGCCCCACTCAGCCTGTCCTCATAGCAGAGGTACTCGAGCACCCTGATCCTGACCTGGCTGTCCTGGACGAAAACTTCAATCAGATGGCTGTTGTTTTTTCTGCATTTCCCAGATAACATGCCTGAAAGCGCCTTCCTGCTCCATCCATGCTAACATTTCCCCATATGAGAGGTGTATTTGATGGCCCTCTCTGTCATCCCGTGTTAACTCACTGGAGTGCTGCTTGGAGCAGCAACAGGGACCCCGATGGTCCGAGCTGCTGCGTGCACTTCTCCACTTCCCAGCAGCAGCAGCAGCGCTGTGATGAGGGTGCACCAGACCCCCTCGAGGACCACCAGTCCCTTGGTACCTGCAAGGCTAAGCCCTGTCACGGGCGCCAAGGACCTCGCCATCAGGACATGAGTTTGTTTGGTCTCAGCTGACTTAGCTGCTCACTGTGCAAGGAGATGACAAACGTGTCAGACCAGGGCCTTAACATGCTGTCCCTTGTGCTCTCCCAACATCGGTGTTTGCAGCTCTGGTGTAAGAGTCCCTTTTGCTGAGCTGTTTTCCCTGTCAGCTCTGCAACATTATTTTGTGTGTGGTGGCACAAACCATTTGCATATGGCAAACAGTGATAGGAATGGGTCAGACAAAGCCCAGAGCACTGCTTCCCCCCCACTGTGACAATTTGGGGTTTGATGCCCATCCGACTGCCACCAAGGGACGGGGAGCAGAGCCGAGAGCTTAAATATTTGCCAGAGATATGCTATCGAAAAATCATATTGACTGTTGAAAGGTAGGGGAGGATGAAGTTAACTCTGGGAAAAATAGCTGGTATTTCAGATTTCAAGGTGTGGGGAGATTCTTATTTTACCTCGTGCTAATTTGTAAATTATAACCAGATGAGCATGACTGTTGCAGTTCAGGAGTGGCATATACAACACTCTTGATGGATGCTGTGCATTTCGTTCCAACCACATAACCTGCCTTGGGCTTGTTTTTAACATATCCTTTTGAGTTGGAACATTTTTCTGGAGGTCTCTCTAACTTTGGGTGGCCAGTGTGGATTGTAGCAGCCCAGCGCAGTAGGGATGAGTAATATGAGAGGCAGTGTTATTTCTGAATTTTCTTGCCTTTGAAGGCTGAGGTCAGATACTTTGTTCTTCTGGCTGCAGTCAAAGCCTATGGTTTGATTTTTCTTGACTATATGTATGTATTCCATGTCTACGTTCTCCCTTAAGTGGTTTACTTGGCCTTTCAGGGTTAGGATTTTTTTTTTCTTCTTTCTTCACGAAAATGAGTTAGAAGCATCTGTTCAACTCCAGTTGCTTTCGAAGTCTCACAGGGAGGAGCGTGTCAAAGGAGAGCTGTGGTGTTAACTGACACGGGGACTTAGTCCAGAGGAGGGCCAAAAAGTGATCAGAGAGCTGGAGCACCTCTCCTATGAGGACAAGCTGAGAGAGTTAGGGTTGTTGAGAAGGCCCTGGGGAGACCATATAGCAGCCTTCCAGTGCTTAAAGAGAGCCTGTAAGAAAGGTAGGGAGGGGCTCTTTATCAGGGAGTGGAGGGAGAGGGCAAGGGATAATGATTTTAACATGAAATAGGGCAGATTTAGATTAAATATTAGGAAGATATTTTTTACTGCGAGGGTGGTGAGGCACTGGAACAGGTTGTCCAGAGAAGTGGTGGATGCATCCTCCAACGGAGGTGTTCAACACCAGGTTGGGTGGGGCTGTGCGCAGTCTGATCCAGTGGAAGGTGTCCCTGCTTGTGGCAGGAGGGTTGGAACTAGATGATCCTTGAGGTCTCTTCCAGCCCAAACCATTCTGTGATTCTGTGACCTCATCCTGGTTGCATGTTGCTTTTGCTCCAGCAAGTCCCCTCCTGTAGTAGTCTGGCAGAAACTCAACAATACTGGGCATTTGACTGTTGTGTAAATGTAAAGAACCAAGCAGCTTTGTGTGAGGGCCCCCCAGGAATGCCAGCCTCTCCAAACCTTGTTTTTATGGATGCTTGGCCCAGGCGAGAAACCCATTGTCAATCAGAGCAAACCCACCTTCTGCTGAGGCAGGGCTCTGCTCTGGGTTGCCTGGGGAGCAGCCTGCAAACTACAGTGTTTTTCTATAGGACCTGGTGTAAAAAAAAAAAACAACCAACAAAGTGTAAAAAATATGTAAAAAACCCCCAAAGTGTGAAAAAGTGATTTTTTTACCAAAGTGTAAAACTAAACCAACAAAACCCAAGAATCCAAGTGTGAGGTGTCTGCAGGAAGGTGGGGCAGAGGAGGACGGGATGTCTATGCCTGTCTGGGGCTCCTGGGCAGAAATGCCAGGAAGGTGGGGGGCTACCTCTCATGCCTTTTTCAGAAGGGCTGCACTTTGCCTTTCACATTCATCCCTTTACCCCATCCCTTTCTTAAAAGAATGGAGCAACCCAAGACCATCAGCCCAGCATCTGCTTGAACACTGCCAGTGTGTCTGTCGTACGCTCGTGAGATATTATTCTTAGTTTAAAATGTTTGTATGAGCTGTCACAGCTTTGGCCTCACTGGTCAGTCCTGCTGGATGGTCTCAGCCGTGCTGCCCCTGTGCTTGGCTCCTGTTAGGAGGACTTGTTTTGAATTAACAAAAAAGGGGGAGATTATAATAGTTTCATGTTGTGTGGCAGCTCTTAAATGGGAGTTTTCCTTCACTGTTTTCCTTTTACTGTTGTGGGATTTTTCATGTTGCCTGTCTGGCAACTTCAGCTAAGATTTTCCTAGATGTTTTTGGGTGACTGTTTTGGGAAAGATGTTGGTTCACAGTCCCCAGCCTCCTGGAAATCTCTTAATTGCCCAGATTTAAGCAAAGCTCTGCAGGAAGAAGCTTCTCACAGAAGGTGGTTTTGCTCATTTTTCTGTGGCAGATACATTGCCTTTGGTATTTTTTCTTTTTTTAAAGAGTGAAACTGAATAAAAAGTTAGTTATGATATTTCATTGGTGTTTCCACTGCAAGAGTTCATTTATTATGTATAAGTGCAGTGTTATGTGTTCCAGGTAATTTATATAATTACTCTGCTATTAAGCTTGTCTAGTTAGAATCAACATAATTAAAAAACCTGAATTCCAAGTGTCTGCAGTAGTAGTTGCCTGGTTATATTGTGTCCTCTGTGGGATTCCTGTGTGAGATCTTTCCTTTCTCTTCTTTGTGCATGAACCTTTAACACCAGCATGAGTTACATTAAAGCTAAATGATTAAACAGGAAAAATATTTGATTGGAATGACATATATGTAAAACATGACTTCTTTAGTGATGTTATTAGAATATTTAATATTTTCATTTCCTGGCCTCTGGGAATTTAGCTATGCAGCCTTAATGCTGCACTCCAAAGGAAACAGGGAATGTTTCCCCCCTTGTCAGTTTGCAGAGCTCCTTGCCACAGGGTATTACTGAGGGCCAAAATTCAACATCTGAGACGATGCCAGTCATTAAATATACATGAACTGTTGAAGCAACTGAAATTAAGGCAAAAAGCCACTCCAAACAAAACCCAGCCCTTTGAAATTAAGAATATTGGATGGGAAATGGCTCTGTGCTTCAGGATATAAATCAATATTAAGTGTAGAGCAGGGAAGAAGGTTTCTCTGGAGCACATCAGGAGGCATTGCTGTCAGCACTCCACCCGCTGTCCTGTGCCTTGTCTCATCCAGCCAGGATGCTCCCGCCTGCCAGCAGGGATGTCAGAGGAGTGAGGGGTTATAAAAGAGAATGGATTTCTCCTTCCATTCTCGACTTTTATCAGGGCTATTTGCAGCTGTTTGTATCCCAATACTCTTTGCTTGTCCCAGATCCGTGTTTTTCACCTGAACAGCAAGACACAGTTGGGGACTGCAGGAGCACTGGGGTGTGTGCCTGTATCCGTCCTTGTTACTGACGAATGGGAAACTGCTGAACTCTTTAAAGAATAATAATCTCATCTGAAATGTTTAAAATATCTTTGTCTTTATGGGTTTTATGTGGCCATCAGTCATCATACTGCTGCATGAAATCACTGCAGTGGGAATATTTCAGAGTATTTTCAGCCAAGAACTGTTGAGCAGCCCAACATTATAGATGTCTTGAATGCTCCCACACTTCCCTCTCAGCAGTTGTCCAAGATCTGATGGCTCTTACTTAATTTTAAAATCTCTGAAATGAGGCGTATGCCAACCTGCAAGCTTACATTTAACCTTTTGCCTGAATTGGAGGGAGTTGCTGCCTTTATGGTGGGCCAGCGACACCGGTCCTGTGCCCGAGGGTGCCGGGCAGGACCTTTGCTCCTGGGGCAAAAGTATTACTTCTGGATGGGAGATGTGTTCACGCACTGCAAGTTTGCTCCAGCGTATTCGGAAGTGTTGTCAAGCCAGGCTTTGCTGAGCTTTAAACATGCTTTTGACTCTATTTTCTTTAGAGTTTTTTATTCGTTAGATTATAAAAGCTTGGTGGAAGAAGGTGGGTTGGATTCCAGCTGGCACCAAAAAAAACCCCTGAAAACTGTGATCTGTTTTAATTCATGTGGTGTCTTCCTCAGATACTGTTTTCTTCTTGGTCTTAGGAAGAAAAAGTGTTGTTCTGCAGGAGTTAAAACTGGTTCATTCAGCCTTTAGGCCTTTCTTTGCTCCATAGTGGTTTTTATCAGTTCCAGTCTGAGAGCACAGTGCCCTTTTCCTTGCGAGAAAATGTGAAGCTGTCGAAGGAGGACTGGGGGGAGGGAAGCAATGTTATTTCCTCTCTGGAGTCATCACCTACAGAGCTGATACTGATGGCATTTTAATAGATGAGGTGCTCCCCATCCAGTGTTGTGATAGGAATTCATTGTGTGCCGAATCAGTGGAGTTGGGGGAAAAAAAGGGGAAAAAAAAAAAAAGAAAAGATTGATATTCGTGTTGGAAAGAGGAGGGAGGGCAAAATGTAATAAATGGGACTGTTAAATGCTTGGTGATTTAATGGGGTCTTGTCAGGCTCTTCAAAGAGCCCTTGAATCCTAATAAAATGATTCAGAAATCTTAGGGATAAACCAGCTGCTCCTCATAAAGCTCTTCTCCAGACAAAGTGTAGTCAAGTTTTTTTTTACATATTTGTATGTTTAGTTTTCTTATTTGTATTTAGATAAAGGTTTGACTGAAATAGGTTTAATCTCGGGAGATTAGGGTGGAACAACCATCAGTTTAGGTACAATAATTTCCCCTTTTAATGTGGGTACTTTGGTTCTGTGGAGAATAATTGATCAGTTTATTATTTAGCTGTGCTGGTTTCTTTGTGCAAAATCTTCCTTTTCCCACAAATTCAGCCTGTGGAGGCGGCTTTGGGGAAAGAAATTACTTCAGAGCTTTGAAAAAACAAAAGTGCAAACTTCAACAAATTTCATCTTGGCCAAAAGCATTTAATACCAAGAATATTGTAAATGCTTTCTGTTGGAATTACTCCCTCTGGGCTGCTAATCTGGGAGCAATCCAGGAGTTTGCTTCTGACCTTACCCCCTTCATGGAGACCCAAGCGTATTGCTCATGCGAGGGCAAGGCGGGAAGGAGGGGCTGGTAGAGCGGTTGTTTTCCAGAGGAAATGAAGTAATGTCACTTTTGGAAGGAATTATTATAGGCTCTGCAACATCTTCAGAAAAGATGATGCTCCTCAGAAAGGAAAAGCAGCTGACGAGAGGGCTGGAAGGAGCTTGAACATTTGCATGCTTTCTTCTCTACTGACAGCACAGCCTGGCTGTAGTTTTATATGTGAGTTGCTAGTAAATAATTTGATCACATAATCCCTTTGTTTATTTACTGGTGGATGACAAAGACCCTCCTGGGATTGATGGACCAGGATACACCTGTCGGAGCAGGACACAATGCTGTGAGATCCCCAGGCATGGGGAAGGTGGCCCTTAATACCCGTCCAAAATGTGGTGTGATGTGGTCCCACCTTACCTGGGAGCCTTCAGCCTGTCTCCACTCGAAATCTTGCATAATCTGCATTTTGATGTTCTTTAAGAGAATCCTGATCCCAGAGGCAGTGGAGCTGGAGGGCACCGCTCCATCGCATGGCACCTGCATGGACCCGTTGGGCGGGTTTCCACCTGTGGAGCCCTGTTGCTTTGGTGCTGTTTAAACAGGCAGAGCATTTAAAAAGCTTTCAGCCTTGGCAACAGTGTGTAAACAGTGCCGAAACCGGAGACTGGCCTCCTGCAAACGGCAGCTTTGGGAGCCATCAGGAGGTTTTGATATCTGCAGCAGGTCCTCACTTCTGCTGCAGCGACATTCTCCTGGGGACTGTTCTGGAGCCTGGGGCTCGCTGAGAAGAGCTTTTGTTCTGTTGGAAATAGCCACTCTGGCATTCCCCCAGCCTATTTAAGTGATCAGATGCCTTTTTTCCCTCCTTTTCCCCTCCCCTGTATGTATAGTTTCAGTGTTTGTGGAGCCAGGCTTATGTACTTGGTTTTTGGAACTAGTAAAAACTTAAAATAGTCTTCCCTTGAGACCATGACAATGTGGTGCAACTCTTAGAAGGGGCTGAGTCTGTGATGGTGCATCTGTTATGTTTGAGTGTTTGGGTCTGTCCGTCCTCAATTTGCTCCAGATCAACCAGGTGTCATTAGCATATTCAATGAGCTCTTAGCCTATTGACACAAAGCCTCTGTGCGCCCTGTGACCTGGGCAGGAGGGACCTTCTGCAGCGCATCACTTGGGAAGGCTCAGGAAAGGTTAACAGAACTGTTTATCCGTTTTTTGCTCATTTTTTTACTTCTTCCTGCCTTTCCTGTTCTTACCCAGCCACTCAGCTATTTGGGGGAGAAAAAACCCACAACAGGTTTCCTTGCACTATTGGGTTGAATGTTCTGGAAAACAGGAATCGTGAGTCATCAGTCCCAAATTAACACTTGTGAGCGAGGCTGAAATGACATGTAAGAGATGGGTCACCTCTGGAGACAGGAAGAATGTGGTATTGCGCTCATAACTCTCAAGGCTACAGTTCAGCTTGTGTCGACTCTTCCGCTTATAAAATTCTCATTGAGAGGCTTGTAAACACCTCTGCGTACATTGGTCTCACTCTGGAATTGAGGATTTCAGCCTGGGAACAGGTTTTAAGAAGAAACATCCCTCTTCTGTTGCTCTTACGTTTTAAAACCCAGCATGTAGAAGTTCCTTTACATGGTCCTTGGAGCCTGCAGAGATCAACATTTTCTGGAGGACTTTGTTTTGCTGGGTTTCTTTCACAAAATGTAAATACAAGCCACAGGTTTGGGATGGATTTTTTGAGTGTTAAGGGTCTGGTTCTGCTCTACTTGCTGGCATTAGGAACAACATGTTTCTCTGTATTGCCCTGGGAATTTTTGAGACTTGCAGGACTCTGATTTTTTTTCTCTTTTGTTCCCTCCTTTCTTCCTTCCCCAGTGTGCTCACCTTTGCCAGACCCTGCCCTCTTGACAGCCAGGCAGGCTGATGCAGACGCACTGTGATCTCCTCCATCTGAGTCACCTGGGCTGGTGTTGATACTGAGTGTGGGAGCACCCACAGACATCTGGGGGCTGCTGGGGCTGGAGGAGCAGGAGCTGCCTTCAGGGTGAGCTCTTGTTTAATGCTCTGACTTGCTTAATGCAAACCCATCCCTGGTTGTGGGTGAATGTCCCTGTCTACACACATCAGTGGAGCTAGAAGAGGTTTTCCATCCAGCTTTAATTGCCTCTCATGATCCGGAGGTCTGTGAGGGTTCTGTACTGACTCCTGCCCAAATGAGGGGGGTCCCGACCAAGCAGAGGTCCCTTTCACCAATCCAAACTTCTCTCAGTGAGTTTGCTCAGCTACTTCATGCTATTGTCAGGCACTGCTGGCTTTTGCTTTTTTCTATTTTTTTTTTTTTTGGCAGAAGACGACTAGGGCAATATTTTTATACATTCTTTTCTATCCATCATGAGATCATTGTTTTTTTCTGTAGTGCTTGAGCTTTGTTGCTTGGGTCACCAGGGTTGACCTTGAAAGGTCTTGATTTAGCCAGGCTTTGGAGTCATGATTGGTTGATATCGTTTGAAGAGGCAAAAAAAGCTGCAGATCTTACCTGGGTTAAAAACAACTATCCCAAGTCAAGATGAAATTCCTCCTTCTCTGAAATGTGGTTTGGAAAAATATTTCACCACTACAACTCCTTTTAAGAGGTTGACCTTGGATTGTTAATCTTAAAAATATGTGGTGCAGATGAGTTTTTTTCCTAGAAAGGGAAGAAATGCCACGTTTCTCAAAGCACCTCCCTAGGATTAGGGAAAACAAACCCAAAACGCAGAGTGGTTGATAAATGGAGTACAGGCTAATCCAGGAGTGACAAGAATTTCATGCTATCAGAACTGGCTTTATTTTGTTAATTTGTTGTTTTTTTTCCAGCACTTTGCTATCCACAAGTGCATTCATGTTAATAAATGCTTTAATGCTGTGTGAAATGCTAAAACTACAGGCTTGGAAATTGAAATGCTCAATTTTTTGCCTCCACTAGTGTACCTTCTACCCAAGTTTCATCCTGGCTGCTCAGCTCAGGTTGCCTAACGGCTTCTGCTGAGCATTTGGGACAATTCATTTTCTGGCATCTCAGAAACTGCTAACGAGGCTCCCAGTTTAAAGTCTGCTGCAGTGCAGTCCCATGATGCACCCCACTGTGTCCTGGGTGGTTGTAGGTGATGGAGGCAGTAATGCTTCTGGGGACAGAGGGAAGGGATTGGAGCCACCAGTGTTTGGCAGGCTGGGTTGGTATCGGATGAGCAGCTCTGCCCAGCCCTGCCTCCTGGCAGCCATAAGGCCAACTTCTTGGGAGCAGAGATGGTCACTCGCTTGGGCCATAAAAGGGACTGGAAAGTGCCTCTTTGGATGCTGGAGATGGTCTTTGAGGGTTCAGCTAGATTATAGTTGAAACTGCATGGGCTACTTTGAAGTGGTGGTGGAGTTGGGTGTGCCGCTGGCCGGCCACGTGCCGGGGAGATCTCTCCATGTGAAACACAGCTCATGGTGGATGGTTTCAACCATCCAAAGAAAACCAGACAGCTCTTGGTCAGAGGAGGGTGCCCTCCCTGGCTTGGCTTCTGGGCACTTGGCCATTGCTGCACACTGATGGCAGCACAAACCTGCTTTCATCTCTCCTGCTATTCCTGGTTGTTTCAGTAACCTGCTCTTCCTAAATATGTTTTCCTATAGTATTTTTGCTCCCCAGCACTGCTTAACAGCCAACTCTATTGAAGCAGAAGGGCAGCGCTGGAGAGGTAAAACAGGGACTGCCTGCACTGCTGGACGCAGCGGTGAATAGGACGTGTGGGGCATCTGAATATGTTAAATGCAAGAAGTTAATGGAGAAATAGAGCTGAGTCCAAAAAGTGGATTTGGGAAGGGGAAGATGATCAGCAGAGAAACAAAAGCTTTCGAAGCCGGGGCAGGTAATAACGAGAAGAGCTTGCTTGCCACAGCGTGGCTGTGCCTTCAGGAGAAGGAAGATGCAGGAGGGCTGGAGGGCTTTGAGGAGATGGAGGAGGGGGGTGTGGGACTCTTCAGGCGGGGGCTGAACCCTGTACTGGGCTGTGAGTGGGGGCTGCAGACCACAAAGGCCAGGCAGCCAGCCAGGTGTTGGAATGCTATTCCTTGGGCTGCGGAGGAGAGAGGTTTGAGCAATAGCTCTTCTCTCCCTGCGCTGCACAGCCAGTCCCAGGGTGCAAGTTGATCTGGTTTTTAATTAAAAAACATATGTTTCTGTAAATGCTTTGGGGGGGTATAATTGAAAATATGCTCTTTCTTAAGGTTCTTGCTGATGGTGGAAATTGGAGTTGACTAATTTCTAGAGCATTTTGTCTTTTGTTGGCCACAAACAAGGAAGGAAGCAGGGCTTGTCACGGCATTTACTGCTGGGGTGGCAATTCCCAGATTTTACCCTGTTAAAGTGCCTGCCATTTCCAGTTACGTTTTACGAGAGGGTGAGGAAATTTCTGTGTATTTATCAAGGAGTTCTATTTTCCAGTCTGTTTCTCAGTTTTGAGAACTATTTTGCAGGACTAAGTTTGTGCAGAAGGATGTGTTGGGTTTTTAATAGATTGAAAAGTACAAATAACGTGAAACCAAAGTTGTGATGTGGGACTGGGTTTGATTGAAAATTAGAGCTGTGCTCTGAATCCTACAGACTGTGGTCTTCCAATCACAATGCGTGGCATGAACTGTTGTGTTGGTTGGTGTTATTCCCAGTTTATCTTAAGAGAAACTGGGAGAGGACTCAGATGTTTTTTTTTTTTTCTAGACTGGTGTTTTGTTGTTGATGTCCATTAGATGATAGAGCTACAGCAGCATTTTCTGCTACTGTTTCTTGATTTTATTTAGTAATTGGTAGTTGCGAAGTGCCTTTCCAGAGCACATGTGGGCACCAGCTCTGTCCCACCGCAGCAGTGTCCTCAGGAGTCTGCATGGTGAGACACCACGCTTGCCACAGCAGTGATTTGATAGAGCACGTGCTCCTCCTGGGCAGCCGTGCCTAGGATGAGCACCTCATTTGGGATCCTCACGGCAGGGATTCAGGGGATGGGGAGCCACATATGGGGCTGAGGAGAGCATCATGCAGAAGGATCAGAACGGGGAGCCTCTTGGCAAGGGGGTGATACTCACTCCGTCATGCAACACAGAAATAGACTGTCGCTTGAGAGTCTGGGGTTCACCTTTGAGTCAGCATGAGTGTTCATGAATGGCAGACATAGATGCCCATCAACATAGCTCTTGAGCTGGCACAGAGTGCGTTAGTGCAGGCTGTAGCAACAACATCAAGGATAGCCTGTGAGGACTTCTTTTGGTTTCACAATTAAAAGTACAGTTAAGCTGGAGGCTTGCCTAAATGCCCTTACGTGTGGGGTGTACGTGTTTGCTCTGCTCAGAGCTGTACATCCCCAAGTCTCACTTGTGTGATTTAAATGCTTGTGGATAAATCAGTCTAATTGGGACACTGAGCAGAGCATGCTTAAATGAACACTGTAAAGAGCTGCATTATTAGGAGCCTTTCAAAAAATGCTGAAACAATAATTACACTCTCTCTGACCCTAATGCAAAACAGCAAATACTACTTTTTTTTGTGGTTTTACACCTCCAAATTACTTTTCCTGTACCAGAATAGAAAAGATGATGGGTAATGAGAGTCTCAATAATTTCCCTCTTGATTCTGTTCTGCAGAGGCACAGCTACATCAGAAATGCCCAAGTGCAGACACGGTTGCACCAGTACAGGCCATCTGGCCGGGCTGATCACCCATGACCAACCAAGCTTTGTGTTGACAGCCCCAGCCCTGCCTGTGTCTGACAGTGATGCTGCCGCCTGCTCCCAAAGGTGGGGCTGGAATTCATATTTCCTTATGAATGTTCACTGTTCCGTCTAAGGAGGAGACAGATTTATTGTATATGGATACACAAGTGACTGAAGGTTTGCAGCACGACAGTCTTTAGAGCTGCATGGTACATCTTGCCCCTACTTTATTAGACTTCATAAAAATTAACAAAGATGATCTTGAAGTTATCCATGTAAGTGTTCCTTTCCTCTTCCAATGTCTTCATGTATTTTAGTAGATAAAAATTCCAAACTAGGACATGAATGAAGCTTAGAGTTTGTGCCAGTGGATAGAAATAGTAGCTACGGGTTAAACTTCATTTTCTTCCCTCCAAGATACTGCTCCTCCCCACCTCTTTCACTGGAAGGGTTCTTTCCAGTGCTGCAGATGCAGTTGGGAATCTTCTGTAGTGCACTCCTGCTGAGGAGCGGGCTCATAGCCTCTTAAAATCAGTGGCGAAACCAAAGTCAGTGGAATAAAGGTTTCCTCAATGTTTACTCCATACTTTAAATTATTTAATTGTTTGATTATGTGTAAATGTTTGCCTAAATGAAGCGGCCCAAACTGGCTGCCACCACAGATGGCTTGTTCTTCTCAGCTGCGTGCAAGGGTATTGTGGGAGTAAGAGTACCTGGCCCTTGGTTATGGGAAGGATGATCTGTAACACGGAGGAGTTACTTTCTAATGAACGGGGAAACCTTGAGAGGGGGGATCTGTAACAGAGAAGTGGCATAGTTTCAGCCCTTGCAAAACCAGGCAACCAATAGATATGATAAAGAGCAGAGGTTGAAGTGATGCAGATGCCGTTTGAAAAGCTGTGTGTACTTGGGAGACTTGGACGCATTAGGAGGTGCCTTACAAAAAATAGCTGAGAAACAGAAAAAGAAGACTTTGAAAAAATCTTGATCTTTCTCCCATCTATTATACCTTATGCCAGGTCTCTGTTTGATATAGGTAGATTTTCATGTGCATCTGCAACAGTGTTAAAGGTCTGAGCTGGTAAAGGTCTGCTGGAATGGAAACATTGGGAAATTAGATATTTTTTTTTACTACTGATTTATTTGGAAGAATGGTTTTAAGTTTTTAAGGTGCTAATGCAGTTCTGAATATATACGAGGTGTTGTGCATCTATATTAACTGTTACCGGTGTATTATTTCCTATTTTTAATGCTTGAGGCCTTGTTAAAATGGGATTTATGGAAATGCTTGTTCACACATTTATATAATATGGGCATGCATATAATTGTCCATTTCAAATGAAGCTAGCAAGTGCCAGTTTCTCTTTGTAGTGTAACAGAATATTGTGTTTTAATTTTTTTTTGTGTTTTGATTTTTATTATTTTTTTTTCACTTAAAACCCCATGCAGCCCCTGCCTTTGCTATCCCGGCTCGCTCGCTCATTGCTGCTTTGTGTCTCCATGTTGTAAGAAAACAGTCAAATGCTGTGGTCATTCATCTCTGAAAGCTTATAATGAGCTTATTGGGGAAGAACTATAAATATGTATCTTGTACCCCTCTTGCATTGGGACATGCTTCCTCAGGCCATGAATAATTAGGATGGCCCACCTCCACCTAAGCTAATTACAAGCTACCTCAACACTGAAAATACCCTTTGGTATTTTAGGACTCTTCTACCAGGGTAATGGGTTCTCTGTACTCTGAATATGAGGTTGGCCTTTACCATCCTGACTGGAAATGCACCGTATGGGATCTTTTGCCATGGCAATTGGTGCCTCGTTTGCTAGTAAGAGCATCATATCTCCTCCTTTTTGAATGGCGAGCTCAGAGGAAAGGTCAAAGCTTGTCTTGATCAGGCACTTTGGATTCCGTCCGTCAGCCCAACAGTGCAATTGTGAAAGCTTCCTTTAGAGTCTCTTGAATTGCTAGGTGGAAGCAAGTCCTAATGTCGCTCCTTGGATTTAAAGCCACTGCAAAATTTGATCATTTGTGCTTCTGATGGGATTACCTTTCAGATCTGCTGAGCATTGTCTGGCAAACTTAACTCTCCCGCTTATCTTCAGGAAAACAAACGTACCAGTTATTGCCTACTAGAAAATGCGTGTTGAGCTGTGTGGTTTTTTTCTTTTCAGTGGGCTTGCTGTGATTTTGTTTTGACAGATTGAGCTGTGTTTCACTTTGCTTTCATTTTTCACCCTGTCAAAAGAATTTTTAGTGCATTTTTTTCCCCCTTCCCCTGCCTCTTGCTGTCTGTATGGATCAGTGCACTGAAGCAGTGACCCCCCTCTCCTCTGCATTGCTGGTTTGCAGCTTTCTGTGCTGCAGAGGCCTGAGCCAAAACTTCCTGATGGAAGCTCAGGTCAAACCTTGGCCGTCTTGGTGAGCAGCATCTTCTGTGGTGAGCAGGACGTGCAGGAGAGGGGTGGTAGGGGCAGGAATGTCTTAAGCAGTCTGAAAGTTCTTTGTTTTTTACTTATCTGGTGTTGGGTTTCTTCTGACATACCCTGGGGAGCAGCGTCCCTTTGACTGGATCATCTCGGCTGCTCAGGTCAGCTATAAAAGATGTCTTTCTGCCTTGGTGTTGCAGGGGACATGGGATGGTTGCTGCTCTCAGCTGCAGAAGCTGGTTTGTTGAAATTGGTACGTGCAAGGGTTTAGAGGTTTGACTTCCATTCCTGCCCTTAGCTGAATTTGTCCTTTCAGAAGCCCGTATTGCAGTTACTGTATTAATCTAGGGAGGCTTCATGCAGTTGTTCGGATGCATTGCTTTCGTTGGAAGAAAGCAGCTGTTTAACTAAATCGATTAGAAAATGATAGGGTTTCCATCAAGCTTACTTGAATGTTGGCACAGTTAAGCTGACCTGGTGCTGCAGGGCTGAGTGATAAGTGAATGTCTGAGCTACCCTGATTTAAGGAGGGGGAAGCTGAAATTTAAGTGTACCATCTTCATGGTGGCAGTTTCTGAGTAGCCTCAGTAGTGGAGCCTTAGGAGAATCAAGCACAGGAGATGGTGTAAATATGCAGATGAAGGTGTGTCCCTTTTTCTTGGGACGCTGCTCCGAGGAGGGCAGAATTGCTGGAACACTGCTGCCAGCACTGTAGTGTATGCCTGAAAACGAGATATGCCAGATCCCTCCTGCACCAAGGGCAGCCCAGGCCTCATACGTACATCTCGGTTTGTTCTGTTTATCAGGCAGAAACCCTGTGGCCGTGCAGTGTGTGCGTGGTGCTTCCCTGGCCACTTGGGCTGCAGGTCCTTGCCGTGCTCCCTGCAGTGGCGGGGATGCCTGGACCCTCTTGGGTTGGCACTGGGGCTGTAGTGGCGCATCGCTCCGGTGTTTCCTGCTGCCATTGATTATGTTCTTCAGGGACCAGATACGGATTCTCTGCCTGCAAGAAACTGAAGTGATTGTGATCACATGTCGAATCCCTAAGTACATTCTTTCTTTTTTTCTCTTCTGAGCTTGGATTACTTTTTTTTGGATGCAGTTTTCCTGGTTTTATGGGCTCCATGTGCCATTCTTGTCTGCTTAATACTTAGTTTCTTGAAGTCTTTGAGCTCAGTTGCAATGCAGTGACCAGCAGGTCTGGCTAGATTGTGACATCTTCCAAATCCCCCCTCCATGTCTACAAGTGTACTTAGGACAAGCAGAGATTTATTTGTGTAATTGGTCAAATGGAGGTTATTGTGAAATAGAATACATGCGTGTGCCCCTCTCAGCCTCCCCTGATGCTGGGTCAAGGCTGCCTTATTTTTTCTGGGTTCTCCCACTGTCAGAACCTCTCAGGGATCTGGGCTCTGGTCCACGTGCTGTCAGTAGTAGTTTACTTTGCTTCTCAGTAAATTTTTCATGTTTGCAAACCTCCCCCAAAGCTATCATATGACAGAATCCCTCACGTGATCAGTCTGGTAGTGGGGGGAAAAAAAAAAAATCTACTTCCTTGTAGTCCAAACATATAACCCTTTCAATTATGTACCAATGATGTGTTCAAAGGATGCAAAACCTTTGAAGTTGGCTCAGGTGTGTCCCCCCCCCGCCCCGCTTCCTTCCCCTCCCCGTTGATTTATTGGAGTAGTAAGATGCATTTTCCATTCCCTGGATGAAATAAAGGGAAAGAATAATCGAGAGAAACCCTACTTCTAGCTCAGGTGGTCCTCCAGCCTCTGTCAGGTGGGATACTCTCTGGGAAGTAGCATCATGCACTTGTCCTCTTCTGGAATTCCTCGCAGAGCAGTCACTGCTGCTGTTCCTCCAGACAGATGGGATTGTGGAGTAGGTGAACGTGTGGTCTGACAAACTAAGGCATTTTCTTTATATCTGAAATGAAGCCAAGGCCTTGAAGCAAGATAGTTTAGTACCCAAGTGACACACAGCTCTATTAGAGGGCTGAATGGCTATGGGCCCAATTCAGGTTTTGCTTTGCATCCTGATCCTGGAGCGTGCCCCGGGAATTGCGCTCTTGGATGTCCCTGCAGCTTGGGACCCAGTTGATGTGTATCAGGGTGCCTGTTGCACAGCTTTTGGAAATGTGACCATAGTAATTACCATCTCCTGGACTTTACTGGCCAAATTCTGTCTGAGTTGTTCGTTGAGAGATTTGCTACCAGAATTCCCTTCCGTGATACTGATGAGAGATTGTAGATGAAAGGAAGATGGTGTTAACAGTGGAGAACGGCTTTTCCTTTCCACTCCTTTCCTGTGAATGCTTCATTCTGCCTAGAGTTTAGCTACAGGTTACATTTAAAGTGTTTGTTAAAGCTGATAGTGGTTACACTGGTAGATTCAAAGAAATAAAAGCAGTGACTTGAGACGGCAAGATAAGAGACAAAGCAGCAGCAGGGTTGTAACTTATTTATTGCAGCCTTGAGAGCAAGAAGTATTACAGAGGACAAAATTCCTATAATGTTTACATAAGGCTGTAAGAAATTGATTACAGCTCAGGTATGTTTTGTCACATTCTGCTGGGAGGAATCATAAAAGTAATGCATCCAGGTTTTGAACATCGTGTTACTGTCAATCTGTTTGAAAGGCTTGTTTGCTACAATGAAAACCTTTAATTTATTCTTCTTGCCAACTCCAGTTGTGTTCACTTCCAACATCTGTGCATTGCTGCTTGCAGGATTCAGGACTTTCAGACCTGCAGTCCTTTGAGGTTGAATAATTTCTTCCATTCTCAGTCATTTAAAACGGGGAAGAGAGCTCAGGATTTTGCAGAAGTGTCTTTCCCCACGGAGATGTTTTCTTATCGTTGTTATTTGTGAGGCAGGACTTGTCCTTTTCCGTCATGCCAAGAGCTTCATAAAAGCCTTTCCTGATGTTCTCCCCAGTTTGTTCCACCCAATACTCCCTTCCTACAGCCTCAGAGCCAGTATAAGTAGCAAATCTTGTAAAGACTCATTTGGGTTTTGGTATTTGAGACATTTTACAGCCAGAAATTCCTCTCTGCTCTTGCTGTCCTCCCACCTGCCCAAGGCAGTATTTGATAAATCTCAGTGTCTCTGAGCATCCATAAGCCACAGCTGGTAAATGAAGTAATTTTTACTGGTTTACTTTCTGATGTTCTCTTTCAATGAATGTGCATTAAATTGTTTTTCAGTCTTCTCCAGAGCAATGGCATCTTATGTCCCTTTAGGAACTGCTTGCAGCAGTAGAATGAAAGCCTTAATAATAAAACACACGGATTGCTTGTGTCCAGCAAAACTAAAGACTAAAACCAACAATAATAAAGAGACGTAGGGGGCCTGTCTGCTGTCTTCCACCTTGAAAGGTCCCTGGTCTGCCTCTGCAGGAATGCTGGAAGGGTGACGAAGCACTTTGGTGTGGGTTCTATGTGGTGATGCTGAGCGTTTTGGGGCAGAGATTGCATAGCAATTACCTTGGATTTGAGCTCATACCCAAGAACGCAGTGCGCACAATGCCTTGTCTTCATTTTTATGGGTAGCTTACAGAAGACTGTAGATGCTCATTTAGCCTTTGCGTAAGATTTGTTGCAGAACAGACATAGTGGTTTAAGAGGTTATGAAGCCCATCTGCTGTCTGCTAGCGCTGCTTCATGTGCGGAGAGTATGCATGGGTTGAGAGTGCTGACAGACTGCTTCAGCACAGGTAGGACGGGTTTGCTCCAAGCTGTTTGTCAACACTTGGGTTCATGAGTTGCTGCAACTGTTTTTTAGGCACACGTTGTATCTGTGCTGATGTTACTTCAGGGAAAAGTCCAGTAAGCTGGAAAGGAGATTGCTGAGCTGCATGAAGACAACTCTAAAATGATTAACCTGCTGGTTCTAAGCCATTGCATTGCTCTGTCACTTGCATCAATGAAAGCAGCCCTCACGACTCCCTTCCTAGCACGTCTGTGATGGGAGCGATGGAGACAAGGATTTTAATTGCCATTTCTAGTTTTGCTGATGGTGGAGAATGGAAGGAGTCTGGATCTGACATTCTCTGAGCAATCATCCCAGCAGATTTCACAGAAAATGATAGCAGAAAGCAGCACCAAATCCCATTCAGTCTGTTCCCACCAAGAAGGAAAATCAATGGAAGCACATCTAAAATTGTGACAGCTGGGGGGAGAGTGGGCAAAATAATATGGGACTCAGATGAGGACCGCATTCTGTTTGTTTTGACCTTAAGAGAATGGGATTGAATGCAGATGTGTGCTGATGGCTTCAGCATATCTGGCATTTTGTGGTGTGGTTTTATGGGAAAGCAAGTTGCTGTCTTAAGTTGCAGGATTTTGAATATGAGGATAATTTATTTGAAACCATCTCAAAAGGTAAAAAGGTGATGCTATGGAAGAACTGAGATTTTCACAAATTAGTGTCGATAATGTTGGATTTCGGAGTTTATTTTGATACTAGGAACAGGACCTTGACATTTGGTTTTATTAGAATAATAATAATGTTGTTGTTGTTGTTATTATTATTTTTATTAAATTACTGAGTATCTTTGAGCCTTCACAGGCTGTGGAGAGAACTGCAAGATGTTCAGCACATCTGATACTTCCTATGTACAAAATCCAACCATGGATTTGAGTGCTTGGCACCTCTAGTAAACATTTTGATTCATGTAAGCTTAGGACAACAAAATTAGAATCAGATGCTCTTTTTTTTTTTTTTTTCCCCTCATCTGTTTCAGTCCTAAGCCAAATGGTTTACTGTGGAATACAGCTGAATTGCTTGCTTTATTTCATAAAACAAATACGCCTTTGTTCCTCTTTCAGTCTGAAGTTTTCCTTAACTCTGTGTTGTGGCTTAGATCTACTCTACCTTCTCTCTTGATCTTTTGGATTTTTCTCAGAGCACATGCAGTTCTAATGGTCTCAAGTTCAGCCTTCAGTGCTACCTGACATGTTATCCTTTCCGTGCCACAAACTGCTGCTGCAAGGGCAGTGGAGATGTACTGAGAAATTCTTTGCTTTTGTGTTAGTTTTTTTGTTTTGTTTTAGTATAGCGTGTATCATTTCCCATTTGAAACTGCTTTTGTTGTATGGTTGGAAAAACCCTCATACTTGGCATGGGCAAAGGAAGCAGAGTTTAAAAAGAAAGAAAAAAAAACTACTTAGTCTGCAACATTTCATTTTATAAGCAGTATTTTGGAGTTCCTTTTGTTACGTGCTACCTTTTGAACTCTGTAAACCAGCATGCAGATCTAATTCACAATAGCGTCACTGTGTTAAGCTGCACAAGTAAACACTTTAAATGGGAGGAAGCACCTGCGTATTGCTATTGTCTCTTGTCTTCCATTAGCAAAAGCCTTTGGGCTGACTCCGTTCAAGCCAAACCTTCCAGTAAGTGGAAATCCACAAGCAGTGGTAGGCAGAAAGCAAGCCTTGTTGCCTTCAGGCTGGAGGAGTGAGTGCGTGTTGGAGGACAGCTGGTGATGGAGAGGAGTGTGGGTGTGGGTGTGCGTCTGGGCACCCGCGCACGAGTGGGCTACCAAACGCTGGCACATGTCTTCGGCTTGGGCCATGAAAGAGCCGGTTGTCAGGATTACAGAAGTCGGCAAGGTAGGTTCAAGCAAGGCTTGCTGTCCCTGGAGCTGTTGGGGCTCGGGAGGTTGATGACCCTTGAGGGCCAGTGTGCTCTCAAGGTACATAATGCTCTTCAATTCTCTCTCTCATTCCACTCGATGGGTTTGTGTAACCAAATGTTTAATTTGCTTGCTTTCCTGTTGAGTTTATACATTTTTATGGACCAACACCATTCCTTGGTGAAGAACTGGTTAAGGCATTATGATTAAAGATACAGCCTATAAGAAGTTTAAAAGACAAGCTTTAAAGCTGGAAAAACTGGCTTGTACAGAAAAGCCTTAAAGGCTAAAATCTCTTTAGTTTACCCAAGACGGTCAGGAGGTCACTATCGTGATCTAAAAGTATCCACAAACAGAAGATCTTTGCTGGTAGCAAACTTCTTTTTATTTAGGAAACAAAAGCATAAAAACATTAAGTGATTTGAAGCTGAATTTGGTAAGTACAACTTAAAAAATCCATCCTTGTATTTTTTACCTCCAGTGTTGTGCTTATACTGTGATCTGTGCCTAATGAGAAGCTGTGGGCAGCGTAGAAATCGCTGGATAAAGTGCTTGGTGTTATATAGGAGATCTCGTTAGTACAGTGTCAATTTTAGATTTCTGGGTTTTCAATCTCTACGTGTTAGAGGTGTTTGGTGATGGTGTAGTACCTGCAAAGCTGGAACTACATCTTAATTTATTAGGTGTTCCTTTCTTGGAGTGTGAGTTAACTTTGGTGAGATGCTAGAATGTTTTATTATGTTTTATTAATCCTTCTAACATCGGTTTCCATTTAGGAGAAATTGTCTTTGTGCCCTCTAGTGGAAAAAGTATTTATTTGAAGGCTTCTAAATGGGGGGAAGTTCTTGTAAAAAAAAGGTGAATGTGTGAGAAAGGCAGTAGAGGAGCATAGCAAGGCTGAGGAGATGAGTACGAGGTGGACGTGCTCTGTATTTCCTCTGTTTTGGTCCTCCCAAAACTGTCTTGCTGATTACGTGTACGGACTCGTACCTTCTGCAGCAAGGGGAGATAAGGGAGTGAACAGAGAAAGAAGAGATTATCCACTGCTTGTGTCGGCTGGGCTTGGTGAAATTATTCTAGATTGCTGAGAATCCTCAAGTTAGCTCTGAACCATTGGTGATGGCAGTCAGTGTTCCCTGGGGATGTGGTGGGGAGGAAAGGGGAGCAACGTCCACTCCAGGCCTTCAGTAGGAGGTGAAGGGAAGACCCAGAAAATGTAGGATTGGGGAATCTGACCGTGTTTCCCCAAAAAAATTCCAGAGCAATTTGCAAAGAGCAGAGAGAAGGAGGAGAAGGATGGAGTCCAAAAGAAAATATGACTTATAAAGAAAAAAAAAAAAAGCAGTTAAATCTGTCCACCTTCTCTCTTTAGTGGAGTAACTGTGAGTGCATGGGAGGCGCTGCTGGTGTGACTAAGGCTTAGGAGCAGAATTTCAGATCGTCTTGGTGAACAGCAGAACTGATCGGGCACCAACATGATGGGATGTGGGGAAGAGGAGGGCGTGGTTACGGTAACTCTGGAGGCAGCAGGAGCTGAACAACCGGATGCAAGAGGAGCAATGGTGCAGAGTGGTCTCTTGTGATGGTGCCTGGTGTGGATCAGCAGCTCTGAGAAAAGGAGTCAAATCTTTCTGTCATCATTACAGAAGCCTTGGGTATTAAGACAAGGCTGGTAATTGCTTCCCCTGCTCTGAGGGGTGCTGGGCGCTGGGAGGCGGGAGGGCCACAGTCACACTTGCAAGTCTGGAGGTGAACCACACAGATGGGAGGCTTGGCAAATGAGTCCAGAGAGGAAAAGCTGAAGGAATTGTATTTAGAAACATAAGCCTGAGTGCAGGCAATGCATTTTCTGATGCATAAAAGATTTCTGTAAAAAGGTTGATGATCATCTTGTAGCATCCACTGGGGGAAAAATACCTTTATTTGTCTGAAAGCAAATATTCAAGGTGCAGACTAGAGGAGAGTTTCTCACTAGGAGGGTAATGAAGCAATAGCAAAAGAAATTGCAAATCTGCTTTACTGGAGGATTTATGGAGCAGTCAGACCGGTGCCTCTCACCAGTGGTGTGATTTCCCCTCCACTCTGTTGACTTCTGTCCATCCACCCACCACACGAGGCCTATTTTATTCATTAACCCACCAAGCTGAACTTTTTATTTATTTCTGTTGCTAGAGGTGCTTTCAGGGACCAGGGGTCAAAACCAGTAGCAGCGTTGTAGGCTTTACATGGCTTTGGGATATAAATTCTGCTCTCAGAGCAGTCATGAAAGCTTCAAGCACAGATGTAGATCACAAGAAATTGCTTCTGTTCCATTCGTTTTTCCTTCCCTCCCTCTGTTTCTTTCTGGAGCTGCTTATTTGGGATGGTATGAGAGCAACAAATGCGACTGTGATGGAGTTCTCAGCCCCCTTCACATCACTGCAGTCCTGCCTTTCCTTTGTGCTTAACTGCCATTCTTGTTTATTTTGGTTTGGATTACAATTGCAAAAACTGTTACAGCACTGTTTATTTGCTGTGTGATATGAGTCACTGCTTGTATTTACTGTTGTTTGCATTGCCTCTCCTCTCCCTCTGTCTTAGGCTTCCAGTCGCAGCTCTTGGAGCATCGTCTCCTGTTTCGAGTCTCCAATGCTCTGTGCTCCTGGGAAAGTGAGCTGACAGTGAAGATTCAGGATTAGACTTTTTTCTTTCTTTTTCTTTTTGTCTTTCTCCTGGCATTTTGTAAGGGTCCTTGTTAGAATAAAAAGGTTCCTTGGAGACTCCTTCCCTGAGATCTCTGTGCTTAATTAGTCTATCTTATTTCTGCCAAGCAATGAGATCAATACTGCCTTTTTTTCTGCCTTGCAAATTTCAGGGAATGGGGGAAAATAATGCTAAAAGGACCTTTTTTGAAGTTACTGAGATGCCCATGCACGATTCCTTTATCTGATATTGTATTGGCAGTTGTTAATCCCTTCCCGTGCATTGTCACTGGGGTGGAAAGTCAAGCACAGCATCAAGTTGTTTTTCTTTGCCATGCCTTAGTGTTGTGGTATGTAAAATGAGGATTAAATTGTAACATCCAAGCCTACCTCACCGGGCCGTGACTCCCAGCCATCACCCCTGCTTGTCAAAGCACTTCCACCGTCGCTTGCTTGGTTTATTTTTGGTCCAGGATAATGTTTTGTGATGCATTAAAGCTTTGTGTGTCAAGATCACTACAGCAACCAGTTCTAATGCCTTGTATCAGTCAACTCTTGAGACAGCTAAAGCCCAAGAAGCTCCGTGTTCCAGCTTGAAGGTGAGCAAAAGTTGTTCATGTGCAGCACATATCTGCCAAATGGTACACGGAGGGGTGTAAGGAAAGGGCTGTGACTTTGGTAGCTGGCAGCCTGGTGCAAGGGGTGGCCATCACAACCAGCTTGCTCCAAGGCTGCCCAGGAGGGACTGACTTGTGCCTCTGTTTCCCTACTTAAGGAAGAGGGGCTGGTGACTCATGCAGAAGACTTTGAGCTCTGTGGATTGGAAATGTTGGGTAAGAACTTGTTCTCAGCTGGAAAATACCACTGACTCTTCATGGGTTTTTCTTGGTTCCGTAAGCTAAGATAAGAACAAAACTCTTCCTCCCAAGCCATTTTAGGAGGCTAAATGGTTTTAAAGGGTTTGCTTTGGTGACTGCTGCTCACACCACCAGCACAATTTCTGTCCAAGGCAAAGGCAAATACCCAGATGCTCTGAGTTGGGATGTCTGACCGCAAGGTCACAGGGTGGCCCCAGTTGCAAGGACTTGCTGATCTGTCAGGAGTGGGGGATTGCCGAACCTCATGGAGCGGCTGTGGGTGCTCTGGGTGGGTGTAAGAGGGGTTTCCCATTTCTCATTTCCTTGGATGATCCCTCCTGCTTCCTTTTCTTGCTGCTTCCCAGGAAAGCACCATCATCACTAGCCATGAAAATTGTAAAGCTTCTTGTCTTTGAAATCTGGAAGGTAACATCTTGCAAGTGTTTCTGTATGTATCAGGTAGAAACAGGCAATTTATTTGTGTCTGCTTAATAGAGCTTTGGCTTAGAGCTCTGTGCAGGAGAATTAACTACGGGTCCTGAGTCTATCTTTGGTCCTCAGCACATGTTTGATTGTGAATCCACTGTAAAATAGCTCCAAGCTTCTTGTGCCTCAGTTAGCAGCCTTGATAGAGAACAGGCAGGTTTTCAGTTATGAAATGTCCATTTTGACCATTTGAAATGTTATCAGGTGGCCCATGGAATGTAAATTTTTTACTGTATTTGTAATGCAAAACCTTTTCATTATCTCCAATTTATAAATCCGTAGTTTGGTACTTGAGTGCCCGTAAGAAAATGCTCATCTTTTAGTGGTTAGTAATCAGTGTCAGAGGAAATCGGGAATAGATGGTGTGTTTTAAATAGTGTCAGTTCCACAAATTGGAATGTATAATTTACGTCACTTATATTTAATCACCCATTAAACACTGAATTTCAGCCTCTGCTGCTTGAATTACTGACAGCTTTTTAATGCCACTATGGTAACACTTAAAATTTCCTTAAGCTCCTGTACACTGCGGTGTGTCCTTGCTGCATGTCTTGGTGCTGCATCCGCAGCTGCTTGTTCAAGCACGGCTGCAGCTGGGTGCAGGGAATGGGCTCTGCTTCTTCTCCCTCCAGCCCCAATTTCGGAAGTCTCAATTGTTTCACTTTCTTACGGAGCCATAACATCTGCTGTAAATACCACAGCAAACGAAACAGCTGCTGAGGGTGGGATTACGGATCTGGGGTCCATGTATAACAGCTAAACATACTCTAGCAATTCAGCAGGTTGAAAAATAAAGCCGATAAAGCTGTGCACATTGTGCTGTGGATCTGTGCGGTGGGGAATTCTCGTGCTGGAGTGAGGTTGTGCCTGGTTCAGACTGGAGTCCAGTGGCTGGAAGTGAAAAGCTTCATTTTCCTGCATTTCAGCAAGAAAAAGGTGCAATACAGGGTGCAGTGGGTCCTGATCCTGCCTGGGAGCAGAGCAGCACTTCCCTGGGCTTTTGTGGGAGCGCACCAGCTGCAACCAAGTGTGTGGGACTGTCAAAGCTTTGCTGAGTTTGTTGCTGACATGCACACAAGATACTATTGACTACAGTGACAGTGTGCGTGATTTAAATCTGCATATCATAGTGCTGCACGGATATGTGTGCATATGTATATGCATATATAAATAGATGAACACATGTATAAAGAAGACTAAGCATTTTTAAAGAGCAAATGAGAAGCCCCAGGTGCATTTAGGATCATGTGGGATTCTGATCCCTGGCTGCCTCCCCTCCGCCAGCTCCCTCGCCCGTGCCCCCATAGGCAGTGTGACTGTGGATGAAATAATTCAATGCAATTCTTGCTCTCAGCGACTGGTTGGTGGCATTAGCAGAGAGAGTGGAAAGTCATCCATAAAAATACAGCTGGGCTGCTGTGGAGTGACCCCCAGCAGAAGGGATTAGCAGCAAAGGGAACCCGTGTGCTCTCCGTGCAATGCAGAAGTCAGTTGCCTTTATTTGAAATAGCCCATTGAGACAGACTTTGCCTACATGGTAAACAGGTAGTTTTTGTTGTGCCTAGCAGTCAAATTATATAGTCTTGAATTAGAAGCTGCCACTTCTGTTTAAAATAAAACTTGCTCTTCTGTATATGCATGAGAATATTAGCGTTGCAAGCCTGCCGAGCTCTACTGAATGAGCACTGGATTTGCAAAGGAGCCCATTAGAGCTCGTGGAAGTTAACAGCAAGGAGGGGGCAGTGGGAAGGAATGTCCTAATGATATAGGGTGAAGAGTTGATGTGAGGACATGGAGTGCTTGAAGCCACCTTCTGCTGTGGGAAGAATCCAGCTGTCGCTGGAGGAGCTGCAAACCCTTTAGCGGCCAGCTTGGCGGGCTTGTCGCTGTGAGGAGGAGAAGGCTTCCAAACTGCCTATTTGAGACTCTCCTGCGCCATTCGAGGTGTCTAGAGTGTGGATCGGGAGATGATGGAAGTGCTTTGGTCCTTTCCTGCTCGCAGCCACCAGGTGAATCAGCTGCAGAGGAGAGAAGAGCTCCTGATGGCCTCATTTCCCGGGGGCTCAGAGGTCTTGGGTCAAGCAGGGTGGAGGGCAGCAAGTTCAGTCTGAGCTGTGGGGAAGAACTTAGCCACCTTCCCATGGGACAGCCCAATGAAAAGGTGGAAGAACTGAAAATGAGCATCAGTCTGTGCCCAGCACAGCTCAGAGCAGCCTTGAAGCTGCTCTCACTGGAGCTGCAGCGGTGCTTGGATCTGGCTGCTGCGTGCTGGGGGCAGTGGCCAGAACTGACCCCTCTGACTTCCACAAAAACCTCTTAGAAATAGAGAGGCTCAGCACCAGCAGAACTGGGGCTGCCCTGCCCCAGCACACTAGGCTAGAGGGACCTGCTGGAGATGCAGCAGCTAAATGCATCTGGTAGAGCTCATTTTACTATTATTTCTTTATTTCAGAAGTGCTTCAGTTCATGGGATGGCTCAGTGCTGGTGAGAACCTGCACGCAGTGCTGTGTTGGCTTTCAGTGGTGTTTCACCTTGAAAACTGGAAGCTCAATGGAAATATTAGGGTTTGGGGGAGAAGATCTTGCAGTAGCACATGGACCCTTTCATCTATGCCCTTACAGCACTCCAGATTGTATTTAATTTTTTATTTTCTTATTTTAAAGACAGAGCACTTTGTAGTGACAGGAAGAACTAAAGGAATAATTGGGAATTTATTCTGTTCATGTCACCTTGTTTCATATTATTGAAGTAATGGTAGAGAGCTCATCATTTCCTTGATTTTATTCACTGCTTTGCTTTACGCACAGCATAAATTTCTGGGGGAAAAAAAACCCAAAGTGTTCATGTAAGTTGTGAGATGAGATTAAAAAAAAAAGCATTTATTTTACTTAGTAATCTCCCTAAGATTTAAAGCAATGGTAGCTTTGACGGGTCTTTTAGCTCTAGGATTTTTCCAGTTTTGTAATGTAAAGGTTCAATTTTTTTTTTTTTTTTTGTTCCATGGGCAAAACCAATGATTTAAAAGCCTTTTACTTAATAAAAGAGCATATTTCTACCATATCATGTGATTCCAGGAGCTGAGTTTTTTTTAGAAAACCGTCAGATATGTGTGAAAATCATCAGTCTTGGCAGCACTGAAGTCGTTAAGGAGAAGTTCAGTACTGTATTTGCTCAGAACTGAGTGTATTGGAAGTGGGTAGGTTGCAGCAGTCTGGTGTGCTGCACAGCACGGCTTTTTTAAAGCTCCTGGTACAAGTGCATACAATTATATTTTGAAGTTTATATTCTGCTGCACTTGATAAAACTTTATTCACTTCAATGACTGACTTTTTAAAAGCAAAATCCTGGAGGACTGTAAGTAGCTGCTTTGGCAGAACATGGGTTTTGCTCTTTGCCAAGCTGTTGATGTCAGAGCTGCAAACGCAGGTCCCGAGAGATGCCCTGTACTTCTCTGCCCTGCGGGGTGCCCTGGGGTTCTGCGTGTTCCTGGCTGAGGTGACATGTGCTCGGCTCGAGGTGGCCTTGTCATCAGGCCACGGGCTGTCCTCTCACCTTGCTCTGAGCTGTGCTGTGGTTTTGTTTTTTGAGAAAGTTACAAAGAGCTTATCAAGAAGGGGCCTCGACCCCATCACCATATGATCTTACAGTAAAGAACGTCTGGCTTGGTTCCCTTTTTTCACTCTAAACAGTCTGAGTTCTTAGGCTGGGCAAGAGGTGTACTCCAACGGTTGGTGCTTGGTTTATCCAGCACCGGGGCCAATCCAGGCGGATTGGCCTTTCCATGCAGTACGGACCAGCAGGAGACCAAAGCCATTCTGGTGGAGACTGGCATGTTCTCTTTGGTTACTTTGCTGGGCTTTTGTAAGGAAAGATCCAATTTCAATGAGTGTCTTTGAATCTTATGATTTTGAGAGCTGGACGTTGGCCCCTCTTTGCTCGGTGGTGAAGCCTGAGGCTTCCTGGTCCCTGCCTGGTGCAACCAGATCTTCCATCTGTGCCACGTGGTGGCAGTGCCCCCGGCCCCTGGGAGAGGTGTGTGGCTTCTGCTCAGCGATGATGCTCACCTCCACCACTCGGCTCCATCAGCCTCCAGGCCAACCTGCTGTGACCCAGTTCGCTCTTTGGGAGGTTTAACCTGAATTTCCCAGTAAAAGGAAGCAGCCTCATATCATGATTCTTGTGAGCATCAGGGGAGACGTGAAGAAAGGAGATTACTCCTGTTACCTCTGCTTGTGCTGATCGCTTCTACCTGGGACTCCAAGGTCAGGATACTGGTAGCACTGCTCTGCTGTTGCTTACCTTCATGGGACTGGGCTGCTTCTGTGTCTGCCCCATCCCAACCCAGTTAAAAGAGCATATCTTCAGATTGAGAATACCTGGGGAAATGGCATCTACAAAGCAGATATGCTAAAGAGGGGATATTTCCGTAGCTGGAGGTGCAAGTGTGCCAGCTCTGCCCGACTGCGCAAGAGCCTTGGTTCCTGTCCTGGCTGTCTGGCCAGGCTGGCACTGGTGTCTCGCATAAATAGTACATCAGTAGTCGTCTGATTTAGGATTTTCACCTGAGGTGCGACATGGATGTGCTGTGGGGAACGTGCTGTGAAAAAAGGCAGAGCAAGCCCTCTCGCTGGGAGAGCAGTGGCCATTCAGCCAAGCGTGGGTTTTCCTGCCAGAGTGCAGGCGGCATAAAGAAGCTGTATGGAAATTGAATCGGATTCTGGTGCAAGATTTCTGGCAACGTTTAACTCCAGGGAAGCAATCCCTGAACCACATGTGCACTTCCAGCTGCGGGAAAGCAGCCTGCCATTTTCATCCTTCTGCCCATTTCCCTTTCTGATCTATAAGATTTCATGTCTCTGCTCCAGCAGCTTTGGCTGTGTTGCCAGCACTGTTTGCATACTGGAGGAGACTTTTTTGACAGCCACCTGGGAGCAGTGCTTTATTTGTACTAAGTTCTGGGTTTACAGTGATGCAAGCAATGTGATACTATTTAGCAGCTATAATAGAAGTCAAGGCCCTGTAGTCTTATGTGTTGTAAAAATGCCTTATAAATGACCGTACAGCATCCAAATGCGCTACAGGCAAAGTGAGAAAAAGAAGGAATAAACCATGCCTTCACAGCTGCTTCTTATACATGAGAAACTGAGGCACAATCAGACCTGCAGGTGTGTTTTGCCAGCACCTGAAGTGGGGCCCTGATTGTCCCTGCTTTGCTCTAAAGGACTTTCTGTGTGTGTGGGTTGATTTAGAGTCAGTTGCTAAGACAAGCAATGGCTGTGTGCACTTGCTTCCTGTTTTATCTCCTTTTTGAGTTGAAATGCTTTGAAACGGATCCAGAGTAAAGCTCATCCACTGCTGGGCCATCTCTAATCTGCTTTCAGGGAAGCTTTTTTTTTCTCCGAAACCTGGCCTGGGAGGAAGGAGGAGCATGCTCAGTGTCCTGCGCTCAGGTATGAAGCAGAGAAGTGCCTGGGATTGCACCCTCTGTCAGCAGTTTGTGTTTGCCTGGCTGGGGATCCCAAACCGGAGTGAGCGAGTGAGTGAGAGAAGGGGGCAGGTAAGGAGGGCTGAGCATGGGCTTGGGTGGCGTAACTGAATCCCAGGGCAGGTTTTTCCTTCTCCCCAAGATGCAAGGAAAAGGCTTGAGCAAGAGGGAATGAGTCTGAAAGGAGTTACTCAAGGTGCACCCTCCGGGCTGCTGCGCTCACTGCAGCGGCTCTTTGTCTGCTCCTACTCCCGAATCCATCCTTCGGAGCCATCTTAGGAGCTAGAGTGGATTTGGTTTGTTTCTCATGGAGTTCCAGGTCTGCTGGCTGCCAGGGCAGGGCTGCAACCCTGGCTGTGCGCTCGGTGCCAGTGTTGGCTTTGGGTCCAGCTTGTATTATGAAATTAAGTTTACAAGCTGCAAGTCTCACCAAGAAAAGCTGCTGGGTAATTTTCCCTAAAAAAAAAAAAAAAAAAAAAAATCCTCTTCAGCTTCTTGCTGCTCTGAAAATAATAAAATTCTTTGCCTGATGGTTGTTAGGTGGCTGCTGGAAAGGGCAGTGCTGTAACTCTCTTCCCGTGGAGCTGAGTAGTTGTGTGTGTTCTTTGCTGCATTGAAATCCTAAATGTTTATGTTACTGTTCTCTTTCCTTGCCATCATCTTTCTAATAGATCATTGTGGTTATAGTTCCTAAATGATTTGAGCTCTAATAAACAGTTTATTTCGCATTCAGAAGCCAAAATAATAACTTGATCTTTCAGGATATAAATTCCTTTTATTTCTTAAGGTATTGTTTGCTTTTACTAGTAAAGTTGTTTACAAGAAATTGTTTTCAAGCTATATATTGTTCACTTGTGTATTTTGAAAGAATAACGATAAAACATTATTGTGTTCCTGATTTCCCTCAGAAAAGGCAAAGTAACCGTCCAAGTGGGGTTGCTTTCCGTGCTGTAATGGTTCTGTGCTCTTTACCATTGTGTTCCCCAAATAAAAAGCACAAGATGATCCTGCCTTAGAGAAACCTAACAATTGTTTTTATAAACAGTGTGTGCTCTGATGTCTGTTGCAAATAACTAAATTCTTGTTTATAATTGTATCTTCTTAATGAGAATTCAAGTTGTCAGGTACTTCCGTGTTTTTTGGAACTAATTGTACCATGATTTTAAAAAGCACTTTGTGTAATTGAGAGCCATTAACTTCTGATACAATGTGATGTAAATGGAGGAAGTCTGTGTTTGAAGGGCTCTCAGGGCACAATTCATCCTAGCAAGGATTGCTCTGGATGTGCATTTGTTGAATTCCTATATTCAAAACCTCCTGTTGTTCGTGGCTTGGTGCAGGAGCAGAGGTGCCTGTCTGTGGGCACTGCGTAGGGCTTATGAAATTAGAAGAACCTGTGGTTCTCAGAACTAAATGTAGGCTTAAAAATACCTTATTGACCTCAGCTGTGACTTGTCCTCCCTTATTGACCACACCTGCATGTGCTGGAGATAGTCAAGGGGCCATGGTGGGGTTGGTTGGGTTGATTTTGTTCTTTGCTTTGAAAGGCAGGTGAGAGATGTTGGAGTCCCCCACCCCCAATCATCTTGTTGGGCAATGCAAATGATTCCCTGGTGCTTGATGGGAAAGGAGAAGGTCAGCATTTATAGCTGTGACCAAAGCTGCAGGAGAGTGCTCCTAAGCACATAGAAAATGTTTGCTTGTCAAGGCAGTGTCATCCGCTGTGCTGTGGGTCCGGGGACAACGTGAGTGAAGGCACCCAGCTCAGGGGAAGAGGAGAGGGCATGTTGCAGATGCTGGAAGCTTTGCTGTAGGTACTTGAGCTGCAGCGGTGTGGTGGGAGGGTGCTGGGGAGAGGGGTGGGTGATGGATGCTAAACTGGCGTTGCTGCTGCTGCCCTGCCTGCATCTCACCTCAGGCAGGAATGCAGCAGGAAAGTTGTTTTTCTCAAACAGACAGAAGGGGTCGGTGTATTTTCATCCCCAAACCTTACTGTCAGGTGTGCTGCTGAGTTTCAAAGGGATGACTCCAATCCTGTAGCACTGACTGCTGTTGTTTGCTGCCTGTGCCCTACACACTTTCTTGGCAGCATCTTTGTGATGGTCTGTGGGTGATCTAAGGGCAGGGGCTGGTCTCCCTGTGAAGATCCCCAGGCTGTGATCAGAGGCTCTGCTGTTCCTCTGCTGCAGCAGCAGTGCTGGCTCTCCTGAGTTTCTCTGTGTGCTTGACTGGTTGTGGGAGAGCAAGTGCAGTTCTGGCTAAACTTTGGGTTGTCTGGCTCACCCATCCTAATTATGTCCTTTGTAATACAGATCCTCTTCTTTCTTGAAGTAAGCTGCTGCTGCTGGAGCCCAAAGGCTTTACCTGCTCTATGAAGGGTCTTCTGATGGCAAAGCCCAAGGGATGTTTCCCTGTTGCATAAAACTGGTTAATCTCTAGGTTCTGCAAGTGATCTGAAACCACCGCACTATACCCACAAGCCACAGTGGCAGCTTTGGACCCAGGCGGTGGGCTGTCCTGTTCCTCGTAGGGCCAATCCAGCAGCGTCTTCCAGGGAGAGCCTTTGAGCAGGGGAGGCTGCTTTCTCGTGCTGCTTGCTATCTCCTTTGGCGTTACCCATCTCCAAAACCATTTCTCTGTGAATGTAAAACCAAGCCTGACAATAAATGGCCTTCCAAAACTGCGCACTTTTAGTCTTCTTTTCCTGCTGCCTTTTGTCTCTGGGCTGTTCTGACCTATTCATGTCAAGAGAGCAAAGAATCTGTGAGACTCTGATAAATATGTACAGCCCCTGCAAAGCCTCGGACAAGGTCTAATTTGATCTGACAGTTACTAATCTGTCAAGACTTTCAGTGATTTCTTTTCATACCGAGTTGAGTTTCACATGCCATAGAGAAATGGGTAAACATATTGCAGTGGTAACAACAGCAAGTATGAAGCCAAGTTTTTTTTTTTGTGTTTGTGCACTTGAAAATTCCTTTCTACTTGCTTTTTATGGGTATTTATTCCTTTTGCTAATTGGCACTTTGCTAATTTTATTCACCTGATGAAGTGTTGGCAGAGTTATTGCTGTGAATTGTGTGAAGCTTTTTTGTTTGGGTTAGTCTTGCGTTGCATTCATGTTTTCCTAAGTCTGTCATCTTAGCGTGCCAGTTGTAAAAGTGATTCCAAATATTGCATCGTTTTCCTGCCCACCAGCCCTGGCTGGTCCAACAGCAGCTTATACAGTGCATAGATGCTCTTGAATTTGTGTCCTTTAATGGTTCTTGTACTACAGTGGGAAGCTCCTTGATTGTTTGTGTTTCTGGCACTTTGTATGTGTGTTAGTGAAATAATGACATGCCCCACTGCATGGTTTTGGTGTGGTTCTTTTTTTTTTCCTTTCAATTTATTTATGTATTTTGGGATACTCTGATTAGGTAACAATAGGAAGAGTTGGTTTTAGATCTGGAATCTGAAATAAAGCTAGGAGCTTATTCAAACCATGGATTAGAAAAAAACCCTCAATTTACAGTTCTAATTGTTATAACTGAAACCCAGAGGGTGTCAGTCCCTTTTCTGTGAATGCTATTCCTTTACAGAGAGTCATAGCGATGGTGTAAGTGCAGCAGAGGAAAGTTTTGCGTGATAAGAAGAATTTGTCCTTTTAAGAACAAATACCAAATGACCAACACTCCCTGCAAAGCCTCAGGCTATTAGTTGTGATTTCAGACCTGAACAGTGTATTGCGTACTGCGGATTAAAGCGTGGGTGGTGATGGATCTGACAATAAAGATGCCTGTAGGTGGGGTACCAAAGGAAGGTGATAACTTGGAGTATCTTGTCCCCTTAGGTTTGTTTTCACATTGCTGCGAGAAGTCTGTTTTGAAAGGTGAAATGTTGGATTAATGTTTCCAGGACTGAGTTTCAGGCTTATGGGCAAGTGCAGCCTGACTCGGGGTACCACAGTGCTTGAGTCTGCCCTCTCCGACGTCTCTGCTTTGGCCACACCGGTGGCTTTGCTGCTGCTGCCAAGGAAAACCCAGATCAGTAGTCGCTTCATGACCTTATATCACGTAAGCTTTCATTGCCCAATTTCAGTATGTTTCCTTCCTCGCAAACCCTCCAGCTGCTTCCGGCTAGAGGATAGAAGGGAGCACAGCCAGGGCTCCCTTCCCACCTGGGAATTAGGTAGTGGTGCCTCTGAGGGCACACTATCGCCCACAACGGGATGCAGAAACAACTGTATGTTGCTCTGCTTTCATAACTCTGGTAATATCTCTGCAGCTTGTAATCTGGGGAAAGGGCTCCAGCCAGCGTAGCCAGCCCCGGGGCCTTGTGGCACAGTCATCTGTGTCCTTGTTTTATTTCCTCAGCTTGTATTTCATTAACCTTTTACCCTGCTTGCTTTCTGTGGACTAATTTCCAGCAGGCTCGGGGTTTCTGGTCTCCTCTGCAGCCCTGTGTGCACGATCGATAGACTCGACCTTTCCAATGGATGCTTGGAGCTCCTGGAGCAGTGTTGGTGGAAGTGCTGAGCCGTATCCTCGTGCTCGCCTGCTGCAGCATCCCTGCCCACAGGGATTTTACAGCCTTGTAACCTAACAGCAATCAGGAAGGAGCTTGTTCTTTCTGGAATTAGTAAGATATTAATTGGCTGCCAGCAAACCTGGAATCGAGTGCAGCTGGCCAAGCTTTTTGTTTGGTTTGGTTTAAAAACTATTTAGTATAAAATCTGTTGACAGCTTAAAGCTGTGTAGCAAACTTTTGGTAGGTTTTTTTTGGGTTTGTTTTTTTTTACAGTCACACCATGAGTAAGTTGGCAGAAGGTTTGGGATGTGTTCACCAGCTATATTACTCCGTTTTTGGTATCAGCATATTAACTGCACAGTTGGTATTTTACAATTACAATGACTTTATATTAAGCAATTCCTTTGATAATAATCAGAGGGTTTCTGGGTTGAGAGAACATTCATCATGTCTGGATTCTTTGTTAGGGTTTAAAAATAATACCGAGCTTGGAAGACAAAGGTTTTTAGAGAGGCCAGCTTGCTTCTCAGAGGGAACTTTTAATAACTAATGTGGTACTTGTGTCTTTAAAAGTGTAAAGAAGCTCTGAGGCACCTCTGGACTGTAACTCCTTTTGTTCCAGTAGGATTTTTGCTATGCATATGCCATTCCTAAAAAAAAAAAAAAACAAAACCAAAACAAGCCAAAACTAAACCAAACCCCAAAATTATTTTCTATCCTCCCCAAAAGAGATTATTTTCCATTTTGTCAAATGCTGTGAAGCTGGGTAGGAAAGGTAGGTCTGAGTAGAACTCCTTACTTTTGCTGTTGCTTCTTTTGGCTGATGTCTAGAGTGACAGGGGAGAAGTTTGTGTGTCTGCTTTGGGGGTATAGGCTGTCTTTTGCCCATATATTGTGTAATTAGGAGTGTGGTATCAGTGGGGAATAGTGCTGAAAGCCAGGGTGCGGTGTAGTCCAAAAGTCAGTCTTAGTAAATACATTTAAACATGTTAATTAACTGTAGTTTGAACCATAAATGGCAGAAGTTGATGCAGGGAAGGGGATTCTTCGCTTAATTTCAACTACTGCTGCTGTGTGGCTTATCAGCCCTGAAATGCTTACACTCTTCCCCTCCTCTTACCTTCCTTTCTTTATTTGTTAATCCTGTCCCCCAGCTCACACCAACCAGCTGCTGAAGTGTCTTCGCTCCTTAAGTCTTTCTTCACACTTGCAAAATGGTGGCTGTGGGTTTTTGGTTTGGATTAGCCGAAGGATCCAGGTGATCTCCAACCAGTTCAGGGCTTTCAAGCCATGTGTCCGAAATTAATGCTGTTAGCTCCCAAACTGTGCCTTGGGAATGCTGAAAGGCTTTGTTTCTGTCATTGTCTTTGAGTCTCAGGTTGATACATTGCTTGTTGTGAACCCCATGGTCCTGGGAGCACCGTGATGGTGCTGTGCGTCTCAGATGCTGGTGGTTCTTGGCCAGAACTTGTGTTGTTGGCAGGGAGGGGGTGAGCTGGAGGTACAAACCAGCACTGACATCCTGTGAGGGGCGTGTAGGCACCTCCAGAGGTTGGACATCTCCCCTCCTGCAGGCTCACACCTGAGTACAACTTTCCCACCTGCATAATTCCAATAAATGTTTTCTGTGAAAGTGTGTCTGCTGACAAACCAGTTCTTTCAGCCAAAGGGACCTGGAGGCGGTTATCTTGCCATTATCAGAGTGCTTTAACTGCTCTCTGGTGCGCCCCGGGTTACACCCTGGGGATGCTTGTGTCAAAGTGTGAGCAGGTACACGGGGAAGAAAGCACCAGTCACCCGCTTCTCTGGGGGCTGGCTTAGACATCAGGGTGGACACGAAAAGTCTCTGAGCAGCTGGAGCTGCAGACAGGGTAGTCTTGTTGCCCTGGCAGGGAGGACCCGTTCCTTACAAGGACCATGCTCGTGCGTTGTTGCTTGTGCGTTGACATCCTGACCAGGAGGCTGTTTTTCAAGGCTGAGAGCATTGCAGAGGTGTTAATTTTTATGCCCAGATTGTCCATGGATTTGGCATTTTTGTTAACTATTTGCTGAACTAAGGTGACTTCAATACATTAAAATAATTGCCTTTCACAGCAAACTGGTATATATGGGCAAGTGATCTGGGACATGTTGCTTTCTTTTCTCCTGAGAAATCTTCTTAAACATCTCTTCCTCATCTTTTCTATACAATCATACCTTCTTTGGTGTCCTTTTTGTTCTAGTCTATAAAAACAGGAGATCATGTTCTTATTAGTCCATTCTTCACCAGGTACAGATTAAAAAAGGCCGTTTTATTAAAACTTCTGTAATTTTACAAGTAATACGTTGTCATGAAATAGAATACACTTTTTTCTAACACGGTGGGTAATTAACTGCTAAAGCAATTTATCAAGTGTTACCCAGTGGGTTCCCTGTCGTGGAAGGTGTTGAATCAAGGATTGATGTACAGGGAAATGCTCTAGTTAAAACAGCAGCCAGGGAGGAACTGATTGATATGATGTGGCCCTTGTAACATGGAGAGATGGGAATAGATCATCTCAGCATCTCTCGAGGCTATAAATCCATATGAATCCGTTACCTATAAATACTGGTAGAAGATTAGACCTGGATGTGCAAAATATCTTTAATTTCTCGGAATAACCACAGTACCGTTTTGAGTCATTTTTCTGGTCCTGGCTTAGTGTCACCCTGGTGATTTAACGAGCACCTCTGGGTTGCCGAATCCATGTATCACCAAAGTTAACTTCACATAGCTGGTGTGAGGGGAGGTCAGATGCTGGAGATTTTGATGTCTCCATGGAAAAGATTTCACAGTAAGGATTGCCCCCCTCCCCTTGTGGCAAAACAAACCCTTAGAGTGAAATAGTTCAGTATATTTAATGCCTTTTTTCTAAGAAGAATTGTCAGTGGTGATTTTTTTTTTTTTAAATACTGAATGGTTGTTTTTGTTGCTGCATTCAAAATAAAATAAAAAAAAGAAAGCGCATGACTGTTCACTTTTCTTAAGAGGAGGAAAACTTGGAGGTTTTCAAATTTTAATAACCCTTTGTTTTGAATTCCATCTAGTTCTGATTGTGAAATGAATCTCCTATTTTACAGCTGAGTAATGCTGAGGAGTGTTAGAAGCCTGCGATCCAATTCATCCTTCAATTTAGGGATACTACATGTGTTTTGTAGGATTACTGAGAATGCGCTTAAGAAAACATTTTTCTAGTTGTGCTTCTGTGTTACTTGCTGGGTTCATATTAGGGGTTGTCTTTTCCTTGTGTTAGCATTTATATAATCACAGATTTGTGCTGCAGCCTGTTTTGAAAGCAATTGCGGGCTAAATGATGATGTAGCTGTAGTTGTCACGGGAAGTGCCTGCCTGTGAATATTAAAGGCTTGTGGAGTGATACTTGGAATCTTGTGGCTTAATGGCAGTGCTGTGTTTTATCAAATCTATATCGCTTTTCTATTAAAAGCGTTGAGAGGGAGCATGTAGTTGGATAAGGGAGTGAGAATTTAGTCATGGCTTTTAGAGGTGAGGTGCATTTTAGACATAGAAGTGGATTAAAAAAGCATTCCCAGACTTGGTTATTTACACGGGGATTTTGCTTTTCAGCAATGACTCGATATTTATTTTTTTCCTTCTCCCTCCAGCTCAGTGTTGATGGGACTGAGCGCATCTGAATCTTCTCCACTGATCGCAGAGTCTCGGATATGGGGTCTTCAGTGAGCTGTTTGCTTGCGTGTGGGCTGCTGGCGGGGCTGATTTGCCTCTTTCTGCCTGTCCCAGGCTGTCCTGCTGTTCTGTCCGCCCTCCGGACTGTCCTGCTGTCCTGTTCTCTGCTCTCCTGCGCTTGGCACAGCGAGGGACGAAGCAAACAGCAAATGGTGCCGAAGCCCAGGGAGCTTGGCTGTCTTTTCCTAAAGCCAGGCTGGCAAAGTTGTCTTTAACCTGACTGTTGCCAGTGGTTAAAAGTCCCCCTGGGTTTTTTTCCACTCCCTTCGTGGTGGTGCCCCTGTGCACTGATTCAGAGCCCTCTTCCTGCTGTTTCTGTCGCCTCCTGTGTGCTGTTCCCAGCTGGGGTGATGCTGCCCAGCGGAGGAAGAGTGGCTGCAGGGAGCATCCCGCACTGCTGGTCCCCATCGAGCAATTGCAGCAAACAGATGTGCTCCCTGTCTTTGAGATACCAGTGGATCCTAAAGGTCTATCTGTCTTTCCTTTACTATCGCTATTTATTGCCTCAGTATTTGTTTGGCAGGAGGTTTTTGTGTTTTAATACCAGCCCGGCAGTCCATTGCCAGGAAATTTAGAACCTGTGAGTGATTTCAAAGGCCATCTGACACCGGTGCTTCCAGCAGGATTTATGCTTGTGTTGGTGCAGAGTTACAGTGTCATAAGCTTTTTATTTGTTCTTATTATATCATGGGCATCTGCAGACTGTTGAGTCCAGTTTTCTTCAACTGTTTATGTGCAAATATGTCTTGGATCTTGTGAAAGGAGGTCATTCTTTGTTTCCACTGACTGCTGCTCCAAGAACTTCCCCCCCCTCTCCCCCCACCCCCAAATAAGTAATTGAAAGAAAATAGAATTAGTTGTGCCAAAACTCATGGCTGCAAAATGCATATGACTGTAATGTTTCTATGAAGGCTGAAAAAACTGTCGCTTATTTGGAGTATTTCAGTAACTAATTCAGTATCCGCTCAGGTTTTAGTCTGGGAAATCTGGCTTGCTGCTTCCAGTTCAGCTGGCAGCGGAGCCTGGGCTCTGTTACCAGGGCTGTGGTGGGATTCCAGAAGGACTTAATTTCATTTCTAATTGTTGCAAAGAATCATTTATTTAGCAGTTAAGCTCCTACTCTGTTTCCTGCCTGGCAGAAACAGTAGCAAGTTCTATTACTTCTGAGATTACTTCTAAAATTATGACTTGCAGTGGAATCTGAAGGATGCAGTCTACAAGAAGTCTGTTCCTTTTGCTTACAAACGACTTGTGAATTCTGAGTCAGGTTTTACTACTTAAACCTATTTCTGGCTGGTTTCAAAGTGAATGTGTTTATTACCGTATGTGCTGTTGTGAATTCTAACAACTGCCAAATATAACGGAATCTGTAGTGCTTCACTGGGGATCTGCCTTTTTTTCTTTCTTGTTCTTCTTTTTCCTTTTCTTTCCTTCTTTAACCTGACAATAAAATAAAATATCATTTTCCAAGTAGTGTGATAGGTACTCCAGTGGGAAAATGAAAATGATTTTTCCAGGTGTTGGCCAGATCTCCTAGGGCATTAGGCATAAATGAAGGAGATTATTGCTGAGAGGGTAGGAGGAGAAGAAATCTCAGGATCCGAGTTTGTGCTGTCCGAAGCGATGTGTGTCTGTTTGGGTATGTGGCAGGCGCTGGGTTGCTGTGACACAAAGCGCCTTGGCTGCCGGATTGCCCTGTTACCATTGCTTTATGAAGAGATACAGTCGCGACATTATCATGTCATTTTTATTTCTGCTTAAAGCTTGAACGTGTTCTGTCTAAGAATTCGGTGCACCCAAATAAAATCCATTTCTGTGCTATTAATAAAAGGTCTGTAACAGAGTGCAGATCCTGAGTGATAAAAATCCAATTTTGCTCTTCTCTCAAGTTTTAGCTACGTCTTTCTAACATCATCGTCAGATTTCTTCATTATCCATGTTTGCTTGTGGTGCCCTGGACAAGCAACAGAGATTTTTGTGGGAAAGCAATATCCTTTACAAGATAATGTAGTTAAATGACTGTCTGCTTTTGGTAATACTGCTGCAGAAAGGATGCATGTGATTCCTCCGTCCTGGGCTGACAGCGTGCCATCGGAGCGTGTGCCATACTGGCAGAGTCGCCTTTGTTCCTCTGTTCCTAGCATTTTATCTAGTATACATTTGCTTATCCAAATGTTACTTTGGGTTTTTTTATAGCTGTCACTTCCTATTCAGCTTGAATAGCAAATGTCAGAAAAGAGTTACAAATAGCACCAGCATCGTCTCCAATTTCTTTGATGGCTCCTCTGTATAACTGTTTGAAAGGAGAAATATGGGACAGTGGTATGATTTTGTGAGGGCAGTTGAGGATTTGTGGGTTTGTCATCCTAACCAGCAACCACCGTGTAGCAAAGATAACAGACCTTGTCCTGGAGAGCTCCATCTATGTCTTGTGATGCATATTTTTATCCTAGTATTAATGCCCCTTGGTACTGGGATTTCTAGCATGGCAGAGATAGAGGGGAACCACCGTAACGGGTCCAGAGGCGCTCCCTGAGCAGGCTCTCTTATAACATTTTAAAAATGAACCCTACAGTGCTTTACAGCTAGAACGGTGTCAGCTGGCACATTATCCATGAATCCAGGAGATGCTCTTTAAGGGAAGAGTATTGGTGTTGACTCAGATATACCGCTGGATTTTAAGTAGGCAGATTTAAAAGGAGTTCTGTGGCGTCACAGGTGCTCCGTTCCCTTCTGTCAGTAGCTGTCTAACAGCACTTTGTAGCACATAACTGTCCTGTACATCTCATCTTGGATACAGCTGTGCAATGCTAATTCTTGAATACAGTGAGGTGATGCTTTGAAAGCAAGCGTTATTTTGGTGTTCTTGGAGGCAGCAAAGTAGGGCATACTAATTTTCTTCAAGTTAGCAGACTGTTGACATCACATTTGTAAGTGTTCAAGGCTGGGAAACAGTTGTATAAAATCCCGAGGAATCCTTCAGTTGTGGGGGAAGGTAGTTTGGGCCTCCAGGATGGTCTTGGTGAATCGTTCTGCGTCTCCATGCTTCCGTTACCCTATCTATGAAATGATGACTATGATAGCGGCCAACGTCTTTGAGCTTTGCTTGGGGAGATGGCTATGTCCTTAAAATGTAGACCTATGAAAAGCAAGTTTGTTTTAATTGTTGCTGTTGCTCTGGAATTCTTCTGCTCTTGCTTCTTTTATAAGCTGGTCCAAGAGGACCGTGTTAGTATAAGCAGAAGTCTCCTGCTTGGTTGCGTGATGGTCATGCCCTGATGTGCTGTCTCATGGTCCAGAGCTGGGGTGGCCATGAGATGGTCCTTGTTTCTGGGACTGTGGGAAGGAGTCTCTGGGGAACCCGAGACTAATTCTTGCCCTTTGGTTATTATTAACTTTTTGCCCCCCTTCCTCCCCTCAGTGCAATCTGGCTATTAGTATCTGTGAAAGTCTAGTAAAAACAAATATAAATATGGGCTATTTTACTCACTTTGCTTCTACTGTAATTGCCAGCCCGTAGCTCCCTCCATTATCCTTTCATCTTCTCTTCAGACTGGCTAATAGTTGCTTAGTGATTACATTTAATGGCATGAGAGCCTTTTAGTTTGGATACCATGCTTTTCCTCCCCTACTGCTTATAGAGATGTTTACATTTTTAGCCAGAGCTATGATTTATCTCCTTTATAATTGCATGGAGAGCGACAGTTCACATTCCTAGACGGGCATCCTGAATTTATTTTGATACCATTTCCTTTCTGATGCATTTCCCACACTCGGTTCACCCCGTGCAATCTCTTGATTAGTTTATTGACTGTGGCCCTGTCTGTAGATTTACTTCGTCGTGGTGGAATGCCTGTCTTAGCTTTGTCTAGTGCAGTCTTTAGCACTGCTTCAGAAATTCATGGTAAGCAGGTTGAGATGGTGGAAACGGTGGTAAATGCAGTATCTTTCAAGGTCCTGTTTCGTATAGCTGTAGCGTGTGGTTTTACTGGGATGCTGTTCTTGTGTAGGTGCTTGGAGAGCTTTTCTGGTGGTAGCGCATCACGGTGCTGGAGCAAAGCAAATGCTGGCAAAAGCCCTTTGGTGTTGGCTAACTGAACGCACTTGATCAGGATGGAAATGTCATTTAAAAATTATCCACCTCATCAGTGTTATCGGTGAAAAAATTCAGGATGGAGCTCGTCCAGGGAGAGAGCTGAGCTGACGTGTTGCCTGTGTGGCTGCTGATGGAAAAATGGGGCCGTGAGCAATCTGACTGCCGGCACGTTGCCCTGGCTGGGCTCAGCGGAGAGGTTTTGGCACAGCTCTGTGAGCTCAGGTTCATCCTTGTGCTGCTTCAGTTATGACGAGGTGGGAAAAAGCGATGGTGTGAACACGCAAGGCACAGAGCCACCACCTCTTGGATGGAAGCTGCGGCGTTTTTGTGCAGGAAAGACGTGCCATGCAATACCAGGGTGGTAAATGGGAGTCTGGATTATTGCAAGCCCTGTAAGTGTTCAAACCACAGGTCTCTCCTAAATCAGCCTGCGTGTTTTCTGTTTGGGCACCAAGAAATGTGGAAACCTTAAGAAGAATGTCCAGTCATGAGATCTGTGGTGTAGCAGCATCACTGACTCATCACCACTAAAAATCTAGATAAATCCTTTGTTAGGGAGTAAGGATTTTTTTTTTCTAAAGCCAGAAGTTGTCTATTTTCATCAGTGAGTTTGTAATCTTAGCAGTTGGAATGAGGCATAATTCAAAGCTTTAGAGGAGTGGCTGGGTGTGTGGAATGAGTGATGATCTAATATGTGGCCTCAGCAGGGTGAAAAATGTAAAACTAGCATCTCTTCTGCTGTTGGGCTTTTTGTTTTTTTTTAAGATAAATTCACTAGCAATGAGAAGTATTTCAAACGTTGCTGCTGTTGCTGATAGGAACAGACCATTAAATTGCTACAGTCAACATTCCTTTGGGTCCTGGTCATAAGCCAAGCTGCCAACTATTTGTAAATTTACTGACAGTCAGTAAGCAGAATACAATATTTAAACTGTCAGAAAACTAATATCTACTCGTTTTAGGGAAACGGCTCTGCTTCTCTTGGGCTCTGGCTTTTCATAGTGTTTGGTTACTGCTGTTACTTTCTGCATCTCTGAATTCCAAGACTGACCCAGGAAAAAGTAGAGAAGAGATGAAGGGAGAAAGGCTGCCTGCCTTTCCCTATGCACCCCGTTCTTCTCATAATCCGTAATTGTGTCCTGGTCCTTTTTTGGCAGAGATGTCAAGACTATAGCCAAATTCCTGGGTTCCCAGGGCACGGGTATTGCAAACGCTTGCAGTGGATGCTGTTCAATCTGAGTTAGCTGTAAATGTGAAAGCAGACATTCACAAATACTAACTATACATGTACATGGGCTTCCTGGGGTGCACACTCAGAGACAGCAGCAAGCAGCTTGCGAAAGCCTAGAAAAGTCTTTGAACTTACTTATTATACTACTAAAGCATTGTGGGGAAAATATCAGAGTCATTGTTTGCTGTGTGCTGTTGAAATGCAGAGTCATTATGACTTGTCCATGCAAAGATAACTCTCCATTGTGAGCCAGCGTGGAGTGAAGAAATTTGTTTTTCTTCACTGTACAACAATGTCATGGATTTACCCAGTTGCAGGGCTTCTTCTGAAATAGCTTTTTGTGTAACTGCGTATGTGGGCATCCATAAAATATGAATCCAAGTGGGTTTTCCCCTTGGCTTACTGAGCAATAGCTCTCGTGTGCCATTGGAAGAATGAGTTGGCTGCAGGGATGGGTCTCCCATGGCATGGCTGTCCTCACTCTGCCGTGCCCAGCTGCATTTGTGTGCATTTACCTCTAAGAAGTGATAATTTTACTGGGCACAGATAAGCTGTAGCATCGATAAGCCCGGAAGGATGAGTTTGAATGCACTGCTGTGGTGATTAGATTACAGGCAGCAGCGAAATAAGAAATTACTTTAGTTCTGGTGGTTTGCTCTAGAGAAGTTGTCTTCAGACCTGAGGAAAGCCCTTGTTCTCTGTCAGAATTATGCCAAGCCTGAACTGTTTGGACAAAGAGGGGAAAGAGCATGATAACAACTCACTCCAGAGTGGTCTGTGACCCCGCTGAGTGTGTTCACCTGGACAGCCTGGGCTCCAGTGCCTGATTTCTGCCAGGTGCTGCAGAACTGGCTTCTTTCCCCTTGTGTGCCAGAGAAGTGACCATGCCTCCCTCTCTCCTGCCCTTTGCCAGAAATTCTTCCCTTAAAATAAGGACCTTGCCTCCTCAAAAGCAATGCTCTCCCCTGAGCAGTCCCGGCATGGGTGAATCATCGTGTTCATAGAAAAAAAATGTGTTGAGACTCGCTTGAATTCTCCACCGTCTGTGCTCCTGGGGTTCACGGCACGCAGTGCGTGGGAAAGTGATGCTGTGAATTTCCACTGTCTCCTTTGAAGCTTGGCCCAGGCAAAAGATGTAAGAAATTGGAAGGTGGTGTGGGATCTGAAGTATCCTAGAGCTACAGCTGACATTGCCTGAGCATGGAGAGGCCACTTGTGTGTGCTGATACTGCTCAAGAGCAAATAAATATAGTATTTATCACTTTGTGCTGTCAGCATGTTAGAAATTAAGCCTAAAGCCTACTATACCAGTAAGTGTTTTGCCATCATTATAGCATTTATCAACATTATGGTCTGCTATCTGTGCCAGTAATAAATGCGTGGTGTTCCTGCTAGAGTAAATGTTTTTTCCAAGGAGAGGTGTATTTAATGAAGAATGCCCAGCACAAGCTGTAAAAGTGGCAAGATCAGGTATTTCTACAAAATGGTTGTAAATGATGTAAAGGAAGGTGGCACGAGTTGGGGACACAGCTCGTCCCCTGACCCTGAAGCGTGTCCTGGGGTGAGCAGAATGGAGCTGGGCTGGGCACCTCCACTTCTTGCCACGTCATGCTTGTAAATAAAGAAGTTGCCAATTAAAACAAGCCCCTAATTTTCTGCAGAGGCATCTGGAGCGTGGAGCAGGGTGGGCGGTAGGGGCTCAGCCTGGTTTGTCTTAGCAGCACTGGGTGGGTTGCTGAGCTGGGAGTTTGGCCTCCCACCAGCTCTGGGGCTGGGCTCCCTGCTGCCGCAGACGGCCGCTCAGTAACTGGTTTGGGAAAGAGTATGGAGCTGCAAAGGCTGTTCCCTCCCTTGGGCTGGAAATCCATGGCTTGATGTCTGGTTTCTGCTTGTTTTATTTCAAAAGGGCAACTTCGACATGTGCTCGCCTTGCCAGGTGGTGGTACACCAAAAAAGCCCTGAAAGCAGAGGGGAAGGAGGGAGAAGCACATCCCTGTGCAGGACCTGTGGCACTCGGCCTTCCTAAACTGCTGTCTGCTGTTGCAGAACTGGAGGGCATACTCTGGGTTATGAAACTTGGGATTGTAGTATTTGTTGAAAATAAATATCTCCATTCTACTTTGAGTGGTGAGGCTTTGATATATAGGATTTGCACCAGCTTTATGTTTTTAGCCCTGTGCTTGAACGGTCACGTGAGAGCTGGCTGTCATTTACTTCCAGGGCTGTTACGCAGTCTGTGCATGTGAATGAGAGGTTTTGTCTTCCCTTGTGCGAATATCCCTCCATCCCACAGAGGAGAAACATGGTTTTGCCATCAGTGTTGATTTTGTGTGGATCTGCTTTTTTCTTTTTTTTCCTAGCAGTATGTGCCAGGTAAAGATGATTTATAAGCAATGGCATTAGCTGAGCTCCAGGAGGTTTTTCCATCTGCTGGTGGTGAGGGAAGGATGAGATGTGATGCCCCTCAGGTGGCTCTGTATCCACACTGCACTCTGCTCCCTCTGACCCGATGTGGCCTCGAAGCCCAGCGGCTGGGTGGGACATGATGCTCTGGGAGTGCTGGAGAAGCTCACCCGATGGGGCAGTGGAAGAGAACCAACAGCCACACGCATTTTGTTGAGAGCTGAAATCCTGTGTGACCTGGGGACCTCCTTTCCCGGGGCTTCCTGAAGATTCCTAACATTGTGTGCATTTCAAGTGTTGCCTCAGTTTCCCTTTAAATGGAAAGCTTGGCCCTTTAAGGAGTCAGTCGCTATGTGTTGTTTTATAAAGCGTGACAGGGATGGCAGTGTGTGAGTTCAGAGGTGCCCCTCTTGGAAACCACCACCTGGGTTCGGAGCTTCCAGCTCTGCCCTGCACCCAAGCTTTCCTGGCCCTCCTGCAGCAACACCTGGTCAGCGGGAAACCCTCATCGCAGGACAAGATGAGAGACTTAAAAACACCGATTGGTGCATCTTTAGGAAAAAGCCTGTTAGGCTGGGAGTGAAACAGGTTACATAGGAGGGTTTCATTCTGAGCAGCACCTGTTTATTGTTAATTGTTTCCCAAGGCTTAGGTATACCATTTGGAAGGTCTGTTGCGCTCTTGCCTCGGCAGCATTGTTAGAAGCAGCGAGAAGCATCCAGTGGGTAGGGAGACTCACTGCATGTGCTTGGGTGCTTGGAGATCAACGTCCCTCTTGTGCATAATGGGCACGGCACCTCCTAATTATACTAGTTCAGGGAAAAATTATCCCTATATAAGGGAAATGATAGTAATAGAAAACAGCAGAGAGCCATGAGAAATGTGTGTGTGCTTCTGGGAGGTGGAAACTCCCTACCTTGGCAGTGAATAGCAAGCAAGTGCATGTGCAGGACCTTTGGGGGCAGCTGTTGCTGGGCACCACCAAGCTGAACATCTGCGGTTGCTGTAGCGTACTGGCATCCCACCAGTGCCGAAACAATTGGAGCATCAAAATATCAGAAGACAGGAGAAATGAAGAGCCAAGACCATTTGTCTGAAAGACGGTGTGATTAAGGATTCAAGTGCAGTGATGAAGTTGTTGGATTTAAAATTAGCTTAATGAGTTGTTTTTTTCCGAAGAAAAGTTGATGCATTATCTCCCTAATGAATGGTTCGTGCTGCAGAAGTGAAGCATGACACCTTCTCCAAATCTGACTGTGCAACATTACAAATGAGAATGTCACCTATCACTGTGTCAGCAAAATTAAGGGATGATTTTTCAAGTGGTCCAAAAGCATTTATTCTTGACTGTATTTTCCTCATAGAATGCATTCCACTTGCACCCAAAGCATTACTGGAATAGTAGACTTTCTCTGTAGCCACTGCTTAGAAGTAAATAACTGTATCATGTGTGAACTATATATACCACAGTATGTAGTCTGTTCATATATTTATTTAAAGTATCTTGGACATAATGAGTATTAGGTAATGAGATTATACTTACACAGAACTAGAAATCAGTTACTTTGTTAATATACCACATCTGTTATCTGCTGTTACCTGAGTTAATTTTGAGACCTTAATGCAAAGATGGCCCGAGGTACGATTACACCCTCTGTGTCAGAAATGGCTCTTTTCCTTCTCTTCTGTACCTCGTCCCTCCTACAGTGAGACAGATAAAAGTCTTAAGGCTTAGTAACACAATTCTGGATAGCATCTGTCTCTTGCAAATGTAGTTCTAAAAATATTTACTATTCCCTTCAGGAAAGAACTTTCAAGACAAGGTTCAGAAGATCCTTTGTTACCGCTCTATGCATATGTTTAATTTATAAAATCTTATTTAGTTAATGTGGTTTATTGACTTTAGGTCAGGGGGACTGTTGGATCATCAAGTCTGACCTGTGTAAGCCAAGCCCTTGGATCCTTCCCAGCAGTTCCTGGTGTTCAGACCTCAGTGTTGACCCTCTGGGTCTGAGTGATATGCTGGAAATATCTCTCTCCTCACCCAGCTCAGCTTCAACACTTCATTTTTTATTTTTTTTTAAATTTTTTTCCTCCCGAAATGTTTTTCTTTCATTTTTCTTTAAGGTCTAGCTGCAAAGCTTTGTGTGTTCTGGATCTGCTCCAGAAAATCACAGGCGTACTTGGTTAGGCAAAGCATTGCATCGCTGCTGCTGTGTGAATTTCCAGTGGGGTAAGAAGGGGAGACGCGGCCCGGACTGCTGCCGTGCATTGATCAGCTGCTCTGGGTGCCCGCAGGGAGTGGAAGAACAGGTTTCACTATTAAAGAAGCAATGTCAGACAGCAGAATTTCCCCTTGATATTCGATTACGTGTCTGAGCTCATCATCTCAGCGCACCGATGCAACCCTTACGTGGAGCAGTAATCGTGATACCTTCTGTCATAAATTTGAACTTCAGCTTTGCAGGGAATCCCCTGAAGTGGCAGGAAGAAGGTTTCATCATCTGCTTGGGGAAGGGAAAGGCAGTCCAAAGCAGTACTTATTCCTCAGCAGTGACAAGGTGAGGTTTCCGAAGCGTCAGTGTTGAGTGTGGTGATGCTTTTTAAATGTGGAGTTGGAAGGGTGATGCAACTTCCAAGTGTCACGCCAAAAAAGGCAGAAGCCTGTCAAAAGAGATGACCCTTGGCAAGGTCTAAAGAGAAGCAAGTTGGTTTTTTTTCATAGCTTCTGGCTGAGGAGCTGGCGTGGGAAGGGCTGTAGCGTAGCAGGAGTGACTGTTGAGTAGCTCCTGGCAAAGCACAAGTGAACTGGCTTCAGTTAAATTAAAGCAGGGGAAGAGACTATCCATATCCTTTTATGTAGAAGTGTTCCAAATTTATGAAGGAAAGCACTGATTTTTTTTTTCCTGTGGCTAACTGTGCTGCTTTAAGTAGATTTTCAATCCCTTTAATTAAAAGGATGTCTGTCAGCCGTTTTCAAGTGTTGTGTTATCATAAGCGGTGCAGTAATAGGTACCTGGAGAGAAGACCAAATGTGTTTCAGTGCTAAATGATATTTGCAATCTGCAGTAGGTTAGCGAAAACATTTTAATACCACCCGGGCTGCTGCAGTGACAGTATGCTGTAGCTCCTGTAGAGGCTTTACATGTCTTGTTTTCCCTATGTCCTTTTCCTTTTCTTTCCCCATCCCATTTCAGATTCTAAGTTTGGAGCTAGCATAGAAGTCAACTTTGAAATCTCAGGATTTTAATAATTTTTGACGATAGCCAGCACATGAAAAGATGAAAAAAAATAAAAGGAAATCTGTTTGCAGAAAACTGCTTGGCTGATCATCTTTTACTGTGTGCAAATAAAAAGGAATTTAACTTTTTTATAGTTTAAAAGTCCAAAATTTTTTGTTTTTCCAATTGCACCCCTTTGAACCAAGTGTTGATAACTGTGGCGTGGCTTAGGAGAAAGTGTTTCACATTTTTGAAGTGTGTGCGTGCGGTTTTGTACATGCCTGGCTGTCTGCCTGATATTGTGAACTGCAACAGTGCAGCTCCATGGTGTGGGAGGAAAAAAAAAAGTCCTAGAGGTCTTGTCACTGAGCTCTTTGTTTGCATAGGGAAACATCTGTCTGAGATTTAATGTGCTGGTCGTAACACTGCTGTTAGAGCTGTAAATCCCTCCCATTTCTTCTTACTGGGATTTGATCATTATTTTTTTTTTCTCCCTTCCTAATCAAGTGCTGTAGTCACATTGTAATTAGTGTGTATTAATTTATTGATTGTCTCTGTTGTAATAATATTTAATAATAACATGACAAGATTTTATTAGTTCTATAATAAAATATTTAAATATTGTCACTTCAATTAACATTAAAATATTTAGAGCTTTCATAGGTTGTTTTTATTATCAGTTCAGTATGATAGACTAATTGGACTTGTTTTCATTGACACCATTCTTTTCCTGCAAGCATAAGCTGTTTAGAGATTTAATTATCATTTTAACTTCATTGGTAGAAGGTTCCTAACCAGTTGAAACGGGGAGGGGGAGGGCTCTTAGGCGGTGTTGTATGTACTCAGTGTGTGACATACTGAAAATTAATAGCATTTTCTGCTGTTTTCTACATTGATATGGACAAAATGAAGTGTGTATTTTCTTCTCCCAAATTAATAGCATGCTTTTTAAAACATGATGTTGTCATCTTGCTTTGTTTGTTCCCCCACCATCACCTCCCGGTTCATAATTTTCATGGATTGCAGTTCAATTTAGATTCCTGGGCAAAGTCTTCGACAAAAGCGGTACTTTCTGTTAGTAGCTAATACCTGGAAAAATGTACGTGGGTGTTTGTTTTCAAAGGTTGGATCAGGCGTGTTGGGTGTTACCTCATTCAGCATTCTTCTCTGAACTATACCAACTCGCTTCAATAAAGCCTTGTAACATTTCCCTTACCATGGAGCTCCCAGAAGCCCCAGGAGGGAGTTTGTGTGAGAGGTGGGCTCAAAGGCACCAAAATATTTGTGGACAGTTAGAATTTGTGTTTGGAGGCTCAACAGGGAGAGGAGAAACTGTTCATTTTTGCAGTGAGAGGTTCCTGGATGCCCACTGTTTGTGTCTGTGCAGGCATTTAGCCCATCTCGTCTTGGCTCCCTGTGGCTTTCTTGGAAGAGTAAATGGACTTCTTGTCTGTGGACGATGCTGAGGATGTCAAAAGTCCCTTTTGGCTATTTCTTGTGGCAGTTGCTTGGGAAATATTTGAGCAGTAGGTAAGACAGCAGAGCCCTTCCCATGGGAGAAGGAGTCTGAGGGCCTCCGGCACAGCGACGGGCAGAGATGTGGCACAAGGGCGCATGATACTGGCAGAGCTCCTGATGGGCTTCCAGGTCCCTGGGCTTTACAGGATGCCATGCTTCTCCAAGGCTTGTAGGGTAAAACTTCTTGGCAGACCACAACCTGTAAGAAAGCGGCAGTGGGAGAAAAAGAAAGGCCAGGAGGCAGCTTTAATTCCCTGCGCACCGTATCCTTCCTCTTGTTGGCCTCCTGCGTGTCCATAATGGTCTCCAACTTCTGCACCCAAAGGTTAGGAAACTTTGCATGGAGAACAGCTCTGGCTGCAAAGACAGAAAGGTTGGTGGCCAGGTCTGGGAGCTTGTGAGGAGGAAGGGGAGAGGTTAAAAGGGGTGTTTTCTGCTGACGTGAATAACTGTAAAGTGTAAAATCTTTACAGCTTAACGCTGAGCGTTTCAGCTCTATCCACAATGTGTTTTTGAAGGTCCCAGTGTCTCTCCGTGTGTTGCTCTCTTGGAGAATGCTGCTGGCTTTTAAACAGAGCCCTTGCTACAGGCTGCTCTGTAATAAAGCGGAGTGGGAGACAGGAAAGTGAATTTGCCTTCTGAATAAGCACATCCTTTCTGCCTCTTATAGAGCACACTTAAGGCTACTATAAAATGCATAAACCTATTAAATGTCACCTCTGTGGATGGATTTGGTGGGTTTTGGTTTTTTTTTTTTTTTCCAGATTGTGTGCTGGACCCCTCTGAACTCTCATTCCATAAATCAGCATGTAATAAGTTGCATTACTGTCAAGGGTATCATCTTGCAGTTTGGCAGTGGCTGCGGTCTAACAAATGGTCCTGGTGGGGTAAAGGCTGTTTGAAGAGAGCAGAGATAGGCTTGCGCAGAAGTTTTACCAGCAATGCCCTTAAGCAATTTCATCTCTTTCTCCTATCTCCTTAGTATTTATTTTGGTGGTGTATTTGGTTTGTGTTTTCAGGATGCAGATTATTCTGTTTTCTAAAGAGAAATAAAAACCACCAAAGTTTGGTCAGAAAGCTTTTACAAATCATCAGGAACTCTGAGGAGTGTTGGCCAGCCATTTGGGCTGCCAGCAATTGCTTTGTCTCCTCTCTCCCTCAGGAAATTTTCAGTGATTACTCTGTTCTTTAAAATAATTAAACTTTTGCCAAACTTATTTGCCTGTGCAGGAGGTGGCAAAATATCTTCTATTTACAGCTGGGATAGTGGGGCTGCTCTTTGCTCAGACGGGTAGGAGCGATTTAATGTTAGATGTGAGCCACATAAATGACTTCCATGCCTGTGGACTTCAGCTGCACAAAAAATGTGCAGTGGGATTCAGGGAATTGAAATTACGGAGTCAAGGTTGCCTATATTTTTGCAAATTTTGCTTCCATGCAGACTATTTTCTCCACAGCAGCAATAATAGTGATGATTATTTGGTAAAAGGAGGGAAGTGAAATGAGCTTTTAAGTTTGAGTGGTATTGAGGAAGGGCAGAGATAAGGAAGATGACTTTAAATGAACTGTAGTATGAAAATATGCAAACGAGTACAGTTTATCAGAGTCTACCTTTCTCTGAAATTAAGCAAAGCAATTCAACATGAAAGCAGTTATTTTTGTACCCAGGAATTTGACCATCTCATTTTTCAGTTTTACAGGCTCTTCCAAGTAATCATAACTAATGACATATCTGCAAACCCAGGGCTATACGTTTCTCCAAAACTCAGATGAATCCAAACTGGATTTATATATTTATAATACCTCCTTCCTTTGGAGAGACTTTTTTGTTTCTCTGTCTTCAGGAAATAAAAAGGAAATTATTTCACTTTTGTGTATGGGATTTCAAATGGCAACTTTGTGATGCAATGGGAAAGCTTTCCAGTGGGATTTGGTGTTTCTGGCTCAAGGCTCTTGTGTGAAAAATGGAGCCTTTCCCTGTTAGATCCCTCTTGGCTATGACTCTGGAGTTCTTCAGTGACTTTGTATGGGACCTGTCTTAATCATAGGGAGATGGGGTGTGCTACAGGGGTGGAATTAAGCTTTTAGTCATGCTGTGCCACGTCTTATTTATCAACTGTAATGTGAAACACAAAGTTAAGTTAAAACAGACACAAGCTATATGCTGGGAATCAAAACATGGGTTGAAACAGTGCCTGGGAGTTTTATGTCTGCGTTTATGAATGGGTAGATTCAGTGACACCAATATGTCTATGTGTGAAACTACAGCATGTGTATTCACGGTAAGGCTTGCCCATGAATTTACCTTAGTCTTTAGTGACCTGTTAGTGATGCAGGTTTATTACCAGATCTGTTTTTTGAGGATTAAGTAGCATTTGGATGGAGCATGTCAGTTTAGCCAACTGCCACTTTTGTTAATGACATGCTTTAGCAGAGCTGCTTCAGTGTGCTCTGAATGGGGGGCAGAACTGAGTTATTTACGTGTAGAAAACACAGAGTTTTGGTTATTTGAAATGTATGTAAACAATAAAAATACCACAACTCCTTTTTCTGTGCAAGTGATGTGTGTGAATTCAGATCTGCTGCAGTGAGCAAGAGATTAAAGCAAATAGGAGCTTGGAAGAGATTTGGTTTCTGTTTGCAGTTGGCTGGTGTCTTGACTCCCTACAAAAGGGAGCAGAGTATGGAGCCAGCTGGACAAGAGGAAGAAGCAGGCTCTGGGCTGAGATGATGTGCTTTGAAATTCTCAGCCAAAGGATGTGAAGGCTCATTCAATAAAAGGGTGTGCATGCTGGGAGAGCCACGTGATGCATCTTAGGGCTATGCCGCAGTAGGTGTTACGCGGTGGAGCTTTCCCTTTGGGGAGATGTGCACTGCCAGCCCTGCCTTTGCTAGTGGCTGGTCGGGGGGAATCCCTCTTCCTGGAGACCTGCTAGGGTGCTGCGACCGCTGAATCTCGCCGAAGAGCATGGAGCTCCAGCTAAGTTTCTGAAAGTCAGAAAGACTCCATTCGTATTCTGGTAGCTGACAATATTGCCTGTATATAATTTAATTGCTAGCATATGGGCCATTTGTCTGACCGCAAAAGCTTTTATTCACGTGCTTTAAATTTTTAAAGGCTTGTCGTCAGCAGAAATATCACACAGCGTGAAGCTGTTTCTCCTTTTGCGGCCACTTAGCTGTGTGGCACCATGATAGAGTGGCACGTGTGCCACCATAGATCTAGCTGTGAGCTTGAGTGTTCGGGGTGGGCGATGCAGACCGATGACCACCCTGGGTAAGTAGTCAGTGGCTGTAAGACCTTTTTGGCTGGAGAGGGAGAAGGAGCTGGGTGTAAGGAAGCTGTAATCCTTCACACGTCTTTGTTGGAGACCCTGGTGTTCTGTGGCTGTGGTTCAGGTTCACTCAAGTATTCACATCACTTATTAAGAATGATATACGGCGTGGTTACAGGTAGCAAATGTTTGTCTGTCAAACAGAATATCATTTTGTCACCTCTTACCACCTTCATTTCTGTATAGGAGAAGTGCCATCGTGGTACAGTTTGTTCTGGTCCAACCTATTCACAGTGTTCTCCTGTTGTCTGTGTGGATCTTCTGGAAGACAGGCTTCTGTGAAAACACTTAAAAGCACTTATGACTCTTCTCTAAATGACTAGATTTCAAATTAACATTGTCCTTAACAGCAAAAACGTGTACTGCCTTGAATTATGAAGAAGGCTAAATGTATTGCAGCATCAGCATTAGGTAACTAAATGCAAACTGTTGTCCTTTTATACAAAGCATTGGAAGTTCATAATTTTATTGATCAATAACATTATATTTTTCTAATCTTTTACTTGTTTAAAAGCTGCATGGACTGCAGAACAAATGTTATCTGCTTGAGCTACTAAGCTGTTGCCCTTGGTGAAGGATAAAGATAGATCTTGTTGGTGCTTCATTAGCTGCTATGTGAAAGCTTCCCGTTTTGTGTGTCTGAGATGCGGAACTGGAAGAGACCTTATGATCATTAGTTTAGATCCCTACAAGCCAGGAAGGGATGTGTCATATATAATGCTGTCAAGGAATTTAATGAAATCATTTTCCTTTTCTTCCCTCGAATACTCTGAACTTCACTGCCTTGGTGCTTAAAAGCCTTTGTAAGAAACCTTAATCTGTGGAAGTCCCTGTGCCAGCAGGTAGGGATGGCAGTACCGAAAAGCCCTGCGGGCTGGTCTGTCTCTCTCTCACTTGCACATTCACCGAGAGAGGGGTTATAGGGAGTGCTCGGGGGAAATGCCAGAAATTATTTCATGCTTTACATCTTTCTCTTTTATTGAGATGGCTTTCCAGCATCCATACTTTAACTGACCCCTGCCCAACCCTTCACCTCCCTGCATTGGGGAGGATGGGTGTGAGGCTTTGCCATGCCTGCTGGTGGTAGTCTTGGGGCAAATGTCCATGCGCACAGTTCTTGTGGCTATGTGCTAGTCAGGCTGCAGCTCTTATTTGTCTTGGCGTGGCATTACCTATTTAGCAGTATACAAAAATAGCCCTCCTGTTCTCTATCAGGCTGTCACTTTTTAATTGCTATAGAAGCAGCACTTTGAAGAATTCCTGTAATACTTTTTTTTCTTAAAATGCGAAACTGTTCTCTCTTGAAGGTCTAATATCATTAGTGGAAGCAGGAGAAGAGAGGCTAGTTTGTTAGATCAAAAAACCTTTATTTCCTTGGGATAATAACAACTAAAAGCTGGTGATTATGTATTTGCAGTTACCAGTTTCTCAGAGATTATTGTGTAATTAATCATGTTATTGAAGAAGGAGAGAGAACAGAAATGCAAGTTAGTTATTTGACTTCTTTGCACCATTCATCAAAATCCTTCAAGGCCTTTTAGGTGCTTATCAACTCTCATCCAGGTTATAAGTCTAGAGTGTTTCCCTAGGAAGTCTGCTGGTTCCAGATGAATTGTTCTCCTGTGGGCTGCTGCCCAGGACAGGGAATTAGTTCCTGTGTTAAATATCACAGTAAGGTATTAATGCATCTTCTGAAAGGATCTCTGGAATTCTTCATGTCATTTGTTACCAGGGAGGATCAACTTTACTTCAACCTGTCTAAGCAGCTATTTTTTTAATGTGCCCATTAAAAAGCCTTCAAAAATAGACATTATCTCAGCTCTGTCATGGCATTTGTTTCCATGCTTTTTGGTGATGAGAGGCAACATCTGGAACCTGGGAAATTTGGGGTTGTTATGCTTAAAGTATCTTTCCAAGTGCTTCTCCCTTAATAATCTTTGGTCCTGTTTCTTTGTTGTTTTGGGGCTAATTAATATGGTAAAGATTATTCCTGTGAGTATGCTCAGTTTTTGTAAGTTTTATCTGCTGATATCTGTGCGCAGACTGCTTGGAAGATTGTATCATTTAATTAAAGAAAGAACAAACAAGAGGATTAATGTAATCTATGGGATGGGGACAGGAGACTGGAAAGGGTCAGGCAAGAGCGAGCGCAGTGCCTGCTTGAATGCCTGGTGAAAAACACGCACGGTTCACTGCGCGCTAAAATTGGTAAATAGAAATCCTTTAATGCTTCTGGCAAATAATGAATGGCGAAGTCTTGGTGAAATATGAACATTCTCATTTACATTTAAATAGTTTAGGTTTCCTTGCACGTGTCACACATAGCATAAAATAATGCTCTGTTATTGCAAATATTACTTTAAATGAAAGTAAATACCATCATCACCAGTGTTAATCTGCTGCACTCAGGAGTCTGCTTCTAAATATTGATTTCTGGTAAATGACCTTTATCAGCTTTATAAGATTTTATTTGGAGAATATTTTTTTGTCAGAGCCTGGAGCCGTTCACTGGTGGGCTGGCTACCTTTGTTAATAGCCACCACCATCCGTTTTCCCAGTGTCTGACAGATCTGTGAAGGATGGGGTGTATGCCTTTCCCTCAGAAATTAAGGGTCCAGGATAACTTGGAGAGCTGCTTGGGACTGGGGTGGCAAACGCCACGGTGAAAGGGAGTAGAAAGATCTCAAAGCTACAGGATGAGGACTTCTAGGAAAGTCAATGCCGTGTGATTCTGGAGACCCCAGTATGGATTTTGGTGTAGTGCAGAGAGTGGAAGAAATCATGCTGGCCTGCACAGCTGGATGCTGGTCATTGTTTCTCAGCTTGGATTCAAAGCTGTGAAGTGAACTTCATCTTTTATGGGATTTTCCGTTTATAAGATTGATGCTACTTACGAGATCTGACTTGGAAATAGCTTGCTCATCTACATAATTAAGCTATAAATAGCAGAGTAAATGAACCTGCTTTTTAATGATGAAGTTGTTATTTCTTATTTAAGTTCAGGAGGCTTATTGCCCAGTATGTGGGTGATTTTCTGAAACCTTTTTTTTTGCGAACATGAGGGTTGTTCACTCTGGGGCTCTGCAGATTCAGGTGCTGTTTGAGAGTAGTGTAAATGATCACTTGGAGTTGAGAGCCACTCAGTGACCACAACAGTTACAAAAACAGATGAGTTTTTTTCTATTATTCCGTGTTTACTGTGAGACTGGAAGGTAGAGGCAGTCAGGACAAACAGATGGTTTTCTGTTGGCATTTTCACTCCTGAAATAAGAATAAAATAATCTGAGTTTGCTGGTTGACCGTAGCTCAGTAAGTTTGTGTCAGAGAATGTTTCTGTAGAGGTGTCTAGTCATAATTCCTATGCCCCTGGACCAACTGTATTGATAATCCAGATAACAGTTTCTGCTGTTGAAGCTTGCACTTAATTTATTACAGAGGAAGTCCTGTTGACTCTTTCTCTAGATGGATTATCCTGTTCTGGTACTCTCTGACTTTGAGCCAGGGTCCTGCCATGAGTTGTGGAGCAAAGCTACCTTGTACCCAGCTGCTGAGTACCATGCTGCAGCAAGTCGAGAGCAGCTGATACCAGGGGTTGCGTTACCAGTCAAAAAGTTTGTTGGCTGACTGTTGGGAGTGCTTATCCAAAAAAAATAAGAAACTCTTGCTTAGTTTTCATATGAAAATCAGCCATGCACAACAAGAAATGGCTTAAAATGCCTTGAAACTCGGAGTCTCTCGTGATGCCAGAGTAGCAGATGGCTTGTTGTCACCACAGATGAAAATTATGTTAATTAATATATTACAAAACTGACTCCAGTCGAACATTTTTGTTTTATGAGCATGTAATTATCAGCTTTTCTGGAAGATGAATTTTGGGGCTATTTGGACTGGATAATTTGTGTGAAATGGCTTTCTGGAGATTTAATATGCTGTTTGTTTTTGGTGCTGTAACTATAAATGGATAGAAGTCATTGGGGTGGTGGGACGCAGTTAAAGAACTTGGGGTAAATGAGTTTAAAGAGTTTGTAAATATATTGCATGATAGCGTTGGCCTCGTGCAGAGTATGTGCTCGCATCTGCTGCACACATGAGCACCTCAGAGGTGGCTGTGCCACGGCCCTGCCTCAAGGAGCGGTTATTCTCAATATTTATAGCATCTAATTAATGGAGAGATGGATTGAGTGGCGAACTGAATTTTCTTACTCATGAGCTGAGACCTCATATGCACCTTTTCCCCTAAAGGAAACTTGTAGAAATCCAGAATGTTTTCAGGAGTCTCTTTGCCCATCATGTGGATCTCCTGGCTGATATTAAATAACAGACTTTGAGATGGATGTTTCCTTGGGCAGATTTCACAAGCCAGGGTCAGCCCATGTTTTCCTTGTTGAAAAATTAACTTCTGCAAGGCTCAGTACAATCAATATTTCATTTCTGCTCTTCTAAATTACTGAATGTCTTTTGAAAAAAAGTCTTCCATGCTGCCACTTGGAGGCCTTTGTATGCAGCCTAGAAAGCTTTTCTTATACCTAGAGGAGCCTGTTGTGGCTTAGGCTAAAGGGTGGTTTTGACAATAGCCCGCACAGATGCTTCAGGAGGTGTAAATCCTCCCCAGTCGCAGATGCAGATAATCTGTCCCCTACTGTTAGCCACATCCTGATCTCTAGCAGATAAAGACTGCCTTAATCCCCAAAGCATGAGCCTTAATATCCTTTACAAAAGCCTCCTCCTAATTCACAAGGCACTTGCATGGTTCCCCCCCCCCAAGCCACTGCTGAGAGCTGTTAGAAGCTGTCTGAAAGGCAAAGAGGCGCTAGGAAGATGCTGAAGGTTCTTCATGAACCTGCCCTTCTGCTGGTGCCAGCTTCCTCTCTGCAGTTTTGGAAGCTACTGATTTATTTCCTACTTGTTGATTATATTTTCTTAAATATGTTTTTGTTATTTTTTTATTTCTGCTCCCCCTTGGCTTGCCAACTTTCATCCCCTTATGAGAAGAGTTGGTTTCTGGTGACCTGGCCCTTGCTTACATGGTCTTTAGTCCTGTGTGGTCTGTACAGCCCTATTTCTTCACCTCCCTTCTGCAAGGAGGGTTTTGGACAGTACTATGGTACCAGCGTGTTAGCCAGGAGGAGGCACTGAGTGCTGCTTTCTTCCCTGACCAAACCAGCCCTGCCTGGCTGGGAGCCCTTTCCCATCTTGAAAGGCCTGGCTATGCCTCATGCAGGCTGGTGCTGGCTGGTGTTGGCAGAAAGCCCTGGAAGCTCTCCACTGAGCAGAGAAGCCGGGCTGCTTTCCCTGCGGTGATGCATTTCACACCAAAATGCACGTTTGCTGGCAAAGGGGGCTTTGCTGCAGCATCTCTGTTGTGTTCTGGGCAGGGAGGTGGCTGCGGTGGGATTCGACAGGCTTGGCTCTGGTGTGGGTCCAAGACAACTCTTGATGCCAGCATGATGGGCAGTTTGGCTGTCAGTGTGCCGCAGTGCTGCTTTCAGTTTGGAGAAGCATCTTGGATGAGCTCTGTGAAGAGCCAGCGTTGGTGTGCGCAGAGTGCTCTGTGCAGTTTCTAGCTCTCGGCAGCCTCCTCTCAAAGTCGGAGCAAATCTGACTTTGTGTTCCCGCCCGTAAAATTGGGCGCGAGGCTGTTTGTTCATGAGGCTCCCGCTGTTTGTTCCCTGGGAGTTAACGATGACTTGGAGCATCTTCATGTGCTTAACTCTGTGTGAGCACAAGGTTGACCCTTCCCTGCAGTCCTGAACATTTGCCAATTGCTTGAGATCCTGTTTGGAAATGACAGCGAAATGTTTTTTTGTTTTATTTATCCTAGTCATTGTATGGGAGAGATCTTAATGTGAATGTAAAAGCACAAGTTTTACAGAGCTGCAAAATACACTGCAAACACTTGTTTTGGAGGAACCCGGAGGGAGTAATGAGCTTGTGTTGAAGGTTGAGGGGTTTTGGTTCTTTTTTCCTTTTCTTTTTAGGGAAACATGTTTGTTTTGAGTAAATTGCAAAGGACTCGGAACACTCATGAGAATGGCTTTTAATTGCTTTGTAGCAAGTGTTATTTTTCTTCACAGTCTCACAATTAGCCTGCTCCCTATGGTGTCCCAGTGTTAGGTTGTACTGTTGGTACAAATTGATTGTGCCTCTGCCTTTTGTGTTGGAAGGAGAGGGGAGATTCATTCCCAGTGCCCTTGGCTTGCTTCAAATCTCTTCCTGCCAGGGTCTGTGAATCTGAGTGGTGATCTGGGATTATTTAAGGGCTGAGCATTTTTGTATTGTCCCGAGTGCTGTTTTAGCCCCCCCTCCTCATTGCTCCAGTCTTTATTTTTTCTAGAATGTAATTTATAGCTGGTAGTGGTGATGAGCAGGATTATGCAGGTGCAAGTGGGCTCAGAGATAAACCTTGTGTTTCAGTGGCTTGTTATACTGGGGAGAAAGAGGGAAGAAGAAAATCCTGTGCCGTTTTGATCTGAAAATGTGAATGCTGGAACTAAACCAGCGATTCATTAAATTTAAAGTGAAGTTTGGACAGGGATTTATTTGCTTAATTTGAAATTATCTTTAAATTAGTCAGTGACAGTCTTCGTATGTAAACTCTGGAGTTTTATTTTGCTGTCAGTGTCTAGTCTGCTGTGTGTAATGGCAGTTTGAGTTAGTGAAGAGGTAGCAAATGTGTGTAGTTTGCACAGCTTCCAGTGCCATAAATAGATTTATTTCATACTTGGGCACGCATTTGCTTTTAAGCCTTGACTCAGAGCAGCGCAGAAGCGTGTACGTAAGCAATCTCCCTGATTTCTGCTGCCTCTACAGTGTGTGGCTCTGCCAGGGCACCTAGTAGTGATAAGAACAGTAAAATCCCAACAGAGAACAATGGTTTTGCATGCAGCTGTGGCAGCACGCATACTCACACCTGCCTGTGTGCACACTTGCTGGGGTCTGGCTTCATCCCATTCTGCTCCATCCCATCCCACTTCATCCCACCCTGCACTGTGCAGCTGAGGGGTCGGGGCCAGGCTCTGCACCATCCACTTTCCCAGGTCAAGCTCACAATGTTTCTGTAGTCTCCTTATTTTTTTTTAAGTACAGAGGTATGGGAAAACAGTGACATTAGAAACTGGTGGCTGTGTTAGCTGTTGGCAGCACTGTCTGGACTGGCAAGCCCTGCAATTGTCCTGTTCCACAGACATGTAATGGTTTCTTGAAGGCTGTCGGTTGTTGTGCATTTGGGGTGGGATGGATTGCAGACGGGGAAACCAGGGCACGCAGCAGCTTGCAAGCATGTGCTCACAAGCATCCACAGTTTGCACACGTGGGGTGTCTTCAGACACATCCTGCAAGAGCAGATATAACTGGAGAGAGGAAAATGAATCTTGCAGTCTGAAGGCAGATGGCGAATGCACAGGAGAAAAAGAAATGATAGCCAGAGGCCTTTAGAAATCGTCGGGGAAAGATTTCAGAGAAGGTGCCCTCAAGCACTGAGAGCGGCTTCCAGTGCCAAGAGGATGCTCAAGATGAGTAAGAAGATGAAGTATGGGTAAGGGAGCAATATTCAAGTCAGTCAACCAAAGATTTGCAACTGCAACCAACCATTGATAACACATAGTTTTATACAAGAACTGGAAGTCAAAACCAAAGGCTGCTGATACTGTACCATGTTTGTCTTGTCTTGCTTAGCAAACCTTGCATGGTAGTTTGAGTTTCAGATAAAACACCAAGCCTGCTCCTGGGTTTCGTGCTGAGGGCAGCAACAAGCTGTGTTGCCCACTCAAAGGAGGGTAGAGGGATTCCTAATGACCTTCATGAGGTTGTGCACAGTGACACTACACCATCCTGGCAATGGTGTTACGTAGTGTCACTCCTTTAGGTGGCTCCTGGACATTTCTTTCAGTAGTCCCTATAAATTCCCTAAAAAGCCTGTGGTTATAGTCTGTCTTGCCTTAGGTCAAGGTTTAATTTATCTTGTCTTGTTTCTCTGTTCCTATTAGTGTCCTTTGCCCTATAATTTTTCAGCTTTTCATTTGACAAAGGAATCTCAGGTCTGTGTTTCCATTGCTCTGCCCTCTTATGTAACTGGTTAAAAGATGTGCTGTGGATGTGTGCAGATGTACCCTCTCCTCCCCTGGACTTTAGCTAGCAGAGTGCTTAAAAGCACAAAAATAAGTGATCTCATTCTGTTGCAGAGAAGGTCTGTAGCCAAAATTGCTTTTATCTTCTTTTTTTTTTTTTCCCTCTCTATGGGTGGTGTTCTTCCCTCCACTGTTTTTTCTTAATATGTCTTGACATAGAACATGTCTATACAGGGATCCTCGAGAAAAGCTGAATTAAGTTAAGGTGTGAATTTAAAAAGGATTATTTAAATGTCATTAAATCTTTGTGCTTGCACGCTTTTCAAAATTAAAGTTGCTTTAATTTGATTTCAGTTCACTTCCTAAGTGGAGTAATCTTAATTTAATTAAGGCAAATTAATTGAGTAAATGTCCAAAGAAAGATTTAATGCCAGGTAGAAATGAGCATTCAAGGAATATGAGTGAAAGAAAAGTTGAGCTTATTGAAGGCTAATAAAACCAGAAACTCTTTCCCATCTGAGATGTTGCAAGAATTAGATGTGATCTGTGGTAAACACTGTAATTATTATCTTGTAAAGGATACTATCATCAAGTGAAAACCATTTCTTTTGGCTCATATGAGCAAACTCGCTTCATTCCTTCGGTTCTGGGCATCAGCCCAATGCTGTGAAAGGAGAAAAGCCAATGTATTGAATGTCTTCTTATTTTGCTTTATTCATTCCTTTAGGAACCGGAATAGATTTATACCAAATAACAACCTGTTCGGTTTCTCTTTGCTGTCCTGCCTCCTCCATCTGTTTCTTAGACAATATTTTTCTGGTGTTTTTTCTTGAGTAGAAAAATGATTGGAAGAAGGATGAAAGCACATCCCTTCCTTCATGTGAAGGTACTGATCTCCAGCTGTGTACGAGGTACTCAGCCAAATCTCATTTCAATCTTGTGCCCAAGGAAATTTGTGTCGGGTCGTTATCTGTCAGTTCTCCAGAAGGTTCAGCAGCAGCGACACCGACGAAAGTGAAGAGGTGTCATTCATGACAGCAGGAGGGTGAAATGGAAAGGTAAGAAGTTGTATGATGCTGGAGGTGCTTGGCATGACATAGGGTCTGATTTTTATCATCAGAGGAAAATCGTACTTAATGAAGAAACTTCTTTGCTGTGGAGACAGGAATTGAACAGCGTTAAACGTCAAGATGTTTCATAAAACCTAGGAAAAGGTGTGATTTACAGTACTGAGACCTCTTACCTCTTTGGAGGGGTGAAACACAGGCGTGGTAGCTTTGTTCATGCTTGCACTCTCATTGTTAGATTAGTAACTCCAAGCCTGTGGATGAGGAGTTCTGCAAGTGTTTTCTAGTTTCCTTGTTCTGCCTCTGTGTTGGAACAAATATTTAGCGATCTGGAACTCATCCTGGGATAAGCTGTGCTGGCAGTTTGTTTATTCTTTATCCTGTTATGTTATATTTTTAATGGTGGAAACAGGCTTCCGTGGGCTCCTTTGCTCCCTAGCATGCAGTTGGGAAGGGTGAATGGGTTAGGTTTTTTTTTCATGTGAAGATTTGGGGTTCTTTCTCATCCCCTTTCTTATGGACCTCCATGCAAAAGGCTTTTCTTAAACACTTCACCCCTGGGACGTTTAGGAGCCGAGTGCCTGTCTCCGCCAGCTTCAGGGACCTCTCCTTGTCATTCATAAAACAAGCTCTTGCCCGACAGCGCTGTCACAGCAGGGCGGTTCAAAATGCAAACTCAATGGTCAGAGGTATAGAATATAAGTTTCTTTTATGTAGTGTTTATTGATTAGAAAATGTATGGTATGAAAGAATTTGTATCTGGAACAGGTGCTTCTTTCTCCTTTTGTTGCCTGAACTGTCAAACCCCAAATCCAAGTTTCTCTTAGGCATGCTGTGCAAGACATACAGATTTGGTTTTACATAACTTTGGGCTGTCAAGTGTGCAAAGAAAGGGAAAAAAGAGATGCAGTTAACAAATATGTCTTTGTGGGAGATAATGTCTGTTAAATTCAGTGACTGTTTCAACAGAGGTTTAACAAGAAAGCCAATATAGTAAAGAGCTTTAACTTCTTCCCTCCAAATGTTTTTGATGGAGGAGAGTAAGGTGTAGGTCAGCTATTGGTTTCCTTAGCAGCAATAAATTACTTGATGTACTTAAAGCTTAGAAAAAAATTATGAATAGAGACATAGGTATTTAGATTGATCTGTGTTAATAAGGCAAAAGTATATCTTACATAAGCAGTTTATACTTATATTTTATTCAGGCAACTTATTGCTGTGCAGGGATTGATGGTACTGGTCCTTAGACACCATTTAAAGCTAAAGTAATAGCTCATGAAGGTTAGTAGAAATTAATAATAAATCCTGTTATGTTTGATTTGTGCATCAGTAATACACGTTGAAGAATTCAGATGTCATTGGAGACCTGTCAAGGCTACTGTCTGGATTTGATGCTGACTTCTAGCAGATGCAAACCCTATTTCTTACTTTGAATTGGAAGAATCTGTGTTTTACCATAATTCAGAGCCAGCAACCTTGTATGTTTCAGTCACAGGACTCAGCAGGCAAACACAAATGTGAATTTCCTCCTGTCTGTGTTCTTCAGTCAGCTAATGCTGAATGGTTTTCAAAAGGAGATGCTCTTTGGCAGCCAGTCTTTGATCATGGGCTTTTCTGGCTTCTTTAGTAGTCAAATGAAATGGCCATAGCGGTGAATTAATACCTGTTGTCCTCATCAGCAGTGCTGCTACCTTCGCCTGCAGTGTGTTTTCCTTTCTGAAGGATGTTCCACCTTGTGCTGGAGCCCTGAGGCTCATAGGAGAGGCAAGACGGTATTGTGCAAGAATTGCGTCAAGTGTCAATGAAACATTTGTAGTATTGATTGGGAATAGTCAAAAGGAAATATCCAAAGGCATCTCTTTCTGCCCCAAACTGTTTTATTTTCATTTTAAGCTTTCACCCGAGATGTCCTCTAAATTCTTAAGTTACAGAAGGCTCAGAGCTGGTGGGTCCTTTGGCACATGTTGTAGTCCTTTATCACGCCCAAAGGTGCTGTGTACCATTAGTATCTGCTCTCAAGACTTTCACTGCGAAGCAAAACTGTTCTTGCCTCTCTTCTTGAGTTACTCCTAACTCTGTAACTGGCTTAATTAAATCATTTATCATGGTTACCCCTCCCTGGAGGTGTTCAAGGCCAGGTTGGATGGGCCCTTGAGCAATTTGGTCTAGTGGGAGGTGTCCCTGTGCGTGGCAGGGGGATTGAAACTAGATGATGTTAAAGGTCTCTTCCAACACAAACTATTCTATGAAGGTGAAGGAGGTGGTGCTGGTGGAGTAGCAGCCTGAATTCTGATGTCCTGTGATAAAGTAAATTTGTTCTTCGAATGCTTGAAGCCCTTTCAGGAGGACAGACTTGTTGTCTTGATAGTTGACTAATGGATGTGCCTGGTGTGTTTCAGCTTCTCTGCAGTCCATTGTAGATGTTTCTGTCAGATGTCTAGGATACGGCTTTATTTGCTGAGATGGCACTAGGGGTGCATCAAAATATGCTGATTTTAGTCCTCAGAGCCTTTTTTTCCTTTTTCCTACTGCATCACAGTTACAGCTGCAATTAGAAGCTATTCCTGAGCGAGGTTGGTATGGTACTAAACTCTCATTTCAGGGCCATTGTTGTATGGGTTTTAATGAACATTAAAAATAAAAAAAAGCTTCAAGCTCTTTCATTAGACCGCTGAGCATCATGAAAGATTCCTCAATGACTGAAAAAAATCTTTAGTAGGACATTAAGATGGGGTTTTTTTCCTATATAATAAAATATCTTCCAGGACTGGCTGTAAACATCATTCTAGTAATAATCCTGACCTTCATAGGAATTGTGCCTGCTATTGCCTCAAAAACCGCCTCGGGAAGAGAGGACACTTGTAAAGGGGCTTATCCCCACCGTGTGTATAGCTAGAAGGAAGAATATGCAGTAAAGGTCTGTCTATTCTAACCTCTGGATGTCTATCGGTTTGTTCTCAGCATCTTTTCTCTGAATGAGGTCTCAGCTTTACAGTTTTCATTACTGAGTCTTAGAAAGAAAAGAGATGCAGCATTTGTCAGAGTCTTCGTTGTTGATGTTAACTATCTTGAAGAGCTTGCTGGTGTTAAGGCGAACGCTACTCTGTGGGACTTGGCCTATGCCATTTCCAAGGCTTTTTACCCTTTTGCAGTTCATGGCAGGCAGACAAAGCTGGCAGCCGGAGGGAACAGTCTTGCTACTCTTCAGTAGAAGCTCAGCGTCTTGAAAAAATACTAGGTGCCTTCTTTACATTTCAATTTGTAAGACAATTGGAGAATGGGAGTTATAGTTAACAGCTGCTTTTAAACTGCATGTAAATTGTTTTCCCTTGTTCTTGCAGGTACTTTTAGAAGGGAGAGGTCAAGGTACTTTCAGGAGCACAGGGCAGGAGAAGCTTATGCTTCAGCAGGATCTAAATTAGAAAGGAAGAGTTTCGGAGAGATTAGAAGGATGTGGCAAGGGAGATGCACGGCTGATGACTAGCAGATGGGTCCCAGCTCTCCTGGCACTGTTTTCTTTTGGGTTAGATTTCCATACCTTTGTACTCGCACTACTACAAGATTGCTGTTTGTTTCATGGTGATAAATACCATGGCTTCGAGCTGGGAGCTGCTCGTGACAGTACCTGCTGCCACCTTTTGTGCTTGTGATGGTACTGAGGGAAAAAACCTTGTGAATTAACTGTCTTACATTTGACTTCGTTTTCTACAACTGTGTTGAAGTTCATGGGAGTCTTGATGAATACAGGGATGTGAAAGATGTCAAGCTTATAAAATTGTGCTGGGTTTTTTTGGTTGTATTGTAGTGTTTGGGTTTTTTTTCCCTGTACGGTCAGCCAGACCAGCCTGTAGAAGAGGAAAGGCTGGGTTGATTTATAATAAGGCATTACTAAATGGATGTGGTTTGCCTGTTCATGGAAGGAAGCAGTCAGTAGGAAAACGGGTGCTGACTGGTGTGAGAGTAGTTGCTACATCTGCGTACTTGAACCTTCAGGTCTTGATATTGTTTCTTGTCTTCCCCCCCACTATTCTGACGCTTGCAGCTCTTTTTAGAGGGAAAGCTGTAATGAGAAGACAGTGAAGCCGTTCACAAGAGGAGTTAGTTTGTCCTGTCTTTTGCTGTTGTGAAGCCGCCTCACAAGGGTGAATTTCTTATCCGAGGTACTGAGGTATTGGTGACTCTGCCTTCTAAGCATGTTTACCATGCTTCAGATGCAAAGAATGTGTTCTTTACAGTGAAGACAGGTTGTATGTTTTGAAATACAGTCAGTGCCCAAGAACAAACCCAGCTTGTCCCATGAACCCTCTTAGAAACTGCTCTCCCTGTTCCCAAACGATGTAGCCAAGCATCTTTGTGTCCTGGGTTGAGGGACCACGCAAGGACGTTGGGAGCCTGGGTACGTGAGCTAACAGAACAGAGTGGGAGCTGCACTGTGTTATGTGGGGGCTGGTTCACCTTCAGCTGAGCTCTGGCTGGAGCTCAGTGGATGTGTTGTGTTGTGGCTTTTCCATCCTATGCCAGTGCTTTAATGAGAAACATCTAAGGAAATATTAAGGAAATAGTTGCAATGTTTTTGTCTGCTCTACATGGCGTAATCTGCATTTTGCAAATTCCGTAGTGTAGCAAGACAAAGAGGAAAGTTTTTTTCTCATCCTTAGTTTTGAACTGTGGTACAATCCATGAATGAGTTTATATTAAAATTAACAGACAAATGCATTAACAGACAATATTTAGAGCACACATAACCTTTCATTTTTTTTGTCTCAAGTCTCTTCTGCTTCTTCATGTAAACTAATTAACGGTAAAGCCTTAAACAAGCACAGTGCTGAAGTAACAGTTGTCTTTACATATATTATTGTAATTAAAATGCTTTTCCTTATGGTCTTTCAAATCTTAATCCTTATACAATGGGATCTCCCTAACACGGGCATTTTCAGAGGTTTCATTAGTCCTCACTGTAGCCGCATTTATCACTTTCTGTGCTCTCTCCTGAACGTTGTGAATTGCATTGCAGTGCTGTGCTAATTAGGTTTTTTTCCAGGCTTGGTTTATGCCTTGGAGATGTGCTGCAGAAAAAACAGCTAGATAAAGAAAGCTATTACAACACTAATGAATCCATGCAGCTTGACGGTAAGGTAGTGTACAGTGATAGCAACAGGCTGTGGGGCGGGGAAGAGGTTTGGGTTTGACAGTCCACAAAGAGCCTGACCTCATGCAAGTGGGACGTGGCATCTCTGCCTCATTTCTTTGATTGTAAAACCAAATTAGGATAATCCTGACAGCAAGTAGAAAGGGTGCTGCAAAGAATGCTTTGCACTTGCCTTTTTTGAAACACTTTGCTGATGTCCTCTGAGAGGTGGAATAGAAGTATGGCTGGGAAAATTGCAAGCTCTTTCACTTAAAATGTAGTGGTAGCTGGGGCAGAGGTAAGGACCGCTCATTCTACTGCTTTTCTGAATAAATGGTCATAAAGTTGCCTCTTTTTGTGCTGCAGAACACTGTCCTGTCCTGCTCTTTTGTTCTCTAAAGATTGATGGAAGTTTATGGAAGCCTCCTGAGCAAAGGAAATGCTGTATAGTAGCCCCTGGCCAGCCTGAAGATCAGGAGAAGGTGCAGAGAAGTGGGTTGCAATTCAGAGCTTTTCCTTAGAGACGCGTGATCTGTGTGTGCAGTGTGAATGAAGGCTGTGGTCAGGCTTTGTGCATGTGGCAGTTACAGGCTAAGGGGAAGATGAAGAGCCTTGGAGACCTCTACCCTCTGTTGTGGTGCTGGACGCGGTGCCAAAGCTTGCAGGTGTTTTGGTGTCTGTGGTTAAGAGTGGTCCAGTTGGCTTGACCTCTGTTTTATGCTTACTGTTTTCCCCTTTGTTTAAGGGAAATAATGATACCAGCTTTGTTATTTAAGTGTTTAATCTCCAGTAGTACTGCAGGTACATACTCTTAGTGCCTCTAAGACGCGTGCTGATGAGGCATCAATGAATACAATTCCCTCTGGCATGAAATACTGGTCAGATACCTGCTGCTGTAATGGGGTCATTTACAAGCAGCTGGATCAAACAGTGCAAAAAGAGAGAGGTCATTTTTTATTCCTTTTCTTTTTTGTTTAGCCTAAGGCTGTCAATCAACTGAAAATAGTGTTCAGCTGTAGCCAGCATTTCTCTCTTGGATTATTGATGGGAAGGTCCGAGTATAAGACACATTCCTTGCAGCAGCCTGTCACTTTGCAGTGCCAGCAGCCAGACTTGAGACTATTCTGGCAGCGGAGGACTTATCCTGCTTACCTCCAAGCTACACTCACTACAGCACATGCAAGTCTTTTGTCTGCTGTGGTTCTTTGCACTACCGATGACTTGGTCCAGCCGAAGAAATACTATCTTATCTCTTTTATGTTATATTTGCATAATGTACTGAGGTTTGTTATGTGTTTAAGTTTACACATAGCAGCTCTGAGCAGATATCTACAGTAATAAGACTTTGCAGAGCATTAACGCTTTGAAGGGGTAGCTAACTTGGCTCTAAGTCAAGAGATGGAAATGCACAGGACTCTCAGAGGGAGAGGGAAAGCTTAATCAGAAGCTGTTTTGATAAAAACATTGTGCTTTTGGCAGAAGTTCTGCTGATCACGCTGCATCCAGGACGCCCAGCTTTGTTGTAGTCTTTTATTTCTTTTTCTCTCCAATTGACATTAAACACAATAATTAAAGTAACAGAGATTAACATGTGAAGCCAAGCTTTTCATTTATCCTCTTCTTTTCCCTTTTCTTTTTCTGTGAACTACTCAATTTTCCTTTAATTCAGCAGATTATGTCTTTTAAGAGAGGTTGATTCAACAGCATGTTGGTGGCGGAGGGAAAAAAGTCTTGCTCTCTGTCTGGAACTTCTTCATGTAGAAACTTCATTGTATATTAATGAAAGAAAATTATCTTTGTAAGCAGCCTTTCTTCTGGCAATAAGCTTGACATAGCAGGCGTTTTGAGGCATTAAGAAGAGATTTATTTCCAAATGACCATCCAGACTGTTCAAAAGGATTTTGATTTTTATAATTAGGTTTTCCTGTTTGTGTTCTACTGTCTTTATCTTCTTTGCTTGAGCAAAGGCAGCTTTTCATTTAAACACACATACTTGCATTTCTTTGATTTTTCTTCTGCTTGATATAGCAAATGCATCCAGCCAGTAATGTAATTATTCTTCTGTGGGTTTTCTGCAAAAATGCTCATTGTGGTGTAATGAGTGTTAGTAGATTCCCGGTGAAAACAGTGTTATATCATAACAGCATTCTGATATGAGGAAAAATAAAGCTATTGATCTGTTCCTGAGTAAAAGAGTACATTTGGGACTGTACTCCCCCACCTCATTATCTTGCATAGTAGACCTAGGAAGGCTGCAGTGAAAGGAGCCATAGTGCATGAGTTGCTTTTTACTGCTTTGTCCTTTGAGAGTGAATCTTTACCTGTGAATGAGCAATTAGCAGTACTGATACCAAGCCAAAGCATTTTAATTGCATAATACAACACTGGGCTGTTGCACTTGAGGGATGTTGGAGGTTAGCCCTGCTCCCTATTTGCCAGTGAGATGCTTCTGTTGAGAAGGGCTGTTGATGTGGTCGGAATAGAGCTGGTGAGGAAGATAAAGAAGACCTTTTTCAGGTGGTAGTTGGCTGTATGACATCCAGTACAAAAGACCTGAGACCATCCCTATAGCTTGGGAACCAAGACTGGGAGGGGAGAGACAGAGATGTTTGTAGAACAAGTTCTAACCTGTCACAGTGAGAGAGGACTCAACTCAATCACTTCACTCACTATGAGTGGGTGCGTGTTCAAATTCAGACGTTTTCTTACCCTTAGTCAGAAAATGTTGGTGTGCACCAGCCCACAATGCTTTGTCTATGAAGTGATTTTTAACAACGTCACTGTGCTTAAGCACGCACCCTATTTGCCAGACCTGGCTCCCTCTTCCCAAAGATCAATTTGATGCTCAAAGAACCTGTTTTTTTTTTTTTTGGCAACAGAAGATGTGAAAGCCAAAATGGTGGACATCCTCAATAGTCTTTCAGAAAATAATCTGCAGAATTGCTTTGAACGTTGGCAGCATTGTATGCAGCTGTGTGTCAGCTCAGAAGGGAACTAATTTAATTTTCTTAATTTGTTAATAAAAAGTTATAGGCACAGTCTCCTTTTTGTTGTTGGTTTTTTTTTCTTTCTTTTTGTGCTGAACCTCATCTGTCAGGGCATCAAGTAGTCTGGTTTTGCTCCTCTTCCAATTTTCCTGCCTAAGCCCCTGGTGAGAGACAGACATCAAAGAAGAACATGAGAAGCTGCTGTTGAGGTTGGTTTGCCCTACGAGTGTTTCCATGGGAAGGAGCAAGCATCCCCACGGTCAGTAAGATGGCATGTGCTCCCAGTGTTTTATACTCCTTTAGGGTATAAAACGGCCGGTGGAAAGCAAAGGTCTGATGTTTCTCAGAGGGCAGAGCAGAGCTGGCAGCCACCACCTCCTGCTTTACAATGTCTGTGTCATTTATTACATTCCTGCTTTGCCTGACCAGTCTCACTTGAATGTGACGCGGGCTACAACCGGTTCCTCGTAGATGTTCTGCTGCCAGGTGGTGTTTGAGGGGCTGATGTAGACAGGAGTGGACGAAGCTGAGTTTTGGCATGCACCATGTTTGCTGGAACTGAGCACCTGGGTGCTCCTCTGCTGCCGCTCTGTGCAGCGTGAATCAGGAGCATTCCTTTGGCAGTCTTCTCTGAGAAAATCAATGCGCTTTAGCTGCTAAGTCGTGTTTAGTGATATGTTAAACATGCATCCATGTGAGGCTTCTGATGAATGAGCTGTAGTGGAAATGCACATCTTATGTTCTTTTTAACAGTATGCAGCAGGTAGAATTAGAGCAAAATAGTCTCCCTAACTTGCGTCATATTGCTTTATTATCTGCAAAACGTGCTCTCTGGCTTTGCTGGAAGCCAGAGTATTTGCCAGCCTGGCTCTTGTGCAGCTCTGGGATTTAGTTTCCACTCACAAAGGCTGACTGCAGCTATGCAGACAGAAAACCACAAAACTTTGATTTTAGTTGGCAGTCGTACTTGGACCACTGTGAAAGAGAAAATGTATTTGGACTGAGTCTGCCCATAACTCACCCACCCCTCCGCACTTTGACTTCTAGAAGAGATCAAGGCAAGTGCTCTGCTCTGGATTAGAGTTGTTACAGCTTTGAGATGGACCATTCTCCTCTGCAGATACGAGGCAGTGAATTCAGGGAAGCTTTGGGATGATATGTGACCTTGAAGGTCTCTGATACAGCCAAATTGTTACTGTGACTTCTGGAGGGTGATCTTTAAAGTTTTGCTTGTTTGGGTGCTGGTCCATGCCTGGCTATTGCCCTTACTGCAGGCAGTAGCTCCTCAGGGAGCTTGGTGGCCCCTTCAGCAAGCTGTTTTGCAGCTTCCTTGGATGTTTCTCCCAGGAATGGATCCCATTCCTCACTGCATTCAGGATATACTTGCTCCTCCAGGACTTATTTCCCTGGGAAATAATGAACTTCTCTTTGCTCTTGGCTGTGCATTCTGTCTGTGTCAAGGTGTGCAGGCTCACCTTCCTGACCCTCCAAAGTCTGCTCACTTCTCATCTGGTTTATATGACCATAAAGAGGAGAAGCCATTCAGCTTAGCATGGACCAAGTTCAGCATGGTTCAAGCAGTTACAAAAGGAGGCCTAATTCTGTTGTTTAACAAGGAAGAAACAACTTAACAGATGTTGAGGAGGAATCGAGTAGAAGGTGCTCTTATGTCTTTATTTGCAGCTTTTTCCAGTGGATTGCTTTTCTTCAGTTGGCTTTTTTTGGGGTTTTTTTTTGCATTGTTTGGTTTGCTTTTCTGCAGGCTCTTTCAACAAGGGAGCTTTCAAACTCCCAGCATCTTTTTTGAATGTGGACTGCTCTTTCGCTACACACACAGGCGTGCATGCACCCACGCTTGCTCTCGTCTGGCATCGCTCAACTATTTGTGTTCTTTGTAAAGCAAGCTATTTTGTTTTGGTCACAATAGTACAATGCACGTAATTGCTGTCACTTATTGTTATTGTCGAAAAAGTAGCTGTCATTATGTTGTTCACTGCTTAATGCAGAAGGATCTTCCCCTGTATCCTCTTTGCTTTTTCACTAGAAAGCCTGTTTGGTGGTGAAGTTGTTGCTGGATTCTGTGTGCTGGCCTCTTGCTGGCACTGCAAAAGCTAGACAGGGGCTCCCTCTGGAGCCAGCACCGCTGTGACTCCAGGGACTTGTCTCTTGCTGAATCTGTCGTGATTTTCAGTGAAATATTTCAGCTCAAGTAGCTTTTTGTTTTAGCATTAAGGATGATGATTGCCTGCCAAGTCAGCGTGGAATGTACTTAGAAAACAGTAATTAGTTCAGAACTTTAAATAAGTTGTACAAACAGGGATGTGGGCTTGATACTCTACAATTATTTTTTTTTTCTTACACCTGTATTTATCTGTCGCCTTGCATTCCAGAGTCTTTTATAAGGGTTCATGTAACATCATATCTTCTAAACAATATCTAGTGCAGTGCTTCTATGGATAAATTTCCCTGAATTTGCCAGGCTTTAAGTGGAAATACTCCTTGTTGGGGTAGAAGAATACAGCAGCCAGTACGCATGAGGGCAGTGCTGTTGTTACTGTGCCTGAGCTCTATCTAAGTTATATGTTGTTGTGATGGTCCCAAATGGTGAATACCATTTGTACTGTTGGCTTTGATTATTTAGATAAAGCAGCACTTGTTTGCAAAGAAATCCTTGCCGTCGCTGCAGGGAAGAAAAGTGAGCCATTATGGGGGCTTTACACCTTGAATCTGGTATAGCAAGACGTTGCTGTACCGTACGTGCAGGACCTTAACTGGGCTCCTAGCATCAGGGCCAATTTACGGATACATGGGTAGGTGAAAATCCTGCCTTGGGTGATTTAAAGATTTGTGGCCACTGCCTGTAGGCAAAAACTGGCTTAGATGACGCCCACCAAAGGAGATGACTGCGGTTTCTGCAGAGTGTAGTGGGCCTGATGGACATCTGGTGGAGCTGGGCTTGCTGCATGGCTGCTCCTGCTTCATGTGGTGCCAAATATGTCAGGCTGAAGCTAGCGGAGAGGTCTAGGGCTTCCTTGCATCACTTGTCAGCCCTTTTTCTGACATCAGCTACTGCCAGTCTAGGACTGAAACAAGTCTGGCTTGAAAGCTCTGACTTTTATAGATGTGATGAAGCAATGCTTCTACAGACTTGAAGTCTGTAGTCTTAATGGTGAACTATTTTGTGGTCAGCTAAGCCTGAAAGGAAAGAGGAAATGCTGACAAACAGTTGGGGAGAACACTGGTGACTGGGAAAGGGGAGAGGTGGCTGGGGCATGCTTGGAGTGCGTAGGTTGAGTCGCGCCTGGGCTTGTAGGGTGTTAGATAGGTGTTGGGCTCTTAGACAATATTGAGAGACGTTGTGGTTGTCTCAGTGGATGTTTGCCTGCCCGAGAGGTTCCTGTGGCAGGTGGGGCAGAGGTACACTGTGTCTGCTATGGACACTCCTATGTCTAACCATCAGTTTCTTTCTAATGAACCAGTCTCTGAAGTGTCACCTCAGACATCACTTGTGTGCTGTTATCTGATGGAAGATGGTGACCTCCCTAAGACTCAAGGGCAGGTGTTAACCTCTAAACTATGGCTGGTGTTAACCTCTAAACCAGCTTCTGGAGATGGTGAATAATCTCCATGTTGATGAGGGGGAGAGGGAAAGGGGGTTAATTAACTGTTGTGTTTTGAAATTATTTCAAAATTTAGGAGACACAATTATTTAGTGTTTCCAGTCAGATAGTTTCTGACCTTGTAAGAATAAGGATAACGCTCAGACTTGTATTTGTGGCATAGGTTCCACTAACCTTGATGCACACTAGCTCCTGAAGAGCCTTTCTTAACCACTAAGTGCTTCACATAGATGTCTGTTGGTATAGGAATGACCTACGGAGGACTGCATGTTGTGGCACACAGCAATCGAGTTTCCCAAGCACTCCTGGGACTGTTGTTGTTGTGCCCTTGGGTCTGGTGTGGACAAAAGACTGTCCTCTGGCAGCCTCAATTTAAGGAATAACTGAGCATCAGCCCTCTATCTTTGCCAGGCAGATGTTGCTTTTCATACCCCTTTGCGGCTAGATAATTTTAGCAGTAGTGGGACCGTTGTATATTTTGGCTTAGGTTCATTGTTCTGCCAATATATATTTGAATGACTGCTCTGGTGTGGGAAGTCTCACTGAATTCATCAGATTTCCTTACAAGCTGAATTATAATAGCTGGTTTCCTTAGTCTTGTGCACAGCGATATTTCAGCATAAAGAAAGTCTGACACAAATACTGAGTTTTTGTTATCAGCGGGGCTTTTATTATCAACAGGCTTTGGGGTGGCAAGGAATAGAAAATAGTCATCAGTAATTGTTTCATTATACACAGTTGTGATGTTAGATTCCTTAGAGCAAGTTTGCTTTGAAATGTTTTCAAAAGGTTTATTAACAGACAAATTGATGTGGAAACACCCAAATGGCGTAAGGGTATTGGCTGCTCCCTTTTTGAATAAATGTGTTTGTCAGGGAAAAATATCACTGTTTTCCCTCTAATAAAAAAAATCTTAATAAACATACCTACATTTGAATCATATGTTCTTTTATAACTGTTGGAATAAAATACACGTTTTCCTTTTACGTTGAGTATAATTGATGTATTCCCCAGGAACTTGTTAAAATAACATGTAATTTTATGTTGTGTTGGAAAGGAACGTGTTTTATTTGTAATGTTTTCCATAAAGTTCTGAAGAAATGCTGGTATTTATATTTGTGATAGTATTGTGGAGGAAAAAATATATCCTATAGCTTTCAGTGGCTATAATATAGTTTAGTATTTATTAAAGCAGGTGATGGACTGTCCTTTGTGTTTAAAAGAATTGTAGCAAAAGGGGTCTGAATCTGTACAAGATACTTTTACAGACCTCTGAAATGAAATAATGACCCTGAAATGAAATAATGACCTTTCTGCATATCTGCTGCTAACGTGCAGCATTTAGAAGAGGAATGTGCTTCTGCCCTTTCTGCAGCAGGTTTCCAGTGTGCTCCTGGCAAACACAGCCCAGAAGTGAAGCTGGCAAGGTAGCTTGTGTTAGAAAGGTGAATGCTTCTTTTCCTAGAATATGTTAATATTGGTCCTTTTGCATACAGTTTAACTGCATACATCATTCGCTTACTAAAAGGAGAAATGCAGGGCTGTCTTTGAGCATTTTGAAATGTCAGCTGGCATTTCTAGAGGAAAGCAGATTGACGAAGTACCTTCAGTGTCCATGCAGCACCTGTGCCACTGGAGAAAATGATGAGTCTGAATACTTGTCCTTGTCTCAGGCTTGAGTCTACTTATTGAGATCTCACTTCTTTTAATCTTTATTCTGTCTCTTCCCTCAGCGCTGACCTCCCTCATCCTCAGACCCATTCCTTCCTCTCTGGAATAGCGTCTACTCTTAAATATTATAGTTTTCTGCTTTAGGTTTTGCAGAAGTGCCCTCTCGTGGTGAGCAGCAGTTTCTGCGCACTGCTTTATTTATTAATTTATTTGTCAAAATCCTTTTACAGAATACAGACGTCATGGATGTCTCTTTAGTCCTGTAGGTGAATGTCTTGCATTCATACAAATAAGTATTCCTTTGACTCTGTTGTGTCATTAGGGTGATGGTTTTGCTTAGTGTGTGTCTTAGTCTTCAAGGGTGGGAAACCCTTGGGAATTTGAGATGGGGAGGTGAGCGATGCCACCAGCTTTGAAAGTTGTGGCCTTTGGTCATTGTCCTTGGTTTTGTATGATACGTTGTATTTGATTGTAAGTACTGCAAAGATTGTATCGTTGACTTATTCTGAATGTTCACATTTGGTACAGTCCGCAGCCAAAACTGAGTTTTCAAATCTGTTGGTTGGATTTCAAAGAAGCAGTGATTTATATTGAAAAGAACAAAACATTCAGTGTGAGATTTTGTGCTGCAGACTATGCGATCCTGCCACCTCTGAACATATGACTGGTAGTAAACCATAATGGCTCAGATGCAAAATTTTAGGAAATGTGGATATTTATGAAAGTTAAGTTGCAGTTTCACAAGCCTGCTGCTTTGCCCGAGTGGTTTTCAGGTAGAGATATGAATACCAAAGCTGATTCTTGGGGCAAAGGAGCAACAATGGGACTTGAATTTGTGATTTCGAGTACTAAATGAAGGAAGAAAAAATCTCCTGAGCTATGAAGTAAATCTTGTTCTCAATAGCTCCTGTTAAGTAAAATGCGTGAGAAACCTATAGCAGTTGAGACACGTTCTTAAGAGCCATGCTAAAGGAGGTTTGAACTACTTGGACTTCTACTCCAATGTCTTATAAACTTACACCCAACGTCTGTATGTGTAACTTGACTGCCTAACTAGAGAAGCTACTCATCTAGAACATAACTGTTTCTGATTCAGTGGGCGAACAGTGAATCATTAGTATTTGAGCCTCAAAACTCAAAACGTAAATGCTAGACAAGAGAAATGTTGATTATTTCAGTCTAGGACAGCTAAAAATACTCCTCTAAACCTTTCTAGAGGCTAATTGGGACCCTCGAATGTCAGTTCAAGATGAGCTGAATCAATTTGTTCACACGTAAGCTGTAGAGCAAGGCTGTTTGCTTTAATACTGGCAACGTCACTGCTTGGTGATGGAAGAGGTCATATCTGCAGTAATGTGTGCCGGAGCATAAATTGAGTAGTTGAGATGAAAGGGAGGCTTGGTAGCTTGCTACTGTTGTGGAATTTAAGAAATTTACACTGCTTCTGGCAATCCATTTAAAAGTCAATGGCTGGAAACCAAATGACTGAGAGTGTGTTCCTTGGCCTTAAAGGCGCCTTTGAGTAATTTTTCATTAAGTGATTAGATAAGAGAAGGGGAGGAGGGAAGAGCAAGAGGGGGTTTTATTTTGTACTTTGTCTCATTTAATTGTACTTGCAAGATATAATACACTCAGAAATTCCCTTTTAAGAGCATGTGGTTTAAATGCTATTACTACATTGATATAGTGTAAGAGCTTCTCAGAAGCTAAGAATAGGGTAAGAACTAAAAGCCAGACCTATTTGGAGGCTCAAGTTAGAGATCACACACTCCCTATTTTAATTCTGAGAAGACTGTAATCATAAAGGATGCTTTGAAAGTCAAAACTTGTATTGCGAACTCGAGGTTAATACTAGCCATAAGCATTGAAGGGAATGTTGCATAGCACGCAACTTGATCAATATGGGTTGGCATCTCTTAGCCTATATGTATTTTAAGCATGTGCTGATATCCCATGTGGATGCTTTCTTGAAAAGCTGCCCATGGTAAAGCTCTTGCTTCAGGTAAATAGGAGATAAATCAAAATAACTTGCTGGTCTTTGAAAAAAGATGAGCTGCCTTACATTTTTTTGTGTACTAAGGGCGTGGAGCAAGTCAAAGAGAGTAGCAGATTTGTCATGAATTGATGTTATAACAACTTTTCCCAGTGCCGGTATCCTGGAGCTACTCGGGTAGTGGATTTGGTTGAGGTGGATCATGTACCTCCCACATACGGGAAGCCTCGAGTACTAAGGAATTGTTCCTAAAGCATGAAGCTAAGATCATCCTTGTAATAAATTCCTGAAAAACAGAAGAAAATACTGTTGTGAATCAGTTAACTACTTGCTAGTTTTGCTGGCAGAAGTGAAGGGATCTGCGTTCTTCCCAGGAATGCAGATTCCCGTGATCTGTGCCGAGCTGGGTCTGCATTTGAACAAGGCATTCAAAGATGGATTTGGTAACAGGAGAACCTGAAACTGGAAGGGAGGGTTTGTCAGGGGAGATTAAATGACCGCTTGTTAACTAATCGCACAAGTGTCTTTCATCTGCTCCTGGCTGTAGGCAACACAGAAACATGGTTTCTATTAAATCTGTGGTTCCACTGAGGGGCACCAGCTTTCATTGTTATCAGCTTTTTTTTCCCCTCCTCCTTTTTTTTTTTTCTTTTTTAGTTTGATGGAAGAAGCTGGATTTCATTATTTTAGTGGTATGCATGCCCAAAGTTCTTTTGTCCTTGCCAACAAAATTAAATCTTCTTGCAAAGTGATACAATTGCAACAGATGTGGGGGTTTATTTTTTGGTTTATTTTTTAAAACAGCTTGGTTGTATACCCTTTCTTTAAAAGAAGATAAATTGTAAGTTCTACAAAACTATGTTCGTTAGTTCTACATGAAGATGATATTGCCCAATAAAATGGGTAATCTCAGTTAAATTTACAGCTATTCTGCAGATACTTTGGCTTTTTGGTCTCTATTACTTTTATTAGTATCATATGAGCAATACAATAATATGTATTTCTGTCATATGGTATTGGGATTTTTTTTATCTTTTCATTTTGATCCCCCATGAATAAAATGACATACCCAAATAATATTTTGATTTCCGTTCCTGGTCCTAGTGATCTAATTTCTCTGTAATAGCTTGTTCTGTATTTTTGCTCTCAGACTTCTTGCTTTGGCAGTAGTATTTGCAACCAAACGGAGGGAGCACCTGATTTTAATGGATAATATAGTCCTACGGAGTGCTCAGCCAGAGTAGATGCTAAAATCTTTGGTTGATTCTTGCATTCTGGGAAGGTAATGGAAGCCTTATGGTGATCACGATGTTGTAGGCACCAGTCTGTGCAATGTGCAGAGCTTTCCTGGCTTTACAGTCACTTCTATAGAGGTCCTCCCCCATCTCTTATGGGACACCTGGAAAAGTCATATTCAGTTTTCTACCATTTTCTCCTCAAACACAACACAAAGCACAAGGTAGACATATTGGCAAGCCCAGTTTGAAGCAGGCAGAAGGAAAGGATCTTCAGCATGTAATAGCAGAAATCGTTCCCTAAGGTGTATTTCTTTACCTGATTGAGTCCCAACGTTAGCTCAGCAAAATAGTTAATATTTGCCCTGGATGCCAGTTCATCACATTGTATTAAGCATGTATTTACACTTCTCCCAGCTGAGAAAAGCATTCAAGCATGTAATTAAGCCCGATCTAAATTGATGGAATTTAAGTATACATTTAAAGTTCCGCAGCTGTTGGAACACCCTGCTGACCGGGGAGGGGTCACTAGATGGAGGCTGCGAGGGCTGTCTGTGTGTTCTGTTTTGGGCGTGCAAGCGTGATGCAAGAAGATGGGTATGTAAAAACAGCCCCTTGCCAACACGACCATGCCATGAGAGCTGGGGTTGTTTAGCCTGGAGAAGAGGAGGCTGAGGGGAGACCTTATTGCTCTCTACAACTACCTGAAAGGAGGTTGTGGAGAGGAGGGAGCTGGGCTCTTCTCCCAAGTGACAGGGGACAGGACTAGAGGGAATGGCCTCCAGCTCCGTCAGGGGAGGTTCAGGTTGGATATCAGAAAAAAATACTTCACAGTAAGAGTCATTGGGTACTGGAACAGCTGCCCAGGGAGGTGGTCGAGTCGCCTTCCCTGGAGGTGTTTAAGGAACGGGTGGATGAAGTGCTGAGGGACATGGTTTAGGGAGTGCTAGGAATGGTTGGACTCGATGATCCAATGGGTCCTTTCCAACCTTGTGATTCTGTGATTCCTGGTGCTGCCAAAACAGCTGTTTATTGGTATGCCTTTTTTTTCCTGGCCCTTCATCCCTTGTGCCTGGGTGAAATACAATCCCCCAAGAGCAGTGGATCCAGGCCAGCTCTGCTGCGGCTGCGCTTCAGCTGAAACCTGCCCGTTACCCCAGCCCAAAGCAGCAGTGAAACTAGAGGTTTTCCTAACACCTGCCTGGCAGTTGGTCTGCTGCCCCGATGAGGAGCAAAAAGAAAATGAGTGTTGCCTGGTTTTGTCTCCTTCTGAGTTAACAATACAGTTTTTGTCAATACATCCATGCAGTGCTCTGGTGCGGGAGTAGCTGTAGTGTGATAACGTGACCTTACAGCATTCCAGCTTTCCCAGGTGGGAATGGGAATAGACTCTTAGCCGTGTAAGGCACCCTTCTGCCGCTCGGCATGTGTTTACATTTGGAGTTATAACAGGTATAATTGTATTGATTTAAAAAAAAAAATCCCACAAAAACAATTAAGAATCACCCTGGTGCAATTATGTACTGCTGAATGGAAGCTTTTAAACCAAAGCAATTCTCAAAACTAAGACAGCATTGTGTTTGATCTTTTGTTATCGTTAAAAAACAATGAAATAGACTCTTAAATAGGAGAGGAACTTGAAAGCAGCTGTGGGAAATCTGAATCTGTGTTTCGGATTTTTTTTTTTGGCTGCTGTGATTTAACCCTTCAGTCAACAGCCCCGTCATGGTTTCTAGCTGTGTTTGAACGTCAGCCCTCTGTTATGTTTATAGCTGTGGAGGTTGAGAACCCTGTGGGACCAGCTGTCTGGAGCTGGGTAAAAACCATTGCCTTTAACAACAAAGAAAAACTTAAGATAGCAATAGTACTGCTGTCAAAGCAGATGGTGTGTTTGTAATCGTTTTCTGTGTGATGTCTGTTTGTTGGCCTTAAACCTTCTCACTACCCTTTTCCTTCTATACCTGGGAGTCAAAACAAGGGCAGGATCCTTTACCCGGGCAAGTAGTGAGGCTGCTTTGAAGAGGACTGTGCTTTCTGCCTTTTCACGGTGGTGAGAGCGAGAATGTGGCCTCCATCTCTGCTTGCAGTGCTCCCTTTTAATCTCTCCTCTTTGATAAAGGTATTTTAGCAACACACCCGGTGAAGTGGGCATGCGCCATTCCCACAGGAGTGGAAACTAGTGCTCAGCTTCATTCTGCCTTTGCACGCGTGCGTTACAGCTTTGTGTAAGTTGTGTGTCATGTGGAGTGGGAAAACCTGGAGAAGATGAGGCCTTAAGGAACACTTCTGGCATAGTTCATGGTTTCTGTTTACAACAACATGCTTGAAAGGAGCTAAGTTGGTGAGGAGGGAGGGAGTCAAAACAGGTTAATGCGTTGCAAGCTCTAGTGATCATAAAGAGAAGGAAAATTCAAGCGACTGTGCACGAGAGCTTGCAAGTGGTCTCTGTGTATAATGTGTTATGCCTTCTTTGGACACTTCACTCAGCGATGGGCTGTCAAGCCATGAGGATGCTGTTCATTTACATAGGTCCCCTCCGGGCTACGGAGAGTATTGCAATATCTTAGCTTTCTCCTAGCGAATGGAGTGGCTGGAACAGCAGAGTCACAAGTCTCAGTGTCTGTGACAAGCTCCAAAATAGTAGCAACTGACATATGTTTGTTTATTTTGCTGATCCTGATTCAGTAACCCTATATGCTTGAACCAGAGGTTCCCTTTGCTGGTGCTCAGTGGAAGCAGCAAACCCAGCTAACTCCTGCAGTGGGAAGGGAGATCTGGCTAACAATGTACTAATGTGTCTGAATGCCTATTTATTTTTTTTTGCCTCGGATGTATTGGGGTTTTATGTCTTTTATAGATCCGAATCACATCATGATTGAAGTGCACAGAGATAGAAGAAGAACGCTTCCCTTGAATTTCATTAGTATACCTGGAAACCTTAAAAACAATAATAATGAGGGTTTCTGTTTCATTTTCAGCATGCTGTAGGTAACTGCCTTCTGTGGCATTGCTCACAAACGTAAAATTAGGCCTGTTCCTCACTGAATTGGGAGTCATACCTCTCAGTAGTGCTTTTGGGGGAGAAACAAAGCTCTTTCTGGCAGATTTGTTATTCATATGAACCATTTTCCCCACAGATCATTCAGGTGGGTGCAGGTGGTCAGGGAGGGGTTGCTCTGTCTGCATACAAGGAAAGTCTGCAGTGGGCATGGAGACAGATGGTCCTGGTCAGCAGGACCGCAGTTTGCCCTTTGTTTTGGAGGTTCCTCTTGAGATGGAGGAGGTCATCTTTGTGTCGTGTGACAGAAAGTTGTTGGGTAACAGTGTCCATCCTTGCTGCGGTGATGGCTCTAGCAGAAGTTTGACCATTGTCAGACTGTTGGAGTGCCACAGTCTTGGGAGGTGAGTTCTGAGTTGTCAGAAAGGTAATGCTGAGGATTTGGGGGGAAACAAGGATGGTGCTCTCATTCCTTACAGTGTGTTTGTGTATTGGGTTTTAGAGGCAAGGTGCTGGCGGTGGGGGGCTGCAGGGGCTGTCCCTGCCAGATGTTGCTGGAAGGTTCCCAGGGCTCTGCTCCAGGGCACAGCTGGGCTCTCAGCCCCATTGGGAAATGTGTTTAATAAAGGGCAAAATGCTGCATAGCAGTGAGGAGTGGGAAACAGCTGTGCGAGCAGCCAGGTCAGAGGATGAGAACTTGCAGGCGCTGGAGAGCAGGCATCTCCTCTCAGTCCGCGGAGCAGGTATCCGCACTGCAGCCCTCTGGTACATTGACCTCATCCAGATCCCGTTTGCCCACCAAGCTGTGCTCTCATTTCCCCTCCTCAACAGGTCAAGGGGAGAAAATAAGATGGAAGAGCTTGTGGGTCAAGATAAAGGTAGGGAGAATGCTTGCCAGTTACCATCACAGGCAAAACAGAGTCAGCTTGGTGAAAAATTAGTTTAATTCATAGGAAATGAAACCACATTTGGATAGTGAGAAGCAAAGACGTATTTAAACACCTTTCCCACGATCAGGCCCGTTTTCCAAGGTTCAGCTCGACTCCATCATTCCCAGCTCCTCCATGCCTCACTCCCTGGCAGAGCAGAGGGATCAGGGTTGTGGTCAGTTCATCACAGCTCTTTGATGCTGCTCCTCTCTCCTCAGTGTTTCACTGGTCCAGCGTGGGTGCTTCCCACAGGCTGCAGTCCTTCAAGTGCTGCTCTAGGGTGGGTTCATTGCTGTGAAATTCCTTTTGGAGTCAGACTGTGCCTAAAGGATGTCCCCCTGTAGGTCAAGCGTCTTCAAGAGCAGGAAGCCGTCTGCTGTATTAGCTGTTGAACTTGGCATTATCATTGGGCCAGTGCTTCCCTCATTACTGTATCCCTGCAGCACTGAGAGCAAATAAGCAGGAATGTTTCAGGTCTTGTTGTGTTTGAAATAGTTTAATTATTACCCTACATTTAGATATTAAAATGCTTTTGTGGTTTTTTAATGGCCGTTTCTTCCCTAGGTTTCAGCACTTTTATCTACGTTATTCGCATTTCCACCTGTCTGTGCAGCTCTTCCACTCATCAGAGCCCTAATAAGATGTACGAGTGAGGTTAGTTAGCAGGGAATGGGATAAGCATTACAGGGGGGTCATTTGTGAGTGGGTTAATAGTTTTGACTTCAGTTTTCTTTAGCAGCTATTTTGAATTTCAGATCCAAAGAGAAAGGATTTTAAAAAAAAATAAATAAATTTAAAGAGGCTGCAAGAACAAACAAGCTCCCTCATCCCTGAGCTGGATCTGCCCGTGCGCTGTTAGCCTGGTTCAGCCAGGGGCTTGCTGTTTATCCGTGCTTGATTCTGGACTGTTATCTTTCTGAACATAATTAAGATCATACCCTCCCCAAATAAGTAGAAATGTAAAAAGAAGTTGTAGATTCAACTGTTGCCAGTGCCTTAAGTATTTTTGTTATTTTGCAGCTAGCTAGTGTGGAGAGACCTTCTGTCCCCCTCTAGAAGACTCTGTGGCACAAGACCTCTGAGATCTGGGAATGCTCAATAACCTCACCCAACCTGCTGCACTTCCTTTTACCTAAACTTAACTTGCAGCATAAGGTTGAAAATTAGTTTGTGAATATTACACTTGTAAGTAAGTGTAGCTCTATGGTAGTTTCAGTCCCTGGAGTATGACCTACCAAGGAGGGCCCTTGCCTGATGATGTGATTATTTTTTTCCCTTTATTGAAGGAACATTTCTTCTGCTTAATGTGATGGAACTTCAGTTTGCATCCTAGAGATCATGAGAAATTAGTGTCTTGGCAAAGACAGTGTCTCACAATGAGTCATGAGCCCTTTATGGTTGGGTGAGGTGAGTTTTGGAGACGTCAGAACCTCAGAAGTCCTCTTGAAAATAGCATCTTCTCTCTTGTGGATCTTGCGGATTCCTCATTGCTGCAAAGGAGAATTTGCCTCTTGTTTTTTTTTTTGTCTGTTCCATCAAACGCTACCAGTTGCTCTTGACAACAGAGATGCAGTTACAGAGAGAAGCAATGGGCACTGTCTTCAGGGGACGTGATGACTGGCAGCTAGGGACTGCAGGTGATTAAGATTAATTTTACTGACACTTTCAATGGGCTAGACCTTTTAAAAATGGAAAGATTTTCCATCACGTTAGTTAAGGGGGAACAGGTAGTGCTTGTCAGACCGTAAGGTTGTTTCAGACACCTCCGCGCTGACCTCTCCAAATTGCTTTTCTTGCGACACATTAACGTGAGGGCTGGCTTTTCCATGTAATTCACTGTAGTGCACACTGTGTACCCTCCTTACTGTGCCTGGTTATGTATTGTTCAGATTTTTGAACTACTATCGCATTTTACCCATGGGTCCCTTGTTTTGCATTTAATTACGTTGGTGTGCTTGCTTGCTTCTAATTCATGCTTGCTGTTGCTTGAGGGGGGGAGTAAGTCATATGGATGGTTAATCTCTGCTCGGATTCTTATTTTTTTTTAAAGTAAGTTGAAGCAAATACAGAAAAACTTTGCCTTTTCATCTGTCACGTGTTCAGCTGTGTCTCAGAACTGGTTTCTGCTAATGCATCCACTGATGCCTCTCAGGGTGAATAATGACGTATGGTACATAGCTGCAGGCAACAGCATAAATGCTTTAAATTCAGTTGTGCTCATCAAATTGTCTGTTATTCCCTTTCTATTTTTTTTTGCATTTTGCTGTGACAGCTCGCGGTAAAGATGATGTTGGTAGGAAGAGAAGGTGCAAGCATGGCATATCTTTACAATTCATGGAAGGAGAGGCAGAGGGATTTTGCTGCCTATTTATGAACAAATGCCATAATGTTGTTTCTCATTTATTTTGAAATTTTAACAAATCATCCAAATGGTAAAAGCTTTGTATAAACTGTCTTGTGCTGTTATTGACATGAAATAGTGGATTGCAACTGTGAGCCATCAACAATTCTGGTAATTTTTGACAATGTGGAAAAAAAAGTAAAAATCTGGTATTGCGTTACAAGATGCAGCGATTGGGAATAAGAGCATTGCCATAATTTTGTGATGTTACTCATGGCTGTATGCACAAAAATACCCTGGTGTTGAGATGCCCTGTGAGCAGTATGTCCGTGGAAATCTACCTGAGGGTCATGTTTCTGTACCTGCAGCTCTCTAGGATTAGGGAAAAAGAGAATTTGGCTGATCTTTCCATTGCTGCCGAGGAATATCCAAAGGGTCATGTGCATCAGAGAGATGTCCGGCAAATAGACTCTTCCCCTGCCCATAGCCGCATTGTGTTCTTCACTGCCTGCGGCTCTCTCCTTACACAGTCTTGAACCTTCTGCAGAACCCAGGAGGAGCTGCTGGCTCTGAGCAAATTTAATACAGTCTGATCCCATGTAAAGGTGGGGACCTCTGTGCAGACAGACATTGCAGAGAGGAGCTCGTGTGCAGAGGAGAAGCCCAGGGTCTGTGATGGAGGTGCTCACAGCTGGAGACAGAGGTTGTGGAGCTGCTGGGGCAGGAGGACCCATAGCTTTCTCAGGATGGCAGGAAAACTGACATCCATAGTCTCTGCTCCAAAATCTGGTGACTGCGTGCCTGTACTTTTGGGGTTCGTGTGTTTGCTCTGTCTCACTGAAAATGAGGGAAGTTTATGACACAATCAGCCAACGGATTTTAAAGTCAGACTTTTCCTGTTCCATGCTGAAGTCTTACACTAGGGAGGGAGAAGAGCAGCCTGAACTTGGTAAATATCACTTTAATAACAGTGTAATAACAAATAACACCATGATTTTATATCTACAGTTTATGTTCCTTGTATTTTAAGACTCTGGACCAAGAAAGTATAATAATAACTGGTGTCAATTTAAATAAGGGAAGGTGATAATCGTAACCTTTGAAATAACTGCAACTTTTTATATACTTTGCAAATATCTTCTCTGAAAGGTTATGCTAGTGCTTTAGCTAGACACAGAAACTTTAGTGTCTTTTCCCCTCATAATTTCTTCAGTGCTATTTTCTCTTTATTAGTATGATTATTACAGGTTAGCGCTGCTATAATTTTCTCTTTTCATGGCTCTGTAGCACGCTATTATTTTCAGGAAGCAAAAAGTACGTGTCTTTAATAGTACCATTACTGTTCTTCAGCCTTTAAATTTCATATAAAAACTAGTTAAAGGGTATGATCCGAGTGCTAAAATTGGTCTCCGTGAAATACGATAAGATGATTTATAACATAAATATAAACCCTTAATAGGCACCCGAAGTGGCAACCTTCAGAGATTTAGTGGCACCAATACTAAACGTTTGGTCACTTTAACAGCACATTCTTAAGATTTTATGTGGTGAAGGAAAATTTATTTCCTTAGCAATGGATCTTTGGGAGTAGGCTTGTCAGTGTTTCTGTTCTGTGGCCCTGAACTTTAGGTAATTAATTGACAGCGTTGAGATGTAGGGATGGCAATTCTGGGGGCTTAGGATGATGCTAACACAAACACTTGGAGTCAGTAGTGAAAATCCGGATCAGTTCAGAAGGGACTGAAGGTCTCACTAACAGAATGGCTTGGTGTCCACACCCAAGAACTCGTTGTGGCAAGTGGAACCAATTGATGATTCAGCAGCTGAAGATCTTGGAGGTGTGCTAGAGATGACTATCTGCTGGAGACCCTGCAGCTTTAGGGCTGCAATTTTTGGTGCTTAAGGTTTATAATTGGTCACGTTCTTCCAACAACTGTTGGTCAACCAACACTTAGGTTAGCCCCGGGCAGCTGTGGGAGTCACCCCAGCCTGCCGCTGCTCTTCGCGCGTGAAAGAGAGGTGGCAGCCCTGCATGGCTTGATCAGATTATGCCAGGGCAGTGTTTCCTTCCCCTCCCCTGCAGAAGGATATGTAGCAGGTTAGTTGCTTTCCTACCAGGGAAGGGTGTGTGTTTTGTAAGTTAAGTTAAATGCCTTTTGTCTGTCGTCCCATTTCGTTGCAGTAAGGCAAGGAGCGGGGGGCCCTTCGCAACAGAGGGATTGCTCTCTTAGCAGCCACATTCTGCACCGCAATAATTAATTCCTCAAGTACCTTTCTCTCTGTCCTCTCTGGAGCTTCAGTGTAGCAACACAGAGCTGAATCTTTGGTCTGAATCCGATTCATCTCATTGCCTGACCTTGAATGCTGAAGGCAGGCATTTGTAGCCTTGTTAGCGCTATGTAGCTGTGCTCTTTCACTGTTCGTCCCCCTTGTCCTCTGAAATATGCAGGGTTAGAGGCTCTTTTCCCAGGGCAGGAATTTTGCAAAAAGCAGGGGTGTGAGGACAGAAAGTCATGGTTTCACCAGACGTTTAGCACTGTTTAACATGGGAACGTTTCAATATCAAACATTTCCAGCTTTCATCAGAAAAATTCAGGTAACTGACCTCATTTGCTGTCAATATTTATTCAAGCAGCTGAGGAATTACTTGCCCTCCAGGCTGCTGGAATATTAATTTGATTAAAGATAAGTTAACTTTAGCTGTTCCCCTCTGGCATTTCTTTATTTGCTACCAGTAAACCCGTAACCCACCTAAGGTTTCGGCACCCTTAGCTAAGGCTTAGCATTTAGATAACAGTTATTCTGTACCTAAGGTTACAGTCATGACTTTTTTAGCCATGACATTTTTTAGCCCTTGGAAGAAGTAAATGTTAGGAAAAAAATTTCCTCTCTATGCAGCTGTGTTCAGAAAGCTGCGAGAAAGCTACTGCTGCTAAAATAACACTGAATTTTTAAACAAGTTCTTCATACTGTGATACACAATAGGTTGTTCTTTTAAAGTTTTGAAATAATGTGAAGATCTTTATCTTTTATTGCTTGCATACCATGGAATTGTAGAGATGTATGGACTTGTTTGGCTGTGGCTGTAGTCTCCTAGCTAATTGTTAAGATAACACAGCTGCAATGTGTTCTCTCCAAACTGTTCAATGCAAGCAAGCGTAATTGTTTGATATTTGAATTTCCTATCCCATTTCAGTTGCTGATGTTTGTTTCTCGAAGTCCCTGTGTCATATTCAGAAAGGCATATAAGAATAATATCAGTTTTGTTTTAAGAACATTGACTTTATTACTGGATATCTGGTATAAACAGTGCACTCATCACCAGGATATTCTCATATGCTGACTTGCCAAAGAAATTAGAAGCATCTGGGAAAGATCAGCTAAATTTTCAGTACTGTCCTTTTCAATTACTTTATATTTTGCAGTATAACCAAGGCCAGAGTTGGCATGTATTTGATGCCTAAACGTTTGTTTTAGCCTGAAATGAGCAGGAGAGGGAAGTCTTTTTAAAGACTCATTGTTACAACAGTCAAAGCCAGCTTTGTTATTCCTTCTTCATATGCTGGCAGTGCGTCGGGTGGGATCTGGAGTTTGCTGCAGGGTCGGGTCTGTGGGGCTCGAGGGGACAGAGGGAGGGCTGAGGACTAAGTTCCCCAGGACTACTTGGCAGCTCAGTGGAAATGGTGGGAATTTTCACCAGTTTCCCTCTCTGCTGGTGAACTGAGGGGGGGTGTGTTGCCCATGAGGTGCAGCACGATGATCAGGGAGCGTGGCTTGTGGGGCTGATGTCCCGGGGACTAAGAAGGCTGCACTGAGCTGCTGGGGACCTTTCAGGGGTGGAAACCTCTCAGGGATGGATCCTGGAGGCGGTTTCACGCTCCCATGCCAGCAGCAAGGTCAGGCAAAGGTACAACCTTTTCAAATTTCTCTAAAAAACTCTCTGCAGGAGTAACAGCAAATGTGAAGGAAGTGCTGGTGCAGGGTTTATTTGTAGCCTTCTCTGGAAAATATTTAGATAATTCCTTTACAACAATGAGCAATTCTGCCAGCCCAGCATCAAGCACATAAGTCCCTCTCTTCCTTGTCCCAAATGTATGAATTTTAAATGGGAATGTCACACTTTAGCTAAAAATCCCTGAACTATATCAAGTTCCCTGTGACATTGAAATGGTGCTGTGTAAACAGAGCCACATGTCACTGTCATGCGTTAATGACGCCTCTCACTGTGTGCGACGACCTCGGACACGGTGGCTCAGCGTGGTGGTTAGCAGTGCTCTGCAGGAAGGAACAATCCTCTGTAGTTAAGGGGGGGAGGACGAGGCAAAATCTCCCCTCTGCAGGGGAACCAAGAGGTGATGCTGAGAATTAACAACTAGGCTTGGGACATTTCCTGAATCAACACAGAAGCCTGGAAAGCTGAAATAAATTTTGCTTTTCTTTCCATGTAATGTTGAGCTGAGCCAGCAACGTCTGTGTCAAATTTCCATCAAATATGGTTAAAACCTGTCAGTTTTTTGAGCTTTCTTACATAACACATCTGTAACAGAAACCATCATTGGAGCCTAACTGAGCAGTGTGATCTATCATTATATTTAAATGTACTGGAGAGATGGTGCTTCTTGTGCTCTGTGGCAGTGCTGGATCTACAGCCCATAATCTCTTTGCTTATTGTTGCAGGGCTGCATGATGTCCTGCTTATTGGGAGAGTGTGGCTGACATGCAGGCATTCGAAGGCAGCCGCCAAACACTTTGGAGCACATCTCCATTTTCTTCTTTGTGCTGTTAAGAACATCAACAGCTCTCGAAGCAATTACATGCGATGACTGCCAGTTATAGCCTATCCCTTCCATAGTGGCCTAGGATGCTTCCTGGGGAGCACTCAGCATTTATGTTCATTGGATACAGTAGTTGTGAATTATGAGATTAGAGGGTGAAGAGAGATGCCACGTGCATTCAGAAAACTGTAACACAGTTGGTCTCTGGCCTCTGCATGCTGCCATAATGGTACACAGCTCTGAGTGACAGCCAGCAGCTATTTGTAGTCAGGTCCCTCTGGGTCATATTTTAATGCCTGCATGCATATAAAAAACCTCCCTCTCTCCATCCTTACCTATACCAATACTTGAGGGCATCTTGCTGCTGACATACAGTAGTTCACGAGCATCTTGCCTGCCCAGTCTTTCCATGAACAACTGGGTTTGCTAGATACAAGGACAGCTTTGAGGGCTGGTCAGCCCTCCGTATGCTGCACGTTCCCATTGTGTTTTGCATCAAAAAGGTGCGCACATCAGCAGTTTGGGGTGAGCATGGTTCTCTATTGGTCTGCCCGTCTCATTCAGGGTTAGACAGAATAGTCTGAACTGGCAGAATTATTTCCTCCTCCACCTGCTGCTGCTCTTGCTGCCCACCAGGGAGCAGGGCTGTTTTCTCTCATCCTTCATCATCTCCTTTGGCACGTTTTTGCAATAACCCCTCAAAGGGTTCCTTCGTGCACTGGTGGCACGGTTTCAGACAGCCCCGAAGACCTCCAGGTCATTTGGATGTAGACAGTTGTGCTTGGATATTGTCTTATGCTGCAAACTCATGGGGAAAATACAATACATCAGCTGTAACTAACGATATTCAAGGATGTCCCTTGAAATTGGAGGCGCTTTGGAGAGCCCTGCAAATGCAGCATTGTCAGAAAATCTGTTGAAATATCATGGTCTGGGTCTCTTCTTGTGTTCTTCAACACAGCAGGGAAATTTGTCTTTCAAGTGCGTCCCCTGTAGGTACAAATTTAGGTACTTACAGAAACTTCCGTTTAAGGATATGGGATGCAGAGAGCTCTCCCATATTTTCTGTGTAGTGAAGTTGAACTTTTATCAGTTTAATTAACAGATATGGGATAGTTTCCTCACGGAAAGAGAAGCATAAATATTGCAGAAAGAAAAAGAAAGTGCTTTACAGATGCTTTGGTGGATACCTGTTCCTTTCAGCTTAAGCCAATGCCCTACCTCGAAAGCCCAGGGCATGTTTGCATAAATAAAATGCAATTAAAAACTTTCTGGACAAGAAATTGCACAGAGTTAATGGGGAGTGAGGAAGGCTTAAAAGTCTTTTCCATGGTTCCACCTGAGTAACCCAGGGAGCTGGGATGGCTTGTTTGCAGCTACTAGAAAATTAGGGGTTTTTTTTTCTGGTCTTTTCAAGGATGTCTTGTTATATGCACCAAGAGCCTGACTCTGAGCTTGCTGAAATGTTCTTCCATTGCTTCAAATAGCAAAGTTGGAAGTATTTTGAGGAGGAAGAACTAAAAAGGGGGATATACTTTTGTGGACCCAAATGAGATGAGGCACCACTTAGTTATTCCTTGTTGTAGTTTCCTAAGCATTTGCCCTTTGGCTGTTTGGCTTAATATGACATCTTGAAGACGTCAGTGAGGAGCTCTAGCGTTTCACTGTTGCTTTCTTTTTAGTGTTGTGAGTTTTCTCCTTTGTGGAAGCTTTATACATTTATACCTTTTAAAAATGAGTATAATCAACCTATGACTACAGCCAAGTACTTCGTGGATTCTGTCTAGACCCGTATGGCTCTTGGATCATTCTAGGCTTATAAGTTAGTTTACTGCTGAGACTTGTACCAAAAAACATTTAATACCTGAGCATAGCCTCAGGGCTGCACTTGACATTCAATATCAATTGATCCAGGTGGATAGAGACTGCAGATTGGATGCGAGTGGGGTGTAAGGGACACTTAAAGTGCTGTCTAAAGTTTCCCCTGAATACCGCTCTGGGCTTCAGACCGGTGCCAAGCTTCATGTACTGCTTGAGGCTTGTCTGTGCATGCTTCCTACCCATCCCCTCCTGCCAGGGTTATGTCTTGCAGTCACGATCAGTCTGTTGAAGCCCAGAGCAGGTGCTCCCATGAATGTGTGCCATGCTGTGGCTCATCTCTCAGAGGGCATTCCATGTGGGAGGACCCTTAAGAGGTCCCTGGTGGTAGTCCCTGGGCTGCTCGGAGCAGCCCTTATTTCCCCTGGTGCCTGGGGGGGTTCAAACAACTTTGGTCCGTAAGCAGGGGGTAATTATGGAAAGCACCATATTCCAATGAGCTTGTATCTGGTAAGAATGTTAATCACGTCTCTGTATTTGGTATAAATATTTACATCTGCACTGTTTTAATTGGAAACTACTGTTGATTTTTAAAAACATTCTACAGAAGCGATGCAGTGTCTTTGCATGCTTAATAGGAAAAACTGGTTTCATGTGTGATTTAGGGTGCTAAATAAGATATTAAGTTATGCAGAGTAAAATGTAAATGTGTGTTGCTTATTTATGTTTTTCAGGTAAGAAATTGCGTTCCGTTAAGCAAGGCTGCCTAAGGGAGTTGACAGATGCTGGCTCTGTGCATTCATTTGTAAGGTACCAAATCATGCAAAGTATTCTAGCCTGCAAAATTAGGAGCCCTGATTGTAAGTAAGGTATTTTATCCCTTCTTAATATGGTGAAAAATTTTTAAAAGACGGTGGAGGTGAGGAGGAAGATCGCAGTATGTCTTAGCTTGATTTGTCAATCGGATAGGCAGCTGGGTGTCTTCTCCAGAGGAGCTGAGAGTTAAGATTAGTTTGGCAAAATTTCTTGCCAAACTCTAAGACCTGCCATATTTTAACAGCTAGAAGTCCCAGTGGGGTGGTGAGAGACCATATGTTGTACCAGTATTTCTCAAAACTCTTGGAGAGCTACTACTGCAGCTGGACAAGAGGTTTCACGCCTGCTGTCCCAGGCTGGACATTTTAAATTTGCAGTTTAGACAATTTGCAAAAGCAGAAAAAGAGGTGAACTGATTTGTAAAGATATCGCTGTTGGGCTAAGATGTTTGTCAAAGCATTAATTAATAGTCCAGAGGAGGGTAAGACCATGGTCTACTTTGCTTATTTGTGTGTCAGTGTTTCATCTGTGATTTATACTGGTTAATTTACCTGTTTCTGAATCCTATGCCTGAGGTCTGTTCCCTTAATTTTTCTTTGGAGCAAGTCACGTGCATTGTCATTGCTTAGGACTGTCATTAAGGCTTCTGAAGAGATGAAAAGTTTATGAATAACATGCTTGAATTATCAGTTCTTTTCTCGCACCATCACAAACATCAGTGGAAAGGCAGGGTGGGCAACACGTCTACAAGCATTGACTTCTCGATCCCAGAATATATCTCAGATTTACCAAATTCCAGGATTTCTCAGTTATAAATTTCCTTATTTGGAATACGGCTGTCAAAAAATACTCTCTTATTAGTGCTATGTGGCCAAAATTTAAATAGCAAAGAAGAAAAATAGTTCCTGGTCACTATTAATTGAAGATCTTCTCTGCCCAGTTTTCTCAGCACAATGACAATTAAAAAAAAATCCTTTTACATACATTTACCATAATACATCATTCTAATTTTTAATTTTAATCCTGTTTGATATTGTGGCAGCATTCTGAATTAAACTATTGCTTTTAAAATATCCAAACAAAATATTTCCTCCAAATTCTGTTCTTCTTTTCCTTCCCTTTGCAAAACTATTTCCTAAATACTATCCAATTTAAAGAGTAGTTTCTGGTCCTTCCGTACACCTGCATAGTTTTCAGTCAATTTTATATACAAGCTTTGCCTGATTACTTTAGACCTTTCTGGTATCTCTCAGATAATGAGTTGCACAGGTATTTCTATAAATAAATACCACAAAAGGCAGTCTACAGCTCTCCTTGTGTTGTATATTTAAGTGTTGCCGCTCAGTATTTCATCTCCATGGTGATATATTCTCCCCCGCCTGAAAACTTTGTTTTGGTCCCCTCACTTCTATTTTTTTTTGGTCCATCTCTGTAGTTAGCAATACAAAAGGCATTAAAAAAAGTTGCTTCCAGTCTCTTATAGCTAGCAAGTCTACCAACCACAATCAATAACTGAATTTCTAGGGTAATCTAAATGAAAGCGATATACATGATTCTCCTTCATTATACAAAAGAGGAGCAGAAAGCTAGAAACATGATCTGGGTCTTGTAGATATTTGATGAGAAATAATAAAGCTTTGCAGGAAGTTAGCCACCAGGAGTCTAAAATTGATTCTCTTCATTACAGCTGCCCGAGATTTGCATTTTTTATGTCAAGAGAATTTTATAATGAGAGGTCTTTTTCCTCCCTGACTAGTTTATTTACTGAGACGAGGAGAAAAAGGATTTTTGCTTAGACAAATGCCAAAGAAACCTTCAAGCATCACTTCATATAGGCAAAGCTACTGTATGGCTGGATGCAGTAAGGCACAGGTGCAAGAGAGCTACTTCAAGTCATTAATCCCAATACGATTACATTTCCTGGCCTTTTGGCACCAAAAGGGTCGTTTGAGGGAGGTCAATGTTTTAATTCTCAAAGTAGAGGGAGAAACTTGCCCTAAAATAACAGTGTGGGCCCCTGGTGCTGCGGTGGGCTCTTGGAAAAAAGCTCCTCCTCGTGTTTCTGTAGTCTCCTTCTACTCCTGTTTTGATACTCCTTTTTTAATCCTGTTTGGGATTATTTTCTACAGTAAAGCACTTTGAGCATAAGCTTAATGTAAAGCACACCTAGTCTCATGGAAGTGAAATGGGATTTAAGGTGGTTTGATAGTCTCCCATGGCTTAGAGTGACCTGGAAACGTGGAGGGCCTTGGGCAGCACTTGGGTCTCCATCCACTGCCACATTACACCCACTGTCCTGACTATCCCCCCTTTCCTCTCTGCACCAGAGCAGCAGAGAAGGATGCAGGGAAGAGAAGCTGAGGCCAAGAAATGAGAGCTATTTGATGCTATCAGTGGTAGTGTGTATATGCTAACCACAGGCACGGCTGTAGCAAAGAGAGCAGCTATTGGCCTTTTATACCGGAGAAGCTGTGAGTGTTAGACACAAGTAAAATTCCTGACTAACGTGCTGCCCGTCTACTTGGTTGCAATCTGTTCCTCAGCAAACATGGACTTGTGTTGGGTGATAGATGATGGCGTGTTAAGAATGGCTACCAGTCTTCTGGATGATATGGGCGAGCCTTAATTATTCTTAGCTGAACATAAGGCTGGAAAATATTTGGCAGGAAAATGCCTTTGCATTTTAATTAATCAGCATCTTTTTCCTGGAAACAAAATGAACCCTCTGCGCTCAGTTGGCTTTGACAGTCGTGAGGAGAGCTCACGTTTTACCTTCTAGTTCCAAAATACAGCCCTGAACCTGGGCAAAGAGTGTTATATGGGGGTTATGCTCATTTGGTATTTGTGCTGCATCTTCATTTTGGTTCCCTACATGATGCTGTCAGCCAGCAGAGGTGTCCCTTTACTATGATAAAGGGTATGGATGTGGGTGTTTTTCTTGCGGGAGTTAAACCCAGATTTATACATCTGGGAAACTGGTTTTCCTATGCAGTTGATGCACTGTGTGAATTTTCAAACTGCATGCCGTGCTGGAGAGATTCCTCTTGCCTGTCCCCTTTCAAACTATCTCCCCAGAAGGAGAAGTGCCAGCATAATTTTAATATGCATAAACTGTGGAGGCTATAATGATAATTAACAGCAGGGTGCCCAGTTTTGCAGTACTGTATTTTTCACTACTTATAGGCTTTTTTTTTTTAAAACATTTCTGCTTTTTGTCAGACTGGGAAAAATTTCTCCCAGACAAGCCTGAAGTTTTCTTGCAGGGAAGGGAGAAGATACGCGATTTGGAGAAGTTGGAGCCTAGTCCTGCCCTCTTGAAATCAGTCCCAAGGCTGCCATTGATTTTTACCACAATGCAGTTTCAACCTTTGGGCTGTAGCTCATCCAAAAATACTCCTGGCTTCAGTATGACAAAATAACTAAGATAGAAATAGGTTACTCTGCTTTCACTGCCATGCTGCTGCCTTTTAGATTTAACACAGATTTCATTCCTGCACCAATTTTCAGACGTGTGGAATATTAACATCATTAATCCATTTTTACCATCTTGAAGAATTTAAATCAGCTGGGAACTTTATTCTTCCAATTCAAAATATAATTGAAATCCATAAGGAATTACAGTTGTTGTTAATGACTCCCCTATAATTAATTTCTTTATGAAATAGAATGAATGCCTAGTGTCTCGGGTACTAAACGGTCTATATTCTTACAATGCTATTTCAATTTTAATTTAATTAAACTGTAGGATATCTAGTTGAGAAACATTGTTTTAAAAGAAAGAACTTACTTAATATGAAAGGCAGAGTGGTATTATTCTTGCAGTGATAAAACCTAAATGAGATGGAAGTGGAAATCTAAATCAAGTGGAAGACTAGTGCAGAATCTCTAATCTCCGATTAAAATGTAAGACACTTTGCAGTCAATAATTTAATCTCATTTTTTTTCAGGTCGGTCTTATTTCAAAAGTGGCTTTTCTTTCATTATTTTGTGTTCTGTGAAGCGAGTCATGGCACTTGGGGTGGCTTGCACCTGATTTTAGTTTATCCCATTTCTGTACAGCTGTAAGACTATGACATGAATACTCAAGTGGTCATAAAGTCTCTTAAACTCAATAGATGGCACCAGTTTACACAGTTATTGCCTGTTGTCTTTGCCAAGTTGATTACTGTCTTGCGAAAGGTTGTGAGAAAAGATCTGAACTTTTGTATGATCTGTACTTTAATGGGCTACTGTGTTGGATTGTTTTGGGTTATTTTAACAATTGCAGTGTCTTAGGAACATATCGTCTTTATAAACATATATGCACAGGGTACTACTTGCGTTTTTGATGAATATCATCAAGTCATTTGATTTGGAAGATTTTCTGGGAGATTTTGTCCAACATCTTGCTCAAAGCTGGGACAGCGCTGAGTTTGGACTAGGTTGCTCAGGGCTTTGTGTCTGGTCAGATCATTAAAATCTCCAAGGACAGCGATTCTTCAGCTTCTCTGGGCTCTTGTTCTAATCACTAATTATACTCCGGGTGAGTTTATCCAGTATATCAATATATCCATTCCTGACTGTTGTATCTTATTCTCCCACCATGTTCCTCATGGAGAGCATGGCTGTATTCTCTGTAAGCCCTGCCTAAGTACTTGTTGGCTTCTGTAGGTCCCCATAATCCTTCTCCTTTCCAGGTTAAACTAACTCAGCCTCTCCTCACAGCTTGTGTGCTCCACCCCCTGACCATCTTTGTGGTCTTGGCTGGACTCACTCAAGCTGATCAGCATCTTTCTTGTACTAATGAGCTCCAAAATTGGAGGCAGTGTTGCAGCTATGGCCTAACCAGTATTGAATAAAGGGGATTAATTACTTCCTTTGATCTACTGGCTTATGCCCTCATTGCTACAGCCCTGGATACTGATAGCCTTCACCCCTGCTTGGCCTCACTGTCCACCCAGGTACTTGTGCAGCAGTTTTACAGGTGTGGTCGAGACAAAAGTCTGCAGAGCACCGTTTTTCACTAAGAAAGGCAAACACTGCATTAATATCTTAAAACTTTGACTCGTGTCTTCTCTCTTGCCAAAAGAGTGAACCACCACCTGCTATTAATTAAAAACAGCCTGCTCTAGCTAATGGCTAAGGCCAAACTTGGGCATATGTGTCTTCTGTTTAAGCAGAAGTTTTAGGCATTCATGCGGCTCTTCTGGCTTCCTGTTTCTTTTAAAGGCCAAATTCAACCCTTTCTCTTGACTCCCACAGGCTTTGGGCTGTGCCTAAAACATTTCCTTTCAGTCAAAAGTTATCCAGCTACTGCTTTCTAGACTGCCCGCACATGCACTGAAAGAGCTGTTTGGAAACATTAGAGGGTGAATTAGAATGAATTAGAGGAGCCAGGTTTTATAAAGGCTGGCGGAAATGCAAAGTTAAATGCCAGTGACAGGGAGGAACTGCCAGTTCCCTCAAGCTGAAATCTTGTTTACAACTTTTGTGTGCGTGCTTTTTCCCCTCTTCGCAGAACCTGCTGCCTCTGTGCCCTTCCTTGACAGCTCCTTGCTATCTTTGTCTCGAAAATCACTTCTCTTCACTTGTGAACTATATTTATTTTCAGGTCACTTCCTCAGTTAATAGTAAGTTTTCTGCTGCTGATATTGCTGGGATCCTTCCTCCTGTCCTTTCTCATTCCCAACCTGCAGTGCCTTTCTTGCCAAGCCAGACCTCGAACACCAGGCACTACCTCTCTATCCCATCAGGCACAGTTTCATTCTCAGCTCTGTGCTCCCTCGCCCCTTCCATCACATGTTCTCTTCCTCATTTTGGGTCATTGTTCTGGCTGGGGTTTGTTGCATCTTAGAGCGGGGGCTTTAATCCTCAGGCTGAGCGCTCTGCCGTCCTGTCCCCAGCTGTGGCTGTGTGAGGAATTGCCCAATTCTATTCAGTGGGAGTGGTTGCAGGGAAATCCCAAGCAGATCCCATGGAGCAGTATTTCCATGGCTGACTGAGAACGATTCCTGCCTCTGATTTGCAGGTGCTCAGGTTCAAGCAAAGTCTATGTTAGGGCAGTGAGGGAAGAAAGGAAGAATCCTGCTGTTCCGTGCAAGGTATAGCTGCTGGAACTCCCAAACCTGGCTGACTCACAGCATAAAGACAGTAGTAATCATTTCCATCTAGTTCTGCTGGGTCCAGATGTACAAGGCTCTGGTCTATATGTACAATTTTCAAGTGAAATATTTGAAAATATTTTTTTGTCAAAATAATGCCCTTTCGCTGAGCCCTATTCTTTGTTTCCTTTTAGAAGTTGGTGTTTTATTTTGCTGTGCTTGATATCTGGTTGTATGGTGATTGTTCTTTCTCTCTGATCTCCATGGTGTTGAATGCTTTAATGCTTGATATTCTCAATGTTTGGAAACGTATTCCATCGACTCTCTTGTCAAGTGTGATATGACAGCCACCCAATGCCTTTTTTCCTAGCCTTAGTTCTCTAAGAGGCCTTTTTGGTTTACTGAGACAACACAGAATTATCGCTATTGTTTTCAGTTCCTAAGAAAACTTTTAATGGATCATTTGCATGGCAGCTCTGCACAAGGGCTAAAACTGGTGCATCCTAATGCAACCTATTTCCCCTTCCTTCCTAAAGCAGTATCTAAAGGGGCAAACCCGAAGAATGTCATTTAGACCCTTGGCTGTTTAAATAACGTTCTGCTAGGGTTAGGAGGACCAGCTGTTTTCTAGCAATTACATTTTCTTAATAGAATTTGAAGTTTAGCAAGTTTACTTCACAAAACCAGACCCCACTTCTTCTCACAAAGGCAGCCCAGGACTGCTACTTGGAGTAGTATGGCTTTTAATTGATTAATCTTCTGACAGTGCTGCAATGAGAACCTTTTAAACAGTGTCTTTTGACTTTCAAAGTACTTCAAAGCACTTTCTAAAAAAACTAAGAGTCGATACTGCTTGGCATTGTGGCTGTGGGCAAACCCAGCAGCTCTTACTGTCAGCAACTCTTCAAATGCCACAACAAAAGGCAGACCTTGGGGGTTTTTGAGGTGATGTCCTCTGACTGTAGCACACTCTCCTTGTTTTAGTCTTTTCAGAGCTTGCAACAAAATTTTGCTGTAGCCATTCTGTGCGTGGAGCTTCCTTACTCTGAAAGCACTATTAAGTGCTGCGGTGCCTCTCTGAGCAGGGCAGTTGTTCAGGATTGCCCCTAATGCCTTCTTTGGAGAGTTTTACAGAGGGCGATGCTGTTATTACCCTGTTCCTTCTAAGTGTGACCTTCAGTAGAGTAAAGCTTAATTTCAGTCTGACTGATGGCTTGTGAGGCACATCACATAGGTCATAGGATTGACTTCATTGCTGTGAGCAATGCAGCCTGCTTTGGTTCGCAGGAGGCAACAGCACAGAGCTGTGCTCCTTGGTCTTCCTGTGTATAGGGAATGTTCTGCTGCAGGATGCATGGCTTCATCTCCTCCAGTGCCTGGAGGCCCATTCTTTGTGTTCTGGGAATTGTTTGTTTCCCAGGGGAAAGAGTGTGTCAGTGCATCCTCTGCTGTGTCCTGCCTGGGTGCTTTCAGCTTTCCTGGATGTCACCTTTTCTCCATTCATCTTAAATGCTCTGAAGCTACGGAGGACACCAGTGCATAGGACTTGACCAAGTGTAATTTGCACCATGTTCTGTATAGTTTGTAAAATGTGCCTCTGATACTGGAAACCTCACGTAAGCTGAAGTGATGATGAGTACCTGGCATGCAGCAGTCTGAATCTGGGAGGAAGGAGTCCTGGGGAAGTGCCAGCACAGAGATGCATACTGCTATGGAAACCTCCTCTCCCAGTGACCCACATCCCCTGCTGGTTTGCAGAGATGCAGTGGGGTAGGGAGATCTGTGGGTGCAGAATGAACATCTTGTCCCTTGAGGAGTGTTTATGGGTTTGTCTTGGAGTACAGGGAGGCATCTGACCCTGCCTAAGCCTTTTTCTGTGTTTGGGCAGCTGCTGGTTAGGGCTCCTTCCAAAGGCTTTCTGGTGGTGGAGTGGCTGTTGGACATGGGAGCTGGAACCCTGTCTCTTCTGTCACATCAGTGTGTAGCCTCTGGGCAGGCTGATTAATCTCAGCTTGATCTCCTCTGAACTTATTTCCCTACTGTGTAATTTTTACAGCCATGTGAGGATTGAAGATTAATTAGTTAATGTCTGTAAAGCACTTTGAATGTGTTATTTAAGGGTGAAGTATTATCGTAATCCTCTAGGGAAGTGTCACCATGTTTAATGTGTCTACTGGCATCTGTCCTTCCTCGAAACTCATAACATATAAATCCTGTCTTTGATTTCCGTATCTTCATTACTCATTTTGCCCTAGTTTGGAACCCACTTTTCATTTGATTTAAATTAGAAACGTGTGCTATATGGTAATAGTATGTAAAGTTTGTTTCAACTTTTGGGTATGTTACTAGTTGCAGCAGTGTTTCTGAGAACTACTGGTGTAACCACTCCAGTTTATGGAATTGAAGGACTGCTCTAATTCCTGTGTGTCATTTTTGCTGCATATACTTTTCTAAAATAACTGTATCTTCTGCATTTAGCTTTCTTTCTGATACATCTGCGCAATACTTACAAAGGGGAACTGTAATGACTCTCGGCGGTGAAGAGGATGCTCAGAAGGGTACTTATATTTGTTCCCCATATTGGCTAAGGAAACATTCAGAAACACAAATGCACATGTGCAATATTTCTTTGGAGAGCGTGCCATTACGATGTGAGATGAAAAGCTGGCATTCTTGCCCTCGCCTCTAAGATAAACTTCTGATGTATTTTGACTTCAAGTTTTCTGTGTTATTCTACGCAGAGTGTATCCTCTGACTTTTGCAGTGCTGCCTATCCTGTAATTTCTTGCTCCTTCCGATCTCTAATGCTGTCATCAGCTGTTGTCAGTGGGAAGCTGGCAAACATGTGAACTAATCATCTTTCCTTCTGCCTGAAGTTTTCTCTCCAGGGATCGTTAGAAGGCAATTTCTTTTCTCTAGATGAAGGTGGCAGAAATCATATAGCCTTCATTTTGCTGATTCCATGCAAGGCCATTTTTTAAAGCTCTCCCACTTCTTGTTAATAATCTGTCCTACTCTTCAAATATGTATTCTGTGCACATCCACTCCAATGATTTATTATACTACTTGCTTTCAGAAGAAACCCTGTAGTTGCTGTTAAGTATGTGGCCCTTTAGACAGTGCAGGAATCCTTAAGCAATGCCTGGGCAAATTAGTCTGTAGCCCAAGGAGACCCTTGCTGGGGGCCAGTATGGAAGGACAGGAGGGGACAAAGCCAGACATGCTTTCCCTCCTGGATGTGTATGGGAAGGGTGAGATTCGCCTGGTGGTACAACCAGTAGCACCTGAGTTTTAGTTAGGGTTGCTGGAAGGCACGGGAGCTGTGCCTGGACGCAGTGGTGTTTTCCCATCTGCTCTTTGCAGGCTGTTGTGGAAGGCTCCCAAGGGAAGAATTGCAATTTCTCCATTTGCTCTTGCTCTTTTGGCCTTGGCACCAACACAGGGGACTGTATTTGGCGTGAAAACTGCTTTTCTACACTGCTGCTTGTTACGTAAATGGTGGTTTAGGTCTCGAATGGATTAAATATGGCTCCACTTCAGCCTCTGTATGTTGTGTTTATCGATACCTATTTGTTGATCCATATGGGAATTGCTTTCCAGTTTTAGCATCTACATTAAAATCCACGCTATATATAAATACGTAGCCTTTATAAGGACCTGAAACTTCTTCCCACGAGCTTTGCTGACATATTTACAGAAGCAGGGGGATACAGCAACACAAAGGTCCAACATTCATTGTCTTGAAGACATAAAGTGCACTTATTTCTCACACAGGCCATTTTTTTTTGATCTACCGATATACTTTTGAATGCTTTGGTGAGGTCCAGAAGGGCCTAGGAATCTGGATAACTGCCTCACGATTAGAAGTAGCTGGGATGCAGGTGCCAGGCATTATGGAAGCGTCAATAGAGAACTATTGCCTGCATTGCTTACGCTGAAGTTAATATGCACAGAAACATTAGTGCTTAATTTCACCTCGTTACATTGAGTGTAAAACTTGTGTTGAGGGAGAGGCTTTCCAGTGTTGCTCCTGAGAGATCTGTGCCAGTCCTTCTCTCCTGCTCCCTCCTTGGGAAGGCTGCTCACACGCTGGTGATGGGCTGTGTGGGTACGTGGGTGCTGAATCACGCTGGGCTCTGAACTCACCATTAATTTTTGTGTAGCAGTGGTGCCTGGGAGCATTCCCGAGGGCAGGACGCTGTGCAGCTAAAGCAGTCAGTGAACACCCGTGCAGTTTAGTTTCAGAGGGCAAACAAATACAAGACCCTGCTTAGGCTGTCTGGGAAAAGCGAGCGATGGCATCATCCAGCAGTGCCTCAGCACCAGCCTGACCTCTGCCTGTGCATTATCCGTCACAGACTGTGCCGACACTGAGAAGGGATGACTTTCAATATTGCCGTTCCTCCAGGGCTGTGTCAGGACTGGCGAAGACAGCTCTCTCATAGTTATACCTCCCCAGTATAGATATTACTGCAAACAGCGGCTTGTACTTGGTCAGCCTTCTGGAAACCATTATCTGTGTTCTCATTTGTAAAAGGCATGGGCTATAACTTCGTGTAACTCCTAAACTTGGTAGTTTTTTTGGTTGGTTTTTTTTTTTTTTTTTTCCCCATGATTATATAAGCTACAAATATCCAGAGATGAAAATGAGTGTTTTGGTGTAATCAGTTTCCATAAGTATTACATTGGTGTAATTACCTGCTACTTTAAATTGTTTTCTTGCTTGGCTTGTGCCTGATAAAAATACAAAATTTAATTCATTTCCGGAGTGTCAGTTTGAAATAAGCGTGTGGATGTGTTTGTAAATCCTATTAAAAGAAAGAGGGAGAAAAATTCAAGTCACGCAGGAAAAAAACATCCAGTTGTTTTTGGCAACATGAGATGAAATCAAAAAATGCTCTTCCAAATTTCTGAAAAGCTCAGCAGTTTACCTGATTAAAAAGGTATTTTGAATTGTAAGTTGTTAGAACATACAGCAAAGAGAACAAAATGGATTTAAACACCTTTCCTTCTTTTTTTTTTTTCCCCCTCCTCTTTTTCATTTTAAAGATTTGTGCTTGCGAGCTGATACATAATACTGTGGCAGGGCTGAAAAATCTCTTAAACCGCTATAAGAATTGCTGGAATTCTTTTATATTTAGAGATTTATTACTTTTTTCTTCTTCTTTTTTTTTTTTATACTTTGTTTTTGCTTTTTTTCCCATCAGCTAATTTCTGTTCCTTTTCCAATAAATGATAGAGCATGCCATAAAGCCAAGGTTTTTCTTTATCGTTTTAATGACATAAACTACATCAGCGAGAGATAAGAAATCCTGGTGTTTCACTTCTGTGTGGAGGACAAAACTGAACTACAACTCGTATATGAGTTCTTCATTCTTTGTGCAATTTTTTGAGTTTTTTTCCCCTTTAATCAGGCCGTTTTTTTTGTTCTTGCATCCACACCAAAAAACCAGCTGATGTCAGCAGGCTCAGATCACCATGGAGATCTTCCTAAAGTAAAGTGTGATATTAGTTGCTATTGGCCAGTAATGAAGCATTATGGATCAACAAAAGTCAGCTCCCCAAAATCCCAAATCCTTTTGGGTATTTCATACCTCATGGAAAGAAGCTGCCGGTTCATGGCTTGATCCTTGGTGAAACCCAACCCTGCAGCTCCTTCTGGAATTGTATGGGTCAGTTTTCCCAGGACACCCATATTTGCACTCTGGGAATAAGTAAACTGGTGCTGAGGATGAAGCAATGTATCCTGCATGGATACGTAGCTTATTAAACTTGCATGAAAACCAGAGATTCTCGCCTGCAAAGGTAGCAGAGAGGCTGGGTGCATTAACCTTGAATTTTACCAAGGTGATCTTGGCGCTATGAGCAAATTCTACCGTGTGATGAGAAAAGAACTGACCCCCCAAAATGCATATATCTGGGTCTGAATGCAGGCTACTGCCGTAAGTGGTTATTTGCTTACATTGAGCATTACATTTGTATTTCAAGGCTCTCAAAGAACGCGGTACCCAGTGGGTGGCAGTGTACTAGCTTTGGATGAGGCATGCTCGCTCTTTATTTTTTTAATTCTGCAGCTAGTTTCCATGGTGATGACTGCAGCTTTGATGGCTGTGCAAAACTGGAGAGGGAAAGGGAAATAAGAGGGCGATATTGCGTTAAACTAGTTCAGTAACCTATGGAAGTCACAGTGGTCACAGCAAACAGCAAGTGCTGCCAATGAGAAAGTAACAGGCACAGAAATCGTGGATGCCCGAAGAGCAGCTTAATCAAGCTGTTTTGATGGAGTGGTCTAAGGCAGCAGTAAAATTGAAGGATTCAGGGAGAAAAAGCAAGGCAAATCTGTCATGTATCTATATGAGCTGAGCTAGATTCACTGCTGGAGATTTTAGAAGATTTTTTGCATTATATAGTTAAAGTTATGATAAAAATAATAACAATATACAGTCAAATTGAACATGGATTCTCCTGACAGTAGTTTAAAATGATACATCTAAATTATATTGTGGATTTAAATGCCAGGTCAGAGAAGCATTGGTTTTTATGAACTCATTCAAATTTTGAGTTGAAAGAACTTTATTTTCTGTTGAAAGAAATAGCTGTCAGGCTTGAAATTTGAGTTTGTTAAAACTATATCTAAAATTCTCTTTTGCAGCCATTGCGACTCCTCTGCAGCACTACCTTCCAAATTACACAGCAGACGCCTTGAAATTCATGCACTGCAGTAATTGTCAATACTGTTGACTTTGCACCATAATCGTTTGTGATGGCTATGAGATGTGGCTGAATTTAATACCTGCAATCTACAGCTTATCAGTGTAGATTGATTTAGGTCTATTTTGTGTAAAAGCTGCTGATCAAGGAGTGCTACAAGTCTTGTTTGTCAGAGCAGCCTCTTCCTCCTGGCTTCAATTTGATCAGCTTGTCCCACTTAGCTTGAGCAGGGTTTGTCAGATGGAGAGGGGTCTGCCGGCTCTTGTGAGGGGGCAGAAGCTGAAGTCATAACACACGCTGCACCATCTGGAGCTTTGAAACCATGCTATTTTCTTGAAATTTAACTGTGCATCCATGTTTTGACTTGTTTTTTTAAGAAGAAAATAAAGAGAATGGTGTTCAGAGGGACACTTTACCTGTGTGGCTTGTGGGAGTGTGTGTATGGATCATGGTGGCCTTTCTCCAAGCTTCCTTAGACTTCCAGTAAGACTGCATCCCCAATCCTTCATTGGTGATGTCCTAAGTTTTCACAGTTTTTCTGTCTCCCTCCATCTCTCATCACCTTTGACCCAGACGCCAGCAGAAGTCTCCCTACGTGCCGTTTGATCCTGCCTCGCTGAGGATCTTGCCGTCCCCTGGAGCAATTTTTCACTGGTGTTGCTAAGCTCACTGTCAGACTCCTGCCTTCCACAACAGACCTGCAACGTGTCGGCGTTCCCTCCAAATCATGTTCAACATGCAACCTCAGGTGGTACAGTAGGAAGGCTTGAGCATACTCGCTTCCGTGGTGGCTGGATTTAAAGCATCATGTCTGATGTTGAGGATTCGGTTTTGAGGTATAGCTACATGTAGGAGTTGCAAAACCTTTGTTGGATAGAGAGATGGTTTCCTCTGATTGCTAGAGGGGCAAGATGGATGGAGAACCTTGTTCACAGAAATTGCTGTGTGTATTAGTGTTTCACGGTGTTCAGTGTCGTTTTCTAAAAGGATCAAACAGGAGGAAAATCAGCCTTCCTGCAGCTGCGGCAGCAGGAGTACGCACAGGCGGTATGCTGGAGTCTCAGTAAATGGCAGATTTGAGCAAGACGTGAAAAGAAAGTAACCAAAGAGACTGCCTGATCTTTTGTTTCTTTTCTGTGGTTGCTCTCTCTCTGGATGTACCTTTCTCTCTCATTCTCAATGCACACAACTTCTTTAATGAAAAATGATCAGCCACCTTAGTCACACACTTCCCAGTCCTCAGAGGACCACTTCTGGTCAGGAGATGTTTGGGCAAAGCTGACTGTGACTCTTAAACAGGCGATCTTTAGATCGAATCATGGCTAGACAAGATTGAATAAATTTTCCATCTGTGTTTAATACAGGATATCTGAGGGTATTTTTACTCTGTAGGGTTAAGTTACGCTTCAGGTAGGTGACTTGGTCAAATTGACTTCATGGGCATGAAACCTTCATTGTTATTGTGGAAAATCAGCTCACTCAGAAGTGGCTTTCTGGACTTACACAGGTTCTTGCAAGCTGTTTGAGAGATGCTAAATATATCCCAGCCAAGGAAAACTGACAGGGATTGTAGCTGCCAAATTTCTAATAGCAACTTCATAATTTCATTGCTTTTTCAGCAACAAAGAGAGGAGAGAAGCTGTTAATTTGGCAAAACCTGTTTTTCTGTGCTTCTCAGGGTGTGGTAACAATCCTTACTAAAATAACTGAAGATGTCAGCAAAGATATAAACTGCTTTCAACAAAAATAAAAGCTACGTAACCCTACCAGTATCTAAAATAGGTGTATGACATACCTTGTTGAAATATATCGCCTTTCTCCAAATGAATTGGACAGACTGAGACTCGAGACTTGAGGATTAGCAGAGGGCTTAATTAAAGCATCATCAATGTTGTCCCTGCAGAATTAAAATCCTGACACTCTGTTACTTTGCTATATTTCAGCCTTAATTTTAAATGACTGACTTTTACTTTAAAAAGGGATCATCACTTAGAAAATTAAGCAGAGCTTTCTTTTCAGAATTGTGGCCTCACGCATGTTTGCAGATGAAAATAATTCTCGCTATTTTATTAGTGCAATGCTCCATTTTCAGGCAACTGAAGTGCATTTAGAGTTTTGGAAAGTCAATGATACTTTCTCTCTTGTCTTTCAAAATGCAATATTAATAGTTGAACTAAGTCTTTCAGATTTGCAGCATCCAGCCTCCCTAGAGGTCCATGTTTTCCAGAAGGCTGAAGACTTCTGGTTTGTCTCTAGCCTGCCAAATAAGCTCAAGAAATTTGTACCAATCTCAAACGCTAAGCTTCAATGAGAAGTAGTCTTTTTCACTCTGGGCAAGTGACACTTAAGTCAACAAAAAATTAAAATTAAAAATATCAAAAGAGTCCAAGTTCAGGCATTTGGTAGTGAAAAAAGAGAGCTCGGGTGTCCAGGGTTATGATCAGGCTTCCAAATCTGGACAAGAAATTATAACTTCTTGTCATATTGTGGTTATTTGGCCATTCTTGTTTGGTTTATATTTATGTAACAGAAGGTACAACAGCAATCGGTGTTTTGTGCAGCTTTTGGCACTCTCTGGGAGAGCTCGGCTGCCTGTAGCTAACCCAGGGCTTTGCGTGACATTTGCATGAGGTGTAAGAGGAGTGCTAAGAGATTTTTGTAGGATTTTTTGGTAAGTCAAATGTATGAAAAGGAGTATGGATTAAATGATAGAAAATATTTAATTTTCAAAAGGCTCCAGTGAATTGCGAATAAGCTTAAGTTGGCATATTTTAAAGTTTGAGAAGAACTTGTCTCGGTCCTTGATTTTCCTTCTGAATTGAGACTGTGATGCATGTTTTTATAGCAGGTGGTGAGAGCCTGCCTTTTCTAGCAGCTTTAAAATCAATTTTGTTATTTAAGCAACTCGGCTTCCCTGAAATTGTAGGAATCCAATCCTGACGCTGCCCTTGACCTTCTTGTGTTCTTCATTTGATACATTAGTTTGTGGCCAGCCTGTGCCTCTAAATCCATGACATTCATCAGATTTTTGCTGTGGTGGGTGACAGGGGAGGGAGGATATTTTTTGTAGGCTTTTGCAGGCAAAATGCCTTATTTCATGGTTACCTGCAATTTCAGGAGACTGGATTTGACATACATAATGGCCTTCAGCATGATGTTCCTCAAATGATTATGTGGAGATGTGACTATCTTTGCTTGCAGTCTAATGGTCTGGGATCACAAATGTTATTTTCTATCAGTTCTGTAATTGCCTGGGTATATTCTGTGTCTGCAGTCTGAAATCACATATTCAAAATAAATCAAACACGTTTGGAGTAGCTTCTATCTTTGTGACTTGTGGATAGAGCTATTTTATGAGCTGTGCCGACGTAGCGATTATAATAGAGAGACTCTAAGAAAATAATGACCGTGCCATATCCTAGGAGTGAATGGCTGAAACTTGAAAGTTGAGTTAAGAATGTCTTATAAGACTGCTCTCAGTTTGCCTTTCACTCAAACATGAGTAAATGAGGTATAGTGCCGCTCGTCAGTGGTTCAGAAGGAATGTAAATGATAGGAGTATGTGGTTCAGTATTTCAGGGACTGCTAGTTTAAGGGGTTTAACTGCCAATTTAACCTAATTCACATGGTCTCAGATTCAGGTCTTTGAATGTCACTTAAAGATTCTTCCATGTTTTGGATATAACACTTCCCAGTCACTTGCAATTTAAGCAGAACTCCTAGGCACAGAGTACTTAGCCAAAATGCCCTGTCTGTGACTTTTAGAAAATTCAAAAGGGCAAATCTTTTGTGTTAGCTCTAAATGCCAACATTGAATCTACTCGATTTTCTGCAATAAAAGCATGTGTGACTGTAAATGAAATGCGCATCAGAGCGGGTTTCCCAATTTGCTGACCACATTAAAAACTGCAAGAAATTTCAAATAGCTCTTGGTCAGTAAGGATTTTCTCTCCTTGTTGTCTGCGTAAGAGTTTCCCCTCCAAGAAGTAATATGGCCACTTTGATGGCTGCACATTTAAATTATTTACTGAGCATTGGTCTTATTTTTTTTGTGTGACATCAGCCTGCAGCCACCCAAACAATGGATTGGAGACCAGCTATGTAAAGTAACATCTTAGCTGGCTATTTTAGTCCCACAAGCTTGCTAACTGCAAGTGAAAAAGCACAAACCGTGCCTATGTTCGTGTTCTGGCTACGCATGCAAGTGAAAGATTTCCTCATGGCTTTTACAATAATGTGCTTTAAACTGCTAAGTCAGAGCTCTTATTTTCCCCTTGAGCTGGCAGCACAGGCCAGCTTCCTTTAATCCAAACATTAAACATGCATTTTAAAGTGTGTTCTTTTTGGAAGGATGTTTAGCAACTTCCCTTTTGAATGTAGACAGAGAGGTCTCTTTCCAGAATTGATGGCCTGTACTCGAGTGAACCGCTCTGTCTCTGGGCTTTGTGAAAGACCGAGTCTGTGAGTTCAGGGATCACCTTTCTAAATGGGGCCTCATAAAAGGCAAGGTGAAAGGAAGGGCAGCTTGAAGGGGAAAAAAACCAGATGGAACTCAAGAGTTTGATTTGGCAAGAAGCAGGGCGAATTCACAGTGCTCTAAAAACTTTTATTGGTCTCTCCCCTGTTTTAATTATGCCTTATTACTTTCATCATGTATTAATATATAAAGCATACGGATGTGGCACTCTACAAGTGTGACTTAGTTTCTCCAGCCTTAATTTCTTTCATGCATCCAGCCAGACTTACCAGAAGAGTGATGTCCTTGTGGCCTTCCTCACCTTGGCTTATGGTGGTACCCAGCGTGGACGGCTCCATACTCGCCATGCAGAATGCAGGATTAACAGAGCAAACTACAACTTCTCTTTCCTGCATACTTACAGTTGATGCAATTATCCAGCCAACACTTGTGTCTCTCCCTGATGTCTTATGTTGCGTGCAGAAGGGATGCCCTTCTCATGGGCTGGGGGTGGCAGTGGGTAGAGCATGTACCAGTGGTCATGGTGGCCTTTGTGGTACATTGCGAGGACCAACACGATGTTTTTGTGTCTCGTCTAGGTGAGAAAGCCAAGTCGTGCTGCAAGGACTTACCTTGGCCATTCTTTATTGTCCTTCGAAGGCTGCCGCACTTGCTGTGTGGTGGCGGTCATCCATTTTTGCTTGTGACCCATGTCGCAGGATTTGCTGCTGTATCTCATTACTGTTTCCTGTGTGAACATTTCTAAGTGAGGCAGTTTATTTCATTTTACATATCTCAAAAAAAAAAAAAAAACTTGGTTTCTAGAGTATTTCAGTAGACTGTCTAATTTGTTAGCATTCTTTGAAGGCCTTTCTTATTGGGGTCAGTGATTGCTAGAAACAAGTTTTAGATTGTCTTAGGAATAATCACTTTGGATATTTCATGTAAAGACTTCCTACATTTGCAGTTAAAAAAAAAAAATCTCTTTATGTAGGCAAGGCAAATGCTAAGACATTTTGCTTGCAGTCTGCTGATGGCTTTTGCAAACGTTGAAAGCCTTGCTGTTTCCACTTGATTGATCAAGTGAGTTGCAATGAAGTTTAATTTCGCTATGTCATTTAGAATAGTTCCGTAGAGTCAGAATACTTATTATGATGCAGCACCATTGCGCATATTTTTGTGCTTTTGGATATGTGCATAATTTCAGAGACTCGTCTTTAGTGCTGAGAAGCTGGTACTTAACTGTAGACGGTACTTGGGAAGGCTGTATCTACCATATACATGGCATGCTCCATTTATTTCCTTTCTACCCAGTCATTTTTCAAGGGATAAATACCTTCATCCAGTATGTGAAATGAGAATATCCCTTCCAACCTTTCAAATCCATTAAAATAAGGAAAATTTTAATTTGTATCCCGATATTTGAAGATGTAATTGGACACAAAAAGTGTATGGGAGAAGATTTTTTTATGTGTATAGTTAACTGTGTAATTAATAAGCCAGGGATATATATTTAGAATCACTTTTGATTCCAGAAGGGAGACATTTGGGTTCAAATTAAATCTTTTTTTCTAAGTCTCACTTATTTCTTGAGCCAATTTTAAGTGTCTGAATTTAAAATTCAGTGTTATCCTTCCATTGCAGTTATGTCAGACTGGCTTTTTTCAATATACAGATGAATGAGGAAACCACTAAAATAAAAGTAGTGTTACTACTAGATAGACAAAATTCAGGGTCTTGCAACTTATCACAACCGTGAGAGCAAATTACTGATTGAGTCAGATGGATTTTATAATAATTGGGTTTATTTGCAAGTGTGTTCCAAGTTTTATTTTCTGGATGTGTTTTTACCTCTGTCAGTCACAGGAGCTCATTAAAATTATTCTGGATAACTAAAGATAGGGGTTAGAGAAAAGAAATACTGGAGTATCCCATCCTTAGCAATCAGGTTAATTTTAGAACTTCTTAATTTGTTCTATGATTTCCAAAACATTCTGTCTTGGTTTAGGGGGGAGGGTACTGTAGCAATACTGTGTTCGTGCCAACCTGCAAATTGATGAGAGCCACCCAAAGGGAGAGAACTGGGGACTATATCCCAGCAGGTATGTTGCACTGCTCCTTCCACCCCTCCCGGCTGTTGAACCACACTGTAGTTTAGATGAGGTATCGGCCATTTGTTGACGTTAGCAAATCTGAGGAACCTGGTCTGAGTCTGAACAGGAAGCAACAAAGAGTGAATACCCTTGCACTGAGTTTTGAGGCTTAGCTACATGTTTTCCTTGAAGTCAGATACCAGAAACTAGCCCTAAAGATGCCTTCATTTAGCTTTATGTTGAGCTAAATGGATTGATCTAGCCATTCTAGCAGAATAAGTTTCTCTCTCCCATGTGTATTGTGAATACCAGGGGCTTTATTAGCTACTCCTTTTCCCCTCAATGAGCCAAATATTAATTCCTAGTAAGAAGGCAGTGTTGAACTCATCAGAGGAGCCCATGTAAAACGACTGAAGGGTGTCAGCAGTGATGTTTGCTTGTTGCTTCCCTCCTCCTTAATCTCTCTATCTCCAACGGGAGGGTCTAGCCAGCCAGGTTTATAATCAACACAGTTCTCCACACTTCCAGCTTCTCAGTCTCTTATTACTGTTGAGTGACCACCAAATTCTCCAAAGTTCCTCAGTCTAAGCACTTCAGTGAGAGCGTGTACAGGGCTGGAGCAAAGGCCACCAGAATGGTGCAATTCCATGCAGTCATTGCTGGGGTGCCTGGAGTGGGCCATGCTGAAGCACTGAGGATCTCTTCATACTCGTCTGGTTTGCTGCAGATCTGCTGTCAACAATTAAGCTTTCTATAGGGAGCCACAACCCTGCCTATATTGATTTTTCTAAGCAGTTGCTCTGTTTTACTGCCCTTGAAGGAACTATATGTCTTTTTAATTAAAACAAAAGTACATATCAAACGAGTGATGAGGGGGTATAGCGGGTAGAAAACCAACTGCATATTGACTTTTTGTTCTGGAGGTGGATTCGTAGAAACAGCTTATGAGGGTCTCCAGGACATGGAGGTGTTTTATCCTTACTGGTTATCTCATCTGGTGACCTCCTGGGAAACATACTGGCCTGGCTTGGAAATACAAGGGATCATTTACTTTAGACTCTGGAAAATTCAAGAAGTTAAATTCACACAACAGAGTTTTGGGTTTTTTTTTATTTGGAGATCTCAAGTCAGTCTGCATTGGTACTGTGGTTTCATCCCTGAAATTTCTGCAGTTTTGCTGTGCATTCAGCTGGATGCTCTTGGGCTGTGATCTTCAATCTCACCAGTGTGATGTGGGTACTCCCAGTGAGAGGATGATGTCTTTAAGGCACTGGGATGGAGAGCATGGTACTGGCATGAGGTACGTTCTTAGGAAAGCTTTCTTGAAGTCCTTAGCATACTAATACATTGAATTTTTGTTAGTTTTTATCCTTTTTTAAGAGATGTATGTGTACGTACTGGCAGATGTTTTAAAATGCTGCTAGATAACTGGAATCATAGAATAGTTTGGGTTGGAAGGGACCTTAAAGATCATCCAGTTCCAATCTCTGCCATGGGCAGGGACACCTCCCACTGGCTCGGGCTGCCCAAGGCCCATCCAACCTGGCCTTGAACACCTCCGGGGATGGGGCAGCCACAGCTTCCCTGGGCAACCTGGGCCAGGGCCTCACCACCCTCATGGTGAAGAAGTTCTTCCTAATGTCAAGTCTAAATCTGCCCCTCTCCAGTTTATAACCGTTGCCCTTCGTACTATTACTACAAGCCTTTGAAAACAGTCTCTCCCCAGCTTTCTTGTAGCCCCTTCAGGCACTGGAAGGTCGCTATAAGGTCTCCTTGGAGCCTTCTCTTCTCCAGGCTGAACCACCCCAACTCTTACAGCCTGTCCTTGTATGGGAGGTGCTCCAGCCCTCTGATCATCTTTGTAGCCCTCCTTGTAACACCATTAAAATGCCAGTTCATAAGTTGACTGTGAACTTGTGCAAGTATGTTAAGCTTCTATTTGCATAAAAGAAACACCAGCAACCTCCCACCACAAAAGTCCTCGGTGGCATTTGTTCAGAGATCTGGAGGCATGAAAGAGGTGAGGAAGAAGAAGGGTTTCTCTGTCCGTTCTGTATGTCTTGTGTATGGTTCATCATGGGCATCAGTGAAATAGTAGAACGAAAAGGAAAATAAACCCAACAAATAATCAGTAAATCTCTGCCTGCTCATGGAAGAGTAAGTATTTCACACAGGGATATTGAAGAATGTAGACACACTGTAACCTTCTCGGGGATCACTGAAGTGACCAGGGCAGAACTTAGAACAAAGGTTTGCTCTGCAGAGGTCCAGTTTTAGGTGCTGCTCACTGGATCACCATGCAAAAGAAAAGGGAAAAGAGGAATTGCGTTTTTAACATTGCCATAGTAAGCATTGATTAGAATTGCTCTTATAGTTTTATGGCAATAAATCTTACTTGACAGTTTTGTTGTATTGTGGTGGGAGATGGATGGGAAGGAGAATGCAAACAATTGATCACTTCATCTAATAAGCAAGAGCAGGAGACATGAATTTACAGGCAGAATATTGTGGCTATGTGGACCAACTTAGTTTCTTGGAAAATCTGAGAATTGTCATGTGGAAGAACATCTGTGGCCATTTGCTGCAGAAGAAACGAGGCAACTTCCAGGGCAGGGTATGAGGTTTACAACACTGCAGAGTGCTGGTTTGGGTGGTTGGTGTGGTGGGCTACAATAACCAAGCTGTTCTCTGGACTGGAGACAAATTGCAGAGACAAAGGAAACGTTAATTTTTGTGGTATAAACAGTGATTTGGAAAACCGTTCCTAAAGTGGATCAATAAAGTAATCTGTTTCAGGTAAATAGGTAGAGGTGAGCAAAATTGTCCAGGGAAGTACACGTCTTTCTCAATGCCCTTAACCTCTCTGGGGGGAGGCAGACTGAGCATGCTTTGTGCTTGCTGAGAGTGGGTAGTGTTTTCTCTTTGCTGCTCTTTGTTTGGAGACTGTTTCCTTTAAGGCTGATTTACCAGAGCAACAGTGCATTGATGCACGCATAAGCCTATTTTACAAGGGTAAAAGCCAGAAATCTCAGATCACACAGAAAAGGGGGAATGTTTTAAATTCCTCATGCTCCTGCCCCCCAAAATTTTGTAGGACAGGAAGTTTTGTACCAGTCTATTAATAAGAATTGCCTTTCTAATTCTGGTTCTGGAACTAATTACTGAATTGAGACAGCATTGTTTTCTGTGCCGCACACAGCCTCCTAGTTCTCCAGAAGCTTATGGTCCAGTGGTTACCAACACAGAGCTGAAGTGAATATTATCTTTTTTTTCCTTTGTAAACTATACTGCTTGGCTGTCCAAAGCCACATGCAAGCATTTTGTAAGAGGAAAGCCAAATTATGGATAAAACCAATCCCTTACCACTGGCAACACCAAATGACTGTGTTTTTGCTGATTGTTACTGCTTTTGTCTTTGTGTCCTGTGGCATTTAACACTGTCGTGTGCTTTTGCCTCATGAGTGCTGGCTCGTGGAGTGGCAGTATTTGTCATAAAATAATGAAGCACAGCCTTCATGGATGTTTTTTTGGCGAGACTCTTGGCGGCAGTCCGGTTGGGAGGTAGCCTTGCTAAAACTCAGCTTACGACAGAATATTCTCTTTGAAGCATAGCTGCTGTAGCATTTGGTATTCAGTGGCTCTGGGCACAGCACATCTAAAGGAGTTCATCCAATATTGATGGTCTTCCAGTAAAATCGAGGGGGGGGATTCTATTTCTTAAAGCTCTTATTTTTAACTTTTCTTCTTCTTCTTCCCTGATCTTGGTCTGAAAGGTCACAGGTCTGAAGGCGTAGTAGAGCAAAACACAGCATTAAAGATCTGTGCTTTGTCTTCTGTAAATGCAAGTGAATGTGTTCTCTGACTTGCAGCCTTATGGAGAAAAGAACAAGCTTGTTTCTGAGAACACTGCTGTATACTGTAAATCTATAATACTATAGTGTCTGAAAGTTTCTCTGAGGATAGTTTAGACAGCCTTGTATTGGAGAATGTTGGCACTCAAAACCACAACTGTGCTGCTGTGCTTGAAAGTGGTTTTAAAACGATAGCCTTGCCTCTCTTTTGGCTGCAGAGAGAGCGGGTTCAGTGACTGAGAATTAATTGCTTTGGTTTATAGCCATTGTCTCCTGCACCATAGCTTTGACATCCCTGTGTAGTTGCAAGTGCTGAGGTAAGGAAGGACCACAGGAAACTGGAAGGTGCACGGATGGGGAGTGATGCTTTTGTCAGCTGTGCTGTCCAGATCAACTTAGGCTGATTGAGGTGTCCACTTTTAGGTTGCGCTCACCTGTCCACAGAGGATGAAATTAGTGCTTCGTAAGGAGCTATTGATCTCCAGGACAGACCCCGTAACTGGCTGTGTGGGGCAGGGCCAGACAGTTGCAAAAGAGGTGTTGTTCAAGCTGAGCTGATTCATTTTGCATTTTCTGAGAGGCTTTAACTTCCTGAGATGCAGCACCTTGCTGACTCCACTTTGACCTGTGTGAGCAGAAGCAGTTCACAGGGGTGTTGGCAGCGTTAGTAGCATTTGCTGATGCTGAACAGCTGCCTTAAGACTTGAGGTCTTAACCAGCATTGCTGTTTGGTGTGAAGGTCTTGGATATATGATCCTGGCCTGCGGCAGTATCCTGACACAACTAAAGGTGCGTTGGTGAGCTACCTCATAATCTTTATCATACGAAATGGTACCAGCTATGCTGTGTTTTCTGTGTATCTACATGTTTATCTTTAAAGCTATTAGATGGGATTTTGCATGGTGTGTGTAGGTAAGCCTTACACTCTTTTTCATCTACAAACGCGTCTTGGATATCTGAGATAACTGGTTTATAATGAGGAACCACTGAAGCCATTCTTTGACATTAGAGATTCATTCAGTGCTCGTGGCTGAGGCTAGCAACGAGGTTGTAATGTTGCAGTACAAACAAATATGGAAATAAGGCTACAGTTTACTTAAAATTCTCATATGCCATGGAGAGAATGAGTAAATGCGATTTCATTTGTGATATTCTTTATTAGTTTTTCATACACAGCGTGGTGTAGAAGCATTTGTATTTCGATTTATTTTATAGAAAAAGTCTTCTTTCATAATCTCTCAGTCAGCTCGTTATGAATAGCAACCTCTGATCACAGAAGGCTATTAATTCTTAATTATCTGCTGGTAATTTACTTGTGCATGAATTTAGCAATCCATTAGGTGGTGATTTATTTTCGAGAGAAGTATGTAATGAAAAGTTTTAGGATTTGCTTTCCCTCACCCCTGCTTTTGGCTTGCTGTGGAATTAGCTGATTGATTAGATTACAGGATTTATCCAAACCACACTCTGTTTTTGAGAGATTGTAGTTAAGTACATTAAGAAAATCTGAAGCAAGACACAGATAAATGAAATAGTGTTTTTGATGGCAGTCTCTGAATCAGGCTAGTAGCTGAGGAACTGGAAGTTAAATTAACAGACACCAGAGGATTGATCTGATTCAGGGATTTATGGATGCCTAAAAGTTTTTGAGTGGAAGTATAAATCTTATGCAGCAGAGGACCTGAACAGCAGTGAGCTGGTTTTCTTCTGTACCATGGGGGCAACATGGAATATGGACCAAAAACTTTGATCTAATGCTGCATTTTGACACAACAGAGAGGGATAGAAAGCAAGACCTGAATCTCTCACTGGCAAGTCAGCTTGACTGTTGTGTGGAGCCACGTCCTTGCTCATGCTGAACGCAAGCAGGACAAAACTTGTCTTGCAAATAGTTTTGCAGGAGTAAAGTGTGGGATTTCTCTAGAGCCCTCACCTCTGTCTCTTTGCTCCTTCTGTTGGGCTTAACAGGAACCTCAGTTTTCAAAAAGCACTGAAGCTTGCTTTCTCCTGTGCCAGGAAAGAAACATTTAATGGTGGCTGTCACCTGGCTGACTCGATCCTCGTCTTAAATCTGTGACCATGGCTCAGCAGGTGAGCTGTGGTAGCTGTTTGAGTATGCAGCTTTTGGTAATTTCATTTACTGTCACTTGCAGTGGATGGGTGGGAAGTGAAACGCAGTTACTTCTATTAACAGTTGTCTTTTCATGCCTTCTTCTGTGACTTAAAGGCAAAATATCATGGTTTATACTTGAGGTACTGGAATATATTGGGACTTAACTGTTTTTTTTTTTTTTTCTGGTGGTTTCATATACAATGAATCAGGCCTTTCTGCTTAGCAGTTCAGCTTAGAAGTTATTTAGTCATTAAAAGAATTAGTTCTCTATTAACTCAAGTTAGCTTTAGTGGGCTGTCTGGTAACCCACTGCAGTAATATGTTTTTTTGCCGAGTGAGCTGCTCTGTTTGGCTGCTATTCTTGACAGCACAGAGCAGAGAGCAGGGGCTGCGTTTTCCTGCTGGATGCTCTGTCCTCACGTGCTAGTTTGCTACTTTTAGCTCTACTTGAAGGAGCGACAGTCTCTGGCACATTTTTCACATCAAAGATTTTGTTAGTAATTGGCCTCAAGTCTAACAAGATAAATAACTCAGAAGAAGGCGAAGTTGTCATTAAGTAAGTGTCATTCACACACAGGAGACTATGCTGGGCACAGTGGTCCCTACGCAAAGCATAGTGCAGCACGTCCTCACTGAAGGCTGAAAATGGCAAAACATGCTGTTGATGCCCCGCACAGTGAATACCCAGATCTTAGCTCCGCCTAATGAGTATAGTTTGTATAGGACAGAGAATGGGAGACACCTTCCTGGTGACAGCTGGGAGGGCTGTGCCTTGGCCAGGCTTGTTCCGATCATCCCTCTGCATCACCATGACCCTCTGTGGGCAGCAAGGTACAAATGGATTCTCCAAAAATCCCTAAGCCAGAGAGTGGCAGAAACTGAGATCTGTTAAGGGTAAGAAAGGCAGATCCACTATCTCTTAAACAATCTTCTTTCAAGTGGGGACTCTTCTACCTAAACAGTATTTCTGATAGCGGAGCGATAGAGATGCCATGAACCTGAAACGGTTCTGCTGGTCTGTACATCTTTACGTGTGCTTAGTTGCGTTTTGCCCCAAGATTGGGGAAAGCACCAGCGTGAGGCTGGCAAGGCAGGACAGTGCTGGCACCAATTTCTTGGACCATTGCCTGTGGTTCATTTTTTTCCTCCTACCAGTGCTGCCAGAGGCATTAGCCACCCCCACTGATAGCAGCTGCGTGCCCCTTACAGAAGAGCTTCCAGGTGTTTGGCCAGAAAGATGGAGCTGAGATGCAGACATTACATTTTCAGATAAGCTGTATGCATTCTTTCTCAGATTTTGGACTTTATCTTAATTGTGTTTAGCCTGTAAGCGAGCTGATATATTTAAGACAATTTGTAACCTCTCTTCTCACACCTAGCTGTGGTGGTAGGACACACAACAGTGGCCTGACATGGTGGGCCACGTTGACTCTTGGCTTCGTTGTCAGCTGTGGGTGAGGAGCAATATGAGACGGCAGCCAGAAGTGGGGTCCAGGGGTGCAAACACAGAGCTGAGCCCAGCCCTGAGGGAGCTGTGTGCTGGAAGTGTGGCTGGCTTGTTTCTCCTTCCTTGGAGAGGCTATTTATCAAGATAAATAATGGCATACCAGTTTGGGAGAGGGCACTTAATCAGCTATTTCTCCTTAGTTACAGATGTCTTTCCTTCAAAGGCGTGTACTCAGCAAAGCACACAGCCAGCCTAGCTGAAATAGCCATGAAACAGCCATCTCAATTGATCTGGAGTCACCCTAACAAAGAGTCATTTGTTTCTGGAGCCTGAGGGTAGTCGGTGAAAACGTGATTGCAGTACATTAAAAATTGCAGTTTATCTTTCGAGCATGCATAGAGTGTCACAACATTAGCCCTGCCTGTGATCTGCAAGTGGAGAACAGTAGCAATTCTGCCTTGCCCATCATTTTCTGGAGGTTGGTAACAGCAAATAGGATATCTTGTTTGGACAAAGGAAAGAACTTGTGTATCAGCCTGTAGAACTCTTAATAAAATCATTGAAAAGATCTGGCAGTTTTTTCTTCTCTCAGAACTACGTGGAACGTAGCTTGACAATTGTTATGCATCATGATGGGCATGCAATGAAATATAGTTGAGGGCAATTTAAAAGGGCTTAATTGACATTGGGTTTATAGAGTATTTCTGCAAAGACCTTAAAGTTGGGAATACTTAAAAATATGTTTATAAATGGTCAAGTAGGAACCATAGTCCTTAGGGAAGTCCTTAGGGAAGAGAATTTCAGTGGGATTTCCTGGCACGATAATCTGTATTTTAAGTCAGATATTGCCCTCTGTCTGCCCAGCACTCTTTGGCTGTATATTTTCCAAGGTAACTAGCTCAAAATAAACCCTAGGGATGATGCTCAGCTCTGCTGTTTACAAGTGCACTAATAGAGGATTTTAAGGATTAGGAAGAAGCCTAAAATTTAGTCTGCACTACTTTGCGTACATTGTGCTTTGAGTTGACAAATTCAAGTTGGGAAAAGATCAAATTTCTTAACAAAGCCGTGTTCTCATTCAACTCAAAAATTCCAGTGCAACATCCTAACTTGTAGTTTAAGATAAACATACAGAAGATACTCTGCTTTTATAGGCAAATTCATTTCTATTTAAGTTTCAAACTCAGGGTGATTTAGAGTCTGATTTTGAAGGTGCTTAGCGTAGGCCTAAGCAAAGTCTGTAAGCTGGCAATGAGCACTTTTGAGCCATAGAGCTCTGCAAAGCAATAAAAGAGAGAGATATAAAGCGTATTTTTTTTCTGAGAAACAGAAATAAATGGTGGAATGAAATATTTCTGTGATTAATATTTCACTTTGAAATGGATTAGGAAGAAACTGTGAATTATGTATTTTGATTCAATCCACTGCTGCTTAAAATATAATCTTGGTAGACTTTGCAGTTAGCAGTGTGCATTTTAATTTTGTCTTTTTAGTTTTCCAGAACCCAGACTTAATTGTGTCCGTGTACACAGGAACTTGTGTTTCATATTCCTTGGTGTTTCCATAGGCCTTGGTGTTTCATATTCCTTGTTTTTGTATACTCCCTTAAATGTTAAACCATCTTCGTAACTTATTTCTAAATTTGATTTCCCTTAAGTTTTTTGAGCTGCTTTGTACATTCAGTGGGGTCCCCCTCCAACCACAACCAAATGACTGCAGGCGTAGTCTTCAATGATGGTGAGGCAAAATCAGCAGTGTTCTGTACCTCGGAGTTTGCAGATTATTTGCTGAAAGCCTCTGTAGGAGATGGTGGAGCAGAGCTCTCAGGCAAGCATACCTTCATTTGAGGCATGGGAAAGGATGGGGAATTGGCTGTTAGTGGTGGGGGAGGCACTGCAGCCTGTCCTGGTTCCACTTCACCGCCCAGCAGGACTGGAGCACGGTGCTGCCCAACACGTGACAAGTGGATCTCCTTCTGAAAGCTCACCAGCTCAGACAGGCAGAATCTGGAGGAAATAGCATTATCTCTATTTTACTAAAGCTGAAGGAGATTAACTGCATACCAGAAGTCTGAGTTGGAACTGACTATCAAATCTAGATATCCTGGTTCATTTATCCGGTTCCTTTAGCAAAAATGATCCTCTGATAAGGCAGAACTGTAGAGTTGCTCATCCTAATTGCAGCAAAACAGAATCTTTCCTTTAGAAGAACTGTGTGTTATCCTCAGTGATCAATAAAGGCAGTATAAAACCCTTCTGGTTTAAAATACACTTAAATGAACCACTTAAGTCCCTTGGCCAAGTTATTGCCAGAGCCCTTTTGTTCAACCACTGTCAGCAGAAAATGGATGGAAGTTGTAATGTGCAATTCCGTGACAGATGTAATCACCAGTGGCTCCTATCTTGATAGTATTTAAGTCTTGCATATCTTTTTGTTTTACGTCAGTATCACTTGCTTTCCCAGATTCCTAAGGTTTGCAGGTATAAAATCAGCTACTGTTTTGCCTATCTTATTCAAAAATTTAGTAGCACTTTATTTAATGTATAATTGAAATAATGGTACATGCGCTTAATTTTTAAGTGGGCAAAATTGCTATTTTGTACTTGCACGGTTTTAATTTGACAAAATGCAAGTAGTTGGTAGCATAAGCAACTCATTGAAGCACCTGTTTTCCCGGTCTGCAACCTTACAAGTGTGAACATGAAAATGGATGTGTTTCTGGTTGTTTACAACTCCTGCAATTCACTGCTGCATGCACACACTCATTAAAAGAAAATTGTGGTTAGTCCATAAGCTATGGAGCAGATAAGAAATTAAGCAAGACTGAGAAGAAAGGACTGAGCGAACAGTAAGTAAAATGAAGATGGGCAGTTTCTTTGTGATTAGAACCAGTTACTGGAGTAGAGGTCTGTTGATTCATAAATCTTGAGAAATAGGCTTATGGTTCCAATGCAATTAGAAGCTTCTAATTGAGAAGAGCTGGTACCTAAATGCTGAGGAACATCTTGAATGTTCAAGCTGAGGAAATTTCAATTATAATTATTGCTTTTAAAAAAAGGAAATAATAAATAATATCATTTAAAAAAGAAAATCTGAAAAGAATCCTGGAGGAGGATTCTGATGTTATTTAGTTGCTAATTTTGCAACCCAGAATTCTCCAATATGTTTCAGAGCCTCTTTATTTTTTTTCAGTAATACAGTATTCATATATGTTGAACATCCTGTAGTTCCTGTTGGCTTCACTGAGAGCTGTAAACTAAAACGCTTTGTTAGAGATAGGAAGAGGTCTGAACAGAGACTGAATTGATCTGCTGAGAAAGGCTGCGGTATATAAGAAATATATACTTCAGGGCTAAGAGGGGCAGGTAAGCCAGCAACTGGATTTGAATAAAGAACATTGATGTTTTGCTGTGTAGAACCAAAAAGCCTTTTGGAGGACCTGGTAGTACATGTGACAACTTGAAAGCTTAGCTTCTGCAAAGGGCCCGGAAGGGGTTTCGGGGATGAAATCTGTGAGCTGCAGAAGATGTGCTTGTAAAAACAGAAGTACTTTTCACTTCATACTTTGGCACATGATATCGTCCTTGCTGGCACTAATGATGTGGAGACATTTTTCTATCAAATGGTTTCTGACAGTTCAATTGCCAAAAATACTTAAGTGGCAGAATGCAACTGTAATTACTAACAGTGCGCTTGCCCCAGAGTCTGTAAATTCTCTCATGAAAGCCTAAAAAGCCCATTCACGTTGTCTAGAAATAGCAGCAATAACCATGGTAATAAGTTCTTCTCTTTGTTGCTGTGGTTCAATTCTTTTCATGGGTAGGCTGCAAAAAAGCCACTTGATTTTTCTGTAGCTGCCTCTATTGTAAAGAGAAGTTTCTGTTCTCCAGGAACAGCAGTGCTGCTGGAAGCCCTGCAGCAGCCCAGTTTCCAGATTCTGAAATTTAGCTAAAGGGAAATTTAAATCCATTTTCAGGCAAGTTTGAACCCAGTTTTGTGTTTGGGCTGTGGTCTGGAAGATGGTGCGTGCTGAAGGAGAGAGGCATAGCCGAGAGGATGGGCGCTTGCTAGGGATTGGGTTCTGCCAAAGCCACCAAGTAATTTAGCACACGTCGCATCATTCCTCTGCAACCACTTTCCAAAGTGAACTTAATGACCTTTGCCATTCTTGTGGTGTCTCTCAGTCCACATACTGTGTTGCTCGTGCATGCTCAGAGATATTCCTTCATTATTCTCTTGAGCTGTAGCGCAGTCCATCCGGAGAAGGCAGGGTTTGGAAATTCTTTCCACCTAGAGTAGTTTTACTCAGTTTAGTGGGGCCGAATATGCTCTGATCCTACAAATGGCTCCTGGGCAGATTTCTGTGGGGAGCACTACTGACAATAATGGGGTCTATTAAGATGTAGGGTGTATCCATAAAGAGTATCATGAATGACTGGAATACAGGAAACAGATAAGTAGTTATGTGAGGCAGCTTCTCTGTGCCAAATTGCTCACATATGTGTTTGCAGCATGATGGCTCTAAATCTAGTACTTAAAGACTACTGTTGAGTCACATGGGCAGTCAGCGTTGATGCTTGTTAGAAGCAAGAAGCGTGAATACAGACTTACTCTCCCTGTTATTAAAGATTATTTTATCCTATAAGGTTGTTGTCATGGTATGATGCTTGAACAATTTACAAATGTAGCTTCAGAATATAAATGCCTTTGCTTCTGTAAGCTCTTCAAATCAGAAGCATTGATGATTTCAGCAGCTATTTATCAGAGCACCTTGAATGATAGCCACTTTTGTTTATTTATCTTGAATTTCTAGGATATTCCAAGGCACAAACACTGCAAATGGCTGTTGTTGAACAAACTGTGAATTTATTTTTAAAAACTTAGTACTTTTTAGTGTTGTGAAGTGTCTCAAGAACTTTGTGGGGGAGGCGGGGGAGAGGAGGTGGACCCCAACAAGAATGTTTACTTTGCAATCAACATTGTATTAGAGGTTACCTCTGTGCTAGTAAATGTGCTTGTGAATATTCTGGGCACTGAGGCCAGCTGGTACAGAATGACCCACATCCATAGCATTAGAAGTCTCTTAACCTACAAAACATTCCCATAGGACTGGAAACGGTGCCAGGTCTCAAACTGTGCCTGGGATTGCATGGGAAAATGATTGTTGGCACAGGCCAAAATTGTGCCAGGGAGCTTTCTAACAGCCTAATAGTATAGATAGTTGTGGCCCGTGGCACAGAAGCATCCCTGGGCTGTGCTGCTCTTTAAGTTTAGGCACAGCTGGAGCCACAGGTACAGCTGCTAAATTAACTCTCTAATGTTTTCAAGGCACTGTATAAATAGAGTCGCTTTGTTGCAGTGTCTCAGAATGACATTGCTGCCTTTGCTTGACAGGAAGATTTGATGTCACACTTTGAAGAATATTAGTGTCATTTTTTTTTTCTATGCAACTTTAAAACCTGCCACCAGCATAGTCACATGTAAGTATCCTCTAACATTAAGCTGTGGTTCTTTGCAACAGTGATAATCATTAAATCAGCAAAGAAGTGTTTCTGCAAGGTTTGAGTTTATGCAGTGAACAGATATTACCCACAGAACAATGTGCCACAACAATGTTCTTTGTCAGTTAAACTACTGAACTTGTGTGATATCTGGTCTTATTTTCTCCTTCACACAGTTCACCTTTTCCACTCTACCAGCACTTAGACACCAGTGCTATTCCTTTTCACATGAGAGGTCTGGGTAAGGGGACCTGGGGCAGGTTTGGAGATTTTTAAGGCAAGATGTTAGCATAGTTATTAGAGATGTTTCTGCACTTGCTATGTAAATGACTTGGCATTTCATGAATGCAAAGTAAATCAGTCCTCTCATGTTGCTTGGGTTTAATAATTTCTGATTCTCAGTTAGCATATTTCATAACCAAAGCCTGAATTTTTCATTCTGCATTTGTCAATGATGCAACAATCACCTCGTTATGTAGGATGAAGAATTGTGTGTAGAATTTGGGCTGAGCTATAAGCTTCTAGGAGAGCAAGAAGCTATTAAGACATCCTGAGACTGTACATAATGCAATGTCTTATATTGGGCTCTCTGACAGAGCGGTGTTAATTTATCTCTGTTCTAGCAGATGACAGCTCTGCTCTTCCCGTCACAGGCTTCTCCAAAGCAGTGGAATATTATTTATTTTTCTGGAATATCAACTAATGTTTTTTTGTAGATCTTCCTAGACAGGGTCTCCCAGCCTTTTTTTTTATGCTTTAATCTAATTTGAATGGACAGTCAGTACCAAATACCAAAAAGTCTTGTGTGTCATAGCGAAACGCAAAGGTGAAGCTGAGTGGAAGCAATTTAAATGAGTCATATCACAGCTAGTCCAATGATTTGCATATGAGTCTAACCCTGGTTTCCCAGGAACCTGGTTTCTCCGCCTTTTTCCAGGTTGCAGAAGAGCAAATCTTTCAGCAGTAGATCTTCTGGATAATGCATCCTGATGAATTAAAGCCTTTGCATTTGCTGAGGTGTACTATGATCTGCTGCTTCTACAAATTTTCATCATGTGATGGGTATGTGATGAAAACTCTGGATTTGAGATTCAGGAAAGTCACTGTTGAACAAAATATTGTCAATAAATTCAGCTTGCAAGCTTATTCTGCTCATCCACAGCCTGCTGTTCTTTTGTGAAATGAACATCTAATCACACCTGATTATTAACTGCAGACTGGAAATCCCTGTTGGCTTCTTTAGCGTTAGATCTTTTCTAGGGAAGGGGAAAAGTAATTTTCTGTTGCTGACCAAGAATACCTAACTGTTTCTAGTCATCTTTATTTCATCCAGTCTGCAATTCAAAAATTGTATTCAGAAGGTAGCATTTGTGGAGATTAGTACATTTTGAGTTCCTTATTCCAAGTGGCTTTAGCAGTATTTAAATCGGATTCACAATAAGTTTGTGTGTATTAAAACAAAAATTAAAAGATTTTTAGATAATAACTCTAATGAAAAGGTATTTTCAAGAAGCTATCAAAGAGATAAAATGTACTTAGAAGTGCCATGAAAAGAATATTAAATAGAATACCAGTGCACATGTAATGGCAACCTGGATTCAAATCCATGGTACTTTTGCTGGTGTAAATGGATGCCGTTGCAGTAAAACTTCTCTAGTCTGACTTCAACCTGCTTACCCACACACTTTAAAGTATTTTTCATCTTGTTTTGGAAAACCAGTGGTTCTCCTCTTACAAAGGTAGTGAATGAGAATGACAACCAAAGCATTCCTGGCCGTGCTTCAGTAGGACAAAGCCCTTTGCCTACAATAAAGTGAATGAAATGTGGGAAACTGAGCATTTGCAACCCAGAGGTTGACAGCTTGCATTACAGGAAGAAAAAACCTGATGCAAGTTTTATTGAAGGCTGTTACAAGTGAAAAAATCCTTGAGGCGGTAGGCTATGAATCTATGTCTTCAAAGAGTTCGGATCTGTCTTGGCCTGTTGTTACTTTGAGAAGTGGATGAATTTGTTCTAGCAAAGGAGAGAGGACAGATGGCTTTTCTTTACAAATGCCATGCATTTCTGCTAGATTATGTTCAGATGATATAGATTCACACAGTCCATTAGGTTAATAGCAGTATAACAATGCCAGTGTATTAAATACGACTTCTTGATGACTCCTGTAAGTTTTTGGGTGACCAAAACAGGCAGCTGAACTGCCTAGAACGTCACATCTGTGTGGTAAGAAAGATAAATGGGCAGAAATACAAAAATACTGCTATTGCTTCACAATAGCAATGAGCATCCCTGGCTGTATTTTCTGGATGATGCCATCATCTGCTCAACAGTAGGGGCAGATGGATAGTGATTCCTTTCTAATCATTAGAGGGAAAAAATGACAATTTTAATACCTGTTGAGGGGGTATTTTAGTATGGTTCCACTTAGATGATTTGTTCTGGTTTTTGTTTTTGCTGCTGGTTTCTTTATGTAGTTAGCTATCTAGCCAAGCAAAACCTGGGGTTGTGTGAATAAGAGAAGACGTAATCTGTGCCTTAGTTCATCTCTTCCCTTACTGTACAGTGTGCTGGTGCCTCTCTGAACGTTTTCCCAGTTAGCCGCAGACTGAACCTGGAAGCAGTGTGTTCGAGTGGGATTCGTATTGCAGGCAGACAGCTCTGTTTGGCCCCGAGACGCCTGGGTCTGTATGGCTTTCAGTCATGAGAAATGCTAAATTGACAGTTACTTTCAAGTTCATGCCGTAGCATCAGTTCCCTGCTGCTCTACACGGTGTGGTTTCATAGCTGCCCTTTGTATTCAATTTCTTCCAAATGAGCTTCATTTGTTGACAGATTTTGAGATTTTCATGGTTGCCCCGTGCGCTTCAGTGTGCAGTCCTAGTCTTTGGTCTTGAAATAATTTATAATATAATGAATCGTTACAGTGCTGTGTGATAAAACCACACCGAGAGGATGGAATCGAAATGGAAGAATGTGTTCAGAAAATGTTTTATAACTGATCTGTGCCCCCAGCAGCTCCTGTATGAGTGTTCTCTATCACCACTGATAGCCTTGCTGCTCTCTGCGATGTCTCTTCCAAGGCCATGAGTGGTAAGAGCGCTTGGCTCAGGCAATCCTCTTCTGTTCGCGTGCATTCCACATGTCCTCCTGAATCAAAACTTTTCATATATCAAATGAGTCCTTCCTTGCCCTACATATAAGAATACATTGCATTAATATCCACAATGTATGTTACAAATACAACTGCATAGCAGGCTATAACCACAGTATGTGTTAAGTATATATGCATATATATTAAAAAATGGGAGCTTAACATAGTGGAGTTATGAGGTTTTTCTGGTCAATGAAATACCAGATGTGACTTGAATCCTACAATATAAAAAAAGTTTCAAACACGTGTTAGTAATTTTTTATGTCCTTTTATTAGCAGCATTTTTGTTGCAGCTAATAAGGAACTCGGGATGTTCTCGGATCTTGAATAAGTTACAATGAAGAGAATATAAGCTTTTCAGCCATTTTAACCACCACCTCCAGTGCTGAGACTGGAACTCATTCTCCTTTTGTGCCTCAGCCAGTTTGTATGGTCTGCTAGTTTGTGTTGCTACAGCAGACTTTGCTTTCTCTTCATTGTTGTGTTAGATGGGTCTGTTTGGAATTGCCTTTAATTTCAGTGATGCCATTCAGCACAAAAGCTATAATCCTAGAATCGTGCGCTCTTCATAGCAGAACTGATGGGAAATAACTTTCTTCTGCACTTTACATATGGTAATAACAGTAAGTCTCTATATTTGCTTTTCTCTGTGGTTATTTCAGATTCTGTACAGCAAAGCAAAGAGGCTATCGGGTCTGGTACTGGCCTGTAGTGGAACAATTAAACTGTTTCTGCTCAGTCCCGTGAGGATGCCCAGCAGTGGTTATTTGGGTTTCTTAATATCCTTGTTATTCCTGAAATGTCTCATTGTGTTTTGGAGAAGTTAGAACAAATACAAATCTGCCCCTAAAATGTTTGTATCCTCAAGCAGAAGAAAAGGATGTGACCATGTGCATGTAGCATGCACATATCTGTATATTTGAATTGTGACTATTGCTACTGAGGCTCAGGGTGGTTGGTGTACTGCATGAATGAGGTTGGAAGATAGCTTGTAGTTCTTTGAACTCATCTAAGCACAAAGAAGGCTTTGGTAAAGAAAGACACAACAAGTTGCTAAGTAGGATAACTTAATTAAGGTTGTTAGAAAAATATCCAGTGTCTTAAAGAGAGAAGTTAGTGTTATGTTTGCAGCTGAACTTGATGATCTTCAAGGTCTTTTCCAACCTAAATATTTTATGATTCTACAAAAAGAAAAGGGGGGAGGAACAACCTAGTTAAAAAGCATCCTTTCCTTTTAAAGATTATCTGCCCTTATCATCATGTACTCGTATCTCTCTCACACCTCCTGTCACATACATCTGTGGTCACTAGGTACTTAAGCAGCAAGAACTATTTTTTTTCCTGAGTTGTAGAGCATTTTATTATGCATTAGCAAGAGGAACATGACATTTAAAGCATACCAGTAAAAGGAGACTCTGTGGTCTTGGAAGGGTTCGTAAGAATAGCAATCACTCACTTGGAGCTTTTGAAAAAGCAGCAGGCTAAAGGCAAACTTGAACCACTGAAGGACCTCAGTGTGGTTTAGGAGTTTATCCATTAGTGTTTTTTTGCCACTCTATCTAAACTGTAGATACTGAATAAAAAGAACCCTGTCTTCCTAAAACTCCCTCCATTCAATGTTGTGCTTCTGAAATATTTTCTCAATGAAATTATGGAAGTGATGACAAGCCATGCTGTTTTCATCTTTTCTCTTTTCACTTCCCCCACAACATTGTGACACATACCATATTTGAAGTATAACTGCAGAAATGTTTGCTGTGATATTTAATTGAGAATCAATTGTGAAATCGGGAATTTGCCTGCTGCTTTGGTTAGGTGAAGGACTTTGAAGGTGTTGGGTATGATTTTCAGTTTCAGGACATATAAGACTCAGAATGGCACTTGATAAGAGCTGAAGGGATGGCAGCGAGTTCATTTGCACAGAACTGTCAGTCATTTCTAATGATTTACCAGGAAGGAAAAACCAAGGTGGAATTGGCAAGCTTTATAGAGTTTTAAGGTGTAAAATGCAAAAGAGAAGAATATCCATTGTGAGGAATTATGAGGAAAAAGTTGTGGAAGACACCGTCCAGACACGTATGAATTCGTTGTGTTGACAACCACAGCGGGTGGCTGTCTTTCATGCAGGCAGCTTACGCCATTGCTCAGATTCTTCTGGAGCTTATGCAGCCAGAACTCCTTTCATGTTCGTGGAATAGGTGATAGAAGCACAGAATTGAAACCTATCTTTTTCTGGCTTATTCTTGAACTCCTGTAGGCCTCTTGCCATTTTACACTCTTTAAATGAGGAAACACAACATGATCATAAATAAATGAGTGAGTAGTTTTGTGTATGTTTGCACGTGTGTATTTAACAGTCCCAGGTTAGTTCTTTGTTATCGCTTAAGTCGAGTGAGCCTTCTGATATTAACAATTCTTTCTGTTGAATGAGCTGCATTGGTTGCAGTATCGAAGAGATTTTTGTTAAAGCAAAATCAGGCTGAAGTAAAAGTAAAATTCTTATTAAAACAGGTTGTTGAAGGGATGCAGAAGTTTTCAAAAGCTTCTATTTCATGTATGCTATCAAGCACAGAGGGAAATACCTAATCCATTTGTTTCTGTTAGTAGGAGGATCAAAAGAATTGGTTGTGTTACTTATAGAAACTGAAATGTTTCAGGAAAGAAAAAGGTGTGTGTATATATACAAGAATATAGAAAAAAACGTCACTTTGAGGACTTGAGAGAAGCTTATGGTTTGTTTAGCTGGCATTAACTTGCCCATGTAATAAAGCCCATGGGAGGAATGGCCAGTGCTTTGCGTCTTGCAGTGGGTGCTCTCCTTCATGTACTTCTATAAGAAGTATTCAAGCGCAGAATTGGTTGTGGCTACTGGACAGTAAAGCTGCTCAAATCCTTCCAAAATTAAACCTGTGGTCAAAATACCAACATCTTAACCAGATTGGTGATTTTCAATGAGATACAAATACTTCCTTTTGCTTTGGCATGGATATGTTTATGTTTAGCATATCATAACTGTTGTAACTTTAGAGTAACTGTCTTTTTATTGGGAGAGCAATGCGACTTTCCTTAGAAACTGATTTAAACATGATATTTCATAGATAAGCAGTGACACTTGGCAACATTGTTTGATATGCAATTCTCATTTTTGTCCAGAGGACTTATTTCTACTCTCTGTCTTTCACTGAGGCATTGCATATAAGCAGCTCTTTTGTCTGCTGTATTTCTCAATTAAATTCCACAAAATCACTTTGCTACTTTGCCTGGAAAGATAAAGGCATTCTCAGGCAGGAAATCTTAATTCAAATTATAAGATGCATATTTCTTGCTTCCTTTTCAATAATGTCTGCCTCGTTTTTCTTTGTGTTAATGAGTTCCTTAGATCTACCTTTTGATGGAAAATCGCAATGTAAAGAGAGAAATATTGTTATAAGAACACTGCAGTAATTGTAGCCTTTGTGTCCTGAACTTGATTATTCCCTTTGCATTTTGACCCTGTGTCAAAAGGTCACTGTTGTATTTGTATTTTGACAAATTTCTGCTCTGTTTTCACTTTGTGCAAATGAATTATCATAGCTAGGAATGCTTTGCATAAATAGTTCATCATTTCATTAAACTCTGATTTATAGCTATCACATTGGAATGTTTGTGTTCTTCAGCCCTTCTGTTCAGTAGACACTAATCTGCTTGACAGAATAATTTGATCATTTATCAGATATGTTTTGCTCTCGATTTACCTCAGTCGGCTTTACTGCATTCTCAATTGTGTTTTGTTTGACATCTCATTCCATTCTTTTTTGTCCTTTTCTTTTTCTTTAATTGTACGTGGATGGTTTTGAATGGCTCTATTCTTTGATTATAGCAAGTGGCATTGCACATGTGCAAGTACTGACTGTTATTTGTAGGTGCTCAAGTATAGAATGTCCTGTGTCATCCAATAAGCAGGAGATATTCATGTTTCTGCACATGCTGCTGTGTGTTTAAACCATTTGGAAATACAGTAGGAGGACTTTGGTGTGGCTCTTGCACAGGTTATGGTGACCTGCAGTTTTAAGTTTGTGTGAGATGGGCGAAAGGAGAGTGGAGTTCTCCAGAAGAGCTGCTTGCCAAGGAAGGAAAGGTTCGGGGCTGTGCTCCCCCTAAATGAAATGTTGGTGTCATGCAAGTGTCTGGTTCTGCGACAGACTATTGCAAACACCAAGCAACCTCCGCTCCCCTCGCCCATAGCCATGAGGAACCTCACATCCCATGCACTTGCCTCCTGTTGGTTTTGAATGTGGCAGGTGGTGATTATTAGCACCTAATTTACACTCCTCTGTGGTTTATAGAGGTGGTTTCCTCAAACTTGTAATACATTTAAAACCCACTTTCTGTGTTTTTAATCTCGAGGTCTACGTGGTGACTATATTGGAGAGTAGTCTGTTGGTCAACTGAGGCTGTGGCCCCTTGGCTTTGGCGGATGTGCCAATTTTTGGGCAGTAAGTGTTCCTGCCCCAAGGTAGATCATCCTAATGGTGGCAGAATGTGTGTACAGCCATGTCTTCATTTTGTCTTGTCTTTCAGTGAATTGAAGCTTGCAACAAAAACGCCTTGATAACAAATGTTGTCATATTCTGAGCACCGCTTATGTGGGCATAACTTTACTCCACTTGACTGAATGTGGAGCTCCTAAAGCAGAATTATGCATTTTGGGGATTTTGCAGAGTAGTAAAAACAAACAAAAAGAACATCAAAGAGAAAAAGTACGGTGCAGTTGTTGCTTAGATGTACGCAAGCTTGGCCTTAAAATAGTAATGACATGGAACAGCATAAGAGGAAAAGGATTTTTATATTGGCATTGCTGTGTTTGCAGTTACTCGTGGAGTCCACAACAGCCAAGTCAAACCTGAGACTTTGCTTTGCTTTCTCAGTGGGTGCAGGATGCCTCAGAGGCACATACGCCTTAATGCTGCTATTTTTCCTTTTGTATTAAAACTAAATTAAGAAATAATTATCATGATAAGCCATGCAAACCACTTGTTTCTATATTTTCAGCAATTTCTTTCCCTGAAATATGGATTTTCTTTTGTCAGTATAGCTGTTGTATCAATTCAAAAATAGAAACCAACCTTCTTTTACTTGATTTTTCTCTTGATATTTTTGTTAATTATTTTAAATTTCTAACGCCATGTGTGACGCTAAAAAAGTCCCTGAAACAAAATCCAACCCAGTTTCTCCTGTTCAAAAAAGGGAAGAATAAACCTTTTAATTCTTCTGTTTTTCAGACCCAAAAGGTCAATATTGATGCAGCAGGATGAAACTGCGAAAGAATTAAACCATGTAGCATTACTTGTAAGCTCTGTCTTTTTCAATCTCTACTGATACTTCTGATATCGCTGGTCAGGCCATGCATTATATTTGTTTTAATTAAATATCAGCACACTGAACTTCCTTGGATTTTCCTTTGGAAGGCAGAAAACCCTCTAGTGTCACCATCTGAGGCTTTCTCTTGTTTTCCACTTCCTCCCTGGATACATCCACCTTTTTCTTCTAGACACTAGATTTGCTCTCTATTAGGATGTAGATGAATTAAATGAGAGAAAAGGCAGGCTCCCGCTGCCCATGCCTTCACACTGACAGGAGAGGATGCTGTAGGTGATAAAGGCGTCTTATAAAGAGCTTTATTAACAGTGGTGTAGCCTTGGGCACCATTCTGAACAGGAGACGTTTAAAAACTTTTCAGCGAATGATGTAAAAGGAAATTAGAGGAAAAGGATCTGTATTGGAACACTGAAAATGCAGGGAGTCTGCAGAATGTTGGTGTCTGTTGTCTTCCTGATACTCAGTAACAGCTAAATGGGATGTAATTCATCCATTCTGATGCGGCACGTTAAGCGCAAGAGCAAACGAAAGCTCCAAATACTTTCTCTTTAAATTGCAGATAGGATACATTAATATTCATTTGTTCTGTGCCATCGTCTCGCGCTTCAACCCTCCAGATGATAATTAAGACAATAGAAGATAAAATTTTGTACTGTATAAAATTGCATTCAAGCCTTAACAAATAAGAGATTATTCTGTCCAGTAAACAAAACATAATCATCCTGGCACCCTTACGAAGGAGAGCCTAAAATAGAAACTCTGCTCTTTATAGGTCATGTAAAATGTCATCATCTCTCTCATTATCTGTACTGTTTGGATGAAAAAGAACTGATTAATTTAAAAGAACCTTGGTTTATTTGCTAACAAGGTTATTTTCTCATTGATTGCTAGGAAGTCTAGTTCCTTTGGAAGGGGTTGCAAATTATGAGCGAATCAATTGTCAGCCTGTGTAGACACATGTGCCATTTATGTACTGGGCAGTGTAGGCTCGTGTGTACACAGTGTTTATGCAGCAACTTGAGAGGTACCTTGTTTCAATAAAACTTCTGGGTCTGGGCAGAGGTCAAAAAGCAGCAACAGGAGAGCATCGTATCACGTAAGGCCTGAGCTACTTTTAAAAGCTTGACTATCAAACAGACCGTGTCTTAAAGGAAAGACCGAACCCAAAGAAAGGTAGAATTAGACTAATGAATTAGTATTTAGGTGCATAATTTTAAAACTTCCAGGACAGAAATGTGCAAACCCACCACATTTCAAAGATGGTAGGTTTGTCAGGCCAGCCTGGCTGGACTTGGACAAAAACACAAGCCAAATTTATTTCTGGAACACTGAGGGCCTCCCCACAGGGCTCGTTAGCAGGACAGTGTGATTGTCACAGAACTGTGGACCACAGTGCCGCTCTTGTCTGGAAGCGAATTAGGATTTTATATTCCTTGTGTGAGCTGTTCATCTGTGGTTTCTGGATGCCTGTTGTGCATTATGCGCAAAATTGATTTTATTTCAAAACCCCTCTGCCTTCCAAAGTTCCTCCTTTATTCATCTACCCTGATTAAGACTCTAAAAGTGGGACTGTGGTCAAGTAGGAACAGCGCATTATTCTGGATTGCTGCTTTGATAAATAGCTATTCCTGTTGCATGCTATTTGTCTGACACCTTTTCTTGCCAAGCTGGGAGGTCCTGACCCATAGTCTTTTAAAGTCAGCATAAAAACTTCCAATGACTTAATGAGTGGAGGTGGAGCTTTCCAGAGTCCTAAAGTAACACCAGAGCACAAACCGCAGTGATATTCAACCAGCAAAAAAATTGAAGCCAATACTGTGCTCCCTTGCATCTCTAGCAAGAGATTTTCAACCTCTTTAAAACACTTTTCCCCTCCAGTAGCAGATGGAGTACGAGGGGCTCCACTGGACTTGTTGCTTAAGAAGCCTTTCAGAACTTCCAGAGCTTTGACTTTGCACTCCCAAAAGTGAGAAAAGCGTAAAATGAATTTGAGGCTGAGCTGATTAGAGCTTTCCATTTCAGACTCGGAGTGAGAGACCTCCATCCAAATGCATTTAATTAAGTGGGACAGAAAAATGTTTGTTAGCAAACCAATGGCGAAAATACAAGAGCTCTCCAAGATAATAAGAATAGGAAGAATAATAAATTAAGGAGGAAGAATTAGTATTTAGATACTTAATGCTGATTTTTATTACTTTCTATCGCATCTCTTGTTCTCTGTAGCTGGGTCATCAGAATGCCTATCAAAATAGTTTAAAGAATAAAGAGGTTAGTGGTTTTAATGGCAATGAGAGTAAAGCTGATGCTTGAGCGTGCACACTTCCTGGCAGACCTGCGGATTGGTTAGAACCATATGAGTCTGGAAAGCCAGTACTTACCAGGCAAAAATGTGAATAAATCATGGTCAGGTCTACTTGCATCCAGCAAAATGGGAAAAATCCATGGAGCCGAAGCCAAAACCAGCAGCAAAGCATGATTAAACTTTTCATTTCTGCTTTCTGTGTTAATCTTTCACAGAAGCCATTCATTGTGGATGTATTACGAGAAAGGTACCAAGAAACAGAAATGTAAGGGGAATGAAACCAGTGTTTCTTCTCATTTTGATTTCTGCGAAACAGGTATTTTGACCGCTTCTGGCCTTGTATTTTCCTAGTTAATTGTTTTTTGTGTGAGATGCCTGTGGCTAAGTAGATGTGTTTATACAGCGGAGGCCTCACTTGCTTAATAAAGGCCCACATTTCTTTTACTACCAAACCAGAATCTGTGAAGCTTCACTCTGGAGGTGCCAATTTTTGGTGTTGTCAGAAGTGACCTGGTGTCTTGTGTCCCTTTTTGTTCACTACGTGAAGATCTAACCTGAGTCTGGGTAGCTTTCCACAAGCCACTGCTTTCAGATTACTGTGCTAATTCTTATTCTTGGAGTATGTTTTTTCTAAGGGTTGAAAGAAGGGGAGAGCTTTGAGGGATGTGGGCCTAAGGGCTTGACTGGACCGAGCTGGGAAACCTATGAACTGGTTGCCAGGGTCAGGGTAGCCTGGCAAGCCAAGGTGTGAGCTGAGAAGGCACCATCGGAGCTATGTCTCATTTCTGTAGAAATGCCACATTCCTGTAGAATGTCTTCATTTTGACACGTGCCAATTTGTGATCAAAAGCATTCCATGGAAAATGTCTAACGTGCCATACACTCCAGTTGAGCTTTTCTCTCTTTATTCTTATATTCTATTTTTCACCAAAAGAGACGATGTCCATTTGATTCTATTGCAGAACTGCTCTGCTTTAAATCTAAAGGAGCCGTTTGTATGCTCCTCCTCTGGCATTAAGATTCTTATCCCCAAAAATGTGTTTTGTATTAAAAATTCCTGCCCTGCACTAATAAATCTAAATCGTCTAGCTATTGTCTCTGGAAATATATATTTTGCTATATGCCATATATAAACATTTATTTCCTTTTTGAGAAAACGTGGGTTTTACCATCTGTAATATACATATTTGTTTCTTGGGGGGAAAAGTTAGGGTGACAGAAACATGATACAGGCACTCCTAAACACATTAAGAAAACAAGACCTTGTGACCACAGCAAAAAAAAGGTTTGTTACAGACCCTAGTAAGGTTTTTCATGTACATTAAATTTTTTTATTGCCAAACTTGCTTTGTATGAGGTATTAAATTTATGTTGGAAACCAAAGCTATTCAAGGTTCATTTGGTTTTTGTTTTTGAATATGAGTTTTTTGATATTTTAGCTGTGGTTACAGAAGAGAAAGGTTGCTCTGTGTGGAAGAGACAGTCCCAAGAATTAGAGCATTTTTGTTTTACGTGACTGTATAGGGAATAGCCAACAGCTACGTTGCCCTCGTTCACTTTACTTTAGCTGACAATTCGGGTTTTGCCAATGATATGGTAGTACTTTATTAAAACTCATAATAAACTAGCCTGACATAGTTCTTGTTTGTTCTAGCCAATTCATTTATTCTGTCAGTGCTTTAAGATCTTATTCTATAATTTCATTTCCATTTTGTCCACAAAAGGGGAGCCTACAGTGCTGTGTATTGAATTGCTTTTACAACAGCATCGGCACGTTAACACTGTCCTTTTGCCGCTACGGTTTTCTAAACTTCTGTAGGTTCAATTGCTGTGTTGACCAAGAAAAGATTTAGCTCATTGCATCATTTTGCTCTGAACTCTTTAAAATTGATGTTGGATCTCCCATTTTCCCATATCCTTTACTTGCCTGTTCAGCACTGACTTGCTAAATTAGATTTCCAAGTAATAACTCAGGACATTATAGAACTAGTTTGAATCAATTCCACTTTAAACTTGAATTATTTTTTCAGGAAAAACATTCAATCTTGATATAACATTTTCCAGGGATGAAGAATATCCTCCAGCCATCAGAAAACTGTTCCAACAGTAGCCGAAAAATAAAAATATTTGCTGTTAGAATAATGAACCAGAGCCAGTCCAGTTTCTTAGATCTTGTTTTCTCTTTGTCTGGAGTATGAAATTAAGAAAAGCTGCAGTCAATTTCCTTGCAAGCCAGGTTGGTTTTTTAACCGCTGTAACCTTCTTACTCAATATTTGTGGCTTCTTGTGCCTCTTGTAAAGTGTGCTTAGACAACTCCCAATTGTTACATATTTTTTTTTTCTTTAAGTGTGTTTTCCCTAACAGATTTACTCATAACTATTTTCAGCTTTGAGAGCATGACTTTCTAAATTGTGAAATGCTGCTGCCTTTGTGCTTGGTTTATGTACTGTGTCTTAGTGGTTTGGTGTCTCTTCTATAGGTCCACAAATGTCCCTCAAAAAAGCCCCAAACCAGGTCCGTCTAAGCTTAAGCTTAAATATGCGCTCTCTGAAAATAGTGTGGTATGAACAAGACCTCTACTCGCTACTGTGCGACCACAGCAAGTCTTGTTTCTGGTTTTGTTTCTTGGCAGATCTTGTTTCTGGGGAATTGCTAGAGCAGGTTGGAAAATTAACCAGTAGCTCTCTGTCCAAATAAATATATTAGAGAAAGAAGAGGAAAAAAAAAAATAAATCTTTTTTTGTTGGTGAGCCACTGGTGCACTTGAGTGTGTGTCATCCAGCCACGCCGGAGAACAGGCTGTCGGTCAGCACATGCTTTGGATAGAGCTTTAAAAAGACGCATTATGACTTTTAGCTGCTTTCTTCCAAGAATGTTAACATTTTCTGTCTTCTAGGGATACTCGCGAGGATAAAAAATAATTAAAAAAGCAGCAGTAAACTTCTGTGTCTCTGTTAATGTGTGTTTATGGCCTGACTGTCACAGGTTCTCAGCATTAGATTTTATGTATTCAGAACCTCTGGAAATCAGGCTGTTAATATTGACGTATGCCCGGCAGCCAGTGAGGGCAGAGTGAAAAACTGTAAAGCTGTGATTAGCATTCAGAGGTGACCTGGCTGGGCAGTGGGAGCTTGTCCCTGCAGCAGTTGAGGGAGAACAAGGATGAAAAGGGACATAGCTTGACTGCTGAAGGAGTTGGAGGTCAGGTTTTTAAAGAAGCACCAAAACCCACTACCTATGCTTAAATTACAGGGAAGAGCAAACAAAAAAAATCAAAGAATATGAATAGCTTCTCTGAATTCCCCAATATTGCCATATACGTCACTTTTCTCTCTTTTTTTTTTTTTTCTGGAAGAATCAAATGCTGTATTTAGGGAATGGATTTCAAATTTTGCAAATATTTTCCTAGTGCCATTCTAGAAAATGAGTTTTTTGGCATATTGTTATGTGGGGCTTGTTCCGCTAAAGCATTGTAATGCCGTCTGTTCCTCAAGCTGATTTGGCTTTTACAGCTCAAATATTATATCCTACTTTTAGAACATATGGTAACTCCTTTCAGGAGGCATACAGAGATATGCATCTAATTTCTAGAAGCAGGTTGTTGCCTTTGAGTGAAAGACTTCAAGTGCTTTTCATCTTGATTTTCCTGTTCTTACTATTCTATGCAGACTTTCTTCTTCACCCCCTGCCATGCTTCTGTTGCCTCCTGTAAGCCCTCCCTGTGTCCTGCAAAAGGAAAGATTTATTGGCAGCTTTGAGTTGGAGCAAAGGAAAAGAAACAACGCTCCCTTATCCAGGTAGTTGCTTTATGCAACACGGTTTTTTAGACTAGGTGTCAGTGACAAACGTGGCTCCCACGCAGACGGTGCTTTCCGGATGAAATACTACTGGAAGATTGGGTCACTCACGTAGCCCGGTCTGTGTTCATTGATGGAGAGGCTTAGTGAAGACAGGGTGTGAGCCACTCAGCCTGACTCTTTTAGAGTTGCTCATGGAAAAAGGCTGCATCCCGTGCCTCTCTCTTACAATGATTTCATTCTGCATTCACTTTAGATGTGTAGGAGGTTTTTTCTTTTCTTTCTTACTTTTTCTATTTTTTTAGAAAGCCTACGTGGCAACATCAACGATTTCTGCCACTAATGACCGCTTCTTACTCCTCGTTGCTCTTTCTTGCTGGAACATGCAGTGCAAAAAGCTCCAGCACAGCAGTGTCTTTGTGTGCAAGACAAAATGCCTTCCTCAGAGGAAAGTCTTTGCTTCCCTAAGTTCACCTCTGGGTCTGGCTTCCTGTAAAGTTTTGCAGAGTTGAAGCTTTGCTCTGGGCGCTTCATTTAAGGTCACTGCCAACAGGAAGCGTTTATGGACATGACTTTAATGTTATAGCTTGATTGTTCAGCCAGTTAACTTAAGCCTCTAGTTCAACACTGATCTGGCCGTGGAACTGTCTAAAGTACTTAGCGTGATGCTAATCCAGATTTCATTGAAAACAACTGTAGAGGATGTTGCATTACTTTGTCCTTTGCACACCTACTTCCACAGGTTTGCCTTTGAAAACCTTATGCCATGTGTGACTATTAATTAGTGTTACGGTTTATCTTGGAGATTTTTCATTTGAGTAGGAAAATATCCTGCTTTCGTGATCCCAGCAAGTCCGTTCTCTCACGTTTCTCTCTACTGTCATTCCCAGAGACCACCTGAGAGCCTGGGCTCCCTCATTCTCTTGTGGAGTCTTCAAAGTCAAAAAAGGAAAACAAGAAGCTGAGGCAAGAGCTTGCAGCATTTCTTGAAAATAGCATGAGGGAAGAAAAGACAACGCCTGTGAGTCAACAGCAGAGTAGTAGTGGTTAATCTTAGGCTTTTAGTTAGTTGGGTTTACGTTTAACTATGCTGTAGGAAAGAAGCGCTATGGCTGGCTCTACATCTACCAGCACCCATATGGATGCAGTAAAGCCGTGTTTCTGAAGCTCTGCCTCACCAGTTCAATTGTGTTTAGAGGTATCCATGGCCAACAGGTGTTAATATTGCTGACCTTTCTTTTCCCTCTTCTGTTCATCATATGTTCTTGTTGCTTGAGCTGCGTGCTTTCAGCATTTTGCTTCACACCTATTAGATTTTCTCTCCTTCTAGACTTTCTTGGGGCAACTATAGTTGCCACTTTCTCTGGAGAAATGGCATCTTTTATTCAGTATCGTGATGTAGTAGGCTCTGTATGGACACTGAAGATACCAAATGCTTTTAGAAGAGATGAGCTGAAAATAGTCTTCCTCATGCCTTTACTTGGAGGTAGGATCCCTCTGTATGGAAACCTGCTGCAGCCGGCAGCAACACTGTGGCGAAGATCAGCAGAATCAAGTTTTCCCTTGTGTGGGCGCAGCTTTAGCAACACCCAGCAGTTTGTGTCACCTGCCAGCTCCATGGACAATTGCCGTGCTCAGACACAGAAAGGATCCAGGGCTGTAGATAAACAATACTTTTTAAGAAAAAAAACTCACTATTTTGAGGAAGAAAATATTAAAATAGTTTCTTCTTGAGGTGGAAAGATCTGATTTATACCACTAGTCATGCAGTTGCTCTCAGATGACTGCACTATGCCTATCCAGGCTCTCCTTTGAGTCTCCACAAAAAGAGAGCTTGAATTGGCGAGTGTTGTAATAATGTAGTGGCTTAAAGCTTCAGGACGTATTTGCCTGCAGTAATGCTGTGAGACTTTTTCTTGTTCTTTGAGAGCGTTGTCAACGTTAGCCAGGTTTATAGAAGGACATCCTGCTGTCAAACTCCTTCTAGGACATGATAGTAATGGATAGCTTTCCTACAGGAACTGTCCTTGACAGACCACACTCCCCTTTCTGGGATGCTGTCGTGGCTGTGTGGCCTCCCTCTCTCCTGGGTCAGGGTTGTCCTGGGCTGAAATGTATAAGAGGGTGAAGGGACGTTTCTTCTCTATGAGCTTCGAGAAATTCAAGACTGAAGCTTGAGGGCACCGGAAGCTTGAAGAGGCCAAAGTGGGAGAAGGGCTGGGCTTTCTGCTAGATTTGCTGGCAGTCCTGATCTGAATTCTGCTGGGGGCAACAGAAGTGTGTTTGTCACAAGCATTCACAATTTTCGTGTCTGCTGTATAAATGATAATATTTTTGCTTTTCAACCTCCAAGCTTGTGGTCTGTGGCTTTTTATTTTTTTTTTGGCACTTCTCAGCTGAAAGACTATTTGTTTAAATTTATACTAAGAATATGAATCACTATTAATGCACAGAAAGCAAGGTGGAGCACCCTATGAATACAGGAGATTAGGTTAGGTGCTCGTAGAATAGTTCCTTGGTGGATTTATGATCTGTTAAGTGCATTTCTGTAGCAGCAAATGCTGAATTACCACCTCAGTGCTGGTTCATTCACCCATGCAGATTGAGAGTGATACCAAAAGACACTGTGCCAAGAAAGCTCTTGCCTGCTCCTGATTCTGAACACGACTCGAAAGTTTTGCATGAATACATCTCCTTCAGATTCACAGCTTACACCTAAAATAATATTTTAAGAAGTTGTGTTAGGAATAAAGTAACAAGTGTTACTTCATTCTTCAGACAGAATTACTTACTGCACTGAAGTTTTCTCTGCTGAGTCAGCAGCTCGGCTGCTGCTGAAGGCTTAACCATGCTCCATCAAAGTTGAGTTTTAGTGCTGGGTGGGTAGTTCATCCTGTAACTTTCTGCAGTTCTTTATAGCATAACCCTCCAGCTTATCATAATTTCCTTCCAAGGAAGGATTTTGCAACAGACATGGCTTTGTTGTTCTGAGCAGGTTTTAAAGCATAAAAATTGGAAATTTGGTATTTTAAGTTTTACTTCAGGAAGGGGTGGTAGAGAATGGTCATTTTGTTTTGATTGGGATATGGATTTGTTAGAAAAGGGAAACGTCTAGGCTCTGATCTGAGCATCTATCTGGAGTCCAGTTATAGCAGGTACAATTAAAGTAATACACTGCTCGGGACCAGTAGTTTTTGTCAACAGAGACTCTCCAAATTGTTACGGAACAATCGTTGGCAATGACAGGTGAGGCTATTGAAGGATTTATGTGGGACATCCAAACATCTGGACTTTATGGGATTCATTTGTACCCAGCAATAAAAGTTCATTGAAGTTTTTTGTTTGTTTGTTTTAATAGAGGGGGAAAAAAAGGGAAGAAAATAGAATTGGAATGAAATCAGGTGTCATCTGAGCCATGTTCATTGTTGAGCTGAACTCCCATGGCAATGTTTAAATATCTTTTTAGCACACTGAGACACAAAAGGTTTTTAAGTTTACTTGTGTCAGGAAAATGTAGTAGCAATTAATTTACTGACGTCTTATGTGTTTACAAGGTGCCTTCATTTCATGGGTGGCTGCAAGGTAGAACATGCTTAGATTATATTGACTTTAAGTAGCCACGTGAATACTTAAGGCTTTTAAACTGGATGTTTTTGCTTTGTGATCTTATTTGATCAACCACAATGAACGTTTTGTGTCTTTCTACATGTCCTCGAGTCTTTGACTTCACAAGAGACATGAAACAACAAATGTGGGTACTGGCCTTTATTTACTTATTTACTTAGTAGTTAAAACAAGAAAGCAAACAAAGCCGTGATGTATTTCACCTCTTCTCCCCAGCACCCCTTGACAAATGGCTGTTGGAACTGTGTTAAACCGTGACCTTAAAGCCACAGGCGTAATGAAACTGTGATCTGGCAGATGTGACAGACTCATCTTACATAAATCACTCTCTTTTGTCACCACTGGCATATGGCCAATGAATCTTCTAATTATTCAATGGCTTTTATAGCCCCATTATTTATAATCACTTTTGGACAGCAGCTGGAAGACAAGGATGGGACAGAATGAAATGATATAGCACAAACTATTATCATTTGTGCAACAACTGCTGGGATTAGGAATATTTGATGATGATGTGGTTACCAGCGCAGTCTTGTTAAATGATAAAAATCCACTCCGCCTTCATTTGTCTTCTAAGATTGGCTGCTGCCTACTGGACCTTGCCATGAAAATTATTGTACTAATTGATCCAGAAATAGAATATAAATCTCTTCAGGCATCAATAAAATGCATGTGTGAGTATCAGGACCACCTTTATGTGAGGGGGAAAATGCACTGCGAGCATTATTAAGACACAGGGGTGATGCCCTGACACTACTGTTGTGCCAAGTGCTGTGAGGAGTAGTTTTAAGAAGTGGCTTCTGCTTTCCAGGAGCCCTGTCTGCACCCCTCTTTTTAGTAACAATTTAACAGCAGATGTAGAAGTTATCTTTAGTTACTTTATTAATATTTTAACATTTCTTAAAAAAAGAAACTAGATGATTTTTGTAAGGCAGATGATGGGTTTAATACACTTTGCAATTAAGGGGAGCTATTTTGACTCTAATTCTGGATTAATTTATGTTGAGTCCTGCCTGTTGAGTAGAGCAGCAGTCTTGGAGAAAGGAGCATAGCTGAAGTCACGCAGCCTGCAAGGCCAGTCAGTTGAGATCGCAAATCCCCTCACTACTTTAGAAAATGCAAGGTGCAGGTTCTCTAAACAGACGGGGCAGGTTTTTTTGGTTTTGATTCTTTTCCCCCTTATCTGCAGTTCTGTGTTCTGTAGCAGAGAAATAAAACTGCGCCTACCATGATGGCTTAATAATGTTTGTTAAATACCTTCAGATAGAGATCTTCAGATGAAAGGCAGCACGTTATAATCGGGGTTTATACTGCAAATCCAACATGTGCAATCTTTGTGTCTTTAAAAAGACAGAATCCTTCCCTCTCAATGTAGACATCAGGGCAGCAAGAGAGAGTCTTAATCCAGATGACTCTATTGCACTTTTATCCCTTTAGCAAGGCCTTTAACCTTTCATTACTTCATGGCTCTGCTGTTTTGAAATGGTCTTTGTCTGCCCACAGAGAGTCCCTCTGCTAAAGATGCCTTTAAATGGAGATCCCAACGCGAGAAGGGGGATTCTGCTGCAATTCTGCTCATTTTTTTCCGGTTCAGATGCTATCAGTTGCTGTGAATGTAGCAGTTGGTAGCCATCCCAAAGAAGAGTAGAGCAAAAATACCTACTCCTGTAAGGCCACTTAAGGCCACTTACAGGAGTGTAAGAAAGGTCAGAGACCACGGTGTCCCAGGCCTGACCCTGACCCTTCTTCACTTGGACATTTATAAGCTCTGTCAGAGCATAGCTGTTTATCGCGATTATCTATGACCATCTCAAAACCTGAATGGGATATAACAGCTGCAGCAATTAATATAAACATAAACTATAAAGTGATAGTTTCCAAACGCATAAAACATGAGTTCAAAATATATCCTCAGAATATCCATATTGCAGATTTCTGGCATAGACTGCCTACCAGCTGGCAGGAAGGTGTTGTCAGCCCTGTGATGTTCACACTTTGCTTTTCTTGAAAAAAAAAAAAAATGGATTTTGCTTCTTCATTTATGCAGTTTGCTTTCTTTCTTGGAAGCCCATGTGTCAATAAGGCAAGAGGCTTCAGCCCCCTGGCTTTTCGCTGCTGCTCGCTGGTGGCAGTGCTCTGGAAGAGATGGATGTTTTTATTGAGCAAGGGCAGCGTTAGATGATCTCGTATGCAGCTTTCTCCCCTGCAGAAACTGGAAATTGCAGCAGTAAGCATCAGAACGTAATTCAAAGCATGCTTTCTCTAGTGACTTTAATATTGGGTAACCATTGAAAGACAAATGTGTGACAGCAGACTGAGGATTTGAAAAAGGTGTATTTAGAAACAGTCAATATTTTTCATTAACCACAAAGACATCTAGATTACACATTTATCTCCACAGATTTGATAAGCAGAGTTTACTGCTTCTCAGAAAACTGTATGTCAGTAATACTATTTTTTTTTTCCATGAAGAGCTATTTTGTTTCCCTTTGGGATTTGTTTTTCTTACTAAGATATAGATGATGTAATGGTTTTGGAGGACAATTGATGTTCTCTAAAATGCAGTGTTATAATTAAGAATAGTTGAGGAACCCAGCCATTCAGTGAGTCACCCTGTGTTCATTCAAAGGTGAAGAAGGATTCAGATAATGAGATGGAAACATCACAGATTTGGAGTAGTACAATAGGCAGTAAAGCAATGGAAAGTTGGTTCTTTGACTGTATCTTCACATAAGGAACGGCACTGGTTTTGTTCAGCAGGGGAAAAATAGGGAGGAAGCTGTTGCAACAACAAAAACCAATCTTTGAATCTACTTTACTTTTTATGCTTAAAAATATGAGTTTTGGTGAGTTTAGTAGGTAAGAATTTCTTTTTGCAGTTCTTTATGTCTGATTTTTCTGAAGCTAAATGTACCAGCGTAATTTTGATTACACAAATAACAAAGTGATTTTTCTATGTGCAAATAAATGCATTTTCAACATATCCCGTGAGCAGGAGGAAAGAAGAACTCAGCACTGACTCATAAGACCTGTATCTTCTGCATTGAAACCCCTTGTTTCTACCTCACATCTCTTCTTCATCTGCTGTTTTAACTGTAGGATCTCTAGATGCTTTGAGCAGAGTAGAAAAGAGGATCTCAAAAGAGTAAACGTAAGATCCAATCTCCTTGAGAACAGAAAAGTATTTTGAAGGACAGCAGTGTAGTTCTGGTTAACACAGCTCATCTCTAGGGAAACTGGAGCCAGGTATTTTCTTGAGCACAGCTTATGCATGGAATTAGACTTTAAAAAGGAAGGACTTCTGCATAACATCAGGTAGTTGTGGGCACCTGCACTTCAACCCATTCTGGTGGCAGGTGGTGGATGGACAGAACCCCTCATGAGGCTTTTTTTCAGTGGGAGTGTGCACAAGCAAGGGTCGTTCCTGATGGTCAGAATGAATTTTACTGCTACAGCTTGACATGGGAGGTAGCTGAAATGTCACTGGCATATCTTTCTGATTCTTGGGAATGATGGGTGCATACGTTTCAGGTTCAAAAAGAATTTATCAGAGTTTATTGTCTTGTATCTAGCACTGGAATCTCCTAAATAATGCACATGCCCTCTGAAGTCTGAAGAGATTTTTGGAAAAATTAATTGGGATGGATTGATGAAATATTTCAAATGGTACAGAATCCAACATGTACCTGGATGGAGCCTTTTGGCAATTTTCTACATGGTGTTAGCTACTGTTTTAGTCTATTTTCCTCTTCCATGCTTCAGAGGGAGTTGCATGGGGTGAGCCTGCATTTGTCTGCAGTTGTGGTCTCAGCGGCTGCTGAGCAGAGATCATTCAGGCTGCAAGAGTCTTTATATCCAAGAATTTTCTGGAATTTAACAACAGAAATGTGGCTTAGCAAGCATTTGTTTGTTGGGTTTTTTTTTTCTTTTGTCTTTTTTTTCTCCCTGTTTAAAATAAATGCGATAGGAATGAGTAACGCTGTGCACTCCTTGCGGGGACAATCATGTGAGTGTAAGTATTGCTGTACCCCTATTTTTGTCGCTGCCATCTTGGCTAGTGCATCAGTGACTCAGCTGGGAAATCCCAGCTACTGCATAAACCAAATAACCAAACTTTCCAGCAGGGGCTGTAATAAACTGAGACGCTAGATGGAATGGGCACAGAGGGAAGCTAAAAGCAGATATCAGTAAATTGCGTATTTTCTGTGGTCAAACAAGCCCTTGCTCAGCAGAGCTTTTTTCACCTCTAGACGTTATTATGACATAAATCATCAAACCATGAATCACACAGTATTTCAGGAGAAAGCCTACGTTACACGATACATACAGTTCAGCGCATTAATTTCTTCACTGGAATAAGCCCTTGCATTATATTCAAACTATTTGTTGTATTTGTTCCTTTTGCTACGAGAAATCACCTTGTGCAAAGAAAAATATGGACTGTTTAGTTGAAAGAGAAAGATGTGCTTTATTATTTCAGCAGATGCTCTTTTTCTGTGCCCAGTCTTCCTCTAGAGTAAAACAGTATAGTTTGAAATCAAACATCTGGAGTTTGGAAGGTCAGCTATGAAAATAGAAAACTGTAGCCCATGGGTTTACGAAGCCCTCCCGAGTGCCTCCTGTGTGGGGAAACATTTTTATAGTGTAGTAACCAGAGAGCATTTTTTTGGAAATGAGATGATAATCTGCTCTTAAAATGAGGGGTGTTGCTGGGTAACTCAGGGAAGTTTGATGAGCAGTTTTATCTTCCTTAATTTCAGTGGTGTTGTTTGACCCATTTCTGTAATGAGCATTTTGGCATTTAATTTTTTTTCTTCTTTTAATAGCTGGGCCTGCTGCCTAAGCCTTTCTTTCTTCAATAAGAAATTTAATCTTTAAAAAAATAAAAGCTTGACTGTAGAACCTAAATACAAATCACCTACTTATTTTTCAGAATTTGACTTAGTATTTCAGACTAGGGATTTTTGTGTTTAGCTTTGTTTTTAAATTAACATTGCTGTTAAAATGTTGCATGGCTGCCGGTAGGCTGTACCTACAAGTGGTAATTTTCTCTTTTGACTCTTGCATTCATCTGGTACCACTGCCCAACTGCACTCCCTTGCAGTATTATTATTATTAATTTGTCCTTCAGTGATTCCAAGAGACTGCAATGCTGTGTTCAATGTCAAACATATTCAGATGACCTCTGCATTTTACATATGCACAATCCAAAAAAATCATAATGCAAATTATAAAGGACCATAGAAACAGCTGGAATGGTTCAGCCCATGTAGCGCATTGTTCTGGCTCCAGCTGTGGCCATGAATGAGCTGCCTTGCAAAGGAAAGGAAAAGAGCAAGATATTTGATATTTTCCCCACTTCTTTTCCCAGATCTCCCAGCCACCAGCAATTCGTTTTCAGATCAAGGGATTTCCTACGCCCTGTTTTGCAACCTCCACTGGGTCCAGCTTCCAAGTGCTTTTCCAGTCTTCCCTTGAAGCTCCTCAGTAAGCTTCTTGCACCCACAGCGCTCTCCAGCGAGATCTGCCACAGCTTGTGCGAGCTACTGCCCCTGTTGGGTGGTTTTGAACCAAGCTCATGTTAGCTTTGGTTGGTGTCTCCTAGGACGAGAGATGGGAGAGGCAGGGAGCAGCCAATCCCTGCCCTCTGGGCACCCATGTCCACCACAGGCTGCAGCATCCCAACCCGCTCTCCTGGTGCGTGGATGGCAGCTGCTCCAGACTTTGGTCATCCTGGTTGCATTTCTCTGAACCTTTTCCAGTATTTTGTTTTTTCCACTTTTCTTTTTTTAGGACAGAAGAGTTCCCGTCCCTGTTCTCTGTATGTTCTTTTTGGGTGGGTTTTGCTGTTATTCCAGATTTGGAAGCATTTAACTTCTGGGAAACAACATCATTAAGTTCCTCCAGTTCCTATTTTCTGCTACAAGAAAGTATTTGGTGTTCAGCAACTGGCAACAATGTTCACTAACAAAGATATTTCTTTTTCTTTGTTTTGTTTGTTTTTTTTTTTTTTTTTGTGGTGGTTGTTTGTTCTGTTTTCAATCATTTATCTTTATTCTTATTTCTGAAAGTGTTTAAAACTGAATGGCGAAATAAATAGGTTCAGGGAAAAGTGTTGGTTGTTATTCTGTTGTTTTTAAGGGTTTTGGGTGCTCTTAACTTCTTCATCCAATGCTTTCCTAACCCCTGCTGTGTGCTGGGATAAATACCATTGCAAAGTATAGCATTTGTTTGATTTTTATGCCATGTTCAGCTGTATTAATACCCCTAATGGGAGCAGCCTTTGCCTTCTGTCTGTCTGCCCAGCTCACCCTCCAGTGAGTTGCAAAAGCCATACTCTACCTTTATTATTTTTTCCTCTTTTTCACATCATCTGTCTTTCTCCATTTGCTCAGACAAATAAGTGATAAAAGGGAATGATGATCTTTTTAACACCACAGGAAGAAAGATACATTATGAGACAAGAGAGACCTCTTGTTTACAGTGAGTTATTTTTGGTAATTAGCCATTTGTAGAGGAAGATGAGCCTCCGCTCATAAAGTCAGCGTGCCATAATTTAGGGGACTCTGAATGGAAGTCTAACGTTTGCCTGAATTGGAAATGTTAATTGTGTGCATTTAGAAATAAACAAACGGCTCTTTTTTTTTTTTCTTTGCAGGGAGCAGACTGAACAAAGACCTGAGACATTACCTCAACCAGAGGTTTCAGAAAGGATCGCCGGATCACGATCTACAGCAGACTATTCGAGATAACCTTTATCGCCATGCTGTGCCTTGTAAGTAACAAAACATTGACCTGGTGGTTTATATATAGTAGAATTTGATTTTTTTTATTTGAGGCAGCCTTCTTGTGGTGGTGTGTGTGGCTCCAGGGGAGTTTATAGCTTGGACAGATGTCTGTGAGTGACAGCAGAGAGGACTCCGGTAGGGCTGAAAAAGAAGCCAGTTCATCCTCCGCTCTGCTTTTTCGATACCTTTTTGGAACAGTTGTTGGTTTGATGCAGGCCTGTGGTGCTCAGTGCGAATTAAAAACCCTAACAAGCAGCCATGAAGTGAGTACTTGCCTTAGAAATAGTCTTGATTAATATCATTATGGTGGATGTTATTTTATTGATTTGAAACATATGAAGGAAAAAAACCTGCTTGTATTTTTCTTTCCTTAGCAGAACTTTGTCTGATGCTTATTTAACTTGTGAAATTGAACAGCATTTTATGGCTTGGTGCCATTTTAGCAAGCAGCTGCCACCTTTGGAAGGTCATCCTCAATCCGAGTAGGAGATAGCAGCAAGAGGTAGTGAAGCTGAGAAAAAAAATGCTCTTTTTCACTCAAAAAGCAACCAGGAGGAAAACTGTGAAGTTTAGAGAGTGTAATCTTTAGAAGTTCAGAATCTTTATGGAAAATCAGACTATCCTTTGTGGTTTGGGGAGATATACTAAAAGTGGAAAATAATCCAATTTCATTGCACTGCTGTTTGGCGTTACCCTGGTGCCAGGAGAGGCTGTTCTAAAGCCAAGGTTTTTCAGCTTGGACTTTGATGAGTTGTGGGTATAATGGTATGCCTTTCAGATCAGGCTGGGATAAAAACTACTAAACATCTTGGTTATAGCCTACTGAGATGAGCAGCAAAGTATTTTCAAGTTTTCTGTGTCAACATGAATTGGAAATTGTTTATCCTGGTAGACTTACATGAATATTGAATAATGATCTTGCCACTCAGAAATCTGTATTTGCCAACAAATATTGGATAACGGTACATAGAGTAATAGCCATTTTCAATCTAAGTGTGGCATGCAGGAGAACTGTGTAGGACCAGAGTTAAAATTGTGTGGTAACACTGACAAATGTTGATTCTTCAAATGGCAGATGCTGTATATCACCACTGAGTTTATTCTCATTTTATCAGTGGAAAGCATGGACCAAATTACGGTTAAAGTGCTGTGCGTGGACATAAAGAATAAATATGGATTATTATTTTCTATTGAACACTTCCATTTTCCATTTTGTCAATGTGAAATATGATTAGTTTTCAATCATCTAGCTTGCCAAGCTGCAGGTTTCTAAAGCATACTGTGGAAAATGCTTTCTAAGAGAGCATGGGCAACGTTGGGCTCGGGAAATGCAATGTCGTGATGCTAATGTCCTTCTGCCTATGTGTTATATTCTGATTTCTAAAGCAGCAAATAAAGCAAATGAGCATAAGTTCTGTAGAAGCATTTTGTGCGTTGCCAAGGTGACATTTTGAAATGCTTTCCATTGATTCTTTTCTCTGATTTATTGAACTTGATGGTGAGCTAAACTGCTTGGACACGCTAAAGACTTCTGATTTAAAATTAAGAGCAGTGAAAGTGATTCCTGCCTTTTAGAAATAGCTGGGGGAGGTACGGGTTGTCAATGTATTAAGAAGAACATCAGTACTTATGATCCATTTATGAAACAAATGGAAAATCTGAGAAGCAGAGTTAGTTATCACGTGTCTCCATACTTGCTGCGTTGTAAAGCAGGTAGCGTTTAATTCTTTTTCTTCGTGTACTGTGGGGATGGCATTAGTGGTAGCTTTTATGAGTAATGCTAATGTTCATATATGAATTCGAATGAGACTGCACACACAGTGGGTTGGGATGCTTTACAGGTTGCAAGATTAATCTAGCTGTACAGTCAGTTTTATTCCTTGGTACACGTGACCAGTAAATCCAGAGCCCGGGACCAATCTCTAGTGTTAATGGATTATGAAGTCTTGTATTTTGAAAATGGAATTCCCTGCTGATTATATGGTAAACATGAACCAGAACACAAGGTCACTTGGACTGAGCATGCTTGGCTTGACAGCTGCTTTTTGTTGTCCTAATATAAGGGCTAGATGAAGTGGTAATTAATAAAAGCAAAACACAGGAAAAGGGATGTTAACCAGTTCTTCCCCGGTAAGAATCCTGTGTGGTTCAGCTCTGGCTAATTTGGTACAGGTGGTGAGAAAACCCAGAGGGCTCCTGTTTCCCACACAGCTGTGGTGCTGGTTGCGTGCTCAGCTGACTCAAGAACCAAGTGGAGACATGGGTATAGCTTTTGTAGAAGACAGAGGTCAAGCAGAGGGGAGGAAAGATGCAGGATGTTTGACTTAACCTCGTTATTACCTATGACTGTGACACGCTTCTAAAACATCATTTAGATTTTTAATTTGGAAGAGTTGGTTAAGAATTTGCTTTATGTTCTGGTGAACAGTCGAGGGTAAGAGAGAGGGTTGATGCCGGCTCCCAAAGGGCATTGAGCATTGCCTAAATGGGTGACAGAGGGACAGTTTGCTGAGAGACCAGAGGACATTATCTCTAAATGCTGGAGCTGTCATAAAGAACTGGACACAAAAGTACTGAAATGCATTAATGACCCTCGCAGTCTTCCCCTGCTCCTCAGTGCCGTCCAGCACGCTTCCTCAAAGTCTTTTATCCTCAGGTCCCTGCTCCCCATTGAGCAGATTCTTTCCTGCAAAGATCTGTAGTAAACAACAGCTGTGAGAAGCTTCCAGGTGGCCTCTGAGTTTGGTTGTCATGCCGTCACAAGCATTCTGCTGTTACTATCACACCAAACCCACAAGTTTATTTACAGACCCAAGGCATTCTCCTCTGAAGTTTACAACTTCAGTGTCCTAATCCAAGAGCAAGCCAGAGTAAGGGAGAGAGGCAGGATTCCTTAATTATGCATTTGGATGGTGCATAAGGGCTAAGGAAGCCATGCATTTATATTCTACAAATCTTTGGAAGAATTAATGCAGTTCAGCCACTGAACTTTGCTTTTATTTCAGCTGTGCGTTACTTTCTTTACTTTCTTCCTGAAGCTCTCACTTCACTGTTAACTTCATATGCTGGGTCAGAGACCTTTTTTTCCACAGTATTTTTGTATTCTGCTTAAGAAAAATCAGCACCTGAACAAAGTTATTCTCCTTACGTGGTCAGGTAAACAAACTATTCTTATTCTGAATGTATAGGATCCACTGTAGAAACTAGAAAAAACCTCAAATACATCATCCAGATTAGCGAGATATTGGTCCAGACTCAAGCGATCCCCTTTGGCCTCATTTTGTTTTGAGGCACCATGTTTTTCCTGCTGTCTGATGTGTCTAATGAAGATCACCAGAAATAATGCTCTATTTGTGGTCTAGCTGATGGCTCCACTGAGCTTGCAGTAGACTGTGAATTGGCAACAGTTTGATGATTACTGATTGGCCATGACTGTACCAAAAGTGCTTTGACTGATGCAGAGACTTTGCCCACAGCTTATTTCTAGTGCAGATTTCACTTGTTCCAGCTGAATTTTGCCAGCCTAAGCTCTTAAAAACAAAAAGGTGTGTTTACCAACTGTGTCTCACTGGGGCCCCTTGTGACTTGTCCAAGTCCACCTGTGCTACCAGAAGCTGATGTGGCTTGCATTACATCTGATTAGAGGGGAGGCTGAGTGCATGGTGTGTTGACATCCTGGCGTTAGGTTTCACAGAGTATTTCTTAGGTTTGGTGTAGTTGAAAATTTACTTAGTGGAAAACGTGATCTGTTGGAAGTACATGTAAGAATATATCCATTAAATAGTAGCCTTACCTTGGGATATCTGTGCAGTAGTGTTAATTGAGAAAGATATGTGATAGCAACTTACTTTAATGTTCCAGTGCAGCAGCAGCGTGTCTAAACCACTGCTCACGGGAGGCTGAACAGACAAGATTATCTTCCTCATTTTGAAATGATGGTAGAGGGCATCTGTTTAAAATAAACAAGTACTGGCCATTTGTCCTAGTTGCTTTTTCTCAACAACCTGACAGCAGTTTTCTTTTCACAATGTATCGAGAAGAATCAGAGAGAGAGTATTATTTCCCTAAAAGCTTATCTCGGCATGCGTTGGTTTTTTTAACTCTGAGCGCATTTACTTGCATCGCCACTTGTTTGAGTCCCATGGGACATGCCAAAGCAGCTGTGGTAGGTCTGGCATCTGCAGCTTTACTTGTCGAAACAGTGTACCTGGTGCAGGCATGACTGAAATAACAAACCAGTGGTCCCCTCCCTGTTCATGTGTGTTCTGTATTTGTCTTATTTTGTACCACGCAACTCGTTTTTTTTTGCCAAGTTGCAGTTTTATGAAGCAAAACTCTGGAAAAGGCAAGGTCTTTTTGGTGGTAGATGAAATAGGGACAATGTGATGGCTAACCTAGAGTTAAGTCTTAGATGTCAGCCTAGACACTCTGTCGCAATCGTTTTTTCTTCTTCTTCCCAAAATTGGCTTTTAAAACCTCAGGAGGTCATCATTCAACAGTTGATACACTTTCCCAAAACAAGTACATGCCCTGAGATTAATTGGCTGGAGAGTTTAATGTTAGAGATTTACCACTTTGATGTCTGCTGTCTGTTCTCTCACCTTCCTGGAGTTTGATCTGTTCCTCTGTCTTCAATTACAGCACAGTAGCTCCAACTGTGTTATAGGGGAACATGGAGTGAAATGGAAAGGAATGGATAAAAATCAATAGTGTAAGTGTAGAGTGATCTGTAAGGAGGCTCAGAAAAAGGCAGCGACACCCAGACACCTGGCTGGCCTGAGCACTCGCATACCGGTGGGAAATGCGAGAGTGTCTTTATTCCAAGTGAGCTGCTGGTGCAAAAGAAAAGTTTCCTTTCTAAGGAAAACCAGTATTGAAAAAGGAAGCTTCACAGTATTTACCAGACACATTTCAGTGGATGTAGAAGAGCCCGTCGAACTTCATTATCTGGATTAAATGTTTTCATGGATAACTGAACTTCCAAAGGGTAGTTTGGTTGCTCCAGGAATTGAATGAGCTGCTGTATGCGTAACCAACATCATCCACAGCTAATGGAGGGCTGGAGAGACCCAGTGGGCTGGGGTGTGATGAAATTGCTGTCAAACACACAGACTTAGGTGATTTCCCAGGATAGCTTTTAAAGTCCTGTAGTACTGGCTTCCCCGTAAGTATCGCTGAACTTCAGAATGGATTGATGGAAGGCATATGCAAACCAGCTCACAGAAAGTTCTTTTCTTTTAAATTTTGAGTATAATAGTCTATCAGTATACTGGGAAGAATTGTTGAAATGAGGCAGAAAGACCTTTATGATACAAATGCATGTGGTTTTTACATGTGGGGATATTTGAGTCACAATTTTGAAGTTATTTTTAGTTACCAATTTTTATTAAGGATAAACAGAATCACTGACAGTGCACATTATTTTTCTTCACAGGCAATAAATCATCAGTTTATGTACACAAATGTTCTTTGAATTCTCAAAAGCTTTCCAGACCTGCAGCCGTATTTATTATCCAAGTACCTTTTGTTGCAGTTCCCTTCCTAGAGGTGTGATTCTGCTTTTGTAATGAGAAAAAGTTGCAGTGTCCATGAAATATTCATTTCATGGCCTGCACTGATAAGGTGATGAACAGAAGACTGATCTTTTTTCCTAACACACAACAAATAATTAATTGTTTTACAAGATTTATGTTAGAAAATTTTTTGCAATGGTATCCTTATCACTAGGGTGGAACAGGCAGGTACTGGCAGTACGTAAAGGTAGTTTTCCTCAGGAACGCTTGCTTGTGAGCTAATCTAACTCCGAAGAATATGAGGCATATTTTCCATGCCAGCTAATATACGCACATTTACTTTTTCCTGTGTTTTCAGCAGGGACTGAGCACAACCAGTGGGTTTAGAAAATCCTTATAGCTGTGTCCCAGGGAGTGCAGAATTGCAGCAGAGTCCCCTGCAGTTTTCAGGGATATAATTATTTCATGTATTAGTGAACCAGATGTGTTTTCACTTTTTGAGAGAGAAAAATACCCTGTTTTGAGCAACAGGGCTAATGTTTCTGTAGTTTAGTTCCTCTCTATAGACAGTCATTTCTGTTTAATCTGGGAGACTTCAGACCTTTTTTCCATCTGTGCTGTCCTTCCAGATCAATAGCACATTTTGTGCCAGTGGAACTATCGGGCAATTTTTTTTTTTTCTTTCCCCACATTTGGAAATAAAAGCACTTACGATAGCAAATATTGCTCCATCTGCTTACCCATTTGTGAGGAATAGCTTTTTTGTATTTCACTGTACACCCAGTTGAAATTGCATGAGGCACCAGAGAACAGTACAAAGCAGAAGAGCTCAGCCTTATAGGCTCTCCCATGCCACTTGCCAAAGGAGATTTGAGTAAGAAGTGTGGGAAGAGATTACACGGCTATTTTTCTTTGTATTCTTTGTTTAGTCCCTAGTGTACTTAATTTCGCATTTTTTTCATCGCGGTTGCTTTGTACTATGGTAAGGCATCTGCAAGTGAGTATTTAGGTAGTGTGAACAACGTCTGTGCATATGTTTTAAAACTTAAAGGTTTCTAAGGTTGTGAGTCTCTGGGACAGGAGAGAGTACATCAGAGCTGAGAGCCGCTACTGCTGTTACGAGGCTGAAGGGGTAGAGATGAATTACCCCATATTGTTTACTTCAAAACTGGCTCTGTCTTGCCATAGTTTTTCATATGATGTCTTAGGGTCCTGATTAGGTCTTTTGTGTTGGCTACTGTGTTCCAGCTTTTCATTTCACTGAGGCCATTTGATTTCTTTTTAACTACCACCACATATTTCTTCAAGGTTTACAATGTATTGATTACGCTACAAGCCAAGAGAATGAGTGTTCCAGGCAGAAGGAAATTTCAAATGAGTAAAAATTAAATGTGTAGCTGTTATTTGACCTATTCTTCCACTCCTGTTTCTGCGTGGGATTCGCATTTGATATTTCATGATTAACTACCTTGAGAAAGCACCCATTGCTCGGTATAGGTCTGTCTGTGCTTGGGTGTGTTGGTTGCATGGTGGTTTCACATGGTGGTTTCACAGTTACAAAAGTCCCATGCTTCTTTCATCAATGATGTCATTACTTATAAGAGGACACCTGAAAATCCTATTTATATGATATTATTCTGGTCCAGTGTGGTACCTGCAATGTACTATGGGCAAAACTAGTGGCATTGCAGAGGAAGAATTGCCTATGTGATTCCCAATCGTATCTATTGCTGCCGTGAAAGCCTCTGAGCTCAGGAGGGCGATGGCAGATGCAAACTCCTGACAGTTTGATAGAGATGCAGACTTGCTAAACTTCATCTTCAAACAATTATCCTTTTTTTCAACATTACTATGCTTCTTCACGTAGAGCATGCTGTCTTGGTCCTCTAAATCCTTTCTCTCTTTATTTCAGCAGAGAGAGATTAGCTGTGTAATCATTTATAAAGCTGTTTAGATTCTTCTAGCTGGTTTTCTTTGGGGAGAGTCATACCCAGTACCTTTACTAGGAGTAACTCTCTAAATTAATCTTCATTGATTTCTTTTCCCCCACCCCTAGTGAATAATAAAGTAGAAAAAATAGAACAAATACTTCTAGGTCTGCCCATATTGAAGGAGAAATAAATCTTCCCTATTGCTCAAAATGGTCTAGATTTATCCTTTTTTATTATTATTATTTTTTTTATACAATGTCCTCTTGAATAATTAGAGATTTGAGTTATGAAGTCAAGATTCCTGGGTCTTAGCCAGAGCAGATTTGTTTAAGGGGGACACTAGTTCCCTGAATTCCTTTTAGAGGGCTTTGTAATGTCCTAGGCTGCTCTTAATTAGTGATTTAAGACAGAATACATCTGTTTAAGTGAGGATTGTGAAAACTGTTATTTAAATGAAATATTTAAAAAAAATGGCTCTTTGAAAGGCTAATGTATCTTCATAATGAGACACGTATCACAGAGTTATCAAGTGGATAGTGATCTAGCAGTTCTTCTTGCAGGGTCTTTTGGGAGCAGAAGATGGAGTAAAACATCAAAGACCCTTGGAAGCATCATCTGCCATTGAATTATATTTCATACTTCATCATTCATTCACTACCTGCACTTTTTCTTTAAACTTCAGGTTTAAAACTCCATTTATTAAGGGGGGAAAAAAAATAAACAAATGTTGATGTTCGTAAAAGAAAGTTTGTTGGAAAAAGTAGCATTGCTTATTAGGTAAATTGATGATACTTCGTTATTGTCTCGGACCGTAATGGCAACTCAAATACTGCTACTACAGTAAGGGTTTTCCTACCAAATTTAAAGCTGCTTAATGGGCGATTGTCATATGTTAAAAATGTGTAGGTGATCTTTGCTGGATTGAGGGTATGAACTAGCGAACCTCGAGCGAGGGAGCAAGGCAGGGGGTGGGGGAAGGAAGAACTTCGAATTGAGAAACTACTACTTTTAGGAAACTTTTCCTTGAATACCCGAGGAGGTGGATGTTTATAAATACAGGATTACCATCTCCTGCTGTTCATGGGTCTTGAATTTAGTAGTCAAAAACTTGAAACTAGATATTTCGACTCTTTTCATTTACCTGAAATCATAGAATGGTTTGAGTTGGAAGAGGCCTTTAAAATCATCCAGTTCCACCCCCTTCCTGTTGCCAGGGACACCTCCCACTGGATCAGGTTGCTCAAAGCCCCGTCCAACCTGGCCTCGATCACGTCCAGGGATGGGGCTTCCATGACTTCTGTGGGCAGCCTTTGCCAGTGCCTCACCACCGTCACAGTAAAAACATTCTTCCTAATATATAATCTAAATCTCTCTTCTTTCAGCTGAAAACGGTTACGCCTCATCCTATGCCTGAACTCCCTGATAGAGAACACTTTCCCATCCTTCTTGTAGCTCGTTTAAGCACTGGAAGGCTGTTAAAAGTCTCCCCAGAGCCTTTCTCTTCTCTAGACTGAACAACCTCAACTCTCTCAGCCTATTCTCATAGTGCAGGTGCTTCAGCCTTCTGATCATCTTTGTGGTCTCTTCTGGACTCTTTGTAACAGTTTCATGGCCTTCCTGTGCTGAGGACTCCAGAATCGAATGCAGCAGTAGTAACAGTACCTGTTAGTTTCTGAGCCCTTACTGACATCTTCACTCGTGTTTCCCTAAGATGTGGGGTTTTGGTTTGTTTTGTTTAGAGAAGGCTAAGACATGAGAGCTGAAAATCTGCTTGGAATGTGAGGTTATTTTCAGCTCTCCTAAATCCAGGTATGTAAGCTTTGAGAAAAGCAGCAAGTGTTGTAAGACGTGCAGTAGAGTTGAGGAAAACCCGGCAGGATACCAAATGGCAGTGCAGGAAGATGGGACTCAACAGTGAGCAATGTACCCATCCCATAATGTCCATAAATATCTTTCTCATCTTTGTGTTCCCATAATTTTAAATGTATATTTTGCTATCTTAACCTTCTGCAATGCTCTGCAAAACACCCCGTGTTTTCTGGAAGGGAGCAGCTGATGAGATGCGATAGCGCTGCTCCTGTGTAACCACACATTGACAGACGTTCTGCAAATTGCCCACATTACACAGCATTGATGATACCATTAAAATGGTAAATTTAATATTATAGTACTATTAGATTTCTCCCTCATTAACTCTGATCTGATAAACAACCTCCGGCATATTTTGAAGGTAATAGTCACCTTACAATCACTACTGCTCCTCTCTTTCTGGCATTTCAAGCTCGTATGGATTTATAGTTCTTCTGTCATCTAATCTGTACTTACTCCTTTATTTTTTTCTTTGAACGTGTGCTCACAAGCAGACCATATCCTAGAGGGCCCTGGGCATGCAATTAACACTTCACAGCAAGAATAAAGTCATCCTAAATTCCATTCCTGAGTTTTAGGACACAATCGGGTTTAGAGAACAAAATGAACCCGGTGGTTCCTGGATCTCTAGAGGTGTTTTAGTGCTGGGCACTTTGTAAGGGATGGTACAGGGTATTGCTGGTCACAGCGGTTGAGTTCTCAGCTTCTGCGAACAGGTATCAGAGCAGCCTCTAACACGTTGAAGATGTAGGTGGTGAAGGAGCAGGTGGGTGCTGTGGCAGGGGGGGTGATACGTGCTGGGTGCAGCCCTGCCCGGCAGAGCAGCCCTGTTGCAGCCCGCTTGGGAGCTAGAAATACTGAAGAAGCCGTTTTCAGTTGTGTCTCTCCAGCAGAGACAACTTTTACTCCCAAACATTAATCCTCAATCAGCCAAACCATGAGCCACAGCTTAACAAAGTAACCGTAGCTCCTCTCCACTGGCAGGGAGGCTTCCGTGGAGGTATTGCTTGGCTCCTTGTTTTCCTAAGTGAGTCATGGTTTAATTAGAGCGCTGTCTCGAGGAGGTGGTTGTTATACATCACCTATCACAATGTAAAAGTGGAAAGCGGCACTGAAAACGCTGACCCTTAATCTGAAGTGCACCATCTGTGTTTTATTTCCACATCTTGCTGAGTTTACAGTTATTTGAATTCACAGTTTGTTCCCCATTTGCTGTTCCCACATGGTAAGTGAATTGGATCCAAACTGTACTGATGAAAGATTGAGAAGTCTGTTGGAGAAGTTTGTTCCTACCTTACAAGAGTGCTCTATCTCACACTTCTTCCACCACGCGAGTTAAATCCCAGCTGTAAAATCTTGCCTCAAGATGGTCTTCTTTCATGGTGGGAAGTTGGGGTTACCGTAAGGACAAAGGCTCCTTTCCCCGTCCTGAAATGCTTTATGGTTTGCCTTTCTGCTCAAGAAAAGGTCGAGAGTTCTCTCACATCTAACAAAGTATTTGCTTTACTGTTCCAGTAAATTTGTGTGGATGCTCATCTGGTGGTGCTTGGCATTGGAGCACCACTATTGGTTAATAGTTTTTCTTTGTTAGTATGAGCCAAAGGCTTTGATGCTAAAATAAGCCTGGGTATAATATAACGAAAGGTGCTGTAATTACAATTTTAACAGTTTTTATGGTGCAACCTTGAATTACTCTGATTTTAGAATGAGCAAGCAGCTCACAACCAGGTTGAATTTCATTTATTCTCCTTTGTTTTTATTCTTCCTACTGACAGCAACTATTTTCTTCAGACATAACTAACTGTAAAAAAAGATATAAAATTTAAACATGTTGTATTTCAAAAGCAAACCATCAAAATGCTGAAGGCTGTATAAACTAAAATACCTTCTTTGGCTTTTGCTGTAGACCACACAAGCTCTGAGAAATTGATTACTCTGGTGCTGGAAGGGGCTTTCATGATACAGAAACAGAGGTTTGCATTGAATTTCTTTCTTTGTGTGTGGGACTTTTTTTGGAAAGAGAAAAAGCCTTTAAACCCCAGATTAAAAATAAGTCATTTCATTGTTTCCTCCTCCCCCTTCTAAATCTTATGGAAGAGTTTTCATAAATGATTGGGTAGCTGCACCTCTGAATAAATGTAAAGTAAAACAATCTGTTTCTTTTTTTTAATGAAGAGGCTTTTTTCTGGAATGCTCCATTTAGGTGCTTGCCTTATTGAAGTATCATCTGGTGAGAGAGTTGTGGTCTGGTTTGTGCAGATTTATTTGGGTTTGTGGACATGAAGAGGAGAGGCAAGGAGTTAAGAGTTACTTATTTTCATATTACAGTTTTCAAATGTAGGATATTCAGTACTCCAAACCCATCAGCAACACAGGCTTTAGACTTTGCGCATGGACCGTGAGCTGACCTGACACATACCCAAAGAACAGCCTACACCCCAGTGAGGCTTTGTTTGAAAGATCGAGAAGCTGAATCCTGAGCAAAGAATTTTCGTCTTTTCAAACAAGAGACACATAATGGGACCAGCACCAAAAAAATGGTGTTTTCAGGAAAATATTTATGCCCTATAAAATTAAGAGTGTTTTATTTATTTATAATTAGGCCGTTCTCCCATTTGCGTGTGGCTGTTCGTCGTATAAAGGGAGAATAAGTCTTGCTATCTCCTGTAGTGGCATTTTACCCCTACTCAGTTCAAACACATTGTGGATCAGGTACTTGAGCACGAGCAGCTGCTGTGTTGGGTTTGATAGTGGAACAGAGAGATGATGGTTTTTCCTTACGTTGCGTGGCCCTCACGTAGTGGTGAGCAGTCGCCTGCATTCACAGCAGCACCAAGCTGCTTTGCAGGCACTGGCTGTGAGCTGGTGTGCTTCAAAGCGTCTGTGTGTTCCAGCAGCAGTGGTGGTTGCCCTCCCTGCCGTGCCTGAGCCCTGGTCCGTGGGAGCACAGCACCCTGTGCGTGCACATCCTGCTGGCGCCTCCCCTGTGTTCTTCAGGATCCACGCATTCCGGCTGCCTCAGTGGAGTGGCTGTGGAACAGCGGGGAGCAGGTTTCCTTGCAAGGCTGGAGTCCCCTGCGATTTCAGTACTGCATCTAAGCAATCCTGTCCTGTGAGATATGTGGAAAGCATCCAAGACGGACACCTGCTGGCTCTGAAGCAGTCAAGTGCTTTTTCCAAAATATCTTTGGCCCTTGTTCTTGATGTGTTTACTTTTAAAAAGATACAGGCATGTGTTGGCTGTAAAAGAAAGGAAAAATAAAGCCAACCCAATATTGCTGCTGTCACTGAAATTCCCTGCAGATTTAAAAGGAAGATGAAAGTTTGTACTTTAAGAGAAACTCGAAGCCCTTGGGACAAGCACAGCAGAAAACAGAAAGATGCTCTGTATTCTGTCTCATTGCTTGCAGAAGTGAGTGCTGCATCTCCTACGACGGGAGACAGAGCTCGAAATGCATATTCTCATAGTTCCCCCTTTCTTCAGCCTCGCAAACTAGGACAATACCATTATACACTTCCCTGGGCATATTCTCAAACAGCAGCTCAGTGAAGGTGATGGAGAAATAAAAAGGGTGAGGAAGAAAGAAGAGGGGAGGGGGAAAATCTGCCTGGTGGTATTTCACATCTCCAGCATACACAGGTGCTTTTTAATCCCTCTGGCCTACATATTCCACAGCCCTTAGGAATAGAGGAGTCGTGATGTAATGCTCTTTTCCTCACACTCCCAGCTTAAATACAGATGGAAATTGTTGTCATGTGTTAGAAATGTCACCAATAATATAAAAGGCAGCCTTCTGCATTCTCCCTTTTGCACTGTCAGCTGCTGCTGCCAGCTTATTCTTCCCTCTCAAACCTATTGTCATGTGGCAGAAACCCTGATGTAAGTAAGCCCTGTCCTCCCCCTGCTTATGATCCCTGCATTTTTTATTCCCCTCTGCTGCAGTGCTGAGGATCATTACATACCACGACTTAAAGACAAGACCTCACAAAGGAAGGATTAATCTTGTATTTGTGCTTGAATTTCGAAGGACTCAGGCAAGTGAGAATGTTCTGTTGTATTCTCTCTCTCTCTTTTTTTTTTTTTCTTTTCTTTTTCCTAGATGCTAACGTAGGAAATGAAAAGCAGCAAATGTGATAAGCTAGGTCTGTGTTTACCGAGCGAACCCAGCGGCTCCTCAGCTGCAGGTTGTTCGTGGAAGGAGCCGAGCAGGTTATAGGGGAGCCTGTGGGGCTGGGGAGGGAGCTGCAGAGCGGAGCTGCACAGCCTGAGCCCAGCCTGGGAGGACAGATGGCTGGGGCTGCTTTTTAATTCATCAAGCAAGCTTTACGTGAGGCCCGTTGGCGAGCGGGTGCGCTGCGAAAAGCGGGGTCACCGGGCACGAATAGGCTGAGATCAGGACCAGATGCCTGCCGAACAATGGGGCTTTTGAGAGAAATGCGGGAGGAAGCGTGGCGCTGGCTTTGTACTGCCTCCGCATTGCAGGTTGGAATGGGGCAGCTCCGATTTAATGAAGTGCATTCCTAAACGTGGTCGTCACCCCGGGCTGGGAGACAAGGGGACATGTCAGAAGGGGGCTTGTGGGGCCAGTGTGGGGGGAGCGATCCACTGATGGATCGCCCCGAACAATGCGGTCTTAGTGTTGGATGGGAAAAACCATCGGTACATCCCCGTGCATATTAATGCGATACAGCAGGTGTTGCTAAATGTCTGTCCTCGCATTGTTCTTCCACGGCTCAGCTGAGGAGGGGGCAGGAAGGAGACCTTGCGAGGGATGCACTGATCTGGGGTAGAAATGTAGCTGCTCCCCTGATGGCCACATGTGACAAAAGTAAAGCGGGAGGCGAGGATTGGTGTGTGTTTCCACTCTGGGGGTCACGGTGTGGGGCAGGGTGCTGAGCTGGGCAGTGGTGCCCTGTGTTGGCTCCAGCGAGCAACTAGATGGGGAGGGCAGGCTGAGAGAGGCTGCTGACAGCTTATAAAGGCATAGCAGGGCCAGGAGGGGCCTTTTTCTGCAAAACATCCCTAAACTAAACAGGTGTGAGGGCTGGGAAGTGAACCTTGTAAGAGCAGGCTGGGTCACCAGGGCAGAGGGCAAGGAGGGAGGGGGCAGAGGTGGTGTTTCAGCTGAGATTAAGCAGTGAGAGAGTTAAAAAGGGCATATATTTTTTCCTCTTCTTCAAAAATACATCAATTGTGAAGGAGTTGCAGAAGCTGTGTGTGAATTGCAATGAACAAGGTGTGCGACATCTATAAGCCAAAAGGAAATATCTGTTCCTGCATTTGTATGTGTCCTGCTGCTGGATATACCCCTCCTTAGGATAGTTTTCTGTGTAATGGAATTAACACCCCTAAATACTCACAGCCATGTTAACCAGTGTAATTCCTGGAGGCTTGGGGAAGGAGGGGGAGTATTCATAGCCTGTTATTATTATATGTATTTCTTAATAAAAAAGACACCCATTTAATTGCTGCCATTGTGTTGTCTTCTCCCCTTGTGATTTGTGACATGCTATACTGTATTTGTCAGCAGAATGAAAGGGGTCTTTGTTCCTTATTCATATTATGGCACACTGCATCTCAGTGAAAATGGAATATTTGCCCTTCGAGCTAACTCAGCTGGTGATCTGTGCCCACTGCTACCCTGGGAAAGGGTTCTATTTTTTTTTTTTCCCTAGGAGTTTCAGCAGAATTTACAGGCAAAGTCTTGCGTTTTTTTTATTTATTTGTTTTTACATATCAATGTGTTAATAGTGGTGAAGAGCGATCAGCTTCATTTGCCCACGGGACAGGTAAAGCGTGGTCTGTGACTGCAGCAGCTTCACATATAGCAGCTGCCTTTCCCTGTATCCCTTGTCTGCGGATGAATGACCAAGTCGACCACGAACTAGGATTTAGTCCTTGTGCACCTTTGATCATTTACTGCTGCGTAAACTGCCATCAAGAGTTTAGAAAAATAAACTGGGAGTCTGTGAGATGGACGAGCTTGGGTGCGTTTCCAAAGGTTGGCCAAGACCACAGATTAATAAAGGCAGTTACGGAAGGGCGGGCTACGAGAGCGACTATTTGAGGATGCACTTGTAGAGTGCTTTCCAGCCATTGGCATGAGCGTGTGCTGGATTAGGTTGCAGTATTGTCTAACATCAACAGTGTTATCAGTTGCTACCTATTTACTGCCCTTTTCATGCTCTGGCTCCTTCGGTGTCAGCCTGCATGCATGAGAATGGGAATGGCTTACCAATGTAGTGACTGGAATTAGCAGCCAAAAAGGATCCAAATTTAAGGCAACCCTTGCCCAGAGGATTAATAAGACTTCTTTGCATTGCGTAGACGTGTGGAGCTCATTTTTAAATTGAACTACCAGGTTCAGCAGCTTGAGCTTTTCGTTGCTAACTCGCTTGTTTTCTGCTCTGCAGTGCACAAGGGAAAATGGGCAAAACGTGAAGTCTAGCTCAGTCCCAAGAGGCTGTGGTCTGCCATGAACGGCTTTTCTGTTAGAGGGTCTGGCTCACTGAAGGGCCAGATTGTGAACCTGTTGCCTGTTGATGCGTGGCTCCTCCTGCAAAGTGGGAAATGATATTGAGGAGTAACTTTGCTCTGGAGAGAACAAGGGTTTGCTCGGTGGTGCAGAAGAGTGGGGAGTGTTTTCTCTCTTGCCAGCGTGTTTCCACTTGTCATTGCCTACTGCTAGCTCCTGTCAACTGGAAGCAATGATGGTTCCATGTAGATCCAAAAACGATGCTTCACTTCTGTCTGGGAAACTGATAAAGGGGGGGAGTGAGGAAGAGCACAGGCAGCTGCTCCAGAGCACACACTTCAGCTCCTCACTGTCGAAATGTTGCAGAGCCAGGTTTTGCCATCACAGCAATAAGCTTTTTCAGGTTGAATTTCTTTCTTCGCTCTTGTAATGCAGATAATCCAACCTGCAATTTGAAGCTTAGAGTATCCCTTTTGCTGTTACTGACAACCCCTAGTACCAGTTAGGCTGTCATAGCAGTCCAAGTGTTACCAAAAGGAAAAAGCAGCACGGAAAGCTATTAATTCAGCAGCAGAAGCTGATCAAATGGTGCTGGGTTCTTGACTCTGCATTTGACTGTAACAATATGTACCCTGTGTTTCCATCACAGAAGTTCATATGCTGCAGGTAAGGCTCTAGCCTGCATTTTGAAGCTTGTCTGTAGACACCTTTCTGACAGCTTTCCATCCCTTCTAATGCACTGAGTCTTTGGTATTCAATAAAGCTTTTTCAAAATGTGAGGCTATTTTCCGTCAAATTCTGCTAAATCCTGTCCAGAAATCCTCTGAATATTTTGCTCTTGAATATTCCAGTAAGCACAATGACTGGTTCACTGTGTTAATCCTATATGGTCTTTCTGTCTGCAGCTAATCCTGAGCTGTTGCTGCTGTTCTGCATACATGAGTAAGATTCTTTGCCCCCTCCCCTTGATGATATCCAGTAGAATTCCAACTGACTACTAGAAGATAACAGATCAAACGTGCTACTCTTCCTTCTTTTTTATTCTCCTGAAGTATCTACTTGAAAACTAAAACCTGGAAACGCAGGAAAAATAGCCTTGATCTGTTGTGCTCTGTCTTAAGGCATGCTCTGGCTCTGTGCAGGATATCTTCAGGAATTTCAACTGTAGACAGATCTGGAAGAAAAGACATGTTTAAAGCAAGATTCTAAATTCACATAGATGTTACTGAATTTCTGTCGTGACTTCTCATTAATTAGAGATTAAGCTGATAGTGATGGCTGTAGTTAATAGTGTTCCCCTCAAATAAAGTTAATGGATTTTTCTATTTTTTTTTTCCTTGCACAGTGAAATGCAGGGACAAACGGTGGGGTTTTTTTTGACTTTTTTGGTTGTGAATTTTTAGAGTTTGCATTTTTCTATAGTTGTTCATTTGGTTGGTTTTGGTTTTTTTTGCAGGGGTAGGTGTTAAATCTGGACCTACCTGTGGGAGGTGTGCTTTGGCAAAACCTGTCCCTTCGTGGTGGAAAAAAACTCCCCTTCGGGACAGTTCGTATCACCTCAAAATTACTACTAGAACACGTTTCAGATGTAGTAGAAAAGCTTGTGTAAAGACGGGAGATAGTTTAACCTTGGGTTGATCCCCCCACCACTGCAGATTTCTCCCGTGGGACAGACATTGCATTTCCTTGTAACAAGATTAGCATTCTTGCATAAAATGTGTTAATCTCAATATGCCCTACATTGGCTGGTTGCATGGGGTGTATATATTTGATGTATGTGTGTAAATGCTCACACTTGCATTTAACTGCTAACACTAAAATCTCATAAACTGGAAAGTCCATGGTAACTTAAGTAAAACCGTTTCTTAAAAATTGAGTAATATTTAGTTGATGTAAAATGTCATAATCTCCCCCATTGTTCTTTGGAAGAGATTCAATTTTTTATTTTATTTTTTTTTTTTTGGTTTGAAATAGATTTTCAAAAGATTCATTAAGGAAATTAAATCCAATATTATTATCCAAATACTTGAACCAGCAGTTTGAGGCCAATGAGGCAAAATCATAAATTCATAGAATGATTTGGGTTGGAAAGGACCTTAAAGCTCATCCCGTTCCACCCATCTGACATGGGCAGGGACACCTCCCACTGGACCAGGCTCTCAAAGCCCCATCCAACCTGGCCTTGAACACATCCAGGGATGGGGCATCCAGGACTTCTATGAGCAACCTGGACCAGTACCTCACCCATCTTCACAGGTAACAAATTTCCTCCAAATATCTAATCTAAATCTCCCCTCTTTCAGCTTGAGTTCCCCAAAAAATCGTGTAAAGTCAGCCCTGAGCGAGCTATGCCTGTATGACCTTGTTATACATTTTTCTGAAAATTATCACTATTGGAATAGGGAAAAAACTTCTAGATGAATAATGTAGTCCTTTGAGCAACTGGAGCATGGCTGTGGATATCACATTACTGTATTCGAGGAGCAGCTTCTTGCTTTCCCTTCTTAAACAGAGGTGGTGCCCCACTTGGAATCAGCAGTGTTACCATCTCCTTCGTTAGCGAGGGAAAACTCTTGACTCGTTGAAGACTGGAAATTTTTATTTGTTTGGGTTGTGCATGTTGTGTTTTGTTTAGATTAAAACACTGCCTTTTAATGCATTTGAAGATAAGAATAAGGCACACAAAAAACCCCATAAGCTTTGAAAGAGCCTTTTTACTCAAGTCATGTTATATTAGAAGACACTAAAGTTGCTCCTCTCTTTTCCCCTGCTTGCACCCTCTCTGGGGACAGGTCATACCAGCGCTTTTGGGAAGTTTATTGCTAACATTGAGAACGCTGGAATTGATTTTTTTACATTAATTTAAATGAATGGGGAGCAGGCTGAATAATATCATGTAGAAGGTGCTATTGGAAATGCACACGTTGTCAGCACTGCGGTGGTGATTAATAGTGTGTCATTTCTTTGATGGAGCGCTAACAATTCAGCAGCAGAATGCAAGTCCTCGATAACGGCGGGAAGTGGCTGGGGAAAGGAAAAAAGTCTCTTCTTCCTCTCTTCCTGACATGGATCACTGAAATAGCCCGAGGCTCAGGAACCCAAGTCCTTTTCTGTAGCAGAGGCTGGGAATGGGCTGTAGCCGTGCAGTGCTGGAGCGATGGCTGGTGAAAGGTGTGCTCTGAACACCTTTTAGCTGACAAGTGCTGGTGTCCTGGTGTTGACAAGGCAATATTTTTACATAGGATAATCTGTCTTCCTAAACTCTTGAGGGAAAACAAGAGTTTACCCCACGTTCATCTAAAACTGTCCTTTGCCTTTTCTACACAAAGACTTCCATTTCTACTTTTTTTTTTTTTTTTCTGGTGAAGATGAAGTCAACTAATTTTGAGTCCTAATCAGGAAGCGATTCAGGAGTCTATGCTCATTAAATCCTTCCCCTCACTCCTGGGACTGCCAGCAAGGATGTCGCACATTACCTGCTGATGAGATGATGTTTCTGTGAAGGAGCTGAATGCCCCAGAAAGTATTCTCACAGTGCCAAACGGCTGGAAAACTGGAAAGGGCCTAGAAGGGCACAGCAAAGCTGGAGTTTGAGTGCTTGAGCTAGTTTTATCATCATTCTGCTAAGCAGCTGCTCACCCATTAGAGAGAACCCTTCTTTAGTTGTATGTGATCTACGGGTGTGTGAAGGTTGAGCCCTGCTGTTCTCATTACATGAAGTTTCAGATTTTCTTTGGGTTATTAGGGTACAGCACAGAGCATTTAATTCCCCTTATCAGTTCCTTTAGACATCGTCTGATTTGATGGATCCTTTTCAAATTTTTATCCATTTTTCTCTTTCTCATATTTCATGTATTCTATTGTTTTATTAGTTCAGTGGCCTTTTTGGGTCATTGCAGTCTAAGTATTCTGACTTTTATAAAGGTCTTGGTGACTAAATATTAGTGACCCCTATTCATCGTCCTTGTGCTTCTCAAAGGCAGCGCAGTCTGATTTTGAGCTGCACTCTGCTACAGTGTCAGCGAGTCCATCGCATGGTGAATTAAAACCCATTTCTTCTCTGCAGATGAAGGTGTCCATTCAGTACATTATGTTGCCGAGTTTCTGCTTCAGTGTTCGGATAAATAGGATCCCTGCAAAAGAGGTGTAAAGAAACAAGCCTGTGGAGCTTTGCCAGCCTAACTAAAATAGAGAAATGTACCGTGACACAATTAAAAGTATATTGTTGCATCCAGGAGAGTCCTAGGGAAGATGAACGGGCTGAGCATGATTGACTTGAACTTCCAAATGATATAAGAATAAGTGGAAGTAAATGGAAGAGTTTATGGTATTAGCTTCATTAGGGAGCTGCTTGTACCAACAGAATTCTTAGTGGAAGATTCAGCCTTGTATTGGTAGGCTTATATTTTGGGGCATTCCTTCTTGAGCACCATCCATGAGGCGTTGCCCTAGCTCAGGCTCTGCATCTTTTCAGAGCTGAATAGACACGGTTTGAGGTTCCATGGGTAGGAAATATCAGAATAGATGCTGCCATGACTTGATTATTTGATTTATTATGTTCTGCTGTTATCTGGGGAAATCTCATCAAACAGACATGTAACGTAAGAGCTTTCCTCTTGCTTGGACTTGCTTTCTCCGTCTGGTAACCCGCTGCCTCATTTGTTATTCCTTGCTGCGCACTAAATGAAGGGAGAAACAGGTTTTATGAGTGAAATAAGAATGTCCAGCATCAGCATGGAAGAATTCTTGTGAAATGTCTGCACACACAAGGAGAATAAAAACCTACTCAAGAAACCTGGATGTGGCCGTTGGTGGCTTGGACGTACTTAATTTGGGAGAAACTTCTTGCAGGCATTTTTTTCTGTCTAATGTTGTAGGCTTTCTAAAAAAGCAGGGGGGAGTAAAGGACCAACCAAAATTTCAAAGTCCTACCTTCCTCCCTAAACTAAGAGCAAGTTGTTAAGAAGGAGAGGAGAACGACAACAGGAGATCATCCACTGTGTTTAAAGTTTGGGAAACTTTGAAAACGGAGCCACAGAAAGTAAAAGCTTATAATGGAGTGTGTGGAACAAGCTTCTCAGATGTTGCCGCTGGCTGCATCTGACACATGCAGCTCTTAAATTTTTAAGCAAGAGGAGTTTCTAATGCCACCCAAATGTTGCTTTTACATGTAAAATTCTTTGCATCTCTAGCTGCAAAATGGCACCCTGTCACCACAGGGAGATCTTTAAATTGAAGGACCTTTCTCTAGCAAAAGTTCTGCTTCACTGGAAAGGAGATATGAGGGCGATATCATCTTTAAAGGCAAGCTGGTAAATGAGATAATAGTATCTCAGTGTGTTCTTTTACTAAAATATTTAAAAGTGGCTCACTCCTGGTGAATTACCTGCTGACCTGATCCTCCAGCAGCCTTATTAAATAGTTGCCTGTTGTAATGTTCTTTGTGAAGTTAAAGTGTGTCCCACTGCACTAAGCAGTATTTCAGATATCCCCATTACAACAAAAAGTCTTTATATAGTAATAGTGCAAGCTGATGGCTCTCATGGGTGCTTTCATAATGAGGTTTTATGGTAACTGTTCTCTGATCCCATTTTGCCTTTTACCAGTGTATCAAATTTACTCGATTTCTCTGTGTTCACAGAGTTTAACAAATTCGCTCTTCTAACTCCTCTGATGTTCCAAACAACAACTGCTGCTGATACTAGAATGAGTTTACCAAAACAAACGGTGGTGTAAAATCAGGATCCCTTTGCACAGCACAATTGCTTAGGCTGGCATGGCTTAGTGAGCTTCTGCTCATCAGCTGAGATGCTGTCGCTACCCATGTACGTACGTACTCTGTGCCCTCAGCAAATGCACAATGAGATGACTTAAAGTCTTAAACTCTTTTTTTTTTTCATTGAGAAGCTCACACTGTGCTTGAGTATTGGGGTGTCCTGATGCAGTTGTGTGGGCAAGTGGGTAACTTGATTTCTTTTGGTCATCTCTGTATAACCTGACAAGAGTTTTAAAAGCAAATAAATGTTTCTGTTCTCTATATGGTGGTAGGCAGCTGCCCTTCTGGTGCCTCTTGAGGCTTGTCATAGTGTTACAGCAACAGAAATAAAGGGGATGTAACCAGCACCTGAACAAACAATTGCACTTGTGCCTTGGGCTTTGAAACTATATTCCTTGGATATTCTTGGGTGGAGTGGAAGAAATCTTAAACTCCTTTGATGTCTTTCCTGACCTCATGTCTAATTACATTATTTTTTGATCGCTTTCCCTCAGGAGTTCCTTATTTTAAATGCATTTTACAATTACACATTTAAATAAGCCCAACACTACTAATTTTCATAGTCTAGTTATTTATATTGCTGACCATCCCCTTGATACTTTGACCTCTTCCTACAGAGAGTCTTCAGTATGCTTCGAGAATCTGTGGTCTGTCCTTCTTACTGAAATGGAAAGCATCACTGGGTTTAAACCTTCTTTTTTTTATCGTCTTGAATCTTATGCCTTCTTCCTGTGTGACTGTGTTTGGTTTTATTCTGATGCATCCAGGCACTAAGAAAAAGGAGCTCAGAGACTGCCACTTCTGGTTCTTTATTTGTACCAGTCAAGTTTGCCAAGTCCCATCTTTACATGCAGACACTAGTGACAGCAAGAGGTGGCAGTGTGCAGTGAGAGTTGGTGGTCTGGACCACAACTCTGCAATGGGCCAACAGGGATTGTAGGGTAGGCTGATGGGCATCTCCTGCCTCTGTATTCTCTGGGAGCTTCCTGTCTTTGCCACTGGCCACCTTCATCTCTGCATGGTGCAGCCTCATCTGTTGTCAGAAAAAAGGAGGCTGAGAAAATGACTCCTCCTAATATACTGCAAAAATACTGTTAACAGGAGAGTGTTATGGCTGGGTGCAGTAATTGATCTTTTCATAGAATCATTTGGTTGGAAAAGACCTCTGAGATCATCATTTTGGGGCACAACAACCCTATGCAGTGCTACAGACTGGGGGAAGAGTGGCTGGAGAGCTGTACAGAGGAGAAGGACCTGGGGGTAATGGTTGACAGCGACTGAACATGAGCCAGCAGTGTGCCCAGGGGGCCAAGAAGGCCAATGGCATCTTGGCTTGTATCAGAAATGGTGTGGCCAGCAGGTCCAGGGAGGTTATTCTCCCTCTGTACTCAGCACTGGTGAGACCGCACCTTGAGTACTGTGTTCAGTTCTGGACCCCTCACCACAAGAAGGATGTTGAGGCTCTGGAGCGTGTCCAGAGAAGAGCAATGAAGCTGGTGAGGGGCTGGAGAACAAGTCTTACGAGGAGCGGCTCTCTACAACTACCTGAAAGGAGGTTGTGGAGAGGAGGGAGCTGGGCTCTTCTCCCAAGTGACAGGGGACAGGACAAGGGGAAATGGCCTCAAGCTCCGCCACGGGAGGTTCAGGCTGGATATCAGAAAAAAAATTCTTCACAGAAAGAGTCATTGGGCACTGGCAGAGACTGCCCAGGGAGGTAGTTGAGTCACCTTCCCTGGAGGTATTTAAGGAATGGTTTGATGAAGTGCTTAGGGACATGGTTTAAGGGAGTGTTAGGAATGGTTGGACTGGATGATCCAGTGGGTCCTTTCCAACCTGGTGATTCTATGATCATGTCCAACCATACCTGTCCACTACTAAACCACAGCTCTGAGCACTTCATCCACCCATCTTTTAAATACCTCTGGGGATGATGACTTAGCCACCTCCCTGGACAGCTGTTCCAATGCCTGAGAACCTTTTTACTGAAGACATTTTTCCTGATGTTTAATCTAAACCTCCCCTGGCACAATTTGAGGCCATTTCCTCTCATCCTATCCCTTGTTACTTGGGAGAAGAGACCAACACCCACCTTGCTACAACCTCCTTTCAGGCAGTTGTAGAGAGTGATAAGGTCTCCCCACAGCCTCTTTTTCTCCAGACTAAACAACCCAAGTTCCCTCAGCCGCAATGTGCATATCCTTCTACAGTTTATCTCAACCCGGAGAGTTATTTTTGCCCTCTGAAGAGCTGTTTTGTTAGGTGTTGGCTGTGTTTCAAGAAAAAGTAAAAAAAAAGATAAATTTCAAAATGTTACATGAAGTAACAGCAAGGAATAATCCTGCTTTCTGGAAAAATGCTGTAGGAGCTGGTGTGGCTGCTCCTTTGGTCCCTGCAGCTGCTTGACAGCCTACAGACTGCCCAAATCGTGTGCAGCAGTAGGGCTAAATCAGCTCCTGTATTCAAAGCTGCTCTAGCCTAAAGCTTTATTAAAAAAGGTTTGTTGGGCTCTGCTTGCAAGCCAATAGGTACCACGCTACGCTGTGAGGTCCGATACCATCTCAGTAATTAAGTGCCGGCATCCTAGAGCACAGTGGGCTTAATAGGCTGTCAGCAGCTTAAATGCCACCTGATATTAAATTTATCAGTCTAACTTTTTCAGCATCCTGAGCTGACCCACAGTTACAATGACTGTGGCAAGGGATGTATAGACGGTGCCTCCTGCACAGGCACTGCTTGGTTGCTTTAATTGCTGATCTGTTATCTTCCTCAAAAGACTGGAGGAGTGAAGGAGAAGAAAGGCAGCACTACATTTAAAGCAGTTTTTTTTGCCCAGCTCCCATCAGTCCATTCTCTAGGAGCTTTCTTGCATGTAGAGCACATCAGGCTGTGATGCCCAGGAGGGCAGCTGTGTCCCCTGGGCAGTGAGGAAGGGCGCAGGGTGGCAGGGCAGCGTCTGGCCACGGTGGAGATGCCCTGCGCCTGGGTGCTCAGGGTGCTCAGGGTGCTGAGAGGCTGGCTGGGCTCTTCCCCTATCCCGCACAGGACTCTCGCAGCTGCTGCTGAACTGATGCCCTCAACAGCTACCTGCTTTTTGATGGCTTTTTGCTGGAATGGCCCAACCTGCTGCAAGGAAGGGAGCAAGAGTGAGTGACTGGGAGTTAACAGAGGGCCTGAGGCTTGAATTTGCAGAGCTGCGCCAGTATTGAGTGTTCTTTTGGGCAAACCCCTCCATTATTCAGCATTATGTAGAAGACTTGGTGCTGTAGGGTCCTGGTTGCATTAGAGTTACTCACACACACCCAAAATACAAATAATGATGAGAATTCATCCCTCTGCCTTATATTCCCTCTCGGTAAGTTGAGGCTAATGATATGCTCCTTTTTTAAAGCTCTTTGGGATTGGTGGGTGAAAAGCACTATGTAATTATTAAAGTGCAGCTTTTGCAGTGCTGCCTTTAGAAGGAAGGGAAAAAATATATTCACTTGGCAAAATATTGTGTTGTAGATGGAGCTTTGGATATCTGACTTTCATTGTTAAAGCTAAAATTAAAAAGGATAATTCTGCTGTATATTCTCATACTAAAACCAGGCCTGTGTTGAAGCTGCATAGAAGATTTCTATGCCAGTGGAAATGGATGGAAATGGGAAAAAGGGTCTGGGCAAGAATTAAGTGAAGTAAAGCCAGTGATGCCTGTGAGTGCCACTTGTCTTCAGGACTTGGAGGTGCTTGGGCAATGTAACACTGACATCTTAGCGGTGTATGCGCTGCTGGTCATAGCATTTTTATGGCCATTAAGTTCAAATGCTTGTGTGTTTCCTGAGATGGAAGAAGTCATAGCTCTCAAAAAAAGTAGCCTGCAAACTCTGAAGCAGCTCTGCTGCGTGCAATTTGCCTGAGAACTGTACCTCAAAATAGCATTTTTACCTACTTTAAACAAGGTAGAGGCTAATATGAATGCCTCATTGTTTTGTCTCAAGATTGTTTTCTCAGAAAATATCTTTCAAAATATTTATTTTTTTTGTAAATGCCAATGTGTAATTATAGATAAAAGGTAATCTGTGTCTCTGAGTATTGTTCTGTCAAAGTGGTTTCATACCAAAATGGGACTTCGCATTTAAATCATGCCTATGTGCTTTTTATGTTTTTACAATGCATTCAGTAGCTAATCATCACCTGAATTGACTTTCCTAAATCACCTGCCACACTAGATAGTCTAATGGCTTATTTGGAAAATGGGAAGGAAAAATGATACTGCATTGGGTCAAGACTGTAACATAGAGGTTATAAAGAAAAGAAAGCAAAAAAAGAGCCGCATTTGTCTGCTCATGTGCAGTCAGCCTTGCCGAGCATATGAATGTGCTGATCACCAGAACGCTGTAAAGTGTGATGAATTTGACTGGTTAATTGAAAAATCTCAAAAAGCATAATGAAAACTAACAAATAGGTAATTTTTTTTGTAGTAATATCCAAAACTGCTAGGTAAAATTCTTGCTCAGAACACCACAGGGTGTTACCAGTTCTCAGATCTTCATTTCCATTTAAAGCCTACCTGTGTGCAGATTTTTAGAAAATTAGAAGAATAAAGTCATTATATTGTCACCACTATGGCATCATCCACATCATGGAAAGAAAAAGGTATGGCAGTCAGTTTTTTCATTCTCAAAATAAATAAAAGCAGAGTAGTTCAGGGTAGAAGTCTACTTTCGCATGCATTAGGCCAAGTCGCTCGTGCTCGCTATTTATTTTTTCCTCTGTGTTATCAGCTGTGGTCAATCAAACACCAAATAAGTCTGTCTGTCACGCAGCTGGAAAAAAAACTAATGTATGGCAATGCACAGCTTAGCTAGTATTCATATGGGCAGCCCACATGATGATGGTTTAAATGATTATAAAGTTGTTCTTTTCATAATTCAGAATAAAAATCAAAAAAAAAAAGCTACTTTATTGACTTTCTAGTTGCCAAACCTTCCAGATTTTTTTTTTGATAAGGAACTCTTTAGAAAGTCATGCGAGATTTGTGTTATTTATTTGTAAGCCTAGATGAAAACGCTCAACTAAATGTGACCACAATTGGTTAAAGCATTTGCAAGTTACAGAACTGTGGCCAAAAGAAAAGTCCTGTTCCTGCCAAAAAACTACTTAATGTAAAAAAAATGTAATTTTGCAGGTAGTTATTTTTTAATGCAGGCAGGTGTCTTTTTGGTGTTTAAAACCTGTCTTTTATTGGGCAAGAGATACTGGAAAATTAAATAGCTACAGAGAGCTTGTGGAAACTTGTTTTGGAATGAATAAAAATGCAATTTTAGCACTTGGTATTCTTTTGGTGTGCTTACAAATGGCTTTGTGTAGAGAACTGAGATGAAAATGTTGCCTTTACAGACATGATACCTTCCAGGTATGAGTTTTCCAACTATAAATTTTCTTAATTCACTTCAGATAAGTGCTTTTGGAGTATCAGAGAGGACAGTTGTGTTCTGAGGTTATGACAGAGACAGGGCACGTGCATTTGGCCTGGGCCCATTGATTTCGGGTGAGCATCAGGTTAGGGCTTTGTTGCTTTAGTGGGTCTACTGATGATGCTTTTTGAGGGAAGAGGGAGAAGGGTCTCCAGCTCACGTACTGCTGTTCAGTGGTTTCTCACCAGTGTTAGAGTTTGGTTCAAGCCACTTGCTGCTAAATTTCCAGAACTATTCTAGCAGATGAGCATCTTCTGACTTGGGTGATATTCAATTCATTTACAATGTGTGCTCATCAGTTGGGCACTTTAATTTGTTTATTTGTTGTGCTACTAATTTGGTGGGAGTCATCTTTAATATATGCACATGGTTATTTGTATAAAGAGCTGCTGCTCTGATCCTGGTGGCTGATGGCACTGACCCCTCAGGACTGCACTCATCCCTCTGGGAAGACCTCAGCCTTGTGGATTTTGCAGAGCTCTAGCTAGAGATTTAAGAGAACAAAGAAAGCCTCCTCTTGGCCGTCTCTTGAACTGATTATATCTTAGCTTTGTGTCGTACCTCTAAAATACATCCTGGTGAACTTCTGAAGGGATAAGTTGGATTCTTCCAGTCTTGGAGACATCCTAATGCTGTAAATATCATCTTAAAAGTTACTGCGTTGTTGAAGTTATAACCGTGGTGGAGGAATTACTGGGTGAAACGTTCTTTGCTTGCCTAGTAAGATCAGACTAGATTATACTAGTGTGTTTTCTTGTGGAAAAGATTCTTTCTTTTGGATTGTTCTAAACTTGAGTTGTAACAGCAAAAAATCCTCATGCATCACAAGAGAGGCCTGTCTCCTAGTTTAACCTCCTCAGCTGGCATAAATCACTGCAGCCGTTTTTCATGTCAGGTCACAGGCTTGGATAAGCATATTTATTCATCCCAAGCTGCTGAGTGTTTTGAGGTTCATCTATGACTAACTGAAAGTCTTTAAAAATAGACCAAACATCAGAAAGCTCTTGAAATGTTTCGTGATATAATGTCTACTTCAAATAAATGGGATAGTCTCAATTGCCTGTTATAGTTGGTTCATTTTAATGGATTTTTATCCTCTTTTCTTTCCCTGATGAAAACAAATGCAGCTCGTCTCTGGTATGAGGTCATATGGGTGCTTGATGAGATTTGCTAAAGCCCATCCATGGTTGTAACAACAGGCATGGACGAACTTGATGTAAAAGGCCTCCTTTGCACTAATCCCGGCGTGTGTGGGGATGGTCCAGGGCAGTCTCTGCACACTTTCACACATAGCAGGAATCTTCCTATCAGCTGTATAAAAAGGTGAGGTTTGGTACATGGGTAACTATTACCTGTTGAAAAACATCTAATAAAGACCAAGTGAGGGGCCACAAGACCTATCATAGAACAGCTTTTCAGATGAAGCTCCCCGTTGATTAAGGATCTTGTCCAGCGTTACACATGCCATTTGTTTACTGAGATGATGTTGTTCTGAGAATCCCTGTGCCTAGGCTTTTGTTCCTTGAGAATTTGGTGCCTGTACCAGGATGACACTTAAACAGGGCTTGTGCTAATGGATCTTGGATCTGAGCCCATCAGTTCTGGGGTTTTCCGTAGTAGAAATTGGCATCAGTTCAAACTGTAGGTAGCTCATATGGTGAGGATGCAAGGTATAAAGGAGACATGCACTGAATAGTTTCAGATGAATACCAGGGACAGACAATCCAGAGCCATTGACGCCTACCGAGGTCCCAAAAGATGAGTTGTTGCTTTTATTTCAATTGTATAGGGATGAAAAGACTTCATAAGTTGAAATTCAGTTATGTTGTTCTTCACGAATTTAAACCATTTGGTGGGGCAGACAATACAAAGTGGAAACTGAATCTGAGAATGTCATTGAGTCCTACACTGGGCAAGTAGGTTATGGACCACACATGCAGGCTTGAAAACATTTAATTTTAAAAATCTTGTTATGTAAGTGGACACAAAACAATATAAAAGACTTGAGGCCACGCTCACAGCTAGCATAGATCTGCGTAGCACCATGGATTTCAGGGTACCAACACTAGTTCCTGCTAGTTGAGATCCTGGCTTTTAATCTGTCATCAATCTAATAAAATCGAGCTGCTCTAATTACCACGGTGTCTGTCAGAAATATGTTTGCCTGAAACGATAAAGCTGAGTTGGATTCTGGAGCCCACACAAGTCAGCAAATGCTGTGCAAATCTGAGTTAAACCATTTGTTTGCCCACTTAAGGAGAGGTTGTCCACGGTCATGCTATGTGTGGAAAGACGGCGGGGGAGTGAGAGGAGCAACTGAAACATATGGCCAAAGTGAGCTGTCTCTTGATTCCAGTGCATCAGGATAAGACAAGCTGTTGAACTGATGAGAGAGCTTCTTTATATATATATATATCTCCTGTATTTCAAGATTAAAACTGGAAGAAATTCAGTACCACTGATCTCGCGTGTATGTTGAATGAAGGTACAGCAAACTGTTAAACTGAAAGCAGGGAAAAAAGCTTCTAAACCCAACCTCATGAAGTCCATAATAGCTGCATCATTATGTAAAAGAAAATAGCAATTTCCCCACTAAAGTGTCCAGAAGCTGAAACCTTGTCAATACTTGTAGATGCTCACTGGCTTTTTGATGCTGGTAAGTTGAATTGTGCTGATATAATGGATTGTATTCATGAAACAAGGTCTGGTCAGGATCGGGTTTGGGGAGCATGCAGTCAAAGGGGTGGCATAAATTGAGCCATGCTCTGCACTGCATTGTAACTGTTAATTTTGATCTTGTATTTATAGAAGAAAAATGTGGAAGTGGCATTTTCCTAATATCCGTGACCTTGTGAATGGTCAAACTAGAGAACTTCCAGTATTGCAGCTGCACTTGCCGTAGTTTATGCTCTTGCAGTGGCAGTAAATTCAGTTTGTAGTAAGGAACATCAGTTTATTATTTAACTTTAAGCCAAGAGTTATAATTTTGAGCTGTGTTTCTTTGGCCAATTCTCCCGCAGTCAGTGGAAAGAGGAGTTTTTCCATTAGTTTTGGGGTGAACAGAGAGGCCAACATCCAATGGGTCTAAAACCAACAATTTGTGATGCATCCAGGGAGAAGCTTTGTTCCTTTACTTGAAGTCTTTTATCGGTAAAGGCTTTCCATCAGCAAAACCTAATATTTGCAGATTTTATCAGCTGTCCTACTAGGATAAATAAATCTTGTTGTCCATTCCCATCACTTACTCAATACATCTACTTTGTTTTATAAAATGCGGTCATCCCCAAGTGTTGAGGTGCCAGTAACGTTTCATAGCATTGCATAATTTTTAAGACATTCAGAAAAAAAGCACCAACGTTCTTTTGCTCTCTCTTCCCCAGAAAACTCAGATGCCCACAGTGATTTGCTATCTCCAAACCAAGATGCTGCTTCAGAGCTAGGAAGGAAACCCACATAGATTTTGCAATTTGTTTTTTTTTTAGTTACGTTTATATATAAATATACCAGTATGAGAACCTGTGGCTACAATATGGTTCGCTGTAACACCGAGTGGCTTTGTCCCGGCTTTGCCTTGACAATACCTTCTGAAACATCCACAGTGAAAAATGCAAAAGCTGGAAATACCATGATTTCATTATAGCTTGGCCAGTGCCTCAGGTCAGAGACAGCAATCCTGTTCTTGGTGCAAGGGCACAACACTAGCGATCACCCTGCTACGACAGACAGAGATTGAAGAACATATTTTTGGTTACCTGAAGATGCAGATGTTTTCCAAGATATGTGGATAGTTTTTTTTTTTTTTCCTGAGTTTGTGCCTGAAAGTATTGCTAAACATGACCTGACATGACAATATCAAAGGAATTACCCTTTATGTAATATAACATATCAGTAAGTCTTCTGTGGAAAATATATATGATAATTTCCAAACTGAAAAAGAGGATTCTGACAATTTTTAAATGGGAATAATGGGAAGTATGAGTTCTCCTACTTATTTAAGCATGCAAGTACTGACAAGACCAAAATCATAATGTATATTTTGGCTTCTGCTGTCAGTTTGACGTCTTGTGTGCTTTTAATAAACACTCATGGTCCTGCATTCTCATTAAATGGGCATATTTATGTTCTAGCACTCAGTTGGGAAGGAAGGATTGCAACTGTTATTTTATAATGGAGAAATTTGTTTGCCATCAGTGCATATGCAAAACAGAGTTCTGCTCTTGGAGGGTATTGGCTAAGCGATCAGCTATTGCAATGAATTTGAATTGAGTAATGCAAACAAACGGAGGATCTAACCAAAGGACAAAGAGGAGTTTGTACAATCTATATTGAGATTGCTATCCTGTCTCGCCTAAAAGTGAGGGTCAGCGTTGGGTCCTGTGCTTGGGGCACAACAACCCCATGCAACGCTACAGGTTTCGGGAAGTGTGGCTGCAAAACTGTCTGCTGAAAAAGGACCTGAGGGTGCTGGTTGACAGCAGCTGAACCTGAGCCAGCAGTGTGCCCAGGGGGCCAAGGTGACCAAAGCATCCTGGCTTGGATCAGCAATGGTGTGGTCAGCAGGAGTAGGAAAGGGATTGTTCCCCTGTACTCAGCATTGGTGAGGCCGCACCTGAAATCCTGTGTTTAGTTTTGGGCCCCTCACTACGAGAAAGACACTGAGGGGCTGGAGCACATCCAGAGAAGGGGAACGGAGCTGGGAAAGGGGCTGGAGCACAGGGGTTAATGGGGAAACAGCTGAGGGAACTGGGGCCGTGTAGTTTGGAGAAAAGGAGGCTGAGGGGAGACCTACGGCTCCCTGAAAGGAGGTGGTAGTGAGATGGGTGTTGGTCTCTTCTCCAAGTAACAAGTTATAGGACGATCTCAAATGGCCTTAAGTTGTGCCAGGGGAGGTTTAGGCAGGATATTAGGAAAAATCACTACACTGATGGGATTGTCCAGCATTGAAACAAGCTGCCCAGGGCAGTGGTGGAGTCACCATCCCTAGGGGGAGTCAAAAGATGTGTACATGTGGTGCTTAGGGGCATGGTGGAGTTGGCAGTGTTAGGTTTATGGTTCGACTCTATGATCTTAAAGGTCTTTTCTCACCTAAACAATTCTGTTATTCTGTAAAAGAATGTATTTTCTTTTTCTCTTGTGTTGTCCTAATGGTCCAGCTGTCATTAGATTCTGACTTACCTGGTATCGATTTTCTGCAAAGTACTTTGGGAGCTGTGCTTCACCAAGCATGCTTTTGCCTACTGCCAGATGTCAACTATAATCTTTGGGTTCACGTGCTGGCTGACAGAGCCATGTTATTTCATTTAGCTTTGCTGGAGTGTGTTCATTGCTTTTTGATTGGCTTTCAGTTGCAAATCATGCCTTGAAATACATTTTATGCAGTGTTTGTTGTACCACATAGGACTGTGATGAGCAATTTTTCTAATGACAATAGTTTCACAAATTCAGCAGTCAGGGAAACGGGCAGATCACTGTGGTTATGCACCCGCAAAGTCTTTTCCTTAGATTTATGCTATTCATGTCTGCAAAAGAGTGGAGCACCTTTGTTCAATATTTTCTCTTTATGGATATGTGGAAGAGAGCAAGATCTACAGGCTAACTGCATTGTGGAGAGCCTGGGTGCCTCACAGAGGATTAGTGAAAGCTGTGGGGTGGTTTTTCATGTTACTTTGAGGGCTTTCAGCTAAGACTTTTTTTTTCTGTGCATCATACATACGATATTTATGCTATATTACTGAAGTGGTTTGGGAAATTGATGGAGTGCTAGTATTGGCCAACACCTCTCACCAATCTTGGGACCACTACCTGCCAATTCCTTCCTGGAATTGTGTTCCTCCATCAAGTACTCTGCTGAGTGTTTTATGGTTTTTTTCATCTTGCCTCTCGGAAGTGGTAGTTGCTGTCAGAAATCTAGACCTACAGCAGTCCTGGTTTAGTCTGAGTGTGTGTGTATAAATATATGTGTATTTATTTTTCTGTTATTTTAGAAGATTCTTGGAAGTGTTTCTAACAATTGCATAGTTCTCTGCTTTTCCTTCTCTGGGTGAAGTATTCCCTTTTATTACTGTAAGAAAATCTTCAGCTCTTCTCCATTACAGTGTCATTTAGTCATTACAGAAAGATGAGTTTATCTTCTATAAAGTGCTTTAAAGATGTTAAAGTGATAGCATTACAATTTAAAACCCTTCTGACACTGTCTGTTCCACTAACGTACTAAATCTTGTCTTCCTGTGCGAATGAAAATCAAATAAATCTTTCACTTGTTTGACAATTGTTGCAAAATATAAGAAAATGCTCACACTTCTATATAGTAATGACTGTATCATCTTAGGGAAGTTCAAAGAGCAAACCCTTTTATGCACATGGACAGCATTTACTTTTGAGATCCATTGCTATTTCCTAGACTTTTGTGGCAAAAGAATAAAGAAGGATTTTGTAGTTACTGTGCCTTTTACCACTGTGTCACTTAAATGATCTTGCTCGTTGATATTCTGAAAAAGAAAACTACTTTGTCAAAAAAGCTAAAACTTCTTAACCAATGGATCAGAAACAGACTGAGAAGCATGGAAGGACTTTTTTTTTTTTGTCTTCTGTTCATGATATCTGCATGGGGCCATTTAGGAGGGAAGGAAGAAATGGTGTATTTGTAGTTTCATCTCTAAGGGCCAGAGCTGTAATGAAAGCTGTTCAGCATGTGAAGTTTTACAAAACGAAGGTCTCTCTAAGAGCATCACAGACTTGAAAACAGAGCAAAATTTCATGGATGAAATGCTGTCATCAGGGTTGAAAGTTTCCTCTGTTCTTTTCTTCCAGGTAGACCAACAGCTAATAACGCTGCATGCTAGTTAATTATCTAATATGTGGTGGTGGAGAGGGGATAATAGTTCTTTTCTCTTTATTTTTTCTTCTGTAGTTTCTGAAATCTGAGTTTTAATACGATTTTGTGTATGTGCACGTGTAATTGTTGTTACGAACAGCCTAGTCCAAGACCTGCAGCTCTGTAATAATAGAGGAATAACTGCTGAGTATGACTTGGCTTTTTAATTATCGTTTCAGTCGTGAGTACTCACTATTTGTAATGGCAATCGATGCAATAATCAAGGCATAACTAGGAATCATTGAGCAAAGCAAAATCTATTACGTTTACTTAGCCTTTGTGACCCATGTTTTTTACTGAATTATTGTACCCATGCTAATTAAGGTAAAACTGGATAAGAGGCAACTTCTGATGCCAGATGCAATCTTCTCTCCCCTTGTCTTCCAGGACTGAGGATGCCTAGCTAGCAAAGAAATGGATATTTTATGGGGTATATTTAAAGTGAAGGGACTTGATTGGAGGGAGAGTTTTCTTTCTTCATGTGCTGTGCTGTCGGAATGAGTAGGATCTTCCAGGGCAGGGGGATGTAGAGCCTGATCAGACCTAGGGGCAAGCTGGCAATTTTCAGATTCAAAGGAAGGTCCTTTGTCTTCTGCCTCTGTTTATCATCTTTGCAAGGCCAAGCTACTGCTCTTGCTTTATCTGCATACATATTAATTACATACATCCCACTCCCTCTGACTCTGGGACCTGACTGCACCTCAGACCTGCTTGCAGCTTTGAGCAGGACTTGGACAAGCTGGCTGTCCCTCTGCATGGAGTTTGCTGGAGCTGCTGCTCAGTCCTGCAGGTTGGGTCTTCTGCTCTGATCAGATCGTGGTTTGCAACGTGGCACAGGAACCACTGACGTCTCAGGCATTTCTGTTTGTAGATTCCGGGCTACAGATTCCAAAAAATGGAAAGATCTCTTTGGGAATTTATACAAAAGTCCTGATGAACCTATATCTAATGTTCTTTCTCATTTTTCTGTTGACCAAGTCTATTAGCCGTACAGTAGTAATCAACTTGCCATATATTTGTTGTTGCTCGTGTGGGGCAACTCGCATGTGCTTTAATTTTTAAACTACAAGAAGTAGTTCCTTCTTGCAAACCTTCCTTCTTCCTTCCTTGCAAACCATTTCAGTATCCCTCCATAGAGACAAAAATGAAAGGAAGGGGTCAATTCCTACGGCTGTTACTTTGTAGTAGCTCTGTTGAATAGAACTGATTACTTACCTGGCCAGTGAACTTGCGTTGCTTCTTTGATTTGGGTTGCATTGTATGAACTGAAACAAAAAAAAAAACCCATCCAGACTGCTTTGGAGTGGAAGAATTCTGCTATCAGTTCAATCTGTTTTCCTTGTTGTTGTTTCCATGTAATGGAAAGATAAATATGCAAACATATTTACTTCATTAATTTTAAACACTGCCAGGAAAAAGGCTCTGTCTAGGGATGGTGGAAAAATATTGTGAAAATTAGCTCTACATATTTTGCTTTCAGTCAACTCTGTTAATTAGGATCAAAGTACTGCAATTTTTAAAAGTTCTCACTGCCTCTTCCCACACATTTCCATATTTCAAAAAGATTCAGTTAACTAAGTCTGAGATTGTCAGCAAAGCCTATGGGAATGAAGGTTGACTTCATTCACAGCTGGGTACCAACATCACAAGGCCTCCGAATATAGTAGGATTAGCTGTGGGATGAGGACAGGTTGGGCTGCCTGTCCCTTGGGCTGGCTGCAGGGATGGGAATGGGACAACCCTTTTCCCACCCATCGTCCTTGCAGGTTCTCTTCTGTGAGTTGGTTGCCTGTGGTTTCATCTTCACTCTGATAAGACAAGCGTTGTAAAGTAGCTGCTTTTACAGGTGTGAAAACAACACTTTTTGCCTTGTAAGTAGCAGTGGGATGCTTGGAGGAAGAAGGGAAAAATGAATAATAAATTGGGTTGATGCTTTCCACCAGTAGACTGCATTTTTCCAAATGAAGGCCATTAGGTAGTTGCTGTCTGGAAAGGAAGCTACTGCATAGGAGGGTGATGCAAAAGCCCCCAAATACCCTGCAGGCCAGGTACAGAGGTGCCACACCAGAGTCATCACAGACGGAGGTGCTCACGCTGTGTTTCATCTGGCTTTCCTCTCAACCATTAAGGCATTTCAATTTTAAGCTGGTATATAGTTATAGAAGGATGTTGAGTCAGCTTAAAAATCATGCTGAGTTACATAATTTACCTTTATTTCCACTGATAACACTTAAAATTCTAAATACTATTATTTCTGTGTTTTGGGGGGATTTACGACTGTAATTTACATTGCTGTTTTGCTTTTTGTTGATTCAGATGCGAGGCTTACTGGTTTTATCCTTTGCCATATATTTTACTTCCCAGTTATTGTGCATTAAAAGACCACAGCATTTGGTTTTAAAACATTGTGTTAAGTTATGTGGGTTCGTTGCTGGATCTCTGGTGTTCAGACTGTTAGTCAAGGCTTGTTAGAGTCCTCTTTTTTAAATGTAAATGCTCTGTAACTGTTTATAAATCTAACCTGAAATTCTATATCGTAGGCATAGATCTGGCGTAATATAATCACATTGTGAAAGTGGCAGGAGGTTTATTTTGCCCTGTTACAGAAGTCTGAGCTCTTTCCTATCTGTTGAGAAGCCCTTTGGCACTCTGCTGGTCTCTTCTCAGTGAGACAAACGTTGCTTTATAATTCATGACAGTTGGGTGAGTGATCGCATGCATTGAATACACGTTCCCCTGACTCGAATGACTGACAACAGCATATCACAGTGGGTCTGGGACTCAACTGAATGTGCCTTGGAGCAGGAATCAGTCCCATTATTCTTTATTAGTACAGCTTCTTCCAGAAAGTGGACCTGGTCTGTAGTTTGGCTGTAAAACAAATCCTACTGCACGCTCTCACTGCTCTGTTCTATGCAGCTGGCTGCTGAGCTGTAACTGCACCGGAGTAGAGACAAAGGCACAGCCAGGCTTTCATTCTGAAAACAAGACCATGGAAAGAGTCTGGCTTTGGTGCCAGAAATCATCCTCTTTTACATCTCTTCAAACGTTGCATTTATTTGAACCAATCACGTGCTCCACTTTACAAATGGGCAACGGTATTGTCCCCTGTACAAATGGTGAACGGAATTGTCCCCTGCCTTTCTTGGGACGCTGGCTGATGATCTGATCTGGCTGGACACGCGTAGCAGCTACCAGCCTTCTCTTCTCTTGTTCTTACTTCTAATAACCATCTTGGTCATAGCTGCTGATACAAAGTACTGTGGTTTGTTGGTTTTTTGGTGGTGTTTTTTTTTTTTTTAGTGTCTGGTAGGGAAATGATTTCTTGTAAAGTGCACAGCTATCTGGTTAACTTTTAAATAAAATCCAAAATCAATCCATGTCTGTCTTTGCGTATGGTTTAATGGGAGGCCTGTAGTGGGATGGTCTGTGGCATGAATCATTGCAGTTTTCTGCGTGAAAGCTGGGCTGCATTTGTATTCAGGCAGAGAATTTCTAGTTGCAGGGGGCAATGCATGTCTCCCGTCCACACCTGGCGTGTGCATTCTCCTCAGCTCTTGGAGCCACTCGCCTGGCGAGTGCAGCCGAGGCTTTTGGGCAGAGATGTGGTCCTGGCTGACAGCACACTGAGGGTTCAGGAGCCACTGGTCCAGATGTCAGCGCTGCCCTTGCATGGCTGCTTGGTTTTAGGAAAATAGCCTCCCTTCCTCTGTGTCCCTTTGTATTTGTCCTTTGTTAATAAGTAAGAATGCTGTTCAGTTCTCCTACAAAGTGTATTGAATTCCAAAGAGTCAATGCACTATTTAAGGGCTTGCTATTACCTGTTATTTCATCAAAGTGTAAACAAAAAGAGTGAGCTATTTAGTGCTTGATGTTTGGTGGCAGAATTGAGGAAAATTACCTTTAGATTGAAATAATAAAAGAAAGAATAAACGAGTATTTCATGTTCCTAACTAACAAAAATTAGAGATGTGGTTTCTAATCCTCAGCCTGATCTCTCTTGTGTTTCAATTAATAAGAATAGCTTCCATCACAGAATATTATTTTAAGACAGAATTAAAAGAACCAGTTGCAGATGGGTTGCTATTCAGTCTGTTGTAACACGGGGTGGGTGGGCAGCCTGTGCCTTCTGAGCTGTTGGCCCCTCCTGAGCAGCTGAATTGCAGTGTGTGATGGCCAGCTGGGCTGGGTGGGGACGGATGCCTGGAGTAATCCAAATCCCCGGCAGGAGTGTGGAATTAGCTGGGGGACTGCCTGCTGGCTGGTCTGCCCCGGGCCCACAGGCAGGTCTGGGCTTTATGGCACAGAGCAGTGACAGAGTTTATCATGCCTCTGAACTGCTGATGGGGAGGTGTCTCGTGGCATCTTCACAGGTTTGCAAAGCTCAGTCACTGGCTGTGACCTATAAACAGTCTGGTTGCATTGTGCCAAGGCAATGCTAAACCTAGAATTGCCTTTACGAGGCCTTCCTGAGCACGATGTGAAGTTGTTGGAAACAAGGAGCTAAGGGAGCTGGGAACGCAAAGTAGCTCCCTGATTCATCTGTGCTCAGGGAAGTCTCCTTGCTCCTGTATGAAGGATCTCACAATTCTGCTTAGAAGGAGGCAGCCTCCCCGGCTGGGGAAACTCCTGTGGCTCTCAGCTGCACAGCTTGCGAGGCCGCAGTGTTCATGGAAAAAGAGCTGGCTTTCCCCTTGCAGGAGTGAACTAAGCTCCTGGTGCTTGTGATCACATAGGCTCGAAAGGGCAGAGCATGTTGCAGCTGGATCACCAGGAACACAAGCTTTTATTGTTGTTGTTGTTGTTGATTGAACCCTATGCAGATGAGTAGACTGCTGCCAGGTGTCCTTTACTTACGAGAAGCACCAAGCTATCTAAAATTAATGAGATTGTAGAGCTGGTCTGAATGGACAGCTCGTCTTGGCAGACTGGAAGCTGTGATCTGATTTGCACTGGTTTAGGTTTAAGCCTGGCCTCCTGCAGAAGAACTCCACAGTGGTCATTAAAATGAAATGGTTGAGAATGGAATAAATTGCATCAAGTGGATCCTTTGATGTCAATCGGCTGCATATCCGAGCCTGGCTCACATTAACAGCTAGTGTCAGGAGGAGGAGGCGTGAGCAAGGCGGCATTCCCATGGATCTGTGGATGGAGGAGCTTCTAGGGTGTAATGAAGTGAGTTGTGGCTGTGCCTTTCTAAAATGCTTGGTTTATTCTTCTGTTTTTTTATTTTTAAAGATGACATGAAGATGGCGGGAGGAATGAGGACAGTTTTGTCTTCCTCCTATGTCTTTCTAGACGTGTCAGACTTAAATTTTAATGTTTCAGTATTGCAGGAAGAATTGTTTCCTAATGGTTTTGTCTGCAGGTTTTCCCCTAGAGTTTGCATCACCTAATTTTGGTTTAAAATTATGCTTTTCGTAGGCCAGTAAAGAGATAGCAAGGGCCAGGATTACAGTGGCAGTAACTCTGTATGACTCCTGCAAGGAGAGCAGCCAGCCACTGAGTTGCTAGTTGAAAGGTGTGCACACACCCGTGTCCTGCCAGAACATAAAGCCAGCCATAATTTTCCAGCCCCAGAACACGCAATCAGTGCTTAGGAGAGTGACATAAGGCACAGGAAGGTCCAGACCTTCATCCCAGCATGGGCATTGGTTAGGAGTCCACTTGAGGTCCTCAAGACTCGATGGAGTTGTCTCTTGTCCGAGTGCCCCTTTGCTCTCACGCTGTCTTGAATGTTTCTGATATTTTCATCTCCTTCTGCCCCAAATCAGCTGAGCCCTAAGCAGGGCAATGCTCTTTCGAATGGAATCTGGGTTGTTTGTGGTTCATCACCTGTGGCTGTCACAGCCCAGGTGCTTTCTTCCCTCAGCAGGGCTGCGTTGACACTTCCACCTCTGGACTTAATGGCATCACTTTAAGTCCAAGTATCAATTTGTATATCGCTAGTGCTAGTTTTCCTTATGTTAAAGAAATGTTAAGTACCATTAACATAATCATACATGTCACTGGCAGGGAACATACCTTTAGAGGTGCCTCAGCTGAGTGCAAAGCGAGCTGCCCTCCAGCTACGCAGAACAAAAGGCTGTGTGTTAACAATATTAATGGCTGCGTGCAACCAGTGCAGATGAAATCAGCCTTCCTTTTAATCAGTCTTCAGGGGTTTCATGTGCTGAGGCTATTTGTTTATAGCGGAGGCCAGGTTGTGCCAGAATCTATTAAGCACTAGAAAAGTGATCAGTCGTTTTTTTGCTCACTCCTAATGGGAGAAAAAGAGACACTCTGTGGCAGGGAAGCAAACCTGAAATGATACTTTGCAGAGCATCTCTGCAGTTGGAGGGAGGCTGGGATACAGCGCTAATAAACGCCGTGATGAAACTGTGAAATATCCTTTTAGCATCATTGATTCTACTTACATCTATAAACATCAAACCTAAATGCTGCCTGTGTGGTGCTGTGGAGGAGTGCTTTTGCTCTTCAGGGGGCTGTGCATCTCCTAAGCAGGGAGGAGAAAGGGCTTTTCAGGTCTAGGTAAATATAGCATCTCATAATTTGCTTGTGGATTGCGTACTGGTAAAATATTAGTCATTGACCGCCCGAGCGAAGCGCTTCTATAATTCAGTACAGCAAGTACCCTTTCCTTTATTAGAAAGTTTTATTTGGAAGGAAGGTTGTCTTCTTGCCATTTTCTGATCACTAAAAGTATTGCTTACTAGATATCGACTAGAATCTGCTTAGCTGAGATACTTCATGGTATGGAGGATATCCTTTAAAGATTATTTTTATTATGCAAAGCCATGGAGAAGTTTAAAAATGAGAACTTTTAATGTTGTAACACTTCAAAAATTTTCATGCTTCTGCTCTTGCAAAACAAAGAAAGAATTCACATTGAAATGTCCAAGTGTACTAGACGTACAGGTGTCAGCTTGTGTGTTTTCATAACTAGACATTTTCAAGATCTATATTCAGTATGCTTCTATTTATCAGTAAAAACATTGCTGTTCATAGGAAGTCACTAGAATACATGCTTCCAGACCGTTTATATAAAAGCAAGAAGGAATATCAAAACATAGTGTGTTGGGGGTTTTTGTTCTTTTGGTTTGGTCTTTTTCAAGCTGGTAATAGTTCTGCAATTTTATCTGCCTGGGCTCAGTACCAGAGGAACTCATTGGATTTTTAGGCCTGGTTTATGCAGTGCAGATTAAATGATCTGTTCCTAAAATTGATGAACATAAGAAAAAAAGCAGTGCATAACAATGCACATGGTTGATTTGACAGTGAATATTACTTTTCAGATTTGTGCCTCATTCATGTAACTTTGTGTAGTATCCTGAGAAAAGTGAGATTTGCTTTCCCAGGACACCTGCATGCATTCCCTTTTTAGCAAGAGTACGGATGTGAGGGATGAGTTTACAGATGAAGCAATGAACTGAGATCATCCTCTCTTTGAGATGTTTGTCTGTACTGCATTGTTCAGGCTTTTCTATCTTTCTTTCTCTCCTGTCCTGCCTGAAATAAATGCAATGAAATAAATGTCAAATCAGAGTCTGAGAGAAGTTGGGAACCAACCAGTTGTGCTGCCAGCCAGCATCAAATGATGAGGCTGGCTTTGTTCCTCCTCCTGCACTCTTATGGACATGGGCTCCAACTGGTTTTCCTCTGAAGTCACTTTTCCAGGCTGCTTAAAGGTTCTTTCTATGTTTTTCTCCCCACTTCCTTCCTTTCTGCAGTCTTGGCCAACTCCAGGACTACACAGCCAGCATTAGTGTTTCAGCATGAGACTATGAATGTGGAGACACGTGCGCTACCTGTACTGGAGAGGCACTGCAGCCTCCGTTGGTCTGAGGGGTCATCGGGGTGCTGAGCATCAGGGCTTCTGAGATCCCTGGAGAGAAAGATCTTGAAGGATTTTTTGAGAACTAGATTGCATTCCTTTAACGTGGGGAAAATGACTCCTAAATCACTTTATCCTACTTCAAATTATTTTTAAGAAATATTAAGTTAAATCCTAGCCAAGCTGTCCTTTAGGAATAAACTGGGATGTAAAGAATGGACTTTCATTTTCACGTGTTCAAGGTGAGGAATTGGACCCTTTTCTTTCCTAATGTCCCATTTCCTCCTGCCATCAAGGACGAACTCCTATTGATTAAATTGGCAGAATGGTTTGGCCTTTTATAAAGGCTGAATTGGCACTGTGGGTATCCCACCTGGCCTGCATACCTTTGCATTGTGCATACTCAATCTTTTGTTCTCGCTTGAATTTTCACCACCTTTGTCCCTGTGCTCTCTGTCACTTGGAGCCCCTCTGAGGTGCTGAGCAGCGGATCTTGCTGCAGTGGTGGGGGAAGATGAGGGTGCTCGCTCCTGCGAGGTGCCAACTGCGGTCTGACCATCAGGAGCAGCACTGGGTGCAGCATCCCTCACCTCTTCTGCAGTCATGTAGATTGTGCTCATGTTTGTGAAACAAAAGAGGACCGGGATGCTTCATGTCCTCCTCGGGATCAAAGCCATGCCCACAGCTCTTGGGTGGATGTACTTGAACATGTGTATTGCTGCTCCGGCTGTTTGCATGCTTATGTGAGCAGCAGCTGCAGGTTTAATGGCAGTGTAGACTGCTCTTACAAAGGATCGTGTATCCATGTGGGATGAGGGACAGTGATGTGCAGAGCTTATTAGTCTTTAACACAATCCTGAAGTGTCCTCGACCCTGCCTCCTGCTTCCTCTCACCTTCCAGGCAAGAGAGGTAATGAATGAGCAGAGATGAGTGAAGGGGTAGTACCAGTCCTCTCCACACAGGCGGGAGCAAATTAAAGGTAACTGCTGATTGCTGACGCTGGAAATTGCTGGCAGGTGGAGAAACAGCTTTAACATTCCGGATTGCCCAAGGCCCTGCTCCCTCCCTGTTCTTCCAGTTCATGTTTTTGTGGTTTATTTCTTCTCCCAAAATTTGAAATGACTTTATCGCCAATTCCAAGAGCTTTCCACACTTCAGTCTTAATGTTGTTGAGGTGTTTCTTACTGACTACAGTCACGTTAGGACAGAGGTCCTCATTTAAACCTTCACTTGCTTTTTGGCATCACCAAACTTAGTGTTTTTGTATAACACTTACGAAGCTGGGAATGACATAGAAAGCATGAGGTTTGTTTCTTTTCTTTATTATTTCCCCCTCCCCCTTAATTCTCTTCTCTCTTTTCTTAAGCCTCTGTGGAATTTCGGGAGTCGGTTCAAACTTTTCTTTCAGAGCCATAAAAATACTGAGCTCCTTTCCCTTTTAGAAGAGGAAAAAGGTTTTATGGAGGTTTGTGCTTGTGTGGTTTGCATGTGATGGCTCCAGGAGCCGGGATTTTAAGCTAACTACATGGCTGCATGGTGTTACGTGATGGTGTGTTCATAGTGCCCCATTCTTTTTATAAACCTGCATCTTTTTTTAGGCATCAAATACTTTATCAGTGTTTATCCATGGTTTGTACGGATGGTATACACTGACTCCTAGTTAAGTGCAAGTGCTGATGAAGTAGGCAGCCCTGAGCGATCAGCCAGATTGTTTGGAGAACTCTACCAATTAGCTGTGCTACTTTGTCAAGAGAGAGTTTAGATAACCAAGAGAAACTGTGTTTAGAGGAGATGAATATGGTTGTGAATATTTATAGCATCCCTCCATATGCGTTATTTTCCTTCCTGTGTTAGATGGTAGGAATAAGGCACCATTAGCCCTACGGATATGTTGGGGAGCGGGGCAGGGGAGAGAGAAGGGCTTAGTCCTCCCCTCCTTTGTGCAATGATAGGAAAATCAAATGGCTTTTAGAAATGTTCCTTCTTCCTGTTTGACCCCGTGGATCCCACTCATGAGTGTATTTAAGAGTTGTTTGCCTCTTGTGTGCTGCGTCCACCAGACTTGCTCCCTGTTCCCAGGGATGCCAGACAGTGCGTGCTGCCTGCCAGATCATTAGAGCTTTATTTCAGTGCATGTGTTTATTTCTGCATGCATATCTTAAGATGGTTCATGTTGGGGAAAAGAGGGGGAAAAAAAAAATAAAAGGCTTGTCACATTTCCATTTTTAATAGGACAAAACTGAAAATCCTTGGCTTTGTCTGGACCAAGGATTCAGTGGCTGTGGTCAGCATCTCTCCCCAGCACTGTATGAGGCTTCACCTAGGGTCTCTGATGCTTTGTGCTTAATAGAAATCTGAATGACGCTTCATTTCAGAGTGATGCTTCTTTTTCAGTACTGAGTTGGTTTGGAGGATATTACACGTCTTCAGATCTTTGCATTTGGTTTATTTTTTTTCCTCCGGGGGGGGGGCAGGGGGAACTCAAAGGTAAAAAACAGAAGAAAGAGAAGGCTTTTCCCATTACAGTAAACCCATTCTTGGGCTTTGCCTATTTACCCAGATCGCGGTGCCTTGCTCTGGTGAAGCAAAAGGTCCAGGCAGCGTTCGCCCGCGTTGTTGATTGTCAGGATCATGTGGTTTGCTCAGTGGGTGCTGCGAGAGCCGTGTTTATCCAGGGCCATGTGGAGGTGGGCGGGTGCCTACCCAGGGACAGGGGGACAGGAGAAGCTGGGTTCGCACAACAGCCACGCTGTGAATAGCCCACATTGACTGAACTGTCTAACCGGACTAATTTGCTGTGCCTGTGGGCTTGATAAAAGAAGCAGCTGCTGGTAAGGGCTTGCTCAGATGCATGTAGATGAGTCTGTGGACTGCCAGAAGGATCCGAGCAGATAATTTTCTTCCTTGCTGCATTTCTTCTGGAATCCCTACCTCCGGCTCCCGTGAAGTTACGTTGATCAGGTAAACTATTTTAGTTCTTCCCTGCCTTTGGCGCTGGCTGGCCAGCGTGCCTGCCGCCTGGGTGGATAGCGGAATGAAGGGGCTGCGCTGCAGGGGTGGCAGAACAGCTCCCTTTGGAGCAGGCACACATTTTCCCTGCTCCCTGCAAGCTGGCAGTCGTGAGGCTTTGAAAATCGTGCAGCCATGTTACACAGCCACAATTATTTCCCTTCCTCCCTCTCTCCTCCCCATTTAATTTTGCTGTGATCTAAATAAGGCTAAGTCTGCTATTTCTCGTTTGCATCTGTCGATGCACCAGCCAGCCATGTTTTTCCTATGATTATGTACACCGTGCGGATCTTGCTGGGAATGCAAAGATGTTCACTGTCCTTTTGGTGTCGGACCCTTTACATCTTCTCCTGGCAAAATAAATAATCGGAAAATAGCTGTAGCGTGCTGCGTGGATTTTTTGCGAGCGCTGGGCAAGCGGGCTAAAGGGCTCGTTTGGAAGCAGGGAGAGGATGAGAGCTGAAGGCTTTGCACATCCCCTCACCCACCAAATCTGATTGTATTAAAATATGTGTTGCCCCATAGCGTCCCCCCCTCAACTCCCCACTCCCTCCTACATTTGCATCTATATTTTTAAGTGTTGATTGAATACAGCTATGGCTCAGCTGGAGAAGAAGAAGAAGAAAAAAGGGTGAAAGGGATGGCCTTTTGTGTTGAGATCTTTTGTGTGGCTCACCCACCCCCCTGCAGCTTCCCGGGGTAGTACCAGCAGCCTTTAGTTTCACTGGCTGCTGCCTGCAAAAACAGCCGTTCAGAATTGGAGGGGGGAGCTCAGATGTGTCTGCTTGCAGTGTGAGAGAGATGTTAAATGGGATTGAGAATCCACAGACTGGAAAATGCTGCACAATTTAACGGAAAGGGTATTACCTGCAGGGATTAACCCTATTTACGGACAATCTCTTCTCTTTCTGCTTCTTCACTTCACACTTACTGTGTAATAGCGGTTGAGTTTCTGCAGCCAGAGCATAGTGGTGATTTTACCTGACTCTTTTAAGAAATGCCTTGTAAATGCCTTAAAAGCTGAATGTTTCACTTCTCCTGAAAGGGAGCGTCGGAAGGCATTGTGTTGTGTTGCAGGACGTGTTAATCAGCAGGTTACATCTTGTGAACTAGTTTAGAATTCACGCACTGAATGTTTTGCCACTTTTCCACCCTTGAAGTGCTCTCATCCCAAATGCATCTTTACGCAATCGTTCCTCTAAGCGTTGCCACTTTTGGGGGTCGAGGCTGATTTGCTGTTGTGGGATTAATGGTTCCTGCGGTCTCTGTTACTGGAGATGCTAGATCTCTCTAGGAGCTCTGGCATCCCCTTTTGTGAAGAAAGCCTTCATGAGAAAATGTTAATTTATCCTCACATATGCACATGGATAGATGTCCTGGCTAAATGGGGTATTTTAAGGTGGTCTTTTGTCTGCATTGTAGAGTGGAGCCTCTCTTTAATACCAGACCTTAGTTTTAGACTTCAGACCTGTGGGAGCACAATGCCTTGAGCATCCTTGTCCACTGAAGACTGGAGCACTTAGTGCAGTGGTGCTTGTATTGCTCTGCTTTCCCTGGATCTCCAGCCCTTCACCTATGCAGACTCATACCTGAATATATAAATTTGGCTTCACAGCATCTTTCAGGCTGATTACTGTTGTCTCTCACAGTCCGAGTTCAGCACGTTGCAAATAGCAATGTGTCTGTAGCAGTTTGAGTTTATAGATGAATCTAAGAGCTGGTTTTCCCTATCTCACTGTAAAGAATGTAATAAGGCTTGCAATTCTGGACACAAATCATCCATCCCTGTGCAGAATGGGGTTGTCATGAAGCAAACGTTTTCCAAAGTTTCAGGGAGACTGGAGTGGGTCCAGACCATTCCTGGAGGGATCTGAACCCCAACCCAGCAGCCTGTGCTTTGTTGTTCTCCCAGGACGCTGCTGCCTGATTAATCCCTTGTGTTCTGGACTGTGGGCTGAGCAGAGATTGGCTATTGTCATTGTGAATTATGGAGCGGATGAGCGTATCATCTGTTGCTTTTGTGGTATGCGCTATAAAATACTGATACAGGCAGCTCAAATAAGCTGGAAAAAGATAAACCTGAAAACAATAAAACCTGTGGAACTGCAGGTTGCCTGTGGATTGTCTGACCAGAGTGGGGATGTTTTGTGGGGATTCGGGTGCCTCTGGTGGGATCAACACATGAAAACATCATGTCTGACTTGGCTGTCAGGAGGGTCAGGAAAATGTAGTTAACAATTCAGTAAGCAACAGCAGCAACAAATCCATGGGATAGAAAGCCCCTTTTAAATTCCTTATTTCTGAGTAAATTTCCACCTATGATTTTTATCTGCTTTTTTTAACCTTTATTTTTTCTCCAGCATGAAGGCAGGTGAGCTTGGAAAGGTGAACAGTACACAGAATATTGCCAACTGGCAATGTAAAATACAGAATTATTAAAAAAATCTAAAAAAAAACCAAACAAAACCCTCCCCACCCTCCCCATAATCTGCCTTGCAGGCATAATCAGAACTGGGGACCAGACTTCAGACAGAGAAGTGATTTTCAACTTGACAGTGTCCATTTTAAGCCCTCATTGGTTTGCTCTCCAGCCACCGCTATCTGGATGGACATGATTGGAAGAGCACAGTTTGCAATGTGAGGTGCTGTTTTTCAGCTGTCCCTTCACTGTGTTAAAGTACTGGTCTTTATGTTTCTTCTGAGATTTTGTAGGGAGGTAAGATTTTCTTACCATTTTCTTAGATTTCGTTGTAAAAAGGAAAGAAAAAGCGTTTCAAAACATCAGATAGTAATAAGTAAATTAAAAAAAAAAACAAAAAAACAAACAACAAATAAACCCTCCATGCTGCTGCTTAAAAAGAGTTTCACCCATGACAATCTGCTGTATAGGTTGTCACTCTGCTTAAATTCCACAGCAGAACTGTGACACCATCTGTTCCCTTTCACTGTGTGCAAAAAATGGTTTCCTTTCATTAGCATTAAGCTGCATAAAGAGACTGGAGATCTAGAAATATCCCAGTCTTTCAGTGACACATACCTTCTTAAGACAAGAGTTCGCTACAAGCATCACTCTTATTTCTAAGAGAGAATGAGAGTTTTTGAGGAACATGCCATTAAGGGTCTTTGAATAGCAGGAAGAAAAAAAATACACCTCCACCCTCCCCCCTCCCAATCCATACAATGCAATGAAACCAGAAAGCTTTCAGATGTGTTAAGATGATGTTGATTCAGAAAAGCCGTCTGTATTACTATGTTCCCTGAAGGCAGCGGGTCTGCTCCATGCTAGTGCTGGTGTGGTATCTGGGCTGCTTTGGTGGCTCAGAGATGCAGCAACTGCCTGGATGTGAGACAGACCTCACTGTGCTCATCCTTAGGGACTGTTAATACTGTCCTCTTCCACTAAGAGTTAGATCAGGGACCTTTGCAGAGTCCTAGGATGCACATCAGTCATAGAGTTGTGTTTAAAGTTATGCGTTTTGCTTTCATTGTCTCTTTTCCTTGATTGCGCTGTGGTTTAATGTCATTTTAATGCTGGCACGCTGAACTGTTGGTGATGGCACGGAGCTGTGTATTAAGCAGTGCCCTGTTGCGGGCTTGTGTTCTGCCTGCGCTGCTAGGTTGACTTGGTAAATAAATGCAAGGCAGGAGAAGTCAGCATCATTCTCCCCTGAAATGCTATCTATATGTAAATCCGTGGTGCCATTTTTTTTCCCTTTAAATGCTGAAAAGCACTTTCAGTTCCTGTTTAACAGTTGCTCCTTCTGAATTACATGAAACAATGAGAGAGGTGAGCCAATGCTGTCCTGTGGGAATGAAACCTCTTTTTGTTGTTGTTCCATGAAACTGTTGCAAATAACATTGGAGATGCAGCGAACGTAGAGCAAAACAAGCCACCAGATTACACCGCATACCCAGTGGATCGCAATCATAAAATATTAATCAGGCACTGCAGATCTGAGTTGTCATCTCCTCGTATGAAACAAGGCACATAGCCCCACTCCACCCCTTCCTCCCAAAGGTCCCAGCATTAAAATATTTGTTAGTTGTGATTAATAAAGACACCTGACTGGGCCCTTGTTGACAGGAATAGTCTCTCAGCATTTTGGATGAGGTTTAATGATCACTTTGGATCACTTTAATTACTTTGGAGCTTGGTAAGCACAAGCCTACACTGAGCACTGCAGGAAGTTACAACATTATTTGGTTGAAGCTCATGGCAGCTGGTGAAATGCAGTTCCCATGGATGTGACTGAGTTGCGCCATAACTTGAAAAGTGGGTTTTCCCAGTTATCTTTTAGCAGTTGTTTTTTTTCCCCCATTAAACCCCATTAGCTCTTGTCATCTCTCTTTTTCAGCAGTGAAGAGAGCTGTGTTGCTCAGATGTATTTTGAAACTTCAGTTCTCATGACATCCCCCATTTCAAACCAATTTAATACCACCACAGCTCTTTCTCTGCAGCCTGAGAGGCTGGGATGAATGAGTTGTTGAGATGTAGGGACTTCGTTTGCCATGTAGTCACAGAGAAAGACTTGTTTTAGAAGATAGGCTCTTTCTCAGATTTGGTGTTGTCAGAGCAGATGCCTTCTCACTTGCCCGTCTAGTGAGTGTCTGCTAGTTCCCAGTCGAAAGAACAGCATGCTCTGAACATGCAGCATGGTTTGGCTGGTCTGTTTATTCCAAATAAAGAGATATTTGGGTTTGTGGGATGTTCCTCGTCATGGTCTATGTGCTTACAGCTGGAGCTAGCCTGAGCTTCTCTCCACCCAAGCAGAAAGTATCAAAGAATGTGTCGGAGCTTAAGTAAGTTTGAAGTTTTCTCGTGCTGCAAAATGAAAGGTCTGATTTTATTAATCTCAGATTAATTGGAGAGAATTTGTCTACAGCAATATTATGACAACGGTGAAAGAGAAAGCAGAAGTCTCTAACTAGTGACACCGTGGAAGTCCTAAGAGCAACAGGAATCCATTGCAAAGCTGTTCTGATTTGGGGAAATGCTCCTCTGAATTCTTGCTTAAATCACTTTGCTTCAAGTTTTGGTTCTTGAAATGATGTTCAAAACATGAAATGTGGTTTGTGACAGCAATTTCTGATCCAGTGTTTAAGGAACTGATTTGAGATACAGAAAAGAGGAGGCAGGACTTGTTGGGATTCAAGGTGCTGGTCTGCAGCGCTGGCTTTTCACTACACAGAGTTACTCCTGTCTTCCACCACCATGTACTGATGCAGAAATCCCCATACCGAATCTGGAGGGCAGTCAAGCTTTGTGGCCGACGTGTGTGAGCAAGGTGCATCCCACCACATGGAAGATGGGTGTGCAGCCAGGATCCAGTGGGAAAGAAATGGTACATAGCAGAAGGAGGCTTGAGAAAGGGTAAAGCTATGATGCCAAAACGTGCTGAATATCCCTAGATTGTACACTGAAAAGAATCAGATCTTCCCCTTCCCCTCAGCTAGTCTGCGTGTTGTTGCGTCTTGCAGATGTATTGAAAAATCTGTGTTAGAGCTGTGAGCAATTAACACATTTCCTGAGGATGCATGGAGAGAAGCTGAACTTGCATGTGATCTAGCGTCGTTCTGCCTTAATAGATCTTGGCTATGCCTACGATTTAAAATTGTTTTACTGACACACAACCATATTTAAACTCTGCTGGTGGTCTGATTCTGTGGAGAGGGTTCAAGCACTGCAGGTTTCTTGCCCTCCTGTATTCAAATAAGTTGCTGGGATACTTCCCATTGAAACGGACTTGGACTTTGATTCAAATTCAGACTGGCGGTTTTCACCTTGAATAATGTGCTTTGCCTTCTCTTTAAGGGGATACCTTCAGAAAAAAAAAACAGAAGTAATGAGTTGAGTTGAATGGGAAACAGTTTTCTTTCATACAAAGTATTTTAACATACTTGGAGCAAGAATGTTTTTGTAAGTTCAATAGCCACTGCATTTTTTGTTGAAGAAAGATGAGACACAAATGAAAAATAACCCTCATTGCAGCCAAAACACATGCTGGGGAGAGCATGGGAGAACTACATTTAATGAACAGATTTGTTGCTCTTGCTGCGTTCCTGGAGCATGAAAAGCACATCCAATTCCTGTACTGCTCAGTGGAGACTGGGTGCACGCAGCAAGGAAAAGGACCAGGTTAACATCTTCACGAGGAGGGAAACAGCAGGTAATGGGGATTCTCAGAGAAGAGGAGAGGGTGGAGATGAAAAGCAATGGAGCAGTCTGGTTTCTGATCTGGAGAACATTTTGACATAGTGTGGCATGGATGAGGAATAAAGGCTGTGGGCTTTTTCGAGGTAGACTGCTAGCCTTCAGAGATTTGAGATTTGCTATGAGATTTCAGATTGATTTGAGATTAAAATTGTGTGATCTGAACATATCAATGACATTTCTCTGTAATCAGAGCTCCTGATACTCTCTTGGATGCTGTGCGTATGCTAAGACCTCATTCAGAACACTTGAACGCAGATTTTAATACTGTGCTGGATCGGGGCCACTGTGTTAAATACAAATGTTAATGATTTTTCAGGCTCATACTTAAAATTCAGTGGTTGAAGTTTGCAAACTGATTGTGCAGATTGCCAAATTAGGTCCAATTACTCAAATTTAGATGAGCTTTGCATAAAACATACAAATGTCTTCAATGCAGTATTCTGCTTAGGTCTGTGATTTTGTTTCACTAGACTTATATTTGCATGAGTCTATTAAAAGGAGTTTCATCTTTCTTTTTCCTTAGCTTCACTTTGAAAAAGTGGTATTTAAGTTGGGGGAAAATAGTAAAGAACAGGCTTGTAATTTTAAAATGAAGCTATAAGAAGTCATGCAGCACCGTTGTGGTTCATTCTCTCAGAGAGTGAACTTGAGAGCTCATTACTGAGCCCAAAGTTCAAACTGACCACTCTGTCTAACGTTTCTAGTATATCGGTCAATTAAATGTGACCTGCTGGATGGTTACCAAGTTTCTGTCGTCCAGTTGTTGATTGATGAGGGAGAAAAACTTTTCTGCTTCATCAGGACTGTTCTTGGTTTGTATTCTAATGAGTATTTATTTTTCTTATTAAAAATAATAACTTGGATAAGGAAGCACTGCTCCTCTTCTGTTTGTTAATCCCTTTGAAAAGAAGCAAGACATGTCTCAGCCTGAACAAATGAGAAAATCTCCAGACAGACTAAAGGCTTTAATGAGGTGGTTACCTCTCTCCAAAGCCACCTGACCCTTTCACAAAGGAGATGGTCTTGCATCTCCTGGAGCATAGAGACGTGCCTTCTTGTCTTTATTAACGACTTTGCTTATTGCTGTGTAAGGTTTCCAAGTGTCAAGATAATATTTATGTTTATTTAGAAGTACCATTTAGTGCTCCAGTAGGTTATGGTTTGGTATTTGGAAATGAAAATCTAGTTTATGGTCCAGATGTGGAAACACATTTACTTTGCATGCAAAATCACTTTTAAAAAGGAGCTCTAATATAGCTATACACACATGCTATATGTGTGTCTGCATTAGCATCAGAATGAGTTATCCATGCTGTGAGCCAGTACACTTTTAAATAGCAGTTTAAACAATAATCTCCAACAGTCTCAAAAAAGCCCTAATGTTTCCATACATTGGTAATAAGTTGCTTAAAAAATGTATTACGGTATCTTAACAGCAGCTTTGTAGTCAAGACTGCAGACCCGCAAGTTCTGACCTTCTGCCTTCCCCAGCTTTCTCCACAGTGTGGTTTTCAACTTGAAATTCCTTGTGCTTGGTGGGGAGGGATTGTTCCACCTCTCCCAGTCCCCCAACATCTCAGGGCGACTGAGTAAAGTAAACAAGGCGTTTACTTTCATTCTCCTGTTTTGGCAAGATACGGTGATTTTGCTTTTACAAAAGCGTTGTAGCTCTCAGACACTAAGAGTCCATCAGAAACAATTTAGTATAGGGAAAAATATTAGTGCTTCACTGCCTGCCATGGCAGTCACTCAGATCTTTTTAGAATTGTAAATTTGTTCACATTTTGTAAAAATTTGTGTGACAGCCCTCTAACCTTGGTAAACCCTGTAAACCTTAGTTACTGCTTGGGTGTGTTAGCTTAAATACCTTTCTGTAGTCCCTTGGCTTGCAAAAAATAGCCATGAAAATAGAAACCAGTCTCTGGAGAGTCCGGAGTGTCCTATTTCCCCACTACTTCCCAGAGCAGCACTCTGAAAAATCTTTGTGTGCTGGATCTGCCTTTGTTAGTGCAGCACCTTTAGATGTAGGTGCTTGTGGGCCATGCACTTCTCTTGGTTGGGACTGGAAACAGTAGCTCCATTATTTCTGGAACTATTCCTGGTGAATGCTAACATTTCAGCCATTTCCTCTGAGTGCCGTGGTGGTGTCAGCGTGAGTTTTAGCATGCGGAGATGTGAGTTTGTGCCGAATGAGGTTGTATTTTGTTTCTACCTTGTCACAACCCAACCAGGCAGGAAGCTTTGGGCAGAAAAGCCCAGCACAATTGATTATCAGTTGCTTTCTCCATGAAAGCTGTTGCTTATTAATTTCATTTGTTTCTTTACTGTATTTCAGAAGAAAAGGTATAGAAAACGCAGACCTCTAAGTGATAATTGTTTTACATTTTGGTGCTAACCTCAGTGACTGAGCAGTGAAGCAGAGAATTGTAAATAAAGGCTGCGGTTATCCGTGAACTGCAGTGTTTTATGAATGTTTCAGCATTTTCACTCAGTCTGATATTTCCAGCAAGGCACCTCATCTAAAAAAAAAAAATCATGGAATGGTTTAGGTTGAAAGGAACCTTAAAGATCATCCTGCTTCATCCCCCAGCCATGGACAGGGACACCTCCTACTGCCTCAGGTTTCCAAAAGCCTTCTCCAGGCTGGCCTTGAACACCTCCAGGGGTGGTACAACTTCTCTGGACAATCTCTAATGACATTGCTAGTTTTCACCCACCTCCCAGAAATGTGGTGAGGCTCCACAGGACAAGCAGTGTGCGTTGCTGCCAGCAGCCCTGTGCCGTGGCACAGCCCAGCTTCGTTCCCACTTTGTGACCAAGCGGAGTCCTGCTCCCCTGGTGCTCAGTAGTGATGATACATTTGTGCTCAGCAGGAGCTGAGGTGTTTGACACCTCTGAAAAATGAGGCTCATATCAAATAGCCTGTTCAAGCACTTTATAAAAATGAACTCTTTAGTCATTGCCGTAGAAAACAAGACGGCAGACTGAGGCAGAGGAGGGAAAGCCAAGCAGACAGGCAGCTGCAAAACACTGGAGCCTTCCCATGTCTGGACTGAGCTTGTTCTGCCAGGATAATGCCCTGCTCAAGAAGCAGGGAAGGCAGCAAAGGTAAGCGCGCCGCTGGCTGCTAGCAGAAACCAAAGGAAACAGTCACTAAAAAGAACATTTCAACTGGAGTACTCTAATCAGAGGTGCTCTGAGGTTTCCCTCTGCCTTTGGACGTCAGAAGGGATTGCCATATGCAGCTAGGCTGGCCAAAATTGATATAAAATAGAGGGCAGTGTGCCTTGCAAACCATGTTTTGTGGTGCATTGAGATATAGGGGGAGGTATGGTCCAGAAAGGATGACATCTTCTGGGTGTTACCTCCCAGTAGAGACAGTAGGGACTCTCTGCAGAGACAGGTTTGCTGTATATGTCACTCGGAACTTCCATTGTGGTATTTTCTGCTATTTTTCCATGAGAAGGGTCGATTTAAACTTCTGTGAGTAAATTAACAGAGGAATCTGGCTCTTGTGACTTCCACATTGAGATTTACCAAGTATAATCTAAATTTATATTATCAAGAATTGAAATACTTCCTGATCTTCCTATTTAAATGAGGTTCATCAGGGCCATCCGTTTAAGCAAAGCTAATGCTACTACCCTCCGTATTTCCAGAGATGGAGAGATGGTCCATTAGTGTTGTGTACTTGAATACAGTAGAGGGTGGCCTAATTCAGTCCAACTTACAGGACAAAATAATGTGAATGCTCATAGGTTTGTTGAGAAATGAGTTAAATGCTTACATAAAACCTCATTCTCTGAAGCTCTTATAGTGTGGCTTAATGGACAAAGCATAGGAATTAAGGTATGGAGGTAGTGGTTGCATATATGTGCTTATGACCTCCTTTTGTAACCTTGGGAAGCTTTTCCTTTTCTGTAAAATAGGGAGAACAATACATCCTGTGCTCTAGTAAAGTGCCTTTAAGTGTACTGATGAAGTGCTATATACAACCAGCCCAGGATAAGAGCCTTTATCTGCCGCGTCAGTTATTCCTATGCTAAGGCTGGCTGCTGGAGGAATAAATAGAACCTGTTCCTCTCTATTAGGTGACTGCCCGAGTTCACGTCTGTTCTATATTTAAGTGTGCAGTTATATGTTTTAAGACATACTTCTTTACAAGTTTTGTTATTAAACACATGTGCCTTCATAGTGTCATCGGGACCATGAAGTTTAAGTGCTGGATGCAGAAAAGGGAGAACAAGGAAACCTTTTAACCTGTAGATTATTAGAAATCCATTTCAGATGATCCCTGTGGAAATGTTACCGATAGTTTTGTTTCTGAAGGCAGACAATAACTAGTCATGATTTTCTCCAGAAAGGAAATAATATGAACTGTGCAAAACCTAAGGAAGGGGAAGTGGCTGATTTATTGTGAAAATTTATAGCTTTCTGATATTGCTTGTTTTTTTTATGTTAATCTCATTGTATGGAGCGTGTGTTGGTAATTATTGAGAAACATGGAACACCAAGTAGTTTTTGTAGTCCATAAATTATTATCTAGTGAGTGTATGTTATAGGTTTGATCAATAGCAGCTCTAGTTTCTTCTAAAACTTGTCCAGGGTTTTAGCCACTGTAATATTTCAAGTTACGAGATAGAATAGAGTTCAGAATGCAGTCGTGTCCTATACAAGATTGTTTCAAGGAGGGATTCCTTTTAACCTCAAGTAGAGAGGACAGGAGGAAGCAAAAAGTGAAAGAAGACATCGCCTATGTATAGTGGAAATTCTCTCATTTGAATTCTGAGCGTAGGTTTCTTCAGTTATAATAAAGATACAGTGGCAACGCTGCTGCTGTTTGCTGCTATTGCAGAAACTGGAATGCTACATAAGACCTCCCATGCTGGGAATGATCAAAAGTCCCCCCCAGGTTTCTGGCTCATCCTTTGGTCTTAAAACGCCTTTTGAAGAGAACATATGTGGAAGAAGTAAGAGCAGAGGACAAAGTGCCAAGGTTTCTGCCACGGTGCCTGACTGCCAGTGAATTTCAGGAGCAGCTGGGTGCAGTGGGAGCTGAGCACCTTTGGGCATCCTTTGAGATGGCTTCCAAAGCCCTGTTCTGCTTTGCTGCAGGTTTGTCATAAAATCCTTTTATTTTCCTCCTGGTCTTCGTGAATAGTGAATTATGCATGATCCATAGGCTGTATCTCCATGTAGACTCCAGATTAGAAAGAAGCAGTCATTCTGCTCCTAAATAGCTATTTTACTGGGGCTTCTGCTGCAGTCTTCTCTGGGGGAGCACTGCAGCATGTACCAGTCTGAAATCTATGCCTGCAACTTTTCTTTATTAACAGAAATTAACACATTAAAAAGGGACTTTAAAGGTGTATTATGTAGATTAAGCCTAGGCTTCAGAGGAAGAGTGTTTTTTCTGTGTAAAATGTACTTTTGTAGAGTAAAATATGTGTTTGTCTGTTAATTGTATAGCAAGTATGTGGTTGTGATAACGGAGATAAATTTATTCTAGATATTTGAACTCATCATCTCAGCTGGACTTTGAACTTGACATCTGCTTAAAAAGAAGAAAAATCTGTTTCTGGCAAAAGCAAATTCTTCTTTCCTGTTCTCTGCCCACAAATTAATCTTTTACATGACATTTTTAATATCACGCAGATAGCTGGGAAATCCTCCTCCTTCCTTACAAAATTCAATTTGCCAGAGTTGAGGGCAGGATGGAGTGGGTTTATCCTACACCAAGGACAGCTTGTCTAGATGCAGAGATGCAGGGGTTTAGAAAAGGCTTCCTAGAGAGCTTGAGAAACAAGCAACAACATTACTGAAACACGGAAATTTTTACCTACCCTATGAGAGACCCACCTAGACCTGAGAAAGAACCATGGAATCAGAATTGAAAGCTGTGGCTCTCATTTTCTCAGTATTTTATTCTTTCTTGTTGAGTTTCTGCATCAATGCAAAGATGTTTCCATGCAGTGCATGTATTTTTATTAAACCAGAATCTTTCTAATTTTTCTGTGCATCACTGTAGAGGATGGAAAATCTGCAGAGGTCTTCAGAGGCCGGAACTGGGAGTGACCACTGTGTCTGCAGATGGGCTGTAGTGAACAAGGGTTGTAACAGCTGATGAATCCTATTCATGTTGGCATTAATATAGCTTAAACTTAAAGCTAAAGAAGACAGCTTGGCACACTGGACAGCAGATTTAAAGCTGTCTCACTGCTTATTATTCTTGGTATAGTGTAGAGTAGCCTGGGAAAGGCAATCTACACTGTAGGCACTCAGCATGGAATCAATATTCAAGATTACCAATGACATATGACAACCTGATGTAAAAATGAAGAGACTTTGGGAAACAACTTGTTGGGCAGTAGTGGATGGTCCTGGCACCATTACAAGCCAGTCGCTCTCAGGAAGTTCTTTTGACTTTAGAGTGTCTTCGAGAAAGAAGACTGGGAAAGGAATATGTAGTACTGATAGCTTCTCACCATGAATGCCTATCGGCGTTATTGTAAGCAGAAGAGAATAGCGCGTAGGAGGATGGAGGAAACACTGCTAAGGGCAAGTGGATGGGATAAGTTGTTAGTGGATACTCCCTAACATGAAATAGCGATATTTAAGAGAGAAAGGCATATATTGACTTAGTAAGGTCTTGTATTAAATAGTGTTTAATGGTCCCTCTGCTTTGGGAAGAGGAGTTAACAGATTCCACTTTGATTTTCTCACCACTGCTTGGACTCCCAGTAAGCTGGCCGTGACTGTCTATAATCTCAGAAGAAGCAGAAGGAAAGGTAGAAAGAGATTTTGTGCCATTGCTCTATTTTTTCATTCCTTCTGCCTGAGGAAGATAGGAATTCTTCTACCTTTCACCTTTGGCAATCTTCCACGTTGTTTTTGATTGCAAAGCAACGCGATGCTTTTTCCTCAGCTGGAATTGCTGGCACATAGTTATTTTGTGCAACAGAGGCAATAAACTGCTGTATTAATCACTTTGCACAAGATAATAAACAATAGCAGAACTGTTGCTTTTACCTTTTGGGTTTCTACTAAACACCCAACTTCCCAAAAACCTTAGAAGTGGGATCCTGAAACTAGATCCAAGTCTGTATCTTCCCTGTTATCCTCTGCCTAACCTTACGCCATTTGGGATGCCAAAACTAAATTCCAGCGTAATTCCTAAAAGGTGGTTTTATTTGGAAGCAAGGTTGTAGACAAACTTTGTCTCTCACGTACATAGTAAAGTCTCGTTTAGGTGCGAGGAAAGGAACAGTCACTTTGCTATGCTTGCATCTCGAGCCATATGGCTTTCATGAAATGTTGCTAGATGCAAGGTGCCTTTCATTTCCAGCAAGATTAAAAGGAAAACCAAGCTAGGATTACCCATTTGGGATGGTTAGAGATGGGATGTGAGAAACCCTTCAAAATTCCCCTTCTCAACGTTGCTTATTTTGCCAACAGTACAAAGCACTTTGCACACCACAGCAGATAAAGGGAAAACAGTTTTTCAAAGTCATGGGTTTTGATCTTTTGAGGTTGACACTACTTTACTTTCCCTTGTAAACACCAATCTGGGAAAGCACTGCACGAACAATGATTGCAGAGACCTCACGTGAAGGTTGTAGGCTGGTGAGTTCCCCAGTGTGCCAGAGGAAGACATTGCACTCTTCTCTCTGCTGGGGGATGGGAGACCAGCGCAAAAAGTTTGTCAAGATGATGTTATAGTTAGAAGCAAACAGTCAGGTGAGCTGCAGAACGTGAGCATTTGAATGCCTTTAGCCCAGTGAGACAGCAAAGTGAAATGAGTTTTCCTCTTCTGCCTCACCATGGTTCAGTTGAGTAGTTGGTCTAAAGGGACTCTGCGGGGAGGTGCTGCAGCACAGCTAGGCTGTGTGGTCAGTGCTAAATGGTGGCACCTGGATCCAAGCACTTTACAGTCCCAGAAAAACTCACGTTTTGTTGTTCATTTTAATTTTTGAAAGCCTTTCAGTGTAAATGCTTGCTGGAATTTAAATACACTTAAGACAAAACAAATGCCAGAACAGAGCAATTTTTCAGGTTAACAGCCTTTGTGATGTTGGTGGCAATATTTCTGTACAGGGTTCTCTTGCAAGCTACGCACAACGTAAGAGTGCTCAAAAAGCACAGACTTACAACATTTACAGTAGAGAAGGCCTTAACTTTACCTTCTGGAACAAGGTACCCATCAACTGAACAGCTGTTCTGCTCTGCAGAGGACATTGCCAAGGTTGTCAGTGTCTATAGACTTGAATATCTTCCTGATGATCTATTGTGAAGGATTTAATTTCTAGGTGAAGGAAGTGGGAGTGAATAAATTACTTTATCCCTTGTCAGATCTCTCCATTGTGAAGTGCAGTCATCGTACTCCCAGTTTGGGATTGGCTTGCCTATTTTTTTCATCACAAAATTAAAATACTATGATGATTAAAAGTTGCTCAGGAGCAATAGCAATCTCATATTTTTAACAAAAAAAAAAAAAAGGCCAACCCTTTAAGTTTTAATGTGCATCATGAAAACACTAAATATAGTATGATATGTTCAAAAACAAGGTCACTTCAATATTTCAGTATTTCAAGGTGGTTCTGCTGTCTGGTTGTGCTACCACAATTTCCCAGCTGGGGCCATTAATAGTACCATGAGGGAGAGAAAATGCCAAAGCTGCATGGAAAACTGTGAAATTCTTCAAGAATTGTCTGCCAGAGTAGAGTGGGCTTTGGGGAGATTTGCTTATAAGAAGACCCTGCGTGATACTTGTCTCAATGAATTGGGCAGCCAGAATTGTAACAGGATCAAGAAGTGATCCTGAGCTGATTCTCGAGTACTTTGAGTGTTTTTTCACTGTCAAAATTGACTTTTTTTTTTAAGTGTGAAAGAATAATTTCCATTTTCATGAATATCACTCAATATGTATGAGTTGCAAGCAGGTTGTTGGCTTGATGGCATCAGGGAACAAGAATTGTGTGTGCTTATCTGATTTTTTGTTTAAAAAACAATGGTGGAGAGATTCAAAATCCAGAATTCATAAGAGGCTTCTTAATAACACCAATGCAACCCAGAGGAGAACTTTTCCATTCCAAATTATATGTGCTAGGATTTATTTAAAATAAAACTTGACCTACATTAGCAGTCACACCTAAAATAGCACACCTTGCAGGTGATTTCCATGTTTTATTTTCTAGCGGATTACTGTGCTGATGGCAGAATACCTTCTTTAATAATGCAACAAAAACGTAAGCAAGTAACAGTAACTCAGCTGTCAAGACACAGCCAGAGGCTCGTGGTTGTTTCCGTTGATGGAAGAAACCTTGAGATTAGAAGAGATGGTGGAAAGTGTTGCTTCTATCTTAGGTGAAGAACATACTTGTAGTATATGATGAAAATGCGACTGAGGAGAGAACCGCCACATGGAGAGGGCACTGATGAGCGAGATGTGGGGGAGTGTACCAGTAAACCTGAAGAAACTGTCCAGTTTTGAAGGAGTGTGCACAGATATAGGAGAAGAGGGAGAGGAGAGTGGATGGATAATCCCAGGGATAGGATGAAGAAGCTGGGTGAAGTACAGAGGGGCTTACGGTGATAAAAGCAGCTAGGAGGGGTTGACACCAAAATTCAGGGCCACAGATGAAGCCAGGCTGGTAACACTGGGTTGATGATGCTTGGTTGGTTATGCTCCTTACATAGGTAGCATTCACCTCACCTGCTAATACGCAGACACCTGTATCTGAGCTAATGTTCTAGAAGACCTTTAAGGCTAGTGAAGAGAAATTGATGGGGTGTGGCTCAGCTCATCATAAGGTGGCTGTTGGCTTAAGTGGTGATGTGGATGAGTCTGTTTTGTCGTTGAGAATCTGAAGGACTAGCTCAGTTTGAGAAGTCTGCCTTGTCAGCCTCGAAAGCTAGGTGAGATAGATGCCACCTCCAGGACGTGACCCAAGCCACGCTGCAGCTAATGACAGGGGTTTTTGGTGGACATGAAGGGACAGCAGAATTCACACTAATAAGCAGCAGTACAAGAGGTATTTAAATAACAGAGCAGCAGTGGAAGAGGTTTCTAGCAGATAAGACTGAGGTGCTCCTTGCATGACTGGCTGCTCTGAAAATACGGTCTGTTTGGGTAGGTACGCACTGAGTGCTAATAAGATGGCTTGTGTTGCATTATTTCATGAGGTGATGTCAAAGGCTACAGAATATCTTGTTAGTAGCTGTGGGAGGACTATGATATATTCTGATTTTGTTTTCCCTTCTCCCAAAGGAAAAGGGTAATTTAGTACTTTTCTCGTGGGAGCCAAGAGCTGGAATAAACTCCAGGGTCATGAAATCCAGTGACCCTGTTCCTTCAGGCAAACAGATAATATCATCCCTTTTGTAAATTGATCAAATATTTGATCTTGCGGAAACCCAGCAAACTACAGGTTATGCTGACAAAAATAAAACAAGCTTTTGTAGCAGAGAAAGAAGCATTGCTCTGTGCCTTTACTCAGCTCTTTTGTTTGTTGTTTCATGCGCTGCGGTGTCAGTACTCAGGGCTTTACTGAAGCTGTAAATATAGGCTTTAAGAGCAGATTTGAGTTTTAGTATTTGAACATCTTTGTGCTGCTCATGGTAATTCTCACCTATCTCCTCTGGCTTTGAAACAGCAGTCATGTTTATATGTGGCTTTAAGATAATTGATGAAAGAGACGATTTGCATGAAGAACAAAGTGGTGCTGAAACTTTGGCTGAGACCTATCTACACCTTTCTGGTGCTTGGGGAAATAAAACATGAAAAAGGGGTTTTGTTGGGTTTTTCTTCCGCTTGCCTTTGTTCCTCCTGGTGGAGATTGCCTGGAAAACCAACTGCTCTGTTCCCAAGCAGACTTTTGAAAAGCAATCTGTTGATCAAAAGTATAAACTCTATCAGATTAAGTGAAACAAAATCCCAGAGTTGATGTTCCCAGTTACTAGAAATCACCTTTCCTTATTACCCTGGAGAGAAGTGGCTGGCTGGGGTCAGGGTATGTCCTTGCAGGAAGGCTGGAGTGCAGGTCCTTGGCAGCTCCTGCAGAGTGGCTTGTAGTAATAAAGCTTAAACATAGACCTAAATAGAGAAAATAGGTGTAAAGATCCATTGAAGGTTTAGGACTGATCACATGGGTTTTTCTGTGTGGTGTTTTTTTTTTTATTTTTAACTGTAAAAAAACTGAGCAGTTGCTCACAATGTAATGAAGATAAAAGCTCATTAAATACCCACTAGGAAATTTAGTCAAGTCCTCTATTGGTTTTATTTCTTTGAGGTCAGTTGCTGTAAATAACTTGTGCAGACAATTGCGTGTCTCTTCCAAAGACAGTAGCCCTTGGACTGAGAAGGCACCAAACTTTCCCAACACTAATGTTTGACAGAGGGCTGGAGCCGAGAGCTGATGCTGATGTGTTGTGAAGCGCTGCTGTGTGTTCTGGAGAGGTGAGGATGCTCCTCGGGTGCTACGGAGCACCGATCCACAGCAGCTGCTGTGAGGGGTGGAGGCAGAGGTGCAGGCAGCCGCTGCGCTTTCCCATCTCGCCTTCCCATCCCCACCGCCTCCAACAGCTTGACCGCAGCGGGGCTGGCATCAGCGTGCGTCTTCCAGGCAGAAGCCCTCCCAAGCGTCAGGTCTGCGTTGGCCACTCCCTGCTTGTGAAGGTTTTGCTCGCTTCGCGCTTCCTTCTTTGCTTCTGCTGCATCAGTGCATTTGGGGTGATGTGGGGCTGCCATCTCCTCCTGCTGCTGTTTGGCCCCACTGCCAGCAGCCGCTTGTCGACAGAAGCCGATGATTGATGTCAAGGCTGGGAGCAAACAGCTGCTGATTTGATTACTACTGTTTCATCTCCTAACCTTTTGGAGCATTATGGGAATATTTATTCACCTACTCACACTTAATGGCATTTGGTGCAGTACTTCCCCCGGAACAATGAAAGAGTGGTGTTGTACAGAGATAGTTTAGAAATTCCCATTCTTGTTCTTTGTATTTAGTTACAGAGATGGAGAGAGAAGCGAAGAAGATCTTTACTGTATGAGGGAATGGAAAATTTGGCGATTTGACTGGGAGCAGTTAGAGACATAGATGTGCAATATGTTAATAAAGTAATTGTGCTATGTTGCTATAAAGAGGATGGCTTCATTATAAAATTCTTGTTTTAATACTGTCATTATAGCAGATGTATAGCATATGAACTAATTTACATGCAGATAAGGAGGCTCTGACAGCTTGGTAGCATAATTACTGCATAGCATACAGCTCACTAGTGCTGGGAGCTGAAGCTGTTACTGGAGGGGTGCTCCTGGGACTAATTATGTTGCCTTTGTTAAATTTAAAACAGGGTATAGCCAGGAACGAGACCCCTCTCCTCTGCTCCCTAGTGTTGTGTACAGTAAGTTATAGAAGCCCTGAACTGCTGCAGCCATTTTAAGCCATGCAAGTGCCTGGATCTCGGCAGCTCCCACCGTAGTGGAGTAATAGGCTTTTATTCAACTGGGGAGCCTGTATCAGCTTGCAAACAAAATGTTCTCAAACTGATATTTCTGTATATTAAAACTCTAGTTAGGTCTTTCTGATAAGACGACAAAACTGTAGCTGCAGTAACTTTGGTTTTGTTACTGTCTGAGGAGAGTGGATGCGTAATGTGTGACCTTAGACTAGTGGATGGACTCTCTTCCTTCTCCCTGGTGCGCCTATTGCTTTGCTTCTCTATATCTGTGTCTTAGTGGTTTGTCTCCGCTTAATTTCAGGCATATTTCTGCTTCCCCTTTTTTATTTTTCTTTGCTTTGACTGTGTCTGCAGTTTTTAAAGACCTTATTATTGAAGTTCCAGTATGAATTTCAAAATGTTTAATTCATCACCAGGCCGTTATAAAGTGAAGGCATTTTATTTTCCCAGGGAAATCAAGACAGTGCCACAGGAGATTATTTTTCCCCATTACATTTCCCCCCCGCTGCTGTCAGATTAGCTTGTAGAGAAGGGAAGAATTGCGAATGTACAGTTGACTTTGATTACGTAAGCTGGAAATTGGCAAACAGTATGGATTTATTTCAATTCCACTAACTTTAAAAAAGAAATACATACTAAATTGGAAGTGCCTCGGGGCATCAGACAAATGGGAAGCCAACCAGAAAGCGTGGATTTCCTCCCTACCCTCTCCTGCGGTGCAGTAGGTGATGCTGGGAGCTGCGGAGGTTGCAGGTTGTGCCAGGGCGAGCAGGGTGGCTTTGGCTCGAAGAGTGGGAAGGAGACAGGGATTAGTTTGTACCCAGGGAGTAAAGCTGCGGTGGGCTTCCTGCAGTCAGGAAGGGAAGAGACTGTGCTGCTGGGGCGCTCCCGTTTCTAGCATCTGGCTGGGAGCAGCCAAGGGGAACTCCCCTCTCCCTGCCCATCTGGTGACACAGCGCCTGGACCGGAGGGTGATGCTCAAACAGTTGCTGGGACAGTTTGCTTTGCCCAGCTCCTCGCGGGTTTTATCCCAGACTGGGCAGGGCTGGGGGGCCCTACTCCACGCACCCCCAGCCTCACCGTGCTCCCCTCACGCATCCTCTTGGGATTGGGCTTGGCGTGGAGATACGCTCCTCGAAAGCAGGCTGTTGACAGCGAGGGACCACTGAGCACCTCTACCCCATTTTATGGGTAAGGATGTTATGCTCCACTGTCTCAATACATTCACTCCTTTAGGGGAAATGTTGCAAAGCCCTTCCATCTGTTTCCATAATACCTCCTGCTAGACACATACAAATTCACACCTTTTTTCTTCGATGCTAAATATTTGCCCATCTATTTTGTTTTGCAGAATTCAAGTTCATCCTTGCGTGATCTGCTTGCATTTTGTTAATCTGGGAATATTAAGAGCCTGCTGGCATTAGTGCTAATTTAGAGTTTATGCTGTAGAGTGAATATAGTAACGAATTTTTGGAATGGTTTGTTAATCTTATCAACATTCATTATGCATTTATTAATAGTAATTAGAGCCAATCACAGTGTCACATTTGGAACTTTTTGTATCAATCAAACAAGTGTTTTTTTGAGAAAATTATCATTTTATGGGAAATTTAGTATGTAAATATTTAAAAAGTGAGATCTGGTGAGATGAGGGGTACAAGAAAACACAGAACATAATTAACAGTTTTTGCCAAGAGTCTTGTCTCTTCCTTCCCTTCCTCCTCCTCCCCCAAAGCAAAGGAAAAAGAGAGGCAAGGTGAGAAAGACCTTATCCCTATTTAAACAAAAAATTACTCATTGTAACAGTTTTATTTGGCTTTTTTCCGTATAATGTCAGAAATTTCAAGGCAGTTTTTGCAGGTTATACAGGCAGTTTTAATCTAGTACCGCATGTGTGTTGTGATATTTTTCTATGCACCTCCATGTTTGGTGATGAATTTACAATATTTTAAAAGTTCTGATTGTTAAGAGGTTGGCAAGGAGCACAGATCTTTTGAAAATCAGTGCTCTGTACTCTTACAATGTCCTTTTAGCATAAGCCCTGAATGACTCCTTTAAGTCTCTTGCAGTCACATGAACAAAAAATGTAAAAGCATCTCTGAGGATTCATGATTGGACTTGGTTGTTGTTTCGCTACCAACTCTGCTCCTCCGTTTATGCTCTTCAGACCTGCTGTTGCCTCTTAGGAAACAGGATTATCCAACACTTCTCAGTTTTCCAGCCCAATCAGAGATTCCTCCTGACTCAGCAGCGCTTATTATCTCCAACTATACATAATTACGGTAGACAGGTTGCACCACTGTAACTGAGTAAAGTCAGCATTTCTGTTAGAGCCGCATAGTTTAAGTATCCTGAGATGTGGATATAAAAATTCCCTTTAGCTCTGTAGTCTTTCCAGTGGTGAGACATAAACTGTGTACAATCACCCTTTAGGCAGTTAGAGGAACCCAGAACAAAAAATGACTCTTTGGGACTGCAGTTGAATAAATGCATTGTTTAATTCGGGCTTTGCTCCCCATCAGACTGGAGAGTGTGCAACAGTCTGCGGATTTTAGGCATAAGGCAATACATATTTCTTTCCTGGTTATAAAACTTGTTACAGGGGTCGATGCCGGTTTTGCAGAAGTATTAAGCATCTGACGTTAGTGATTGGCTGTGGAAAGATCAATAGTGCACAAAGGCAGAAGGGTTTGTTGGTTGGTGCAACAAAGGGGGGGAAAAAATAGATATGGGTTCCAGTTTGAAAAATGGAACAAGTACACCAAAATGTTGGGAATGTTTACTAAGGGTGAGGAATGGCTCCTGTGGAGCTGTTCTACTCCAGGAAACGTTTGAGTATACACATTTAAAAATCTAATAATGCAGTTGTATAAAAACTTTTATGTATAATCAGTTATGAAAATGGTGCTTGACGTGTGAATCTGTATTACAAAGGTCAGCTTTTCAGTTGTTTTTCTTCAAGATTTCAGTGGCATTTTTAACCCTTTTCCTCACTGCAAAGCCTGCCCCCTTCCTCCTGCTATCCCTAGCCCTGTTTGCAACACCATGCATTCCGGGCAGGAGGCTGGCATTGACCTAAGTCCCTGGGGTCTCTGCAGTGGGAACCAGCCTGATGTTCTTTAAAATGTTCCACATTGTCTTTCCCAAATAGGAGAAGACAGCGATAGCCTCTGTTTAAAAACTTGATAGTTGTGCCTCATGCTCTGCTGGTTATCGTTGTGATGCCAGCAAAGTGACCAGTGATGGTTGCAATGCTCTGCTGAGCTTTGACATGCTTCTAATTATAGCAGACAGTGGTGTAAACTCCAGAGGTGATAATGAAGCCTGGATCCATGTGTCAGCAGAGCTTTGAAGCATTCCTGTAATGCATTCCTGTTCTGCATCACTGTTCCTTATTTGTATGCTTGTGGGGACATAGACTGGTGCAATCATGTCTTGCTTATTGTCACTGAACTGTGAGGTGAAACACTCAGAGTAGTGAAGGTTTGTCATTTTGTCAAGGTAATTGAGTATTAACTGTTTGTGTTCCCTTTGGGAAATGCATGAGGACAGAGGCAAGGGCAACAGGCTGCTTGTACAAGACCTTCATAAAAACGTGTTGCCTAGAATGTGGTGAGAGGTCTTCACTGCTTTGATGTCCTGCGACAAACTCCCTCTACTTCTGATCTTTGTGTGTAGGAAATGACACCTGTAAAACAGCCTTATTTGTATTGCACAAATTCAGCATCCAGGGTGAGAAGATGTGCAAAATAAGGGAGGGATTGCATTGAATTGAAGATGAGCTAGAAACTTGTCCTGAGAAGCTCTTGGTGAGTGATGAAGCCTGTTTTTTTTCCCAGGAGTGATGAGCGTAACCCTGGCGTTCTCTTATGCTTTCGTAACTGAGGTATGAACCCATCATGCAGACCTTGACACATTTTGCTCTTTAATGTGAGCATGTGAACCAAGCTAACTCTTGGAGAAGGAGATAACATCAACTTGGACTTTCCTTCAGGTTCTCTAAGGAGAGCAAAAATAACCTTCCAGGATTTAATCACTTAGAACACCTTTGTGTCTGCATGACCTGACAAGTTTAAGTAGACGTGCTTCTTAACGCAGATAAATCTGTAGAGTCCATGTGACAGATTTGTTCTTCCATTTGCTTTGACAAGAGGTGTGTCTTCAAGCAGAGCATGAGAGTGTAGAAACTGGCATCATCTATTGCCACTGCTACTTTAGTGGGAGAAGTAGGTATAAGTGGCCCTTATGGTCCAGCGTTTCTTCAATCTGGGTGGAAGGGTTGTGCGTCCCTGGAGTTCTCATCCCTCACTGGTGAGATGGTCGGGACCTTATCCCAAAGTCGAAGTTATGCATCTGAAAGGTGGAATCACTTGCCTGTTATGGATGTGTTAGACAATGTGTGGGCCAAGGGTACTTTTCTACCACAATAGCTATAACAAGATGCAGGAGAAACTTATGGATGTTGTCCAGTGCCCTTTATGTTGGAGTAGAAGGGGATGAGGAAAGGAGGATCATAGAATAGTCTGGGTTGGAAGGGACCTTAAAGATCATCTAATTCCAACCCCCCTACCATGTGCAGGGACACCTCCCACTAGATCAGAGAAATCTTAACTTAGTAGAGGTTTAACGACTAACATGCTCCAAAAATTTCAGTGTGTGTGTTGGGAGCAGATCTGGTATAACTCAGTTACACAAAAAGCAGGAATTTTTCCTTTCTGATCTCACCTGTTCCTGTCCAAGACAGGGATAGAAACACTGTGTTTGTGAGGGAGGGGGAGAATTCCTTGAACTGAAAATAATTCAATATAATAAACCTTTCTAGTATAGTCTCCTGAAGTGCTAAGCCAGGAAACTGCAGCCCTGCACAAAGCTGAAAGCGGAAGAAGAAAGTCATTTTGGTTCATCCGTCTCTCTCCTTGTCACTCTAAACGTGTTCTTTCTGTCATCTATCAGCAGCTTTGATCTGCCTGGACCGTGATCATCATACGCAGCTGTTTCCAAAGTTATACAGAATAATATTTAAAATTAGTTGATATATTTTAAATCCAAATGCAACTACTGAGAGCTGCCAGGCTGTGCTGCCTGAAGGGATGTTGAGAGGATGAGCCAACAGTGGGAGGTGGTGATGTGCAAGCAGACCGAGGGCAAAGGGCACTTGGAGGTGAGAAGGGGGTGGGAACTGGCTGGGCATCATGCTTATCTATGTGGAAAGTCAACATCTCACAAACTTTTAAACCTTTAATCTGCTTTGTGAATTTATGTAAGCCTGCATGTGGCTCTGTCTACATGGTTAAGTGTTAATCACAGGTGTGTAAAGGTCCTTGACTGGATTTGAAGTTGAGTGTTGCTCATAATCCAGTTGCACAATCTCTTGCCCTTGGCAAGCGGCAGCACCTGCCCTAACAAATCCATAAAAATACTTGGCTGCTGAGCTCTGTCCTCAAGTGACTGCAGTGTAGATGTGCGCTTCGTAAAAACTCATTTAAAAAAAGGCACCCTCTAAACAGATGAATGAATTGCCTTGGTTTAGCTATAAAAAAAAAATCCTATTCTAACAGTACACTTTACTACAGCTCTGACATAATTTAGAACAACTCTGCCCTCCTGAAATTTCTGCTACATGATTATTGTGATTTGCAGACTTAAGAGGAGACCTTGAAAGAGGTCATTTAGTCCATTCCTGTACCTCAAGGCAGGAGTGACTGCACCTAGGCATCATCCCTGAAAGGAGCCATGGGGAGAGTAGGTTTTCTGCCCTTAATAGTTTCAGAGAGACTGGCCATTAGAGCCAATTGTTAGTGCCAGCAGGGATTCTCCACTGACGTACCTGTGGTGCCTTTGGTGGTCCACCTAATTAGTTCAAAATTTCCAGTTTTCATGGTGGAGAGTGGGGAAGGTGTTGCCCTGAAAGTTAGAAAATCAGAATGGCTGTATAACTTGAACATCACAGAACTATTTTTAAGATTATCTTTTTTTCTTTTTTTTGAGTCTGTCTTGATTTTTAGGTAGGGGAGGAATGAGCTGGTTTTTAAAGTTATGCTGGACGCTTGGACTGCTGATGCAACTGATATGCCTGTGACAGCCCTTAGAAGAAGCACTTGAGCTTTCATTGATGTCTTCTCATGGCTGCATGTGTAATTCCTAGTGGTGCTAATGGGAATTGCTTGCGTACACCAAGTAGGGAATAGACCAGGAGATCACTTATTGTCCTTGAGAGATGCTGTATCTAGATCTGTTGCATGCAAGAGTCGCAATCAGCACTGTTTGCTGTGAACCATTTCTGCTGAGTGACGCTGATGCCTGTGCCATGGAAAATATCCACTCAGGCTGGCAGTAGCAAAAGACTCACATTAATCAAAGAAGCTTTTTCGAAGTTAGACTTTTTAAAAGTGTAAGTTCACCCATGTACATTTATCTTGCAGAAAAATCCTGAATCCAAGCTCCCTTGATCGATGGTTGCATTAATTATGCACAAAAAGTTCAATTCTGCCAGCCTTGTTCACTTTGAATGCTGTTTTACCCTGGGAGGAATTGACTTGCATTATGCAGGCTGGACAAATTCACCTTCAGACTGAACTTCTGTAAAAGTCTCCAGGGAAGGTCAAGTTTCTGTTATTTTCAATAATAAATGAGATTCCCATTGAGTAAAATGATCCAGGAAATCAGCTTCAGCTCTGTGAATAATGGGTGTGTGGCCTAATAGAGGGCTGTGAAGAACAGGTAGAGTTGGAAGAGAGATGAATCTCTCAGGGCTGCAGGTCCTCCGATTCTAACCGGGAAGAGCTGACTCCAAGGAAACACAAGCATTAATGACTTTCTGTGTGTTTTGAAGAATGTCTCAGAGATGTGATTTTCAAATATACTTGTTTACAATCTTGACCTATCTCAAGTGAAGTTCTTGTAGGTGAAAGAAAGCTACAACAATAAGGGGAGAGGATGGTGTTTGTGTAATAGACAAAATACATGTTTTCTCACAATTCATGGTAGTGCCTTCCTCTCACCATGTTTTTCTACCCAATGGGTGTTTGGAAGCGTTAATAATAGCATTTTCCCCTTCAACTCTGGAAGTAGCCTAATTTGGCTTAACAGTCCAAGAGAAAAATAATAAAATAATGTGATTCATTCATCTAGAAAGTGTAAAGCATAACTTAAACAAATAGCATTAGTGGTAGGAAAAATGCTATAGCAAATGTTTCAGTCTTCAAATTTTCTGTTGAGGTGTGAAGTGACCTGAAAGGAGTGAGTGGCAGTTCCTTGAAAGGATGTGTCTTTCCTTGTAATAGTGTTTTATTGGCTCTTTCCAGTTGTTAACCTCAGAATTGCTAAAAATATATGGGATAATGGATAATTGCTATGCAGGGCTGTCATTTACTTTACTACACAGTCACTGTGGGAAAATGCTTTGGCTTCTTTGGCTCTTTTGTATTGCCGTGAGGGAGAATTTTACCCATGTGTTTTGCTCCGGAACTCATCTGTTGTTTTTCAATGTATGCACATAAACAGCTCTCGCAGCTACGCCTAAATATTGAGTCAGCAGTTCCCTCTGATGAAGCCATCACTAAGGACTGTCACGTTTATCTCAGCAGATCAGCATCACAGAGCATGTAATGCTATTAGCCCCAAAACGTTGTCTGCTAACCAGAATCATGGGACACAAGTGACCTTCTGCTCTTTTGCTTCCTAATTGGGCCGCCGGCTTGGCTGCTCTGTGCCTTCGTAACCCGTCTGAAAAATGGATGCAGTTTCATCTTCCCACCTTGCTGAAGGCATTTTGAATATACTGACAAATGGGATCTGCTCGGGGTTTTTTTTTTTTGATAGATGATGGAGGATTAGGGTGTTCATTTTGTTTTAAATATTTAAAATGCCTGTGATTACATTACATCACATCCATTGGGCTTTAGTCACCCTCGTCCTGCAGTTGCAGAGGTCGCAGGGATTCCTGTCGGATTCCCTTCTGCCTTTCTGCAATGCTTTCGCGGTGGGGCGAAGAGAACTCTTTCCTTAAAAAGATGGTTCCAGCGTTCACAAAATAATACATCCCTGTGCTCTTGAATGTTTGAGCTCTGTTGCTATATTTCATCTATTACTTCATCTCCGTTTACACCTGTATGTTGTTGTACTGGTAATTTAGACTCCTAACAGGTTAACGAATGGCTAGTCTGGCAGTCAAGGCTCTGATTCACCATGTCTCATGGATTTACTTGAAATCGTGTAAGTTGTCACTAGCCTTGCTGACTGCCATGCTGCTCTGCCACTGGTTGTCACCTTTGTGAGTGCAGGTGTGAAGAGAAGGTGTGTTGCTCTTCACAGCCAGGCACGTCAGCGTGGGTCTGAGGTGAAGTCTGGGACGGGAGACCACTGGTTCCTGCCAGCCTCCTTGCCTCCTCCAGCGTGATGGGCAGCAGGGACTGCATATCTCCTTAACTCAACAGTGCCCGAGTCAGAACCCCAGCTAAGAACAAAACATAGCTTTTCTTTTTTTTATTTTTCCCCACAAAGCATGTGTTGCCTCTTAAGCTGCTGTCATGCAAAAACTTGAGCACACGCTTCACATGGAGCATGGAAATGGGTCTGGGAGCAATCGGGATACCTGTGTGCTTTGAACTAAGGATGTGTTCTGCAGGAAATGCCGTTCCCAGTTCTGTACCAGCACGTCTGGCGAAGGAGTGTGACCCGTGTCAGTTATCTGAGGGACTGGACACAGCTGGCGAAAGGATAAATGCTTCACACTTTGAAAATAATTGCTGGAGTTTAAATCCAAACTTTATTTTTTTTTTTAGTAAGGTCTTATCTCCTGTATGACATCCTTTTCCTGAAAAAAAGCATTCTGTCTCTCTGATGATCACTTGACTGTCCTCTGAGTGAAACAACACAGAGGTATTTTTGAGAGACTCTCACCTCAGCCTTTTTCACAAGCCAAGATCTGATTGTGTGTTCTCAGGCATTCATTTTCCAGGCGTTTACTGCTGTAGTGGCACAAGAAAGCAGATTTCTGGGGAAACTGTCTTCTCAGCATCCCAAATCACAACGTCCTCCACCAACCGTGTCTAAGCCGAGGAGGTAATTGTGGGTTTGAGGATTAGTTACTTATCCTTGATGTGATGCCGACACAGGTACAAGCGAAAACCTGGTGGTGTTTTTGTTTGTTAGGAATTGGAGGCAAGACAAGGAACAGCTCATTTTGTTTGGGTTGCCAGGCAGTTGCATGAGGATAATTTTGGTGTGCTATTTATTTATGTTGGATTCAAACCAGTAACGGTGGGGACGTGGAGATGCTCTGGAATTACTCACTGCAGTGAAAGCAGGAGCTGCAGGTGCTATGGCTCCATGTGGCTTCTCATGTTGTCTGTTGGCTGGTCAGTACCAGAAGGGTGTTGGTAAACCAGCAAATGAGTTTAAAATGGCATTTGAAATCGAGATGCTCATAGGAAATGATTTGCAGGATGCTAATAAAATGCTGGAGTGTGTAATGTGATAGAATAATCGTTTTGTGTGAATGTAGAGCTGTAAATGTCTACAGAGGGATATTTACCAGAGAGACGGTATAAGCAGAAGTCATCAGGTGAAATGAAGCAAAGACCATTTAAGCCAAACACTTTGTCATTGTCCCCATTTTAAGCACTGGAGTATTTTATAGGGGGATGGGTTGGCTTCGGAAAGGCAGAGTAGAACACCCTGTGAGTATATATCCTGTGAAATTCGTAGGTGCTGACAGCACTGGGGGCCAAGGTTTTTATTATTTGTGTAGATCTGAGAAAGCAACAAAACAAATGGAGGAGCCTGTGTACATTATCAATAGTATGACAGTTAACTTCGGACTGCAAAGATGCAGTTACGCGCTACCTAACCAGCAGGCTTTTACTGTACCAGGGAATGTTTTAATTAAAAGTGAGGAAAATATGTTGTAACTTGCGTTTTCCTTAGTGTTTTATCGCACTTACAAAACTATAAGGATTAATAAATGCTTTCAGTGTTAGAGCTGGGGGTGTGGAATTTATAGCAAGGGAAGTGTGGATAATAAAATATTCTAATAGTTTTTATTTCAGTGAGGTAGGAAAAAATTTTAAAATGAATGTATTTGTTTTCTTTTATATTTTAACACTTCCACTTATCAACGGGGATGAATCAGAAACTCAAACTCCAATCAATTTCCTAATGTTTGGCATTTTTTCATCTTCCTGAGTGTTTGCCTAATCACAACATTACAGAAAGTGAACCAGGAGAATGTTTTCAACCAGCTAAAGCATTAGCAGTCCTGAAGAACTAAAGCGCGCTGTGCGTACAGAGCTACTGAAACAAATAGAGAAATTGGTAGCAGTTTAGAACAGGTAAAATTAAGGAATGGGGTCTGTAGGGAATAGGGCCTAAATGTGCATATTGCTGCTATGCTATTGCTGTCTGTTCTAGTCCTTCCCTTGAGTTTTACAGTAAGTGCATCCATATGGCGACATAACTGCGTGTTTCTATAATCTGCATACTTATTGCTATAGCTGATACATTTGCATTTATTAGTCGCTATTGAATATGAAGCTGGAAAACTACTAAGCGAAGGTGAAGGAGGATTTGTTAGGGAACAAAGCCCATCTGAACTAAGGGTTGGCGAGTGGGCAGAGTCAAATATTGAAGAGCCTCAGGAGACTTGTGGCTTTCTAAGACTGCGATGAGGTTATCGCAGTTGGAAGTCCATTAGGTTTATAGCATTTTGCGGCTCTGGGCTAGGGGAGAAAGTATACCATGGAGACAGTAATCTCCCGTACATTGTTTAGGGGAAAAGACTAGTTTAAATAACTATATTAACGTCCTGTGGAAGTGTGATAAAATGGTGTTCTGGTTTTTTTCTTTTTAGAAAAGGGAAAAACCTCTTTCTTTGAGTTCTCTCTTCAGTAGACTGGATATGGTCACTAAAACAAACTTCAGGCAATACCTCAAAGATAAATGTGTTTGTTTTTCATGACTCTTTGCTTCTATGGTGGAATTTTACAGAGATTAGACTAATGAGCTGATCTAGTTTTAGGCACATGCTGTTAGGTGAGGTATTTTATTAAGACTTTTAACTGCAAATTAAAGGTCTGCTAGAAGAGCAATTAAAGTCAATAGAAAGAGTTTTATATCACACCCAGCCAGGGATGACCCACATTGTGTGGTACTTATCTCGGCAGCACAAACAGCCTTAGAAGACAAACAGCAAGGGAGGCAAGTAATCTTTGTTGAAGCAGCTGAGCTATTGGATGTAAAATAATCTCTTATTTATTACTGTGGCTTTAAAGTGCAGAATATCTTTTCATGGATATATGTGCACATATGTATGCAGATGTCAAAAGCAAACATTTCTTTTCAATAAAAACTGAATTAAAATATTGCAGGTGTTCAATCTGTGTTGGATGCTCCATTTTTTGTGAGCTGAATTACAATATCTCTTCATAGGACACATCTGAAGCCTTGAAGGAGAATAGAAAACAAAATACGTTGTTTTGGGGAGTTATGCATTTTTTTGGTATCCAAGTCCTAAAGAAGAGAGCTAAGTTTTTCATTCCAGTGGTGGTGGCAGTTTGTGTGGTAGTGTTGTGAGGAACAAACAGGCAGTCTAGCTCCTGGGAAGATCTACTGCTAATTTCAGTGAGAGACAGATACACTTCTGTACGGCTGTCAGTAGTTTCTCATGTGGGTTTTTTTAGTTTTCCTGTGGTTACAACAGTCACATACATTGCCCAAATAAGTTTTCATGACTTTTTTAAAAATCCAAGGTGAATCTCTCCATTTTATTCTTGTTCATATTTCTACTTCAAGACTCCACTGCATCTCTTCCCCCCAAACAGGGGAATTTCTCCAGTACTTCATGGTGAGTGAAAAGGATTGTGCAATGTTTACAAACCCTTAAGTTTTCCTGGAAAGCCAGTGAACTCATTTCACCTGACATGCATGGGTTTGTGTCTCTTTTTGCTCTGTGGCTTGGCAATTAATCTTGGAAAAACTTGACAGCACGCTCAGTCCTGACTGCTGTCTTGGCCCCTTGTCTTTCCCAATGCACTCTCCTCCCAGTCTTCAGTCACTAAGGAAAAGATCTGAGAGTTTTTTACCTATTCTATTGTTCTATTGAAATATGACCTGCTCAAAACTTGCACCAAGCTACTTGAAGGTCCAATAGTTAATTAAAAACAATTTTCATTACTACACTGTCTTAAGCTCTGCTCCTCAGCCAAACTGACAGCGAGCTGATGGATGCTTTGTTTCTCAGCTGCTGAGTGCCTCCAGTGATGAGTTCACAGCTTGGTTTTAATGCTAGCCCTTGACCTTTGAAACTTGCGGACTGGATTACACCTTCTCTTTGGAAATTTGTAGAAATCAGATAACTTTGCGAGTAGCCAGGAAAAAAAAGACAGATCTAAAGCAAGATGGGCTGTACATCCAGATAAGCTACTTCCTATAATGTGGACATATAAATAAGACGATGAGGTATTTGTTTGGAAGTGCTATTTGTGTGATAGTGACCATAACTCTCAAGTCTCCTGTGGTTTATTTCAAAGTAGATTTTAAGCACTCCCATGTCTGTCCCGCCCCCCACCTTTGGCCTAATGTTGATGTGCATGTTTATGTGGAATAGTCACCTTAATCCATGTTTTGCTTTCCCACAGCTGCTTTGGGCATGCAATGTAGAGCATTGCTGTGCGCAAGGCTTGAGATGGGTGATGTGGGGCAACCCCGAGCAGTGCTACAGGGATCAGCTTAGGGTTGGGTTGATGTAGTCCAGAGTCCTTCCTCTACAGAATTAAAAATAACCAGCTAACAAGGATGCTCTGTAATTATGTGATGTGTGTATTTATTTCACCATCTTCAACTGTAGCCTTTTCCTAGGTAGAAAAAATTCTACTGAAAGTAACTATGACAATTTTTATACAGAAGAGAGGTGGTTCCTTTGAAATAAAGGTGTGTGCATCGTGGTTGCAGCATTATCTAGACTTCTAAAATGTGTAAAGGAGAGAAACAGTGCATAAATGCAAGTATATAATCATCTTGTTAATTTACTTTCAGCTAATTTAACTTCCCATAAGTCACATACTTACACAAATGGCAATTTTCGTTCATTTCTGTGCCAATATTTAAAAGCTGAACATTACAGTGCAATCTTATTACTACAGCTTTATTGATTTATAAAATTACACTTTATTACACTAACCTATATATTAGAAAGAATAAAATTGTGCATAGTTGCAGCTAAGGTCGTTGCGCCAAGGAGGCACATAGTTTGCTTTTTCATCAGTAGTTCACAGTTTAAATTAGTGGATATCATGCTGTTGGACTCCATGAACACAGGATTAAATGACAAACTCATTAGTTCATGAAGTTTAATCTTCCTGGTGGGTGTCCCACCTCGTGGGAAATGAGAGGGATTCGCCTGCAGGTTTCTAGTGAGGTAACAGCAAAGCGATCACTCAAAAAGAGAAATCCAGAAGGTGAGCTGCTACAGTCGCAAAGCCAAGAAGATTTATTATTTATGTTTTATTTTATGCTAGAATACTATTTTTTTTTCCTTATGAAAAAAATTTTTCTTTCTTAAAAAGGCAATCACATTTTAACAGTCTGGCCATAGTATAATTCAGGCTCTTGTTGGGTAATTCTGAAGGACGCAAGAAGATGTTGTAACTGCACTAGCAACTGCCCCACTGCAGTAGTAATGTCAGTAGTGCTTTTCCAGGTCAGAGGGCTGCTGTATTTGAACGTTTGGCATAGATCCTTTAACAGGCTTTCTTGGGGAGTGTTGCAGGTTTTGTACCTTTGCTTCTTCTAGTCATCAGGTTCTTTTATAATTGATACCACAGTCCAGAGCGAATCCCCTCATACTGAATTGGCTTTGTGCGGTCGTGGCATGGTTTTTCACGACACAGAAAAATGAGCTTGCAAAGCCCTGTGCAGCAGCAAGTTATTTTTGTCCCTTTTAATCTGTTAGGCCCTGATCCTGATCTGTAGGGTTCCCTAAATCCCATTGATTTCTCTAGAATTAGGCTCCTGCAGTCCTTTGAGAGCCTGGGTCTGGCTGATCTTGTGCTATAAAACAGGAACGATCCCACTTTCTCAAAGCGCTCTAAGGATAAATGTGTTGAAGATTACCAATGTTCTTATTTGGTGGCAGTGAAGGCCACAGAAAGACCAAAAATAGATTTAAAAGGGACAAAAATAACTTGCTGCCTGGAGGGTATACAAACTCTGAGCTGTTGCTGTGCAGCTTGGCTGAATCGATTCTCCAAGAAGGCTCCGGGCAGTGCATACTTCTTTGACAGAAAGGGCCAGAGGGATGTGACTGGACACAGTGGCTCAGGAAGAGGGAGAGCGGCTTTTCCGTGCACTGAGGGTCATCCAGTCATTGCTTGGGTGAGTGGCTGGCACAGTCCTTTGCGCAAGAGGAGATCCTCACAAGCTGATGCTGTGGGTTCCCGCTTTGGCCACTTAGTGTTACTGGGAAGGCTGGTGGGAGCAGGAGATACTGAGCTCTTTGTACAAATCCCTTCCATCTCCCCCTGTAGAAGAAAAATTACTCCAGGCCACAGCCATGAAATGCATTTCTCTCTGAAATGCATCTGTAGAAAGACAAGTTGGTCTTGGTCAGCTGTTTTTTGGATGTAATCAGCCATTCCTGCTGACCGCGGTGACAGAAATTTGCTTTCAGTACTGCAGTTACCTGTGTGGCCAGGAAGAGTCAATCAGCATCTATTCCTGTGCATGCATCATTAACAGAACTGTGAATTAATTTCCAGCAACAGACTACATTCTCCTTTGGACTGAATTTCTACCCTGCCATTGAGACACTTTGAATGCTTGCCACATTCTTGTGGTTTATAGGTATCAAGTCACTGGCTAAGAGAGGACAGACAACATTGAAAATCCCAGAATGAGCTTCCGGAGTTCTGAGTTTCAGGAGAAATTTATATTTATAAGTTGAGCATGTTTGGTTTGAACCAAGAACTCTGAAACTTCCATATTTTCATGCACCTGTGACTATAAATTGACCCTTTACCTCTGGTAAGTGGGGACACACATGTCTATAATGGATCGCCTAACGTGTCCAAATACAAGTGCTTCCACTGCTGTTAAAAAAACCCAAACCAGTCAGTAGTTTTAGTTAGGATAACCCCAGCAGTCAGTGAGATAAAGTAGTTCCGTGTACGATGTTTTCTTACAGATAGGTTACTTTATTTTGGGTTAATGTGGATTACGACTGTTTCTGATACTGTGCTGCAGATAAGTTCTGCCTTAAGCCTGGCTGCTGCTCAGGTTGCCTCTTGTGGAGACGGATCAGGTAGTCTCTGTCCTTTCCCTCTCTGCTTGCCATTAGCAGATCTGTGGAGTTTGTCCTGCCTTCCAGTTATCTGGCACCAGAGGTGACAGATGCAGGAGAGCCAAAGCAGGCGATCCAAAATATCCTGTGACGTGAAGGAAGAAGGTAACCTCTAATCACCACGCAGAGGGAAAAGGGGCTGTTTTCCTAATATGTTTCTTCCCTGGCAGCTGAAGATTTTTTTTCAGTGCAGGTGATGAGAGCAGTTTCTTCTTGCCAAATGAACAAAAATATCAGTCTTCCAGAGCAGAGGCAATAAGAACGTCCATCCTCCGCCCCCACCTGCAAGCAGAAAGCCCCGCAACAGTGCTTGGCGTTGCAGCTTTGTGAGTCAGTTGCATCCCTGCACACTTTGCATTAAAACCTTATTTACTACAGTTCTACTCAGCTGTGATAATCACCAGTAACTTGAGTTCGTATAAAATATGGTTGTAGTGACTATAGCATCACTCTGAGCATACAGCTCCCGTATTATCTGTCATTTAAGCAGGTCAGTGGAAAGTGGGAGCAAATGACTTGTGGTTTGATCACCTGTATTTTGGTGGCTCCCCCAGATATCACTGCCAGCTAATGGCATTGGATAAAGAGTTTGTGGAAATCACTGCTCTGCAAATAGGAGATACAGGTGTTGTGCACTTGAGAAATCAACTTCTAAATGACTTGCTAGGGGCTGTTTTGGTGCATGGTAACGGAATTATCACTCAACTGTTTTTGTTTCAACGGGAAAGTAATTGAAGTGACTATGGTCCCTTTGAATTCTTATTTTTATATTACAATAAGCAAGATTCTGATTAATTTAGCAGCAGGGCATCAGTGGCTATTAACAGCTTAACATGAGGCCGTAGTAGATTGATAAGGAGCTAAAAAGGCCCTGAATCACATATTAGCAATCTGGTCTTAGTATAATTGAGGCTCGTGTTGGGTAATTCTCAGCGTGGCTGATAGGCAACACAACAGCAGCAGCTATTTATCTTTTAAATGGGCACTTAAATTATTCAGAATAATAGTTGATAGTCATCAGTACTTATAAGCCGCAATCCAGTTATTCTAGGCGTGAATGACAAGCTTTAATTCAGTTAGCTTAAGGACAGTGCTGGGCTCTGTGTGGTCAAACTCACTTGTGTTTACAAGCAATGTTTCAGGTGGGGTCTCCAGCCAATGATGAAGTCTGTCTTTTTGGCCCAAGCATTAGTGGCGTATGAATAAACTAGGATGCAGCTAGCTTGGCTGGGTCAACGAAACCATCAACAGGGCAAATGTTTCACGTAGCGTCTGGTTATATGTAGTTTTACCTCCCCAGATCAAGACAGAAGGTAAAACGTGCAATTCTAACCAGTAGCCTTACCTTTATTTATCTGTTTTCTTAAGCCTGCTGTGGTTTCAGAAAATATGAGCAATTCCCCAGTGAATTTAATGTTTCTAACTAGTCATATATGTTGTAGGGCATTCAAGGCAAATAAGACTGCAAGTTTATGAACCATTAAATGTGCAGACAGAGTTGGTAACCACTTGGTTTCTCCTCTAGTTCTTTCTTATTGTAGCATTAACAATTCTGAGCTAGTCACACAGTGGGGTATAGCTCAAATTAATTAGCTGCATTGTTACCTAATAGCAATAAGATTTAATAGGTATAAGATTTGATGCCAATAATATTTCAGTGCAAACATGGCAGGCAGGTTAATGTATTTAAATACGATTGGCTTGCCTTTTCTAGTGGCACATCTTAACTCCTGTTTGGGCTGCCTGCAGCACTCATTGTGCTCAATTAATTCTGCCATTAACAGTGGTCTGGTCTGCTATTAGCTCTGAGAAAGTGTACAGTCATGTCCATAGCCCTCCCCTTCAGTGATGACCATCCTGTGGTAAGGATGTTGAAATGCAATTTAAAGGAGGAAGGAGGACACACACCCACTATGTTTTGCACATAATTAAGTCACTTTAATGATGGGAGACTTAATTACAATTTGGAGTTTACCAGCAGAAAGCTCCAGTGGTAGCTTGCAGTCTGCGATGGTGTTGGGCTGTGCTCGCACGTGCTGCACAGTGGTCAAGCATTTTTGGGGGGCTGCGGAAGGGCTCAAGGTGGAAGGTGCTGATTATTCTTAGCATCCTGTGCCTGAGAAAAGTCATCGAGTTTGCTTATGCACCTCTTGGGTTTGTTTTCTTTCCCCTTTTCTTTCTGCTTGCTCTCTCCCCCCCTCTCCTTGTGTAGCAACCCTTCTGGCTTTGTTGTAAGCGTGGTTTGTAATCATTGTACACATCCCAGATGGTTCATGAAAACTCTTTGAAATGCCATCTGCCAGGCGTGTGTCCAGCCGGCAGCCTGTCATTCTGCTACAAGAAAAATGAAGGCGGGTTTTCCCTTCCCCCTGCCTTTCTGAATTGCATTCAGTAACACTTGCTCAGATGTGAAGCGGGATAACAGCCTGAGCATCTGCAAGCAATCTTTGCTCCAGACAGCAACACGGAAAGTTGTTGGGTTTTTCGCCTTCACCCAGATAAGATATCCTAACCAGTGTAGTTTTTATTTTCCCTCTGTTGCTGAGGACCAATACGAGGTGACAAATGTTATCTCTGTGATGTAATGTTTTTCTTTTATGCAGTGACTTGGCGTTTCTAATGCATTCAGCGCGTGTTGCAGGCAATCGTACTGATAGCAAGCACATCTGCGACTTTTCGACTTGAACATATTCAGGAAATTAAGAACACTGAGATGAAACAAATAGATCCATTAAAATGGCTCAGAGGAATTATGGCAGAGATATAATTGTCATGTCAAATAGGCAGCCAGCACTAGTAAACTGCTGACTGCGATTTCACCGCTATGAAAATTCAGAAGGAAAAAAAAAATGATTAATAAACACTCTCTATGGGAAGATTTAGATAAAGAAAAGAAAGCAGCTTTAAAAGATAAAGTCAAATGAATCCTGAAGTTCCCTGATCTTTGTGTCTCATGCATGTGTGTTGTCAGTTACTGGGAAGAAGGATGTCCCGATCTTTGTCATTTGGCTTGCATGCTGCATGGCTCAGGGTGACGTTTGACTGATGCACTGGATGAGGAGCACTACAGCGTCTAATTCTCACTTCCATTGTGCTGCAGGCATGGCACAGCTACTGTGCATCCTTGGACATACTTACTGCTGAGGCTTTTTGTTCTTCTTCCTTCCCTCTCGCGGACCTGGCTGACAGGAACCTGGCCGCTGTGATCTTGTGAGGGTCTTCACAGCCTGAACATCTACAGCGGTGTTGATGCTCAGGGAGCAGATGCTGCGCCCAGGCTGTGACCCTTCACCCCAGATGCTGGGTGTGTGCATGCCTCTTGTGCGCCAGGGAGGGACCTGCGTGGGCATTGCCTCCTCAGCATCATTGCCTGCCTTTAGGTGGAACTTCGGAGATTTGAGCAGAGAGGGGCATGTGATGCAGTTCCAGGATTTCTCTGGTCTAGATCTGTGAAAGACATCTGTCCTCTGTTACAAACCACTCAATAGAAGTTGTTGTAGTCTTACTGTGAGGAATCAAGAATACAAAGCATGCCAAAATGAATCCTTTCAAATAGGCAAGAGTAATTCTGCTAGTAGGATGAAGATATCCATCATAATTTCCATCCCCTTTTTTGCTGTTCCTCCCCCTGCCTTCACCCATTCACACAGCTCCAAGAGAAGGAATGATAGAAAAAGCACAGGAATTTATAGACTATCTGAAGGCTGATGGTAAATAATAAAAAATAAAGAGGTTTTATTTTGAAACAAAAAATGGACGAATGTCGATCAAAGAAATTAATCTAGTGATAGTCTTTCAAGGGTGTCACTCTGTCAAGACTGACCTCTTGAGCGGTCTCTCAGATGAATAGGGTAGAAGCAGAATTTCTGCTTTCCTGGCACTTGAGGAAAACATTTGCCAGATGCAGACATGGTAAATTTATGCTCCTTCAACTTCTGGGAGCTGGAATCATCCCAATTAGTTTCCAGAAGTTCAGCTTCTCTATGCTTTCTTCAGTCCTTTTATAGAGGGTTTAAGAAATTGTTTGAACTGAAAGGGCACTGCCCAGGGGGCAGGAGAGTCCTGCAAAAGTGAGAAATCGTGCTTCATTAACCATCAGGCATGGTGTCCACCTCTCTAAAGTTATTCCCAAGCCATCAGATTGGTTGCAGCCACAGCACTCAGGCACCTCCAACTCTCTGATGCTGCTCTTTCTTCTACAGTTCAGTTGCCTGTATCATCTGCAAATCCATCATTTACATTTAATCTCGGATGTACAGAATCCAGCCATCTTCTAGCCTCTGGAGTTACGGAAAATAAAGGCTGTTGAACAGAAATTGATCCTAATCAATTAAGCTGTGCTCTAAAAATGTGACCTAAAATGCAGTGGCCCAAGCCATCTTAGCAAAAAGGCGTGATATGACTCATCTTACATCATGCTTTGAAGGGCTGTAAATCGGTCAGAAGGGAGAGTAGTTTCAGAGCTGGCAGAGTAGCAGCGATCAGAGCCCTGTTCTGCATGGCTACTGTTTAAATTGTGAAGTACTAGCGATTCATTGTGAATTATTACTCAAAAAGAAGTGTTTCTTGAAGTGGAATGAGCTTACAGCTGAACTTCTGTGAGAAGGGTTCTCAGATTGTCTCTTTAGTAAGTTCGTGTGAGCAGTGCATCACTACTGTCTCGTGGTACATTTCAATACTGAATAAAAGTAATAGCGTGAATAGAGATAACACAATAATAAGAAATAAAGGAGAAAAGTTGATTTATGATGCCAAAAAGTATTTAGTGAGATGGATTAATGGAAGCTAGAAAGAAGTTGCCTTATCTGAGAACATGGATTGCAATTTTAGTGAAGTTGGAAGTATGAGAGACTGTGCTAATGGCAGGAAGGTAATTGCTGGCATATTCTCAGATGCAAGACTCTTCCAGCTGTGTTTCTGCATGTGATATGAGAGATTTTTTTGCCAGAGAGTCTTTCTGGGAATATCAAAAACATTGTTGTTGGGTAGAACAACTGGTATTGCCAGTGATCTGTGTCTTGATTTTAACCTCTAACTGAACTCTTGACACTGCTCTTTGTGTAGCTCACCAAATTGTATTCTACAGATGCTGTTAGAACTTCATGATTGTTTTGTATTGTCCTTTTTAATTCTTGATGAAGAAAAAATTATGTTAACATGCTGATTTTTTTCTTTCAGGCACAACACGCCCTCCAAGAGAAGGAGAAGTGCCTGGTGTGGACTATAACTTTCTGACTGTGGAGGAGTTTCTGGAGTTGGAGCGAAGTGGAACCCTTTTGGAAGTAGGAACTTATGAAGGTATGGACCCACAGACAGTGAAAAAGCACTTCAAATAATCAGACTTGCATCAGCCTTCCTCGAGTTAAATAGTTCAAATTAGGACCTCACTTTCCATCCTAGTGCTCTGCCTCCCTTTTCTCTGTGTACCCTGAGAGAGAGAATTCCAATATTGCTGTGCTTTAGTCTCTTCCCTTCTAGACAGCTACCTCAAAAAATTGATATCGGGTCAGGAAAATCCAATATGAAATTCAGAAGCAAAATACTGAGGGAAGACAGCGTGACAGTGAATGAAACTGCATCTTTTCTTTGCATCTGCCATAGCCCAGCTCCTTGCTCACTTTGCCCTCCCTCCTGCTGTCTCCCTTTCCCTTCCTCTTCCCTAAGTACATGTCCTTCATCACGCGATTGTGTCTCACTGTCCAGCCACATGATGCACTGCTTTTGGCCTTTCATTTTCTTCTTTCTTCTTGGATAATTACTTCTAACTTGGGTCATTGTGTTCATCCTTTTTAGAGCGCAGCTTTACAAACAACAGGCTGAGACAGCCAAGGGGCACTGAAATGGCACTGAAATGTCACTGGGGTGAGAGCAGGAAAAAGATAGCTTTGACTTCCAAGAAAATGCAAGGCAAATTGGCCATATTTAAGTACACAATAGGATTTGTGTAACTAAACTTGCAATCTGTAGTTCCTTTAAATTGAAAACCCTTAGAAAATTCTAATATGCCTCTTGAGAAGTCAAGGAAGAGAAATATGTTACAAGTTTGAATTCCTTCCATTGTACTTCTGGTCGTTCATGTCATGTGTCCATTTGCAAGAAGTTAAGTAGGTCTTATTTTAAGTGCCAAAAGCCTTATTCTTGCATGCATTAATAAGAAACTTGAAATACATTTATAAAAAGGAACTACACCCAAATAGCTGATAGTCTTATAAAAGTAGTCATCAAAGAGGAACAAAAAAGATTGTGACATGTGGTTTTAGTTTTCAGGCTCTAACGGATCTCCTGAAACACTGTTTGTTTAGGCAACTACTTCAAAAATTCCCTGTAAGGTCACCTTTAAACTTTGCAGTTTTTCGCAATTGCAGACAATTGCAGTGTCAAACCCAGTTTGCATGAAGATGCTAAATGTATAATTTGGTTTCGCTCTTCCATCTCTCTGAGCTGATTAGCTCCATCAGCACCAACACTAACGTTCCAGGAGCAGCACTTCTCCAAAATGAGCTTTTTCCTCTCCGTGTTTCTAATTATAACACTAAATTAGTTTTCTTTGTTGTGGTGCTTGAAATAGATCAGCTGTACTGCCTTGCCATTGCTGCCTGTTCTTGTTCGTTCTGGAAAGACGAAATCGGTGACTGGTTTGGCTCCTGGAATGTGGTGGGAATGAATTTTCAGGAAATACTGTTCCCATCCAGGACAGCTATAACTTGGTTGTTTAATTGCTTATGTATTTGTATGCGGTAGCACCAAAATTGTTTAGATTTTGTAGGTTGCTTTTTAGAATTGCTGAAGAGGAGGTTGATTTCTCATAAGCCTAATGTGTATTTCATTTCTGTGGGTGATGGAAATGTCTGAACTTTAAAGAAATAATTTGTCAGAAGTGCTGAGAAGCCTCTTTCCGTGTTGACATCAGTGACACTTGTTCATAGAGGTTCTGCAGAGCTGGCCCGTGGAAAGAAAAATCAATAAGAATAAAGCAAATAATGATGATGCATGTGCACACATATGCATCAAGACACATTACTATTTGATTGTAATGTGAAATAAATAAAGTTCATTTTTCACTTGCAGCTTCAAGAAATGATTTTGCTGCCTTCTGAGATTTCTTTAATGGCTTTGTTGTACTTTTTTTTGAAAATCATATTTTACAACTCTATTGATCAAGACAGTGTTGATCTTGATTAGATCTTGGGAGATGGTGTGATTCAGACTCAGTGCTGCAATCACCATCATTTTTGTCTACAAGAAAAAAACCCGGTTTGCCAGAAAGCCCAGACCACAAACTTTGAGAGACTTATAATGTCTTTGTTACTGCCCAGCTTTATAGTCTTAGATTAGTTATAATTTTATGCTGCATTTTGCCTTTTTTTTCCCCCAAATATACCACCATGATGAAGTTGATTGTATTTTTGACCCTGTCAGCAGTGGCTCATTCTTAAATATCTAAGCTAGAGAGATGGAGCCCTAAAAAAAAACCCTTTAATTCATGGCTTTTGTTTTTAATAATGCTACCTATTGTACTGAGTAGGAATCAAACAACTGCAAAGATAGGGTTGCTTTTTATTACAATGTAATTGGGTAATTTCGGGAAGAGGGAAGGGGAATGCTATGAAACAGAGAGTAGTGATGATGAATGGAGAAGTGTTTGTGTGCCTTGGCAGCCTCAAGCTCAGGAGGCTCAAGGAGGATGGTGGTTTGGGGTCTAAAGATCCCTTCTGTTCTTTAATTTCTAAACATCTGCATGGGCAGGTCAGGGAGTAGATGGGTGTTTGGTTTGTATTTCTGATCCAAACAATTAAGAAAACTTTTGGTATTGCTGGATGACATTCGTTTGCCTCTTGTAGGCAAGAAGCCACCCAGATATTGCACTGTTGTTGGGAAAAACGTTGTGGGAGAAGATGTAACAGAAGCGCTTGTTTAGTAACAGTTACTGAAGAAGTCTTCTGGGGAGAAAGATTAGAAAACAGGGAGCCATCGGAAGAGGGATAATATAGAGGACTTTGATACCAATATGCATACTATCAAGAAAGAATAAAGAAAAAGCAGAAGGGAACAGTTGGAAACCATAAGAGAGTAGGAGAGTATCACGTTTTGAAAGAAAACCCTGGATTTTGAAAGCGCTCTAATTGCAAGGAGAGAAACTGCAAGCTGAATAGGACAAAACCAGTACTGCCTCCCTCCTGGGCTGCATAATGTCATGGCTGTTTCTTCTGGTGCGCTGCAAATAGGTTCCTCTGGGCAGTTTTCGATTCACATCCTGGTGAAGGCAGAGCAGGCATGGCAGCTGCTTTTCTGGTCTCCCATCACTTCCTTGGTATGTTCTGCACCCAAAATGCTCCAAAATTGGGGTGTGTCCTGATGGGAGGGACCATTTGCAAGCAGTAATCTCTGAGGCTTTCAGTTCCAGTTTCATTGTACTGATTTTCAACCATAAAGCCTAGAAACTCCTTTCCCCCCCCTCCAACAGTTGATCATGTGAATCTGAGAACTGGAGCTAAAATCCCAGAATATGTGCCCAAAGCTGTGAAGCTGCACCAGCACCGGTGCGTTTCGCACCACATGCTGCGTGCTGGTGAAGCTGCACGCAACATGCTCAAGCCAGATAGCAATTCCCATTGACAATACTCATCAGGAAGGAAAAATCTGTTTAGATGCACAAGTAGTCCTTCTGGTGGTTAGGGAACCATGATAATTGTAATCTCGGGCACTTATTGAATGATCCTTCAGGGCATAAAATACTGATGGATGCATGGGAGTTATTGTGTAGGTTACTAATTATTTAGCAATTACTTCTGCATTTGAATTGTGGGCTCTCACAGGGACCCCAAGGGAAGACTGTTTTGAGCAGAACCACAGCTTCTCGATTTTATTCCCATTTCTTCCCCAGCTGCTTAGTGGCCCTGGGCAAATCAGGTAACTGTGCTGTACTTCAGGTTACTGGCCTGGAGAATAGTAAAACAACACTTCTCTCTCTCTTCATTAATATTTCAGGAGATATCCTGTGCCTGCAGTTATCTCCTGTTGCAGATAGGAAGGAGAGAGCAGACGTGATGGTATTTCGGAGGGCTGTGCCAAATGTAACAGTGGAGATGGGCGCTGTGCAGAGGTGCATGGGAATATCAGCATGGTGGCTGCATTTTGAATGGGGATGGCTGTGTCGCCGGGGTCTGGCGAGGCTGTATTAATGAATGCCTGCCCGGCACTTAGTGATCCTCAAAAGAAAAAGTGCTGCACTTTATAACATATGAAGGGTTATTACATTATAGAGTATTATTGTCAAGGCATCATCTTTCATTCTCGGGACAAGCGTTATGCGATTGCCAAGAGAAGTAATAAGTAATCTGCATTAGTCTCATGACCAAGATATAATGGGGTGACTTGCTAACATTTTTAAAGTGTATAAAACTCGCTACTGTAGACAGGGTCTCTGATTGTTGTACTTAATGAGTGTAATAAATTAACTTAATAGTGCAGTTAGATTTTCAGCTGAAGTGAAGAGGTGTATTCAGCAACATGCTTCAAATCAAGATGCCTTTAGCCTAATTTATCTGATGTGCTGGCTCTCCTTGGGTTTCTCTGCAGCCGCCCCGCTTCCCCAGATGCTGTAGCGAAATGGCTGGGTTTCCTGCACTGCTCCTCTGGTGGCTTCACAGCCTGTTGGTCTCTCCAGTGTGGTACAACCTTGGCATGAACGCTGTGCCTGTGGCATACAGAACATGACAGAAAGATCGGGTCGAGTAAGGGTGGCAAACGCCAGGGATGCCCATGCCGTGGAACAACACGTTCCACTTAATAAGATAAGATCCGCTTATTAATGTCTTCATACTACAGATCGACTCAATAAATCATAATGGCTCCTTTAGAGCCATTACAGTGTATCGTGGTGAATACCCACTTATTAACATCTGTGCGCTGCAGCAAAGTTCCTATTCTATCTTTGGCTTTTATACTTTGCTCTCTTTATTATTATTATTATTTTTTAAATCACTAGTGAAAAAGAACTTCCTGCGTACGTGCAGGACTATCAGTGTTCAGCATGAGTGCTGCTGTACTGAAGTGTCATTTGATAACAATGCATCGTTCTACAAACAGCTGAAGTAGGAGCTGAGTAACTCTCTCTAAAAGCAAATATTCAAATATCTGATAGGATTTTAGAGTGGCTTTGAATTTCCTGTGGACTTTCTGATTGGCTTCTCTCGTGCACTTTGAATAAGAAGTTTTTCAATGTGAGCCCTGTCTGAAATTGTTCATTAGCAGTCCTGCTTTTCATTGTCTCTTGGTGTATCTTAAAACACAAACCTCGAGGGAAGAGGTTATCCCCAAACACCTCTGGCAACAAAAAGGATATGGTGAGTTGGTTGTTCTTTTCCTAAGTTTGATTTCAGGTTATTTTAAGGCATTATTTATTCTCTAACCGCAGTCTGATGTGTCGAAGGCTGTTGTTCATAATCCGTTGATAGATTGCATCCGGGCACATTTGGCATTGTTTCTTGGTGCTGGATGTGCTCAGGATTCTCTCTGGCATTGCCTGCTCCTCGCTGGTGTTGCCCAGCTCCCTTTGGAGCCGGGCAGCCCTTCTGCTCTGGAAGCCATGGCATTTTGCTGCAGCTGCAGAGCTGGCCCCGCGCCGCAAGCTGCTGTCCATGCACCCACTGCCTTCTGGAGATGGAAGGTGTTAATGGGACACATCCTGCTGGTGGGAGGATGTATATAGGTATTGAAGTATTTGCACATTACAGTGGCGTAACACGGCATTTTCTTGATTCCTGCAGCCTTGTGCTAGGCAGGGTGTGTTCCAGCTGCTTCTTCTATGTTCTCCATCTTAGCATTGCACAGGCAATTGCTCATTTGTGTTCCCGGTTAATTTTTTTAAAGTATTTGCATGTGGATGTAACAATTGCTGTAATACAGTTGGGCTCCGGAAACACCCTGAGCTTCCACAGCCATCTTATGCCCCATGCTACACTACTTATGCGTTACTTTAAGCATCTTTGCTTTGTTTGGGCTTGTTAGAAATTTTTCCATGCATAAAATGTGCTTGGACGTAGCTGTACATGAGCGTTAGCAAGAGCATGTGGCAGTACCTAGTGATATCTAAACACGGGAAAAATCCGAATAAATGAGACTGATTTGATCTGTAGGTGACTTTCTGCTATGCTGTCTTTGCCTATAAGGATCCTAATTGGAGTCTATGTTAAATTTCAGACATAAATTGAAATGCATATTTATTGCAAAATTTTGACTAATTTGACAAGAAATTGAGACAGATCTTTCGGTTAACCTCACCATTAATAACTGCAAAAATTGCCAGAGAATCTACTATTTTAAGCAAATTGGATTTGCATACATTGCAGGTTAATTTATCTGAGATCTCTTTCTCTGCCTATGTTTTGCTTCCGTTCCAGATGCTGTATCTGCAGCCGCCTCCCGGTTGCCTGGATACACTGAATTTCCTCAGGGCAATTGCTAATCAATGTGCAGTCGCAGCTAGGTGAATCCCACAGACAGCAGCCAGATCTGTCATCTAAATGTAGAAATCTGTAGCAGAATGTGGTTTGGGAAGAGAACAGACAAAACACTGTAGCAGGAGCTCAGCTCCAGGAATCGATTCATCCTGTGCTAATCAAACACAAGCATTCTTGCTGGATTAGATAAGCAGAGGCACTTCTGCTAAAATTAAGGGTCAATTGTTTCGGTTCTTTTACAGCGCAGAGAAGAAGGGCTGCATCTCAGAAAATAAGACAATTACATTAATAATTACATTCGAAGTCTCTGTGTCAAGAGCTTGCTTCATTTTGCTCCTTATCTCCAAGTCTCTTTCCCAAAATACCCATTTGCATCAATACGGGAGGCTATGAGCTGCTTTTTAAAAACACAAGCTGTTAATGGAGTCCTTGTTAACGCAGAGTGATAGCTTTGAAGATCAGATGCTCTTCTCCTGGACGCAGAGTCCTCTGTGCTACACGGGGGCTTTTGAGTTGCTTGGGTTTGTTTTATAATGGCAAAATTATGCCTCGCAGTGGGCGTCAGTAAATTCAGAACTGTGAGAGCTCTGCTCGTTGCTTTCCTGAGAGGCAAATACATTGCTGGTCCCAGACCTAAATCTCTTCACACCAGAAAAGCAAGGCAAATTCTCCTCCCCTGAGGAAGACAATAGCTACAGCAAAGCCATCACCTGCAGATTAAAGTGACTGAAATATGCGATTAGGGACCAGAAACTTCAACTGATGTTGTACCATTAGGATTAATGCTGATGCTCATGCTTGACCCTGCACACAGCTCCTCTGCCTTCTTTCTTCTTTCAGTGTCAGCTCTGTGGCCCCATCCCACACCAGCAGCCTCCGTGGTCTCATATTCCCTCTCAGCAAGGTTAAACGCCTGCTTTCCAATCTTTTTTCACCTTCGCCCCTTTCAGATTGCATTCTTGTAGTTCTTTAGAAATGTGCATTTCTACCCATTCCAGAAACAGCATCTTGGGTGGATGAAATCCTTTCAATTCTAATTGAATGGTGGTTGTCAAGTGGTTTTAGGGATTAGACTTGTAGTTATTTTACTCAAGGGTAGCTAATTGGTGTATTTTTGTGAATTATATTTCAAATTCCAGGTCACGTGAAAAACAATAATCTTATCTGTGAATTTACAGCCCATCAGGGGAATATTAAATAAGAATGGGTTTTAGTTTGAAATAAAATAAGTTTTCCATTACTAGTAGATTCCTAAAGTGTCAAAAGAAAGTTCTCTTGGCTGACAGCATTGCTTTAATTTGTGAGCTGCAGGATGGGGTAGAAGCTGCTGCAGACTGCTTTCATTGATTATGATCACTGCTTGAATTGGCAGAGGAAGAAGTGTTATGATGTTGAGAACTTGTCTTATTGTTGTGATTAGCCGTTACCAAGGTCTAATTACTGTGCATGGTGCTAAAATGTGTAAGCTGCTGACAATCGGAGATAAGGAGATGAAAAGAAATCAACTCATTCCAAAGAGCTATTCTGGTTTTTTTCATTGTTGTTGTTAATTTTGTGCGCTCTCCTGAGTGGTGCTTTAGAGTGCATGGATTAAGTCATGGTTTTGGCTATAAAAGCTGCCATCAGACTTGGTTGTGGTTAAATAAGCATTAGGCACCAAGGGACTGAGTAAAAAAAGGGTTCGTGAAAGGTGATGACAAGGAATTCAGTTAATGGTATGAGCATCTGCTGATTGAATGCATTATTATTAGCTATTAATTTGGTTGCTGTAGGCAGGATCCAAATGTGATTGAGAAGAGGGTAAAGCTTAGGGGACCCATTCCCATAGGAATCAGGCATGGGAAAGTGCCATTTCTGCCGTGTTGGCTGCTTCAGAACTAACATTTCCGCAGACAAATACAGGTTTTTCTTTTCTCTTTATCAAGAAATCTCCTTCCCACAGGAGAGAGGCAGCTCTGTTCCAGCTTTGGGACATCTCGCTGGGGACGCAGTCCTTGGAAGTCCTACAGAGCTTCACCTGAGCTGAGAGGGAGCTCAGCACCCCGAGGAGTCCTGCCATAGCCACTGTGCTGACTTCAGAAAATGTTTTGGGATCCTCGGGGATGACAGATGCTTGTGTATGCACATGTAACGTGCTGTTAATAATTAGAGCTGATTGGATATTCAGTACAAATTACACTGGCTATGAAGTTAGCCCCTTCTTTAGTCTTACAAGTGGTGCACAAAACACTGTTAAAGCATATTTTTAAATGTATGTTTTTTCATAAACATTGACAGATTTAATTCGAACTAATAATGTCGAGTCTGAGTGTTTTAAAACTCATGCTGGGCTGTTCACTTGCAGTTATTAATGGTGCACGTTTGGATTTCTGAGTCACAGGGTAAATATTTTCTCTTGTGAATTTCCAGGATTAAACATAAGTTTTGATGATCATTTAAAGTCCCAGTCCTTTGTTAATGGTGTGTCTCCCCCCACGCCCAGGCCCACGTGCCATATCTTCAAAAAGAAGTGCTTAGAGAAGAGCAATAGGTGTTACTGCAGGAAACATCAGGGAAAGAGAGTATTTCCATTTTCCCTCATTCTCCGTGTCCCCGGAACCTGGGTCAGAGCTTCCTTTTGCATTTATTCATCATGAGCTGTGTTGTTTGCCAAACCTGTTGTCCTTCTGTGAATCTGAAGGAAGAGCTGTGATTTTTTTGGGTATTAACTCAGGCTGAATCTGCCTCCTGTGGAGGAAAAGGAAAAGTTCAGCGCCAATGGCTGCATTTCTCATGTTCTGCAAAACCAAACCTAACAGATGCACAGCCTTACTCAGTTTCAAATTCATATTTGCTCTTTGTATATGTTCATAGGTACTTGTAGGGATCCTCTGAGACAGCACACTTGTGTTGGTAGAAAATAATAATTCACTAATAGTAGTACCAACAACCGTGGCTGGTTTGAAAAGTGACTAACGATTTCTGTGTAAGCAAATCTGAAATGCTTTAGAGAAGCCTGTTTTTCTGTTGAGGAACAGCTCTCCATGGGCTGTTAGGAACTCCAGCTTATTTCTAGAGGAGCTGAAAAGGAACAAAGCTCAAAGATATAATCATGTATTTCTCTGTAATTGAAGGAGGGATGGTAAAATCTGTGCTACATTCTTGTCCAAGAGAAATAAGAACCCACAGTAGCAACATCAATATATCCCCTTCATTCACTTTGTTTCATCCATCCTGAAAAGGTTTAACCCTTTAAAATGGAGCTGAAGTAAATGTCACACAAAATAGTGATCTGCAGTGCCATAGATGAAAGCTGCTCTCGCATATACGGCACACATGTGGCACTCCGCTTAGCAGTTAACATCCCTAGGAAACACATATTTTGTCTGGAAAACCAAAAAAAAAACCCCAAAACAACCAACCCACTCCCCACCCTCCAACAAACCCCAAAGTACCAGCATTCTATGGGCGAAATGCTGGATAGGATGGGAGCAGGATCTATTATGCTTTTTTTCTGCCCACCTACCTTTGTGGTTTTTGTTTGCACTCTCTCTCTCCCCATTCCTTCTCTTTTTATATAAAATAGTTCTGCAGTATGTAGAGCATAAGAATCATTTCTCTAGCAGAGACTGCAACCTGCTTAAGGAGCCTCCATCCCCATTAGAGGCTCTTTCCAGAAGAAGTAATTTCCTTCTCCCTATAAATTATGCATCAATGTACATTTAAGATTCTGAAATGATGAACAGAAGATGAAAGAGCTGAGGAGTGTTGCTGCTCCTATGGAGCTGAATCTACGACGTTGTATACAGGCTCAAACACACCTTGTTAAGACAAACCTGCACATGTTGCTGTCCTAGTACTCTGGCAGTAAAAGCGTGGAGATAGGAGCTCCTCTGACTTTCTCCTGGTGTCCCTTGCTCCTGATGTGTCTGGAGAGCTTCCAGACTCACAGGTTGAGGTCTGCAAGCGCTGGGGTGTGCATGATCCCTGTGCTTTTACCTTACAGATGACAACCCCCACAGTGGTGTTGGGGTTGTAAGGGATTTGAACGCTTTAACAGGAAAGGCAAGTCAGTCAGCTAAAGATGAGTTGAGATGAACAACTGGTACTTAGACACTGAAATGAGGATGTCATTGTAAACCTCAAGCATGTGATGGCTGAGCAGTATGAAATGTCTTGGGTGAGTGGAATGACTGCATGCAGCGGTGGGGCAGGTCGTGCAGAGCTGCGTGGCTGACTTTAAACTCAGTGTCGTAGCTCAGCGTATGAATGTTGTCGTTTGCTTCCGCACCAATAATACATGTGCATATGTATAAAAATGAAAGAAAAAACTTTTTTAGCACAGGTGAGGTTTTAAAGTGCTTTTGCTCTGTCTGCTTCTGGCGTGTTGTTGCCGGTGTTACTGGGGTGATAAAGGGGCATGTACACTTTCTGGGGAATGGATATTAAATATGTAATGTTGTAATTATGTTTTGCAAAGTTGAAAAATTCTTTTAGGTTATCTGTAGCCAATGGAGAACAATGAAGAATGCAATCAAATGTACGTGATATTTTAGAGAAGAGTTTTGTGCTGCTGCCGCAATTGAAGCTATGTGTGTGCAGCCCGACATGGTCCTATACAAAGCTGTAAGGGAGAGCATCCCTTATATTTTGTCATGCCAGAGCGTGTGATTATTATTAAGTTCACCCTTGCAATTTGAAGGTGGCAAATGAAAATTAATGGTAATTTTTGAAATAGAAAATTGGAGGAGTTTCGTGTAAAACTTGTAGATCACAGATTGTTGTATAAAAGGTAAAAAATGCACCTTGTGATAGGCCTGAATTCCTATAACGCCCAGTGCTGCGGGAACACATTCCAGACCTGAGGTTCCTGTAGAGCGTTTTAGAGCAGGTCAGGCACTACTGTGGTGTTTAAGGTGAAGTGAAACAGGAACAGTGAAATACCTCTGTGCAGTTCTGGCATCAATGAACCCGCGCTTATTCTGTATTTCTTCCGTGGTCACTTACAACAACAGTGAAGCATCTCAGGCACTTTGCCCTGTGCATCACGTCTGGAGATGGATGCCAAGAGCTATGCTTTTGCATAAGTGTGGGCGCGCCTTTGTCCCTTCAAGTTTCACTTTAAGGTCTGCTTGTTCACTTCTACCCAAGTTGACCCAACTGCTGAGTTTCCTCTTTGAAGGAAGCAGTGCCACGTGGTACCTTTCCTTTTCTCTCTTTTGACAAATTTTCTTTTAGAGAGAGAATAGTTTTTGCTTTTTAAACGCAACATCCACCCTAAAAGAACCTGTGTATTAAAGCAGGCCATTGAGCCTTTCATCACTTATCTGGGTGATGGCAGTCATGAATTTTTTATTTTCTGCAGGGTTTACTCCAAATCTGCCACAGCATTGTGTGGGTGCACACATGTAAAAAGGCTGCTAATTGAAATTCAGATGTAACGAGATGAAGTTTTGCTATTCACCATGACTGCCTTTTGTTTTAGCCCTTGTACGCTCAGTGCACCTAAACAATGCAACCATTGCCTCTCCTTTTAGATTCAACAAAAATAACTTAAAAGGCAAGAAATATTTCTGTGTCTGCACTAGAGATGAAATGTGCCCCTCCAAAATGAGAATGGTGTGTGTTATTTATTTATTTACTTGTGTACTTCTAGGGAGAGACAGAGTTTTTAATGGAACAGGAAAAAAAAAAAGAAAATAAAATAGAAATCTTGCTGCTATAAACTGCTCTCTTCTGAGGATGCAAATGTGTTTCTGTTGCCTAGGTAACTATTATGGAACGCCCAAGCCTCCCAGCCAGCCCCTCAGTGGGAAAGTGACTTCCACCGATGCTTTGCAAAACCTGCAGTCTGGCTCCAAGCAGTCAACTCCAAAGCGAACCAAGTCTTACAATGATATGCAAAATGCTGGCATAGTGCATACAGAGAATGAGGAAGAGGATGATGTACCTGAAATGAGCAGTAGCTTCACAGGTAAAATGAAAATATCGCAGTCCATCAGTTGCAATACTGGGGAAGGTTTTGGGAAGGGGAATTTCTTGTCTTTTTTTTTTTTTTAATGGGTTTGCTGTAAAAGTGTCAATCCCAGACAGAACTGGCCAACAACGCTGGGGTGGCAGGTGTCTGGGTGTGGACAAACACAGGCACGGTTTTGTCTTTTAAAAAGGCCTTGTGGGACTGAGCTTGATGAGAAAAAAATGGGGAAAAGCTTAAATCCATTAGTTGCAGAAAGTTCAAGGAAGAGTTGAGCTATGGTTGACAGTTCTGTTCATCATGAACAGTATGAAATGGCTCAATTAGGATCAATTAGGATCTTCCTTCCAATATGTGTTGCTGTCCCTTCCCCTTCCTTACATCTGGAGATACCCATCACATACAATTACTAGATCCTCTTCTCCAAGGTATCTTCCAGCAAACCAAGGGCTGCTTGCTGCAGGAGTGAGATCTGAAGCATGGATGCAAACTCTGTATTTTTATGAAGGCTTTGTGTCCTGAACAGAGATCTCAATCCCACCATGGATGCCTTTAAGCGTTGGCTGGAAGATCACTGGAAATTTTTGCAATCTAAAGTCAGGTGCTCTGCAGGCTGATTCAGAGCAGAATACTGTTGAAGGTCAGTTGGGTTTCCATAGAAATGTACTGGAAGTTTGTGAAGCTCCGAGGGGCAAGAGCTCTTCCCCGTGTCTACAGTCCTGGTTTTTGTCAGCGCTTAGAGCATTACTTCCTCAGCTCGGATTCAAACACTAGATTCATCTTCCTAGTTCTCTTTGAGGTAGCTGCTTAGCCAGCAGCATTATCCACAGCTTCAGACCTTTCAGAGCCACAGCCACTTGCTGCGAGTGCTCACAGTCACTGGCGCTTGGTCTCTTGTCCTCTGGTCACTTCCTACCACCATGACAATTTCCCTTCTCAGCCTCTGATAAGTCATAGGAGCTGTCATGCCAGTTCCTACCTGCCAAAGTCTTGGCTCTAACATCCGTATGGAGCTTTAAAAGGATTTAGGTTGAGATTTAATTTTGACACTCTGCGGGTCAAGCTGTCAAATGGCTTTGAGGGTTGCACTCTGTTGCATCTTTCTAACCCAGATCGCTCCTGGCTGGCCTAATCCAGTGCAGGCTGGAGTTTCTGTCACTGCTTACCAGCTCCTTTGCAAAATTTTGTACTTAAGGGCAGTTTCTCACCTGTTGTGACATGGCAGCAACCTCAGCCCTTTTCTCAAGATCTGATTTTGGGAGGAAGGTGTGGAAGATGCTGTTTGGCTTCCTATCTCAGTTTAGTGCCTGCACCATTTCTCTTCCTTGTTTTTCTTCACAAGATGAAATACTGGAAGGTGCAGCTCATTTATTTCAATGTTATCACACCCTAGCCCCTTGCCCCATTAAATGGGCACAGAATCAAGAAAAGAATTATTTCTTGTGTAGCAAAATGATTCCTTATGCTTATTTCACATTTAAGCGTGCCAGCCATATTAAAATGCTCCTGCTTTCTTAGGAGGCTTCTTGATGACTTGTGTTTTCCAGACTTTGGCATGTTTACACTTGCAGTCTTAAGCTGGCGATGATTCATTCATGCTTCTTTATCTTGTCAGCTTCTACCTAAAAATATCAAATTCCAGGAAGGCTAGAAAGCAGGCAGCTTAAGGATACTGGTGCAGTCTGGATCTTTCTCTTCCCTCTTCTCCCAGTTTGTTGTTTTCAGCATCTTGCCTTTTGGTAAAAGCAGTACACAGACTACAATTAGCGCAGGAGGTGCAGTTAATGCCTTTCCCGCAAAACCCAGGGCTGTGGGCTGTGAACTGAGGATGTCACTGGTCTCTGGTCTAGAGAGTGCAGGCAAAGTCTTGGCTGTGAAGCCCTCTCAGTCCTGCTGCTTGGGGACTTGGCATAGCATGGCACTGATTTCTCTTTAACCGTGTTTGTTGCCCACCGCGTATACTGGAGACTGGTGGTCTCGGGAGGTTTGGAAGCGCTGTCATCAATTTTCAACAGCTTCAAGAACCAAACAGAGGAAATCCCTTTGGTACACTCAGGGGTAATTTTAGAACTTGTTTGTTGTTGCCAAGACCTCTCTGTGAAGGAATTAGGGACACAGACCTTGTTTGTGGAGAGCATTTGCTTTGGTTAGGGATGGTGGGAAGGAGCAGTAGTGTTTCATGGATACAGCTCAAAACTGCATGGACATAAGCAGCGGAAATGTTTCCTTAGAGGCAGAAGGGCCAGATACATCATAAAATAGTCCTGAGTGACTTTGACTTGAAGGGTACAGTGATGAGCCGTGGAATAAACCTCCTCTGACAGCTAGAACAGGCACTGGTGAGCAGCAACACGTGGACATACGGTATGGTGGTGGCATTCATTTAATTTCTAATATAAAAAAATGTACTGCACTAAAGCTCTTCACCATTAGCCTGTTGACTTTGAGCTCCCGGCTACCTTCTGCACTTGTACAAATCTCCCCTTTAGATCATTCTTCAGACAGGAAATTTTATTCTCCTAATCCCTGTCCCACAATCGGCACTGCAGGAGTAAACCTGTAAGCCTGCTCAGAAGCTTGTTGAACTCAAGTGCACCAGTGAGCCCTGGCCTCAGACAGGTTGGAAGCCTCTGGTAGCTCGGCAGGGCCTATTAGAGGGAGCACAGTAGCTGATCACAGCTTCTGGTGTGTGCTGGCGAGGGTCTGCCTGGCAGAGTGTGTGGGCAAAGCAGGCTCTTCCCTGCTGGCAAAAAGACTGCAGAGTCTCTGTCCTCGGTTCATCTGTTGCTGTGGCTTGGAAACTAAAAAACAAGGAAAGGAAAACTGTGAGGATAAACCTAGGGTGGCAAATGGGAGGAGAAAAAGACTGATTTTCAATTTTATTTGTTCTTGTTTATTCTACAGCAGAGTCTGGTGACCAAGACGAGCATAATACGCATATCGTAAGAGAGACAGCCCCACCGTCCGCGATTGATAGCCACACCAACGTTCCCACCACGGAACCATCTCAGAACCTCCCTCAATACCTACCTCCTTCTGCTGAGGATAACCTAGGTCCTCTGCCGGAAAACTGGGAGATGGCCTACACCGAGAATGGAGAAGTCTATTTTATAGAGTAAAGCACATTCTTTTCATTCTAATTCCATCTCTACCCCTCTCTCTCTCTCTGGGCATAAGTAAACCTCCATGGATGCATTTTGTGTGTGTGTGTGTATTAAATATTTAGTGTGTTCAGTTATGTTGTAGGCTATAAGTTCTTTACTGCTTGTGAAAGGGTTTTGCATTTCCTGATTGGATTAACATCCAAATTACTCCTGAGTTCAAAGGCAGGAGGAATTGCTCATTTTATGAGGGTAGTTACAAAAGCAACAGACACTTATAAAATATAGGCCATTTTTTTTCACCGGTGGAATGAAAGCTCCTAATTGAAAGGGCTGAGACTTCATTTCTGGAGCCTGCCTCTGTGCATAATGCAGCAGAGAGAATTCCTCCGGTCATGTGCTCAGGCAGCGGCAGAGCCAGGGAATGGACTTTGTGTGTTGTCCTCTTGTCAGAGCAAATGGGCCAAGTGTGTTAACATGCTCCAGTGGATTGCAGAAGGCATAGCTCAGCGCAGAGCAGGCACAGTAAGTTTGGAAAAGCAAGAAGTGCCTTATGCTCTGCAGTCGTTGCCTAGGAGCTGAGTGCTGTCAGCAGTTTTATGATGATATTGATTTTTTCATGCCGTAAATAATAGTCTCTAATTATACTTGTCTAGATTTATTGAGATAGGAGTAACTTGTAAAATGGGACCTGGTAGCGAAAGAAATTTCTTGCACAGAGTTTAACTACATGTTAAAATTCAATTAGCTTTTGAAACAAGCCCTTAGCTGCCCAAGTAGAGGAAGTAGGTGAGGAATTCATTTTGTATTTGATGGTCTCTTTAGTGTGGTCTTGGAAACTGGGATCCTCTGTTCACCAGACACCAGCAGCCAGCAAGTACAGAAACCCCCCTCTGCTGATGCCCATTCTGGTACTCTGGGAACTGTGCCTGGCTTGGGGCAGTAAGGGGAGCAGTCCTGCTCCTTCATCAGCAGGGGATTGGGACAGAGACAAAGAAAGGTTCATCAGAGCAGGTTTTCCCTTGGCTGCAATGTCAGGGCAATACATAAGAGCAGAGTGCCGGAAGACTGGAGGAGCTGGAACAACTGAGAGCACCACAGCAACTCTTCAGCAGCTGGGAGAGGGCTGCTGTAAAAAGCCATTTTCCAGGGTGCTCTCAATTACCTGAAGAGGCTCTGCCAACCCCTGATGTAAGCTAAAGTCTAGAAGGCACAATGCTAATTCTCATCTGCTGCTTATCAGATGAAACTGAACTGTCCTATTTATCCTGACTATGGTGGTTTGCGCCTCATTATATCCTCAGGGAGCCTCATTCTTTGCTGCACTTTCTGGTTTTAATGTATATAATACAGCCTGAGTAATAGCCCATCCTGCCTGCCATTTTCCTCCCTGGAAGAGGACACATGATGAGCACTAAATGCTGCCCAAGCCGCCAGTTGCTCTGTTTGGTTCCCCACCTGGGCCCGTGCTGTCCTTCCTTACAGCTTCTTCAGCAAAAGCTTCTGCTGCTGCCACCAGTTTCCCCAAAACCCATCCAAACAGCTGCTACACTCTCTGTGTGCGTGTGTCCTCTTAGCAATGCAGGACTGTAGCACCTTAAATGATTTGATAGACCTTTCACAAGACAATCAGAGAAGTGGTGAGAAAATGTAGCGTGCTGTATGACTATCTGACACAGAAATCGGGCAGCACACCAACTGCTTCTTTCCCCACAGTGCAGATTGGCCATTTTGAGGATACGCGCACAGAGGGGCTAATTTTATGCAAGAACGTGTTAGTGTGGACGCAGCGCTGAATTACTGCAGTTCTATTAATTCTGAGGACACCCTGAGCCTAGAAACAATTTAGTTTGATTTATATCAAATTAAGAGAGCAAGCTAATAAGCTGTGTGGACCCGTGCTGGCTCAGATGTCTGTACCGTCATCTACAGCGCTTTGGGTTATCAAGGCAGGATGCTGAAAGGAACAGTATGGGAACATCAGCTGGTTGCACAGAACCAGCACAGGTCCAGTGGGACCAAAGCTGCGTGTCAGAGAATTGATCCTGATGGTTTGTAGCTGAAGCAATTTGGCTCTTGAGATACGTTTCTCTGCTGCTTTAATTGGGATTTTCATTACCCGAAGTATCCCAGTCCCTCGTTACCCTGTGTGTGGATCTGTGCATTTTACGGGTCTAACACAATTCTGTCCCTCTGAGCGTATGATCTGAACGGTGTTCAGCTAAATTTTCTGTGCCTCAGCAAACCATGCTGTTGGGAGCCTTTGGTGCGTCAGACAAAGTTGCAAGATATATGCAAATATTTCCTTTCTCTCCTCCCACTGCCCTCTTTCCCAGCCAGACTACAGACTCGTATTTATAAATTGGCAGAACCCCTCTGCTTTATTGCTGTTAATTTGCCTGACTTGCTGAATTTCTGCCATTCAGTCTTCTTGTTGGCGATTAATTGCTCCAAAGCATACAAAAGGATTAAATGCAGTTGTTCATCCTGCCTTGTGAGGGCTGGATAGCAGGATGTAGAAAACAAGGACTTTTTATTTATGTACTGCGATCCTAGGAGCAGGGCAGTCCCCTTGTCTTGCAATAAAATACAAGCGTGCTGGTCAGTTGTTAGTTCCTCGGAGATCATAGCCCTCATTACAACATTTCCAGCTTCATGAGGCTGTTGTGAGGCTAAGGTTAAGTTTGTAAACCTCTCTGAGACCTGGAAGGAGAAGTAAATAGCATTACTACGGTATTGAAACTTTAAACTGTTAAGCGGTGTTAAAGGCTAAGCTAGATAAACGATACCCCAGAGACTGGAGGGAGGGCTGTCTTTGCAGGTTATGTCTACAATGACATCAGGTTGTAGAAGAGACATTATTTTATAAGACTGTCTCTGTATGCAGATGAAATTATGGGAGAAAATAATTTCTAGAAAATGTATTTTAAGCCTGTTTATTATGCAGCCATCACCGCTGGGACTGGCATCGCAATACTATCAGGGGACTTGCAGAAAGGAAGAGTTGAAAGTAAAGCTCTTCAACTTCCATCAAAGGCTTTTCACAGAACGTTTTTGTGTAATTAAAAAGTTTTCACTGGAAGTGTTGGTTTTGACTAACGCTTGGGTCAAATCTAGGCAAATGTCAAAAGTCTTCTGCAGGAACAGAGGTCACTGCATGGTTTAGGGAGGAACTGTCTTTTTGTCAGGAGGCAAAAGACTCAGAAGCAGCTCCTGGAATTAAGAAACAAACCACCACAGACAAAACTTCGGAAATTAATGTTAGGTTTATAGTAGGACTCGATGATCTTAAAGGTCTTTTCCAACCTAAATTCTTCTGTGATTCTGTAATATTGCAGCTTTCACATGCATCTTTCCACTCAGGAATGCTGATTTGTGATTTTTTCACTTTCTATCTTTGTGTTTTCAATGCCAAGATTCTTGTGATTTGGTAGACTGGTTTGCAAAATGTCAAGTTGTAGTGCCATTTCTTCTGAAGCAAAAGTATGCCTTCAGGTCTGTTGAATAATAAAGAGGATATATACTTTTATGTCACTGATACTTCAGTTCAGCTTTATTAACAAAGGTCATATTTCCATTTTTGGTTTCCAGCCATAACACAAAAACAACGTCTTGGCTAGATCCACGGTGCCTGAACAAACAGCAGAAGCCTCTAGAAGAATGTGAAGATGATGGTAAGAGACTGAAAATAGTGAAATAATAATGTGTTTGGTCCATTTCTAGGTGGCTTTCTTCCTTTACTTTCCCCCTTTCTGATAACCTATGTTCAGAAATACTTAAAAAAAGGTTTGTTTGTAAGTGTATAGACACAGTGTCCATTCTGTTGTTGTAGAATCACTGTCTGTGTATCTAAGATAGCCATTGAGGTGGCAGATCATTTAATAAAAATCAGAGGTCCTAGAAATAAAAGGCCTCTTGTTTTTGCAAAGGTATTTGCATAGTCACTGATGCTGAATAAGACTCAAAGCTTACTAACAAGTTTGCTCCTTGGATCGCTGTGTAGGAGGAAAGCAACTGAGTCTCTGCGTGCTCCATTGTGTTGCACTTCAAGCACCTGCTTTACATGAATTGAAAGAGTTGTATTATTATTTCCTTGTTTGAGCAGAAATAACTCAATTACTTCACTTCTACTGTTAAATTCTGGCAGTTCACTTAGTGTTATGATTGCTGAAAACAAAGTCCGCTTGAAAGCGCGGATTTTAGCCACTGAAATTTTTCACTGATGTAATTTTGTATTCCTTGAGATGTTGGAAATGCAAGCCACTGTCCAACTTAGAGCAGCCACAGGCAGGACTGCTAAAGGACGTTCTTTCCCTGCATCCCTTAGGAGATGCTAGAAGAAAAAGTGAATCATGATGAAAATAACTTAAAAGTTGGGGAAGACCAGTCTGGAAATTTTGGTCTACTGACCAGGAAAGGTGATTTTTTCTGATGTATTATTTTGGCTAGCACAACGCTATCATGGTAGGCATATCTTAAAAATGGAAGGGTTTACTTTGTTAGTGTTGGTGCTGTCACTGTAAAATTAGTTTTTGTAACAAGATTAGCCTCCCACTGGTGTGAGTCAGCTCAATAAGAACTATGATTTTATTTTGGAAAAGAGTCAACTAAATCCATTTTTACTGGTAGGTTCAAACTTGGCCTCCGCTGTCTTTGCACATGCCGTTTTTCAGCCTCTGCTTCCTTTCACTCGTGGGATTTGCAGGCTGTGAGAATCTGCCTGTGCAACCTTCACTCCTGTGATGAAACAGGTCACCAGCTCCCAAGTGATCAATTGCAACATAGCCCCGAACCACAAGGATGTGCAAAGCCGGGGCAAAAACTGCGTGTACTGAGCTGACATCCCTAGCAACTGAAGTCGTCTGTCAAGGAGTGAGTGGAGGGAGCTGAATTAACGAAGGCCTTGCTCTGCACCTAAAAATGGATATGTCAGTGGGTAATCAGAACTGGAACAAAATTAAACAGCGTATGCAGGCAAAGCTCCCTCCTCCTTGCAGTTAAGCATTACTGGCAATTTAAAGGGGGGGTTGCTAAGTCTCAGCATAAGCTTTTCTCTTTCAGAAGGTAGTTTTCCCTGAAGTACAGCTTCTGTCCTGGCTCTCTCTACCAGCAAAAGTCTCACTGCATCAATAGCTCTGATGATGCCAATAAGCAGCAAGTACTGCTGTGTGTCAGTGTGCCTCGTGCTGTGATTTGAGCCAGGGCATGGAGCAGCCCTAGGATGGGTCAGCAGTGGGTGACTAAGGTCTTCTGTTCAATGGTTTTAGTCTCCTCACAGAAGAAAAGTCTTTCTCTTGTCCTCTTAGCAATTAAAAAAACAAACATCGGAACAATTTATTTTATTTGGATTAGAAACTTACCGCTAGTACTTTTATATTCAAATAGGTTAATTTTTGCAGAGTAGTGGCATTTTTGTTTATCAGGTCCTTAAAATCAGCTAATTTCATCTTCCACCACACCCTTTCATTTCATCCACCAAGTTGCTCATTATTGAACATTATTTTTAGCATTCAGTAGTTAAACCAGTTGCTTCATAGGCACAGCAGTGCTCTGCACTGTTTTGCTTGACTGCTCTGATCTCGCTTTGCACGTAAGAATAATTAAATCTCAGGAAACACTGTGAATACAAAAAAGAGCGAAGGTTATTTTTACTGCATCATAGTAGCTGGACGTTTTTGGCAAGGGTTGCTGTTGAGTGTATTTCCACTGAAGTCAGTGGGACTCCTCCTCTGTCTTGTTTGTTGCGTGTATGTGTGTGTGCTCAGGTTTTCAGGCTAAATCCCATCCTGTTTGTGGTTTTTATAAATATCAGATGTTGTTTCAGACTTGTTTGGGTGCAGTTGCCTTGTGTTCTTTCTTCATGAGGATTTGTGTTCTTTCTTCTTAAGGATATATGTCCCTAACACGTTTGTGGTTATTTGAAGTTGTATAGGGCTATCAAAGGGAATTGCAATTCATATTTCACACTAATGGTCCTAAACAACTGCTTTGGTAGAACAGTGGTAATTTAGGTGTCCAAACTTTCAAAAGCAATGCTGTGACACTACATCTGTTTGCTTCTGTTGTTCATTTACATGGCTCATGCTTCACTGTATTAGGTCCAAGATTGTTTTTACCAGCTTTGTTCTGTTTTTGTCATCATCCTTCACATTCAGACTGCATTATTATTATTTATAGGCTAGCAATACTTTAATCATCTTTATCACTGTTACCTTATGAATATGGAGCAGATAATGATAAATGGAGCAAAAGTGAATATTGATGGCTTTGTGTGTTTGGAAAATTATCTTTTTGTCCCGGGTGCCCCACTAAAACTGGTGCATTCCTGTGCGTGCCTCACCAGTGCATCTGGACTTTAGCGTGGACCGTTGCCTCCAGTTAAGCAAGGCGCTTTGCTTCATGTCTGTCTTAAATCATCTCAGTAGTCGCAGTGAAGTCAATTGGACCTTGTATGCACATAAATTTAGATACTTTCTTGTAAGCCTTGCTACATTAATTCTTATTTAGAGGCAAGGTTTTCCTCTCAGATTTCTTCTTTAGTATTCAGGTCTGGCCTTCTGATAGATCCATGTGTCTACAGAACGGATTGTGAAGGTCAGACCGTGCAGATCTGAGGGAGAAACTTCACCACAATGAGAACAACACAAATATATTACTTTACCATATCAAACTGTGGCATGCAAGTAGACAATTGATACAGGTATTTTGAGAATGCAAGAACCAGTTCTTTCATTATCTACATCAGATCCATCAATATTCCGAATGTTGAAGTGTGGTAAATGGAAAGCTTGGGCTCGGTCTGTAGAAAATTAGTGCCGGTTCTGCTATTTGCTGGAGGGAATTTCTTGCTTGGTGCTGGTATCTGAAATTTTCTTTTAATTTTTTCTGTCTCATTTACTGCTCTTCCCTTGGAGAAGAAGGGGTACACACGGAGGAACTGGACAGTGAACTAGGTAAATCATCCATCTCTCGTTTTGATGTTTGACTTCAACTGCACTGTTTTAAGCCTTTAATTACTTGCTTTCTTCTTCGTATCATTTTACATCTTTCAGTTTTTTTATTTCAACAAGCCTAGCTTATCAGCAAAACTTCCCTAGCACACAAAGCATTAATCTTCCCCTAGCTTCAGTTCTACAGTGTTTTTCTCACTGATTCAGAGTTTGAAGAAAGCTGGAGAGCCTTAATCTTGCAAAGTTTGTTTAAAGTTGCTTCCTCCTGGACTCTGCAGAAGTCAGGGTTTTTTTCATTGGCATCACTGGTTCCAGGAAAGAGCTTATAGATGCCAAAGTTGAAATCGAGTAGCTAACAATGGGGTTTTTTTGGGTTTTTTATTGGGGTCAAAGATCCCCCAGGCAAGAGAAGTAAAGTCCGATTTAGAACGTTTACATATTACATAGGTTGCTTCTTCTGAGCTTGTGAATGAAGCAGCTGAAAATTTTGCCTCAGTAGATGATTTTATAAACAGATGAGTTTCAATGGTGTGGTGCACTTTTATTTGCTGCATCTTTTTTTCTGAAGAATGCTGTCTTGATATCTAATCATTCTGTTTCTACTGATGGTGGAGGTAGTTGTTATTTCTGTTCAGTTATGCTCTAGTGCACTTGGAAAGCTGAAAGGCAAAAGAGGTTGCGTAGGATTTTATTTCCACCAGCTCTATTATTACTTTTAAAGAGGACTATATTTACAGTTTATAGTTCTGCATACGGGAGGATTGTATTAGCAGAGAATTAAACTGGTTTCTGTTATGACTTGCAAGTTAGTGTATTGTGTTTCCCTCTTCTGTGTGATTGATATGGCATCAGCATCCAGCAGCTATTGAGTGGACTTTTAACGCTACTCCAGCAACTGTTCTTCTGGATAATATGCCTGGGATAGGGGTGAAAGCCTCACTTCTTTTAGTGCAAGAATTTGAAATAAATAGCAATTTAACAAAGGATACAGTCACTTTAGTGGTACATTAGCATTATGCGCAGCTCATACAAATAATCGGCTGCAGACCAAGAAGCATCAGAAGTAGGTGGATGCATATCAATGACCTGCAAAGATTTCTCAAGAGGGTCTTCACAAAGAGTGACTCAAAATAAGAGAGAGGTTAAAAAACTCAGAGCAAACTCAGAAGCAATAATGAAATGGAGATGTTCCCTTCTTTCAGTCTGATATCAGGATTTAGTGCAAGAGTAGAAGAGCTGAAAAAATGGATGCAGGGAAATTCATTAATTGATAAGCCTGACCTTGGTTCTGCAGGCACTCGTATGCACACGTGTTTTGCTGGAACATCATGAGATGTTCCGTTTGTTTTAATGCAGATAAGCTTTATTGAGCTCATGGCCCATCAATATGCTGTTGAGATGCAAATATTGCAGCGTAAAGAAAGACATTTTCAGATAGCTTAGTTGGTTTCAGCAGCTTTAGGGAGGAAGCATGAGAACTTATGGCCTGTTCACTATCCGTACTCATGATTAGTATGAACTGATTGTTGCCAGATATTTAACTCCTTAATTGATTAACAGTTTCTTTTCTAAATATAAGAAAATAAAACCTCAAAGCATTTGCACAACTTGATTCCCAAGGAGGTGGGTTGGTTACGGAGTAATTCTTCACCTCTCTTTTTTAACAGAAGGTTTTACAAAAGTACGCAGAAATTTATTCGTTGGAGTAGAATTTGACATACGCTTGGGCAAATCTTCCTGGGCTCACAGAGAGAAGTAAGAGCCGAGTATTCTGAAATTGTCTCCAGGTCCTTTATAGTGATGTAAAGGTGCAACTAAAATCCCTGGTGACTGAAGAAGTTCTTTTTTAGGAATCCATCCATACTTTCTCTGGGATCAAAAGAGCATCTGAGTAGGAGTAAAGAGCATCTAAAGAAGAGCCTCTCAGTAGGAATCCATGTATTTATTCCAGGCTTGAAAGTGTAAAATTGGGTATTTGTCGACTAAATTCACCTGTTGACAAATGCTCTGAGACTGCAGTGCCGCATGGATGCTCCAAAATAAAAACCATAGTGCTCACTCAGATTCCTAGTGATGCAGAATGGTTTGGGAAATCTTATATTTGTGATAAAATCTGATGCTCTGGGTCGTCTCCGGTTTGGCAGGAGAGGTAGAGAAGGAAGATAAATAATTTAAAGAAGTGCAGTGTGACTACAGAGAATATTGCCTTTTGCTTTAGAGAAATTTCAGAGGCTTTTGAAAGTTGGAAAGAGCCTCTGCATAATCAACAAGTAATGTGTTGAAAGCTACAGGTTTGTGTATTGTTACTTCTGAAAAAATAGGAATGTGTTCCTAAAATGGAAAGCTGCAGAGACAGAAAACTGGAAAAATTTTGGCGCAACACCATTTTTAGGGCTAGGAGAGTGCTGGTTTTCTGACTTTCCATGAAAATTCTTTAAAATAAAACAAACCCCAAAATTTAATACCAAAACTTTTTTTGTGAACAAAAGAAAAGCAAAACATTGTTATTTGAGCTTTAAAAATAAATTAAAAAAACCAACCACCTAGTAGTCCAAAATAGGTACAAGATATTTAGCTTGAAAAATTGTCAAAATCTCATTTTAAGGCATTTGTGCATTACTTCTCCCTTTCCACATTCTTTTTCCCCCCTTTCACCCCAGCTTGCTCTCTTTACTGTTCCATTTCACCATAGTGCAAAGAATTACATGGCTGCCACAACTTGCAATTGTCCTGATCGAATGCTAGGTCTTAATTTAATTGCACTGAAACTCTTTAAGCCAGTCCCACAGTGGTTTTACCATGTGGGACAGCTTTGCAAATCTGAGAGTTCCCTTTGCAAAAAGACTTTCAAGATTGGCCTCTAGCTTTCTTTTTCTCTCTTACACTTGCACCGTGTGAAGGAATATCTGTTTCTGAAGCACTTATTTCAGGTCGTTCTACAGATAAAATTGTGGAGTAATTTCATGCCCCAATGTTAGCACTGGCTTGCATTTAATGGCTTATGTCTCAAGGAATCCAAAGATGGTAAACTCAATAGGGATAAAATAATGATAAGAATGGAAAACTTACCTTATAATGGCACATAAGGGAGACGTGGAGCAAAACCCATGACAACGGGGTTCATCTGATCTCCAGCCAATTCTGAACACAAACATAAACTTGGAGCAATTAGTCCATGTGTTTGTGTACATTCTGTTAATCTCCAGTCTGGAGATATTCTTATCCTTATGACAACATAGCTCAAGTCTATATATGTAGAACTAGGTAGTTGCACTTAATCTAATTAATGGGCCATTGTTGATTGTATTGGCTCAGCAATTGATGTCAAGAATGAAAATACATCTTTGCATTTGATAAAAACCAAATGTAGACTATTTACTGTGTCTCGTCAATTTAGTGATAAATTTTGAGGAATTATTTTGCATAGGGTATTTAAACTTGTGTTATCTGACAATGGCTTTTAAAATGATTATTATTTCATTTAAACATATGTATACAGTCTGTGGGACAAGAACCACACTTGCACATTCCATTGCATTGTGGAACCTTCTTTCAAGTTGATTCACCATATTGCGTAACGACACCGCTCTGTATCGTTAATAGGATGATTATTTCAGTACCTACAGCCAAAAGGAACATTGTGCTTAAGCGAGTGGGACATGGATCAGGCCCCTAAGTAATACGTACTGCTTTAATAACCCTCTTTTGGATGCTTGAAGAGATTTTAATTTTTTAATTCATTCACTAATTATAGTTAAAGTTCTATATGCAGTCTAGAAAATCAACAGGAACAAAAGTGGGTACGTTTTCAAATGTTAATTTCATCTTCAGAACTGTTTTTTGTTAATTATTCTAATTACAAAAGGAAATCTCTGTTACATGTGTTTTTGACAATGTATGCAGTGAATACGTCTCTGTGTGCCATCCCCACTTCAGTGGGTTCCGTATGCCGGGCGTTTGCGTTAAATTCACTTTGTCCTATTTCAGGATGCACTTTTGCTTTGGACTCATGGCTGAGCAATGTGGTGTAAATCCCTAAGAAATGGGTCGAAAATCCTACTTTTATTGGCAGTGGTGACCAGAAATGGTTCAGCACTGGTGTGGGAGAGAAAAGGGGTCTCTCTGTTAACGTGCTACAATTGCTTGCCATAATCTCACCCCTTTTCATAGGCTGGTGTTAAAATGCCTGTGACCCATTGCCTGCATTGACTTCCACTGGATGCCTCCCTCCGAGGCCACTCTGCCCATGATGGTGAAGCTAGGAGGGTACTGGAGGCACTCCCAGATAGAAAATTTGTTGATCATTTGTTCATTCAATGCAAAAAGCAAATCTAAAATTGATTTTACGGGCATCTGCCCACAGGTTTGCTAACCCGGCACTGGTTGGACAATCTATGACGTTGGTGCCATGCTCTGCCAGCCTTTACAAGGAGGCTGTGGTTGTTCTGAGAAGTGTTTAAAGTGAAGTTCAAGCTACTGATGAGTTTTGTTTGCTGAGCAGGAGCAGCTCCTTGTCAGAATTAAAACTGCATTGGAGGATTCAGTAGTGCTTTTTCTATTTCCAGAGTTGCCTGCTGGTTGGGAGAAAATTGAGGATCCTGTATATGGTGTCTACTATGTAGAGTAAGTGCTGCTCTTCGGTTCGGGCTGTCGGGCAGAGGAAGGTTTTCCTCTACAGCAATCAGGGTGCTTTGCAGTAGTATTTCATACCAAAGAGGAAGAGCCACTGGCCCCTATACAGGCTGGGGGATGCTATAGGGGCTGGGGGGGACTGCCCTATCTTGCCATTGCCCGCCTGGTGGGCTCTGGCAGCAGCACCCTGGGGCGGGGGTGGGCTCAGAGGAGGCAGGAGCACCCTGGTGTGGGGGTGAGCTCAGGAGAGACAGGAGAACCCCGAGGTGGGGGCGTGTAAGAGCTCCAGTACCTCACAAAATACTTTCGTCCAGAAAATATTAACAAATCTGCAGTCAACTGAGCTCAATCCCCTTTGTTTAGTGTTACCATCAAAATACGGGTGCGCAAAGCAGACCACCGATTCAGTTACAAATCAGGTGTTCAAAAGAGGAATGGGTGAGCCTGTGTGACCAAACAGCCGCAGCAGAGATTCTTGCACTGGCTGCGTTGTGACTAGAATTACAGGTTTAATGGGCCTCTCTCTGGAATTAGAACAGCTTCTTCTTTATGTGGATGTCAGATCACTCCCTTGGGAAACCAGAGATCTGCGTTTTGTTTCATCACTGACCCCATAAAATGAATTTTTAATTATGTGTGTACTCCTGTCTAGTAGGATGGCTTATGATAGCCCTCAGAATAGACATGGAATACAGTTTCTGTCTGCTTTGGCTCGTGTCTGACCCTGCCATCTGTGCCTAGGGAAACAAGGTTAGCAAACTGTGTAATTAAGGCTTGACATTTATTTACCAAAGACATCAAGAATATTTTTCAGCTATTAAATGCCAAGCCAAGAGGTCTTTCCAGCATTTTTTCCTGTCACTTTATATGTATATGCCCATTAGTTTTGTGGCACTCCTTAGTGATGAATTTAAATAGAAAAGTAACAGCAATGAGTTATAAGTTTATTTTACTTACTATCCGTAAGCTAGCAAGATGCTTATAATTTGAGCATTTATCTTTGTCCCTGCCAATTCAGGCACTCTATTACTGCATAATAGTTTTTAGTGAGAAACAACTCTATCCTGAAGAAGTTTATATCATGTTTAAAGGAGTTATGATTTTTTCTTAACTTTCTGAAGATATCTTGAAATTGGAAATTTTACAGAACTCATTAAAATGTTTTTATTTGATTAGCTAAATAGTTTTCCAATGATTTAATATTGAGCTTCAGCAGAAAAAATTCTGCACATAACTATCTAGTGCGCTTTTGTCAGAATTAACTTGGAAAAAGTGTTTTTTTCGGTTGATTCGTGGGGGCTGATAGAGACACATGGGACAAGAGACTTTGCTTTGGATACAAAGGTGGGCTTTAAGCTGATGTCATTTTCTAAGATCTACCTGCTTCTCTGCTGAAATAAAATCACGATTGAAAAGTTGTCATTGGATTGAAGGGTTGATGAGCAGCTCGTCTCCAGTGCAGCCACAGAGTCCCCAGTCTCTTCCCCACCACCCCAGCATCTATTGCCAGTGACTGTCCTTTCCTTCCATAAAATAGTTAATGCTGTGCAGAGCGCCCTCTTTGTCTGCTGTGTTTGGAGCTGTGCTGGCTTTCCCTCATCCTGAGGCTGGTAGGAAGTATTAACTCTGAACATCTCGTATGAGTCAAAAGCTGCCTGATGCCCCTCCAAGGAGGACAGCTGAAGTTTCACCAGCTGCTGGTTGCCACTGGAAACCTTTGCTGGTGGCTGATTCTGAATATATTTTTTACCTATTTGAAGCCCGGCTTTTCAGCTCATAGCCTGCATCCCCACAGATATTTTTAAGACACTCTGTTAATAGCGTGCATTGATCAGATATCTGACAGATGCGACCAGTTGTTGGGTTTTGTTTTCAATGAGCCAAGGAATGACTGCACCTCTGGGAATCTGATTAATGCAGGGGTGATGTAGGCCTGTCTTTTAATATGCAGTCAGATAGAGCGCCTTTTCTGCTTTAATCTCATTTTTCACAGATAGATCACTAAGGTAATATATTTGAAGGAATTAGCCGTTCCTACTCAAGATACCGTACCAACACTGGGATCCACTTGCTTTCCTATATATGCTTTTTGGCACAACTGGGTGAGCCTTGTTCCACATACACTGCTGTTGGGTTTGTTCCATATTTTACTTCTTTCCTCAAAGGAATTTCGTGCCTGGTCATCATTGCTTGTCATAAAAAGGGTTTCCTAATTCATTGCTCTCTTTCATCTCCAGCCACATCAACCGGAAGACACAATATGAAAACCCAGTCCTTGAAGCAAAGAGGAAGAAACAGCTTGAGCAACAGCAACAGCCACCCGAAGGTTGGCACCACGGAGGGCGTGATGGTTGGGGTTTTCCTGACAGAGCGTGCTCTCTGCACCTTGGCAGCACCATGCCAATGTTTTTGTCCTTCCTTCTGGGCCTTAGCATTTAAAGGCACAATGACATGTGTGGGAAAGGTTCACATAAGATGCAGCAAAGGAGAAAATCTGAACCGTATAATCACTTAAACTTAGTAGCTTTCACCACTGTAAAGAACTGAGATTTTTCTGTTAATGTCCCTTATTTCTGGGAAATTTTGAGCCTTCCCAGAAATAATGAAAAGACACTTTTCCCTCTTTAATCTGCTTCATTAAGTTGCTCAGTGTAGCTGATGCTGTTGTTCCAGGCTGCACTCTAACTCAGGCTGTCAAGAGGGATGAGTAGTGGGCATATACATGTGCGATAGAGAAACCTCCCTGCATGAGAGACTTCTTAGCCCAAGACCTTTGGATGTTGTCCATCTCTAATGTCTGAAGTAATTTCATTATTTCAAAACACTTATTTTTCTCTTCATTCTCCTTTTTTTCTTTTTAGTCTCCCCTCCTCCCCCCCTTTGAATGCAGCCCAACTGCAGTGAGGGGCCTATGACATTTGGGTTTGTTTTGGTACTTTCGTAGCATTCACACCAAGTTATTGCACAACAGTTATTAATCAAGGGGAAAATAATTTAGGTTTCAACCTTCCTTCTGCAACCATTTCGTGCAACACGAGCTCTTCTACTTAGATGCCATGAGTGCCATGGGGAATACATCTCATATAGACCACTTAGATGCTAATCGAGTCCCAAGTCTGAGCGCGAGGTAGGGTGTCCCAGCAGATGCATCAGTTGACCTGGACATAGAGGCTTCACAACTGTTTTTTGAATGTCCCATTCTTTTTATTACCTCTGTCTGTGACTCTGTTTCCTCTTTTGCCATGCTTCTCACATCCCCTCTCCTTGAATCCCACACACCCAGTGTGTATATGTGCAGGAGCTCATAGTGCTGTTGTGAAACGAGTAACATTTCCCTCTCTGCCCTCTCTAGAATGGACAGAGGAGTGTCCATCTCTCCCACCACCCGCTGCTCCAAACCATGTTTCAAACAACCAAGAGGCAGTTCGGGAAGCACCAGTGCAAGGTAACAACCTTGTTAAACCGGCTGTAAAAGTGCTGCAAGGTTTTTTCCTGAGAATGAAATTCCTTCAGCCAGCAACAAATTGAGTACCACCATTAGTAGTGTCACGCACCAGGGCATGTGCCTGCTTATCTGAATTCCCCCCAGATTTTGAGACTAGTTGTTTTGAGACTGCATTTGTTGCCAAATGTGAGAGGCAAATGAGATTTTGTGCATGAAAAATGGATTGTGGCCATTCTCTGTGTAGTGTTACAAGCCTTTGAAAAGGCATAGTGAAAACATGAGTTACGACATCGGTGGGATTTAATAGCAACTGCTGTGGATGCAAGTGCAAGTAGGAAGAGACCTTTTTCTACAGAGCTGTATGGGTGCTCAAGGATTAGGCTTATACATCATCTAAACTCTACCGAGTTTAGAATGTGGCTGTTATAATAAAATAGAGTGCAGAGATTTCTTAACGTTCACACAGGTCGATCTTCCCTCCAAAAAAAAAAGCTGCACAAAAGCTCACTACGTTACACTGTGATTAAGACGCAGATGTGCATTAACATGGTCGCGATTAGTTTGAGAGCCAAAGAGAATGTCATCCCATGTCTGCATTTGTGGACAGATAGAGTTTCAGGTTAAAGTAGTCTGAGAGCCCTGGAAACTTGTCAGTGTGTTTGGGAGCTGTGATGTACATAAGTTGTCGGCAGGGTTTGGCAGGACCTTGGGTGTCTTGATTGCATTTATGAGCAATCTGGCTTGCGCCTTTATGGATTTTCATTTTTGTGGGCTTTGAATACAAATGAAAATTCTGAGCAATAGGAGCTGGGGAAACACCAGAAGAAGGAGGTCCTCTGCCATTTGGGGAGCTTTGCAGACCTGCCAGGCCTTTGTGCTGAATCTGACTTTCTGCAGTAACAGAGGGTGAAGAAGCACAAGCACTTTGGCCACACATTAGGGGCAAATTACATCCTCTTTCTGAGTTGAAGCTCCTCTGGGAAGTTCTGCATGGGGCGGCAATGATAATAGATGCAAATACTGCAGGCCTGCTTTGAAGTTGACGTGTGTTTAGGCATTTTGGGCTATTACAGCCTTATTTATTAGTGTCAGTGGTCTGTGTATAGACAACTGCCCACAGACCAGTCGCTTGTCTTAAATGACTAACCAGACAGGACATGAATCATTCTTGAATTTGCAGCATGAGCTGAAACATTGCCCGACCAGGTTGCCAGCAAGGACAGAGAGTTCCACTTGTACCTGTTGCAGTACAAATGCTCTCAGGTTACAAGTGCTTGTAAGTAGGCTTTGAAGTCCTTGAAGCAAAGGACATTGGCTACATCTAAATTGCATAGCAAGTGAGTGGCATTGCCCGGGTCTGCAGGAATCAGAGGCTGGGAAAGGTGGGAGAGAGGGAATCTGACTGGAGCACATCATCCTGACAGAGCTGGGAGCAGCCGGGGGAGGCTGATCCCAGGAGCTGGGAAACACTTCCTTGCTGTGCAGGTCAGCCGCGGTTTCTGATTCTGAGCCTGGTAGGTGTACCGCTCTCCTGGGCTGCCTTTCCTGCTGTTAAGAGCCAGGTGCAGGTGGCACTAGACCCTTCCAAAACAAGCATGCTGAATTTAACAGTATCCAAAGCCTCCAATGCATTCCCAAGGAATATTAGAGTACAGAGTAATCCAGACTTACAGCAAGGAAAAGCAGGGGAGCTCTTGGGATGGTAACCTGACCACCAGGCGTCTGGGGTTAGGCATCTCATCCGAATGCCTCAAAAATGCTGGTTTTCCTCAGGCAGGCATCTGTGAGTGCCTTTCGTGGTCAAGCGGAGGAAGGGATGCCGAAGCATCCATGCATGATTGTGCAAAGGACCTGTCATGCAGGTGCTGATGTAGGAAGCCTCACTTGGCTTTCCACCCGCTCCCGGCTGCCAGCCACCAAAATTTGCAGCAGTGGTATAGGAGAGCATTAGCCTGTCTCATCCTCACTCTGAGCGACATCTCCTGGTACCCACAGATGACTCCTCCTCTCTTTCATTCCTTCCTCTTCCTTTCTCTTCTCTCACCCCCCATTTGCAGCAGCTATTTCCAGCTTTCCTGTCCCTCCCCTGCTGTGCCCAGGATTTTCCTTCTCTCCCACTGATGGCACTGCTGGTGGGGACATGGGCACAAGGACCTCTCCCTGTGCCCCTAGCACTGCTCTCTCAGCTGGGGTTTTGTAGGTACATTCATTTAAAATGCAATCCCCTTCCAAATGCTGTAGGTGGGACATACCCTGTAGTGCTGCTATCCTGTTACTACAGGGCGAGTTCTTCCTGTATTTGTAGGCAGCTGCTGGCAAGCTCTGCTTGTTCTGCTTGTCTTTCGAACCAGGAATCAGCACAAGACCAAGCCTCGCTGCATGCTGCCTCTCGGCCGTGTTTGTTAGCTGAGACATTGGGTTGTGCTTTGATAGTTGGGGCTTTTTGGCAGCTTGGGGGCTGAACAGAGCATCTGCCCATGATGTGCAGGATTACTGCGTTTCTGTGCGAAGGCAGAAGACTGCAAGTCCTCACACTGCCCCCTCATGAATAATCTTCAAATATACTTTTTTTTTTTTTCCCCTCACTCAAAAGCTTACAAGTCTCAAATCCCCTCATTCTCCCTCAAAGTCTCCTTTCTAAACGGAGGCCCACGGCAATGCTGCTGAGGGTTTTGAAAGTACACTAGCTCTCCTGGCAGCGCTATGCACTGCTGATCCTGGAGCTGTCACCAGAGGGCTTAGTGACGCAGTCTTTTCCCCTTTAAGCACTAAAAACAATTAAAAGTGCAAAGATGTTCAGTGTTGGCACTGTGAAGTACAGCAACCATGATTCCTTTTCCGAGCCTGTGCAACATGCTTTCCAAGGATGTGCTTTTGTCTTTGGGGCACCTCATTCCCTCTTAACCATGCTCCCAGAGAGCATTAACAGCCCTCCAACACAGCTACTCTGGTCCCGGGTCGCTCTTTGATCCATACTTCACAACGACAGTGTTTCATCCACAACAGGCAAGGAGCAGAAAGGCAAAAGAAAAGACTTCAAACAGTGTCTGAAGAACAACATTAGCGTCCTCCCCTTTTTCACCGGAGGAGGTCACAGGGTAGTAGCGCTGATGGGGCGGAGAGGGTTATGCACTGTCTTGCCAGACCTCAGAAGTTGCTTTCTGCTTGGTGGGTTGGTTGGGAGGAGGCCAAGTGGTGAGAAATATAATGATGCTCCCGCAGAAGCTTGCTGCAGGCTCCTGTAAGAGGCATTTGTGCTCCCCCTCTTCCATTCTTCTCTGTGTGGGTGTAAGCACCTCCAGACAGAGATGAGATATCTATGCCAGCATTGCCAGCTTTAATGTATTTGATTCCTTACACCCTGTTTTCCCCTTTGTAGCCTTGAGGCTTTTGTGTGTACAACCACAGCTAACAAAGCACCAGGTACTAAGATTTGTGCTCACTCCTTTTCCTGCATGTATGGATCCAAGGAGATGGGTGGAGTGCGATGAGGTGGGAGGATGCTGGGGTGAAGTTCAGTCCCATCCCAGTACACTGCTGCATTTGTCCATGTACTTGTTAGAGCGGGGAGGGGCAGAGGAAGAATGGATCAAATGCTCTTGCCTGCCTGTTTATAGATTTTCCAAACTTCCTACACAGGAAAACCTTTTTTTACACGAAACCCTTCTGAGTTGAAAGGAAAGTTCATCCACACCAAGCTAAGGAAAAGCAGCAGGGGGTTTGGTTTTACCGTCGTTGGAGGGGATGAGCCAGATGAATTTCTCCAAATCAAAAGTTTGGTGCTTGATGGTCCTGCAGCTCTGGATGGCAAAATGGAAACAGGTACTGATACTTTAAATCAAAATCACTACCACCACTTTGTTTTATGTTTCTACTGCGGTGTTTTCGTAGGGCTGCTTCTGTATCTACTGTGCCTCTCTCCTTGTCTCCCAAGCTACTCCCAAGGACAGGGTGGAGGAGTGGGCTAGTTTGCATTTCCCTTTGTGGATGTGCCAAGGGACAATGTGTTTTGCCAGAGATCAGGCCCAGCATGATGAAATCCTGTTAAGATTCACCCGCGGTCACAATTCCTCACTTGCAGGTGGAGCATCACAACATCAAACGTCCCTGTATTGCAGCCCCAGTGTTAAAACATGAGTCAGAATTCAATCAATACCTTGTTTTCAGGCCAAAGTATGGCTGAGAAGTGACACATGATACCATATTTGAGCAGTTGGTATTTGAGAACTTTCTGTTATAGCTCTCGTGCTCTCAGCTTTGTTTCTATCATATGTCAGTGTAGTACAGTGTTTAACAGTGAGAGTTGGGCTTCAAAATAGCTGTTAAATGGGCCATATATTGTCATTTGAATTTAATATTTTTTTTAATGAGCTAATTCTGTTTTTACTTTCAAAAACATTTATATACATAAAGACTTTATGCAGTGAATCCATTGTGTACAGATAGTTCTTGCATGCCGAAGTGTCACCGCTCCTTTTTCTTGCAAAGGTACTTAAATGCTACTATTCACCTGTGAGTGGTACCTGCAGATGCTGCAGATCAGTTCACAGGCTCTGGTCCTCACCTCTCTGGGGTGCACAATACATACATTTGGTATTTCTCTCTGTATCCTCTGCAGGGGACGTCATAGTCAGTGTGAACGATACCTGTGTGTTGGGGCACACTCATGCTCAAGTTGTGAAAATCTTCCAGTCCATCCCCATCGGTGCCAGTGTGGACCTCGAACTGTGCCGAGGCTACCCCCTGCCCTTCGATCCCGATGATCCCAACACAAGCCTGGTTACATCCGTGGCAATTTTGGACAAAGAGCCAATCATTGTGAACGGGCAGGAAAACTACGACTCCCCAGCGAGCCACAGTAGTAAAACAGGAAAAGTAAATGGCACAAAGGAAGCAAGACCCAGCAGCCCGGCTGAGGTCTCTTCCAACGGACCCCATGGTTACCCCAATGATACGGTCTCTTTGGCATCTTCGATAGCAACACAACCTGAACTCATAACGGTGCATATAGTGAAGGGGCCTATGGGCTTTGGGTTTACTATAGCAGACAGTCCCGGTGGGGGTGGCCAAAGAGTGAAACAAATCGTGGACAGCCCACGATGCCGCGGCCTGAAGGAGGGCGATCTTATAGTCGAAGTCAACAAGAAGAATGTGCAGAGCCTCACACACAATCAGGTGGTGGATATGCTGATTGAATGTCCTAAGGGAAGTGAAGTCACGTTGCTTGTGCAGCGAGGAGGTGAGTTGTCAAAACTGCTTTAAAACATTTCTTGAAAGTTTAAAAGAAATGCACGTCATGACAGACCTGCTTCCTAAACTTCTCAGTAGAAATGGTTTCTGTCCTGAGGTGTAGGAACTTCTCCAAGCTGGCAGTTGCCAGGTCACAGAGATGGTTAAATTTATTTACTGGGGAATGTGTGTATAATTCCCGTGCACACATGCAGTGCAGACGTGTTCTGGTAGTGCACAAAGGTGTGGTGGGGCTACGCCTTCACTTACATAACAAACTCTGGTCTCATGCTTGTAAAATTTAATTATTTTAAATAGAATGTAGACTTTTCTTGAGCTGTTTTGAGAGATGGAAGAGGCTGGTAATGCATTCTGTAATTTGCAGTGTTCAGAATCAGATATCTAATGACTTTTCACTATGGAAGGGTTATACCTGGGATACTCTTCAGCATAGATGAGGCAATTAAAATTCTCCAAGTTGTAAGCAATTGAATGTTAGTTCTGGACATATGTATTTACGGAGCAGTTAGGAGCCGAGCTCCTTTTTGGTTGCATTGCTGAGGCCACCAGCATGTACGAAAACCGCCCTACATGTCTGCAGCCCGTGTGGGAGCATGGATGGCAGGTAACCTCTCAATGGGGTCAGCCCATCCGCAGGAATGCTTTCCTTGCACAGAGTAAGTGTAAAGTCACCTGAAAAGGCAGAGCACAGAATATATTAATATAATTTTCAAAGTATGAGTTCCTTAAAGACTTTCAGTCCTACAAAAGTTTAAAAAATGCACTGCGTTCTCATGATTAATGTATGTATTATGGAGAAAATACGTTTGGAAGAAAAATAGCAGCTATTATTAATCTTCCTCCAGAGCGCTTATATATCTAGTAACACCATACATTAATTATTTGAATTGTGGCTGACATTTAATAATCCTCCTTATACCTTGAAGGCATAATGAAAAGATTTGATGAGGAAATAAAAGCCTAGTTTTAATAAGATAGTAAATAGTTCCCTGGTAAGCTTGCTGAATCTTTTTTTTTTTTTATTAATTTAATCAAGATACTAACCACATGTTGAGCTTTTGCTCTCACCTTGCTAGATAGATATCATATCAATCTCCTTGAACTGCCTTCCTCCCTCCTTCAAGGTCCTGGTGTTTCCATTTTAGTACAGAGCACTTGCAGTTCCAAATTTAATGCTCTCAGGGTACTGGAAACTGCAGTGGCCCTGGATCCAGGGTTAATCATTGAAATGTGCTTTTCTTCACATCCAGAAGAAGGCTGGATGGAAAAGAACTCCAGTGGTGTTACAGAAGCCAAGCAGAATATAGACAGTGGTAGTAGTCCCAGCATCAAACCTGATCAGTTTTATTTAAAGTTTATGGGATGGAGCTGGATAAAACGCACCCAGCACTCAGTGCTGCTGCGTATGGGTCCTTTCTTCCGTCACTTTACCTTGTGTTACCCCTGCCAAGTCTTTTTATCAGAAGTACCATCCCCAGACAAGGTGCCACTACTTTTTTTGATCTGATTACAGAACTGTATTTGGCTCCGGTGTCTGTTAAGCTCCTTCAGGGCTTTTGAAGCAGTTCTTTAGCTTCACTGCCAGTTGTCCTTTCCTCCTCCTCCCTCTGGTGTCCAGTGAAGAAAATGCTCAGATGCTGTCAGGCATCCTTGCATTAGCCCAACATTTGCATTCAGTCAGGCTTTGCATGAAGCATCCCTGTAACACTAAGGCTGGTGTTCAGAGCTGTCGAAAGGATTTGTCAGAAGTGATTACTAATCAGGCAGAAAAATATCAGAAAGAGATGTGTAATATACGGGAAAAGCTCTTGCCTGCTCCAAGCTGCTCGTGTACTCCCAACAGGAAGGTTTAATTGTTAAAATGCAAACCCACAGCCGCTGAGAGCAGCCTGTAAAATATTTACTGTAAAGTGTATTCAGCTGAAGCGCTGCCTTCTGGGAGCGGGCGAGTCCTGCTGTGGCCTTTGCTTAGGAAACAAAAGGATGACTGCGGGAAGGATGAAGCCAAAATGCCCCCTCTGTGTGCTCGGCTGCTCATGTGTTATCTGAAAATCCTTTGCAAGACTTGTACGAGATTGGGGCAGGGAGGTAAATGCATTAAGAGAGGGACAGCATCAGGTCATTGAGATTTTGCTTTCCAGAGGCTCCATAGAAAACTCGCCTTATTTGTGTTCTGATTTATATTTTTATTTTGCCCTTCTTCCTCCCCTTTCTAGGGCTTAATTACATAATTACTGTTGGTTTCCTGTTTCACCTGTATATAGTGCTGGATAAAACTTAGAGTATTTCATGAGTTGGCCTTCAACACTTGACGGGCTCAGAAAGGATGATCTCCAAGTGGAGGCGCGGTACGGTGCTGCCAATGGGGCTATACACGAGAGCAGATCAGAAAAGCTGCTTTTGCTTAGTAGAATGAAGGGACAGAAGGGACGAAATTATTGTATCTAACTAATAGGTAGGAGGGAGAGAAGATACTTAAACCAAAGAGTTGGCTGAAAAACAATGGGATGTCATTTGGCTGTGAGTAATTTAAACTGGAAATAAGCAGAAAGTGCCATCCCATTAGAGCCTGTAAGTCAAACTGGAGGAGACATAAAGATTTTGCTGCCTGAAGGTGGAGCTCAGCACGCTTAAAGGGGATATGGCATGGTGCCTGTAACAGCAGAGATGCTTGATAACCCTGCCAGACCGTAAAAGGACTGTGTACCTGAAAGTAAACCGGTGCTGCTGGTCACAAAATAAAGAACTGAGCATATGGTTTCATCCTTGCACTGCGCAATGTGATTGCGCATTTCAGTTATTTTAAAGAATTGTTGTTAATAAAGCCACAAAAAGCACACCTTTATTTTGAATATTTGTAGCTGAAAAGGTTCTTTTAACCTTGTACTTAAAAAGTACATAAAGTACTTTTCTCAAAAAAGAAGCAAAGAAAGAAGGTAATAATATTTGCCACTTGAAATCCATTTGTCATTGCGGCTTGTCTATGCACAGTAATCAACTGAAATAAGCAATTCTCAAATACATCTCCATTCTGCACAGATTCTATTCATAATAAAAGCAACATTTTTGTCAGAATAATTTCCCTGCTTCCCAGCTGAGTGTTGTTCCAGGGAGTTGGGTCTGTGCTGTGACAGGTGGGGGACTGCTTCAGAACCAGTTATTCTGCAGATCTACTGCACTTTATTTTGAGGGGACTGAGATATAACATTAGTTTCAGTGAGAACATTTGTTTGTCCTATCAATGTATTTATTGAATTACCTCGGATTAAAGGGTATTATTTTTCTCCTTTTCTTTCCCCCTGTTTTTAAGGACAGTCTTCAGTTCAGGTCATCCAAAAATTTGATTGGCTTGTGTTCAGTTGCAAGAATTAAGCTGAGCAGTTTTCTTGCTGGTTTGAATGGACACTTTCCCTTCGAAGCTTTCACAGTTAGTGTTCACCAGCATGTCGATTCACCGAAAGGTTGAAAATAACATAAACCTTGAGTGTGATCTGTGCAATCCCCTCGAAGATGTCTTCCCCCTTTGCTCCAGATCAAAGTGAAAGCATGCAGGTGGAGCATCACTCGCATGTCATAGGCTACTCAGTGGAGTTTCTGGTAGTTTTTCCCTAGTGCCAGATTCACATTAAGCTGGGGAATGGAAATCAGTCTTTTGAGAAAGAAATGTTATATGCACTGGAGTTTCAAAACTGAATGTATTTTATGGGGACAAGGACCTACGCAACATCTCCTGGTTTAAATGACTGTCAGTGGGTACCTGAGTGTTTACCTCCATGTGAAAGCTAAGTCTGTGGTAAATTCCCTGTTCAGGATTCAGTTGAATGGGCAGTGTTTGTGGAGAGTGATGAAGTGGGTGGAAGTGGGGAGAGGCCTTTGACAGTAGTTCTGCTCAGTTGGTCCTTGATTCAGTAGTCTGAAGGAGCTTTTTGTGATACATATATCTACAAGAAAGATTTGCAGCAATGGAACAAAATTACAAATTGCTAAAGCAATAAACCTATTAAGTCTCCTTAGGTAGCTGGACTTTCCCTTGCTGTTCTGGTGGTGCTCCTGGCATGTGAGGATAATTAACCTCCGACACTTCCCACGGAAAGCAGTTAATTCCTCCTTCTTGTGCTGAAAATGCATTCTAGAGTCAACTGCTCTGGACTTGAAGGCTTTTTCTGTAGCCTAAAATGGAAAGACATATTTTTTCTTTCTCTATTTATCTTGCGTCCATGCCACCGAAACATTGCATAATAATGTCAAGATACACATGTCCTTTTCTTTACATTGTTGGCTGCAGCTTCAGGCTCTCCCAGCCTGCGTAGGGAGAGTTACAAATCCTTTAAATGCAGTGGGAAAACTTTACAAACAATGCATTATAACAACTTACAATTGCAAGCACGTTATAACAGTGTAATTGAAATCACATTGCTCTTTGAGATCTAGAGTGTCAAAATAGCATGCTCAGACGTAAATGAGCAGTGGCATTGAGCATTAAATATCTGAGCTGAGGGAAGTCCATTGCCTCTGCAGGTTTCAGAGGATGTCTCCTCACTATTCCATCCTTTCTGCCCTCACCACAAACCCCTATCAATCTGAACTTTATAAGCAAAAATATTGTCTTTGTACCTATTTATCGAGATCCTCTCCCCCCCATGGAGTTGAAACTTTCCCTTCCTGTCCTTACCAGAAGTGTTGGAAATGGATCAGTTAGTGGTAAGTGCCAAACAAAAACAAGCAATATCTCACAGTGTTGGAATAAGAGCTCCTTTTCAGTTGCTATCCCTGATGATGTAAAACCATGGTAATTAGAGCTGCAATCAGCTTTTCAGTGCAGACTTGAACTCTTTTGAACAAGCCACTCACTTCTGTTTGCCCTTTAGGCTCGCAGTGAAGAACGAGTTGAAAGTCATGCCACTTAAGCATCTAGCTGCCAGGAAATTTCAAACTATCTTAGCAGCTGCTGAATTAGAGAAAAAGGGAGTCCAAACTGCATTTAGGACAAAAATCACGACCTGGGAATCATCTGACAGTTACCACAGAGCGTGTTTGCCTGTGCCAAAGCTCCTGGAAGGGAAAGAAAAGTTCTGCGTTTCCAGCAGTGTTTTCAATTCCTAATACAGAGGAAGTAGAGTGTTATACTGAGGTCCTTGTCCTGTGTTTGGATCTGTAGGAACCCCCCCCTGAGCCCTATCTCGCTAAGAACGGAGCTGCTGGTGCCAATCATCATGCATGCCACCTTTATGGCTGGTTTTCATAGTCTAGTCCCTAGCCCACCATATTGTGGCAGGTTCTTCTCTCATCCAGAGCAGAAGATCTCATTCCTCTCCGCCATCCGGTGTGCTCAACTGACCTCTACGTTTTATTAAAATCCCATTCCAAGTCTCCTCTTTTTCTTTGCCTTGCCTTTTGTCAACCACCATCAGCTGCCAGAGCTCCTAGTACTTTCTACTCTGGCATCTCCCATCAAACCTGTTTGTTGAATCTCTCAGCAATTTGTCACTCAGTGTAGGTTATTTTGAGCTGTACACTGAAAGACACTTGAGTTTTTAATACAAATTATATCATCCAGAAATAATTGGTAGGGAGATACTTTTGATAGCTTATAGGCTCCCCTCACTAGTTAGGAAATTATATTTTTTAAAAAATCAGAATCATAGTATGCTTAAAGAAATATCTGTCCATGTGTAATGCTAAGATTAGTTTTTCGCTTACATTACTTTTTCTTCCAGGGTTATTACTCTGTAATTTCAGAGTTATGGATTTCCTGATTAAATTGGGAATCTCATTTGGCAATTAAAAATCTGTCTTCAATTGTTTCCTCTTGTTTATTTTTGTTACTATTTCTTATAAGGATATTTGCTTGGGAAGAACCTGATTACTAAACTTTGTAAATTGGTCTACAGACAGCATTAGAAATGAAATGAAATGTCTTTAAAATGTTTTGCAATGTTACTTTTCTATTTTCTGAAAACAGACAATCCTAGTAAAAATACATTCCTAAAACTTCCTGCAGGGAAGGAGCAGGGCTGGGGGATCCTTCAGTTAGGAGTACCTGCATCTTCATTTTCCTCTCTAAGTCACCCTTAGTTATTCTCTTCTCTCTGTTAAGCAGAATTACATTCTAACAAGGCCAAAAAAAAAACCTGATGAGATTTTAAAGCAAGTTTAAAGCAAGTTTGATGTCACATTTGCTATTCTCTTACGGCCTTATTCTGATCAGGGAGTGGTGTATCAAGAAGGAGGTACAGAAAAATCAGTTGAAGTCAGGAAATAAAGCAAATGTTAGAGATTTTGATATTTTTAATAAGAAGTTTGAAGTACACACCCCTTATTAGAATTGCTTATGTGCATGTATTTCAATCCACTGTGCAATGTAATTTTCCTCTAAACAGCTCGGGAGTGTTAGATACGCCTTTTTGGGGCAGCGCTCGGTATTGTTATGCAGCACCATACACTGATCACTAGTAATTGGTTTTGTAAAGCAAGCTAGCAGGAGCTTGTTTTCTCTTTGTGATAAAAATAAGCCAAATTTAACATTTAAAATCAGGTCGTCTTATAAATAATGTAATATTTTTGGATTACGCAGTGTTTTTCTCCTTCAAAGTGCTTTACAGGTGTTAATCTTAGTGACATTATCTGTTTGGTTTTGATGATCTGAATTTGCAAGGCTTGGGATAGCTGCCTCCCAGAAACATGAAGGGGACAATTTTGGTGCTGCTGAAGTCCATGGCAAGGCTTCCATTAGACTCCAGGAGGCAGCAGGGTTTCACCAAGGTTTTGGATGCCTACAAATGCCTGCGCCAAAAAGGGTAATTGTCCATCACTTGTTCAGGCACCAAATAGTTTGATGTGTGTTACTAATGCTCATACAAATAGTGCATTTGCAGGAACTAATTAATTAACAGTACCAGGTCATGCTGAAGTTTCTCAGTGTGAGACATCCAACTGAAATACTAAGCAACAAATTCAGATATCAACCTCAAAAATCTCAAGCACTTAACAATCAGATTTAAAGCTCCCAGAATTCCTGATATAAAAATGCTACATCAGAGTCCTTGCTGTCTTTTTATTCCAAGCCTGTAGTATATGTATTTAATGGTCTCTTCTAGATGCTGGGAGGCTAAGAAACTCTAACCAAAGCACTTTTTCATAAGAGCACCTGATTCCAAAACAAACAACTTTATAATATTACATTTTTGACAATAAAGGAGAATTGGCATCATTGGTATGTGGAAATTTTAACTGCCTGCAGAATTTCCAACTCTTGCTGGTGTGAAGCACACAAAGTGCTGACACCAATCTGTTAGTCATTTGAGGCACAAGTGTTTTTCTTCATAGCTACCCTTCATTAACTCCATTTGCACTGATTTCCTTCTAGAAGTGAGTAAGCAAATGAAGAGATGCCTGTGAAATCTGCTTTTTGGGTCAGCGTTAATTTTACATCAGTTGTCCTGCATTTTTGTGGCAGTATGGCCCATCTATGCCATTGCTTGTGTCCCCCAGATATAAGTGTCGTCTGAGCTCCAGAGCCACTTGGAAGGGTCAAATAGGATAGAACAGTTGCTGATTCATCACTTGGCATTTTATTACACATTTTGCATTAATTTTAAGGGCTGAGATAATTTCCTAAAGTTTTGAGACATCTCACAGAGTGTGCGTAAGGCCAGGAGGAAACCTGTACATTGATTATTAAGGAGGTGAACAATTAACATCTTTGGAATAACAAAATAATTTCAGTTTTGCGTAGTCTTGCATGCTGACAGCACAGTAGTGGCATTGTGCACATTACGCGCACGGCTGCTTTTCTGTGGCAGGGAATCTAGATCTGCTTTAAAATCAGTGAGAAACCCAAAGCATTTGCTGAATGCTGGAAGAAAAAAATGTCTGAAATCTTCCCATCAGGTTGTTTTATTGCATGAACCACCTTATCTTGCAGAAAGCAGTAGGCTCTTAGATGAGAATGAAACAGGAGGTTGCTTAGCAAATGAAAAATGAGTGCTCTTAGATTCTTCCTAAAGGCTTTTTTTTTTCCTCTCCTTAGCTTGAGGTTTTGAAAGTTGGCTTCCCACCCCCCTCTTTATGTTTTGATTTTGTTTCGGTATGAAATGCTGAAGTGGTGTAAGTGGAGCAACTCAAACCCACACAGTGTTGTTTTATATCAGCTGTGATGTGATGTAACACAAGGTGGCACAGCAGAACCTGGTACTATGCATTAGATAAGGCAGATTGAGCTGGAGATGAGATGTGCCTCCCACATCTTCATCGGGATTTGCACAGCAGGAAATGGAGCAGATTTGGAGCTGTGCAGCGAGGAGGAGTTTATTCCACTCATTTTTTCCTGCTTCCCTTACGTACCACCTGTGTGGCATTTGGGTGTGCGAGTACTTGCAAATAATGAGTTTTTTTATCATCCACATTGCAGGTAGGTGCAGTGGCTGCCGCCCTGATTTGGCATTGTAACAACCAGTCATAACAGAATTAATGAGGTATCAAAAATCCAAGAAAGGTCTTGGTTTATCACTGTAATTAAATACATTTGGAGAGTCATTAAAAGCAATAGCAGGTGGGCAAAGCTGAGGAAGATGGATGGCTTTGTAATGGACTAGTCAATGGTTCTGTTTGGAGACAGATTGGTTTTAAATATGTATCCTCATGTCTCTAGGTCTCTCTTTTCTGAATTTAATTTGTTTTCACCGTTCTGCATTGAGATTTTATGTTTATTCATTTTCATGTCTATTTTTTCTTGATCAGGTGGACTTTTTTTGTGATGGGGATAGTAGTTAGAACTATACCAGCTTTAAGACTCTGTTAAAGCGGTGGGTTTTGTGCCAGAAAACCTGCAACGTACCACAAATTGGACTTGAGAAGTTGGCCAGGCTTGTAGACCCAGAGAGATTTGGTGGAGGAGCCGGAGCTTCGGGGAGGTGGTGCAGCTGGCTCAGGCTTCTAGGGCAGCCCAGGCCCTCTGGCTGGAGGCACATGAAGATGATGTTTGTAGGGATGTGCCAATGAGTCCTCAGAAGGTTTGACTCCATCCTCATGCTCCGGGGTTAGTTTCATATAGAGTTGCATACTTGGAATCATATTGAGTCACTGGGTTATTTTTATGAAAAACTGTATTTCAATAAAATACAGTCATGTTTTATGAAAACATCTGCAAATCCATTGTCCTCTAGTAAAGTTTTTCTGCTTTAATGTGCCCTGTGTGCTCGTGCAATCCCCGGGGCTGCATCTGTCTAAGCGTTCTATAAATATTAGTTTATTATTAAGGAATGTTATTGATTAGTAGCAACATGAAACTAATGCCAAGAGGCCATTTGTAGGTGTCCCCTTTGTGCAGGCTGCTCTCCAAAAATGAAATGGGAGAGTATGCCATAAGCCACAAGGGTTGGAGTGTGTGTTTACACCTTGTAACAGTGCTGTGATAAGGCTGAAGACAAGCACTCTCACTGAGCAGGATAAATATAGATGTGACTGTAGTAAAATATGGTTTCTCCTCTACCAGTGTCCTCCAAGCTGAGCTTGGAGCAGCACATGAGCTTGGCCTTGAGGTGCTGCAGCCCTTTGGTGGCCCTGCCACAGGACGGCAAGCTGAGGAAGGGCGGTTCGGACATGGTATCTTCATCATTGCAGCAGGTCCAAAACATTGTGAGATGCTCTCTAGAAATAAAGCTTGCAAGTCATGGATTTTGTGGAAAAGGCTAGGTACCTTCATGCACGACCACAAGTGTGTGCTTATCTGTGTGGAAATAAATGCATACGTATAGTCATAGAATCATGGAATGACTTGTGTTGGAAGGCACCTTAAAAGATCATCCACTTCCAACCCTCCTGCTATGGGCAGGGACCACTTCCACCGGACCAGGCTACTCAAAGCCCCATCCAACCTGGCCTTGAACACCTCCAGGGATGGGGCAGCCACAACTTCCCTGGGCAACCTGGGCCAGGGCCTCACCACCCTCGCAGTAAAATAATATATGTATACACACAAAGAGACACATATTTATGTAAAAAGAACATGTGAATCTCTAATTACTTTCCAGTTCTGGTGTTTACCTTCTCAAATTCGTGAGGTTTTAGAAACTTAATGTCTGTGTACGTATTTGTTTAAATATTAACAGAGATTTTCATCTCAGTCTGTGACAGCGACAGCTCGAGCTTTAGTGAAAACTCTCCATTTAATGAGCTTCAAAATACAAATATAAGAACTTTTGACATGCTTTCAACTATAGGTTAGATGGGTAATTGGCACACTAATTCTTAATCTTTTTATTACCATACTGTCTTGGCATTACCACGTGTATCTTACTGCACAGTTAAATTTATATTTTTATAGTAATTAAATAACATTTTATTAGCAAGTATCTTCTTTATCGCTTCTAAAATCAGTTTTGGTTTGAGATGCTGAAAATGCGACTGAGACTTCAATTACAAGGAATTGTTTAGTATCCTGACCAAGAATGAGTAATTGAGGCTAATACAATTGAACATCTTTAGAGCATCTAGAACTGAAGTTCTTGTTACTGGCAGTAAAATACTGTGCCTCATTATGGGGTTTGCCAGTGCCAGTGGGTTAATAATACCTGAGATGGTCTCTTAAAACCATAGGATTTTTTAGCCTTAGCATTAGAAACATGGCATTTTTCACTGTATTTGGGAGTTACCAAATTTGACTTATGGCAGAGCTATATTCCTGCAGTGTAAATTATTTTCTTGCTTAAAGCTTGTATTGCATAGCTTATTTCTTTTGCTAGTGCAGTGACACTCTTGTTATGCAAATTGCAATGATGAGCAGAAAAGTTGGGCAGAGACAAGGTAGGGGTTTTCTTCTTACTGGTGCTCCTTATGCCCATGTGCGGGCTTGCCTCTCTTGCTGCAAACTATTCTGGTATGTTTTCTTGTTCTGGAAAAGACCAAGTTCCATCTATTTTTCAGGTGGTATTTGTCTTTTATGAGAAATTCTTTGGCAACGGATTATAGAGAACCAAGGGAATTGCTTTGTCACTACCAACCTCTCCTCCCCTGTCCCCAGCAGCACTAATGGCCATTAGCGTTAATTATTTAGAGTTCCTTGTTTTGCACACAGAGAGCAGCGATCAATGTGCAGTGCCAGGTATACAGTTGTGTACCCCAACTCCAGTACTTTACTCCTCATCTTTCCGAGTTTCTGTTGGCTTTGATACAGTATTTGGGTTTTATTCAGCATGGTGTGACCGGTGCTATTTAGAAAGCTTGTTATTTTTTATTTCCAGGCAGGAACATTTTCTCTGTAAATGTTAACCTTGTGACATGTTCTGAAATGTTTCCTTTCTTGTGTTTCTATTCATCTCCTGCTAATTTTCAGCTGCTGTGCATTCAGGGCTGCAGACCAGGTAATGGTGAAACCAAGTGGGTGATCTTTTCACCTAGGCTCACCCATGGCTATTTTTTGCTGTTGGATATGAATGGTCCACAGGGTGTCCTGATTGGAAGAGTTAAGCAATCGTGTGAAGTGAAGATCTAGACACAGTTGTTCTTTTCTTCCATGTGCAGAACCACCCCAAAACTGAAAAATTTTGAGCAGTAGCCACAGACATCGTACACAATAACTAAGTTGATATGCCTGGTTTCTAGATTGGCTCTTAGCAACTTCGACTGCCTTTGTACTATCGGTGGATTGTTCAAGCTGGTACTGAACCATTCTAACTTCAGCTGAAATCCCATTGAAATATATACTTTTTTTTATGGTTGAAGGAGAAGCGTTTATGCCAACTTGCCTTCACGTAACTGTGAAGCTTTTCGATGGGTTGACTGGATGACCTCTGTGGTGCCTAAAGTTAAGCCTTCCTTAAGACTCAACTTTTGATCATTTTGATCCGCTGTCTCTAAAACACAGGGCTGTGAACAGGCCATGATGTTTCCAGTGTCCATCTAGGTAATTTTTGAGCGCTTACAGCCTTCTGAGCTGACACCAGAGTCGGGCGCAGGCTGTGGTATAGGTTTGTAATCACACGTTGCATTCTGTATATGCTCGCAAAGCCAGAATTTTCTGTGTGTCACGGTCTTCCCATGTTATATTGGTTGCATAAAGACAAAAGAATTGAGAAAATGTTTCTGTAAAAATTGAGCAGCAGTGCATGTTAGAAACAGCAATGCTTGGAATCATGGGTATATCCCATGGGTTATTCCATCAACTCATCATGAGTAGGGTTAGGGTTGGTCAGCTCCAAAAGTTTTACCACTCAAAACTGCAAAATTAACATGTGCCAAATAATATGAAATAACCTGGATTGTGGCCTTACTTCATGGACCGTATCACTCACAACGCGATATACAGTGTCACACAACAGAAATACTGCTCCTGATGGGTAATGGCATTAAGAGTGCTGAAGTCATTTTACAAAACTTGCTTAATGATTTCCATTTTTTCCCCTATGTTACAAAACACAGTTGAGCAGATGGATGCAGCCAGCTGTACATAGAGCTTTAGGGAGTACTGGGGAGAAAAGAGAGAGGTTTTTGTTAAGATAAATGTAATGATCTCTGTGATAATTAGTTTAATTTAGATCCCTGCATCTGACTCATTTTTGACTAACCTTGTATGAAGCCTTTCTTGCCTTGCTGACGAGCCTGTGAATTTAGTTTGATTACAATCCTGGTTTTTTGTGCTTGCGGATTGCTCACTGATCACTGATATTTTTCATTAAGCAGTTGCTTTATTACATTGTTATTTAGAGGGGAGTAATTTGTGCTTTCTGTAATAATTAATTTAATTCCAGGCACATTTAGTAAGTAGCTACAATGAGCCCGTTGAAGGGGTTTTAGGTCATATTGACATTGTTTACCAGATGTGCTCATTTGTTTTAAAACACTGTTAACTCTGTCATGACGACAGCTCCATCCGGTCGCATGACTCTTCCACCGTCCCTAATCTGCACCTCCAACTCCCCCAAAATTAAAAGGTGCATGTCAGGTAGTAGTGAGAGATGTCAACAAGCATTGAATCACAGAGGAATTATATTGCAAACAGTGTCAATATAAATGATGAGTATTCCATTATCAGATTTGAGGGCAGAGCAGTGGAGAAGCCTTTTGGCTCCTCTTAGTCAGGGATGTGAAAGCCATTACACTGACCACTAAAAAATTGGACAAGGCCAAAGAGATGCAAAGTGAGTGTTAAGTCTGCGCTTGGCCCATTTGCCTCTGAACAACTTGCAGTGAGGCTTTAGGAGAGAACGGGGCAGCTGGGGGATGAGCGTGCAAAGCAAGGCATGGCTTAAGCAGTTGTCACCATCCCAAACTCATAGGTGTGGGCAGTTGGTTTTGCTGGAAGCTTTTTGATAAAGCTCGGCGTTTTCTTGGTAGCGATGCTCCCAGGATTTGGGCATTATTCAAGTGTTTTGTGTTCATCGTTGTTAAATACTGTATCCATTCCATCATCTGAGCATGAAAACTGCATAGGATACCTATCATTTGTGCATTTGGCGTGCTGTGTCAAAAATTGGGGGTTTAAAATGAGACCCTAATTAGATGAATAAATAACATTTCTACCAGAAAGTGTACAGGCAAGCTATTCCCCTGCCTATAAGCCTGTCCCATGAAAAACTACCAACATTTGTTAAGGTGTTCTGCAGTCACTTATTTTGGTAAAAAGTCAATTACTGCTTGCTCTGCAGCAAATCTGGCACAGAGCAGTGGCACTGTAAGATTCATCGGCCTCTTAAGGACCTGCTAAACAATGGCTTTGGTGTGTTTTGCATTATTTTTCAACCATTTTCCATCTGGTTTTAGATTGGAACAGCCAAAATTAATGACAAACTTGGAAGGAAAGGTTTGTTCAGTGGTTCATACTTAGTAAATTTTAAACTTTAATGCCTGTGATGCAATAAACTGAATTCTGGTACTGTTTGAACTAACAGCCCAGCTGCATGCCTGCTTTATTTTTTTGTGGGGAACATTTAAATTGCTGTAATACCTTTTCTGGCTCACGTTGGTCTCTTAAGGGTGCGTGTGTGCACATGGATCTGTTCTACCTATTGATTTAATAGGAAAGAGCATCTCTTGGAAGGGGAGAGTAAACGTGTGTGCATGCATGTGGAAGAGGAGAGGGAGAGTGGAAGAATCTCTCTCTGTGTGTTTATCTCTGTGATAAATGATGCCTGTTAAAAATGTGACTTGCCGTGACCATTATTAGTGCTTTCCTCTTTAAGTGTATTATACAAACACAGTCACTGTCAGCAGAAATGAAGCTACTGTCTTGATGGTTTAGTTCAAACAGTTTTGATGTTGCATTGTCCCTCAATCAATCAGTGCCTGGAGGGGTATCAGCTATTGGCTGGGGGTGCATCAGAGTGATGTGCAGAGCACAGATATTCCTCAAAAGCTGATAATATTTCATTTGAAATACTCAGTACAGTTTTGCATCCCAGTCTGTGAGCAGGCAGCAAAGTGAGCTCTGTTTATCATTTTTAATTGTGGATTTTCCCTATTCAGAACCAATATCTCCCAAATTACCTTAAAATGAGTTTCTTCCTAGACAGATTTGTAATTCACTTGCATCACTTATTTTATTCGCTCTGTAAAAGTTAGACGAGGGCATGGGTTTTAGCACAAACAAAATGCATAAAGTAGAAAACATAATGCGGCATAAATGCCACATAAATCACATACTAAAGACAAAAGCAGATTTCAAACATCTGAATTACTGAACACTTAATGTGGAGTGTAATCTGTGGTTTGGTTTATGTTGTTTTCTGGAGTGTCATACAGAGCAAAATATGGGGAGTTCGTTCTCCTCCAGTAGTGAAAGGAAGGAAAGAGAAAAGATCTGCAAAATGTCCAGGAAGGAGCTTTTCCTGTGTTGTAGGTGAATCCCCCAGACAAGCATCTCCTTTACTGCTGGGAAATGGGCTATGTGCAGAAGTAGTCGATAGAAATCCCAGTTGAGTTCTTTTGCTCGCCACAGAGGATAAGAGGCTGCTCCAAAATGCAAAACTGTCCTTGAGAAAACCTTCTCTGGTGCCCTCCCAGTTGTTTCTTCCTTTGCATCCACTGCAACCTGTGTAAGCCCCCCTTCTCCAAGCTCCCCAGCATCCCCTCCAAGGCTCAGGACATTTGCAGTGCTGTTTTCAAGCCTCAGCTCCCTCAAATTGTAACTAACAGATAAAATCTCTGGCTTCAAAGGTTCACATTTAGGATGGACAGGCAGGAAAATGTGTGTTTTCTCAGTAGCATTCACGTTTTGGGGGATAAAAGCTTGTTCCTCTTCGTGCCTTTGTTTTCCTTTCCCCAGCCCATGCTTCCCAGCTCAAGCCGCTGCACATTTTCCTTGCAAAAAATCTATTTCTAGAGAAATACTTTTTAAAAAAATCAACCTGTTTCCCCTGCGCTGCTGTGATTGGTCTGATAAAATCACCGAGCCGATCGCGTCAAAAGGAAATAGCCTGGGCTTAATTGTAAGCTAAGTCTCCTATAATCCAGGGGAGCATTTGAGATTCTGCCCAAGCGCTGGGTTTCGGCGGCCGCTGAGGGCTGTGGGTTTCTCTCCCAGCCTCCCGGCTGCTGCAGCACAAGTCAGCATAGCTAATGCAGATCCAGCTCTCCCCCCTCTCGCTCTCCCTCTCCTTTGATTCGATATGAACAGACTGGTAACTCCGATGCGAGAGCGAAAGCTGACATAACTCTGCAGATGGCTACGTTCGGATGATACACCTAGGGATTTTTCTTGAAGGGAAGGTAACGTTTAGATGCTAATGTTTATTTTTCCCCTGTTGCCATTTTTCAGGACTGCCGGTCCCAAAGAAGAGCCCAAAGTCGGTAAGCACTTTCAGCTACTATTTTCGTCTGTTTGTCTGCTTTGAAAGAGAAAAGCATGAGTTTGGCTTGTCTTCTTGGTGGGTCTCGATTGTTTTAAGTTGTCTTTCTGTTGCAACCATGATTACCTTGCACGGCTCCTGCTGCACGGGGGATGAAACAGGAATGCAGTATGGAAGGGGGACTTGTTTGCAAATAGAGCCGCAGGTTTACAGATCCTCTTCCCTGACAGATGAGCTTCTCTGACATTTAACTTGCCAAAAAAAAAAAAAAAAAAAAAGCTATTGTTTCCCTTTGGAAAGATGGGAGGCTCCACCTTCTTGCCAGATAGCAATTCCTGTCGGGCACTGAGGCACCAACCTTTTCCATTAACTCCCTGAGTTTTCTCTAGTACCCTCAGCTGAATTATTAACAGAACGGGAAAGCGTGCACCCTGTCGAGAGACAAAGCATGAACGGAGCATGATAACGGTTCCCAGGAAATAGCAGCAAGCTGTCCAAATGCTCGCTCTGGAGGCATTTTCATACCAAGCAGGATTGTGCTGCAGGTGTGAGATTTAAAAAAAACCAAACAAACCGTAAAAACAACAGTATTTTCATGTTCCTTCTGATCTTATTTCCATGTAATGCTGTTACCTGGATGACATGTTAGCTAATAGCATGGAGGCTGTGATCTAAAGTCTCATTAAAGCCCTGTGCGTGATATTGCAGAAGAAATTAATGTGCTATTTGTATGCAAGCGAAAGAACTGTTTTATTTTTAAAGGAAATGGAATACTTAAAGCCTGAAAGTTTCCAGTTATCTGTTGAGAGGGGGGAAAAAAATAAAAAAGAATTCTCTCCTTGCAGCTTTGGGGAAGCAGAGCGAGTGAGATTTGTGCCGTGTTGTAAGACGCTGCGAAACTTCAGCACCAGTCCCTGAGGGGTGCCAAAAGCTGAGCTGGGCACAGCCCACAGTGCCGCCAGCCTGGGTGGGAGGTTTCTCAAGGGGACTGAGCAGAAGGCTTCTGCTTTTAATACGAGTCTCTGTTCATCCAAAAAAGAAAGCCCTGAAATAATTAATGTGATTCTGATGGCTTAGGGCAGCGCTGATTAAAGTCACGTGAGCCCCGGCCTCTACCGTTGTCAGCTCACATTAATGTTGAGAGGCAGAAGCGCGGGGTGTGCTCCCTCGCAGATCGCAGGCACGGCAGACCCTGCACGCTTGCTGCTGTCATACACAGAGATTATTTCAGCCTTCGGTAAAACAGAAGCGAGTGTGTAAGAGACGTACGCGTCTGGCACGTTTCTTTTTCTCTCCCTCACTTTTTTCCCCAGTCAGAGCAGGAGTGGCTGCAGTCAATCCAGACTCTCACCCCTGTCATTAAACCCACTCTGATCAATAAGTCTCAGTTGGTTCAAAGCGTGGAGGCTCCCGCTTTGCCACACGGTCATTTGGCATCAGGTAAAGTGGGATCCTGCCGTGTCAGGCACCTCTCTGGTTGGCAGTGATGTACTGTGAAAATCTGAGCAGCATCTCAATCCCTGTCGGGATAATCCTGCCTCGGTGAACAAAGAGACTGCTTGCAAACAGGTGTAGCCCTGTGACAGCAGATTTCTGCTTACTATTTGCTGTGCCTGGGAAAGCAGTCTCGTTCCCTCGTGTGCCTCTCCAGAACCCCTCTCTCCATGCTTTAGGGTCCTTCCAGTAATTTTTACTACAGCCCTAAGTGGTGCTGCTGCCTCTAAAGCGCAGGGTTCACAAAAAGCAGAGCCTCCTATTCCCCCTGCCTGCACACCGGATCATTTGCATCGGTAATTAGCAGCAGTGTTTTACACTGCCGCATTGTACGGCAGCTTTAATGACGACCGCTCCTCAGAGGGGCAGAGCCGAGTGTGTTGGAGCTGGCACAGCTGCTCCTTCGTTCCCAGGCATCAGTGATGCGTGCAGGTTGAGCACGGAACCTGGAGTAAGGCGCCTCGGGGCACCAGTGTGCAGAGGAGGAAACTGTCCTCTGGGCTTTCTGGAGTGGATTTACACCAACATCAGAGCTTGTATGACCAAGGCAATGGTTAAAAGCATAAAAGCAGTGGTATTGCTTAAACACCTTCCTTCCTTGGTTTAGTTTCAGAGCTGCTGTTTGGCTGCAGAGTGAGAGGAGCCCAGCCCTCTTGGACATGAAGATTGCCATTTGCTTTTGTCCTGGTCATGAAGAGCCAGGCTTGCCCTGCTGGCATGTTTCCCAGCTGGGAAGCCTTATTGCCCCAGCATTTCCCAGGGTGGTTTGCTGCCCTTGAAGCTCTTAGGTGAACACGGGAGCTGCCGGCTGAGCTGTGCTCCCACGGGCCGTTCCCAGTGCCTCACAGCTGGCAGCTGGTCTTGGGTCAAACATCCTGCCCGTTTCCCCAGCTCTTTGTGCCTGACACGGAGGGAATGGTTTCCAACATTCCTTGACTAATAAATTAGCTACAGTTAGAGCGCAGCTTACATCCAGGCCAGGAGCAATTGGCCCATTTCTAACTTGTGCTCATTCTTTGTTTCTTCTGCCACATCAGGAAAGACTCAACCTCAGGGCTCCATCCTCTTCTGCTTCACTCAATGCAGTGACGAGCCCTCTCTTATTATCTCTCAAACAAGCCCTGTTTTTAGCTATCAGCCCCAGTCCTCTATTCCCAAAAGGCTGACTTCAGGCTGTTGGATACCTTGCAGCTAGAAGGAGGTGTTTTAGCCCCTTGGAAAGGTTTGTTAGTGCTGGCTGTGGCACAGTCTGGGAATATTTTTGTGCCTTGAGGTCCCTTTTTCTGGGCTGTTTGTTTCAGCCTGTGAGTATCTTCTGATGAGCTTTGCTCTTTTTTCTCAGTTTTCAAGGAGAGTTTTTCAACCTTGTTGAAAGTAAATCAGTAAATATAAGAGTTTGCAGTCATACATAGGATTGAGCACTTCCAAGTCTTTTCTTCCCCCACCAAGGATATGGTCACAGCAGCTCTCTGTGCTGCTTGTTTGTTTTCAGTTTCCCATTGATTCTTCTTCAGATGAAAATGGGTAATATTTCTGTATTGAGACTCTCAGGATGTACATTTTCAGTGTGCAAGTTCTCTAGTACAGCAATTTCTCCTACAGTTAATCTTGATCTAGCATGGATGAAAAAACTTTTTTTTTCTTGTTGCTTGCATCAAAATACTCCACAAGAGGGCACAGATTCCTATTTCCAGCTCAGTTTGCTGTCTTTGTCAGGACCAGCTTCTCCAAAATGCTCTAGAGTGCAAAATCTGCAGCTAGATCATCAAACAGTGAGATCACTGCAGGGGAAGGAAGTGCTAAGCTCTTCCAAAAATCTAGGTTTTTTTCTTCTGCATTCAAATAAATATATAGTCAGCATAGCTGAGCTGTGGCCAAAAATGCAATTTCTTTGCACAGCCTATCCCTAACAAGAGACTTGCCCTGTATTTTGGGTGGACGGGCAGCACTTGGGGCCCTGCCACTGTCCTGGTTTTGTCAGGAGGAGAAATTGATTCTGCAGCAGGAGCGTTTGTACAGCACATCCCTCTTAAATCAGAGACCATTTTTCCCCCCAACTTGAAAAGCAGTGGGAGGAAACCACAGCAACTCTTCCCTCTTGCAGTTTTATGCTTGGAGAATCCCATGCCAAAAAGCTTTGGTGTCCGTTCGTGCCGCAGGACATGCTCCCTGCCACCTTTTCCTCTTCTCCTGTGGGTTTCTCTCTGTCTGACACCGACATACACAACTGCTGCAAATAATTAGTGTCCCATCTCCGCCTGCAGCCACCTCTCAGCCGTGTCATGGGCCGCGGTTGTCTTAGCAGTCACTGTACAAAGTAATATCTAATTACTCTTTCATTTAGCATCAATGACAATCTGGTCTGTGCTGTGTGGGCATCTGTAGATTTTCCAGGCACTTGGAAGCAGTTTTCCTCCTGTCTCCCTTTGCAACACAACAGCTTCAAGCTCCCCTGCTCACATTGCCTTTGCTGTTTTCTTCCCTCGCTGTAATCAGAAGATGATGTAGTGCTCAGTGTGGGCTCACTCTGAGGGAAAAGCTGCCTTGCTTTTGCAAGGTTTGCATTGCAGGTTGGCAGATGCAGTGTCTGTGGCTGAAAATGGGTTTGCACAGTCGGGAGAAGAAATCCTGGAAGGCTGACATATGCCTAAACCCTGACTACTGCTACCCCCTCTTCTGCAGCAATTGCCCCCATAGCTGCACTTGGAAATCTGAGCCATACTGACATTGCTGTCAGCCTCAGCCAGAGGAGAAAGGGCAGCTACAAAAGACTATTTTCCCAATAGTATGTTTTCCCATCTTATATTTTGTAGGATGAAAGCTACAAAGTTTCACCAAGGGTGTATAGGGAAGCTGGCACAGGCCATGCACATCAGAGCTGAGGCTTGGGTAGAGCTTGAGAAGCTCCAGTCTTCCATGTATTCATCATCTTGGCTATAATGTAGCCCCAAGGTGATAGTTTTTTCCCATCGCCTGTATTTCAGTCTGCTGTCTGCCTAAATGGACCCAAGGGAGTCCCTGCAGTCTTGATTTCTACCCATTTTTGGTCAAGAGTCTTTCTGGCAAGGTCTTCATGCTTATCAAGAGCTCTGGAGAAGATCATGGACTCTGGAGGGTCAGGTTGCTCCTGCTGGCTTAGGTAGTTCAGTGTTCCGCGCTCTTGTAGTGGCTGCCAGAAGTCAACATGATTCAGCTGATGCTTTGCTTTGCACTGGAAAACATGATCGTATTCTACAGGTTGAGGTCTGAATTGCCAGATCTGCAGTGGTCTCTCACAAGGCTCTCACCAAACAGCTTTGTGCTCCTCTGGCACTGATGTAGCTGCTTTCCTGCCCGTGCGGTGGCTGAGCAAGCCAGTCAGTCAGATCCAGACCCAGGAGGATCGGCCCCACAGCTAGCAATGAGGCAGGAGGTAGAGAAGGCATCTTTTCATTTGCATATTATCAGCTAATCTCTCTTGGGAAAGATCCATCATTGCACCAAGGCAGAAGCATCTTCATCTGGGCAGTCCCCATAACAGGAGGACCGTGGAGAGCAGGGCCACTGGAACCCTGCAAGCCCTGGCACTGCCACTGTGCTGAAGTTGCTATAGCACGTGTAAAAGTTGGCCCCAAACCTTTTGGGCCTCATCTGGTGGTGTGAAAGTTGATTAATATTATCTTGAATTAATTTAATTACCTATATTCATGATTTAGTGGATGTTGGTCCCTTCTCCCAGGTGATGGGCAATAGGACGAGATGGAATGGCCTCAAGTTGCCTCAGGACAGGTTCAGATTAGACTTTAGGAAAAATTTCTTCACAGAAGGGTTACTGGGCACTGGACCAGCTCCCCAGGGAGGTGCTCGAGTCCCCATCCCTGGAGTTATTTGAAAGACAGGTAGATTAAGTGATTAGGGATATAATTTAGTAGTGGACAGATACAGTTGGATTTGATCTCAAAGGTCTTTTTCAACCAAGCAATTCTGATTTCCATAGTTGTGTTCTCCTTTCTTTGTTCCCCTCCTTAGCTCCTAAACAGAGATGTTTCAGGCTTTTTAAAGGAATTATCTTTTTGAAAAACAACTGTCCCTCTGAAGAAGTCTTCCCCTATTTCTTGCAAAATGTCTGTGTATTTGCAATATCAGCTCTAGTTTAATTAGAGGTGGTTTTGCTTGAGGTATGCTGACACTTCCATTTGCAAGCCAAATATGAAACGGAATTCATCGTTTGTTCAGTGTTTAGATCTTTCATGTCATAAAGTTAGAACACTTTTTAAAGTTCTATCTTTGTTTCTTTTTAAATCAGAAAGTTTTCGGAGAGCTCTCAACATTTCCCCAAGGGCTGAATAAAGCTTCAGGCTTTAGTCCCTGTACTCAAACTTCTGTAATCCAGCTATTTCCAGGGAGATTGGCCTGAAGTTTCACGGGATGCTTGTAGTAATTTTAGTAGTTTGGCCAAACAAACGAAACAATCCAGATGGCTGGACTGAAAGTTGTAAAGTGGGGTGTTTTTTCTTTATTTTTTAAGTTACAAAGGAGTGATTATCCACAGCATAGATGTTGTAAAACTGCTTCATTTAAAATCTGAAGGGCTGCATGTGAATTAGGTTCTTTTACCACTTAAAAAGCTACAAATATTTGAAATTGGTTCAGATATTTGTATTTGAAAGTCTGCAGATGAGTAATCACAGCAGGTATGCTTTGTTCAGAATTGCTTTAAAGGACAAAAGCAATTTCACATTCTAGTCGATGAGGTACCGTTTAGAAAAAGTGCTGGTGGTGGATCAACAGCTTGAATGCAAGGCTAAGAGGTCAAAGTCATTTGGGCTGTTAGAGCTGAGTTTTTTCTCAGTGTAAACCTAAAAATATGTGCAACTTGAAAAAAAAAACCCCAAAAAAAGCCAAAGTAAAGAAAAGATTATTGTTAAGGCTCAAATAGAGGGCACTTTCATACAGTGATTTTCTGCTCTTTCATGAATTCAGCCCTGCTATGAAAGAGCGTTGGCTTCCTGAGGTTTCACGTTCAGAGTAGAAGAGAGGTCCCCAGATGCTTGTGCCCTTCAGCCCCTGCCCTGGTCCACCCTGTGTTTGCCACTGGCTTTTCTCTCTGCCCCTGCTTGGTGTTCTGTGGAGAAGACCTTAAAGGAAGTGACTCCAGCTGCAATGTTTTCGGGTATCCTCTACCAGCAGGAGGCTTTAAATTTTTGTCTGAGTTTTCTTGGTACAAGTGCTTTTAGACAGGACATGTAGGATGCTATTTTTCTGGCTTCTCCCTGTGTCGCAGCAACCCCAGGAATGTGCCAGCTCCCTCTGCCGGAGCAGGTGGGAGATAGAGCTGAACCTTGATGCCACCCCAAGGTCATCTCAAAAGAGCATTAAAAAGCATTTGCTGTACAGTTTGAAGAGCTCTTGTCAAGGGAGGATTTTGCTGCATATTCAATAGTACAAATCCTGGCAATGCAAATGTGACTTGTGCTTCATTTGAGCACACTGTTTTGAATTGGAGTTAAGAATTATGTACCCTGCTTAGGTAAGTATTGAGCAGGCAGAGCTCTTGAAATACTGCTGTTGAATAAGCCTTGAATTCAGGGAGAGGTATTTTTTCCATGCTTAATATACTGAATTAAAACAAGGAAATCAAACTGCAAATAGACATTTTTACATTTGTGTAGGTCCGATGTAATCCTGTGGATGCTCTGGGAAGCAGAGACATGGAAGTAGTACTCTTGTCCACCCATTTGTGAGGTGGGGTTGCAAAAGCCACAGAGGAAAAGTGATCTTTCATAGCAAGGGCTAAGCTTGAGTCTGTTTTGGAGGGGATGTTTACATTTTGACAGTGAGATTTGGTAGGTTTTCTTCCAGACCCAAGTGAGAGCCTAATGTTACCTGATTAGAAGATTGTTGAGTTTTTCTGCCTTAACGTAGGGAAAAAAACAAGTTCGCTACAACTAGTAACCCATAGTGAGATTCAGGTTTGGTTTATGTGTGAGGTGGATAACTGTATTTTTTTATGATAAGTGACCTTGTTTTGCATATCTCTTTCTGTCAGCCTGTTTATCAAAACCGGTCATCAGGAATTTAACTGTTCCCAGTATTAGCTGGTGGCAGCAAAACTGTGATTTTTATATTTACTTATGTGCGTGCAGAAACCCTCATCAAAGAAGGGAGAAAAATTGACGGAAAACACCCACTCAAAGACCAATAACCGTCTGTTCTCTCTCTTTCCACTCGCTTTCTTCCTTACAGCAACCACTTGAAAGGAAAGACAGCCAAAACAGTTCCCAGCATAGCGTCTCCAGCCACCGCAGCGGGCACACCGCTTCCCCCGTTCACAGCACGCAGGTGCTGCCGGACTACACGGCTGCGGAGGCGCCGGCTGCCGATCAGCCGGACACTTCTGGGCAGAAAAAGCCAGATCCATTCAAAATCTGGGCCCAGTCCAGGAGCATGTATGAAAGCCGACGTGAGTATGAAGCAGGTGTGGTTGCTAAGGCTACGGCTCTGGCAGCTGCTCTCTGTGTATTTTCTTTGCGAAATCTTTTAGATTTATATTGAAAATATAAGTCTTCGGTTTGTTAATTTGGTATCTGTCAGTGATGTCTACTTGTTGGAGGTACAGTTTCCTCTCTGATGAGGAATGAATTTAGATCATCTCTAGGAAAGGGCACTTAGACCAAAGCTTAATACGAAAAATCCCTTTAAAATTAAAGACCATCTTTTCCATTGTTTTTTTATTTTGGTTTTAAATTAAGCTGAAGGAGATTTTCCAGGTGGGTTATCTAGATCCTAAAGTACTTTTTTAGGTTGAGGCTCATTATCTGATATGCATAGGAATTTCGGTAAGGAGGGGGTAGTATTTAGTTTGCTGAAATTCATATCAGATGCTTTCCAGTTTCACTCTGGGGAGGAGAAAATCCAGCTGAGACGTTTTACTGTGAGCAGAGTGGACAGTTTAACAATACAGACATCAAATGCATATTGTAAGTGCCTTTTATGACAATTAATAATCTGCACTCTTGGCTGATAGATCAGCAGGACTTTGACTCTGCTCCAGGACTGTAAATATGGTTTCAATCAGTTTCTTCTCTGCAAACAAAATAAACATGCTGGCATTGCTTTAATTGCACTGCTGAAGATGATCAAATCTGTAAAAGCCTCCTTAAGAAAGCCTTACAGTATCAGGTTTATTTTCAAAAGCAATAGTTACTTTACTTACAGAAAAAAGGAGCTTCAAAGTTTTGGTGCTGTAGGAGTATCACCTGGAGTCTGATTTTTCTTTTGCTTACTGGAAATTGGTGAAACCAGTATGAAATGAACATTAACTCAGATTGGAAAATGGTAGGACTGTTTTTTTTCCTGACCAAATGAATCACTTTCAAATCTTATGTCCTGAAAAAATTAAATCGTGAGTCACGGTTTCTTGGCTGAAGATGGCATCTCTTCAGACTGAATGTCTCAGCAATGCAGTTTGTAGGTGTATCAGCTTCTGTGTGCTGCTTCCCTTCCCAGGGATTAGGCGTGCTGACCCTGCAGGCGCTTGGGCCAGGTGATCCCTGTCTATGGAGAAGTGCAGTGATGAAACTCACGTGTGTGTCTTATTGAAATAAGAAAAGGGGCAAGAGGGGATGGTGACTTTTCAGCCGTGTGGTGCTGTGGGCAGAGCTCCTCTTTCTCCAGCCTGGATGAACAAGGCTGAGGCCGTCATCGTCCCATGGCACCAGCATCACCCTTGCTCAGCTCATGTGTTCCCATAGGCACTGTGCTGGCATTGCTTCTGACCCCCTGCAGCTACTTGGCTAATTTCTAATTAACTGTTTAACTCATGCTAATTAGTCATTAGTATCAACTTAGCAGCCTTAACTCCTGCCTGTCTTTCCTGATAAAACCCAAGGCTGAACCGGCAAAATCTGCACGGGCAGGCAGGCAGTCACCCTTCTGTGTCCACCTCCAACACCATGGGCTAAGTCTTCCCTCTTTCCTTGGTGACTGCAGGTGTCTTGTAGAGTTTTTATTCTGGTTTGTGACTAGAAGGCCCTTTCACCATCTGTTGACCTGCTGGTTTCCTGTGCCCCATCTCTCCCTGTGCCGCAATCTTCTCCGCTTGGGCCTTTTGCTAGGCTAGGATCTGCTTTGCCCCTTCAGCTTCCCTGTCTCACCTTTCCGTGGTCCAGCATCTCTGTGATATGGTCAGTCCTCTTTTATTGCTTCAATCCTTAGCTGCCGCCTCTTCTACCAGAGGAAACCTACATGTTTGGATATCAGTGCTTTTCTACCATTTTTTTTGTCCTGTTATCATTTCCTTCCGAGGAAGGTGTTTGCTGAGATTTTTTGGTTTCATGCAGAGAGGGTTTTTGGTCAGTGGCAAAAGCGTGATGTGATCATGTCTCTTTGTGAGCAAGTGCCATTAGAAGTGTCCAAGAGCCTGTGAATTTCTGACCCTAAGCTGGAACGAAATGCATTCCCTGGGGATTAGCGTGCGCTCTTACCGTGTGACATGGCTTTGGCACAACTAATGAAAGGTAAAGAAAAACAGGAAAGATACAGTTGAAGTGAAAAGGACAGTTGGACGTACCCTGTCTCCTGTCACGGTCTGATCCCAAGGTGTGACTGGTGGTTCTATTTAAAGGTCAGTGCTCAGCTCTTGCTCCTTCCCTCACCTTTTGTCACCCTCATTGGTCTCATCAGTGGAGACTGGTCCACAGCTCAAACCCAGCACCTCTTCTCTCCTGGGAGCTTGGGGTGAGCCACCATGTTTCTTTCCCTATGTTTGATCCACATGAAAAGTGAGCAATTGGTGACTCTCTGTTATGAACATGAATTATTCCCCTGAGACTCACATCCCGGAGTTGCTCAAGCACTGACCGTGTGGCTTTTGGACCACTCATAGAATCATGGAATGGTTTGGGTTGGAAGGGACCCAGTTCCAACCCCCTGCCATGGGCAGGGACACTCCCCACCAGACCAGGCTGCCCAAGGCCCCATCCGGCCTGGCCTTGAACACGTCCAGGGATGGGGCAGCCACAGTTTCTGTGGGCCAGGGCCTCACCACTCTCCTAGTGAAGAATTTCTTCCTAATGTCTAATCTAAATCTTCCTCCTTCCAATTTAAAGCCATTCCCTCTTGTCCTGTCACTACATGCCCTTGTAAAAGTCCCTCCCCATCTTTCTTGGAGGCTCCCCTCATAGGGAGCTCTGTTGACACGGAGCAGCACAGACTACGGGATGGGAGAAGGCGTTCCCTGGGCCTCTGTGATCACTGTCTGTCTGCTCCACGTGTGCTGTTCTTCATGTTTTTACCCAGTTCGGTTTAACTCCAGTGCCTCCTTTGGCTGGTGGTCATTCAGCCGTATCATGGCTTTCTTCTTTGCTTGAGCAGCCATTCCCTTTGGCTTTGGGACCAACGCTAGCATCTCCTCTCCCACGGCATCCGTAGCTCTCTCTTGATGAAAACTTGAGCAGAGCTAAATGAATATCTCATGTTCACCAGGAAGATGCCATCCTAGTGCCAGTGCTGAGAATGACTGATGCATCCTGTAAGTGGGGCTTTTGGTGGGTCCTAGAAGGCCCCGCTCCCCAAGCAGCCTGTCTCTCCCTGCTGCCCAGCCCAGGGCTTGCACTCTATTGATTCATGGCCTTAAATTTTAATAAACCTGAAAAGGATTATAAAATGTTCTTTTGGGAGGCAGGATTCTGAATCCCTGACAAGTGGACTGAAAAACAGCAACAATCCTTTGTGTTGAAGTATATGATGGAGTTAAAAAAGGCAGAATTTTAGAGCATTAGATCATCTTCAGTATTTTATTTCATCCCAATTGTGAAAGTGTTGAGTATAAAGAGCACATAGTGCAATTTTTCAAGTGCAGTTGACACAGAAAGATGAATTCATTAGCCCTAGCCTGGACAGAATTTTTTTCTATCTAAAAATAATGATATAAAGAGGTTACATTTAGTATATGAATACATGGTCTCCAAGGTGTTTCTAAGTAGTACTGAATCCATAATGACCACCTACTGCCATTTTCCCTGGGAATGCGTCCCACTGTTATTAACATTAATAATAATAATGTAGATGTGGAAAGCACACAGGCAACATTTTATTTTTTTCAGAATTGGTAAAGTGTGTTCTACCTTTCTTTGAGTATTCTTTAGATCAGTATATTAAAAAAAAAAAAAAGACTGTATTTGAGGTGACTTGTCTCACTGAAGCCATTGGTATAGCAAAATTTGGATCAAAAGCACCAGATAACCCATAATTTTGTAAAACCATATTTTTTTTATTTCCCTAATTCATCTTAATATCAGGCAGTGCTTAGATTCTGCGGAGGAGAGCCCCAGATGTTGCCTGTTTAGGGAAAGGAAAAAAAAAAAAGCAGAAAAATTAAGCTAGAATCAATTATGCAAAGCTAAGTAATGGCTCTGTAACTTTGTCTGGGCTGTGGCTGAGTTGGCAGCAGATGAGAACTGCACCTTTATTCAACAAATACGGGCTAAATTTCCCTCACATGAGCTTCTCTGGGTGAAGGATTCAGACCTGCGAGGTGTGCTGAGTGCTTGGGCTCCAGTCCAAGGAAGTTTATTTTCAAGCTGTAAACCCAAAGGGAGTTGGGTGCTTAAAGGTGAAGGCTGAGCTCAGATGCTGTGTTGCGATCTGGCCCAGAGGTGCAATCCTTTGCTGGATTAAGACTTTTAAGAATAGCTATCTTACTGTTAAGTGAATCTTTTCATCAGATTTTGAGTGGCGGTAACAAATGCACTCTTTGCTGGTGCTAAGTTTTAGCTGTCTGAGCTCCTCTTCGTGGATAACTCATTGCTGTCAGTGGGGGCTGTGTATGAATCACAGAGAAGGATGAACCCTTAAGGTTTAAACACTGAAGTGGTTCCAAGATCCAGGAATGACACATGTGAAGAGCTCTAAGTGAGAGATACAGCAATGGAATAGATTTATCAGAGAACCGCATTTCTAAAATCTTGAATTGCTTTATTGAAAATATATTTTTATGACTTTTTTTTTTAATTTTTCAGTGTATTATTAAACTTCCTTAAAGATTAACACAATCTGTTGTCAAATTTTTCTCTTGTGGCCTGATTGCTTTGAAAAATACCATATCCTACATATGGCCATCTGTCAAAACAGCAGTGACAAAATGAATTAATCTGAATTGCAGATGTGTTAATGAATCCCTTTGAAGGATTTAAGCATTTAATTAAAAGTAAAGCAGAACAAGATAAATAATTTTTAAAGCTTTTAAGATATTCTAAGTTGTCAATAGTATTTGAATTTTATTTTCAGGTGGTTCATTTATTTGGTAGGATTTCCTCTCCTCACGTCTAATTAAAATAATACAAACGAGTCTTGACCCCAGTGTGTAGCGTTCACTCACCAGCAATTACATAGCATTGAAAATATTTGCTCAATGACACCAAACATAGATACTTTCTCCCTAAAATAGAAAGGAAAGATACTCTCGGGGAATTGCAGCTTTGAAGTTGATAGTAAGAGCCCTTTGGTAGGGTTATGTCCTTTTATTATACTGATAGGAGATAAACGGTTACAGTCATACACTTGGGCACTCAGATGTGTCTGTGCCCTTAGAGAATGGCTTGCTAGAAAGGATCAGAGTACTTGCAGCACGTTGGGTGAGGAGCAGAGCCTGCAGAGCTGTTACGGAGCCGGTTCAGTGGCAGAGTTTTCTGCTTGTCATCTGGCACCAGGCTGGTCTGTGGCTCAGTGGAGGTATTGCGCCTCCCCCAGACCTCAGTGGCAGAGCTTGGTCAGCAGACAGCAAATATGCCAAAGCCAACGTAACGAAAGCTTTCCATGCCACCCGAAAGGCTGATTTAAAAAAAAAAAAAAAAGAAGGAAAATGGAATTATCTGGCAGTGGGATAATTTACGAAACAGGGCTTTCCTGCAAACATGGAATCTCTTGAGATTTATGGCTAAATCCCAGGACTTTTCAACACTGCAACTCTCCATCAGCTTCAGTGAGACTATTCACTCCTCATTTCAGGCTTGTCCCAGTATACTTTGCTGAATCTGGGCCTTCAAACTTTTGTACTTTGCCAAGCTATGAGTCACTGAAAGTGCGGCTGCCTCAAATGAGCTAGTGACTAAAGCAAACTCATTTTGATTAGTTTAGAATCCATCTTTCGTTGAAACTAATAGCACACTGGGCGGATTTTTTTTATATAGCCTGTGAGTTAATGCTTAAACTTTGTATAGGAAAGTTTGATTAAAATGACCTGTAATTAAGCACCGTGTTTATTGTTCATCACCATGTATTCAGAATTTCTTTTAGCATCAGAAAAAGATGTTTCCACTTGGAAAGCTAACTGTATCATGATGGTGATATCATTTTGTAGAAAAGTGTTTTGAAGGTGTTCTAAAGAGATCCCTACTTTGAGGAGCAAAAAGACTTCTTCAAATGTACCTGCATGCATGTTTATAAATGTATAAAGTCGTATGTGCATGTATTATATATCCACATGTACACAGACATGTGCGGATGTGTAAGTTAGTATGTCCTAATCCATAGTAGCATAACCTTAGCAACTATATGCATGAAAGCCTAACGTGATCCATACAGTCAAAATTAATTAAATGAACTAACAAGAAAGCAGATACATTAAGCTTTGCAAAATTGTAAAATTAATATTGCAGCTATGTCACCTTCACCTGCAACTGGACTGAGCAAGGGTGAGAGAGAGAGAGAAATCAGTTCCACGAGTTTTGGAGAATGTAAGACTGTGCCAAGAATGTATCTGTGTCTTGTGCTGTCTTGTTCTGGTGTCATTGCTGCTCTGTGGCGGGGGGCTCTCCATCACCCAGGGACTCTGGCAGGGCCATACACCAAGGTTAGCCATGAAGGTGCAAAGTACTTGCTTTACCGTGTATGGCTAGGAGCATATGTTGTAGCCTCCAGGGGGGTGTTGTGTTCCATTTCATTTGTGAGTCTGCCCACGTGGGTCATCAACAGGGCTGTGGCGCTCACCTCTCCTTCCATTCCTTCTCACGGCCCCAGCAGAACTCTTCTTACCACTTCTGTGGCAAACGGTCTGTCTTAATTCAGGATGAGCAGACTGGCAAGTTTTACCCATCTGGGCTATGTTTTTTCAGAAAGGCGTCAGGTCAAAGTGCAAAGATGCAATGAATGACTCCTGGAGACCATTTTTCATTTGTTTTCGGCAAACTTTCAGCATCACTGTGACATTTTCCCTCTAAGTAAGGAAAATGGCTCCTTTAAATCTCTACTGAATAATGGAGGACTTAAAGCAATTCTCCGATACGGAGAGCCCCAGGTGTCCCACCTCAGTTGTCCATTCATGGAGGTGAATGGAGTTTTCTGGGCTGTGCCAGTGAATCACCACACTGCAGAGTTGGTGCCAAAAGTGGTAAAAGGAGTTTTGTTTGGTTTGTACTCACACTGTGTAAATGTGTGTTGTCTGTATGTTTGTTGTATCTATGTTTCACCTCTCTGTAATCCTTCCAGCAGAAGGAGCATTCCGTGAATGAACTTGCTTCTTTGGTTGTGAATTTGTCTTTCTTTGTTGCTTTGGTTTAACACGACCATTACACCTCGGCTTGTCGTTATCTCCACCGGCTGCTAATTGGCTAGCTGGTACCCAAATCAGAAACATAAGGCATCGTTCAGTGAGACTGGAGAGTTGACAAACGGGAAGGTGTTGAGAGATGCCGAGGAAACGGGCCCACGCTGAAGCTCTCTGTAGAAGCCATTTTGCCTCTGACAGATCCAACACATGCTATTAATTGTTTTGGGCCGGCTTTTGCCAAAAAAGCCTGTGAAGAGCTGGAGAGACTCTTCCAAATGTGTCAGATTTTCATGCTCCCCCTTGCTGAAGGCAGTGACAAACGCCAATTAATTCATTGCCTGAGTTCTGTAGTTGTGCCATGGGGTCCGTGTGGTGGCGAGCTGCCTTCAGCCGGTTCACCTGAACAGGTGTTCATCACCTCATTATTCTGTAGTTGTATCTGGACAAAAAAACTAGCCTCTATTTCAATAAGGTAACGTGCACAGGTCTAGAGCTTAGTTCATAACTGCAGGTAGTTAGAATGTGAAAAAAATGGCTTAAGTCAGCTTGAATGAAAATGTCAAAGCAGACATCTGTGCCTTAGCACTTGCTTTTCTATTCATTTTAGTACTCCCAGGTCTTAACCTGTTCAGTCATTGATGAGTGTCAGAGCTAGCTCTGGGTCTACACACTGAAAAGTACCAGATGCCCAGGCCCAAACCTTTGCACAACAGGCACTGACATTATAAAATATAATTAGAGCCCATTCTGACACTCACCACTATCAATGGACAATTAACCAGTTTACCTGCTCATAGATACAGAAAACTAGATCGTGTTTCATTAAACGTGTTGCATACCATATTTGAGTGTGCACGTGTTTAAATTGCATTCCTGAAGAATACACTGTGATTTCTTCACTGAAAATACAGGCAGCTGACTTGTAAAGGAACAGCTTTTTTTATTGCTAATGATAAATTTTGGGAGGATCATTACAAAATTAGTCAGTGTTACAGATACTAACCAATAAATATTAAATGAACCTGAAGTTGTCTTTGATATGATTTAATGTTAGCAATTAATTTTGCATTTTTAAAAAGGGATGAAAGCAAGCATGAATAAGCTAATATAAAACATTACTGTTCAACCACGCTTCAAGGTTAGTACTTCACTGTATGTAATATTAATTGTAAAAACCCTGCTGGTGTTCCATACTAATAAGTAGGTAAAGTTGGGCTTTTTTCTGTTTCCAGCTGGTTTTGTCTGTTCAATTGTTTTACAGAGCCTGTACACGAGCAAGTGAGAGTCAGGAGAGCTGCTTTGCTTTTGGTGGAGCCCTTCTGTTTTACACCAGCTGGGAATCTGTCCCACAGTTATTTAAAGCAGTGTCAGTAGCCTGATAGCAAACTGTGCTTGTGAAAGTTAATTAAACAGTAGAAGTCATAATAAGTGGCTCCTTTGTCTCCCGTGAAAGAGGAGGCAGCTGTATTGTTTCTGGCAGAGTGATTCTCTGTTGTACACAATTATTTATTGATGATTTGGAAGAGGCTTTTGCACTGAGTAATGATGCTAATATTGATGGAAAGAAGTATTATAGTGATAAACAAATGGCAAGTCACAATTAGACACCTAGAAAGTAGAAACCACCATGTAATTTTTAGTAGTGATTTATATAATAATCCTTAGTATTTAAACCTATAAATGTTCTTAATTGTATCTAAAAATTGAAGATTGCCTCATATTAAGAGTAAAATTGTGCAGCAGATCCCTCTACACATACATCAGAATAGTCCTGATTTGGGTATAAAGGTGTGGGATTTTGATTAAAACTCAAAAGTTTCCTTCTTTCCCTTCAGTTCCAGATTACCAAGAGCAGGATATCTTTCTATGGCGAAAGGAAACTGGTTTTGGATTTAGGATTCTAGGTGGAAATGAGCCTGGAGAACCTGTGAGTACATCTAGAAGTGGTCTCATTTTAACTCACAACATCTTCCAGCATCACAGCAGTAGCACGTACAGATGCACAGAACTGCACTGTGGCGTCTCTGTTAAAATAACTAGCGAGCTACATATTTACATCCCACAACTCCCTCCTGCTGTCCCTCCAAAACACAAACACAAACTCCCAAATTGAAATGGATTTGTCTTCCCCTGCTATTCCCGGTGTTTGTGGTATCCCAAATGAAAACACATAGGTCTGAAATGGCCTGGACCCTGAGGAAGGGATGTCCTGGTCAGATTTGCAAGTATTTTCATCTTGGAGGGTCAGGTTTTCTGTTTGCTCAATTCCCTCCTTGATTTCGCCTAACTTCTTCACCATAAATGCAGTGCCTGTGGAAGGCATCGGACTATGAACACATGGTATTTCATGTGCTCCACAGGTCAAAGCTGCATCATGGCAGCATAATTCTCCGCATATTTCCGTGCCAGAATTATTTTGCTCTTTTATGGAAAGAGAGACCATGAATTTCTCTAATGTTAGAGTAACCTCACAGAACGCACTGAAGATAAACCAAGACTGAGTTGGTGGACAGACGAGTGGCATAGGGCTCGTAAACCCTAGAGGCAACTGAAAGGACAACTTAATCTCAGCCTCCCTCAGTGCTTTTAACCATCTTGCTGTCTGGTCACTGTCTAGTTGAACACATTTCCCAAGGCTCTCTGTCATTAGAGTGAATGGACTGCCTAAAGAAACAAGATGTCAATTTATTACAATTTCACCATGTGGCTATATTCACATGGAGCTGCTTCCACAGGAGCAACTTTCCTGACCAGCAGACATTTGTCAACTATTTCCCTACTAAATTGGGTGTAACTACCAGTGCCCTTTGCCTCCAGCTGGCTGATCTAGTTCTCATTTATCACTGTTTTTTCTTCTTTCTTTCTGTCTTCCTTCCTTCCATATCAGATTTACATCGGTCACATTGTACCGCTGGGTGCTGCTGATGCTGACGGCCGCCTGCGATCGGGTGATGAACTGATCTGCGTGGATGGGACACCTGTTGTCGGGAAATCGCACCAGCTTGTGGTCCAGCTTATGCAACAGGCAGCCAAACAAGGTCATGTCAATCTGACCGTCAGGCGCAAAGTGGTTTACACAGGTAGGCTGCATTGTCGCTCTGCAGGGGTAGATTTTCTTGCCAGACTCCATCTGTTCAGCAAATGGTTTATAGAGAAAAAGCTTCTCCTTTTAATGCTGGGAAAACTCAGGGGATGTGGTGTTATTGTTCCTCTTTTGCCTATTTTTAGTCTTTTTTCTTCATGGCCAGATGAGTTTCAAATATTTTGTTTTCAATCTCACTTGGCTTCCTTGGTCTTCGTGAAGGTTTCTCATAAAACAAGGAAATGTTCAGTGGCATCTTATCATTTTTAGTTGAACTCATGCAGCAGCAGCAGACACTGTGCCTGACTGCCTGTGTTCTCTATTTAATTCCCCAAACAACATTGCTACCTGATAGCCACCCTTAAACTGGGAGTGAGGGAAAAGATGCTGAAGATTCCACAGGAGGGGACGCAAAGGCAGAGTGTGAGTGAGGGCACTGGTGTGTGATGTGATGGCTGATGCCCCAGGCACAGGAGGAGCTTCAGCTGAGGTTGCTACATGCAGTGAACTAATGGCAGGATGCAAAACTGTTAAGCATCAAAGATTCTGATGGTGTGGGGTGTGCATGATTGCTAAAATAGAGATGTATCTGTGCCAGTCTATGCTAGGCGTTGCGCACACCCCGCACACGTGTATGGTCTACACGGACAAAAAAGAAGCTGACAGAAACACAGAGATGCAAAGAGAAGTGGCACTGCCTGGTGGCACCTAAATTAGTGGCACAAAAATGCCGTGTTATCTTGTTAGCCGAGAAGATGGAGACACACGCACGAGCTTTCTACATTACATGAGACCTTATGCTTAACATTGGAGAGCAGCGCTGGGCTGCTGCTGCTTGTGAGGCCCTGTGGGGAGCTCAGGTGTGGGGTTTGGTTTAACTCACTTATTCAGAAGAAAGAACATTAGATAGCTTTCCTGGTTTAGGCAGCAGCAGTAAAACAGGCAGTGATGTGCTTTAGAATTCAAGAGCATCAAAATAACAGTCAGGTTGAAAATTAGCCCCACAGTGGAAGGTAGGACTAGAACAGTACCTCTAAAACAGCTCTGTATTCTTACTCAGGTCTGAGGTGCTTTGCCACAATATTAAATAAATTTTCAGATCTCATTTCTTTCCTTTTTCTCATTGTGGATTAAATGCCAGGTTATGTCTCTTCCTAATAGCCTCTCTCCCATTCCTGACAAAGAGCTGCCAGTGTGAGAGAAGCTATAGGAGGTGAGCTTTGCGAGGAAGGGGAAGGGCAGCTGAATTCTTGGTATTGTCTTTTGTGTAGGTTTTCTATCCAGTTTTACAGCCTCCAGGCTGGAAATCACCATAAAAGATTTAGATTCATGAGAGATCTCAATACAAACCCTTGATATGTCATTCAGAGTCTTTTTACTCCAGACAGAGCTATTCTGAACCATTTCAAATGTGGACACTTACTCTAGGATAAATTATTTAGGATCCCTTCTTGCCCCTTAGATTTGCAGGCTTTTAAATTCCAGCATAACTTTATAGAGAAGCTTCTTGCTGAATTTTGGTCCCTTATTCCTCCTCTCATCTGTATGCCAGCAGAAAAAGATTCTTCGCCTAAATGGGTACTTCATGTCTTGAGATTCATAGAGGGGAAAGTTTATACTCCTGTATTCTTCATATGTAGAATAATATATATTTAGCACGTGCTTCGAATACAGAAGTGCAGACAGGTGCTTCTATCCAAGAAGTTCTTTTTCTTTGGTTCATGGGTTTAAAGATTTAGGTTTTGTTTGGCATCCATTTCCTTCTTGTTGCTTTTAAGATCTTCAACTTAAATTTGATTCCCCAAATTAGAGCAATGACCTAATTAGTGGAGGCAGCCATTCAGTAGAGACAAGTGCAATACCCTGCTGTCAGCTGTGCAAATGGACTGTGGAGAACTGGCTGAGTAACAAGAAGTGGAAGCTATTGTGGGCCACAGGCTTTAACCTGAGGCTGGCTCAGGTGAAGGAAAACACTGTGCTGGGATGTAGGCAGTGGGGAACCCTCCTGATTTCCCAGCAGATGATGGCTTAGCTGCAATATGGTCCGGCACTTCAAGACAGACATGTTTGAGTTGGAGAGAGCCCAACTGGAAGGAGTCCAGAGGACCAGGGAGAATAAGGAGAGCTCTAGGAAACATGGTCTGCAAGGAAATATTGAACAAATTGGGATTGTTTAGCCTAAAGCAGAGAAGAGGGAGGAGGTGTTAAACTCCCCAAGACACAAAGAGGCTGCTGCAAAGAGGAAGGGAATAATATGTTCTCCATATGCCTGCTAGATAGAGCTAGAAATAATAGCCTTATGTTGCAGCAGGGAAGATTTAAGTTAGATATTGCAACCAATAGATTGCCTGGGGAGATATTTAACAGCAGATTAGACAAACATCTGTCAGGACTGACAGTATTGTTGGCCCTGACTCGAGCAGAGTGTGGCCTGAGTGATTTTTTTTAAGATTTCTTCAAGCTTTTTCGTAGCTGATCAGATTTTAAACTAATACCACTTCCAACTTCAGTTGCTGTTTAACACCTGTTTAATACTAATGTTAATAATGCTTAATAGTTGCCTCCTAGTGCTTAATAGTGCCAGACTGTACAGATAATAGGTGTTGGGTTGTCCATCCATAAAAGCTTGGTTCACAAGTATTTTCACTTTAGTCTGGGTTGTTATTATTACTTAAAATCGTGTTAATCAAAGGTAGTTAGTGCTACACCACTGACAGCATTGAGTTAAAAAATACACGGAAGCTGAATGATAGATATTTGATATTACTCTCTCTAGTTGCAGCTTGTGTGAACATACACGGTTGTACCTATATAACTGTAGTGAGGATGTGATAGCTAAAGGAGGCACCTCTAAACTAACATAATCCAGGTTTGAAGTGCTACGGAGCATCCAAGCATGCAGCGCTGTACAGATTTAACTGTACTGCTGCTGTAGTTCAGCAGCATAAGGCTTTAGCTGCATGAGCGTACAGTGGAGAGGATGAGCATGTGTGGTCAGTGCTGTCACTGAACAGAGCTGCTGGTGGTGACATCTGAAGGGAGACAGAGCCCTCGATCATTATGGCCATGATTTATAGATGAAAGCAGATGATTTTTTTTGACTTTTTCTCAGTGGACAGCACTTTTCAAGCACTAAACAGTGCCGCCTGCTCAGACAGTCTCATATTTTCCTCCACAGTTCCCAAGGCAGAGAATGAAGTCCCATCCCCAGCTTCTTCCCACCACAGCAGCAACCAGCCAGCCTCGCTGACAGAAGAGAAGCGAACACCGCAGGGCAGCCAGAACTCCCTCAACACCGTCAGCTCAGGCAGTGGCAGCACCAGCGGCATCGGCAGTGGTGGTGGCGGGGGCAGTGGTGTTGTCAGTGCTGTGGTCCAACCCTATGATGTGGAAATCCGCCGCGGTGAAAATGAGGGGTTCGGCTTTGTCATCGTCTCGTCGGTGAGCAGGCCAGAGGCAGGGACGACATTTGGTAAGTCTTGGGTTTTATTCAGCGCGCCTCTAATGAGACGCAGATTTAAGCGCTGCAGCGCAAGGAGGCAAGTGAGGATCTGTTTAATTAAAAGCCATGAGCATGCCCTAATTAATGTAATTAATAACTTAATCAGAAGCCAAGACTGGGTAGGTGTTTGCCTCCTGTGTTTTATTCATAACTGAATCGAGAAAAAGAAAATGAGAAATCCCAACCTGAGGAGCCCGAATGCCAGCAATGACAATTCCTAGTGCTCCCCAGAAGCTCCAGCTCTCCCTGCTAGCTGGGGTTGCTCTGGAAGAGCAGCCGGGATCCCCCCTCAGTGATGCTGTTTGCTAACACAGAAGTGGAGCAGGTGGAATGAAATATGTCTCCTGATGGTGGAACTGAGCCAGCTGATTTAAAAGCAGTAATGCTTTAACTGATTAACTTCTCTTTGGCAATCATGGTTGTCCTGATCTTCATTATGGAGTGAGCATGCTGATAGCTGGAAGGTTTTAATTAATAGTGCTTGCTGGTGAGACGTGAAATGGGGAATACTGTTAAAAAAACAGGATGTTTTTTTGACCCATTCCATCTCTTCCTGAATCCATTTATTCAGAACAAGGGGAAGTGAAGTTCATACAATGGCACATTTAATATCTTGCCCTAATAGAAGTAGTCATGGTTTCTTACTGAAGGCAGTTCTTTCTGCCAGGCAGACACCCACTTCCAGATGTTGCTGCAGAAGAGAGGTACGTGAGCTAATTCTCAAGTATACCTAGAACAGCCTGCTCAAGAGCAGAAACGTCATTGCAAGGGGGAAACCCATCAGAGATGTTATTGTCTTTCCTTTCCATCTCCTCCAAAAGTGCCAGAAGCAGCATCCACGTATACATCTCAGGGGAAAAAGAAAGTGTTCCCTCCCTGTTAGTCTGTTGCATGCAGTAGGGATGGAGGGGGAAAGGAAAGACAGAACACATGCCTTGACCATCTTCAACTACCTCTGAGAGCAGGGTTGTGGTTTGCAGACAAAATACATTGTGGTCTCTGTACAACTTGAGTGTTCCTGGGGCGGGCAGGTGCATGTGGCAACAAGTGGACTTTCCCCCTTTCTTCTAGACTTTTTTTTCTGAAATTTCCTGCTGTTGCCTTTGAGCAATGCCCTTGCTAACACATCACCATCTCTGCTGGTATTGATGTAGAACAGGCCGCTTCCAACACTGTTCTAGGCAATCATGGCAGCAGAGATTTCAAGGGGAAAATATCTAGTGGAAATTCAGTGCGTCGAGTTCTGTTACTTCTCAGGTGCTAGGCTACCTTGCACTGTCCTTGACGCTGGAAACTACTCTTCCAGAATAGGTATTTTGGTGCCAGGACACAATGGTGTAGTGTAGTAGATTAAACTGAACTCAGTCTAAACTGGAGAGAGCGCTTCTGGCTCCTGAAAGTACTTGCAAACGTGCGTATGAGTAACTTTTACTGTATGAAGACTATGTTCTAACTCTTTCCTGCAGAGAAACCTTGACCTGAGGTTGTAAAGAGTTGTGTTTGCTTTAGTCCAAGATACTCGCTAACTGGAAGTTTTCTGTGCAGGGGCTCCTTCCTCATGGAGATCTTTTGATCTGTGACTGTTTTTCCTTTAATTTTTTTCAAGCGTATTCAGCTTTTCCCTAATACTCTGCATGAGATGTGTTCCCTCTGCTGTGTGGTGCTTGCTTTGGACCTACTTTGTAGTTTTTTTTTTTTCTTTCGTGGATAGTATTTAGAGATGGGCCAAACTGGTTTTAAAACCCACCTTGGTCACTTTGGTGTGGGCTCTGTCATCTGTGTATGGTGGATTGGACAGAGTAGGAATTCATTTCGCATACCCTCAAAACAGCCTTTAAACTGAATGTATCTTTGTATTTCCAGAAAGAGAAACTTTCTAACATCACAGTAAAGTAAAATGAAAAAAAAATACCCCCATGATTTACAACTAACATTACCACTTTCTGCCAGTTTTCATCGCATATTTTCAACCTTGTTCTCTTGCCTCACATTCCTTTTCTTAGCCTTTTCTTCGTTATGGTCTTTCTAGTGTAGTCATGTGTGCAGCAATGTATATCTCTAAAACTACTAATCAAATTAAGACTGCAGCACAGATGGGAAAGTGCATCTTGAGGGTGAATGTATTGTGGATGCTAAGTATCACATGAACGCTCTGTGTACTTCGTGGTTTTAACACGTACTGCATGCCCAGGGGCCACTTGCCCATGCAAGGAAGCCATACAAAAGCCCACTGGAATTATCTGAGTGAAATCGTATATCCCCCCTGTGTCCCTATTCTGCATTTTATGGATGACCCTGTGTTTTGGGGACAAATAATTGCGTGGAACAGGAGGAGAGTTTTGTCTCTAAAACCGATTCATCCGAAAGTGCTCTTGCCCTGTGTGTCAGACATCTCAATGGCTTTTTGTGTGTGGTTTTAGAGGTATGTAAATGAGAAGGTCCTTATTCCTGCCCTGCTCCCATCCTGATGCCATCTAAGATCATAAAAGGGGAAGGGTTAACAAAGGCCGAGGTGGATACCTGCACCAAACAGGTTACCTTTGTCAGTCTTGGCCCATCTGTAGTGGTCCTGTACCTTCCCTGGTAGTACCTTTATTCACGATAGAAGAAAACCGTTTCATGTTGCTTCCCCATGCAGCGCTGATAGATTGGATCTTTGTGGTAGAAAGGGAGTCACACTCCCTCTTAGGCCTAGAACAATTTTATCTTTCTAAATGGAGAAAGAACAAAACATTGGCAGAAGTTTGAATGGCAGTTGACTTAGAGAAAGACTAGAGATGCTGAGCCCAATATAATCTTGGAGGAGGAAGATTGTGTTTTCAACAAACAACTCTCAATTCTTTTTCTTCAAAAATAACACCAGGATTTGGGTTATGATGGGGCTGCTAAATGCATTTGTAGTCTATAAAAATCTCACCATTTTTTAACACAAATCAAGGGGCGAGTTTTGAATTATTAACAAAACACCTTTTTGTAACAGAATTAAAGTATTATGCACTCGTACTAGTTGATTGCCAATGTTTTGAACACTGGCAGCAAAGCTATCCTATAATAACTTTTGCTTGATGCATTAATTAATTAACCCTTAACCTTCTCTTTCCCTTTTCAACCCTTTTTCTCCTTTTCCCCTTCACCATACTCCCACGTATATAAACAATTAAAAACCAAAACCAAAACCAAACAAAAACAACCCCCAAACCAATACAAAAGCGGGAAATGCATGTGTGGCCATGCCTCACAAAATAGGTCGGATAATTGAAGGGAGTCCCGCAGACCGCTGTGGCAAGCTGAAAGTAGGCGATCGGATCTTGGCCGTGAATGGGTGCTCCATCACCAACAAGTCGCATTCAGACATCGTCAACCTCATTAAGGAAGCGGGAAACACCGTCACCCTGCGCATCATTCCAGGAGATGGTAAAGTATATGTTTCCTGCTGTCTTATCTGACCCTTTTGTTGGTTTTTATTCCTGGGCTTTTTGCATCAGTCAGAGCTGCAAAGTCATGGAGGACTAGTTTTCCGCTCCCTCTTTGGGAGCAGTAAGGGAGTTTGTGAGTCTTCCATAGATTTATTTTGTTGTTTCTTCCGTAGGAATGGGAGTTCTTTTTTTTAAACAGGGAGGTGCTGATTCTACATTAAAAAATATTTCATTCTATCATACTCCTCCACGCATCTCCCGAAGGTGCTCTTCTGTAAATTTGATGCATATCTCAGTACATTTTTATTTGAATGTTAGGTTAAAATGCAGCTTTTAGAGTATCTGGGAATCACTTGTTAATATGTGGGATTCCTGAAGCTTTGTGTATACACAAGCAGGCTACAGAATAAAGAGATCACAGAAAGGGATAAACACTTTGCCAGGTTTTAAGCTGTTTGAAAAGAAGATTTGGTTTTATTCTGGGTAAGTTGCTTTGGGAGCAAGCTCAGTACATTTTGAAATGGCTTTGTTAAATGGCAATGGCTCTGGAGCTGCTGCGTGCTTTCAGCTGATCGTTCTAAGAGTTACTTTAGACAGGATCTCACTGTTTCAGATCAGAGGGAACATGCAGGATCTCTAATAATACGCTAACATGTGGTGCTGGTTTCAGGTCATTGAACTATTTAATAAAAGTAAGGATGTGTTCTGTACATCAGTTTCTTTAAACTGATCCCTGGCTGTGATGCCAAATAAGAACAGAGCAGAAATGTATGTAAAGTACCTATAGCAGAATTAGCATTGCTGTGGGTCTAAATTGTAAGTCATTTTTTTGTTCGTTGTCCTGCTCTGCCATGGATGGGTTCATAGTAAGAACTCATTAGGCAGAAATCTTTTTACATTTCTCTCTTTTTAAGCTGAATGCGTGGGTGAAGATTTGATGGCTCAGATACAGTGTTAATGAGCGTTTCCTAGAGTTGTACAAGACATTATTTGCATTCAGTTAAATAGAGAGAAAGTGTGATTAAGAAAGGTTGAGGAAGCGTGACTGAATGGAACCTGGTACCTGTAAAGCAGAATGAAGAAGTTACATGATGTGATTCCCAGTGAGAAGTGTTGGGTAGTGTCTAACTCCCATATTCTCTAGTCTGAAGCATGGCTTTGGTTATCCCACAGAGCATGATTGCACTGTGCTTAGTTATAGGATAAAAATAGGAGAGGATGAGAAATGATCTGGTTATAAATTATTGCTGTTTAGTATGATCTCTTTTGCGTAAAAGCTGTATTATTTTCCTACTGTGTAGTAGTTACCGGGTGAAATGGTATACGATCCTTTGCTGCTTCCAGCAAGGGTGTTCATGAAAAATAACATGGCTGTGAATCAGGCTACCATCTGAGCAGACCGTGCATGCCAGGTTTGGAAGGTACACTGGGAAAAAATTGTTCATTACCTGTATTTTGTTATCTGATCAAAATCAAGAAAGGTGAATCTTAGAATAAATAATTCTTTTAAAGGCAAAAATACCGAGGGGAGAAATGAATAACTTTTGAATGACTGAAGATTTTTTTAAGAAGAATATAGCATCCTGGCATGAATGATCAGCCAGTCTTGTTCATGTGTATATGTGTTGAAAATACCATAAGTTACTTGGGTTAGTAGGGAAATCTGTACCTGTGACTGACACCAGATATTTTTGAGAAGGTGGAAAGCTGTAATTTAGGAAGGAGTCAACTCTTCTCTCTAAGAGCAATGCAGGCTTCCAGTCTTTTTACTGTCCCTTTGAAATTCCGAGTCAGATTGCCAATTCTGCATAGATTTACCTGCGTTTATTTTCCAAAAGCCAGTAAGACCAGACACTCTCAAAATTGTTGAGAGGTTTGCTCTGAAATAATAAGATTTAAGAAATTGGATCTCCAATCTTTTCATTTTGCTGTGTTTGGGTGCTTTTGTTGATTTGTTGTTTTCTTTTTGTTGCTTTTGGGGTGCTGTTTTGGGAAATGCAAATGGTCTAACAGTGCACTTAAACGGGGGGAGGGGAGGGAAAGACTATATCGAAAGCTGTGCTTCTCAGATGAATGTGATACTAAGGCTCACCACAAGACTCACAATAAACTCACACTGCTAATCTCTTCTAACATTATTAAAAACACCAAGGGGTTTTGCTGTCTTGGACCAACTCATTGCCATAGACCGCTGCAGGAGTGCATTTGCAATGAAATTACGATGCTGTAACATACTACCAGCTGATGCAGGGATACAGGGAGCTGAAAAACGACAAGCTTAGATTAGGCATTTTGTTGGTGTCTGAGTGTTCTAGGGCAAAACAGGGCAAGGAATCAATGAAATATTTAGGATTTAGAACATAGAATTGTAATTCTACTAGAGATCGTGTTTGCTGTATTTGTGTTCTGTTCCGGTCTTGCATGGTGGCTGGCGAGTGTCCTGAACCAGTGTTTAAAAACCTAGCAAAATTGCGCACAACTCCTGACTCATGGGATAGGGTAGGCTAAAGATAGATGCTGTGCAGTGGCATGAAAATATATCTGTACCACAGATATGTTGTTGCTCTACCTGATATTCTTAGTGTGACCCGCTAAAGAGTAGGAATCTTGCATTCTCTTTGAAGCCCATCTTCATCTGATCTCCAAATATTTGTGGAGGCTTTCAGAGGCTTTTATTCTGGATGAACACAGAACACTTAATCATGTTTTGAGGCCTTCTTCTGATGGAGACAAATTTTAGCATCAAAGCATCTTTGCAAAATACACAGAATTATTTCTTAAAATCCAACAGTATAAGTGTGCGTGGGGGTGTCTCCTTCTCCCACAAGCCAGCTGTCAGCAGCACATCTTCCCAAGGGTATGTTTTGGTCATGCCTATCCTGAGAGGTGCAGGCATACCCAGGAACATGTCTTGCTTTCTGGGCCACCGAACACAAGCCAGCTCTGATCTGGAAGAAGTTACAGCTCCATATGGTGAGGGTTTGGGCACTTTAACTTGGGCACAGTGCTGCAAGCAAAGGAGCTCATTGCACCCATCTCTTTAAATGGTTCTTTTTCCATTTTGGTGGATTTCCCTTGACATGAAGGAAAACCTTCCACTCATCTAGATATCTTCACAATTAAAATAAATCAGTGAAAAAAAATAGGTTCCCAGGGCCAAGTAAACCCATGACCACCACATCAGGAAAATTCAGACAAAACCCTCTCCCATTTCTGCAATGTTTTATTACAGCTGGACTCTGTTTAATAATGGCAGATATATCCATAGTCAATAAAAAGAATTGCTGGATGCCTGGAGCAGGGGTAGAAGGCCTTGTAATTTTATGATGGAGAGACAAATGTTTCCACCCATTTTTTGTTGCTGTTGTCTGATGGTGGTGTTTTGTTGCTTGTTTGTTTTTTTTTAAGTGGGGTTAGAACTAGAGAAATTAAGTCAAGAAACAAGGTACATGACCTTAATTTTAGGCAGAATTTTAAATTACTTATGGGTTAACTCTAGTCTTACTGAAGTCTATGATAAAGCTCCAAAATGACAAGGGGACCATTTTGCCATGTCTTGCTGTGAGGAATGACCGGGTAATCGCTGTTCAGTTGTGCCTGCAGCAACTCCCTTCCCAGTTTTGTGAAGCAGGAGAGAGCACCTCCCCTGAGAGAGCACCTCCTTCTATGCCTAGAGAAAATATGTCATTTGCACAGGCTGATGTTGGGCTGAGAGTCCTTTACCATGGCATAAATTGAGTTTTGAGGTTAATCTTCCTCCCTTTATTCTCTTGGTGAGCCCTTTTGTAAGTGGTACCCAGAGCTGTTGATGCATTTGGTACAGATGGTTCCAGATCCCTGTGTGCAGGTTTGACTGCTCAGGCAGCAGTGGGTTATAGTTCAAAGATGGATTTGGGGAAGTTTGGGTTTTAGCCACATTCAATACCACCTTGTGAGATATTAGATAAAAGCTACATCTCAGTCCTCCTGAAGATTGCAGTTTCTGATGGAGGAAGCACTGATAAGCTTATAATCCATGGAATATCTATTGCTACTATAAAATTAATCCATCAACCTACCATATTTGGAGACTTTAATGATTGGAATTCATGTCATTAGACATCAGACAGAACTTTCTTCAACCCTTCTTCCACAAATCAGTGTTTGTTCTGGGTGTGTCTTACAGTCAGAGTTGTTCCCAATCCAGACTTTCAATTGAGTGTCCTTGAGGTTTTCTTGAGACTAATGAGAGTGCAAAACCCCCTCATTTGCCTATTTATTATATAAATATATTGTATATTGTATAAATATATAAAAATGTTTGACTCCCTGCTCTACTCTATTTGTAATGGGTAGCTATGGAAGTTTCTGCTATGCTCGTTTTTTGCTAATTAACATTTGCAGTGATGATTAAGCTAAATATGACACCTTCACTAACGCCTTGACTTTTTCAAGAGCACAGAATACAGAAGCAGCAGTTATGTGACAATATTTCCTAGTTGATTAGGAGTTTTGAAAAGTTTTTCTCTTACAAAGAATACAGTAATTTGCTGCATCTGATGACAAATACCAGAAACAAAGCTGAGCCATAAGGGATGTGTCATGTTAAGTTTCAGTGTGCAACTCAAAGACCAATATTTCTCTGCAGCTGAGGTGCTGTGCAGTTTCAAATAATGAATCACTGTGGCTTAGCTTAGACTTCATCCTGTTAATTTTTGGATTTCAGAAGTTTGAGCCCGTCTCATGTTCTTTACAAACAACATAATGATGCTTTCCAGTGAAATGCCTGTGTAAAACCTTTGTTTTATCAGTGAATAGCTAATGGTTGTTCCTCATAATGAAAAAAAACTTTATTTTGCAGAATCCTCCAATGCTACTTTATTGACCAATGCAGAAAAAATTGCTACAATTACAACCACACATACTCCTCAGCAAATACCACAGGAGACCAGGTCAGATTGTTTTCCTTGAGGAGAGCATGTTGACATGCTTTGTCTTTGGTTACTTCTTGATCGTCTTCACATCCCATGAGCTCTCTTTTTCCTCTCTCTCTCTTTCTCTCATTTGTTACAGCAGGAACAATGCCAAACCAAAGCAGGAATCCCAGTTTGATTTCAAACCACCCCAAGCAGCACAGGTAAGGAGTACCTTTCTAATTGTTTTGTTTACCACAGACTGTTGCTTCCAGTCTGCTTGAGGGCTGCGTTCAAATATTTCCCTTGAAAATCCCTTCTGGGAAGCTGCTCTCCCACTGTCTGTTTGCTGAAGAAAGAGGAATTTGCTGATTAGTTTCTTAATATATGTTGCTGCTATTGCAGCTGAGAAACATTTCCAACACATTTTCATCAAGACTTTTAGGGAGAACAAAAGAAAAGGGGAAAAAAAGAGCTGGCGTTTTTCGGACAGTAATAATTTGTGTGTTTGTTTACTGAATTGTATGTTTGGAGGTGCGTCTCCAGAAAATCCTGTTGTGTGTAAATGATAAATCCAGGGGACAGAAAACAGGAAAACTTAGTAAGGGGCAATAGTTGGAGCATTCCAGCTTGCACAAGTGGCATCTTATTAGAGGGATTATCTCTCTAACTTGCCTTGCCACTGGCCATCCCAGAAGTAACTTCTTCCATTAGGGAATTCAAAACATGCCTATGCTAACAGCATTTGTGAAAAACAGTGCATGTAATTCTGAGCTTCTTGTAAACAAATAAATGAGGTGGCAAGAAAAAGGAAAAGCCAGCACCATGGCATAGACTCAATCCAAGCACCGTTAGACCTTTAGCCAGAGCCTGGCATAGGAACTCAGGCTGCCCTTGCCTTCCTTTGCCTTTGGTAGAACACTAACCACCCTCCAGAAATGCCCCTTTCAGCCCTGGGCACAGGAGGTGTTCTATAACAGAAGTCCCTAAAAATAAGTGGGACGTGGCCAAGCCCATTCATCCAGACAGCCCTATGCGGACCATTGCTGGCACTCCGAGTCGCAGGGTGGGATGTGAAGAAGCAGGAAATCCTAGTTTGTGTCTGAAAATTCAACTGATTTCTTTTTTTAATTATGAGTAACAACAATTGTAATACTCATTGGTTGAATAATTTAAAAATGAGAGTAGCGTTTATCTTTCTGTTCAATTGTGCGTATGTTGTCTTCCCTTCAGCAGGACCAAGATTTCTACACTGTTGAGCTGGAAAGAGGAGCGAAAGGGTTTGGCTTTAGCCTGCGAGGTGGCCGGGAGTATAATATGGATCTGTACGTGTTGCGGCTAGCTGAGGATGGTCCAGCTGAGAGATGTGGGAAGATGAGGGTATGTGCAAACAGATTTTAAAAACACGTTTTTTGCAGTAAGCTGACATCCCTGCCCCTCCCCCTACAGGCACACCTTCTGCTGTGCTGGCTAAGAGGAAAGTGGAATGTTAATCCAAAGGAGCAGTGGTTCCTATTTACTTCTGTCTGTGGCTTCTGTGACTCTTTGTGTACAGTCTGTAACAGTGTGTGTGCACTGAAAGATTTCAGTCCCTTGTTCCAACTCAGGTCTCCAAATTCTAATACATAATCTGTCTTTTAAAGCCTAACAAAGAGGTGCATAGCAATAAACATGTAATAGCCACAATCTTTGTCAGCTCATTGAAAGCTGCAGCTCTGAGTAGAGAAAAGGGTGTTCTACCAGATCTTCTCCTCTGCAAATGGGCAGAGTGGTGAGGGAGCAAGTATATTGACCCGTGGTTTACAAAATCATAATGTACTTATTGATTAGTATTTGCTTCACATATCAGCTAGGTTATAAACATTATAACAGGGGCACATGTTATAAAATAACTACAGAAGAAAGTAAATTGGCAAGTTTTAGGTACTACTTGCTCTCCTCTGTTAGAGGAGGCACGGTCGCTTTACAGTGTATGTCTTTTTCTTTGCTAGATATATCACGTGAAGGATGTTTTCAAAATGATTTTCCTAGGGGTAAATTTATGGGTTCAAATTTTTTTGCTGATGAAAATAGATCAGTGCTTCATTGTGGAAGTCATTGCTTTGACAAGCTCTTCCAAGTCCCGTTTTCCTGTCCTGATAAAGGATTATATTTACAAAAGCAGGTTCACAGTAGGTATCTACATCCAAGCGAGAAAGAAGACCTGAAAAAGCTATTTAAACATCCTAGTTACAGCAGACTGTAAAACAAACAACCGCTTTGGTCGAAGACTTTAAAAATAATTGAAATAAAAGAAAATAGCACCAGTTCTAATATAGGTCTAAGTACTGATCAATACAGTAATGGAAGTGGTTTTACAGAACACCAATAAAATACTTTGATACCTCAAGCTTTCCCTTCATCTTCATGTTTCCCAGGCCCCTGCGTACCGGTTTTTTTGGACTGTCGCTGGAAGGAGTTGGTGTATTTAGCTTTGTTCATAGTTGCTCTTCCACCTTTGCTGTGGTGGGCTGGTGGTGGCCTTTGTTGAGGGCTTGTTTCTAATCTTAGGTTCTTTTATTACATTGACAGATCGGTGATGAAATCTTAGAGATCAATGGAGAAACTACTAAGAACATGAAGCACGCTCGGGCCATCGAACTGATTAAAAATGGTGGCCGCAGGGTCCGCCTGTTTCTGAAACGTGGAGATGGCTCTGTCCCAGAATATGGTGGGTCAAACTATGAAAACATTCCTTTCTTCCCTGGCATCACTCCATGAATGATTTGTCTCAAGATCTGAAGCGGGAATTCTTTTTTATTTTCCTTTCTCACCAGTGTCTTACCAACCTTTGCAACATATGGTTAATTGCCTCGCTTGTGCTGAATTTTCTACACATTTCATCCTTTGCTTGCTTCCATGGACTTGGGGCGCAGTGTAAGGCAAGAACATCATAGCAGTATTTTTGGTGATCAGAGAGGAAAACAAAACAAAAAAACCTTATTGTCTTGTCCAGCCAAACAAGGAATGTCATTGAACTGTGCCAAACTGTTTCTCAGCGGCTGAATTGTTGTTTCAAATAGGTCTCTACTTCTAATCAATGCAAAAACTGGGATCCTGAGTTATTGTTCTGAAGCAGTGATTTTATTTTTCGTTAGGTTTTTCTCTTAGTTCCTGTCTGTATCCATAGACATGAATGCCGAGATGGCTTATGAGATTTTTGCCTTCCCTTAATATTTATGTAAATATTTATAAAGTTATTTAAGAAAAAGAAGGGAAAAAAAAAAAAGCTTTACTGCAAAACTATATTGATTTGGCCTCCTGAGCCCTTTTCTCCCCCCTTAACTATCTGCTGGTTTCAAGTAGTTTATTTGTAAGGTCCAAAAAGGTGAGGTTATGAAAAGGTGCTCTGATGTCTGTCTTGGGGGGAAAACATTCTGTCTCCGTTTCTTACTAAGAATTGCATTAGATTTCCTTTTCTTCCCCCGGAGGTTGGATTGCTGGGTGGCTTAACTTAGCACACTATTTAATATTATAATTATGTCTTATTTATTTGAGATAATTGTCAAATATTGTGCCCTCGATGGAGGGCTACTCCCAACCAAAGGTCTTTGAGGTTTCTATAGAAACTGGTGATTGAAGGGATGTCCTTTATACTTTTCTCACCGTATTTGGGTTATTTCTGTGTCAGTAAGTTCTGTGTTTATCATTCACTCCGTGTCTAAAACCAGAAACAAAACCCTTCCGCACAATTTAAGAACAAGATTTTCTTTTCATTTACTATGTCACATTTGAGAGTTTCTCCTCACTCTGCTCATTATTTAACTTTAAATGACCAATTCAGAGTACAACCAACAAACAGTTGAAGTGTTTAACAATATGGAAGGGAAGTTGTGGGTTTACACTTCTGTAATATAAATAGCACACCAGAAGGTTCAATGATGGCACTGAAATTCTGTAATGTTCTTTCTACTTTTGTCTTTTCCTATAATCCTTTGGATGTACAGTACTGTATCATATGCAAGACTGCATAAATACCCTGTAAATTAAGTGCTTCACTTCTCAAAGCATATGTCTGTTGCACTGAGGATGGAAATCCACCACCAATTTTCTTTTGGCTAATGCTAAACCACTAAACGTTCATTCTTCAAGCAAGGATTTAATATACAGGGGTTGCACTACTGTAAAGAATATCCTTGTAACATTTGGGACTCCTTCCTCTCTTTGTTCTGTTCGCTGCAGTCACAAATGGTTCCTCTAATGATGTTAAGTTCCAATATTTTTCTGACTTGATTGGAACGTGCTTCTCTATGAGGCTGTATATTTTTGTAATGAGTTTTGTACTTATTTTTAATGTTGTGGTCTCTAGTGGACTTTATTTTTCGTTGTTGTTTGATTGTTAATGTTTTTTCTATGACATTCTGTGTCGCTGTTCCAGCTGTCTTTTAGAATGGATGCTCTCGTTGTCTGGGTTATTGAGTCACCTCTTAGATGTCTCTTTATGTCACGATAATAACAACTGCTGTCTTTGCAGCCTTATATTTGGGTGAAGCCTAGACAATCTGACTGGAAAAAATAAACTTTCTTTATTCTAAGATAAAATATGAAGATTTTTCTTTCTTTCATCTTTATTATAGGGAATCTAAATTTTCTACTTTTCTCTTTCTCTTTCTCTTACTTTTCTTGGTGCTGGGCTCTTCCTTCCTCAGCGATGATACCTCCTAATATCGCTGCATGTATGAGAAATGACAAGCTCGGGGAGTCTTGCTTCTACCTTATGGGCCATAATCAAACTACGGTTTGTAGCTAAAATCAATATTAGGTGTTTTTGTGCTGTGGCCTAATTCCCTCACATTGCTTTCTGCTTCGCTATATTTTATATGTACAGCAACTCATTCCGAGCACCCTGCGTCCCCTGAATTGTAAGTACACCACAGGACATGTTTAAACCTCGTTTGTACCTTGTGTGATAGCCAGGTTGCCGCAAGCCACATGCTTACAGCTATGGAAAAGCAGTGTGGTTAAAAAAGCTGCCTGGAGATGCTAATAAGCAAAAATGCACACATGTGATTCACAACACAGATTTCACCTGGAAATGACAGGAATCATGGCCATGCACACACCAACCCTCCCAAGCTAAGGAATGGAAATGCCGTCTAATGGGAGATGCTTTACGTGATGGCAAGAGAATGAGCATGTAGAGTGTTTGGCTTGGGGGAGGGAAGACAAAAAAGAGAAAAAGAGGGGGAAAAAAAATATCAGTTTTGAGTCATTGCCCTCAGGACAGCCCACCTCGAGGTGGATGTCTCAGTGCGAGCAGCAGGAAGCGTAGCTATTGCCAGCCGAGTGCGCCTGCAGAAGTTACTTTTCAAAAAGAAAACAATAAGCAAAGAAAAGCAACGCTCACATTAAGTCAGCACAGCTACTTTAATGTTTGCCATGTCTATAATGACTCATTCATAAACATCCATTGCAAATGACATGAGGAATTGTAGCTTAGCTACAGCACAAGGCTGGTTTTTAGTAGAGTTGGGGTTGTTTTTTTGATTCTGCTTTGCAGTTTGTCTCACAGAGATAACTCAGCTGTATTTTACCTGAAATACTACATTAAAAATAATGAACTGGAGATTAGGTTTTAATCAAAGCCATCCTACATATTACACAATATCTTTCCATTGCTTTGATATGAAAAAATCATAACTTTTGTCATCGTTGTTTGAATCATTGTGGCAAAACCAAAATCTACCCTAGGAATTTTCATAACGTGGTAGAACTAAGTGAGATTAAGTAATGTCTGAAATGAAATGGAAATTGCATGATTGCAGTCTAATTCTCACACCTTCAAAATGTTATTTTATGAGGTGAAAACTTAATAATCAATTCTATTTTCTGCACGTTTTCTGCTATTTGAAACATGGCCTCCCACACCTGGAAGGCAATTCTTTCAAAAGACTTTAACGAAAAAAGTCGTTTCCTAGAGGCCCTCTTTATTGGAAACTGTTAAAAATCAGCCAACAACCCGAACTACAATATATTTTCCACTGGAAAGAAAGTAGTGTAACTGAAACTTTGTGAATTGGTCTTGGGGAAAATGTAAAATGCCCCGTGACCAGAAGAGCGTAAAGATGATATCAGCTTGGATCAAAACTCGGCTAACAAACAGAGCAGCACCAGTACTAACCTGTAACTCTCGTTGTTCGCAGTTAAATTAACAAAAGCTTCGGTTAGCCTTCGCTGACTGCTTTAACAGTTGTTTGTTTTTGTCACTAATGAAGTCTGAAGAGTGATAAGTGGTGTCACAGCACCGCGGAAGGCATCGGTACCAAACGCTTTGCTGTTATTTTCTTTCAGACCCCAGCAGTGACAGGAACAGTCCCGCCACAGGTTCACAAAATGTATCGGAAATGAAACCCGTGCCATCCGACCGACGGCAGCACCCATCATCGGAGTCCAGTTATCCACCAGACCTTCACAAATCATCACAGCATGGGGAGAAGCGGACTTACGTTAGAGACCTAAAAGGCAGCAGAGAGTTTAGCAGACATCCCAATGAACACCACACTTGGAATGGGACTTCTAAAACCAACGACCACGTGCCAGGCAGGAGGACGGAGAGGTCACCGGAAAAGAGGCGTGAGAGGCAGGTGGTGAACGGGCAGAAGAGGAGGTCTCCCGAAAAGCGGAGGGAAGGGACAAGGAGCGCTGACAACACTTTGGAAAGGCGGGAACGACACGAGAGGAGGAGAGAGCTCTCCCCTGAGAGGCGCAGAGAGCGGTCCCCCAGCCGACGGCGGCGGTCGCTGGAGAGACTCACCGAGCCCAGGAGGTCTCCTGACCGGAGAAGAGAGAACTCCCTTGACCGGCGGGCCAAGTCGTCCGACCGGCGGAGGGAGAGGTCGCCCGACAGACGGCTCAGGGAGGAGCGAGCAGGCCACCGGGAGAGGGAAGACCCTAGCTGGAAGCACGAGCCGAGCCGCAGGCACCCGCCCGAGCAGCGCAGGAGGCCGTACAGGGAGTGCAGCACCGACCTCAGCATCTGAGGGGTCCCCGTCGCCTTCCCCAATGCTGCGGGAGCGGAGAAGAGAGCGTGGGAGCTGAAACCATCTGGCTTTCACAGGCGAGGAGACGTCCGGCACCTGCTGATCCTACAAACCTTTTATGCAGATAAAATCTTATAACAAAAAAAGTGTTGTGCCTGATGTATAATATTAAAGAAAGTATTTTTCAGTGTATTCTTTTTTTTTTTTTAATTACTTGCCAAATGTTGGTCCTAAAGGATTATAAAATTTTGTTTCTACATTCTTTGTAGATTTCTTAAGAATAATTCCTTTATTGGGCTTTTCCCCCTCCCCGATATAGTAAATGGGGGTAGCCAGTAATATAACATAGGCAAAGGATTTTATGACCAAGTTTGAATTATTTGATCCAGACTGTTCTCTAGTGACTCACTGCTACACTGTATGTAGAAAATTTTTTAAGGGTTGGGGGTGGGGAAGGAAGAAAATTGTTCATCTCAGTAGGAATGGAGCGCTCCTGCTGAAGGAATTAAAAAAGAAAGAGACATATGTTCCTAAAATTGCAAGAACTGTCGGAAGAGACTACTGTTTCAATGAAGGATATTTATAATAATAAAAAATAATAAAAAAGAAAAATACAAACCCACACAGCACAAGATGATTTACGATAAGGAGTTTCTAGTTTGTTCCATGAACGGTTTATACTTTCAGGCCCCCGCTACAGGATGCGCAAAGGCAGAAGGACTGGTATCCACCATGCCTGTGTCGCACACTAACGTAGACTGTTGATCTCTCATTAGCCTCAGCAACATTTAACGATATTTCATTAAGGCAGCCGCCGCAGCCCTGCTCATCTTCTAGATGTATATGGACAGCAACCCGAGCATGCACGGTATTGTTTGTCTGCTTTGAAGCGAGGGAAGGGATTGGGATCCCAGGACAAGGCACAATGCAGTGGGAGCAAAGTCCTCCCTCTCAGTAGGTGTATTCCTTCTGCTCAGGCAAGACCGATGGGCTTTTCTTATTTTGCCAAATTCCAAAAGCTCTCTCTTCTTCTTGCTCTATATTTAAGTTTCTTTTATTTTACTGGTTCATCCTTACTGAGACAAAAGGAGTGCACTTGCTTGGGGGAAAAAAAAAAAACAGGAAAAAATATGAAAAAAAAAAAAAAAAGATGTATCAAAGGAAAAACACAGGAGAAAAGAGGCAATCGGTGGGACAACCTGGTTGTAGAAGCCTATCCATACTGGTTATATGCTGTAAATTTGAATTTAAGAACAGCAGCAAAAGGGAAACCTGCAAGTTTCTAAGTTGTATTTTTAAATTTGCAAGTTGTGTGGTAAGTCTGCTGTAGTACTGGTATAAGATTTTAATGGATTACTGCCTAGCTGAGCCAAAATGTTTGCCGTTACTGTTGGACCACTAAAGTAAACTGCTGCTTTTTACAGTGCATTGGTGTGTACATGTATACTGTTTCACATTTTCCATATGAACACACAAACATTGCAAGTCTATCACTGTTGTTGCCATGGTACTGTAAAAACAAAACCAAGAAAGAAGATGGCCGATCATTGTGTGTACAGTTTAAATTGTAATTAATAGAGCCTGTTGGAAAAAAAAAACAAAACTGTTGCCTTTTTCTTGTATAAAAGAGGATTTATGACAAAATTTAGCTGTGAGGAATGTGATTAAGTGTTTATATTTCTGAAAATGGAACAAATTGATTCAGGGGATATATTTTAATATAAACTGAATCAGGTATGTAAAGCTGTTTTAAACTGGGAGACTATATAAGTAAATCTAAAGCTTTTGTTGGTTTGGATATCATTTCTTTCTTCATGGTGGGCCTGCTTATGTATTAAGCACTTGTATGCGGTCTATGTTCTCCAGTCATCATTTCTTGCAATGTGCTATAGACATAATGCTCTTTTCTGTGTTGATGAAAAGCAGTATGTGGGCCAATCTTTTTTATAAAACACTATGCATATATAAATACTACATTGTTCATAGCTTTATTTGACTTAACTGGGTTTATACATAACACTAGTATGAGTAGATGTGGACTTACCCAGCACAAGCTTCTTTCCTTGGAACAGACACTATGTATATGATGTAGCAACAAAGAAGGAGAAAGTCTGTGAATGCTATTTTTATTATCAAATAAAGTTTTCCATACAAAGCATACATATGATTGTAGTGATAAGATAAAGGAGGAACCACAACTTAATGTTACTTATTCATCCCTGTCTAAATTAGTAGACTGTAGGTTACAGTCTCCAAGGGCGATCCATTAAATGTCTATTAATCATCCATTAAATATAGATTAATCATTTGACAAGTCTTAAAGCGCAGGTTCCCGGTTTTCCAATATAAAATTTTCTTCCACCAAAATAATCAGCAGCTGAGGGTTTAGGCGAAGCAGGGTTTGTTCTTACGTCTCCGTTTTATTTTGCTGGTGCTTCGTAACGCGTCAGCCTATACAATGGTGGAAAATGAAGACAAGGCAGCAACTACTATATTGCTGTAGTTGGGATTACAGCAATATGTAAATATATATGCCATGCATATATAAATCTCTGTATAAATACATATGTTATATATATATTTATATATATAAATACATACATATATATGTATTTTTATGTATAAATACGTACCTATATATACTATATATGTGTTTATATGTATAAATACATACATATATGTACCCATATCACTAGGACTCTGTGTCTCCCATCTCTTTTTGAAATGTATAAAGACTGTTTACTATTGCAAAACTGATTACATTTAAATAGATTTTTTGAAACAACTTTTAAACATTGTGTAGTGTGTCAGGCCCCACTCCTATGTTTTTCCAATCCTTCAGCTAACCTGCTGGGAGTCCAGTTGCTCCTGAATGGTTTGTACTTCATCCGCAGAGGGATTTATCTGATGCAGCCTAAGTCTTTAAGGGTATGGTTGGGGCACTGAGAAGGTGTTGGGATATTTTAGTGTGCATCTTCTATGATGTTCAATGCCTTTTTACTCTGAAATTATAACACATTGCAATGGTATAGATTGGTTCTGAATTTGTATCGTCTGCTGTTCCTGCTGTTTGTTCTCTCCTTGCTCATGTCATAGCTTAGTTTAAATGACCGGAGAGAGCTGATCAGGTGAGTCTCAAGTTTGTAACTGAGTCTGTGAAGCGTTGAGTTTTAAGCTAAAGGAGATCTTATATAGTTAATACTAAAATGACATTTACAGAAACATTTAATTAAGAAAAGACTGCGAGTTGACAAAAAAAATAACTTATTCAAAGTGCCTTGTTAGTGGTGGCGTCCTTTCTACTGCTTCCAAACCCACTGAGAGCTGGAGCCCTGCTCTAAAGCATGAGCGCTGCAGCTCCATGTTCTGTGGTGCAGCCTTATTCACTTCAATTAATTCCAGCCTCCCTTCTGGCCATAAAATATTTTTCAAAACTTCTAAAAATGAAAAGAAACCATTTTTAGATTGTAACTTCGCTCGTGTTTTGTCAAACAATATTCTACAGCTGTGAAGCTGCCAGAAAGATGAATTAAAGTTTGTTTCTGATGAAGAACTGAAAAGGTTACGAAGCGGTAAGTGAAAAAGCTCTGTAGATTGATATTGTTAGTTTGAGGGGTTATTTCAGTTTTGAGTTTTACGTCTTTTTTATCAGCGTTATGTGGTCAGGATCCTGTGTCATCAATGTACTCAACCCTGTTCTTGGTGTAAGCATTGATCAATACTTTGAAAGTTTATGGCTGTGGAGGGGATGATCAACCAGTGTGAGAATTACGTGGATTTTGATCTTTTTGGTTAGAGTTGCAAGTAACATCTAGGTTAGCTGAGTTATATTTGCTACCTTTATATGTCTTCACTCAATTCACTCCATCTTGAATATTCATTCCTTGGCCTTCGAGCCAGTGTTTTATTTAATAGTGATCTTGTGTTAAATCCATCTGCTGTGTTATGCTTGTTTTATCACTGCAATTGTAATTATAGTTACTGTTCTCCTCCTCAGTTTGATACCTTTTGTTATGACAGGCTTTCAGCTCTGTCTCTTCGTTGACTGTTCGACTGAAGAACATTATAAATGGCTCATAGCACGTTCAGTTTATTTGGCTCTCATAAATAGTATCAGGAAAAGATGTCATTTACGACCTGCTGCTGCCATCTGTAAATGTGTGTTTGTAAGGCCTTTGGGATTCTTAAGATTTATTTTGAAAAAAAAGGAAGAGTAGAAACTAAAAGAAAGTATCCCAGTTTACTTAGCAGTTGTTGTAAATCATATGAGTCTGAGATGATGCCAATTTCTGGTTTGGATGCGCTGCTAATGCATCAGCATTTCTTCCTGATTATGTAACGAAGAGGCAGCGAAGTGTCACATCAATGGAAAACTGTGGGGTTTCAGGACAGAGAGGAGTATAAAATATGTGCTGCCACACAAGAGCTGCTGCTTAATGCCTGTAGAAATTCAGTGGTTGGGATTGACCATGATATGACAACCTGCCACACAAACACGAAAGTCAGGTCAGAGATTGCTTTTCAGAATGTAAGGCTTATGTATTTCTTCTTCGTTACTGCCTTTATTGCCATGAGCTCACAGAAAGTTGATGTACCTTAACAACACACTGGGAGAAACTTGCCCTTGTTTTTTTTAGGACTTCCTCTTCTCTTCCGGATTCCTGTAAGAGGCCTTCAAGCCACATCTTCAAATCAGCTCTTGGCAATTAACATACAGGTTGCTGTGACCTGAAATTTAGCCTTTGAAATACTCTTGTGAATGACAAATGGCCATCAAGGTTTTAAAATGCAGTCATTACTGTGGACACAGAGTTTCTAAAGTATTTGAAATTGTTATTTTTCTTGATATTTCCAGGGCCTGCGGAAGGGAGACAACACACGTGCTCCTTTCCAGGAGGAATTGTGCTAACTGCAGGATTGTTTCTAAAACAAACTAAGAAATATCAAAATATAGGAAGTTGTCTGCAGAACAGTGAAATTCTCTTTTAAATACCCATATCCTGTCAGCTAGGGTATAAATGCCATTACAATCAAGTGAAGTTTATGCATGAGTTCAGGCACAGTCAGTATTTACCCCTGTATTTTGGCAGAGTTTGGTGTTCAACTGACTTTGTACATCAGGGTCTAGAGGCACCAACAGATGAGCTCTGGCAAGTTAGCAAAAAGTAGTGCGTGCTCCAGCCCTCCCACTTCAAACATGTCTGCATAATCCCATTTTGGTGATAATGTAAGTTAAAATGATTCATTGAAGCAGCAGAGATGAAGACCCACCATCTAGATTGCTGACTGGTCAGTTGAGGAAGCCGGTTATCCTCAGCAGGTCTTCTATGGCAGCATGTGAATTGAAAATCCTCGGTTTCAGAGAGTTGTCTGAGCCTCAAGATGTTGAGGTTGAAGTGGAAGGAGTTTATTCTCTTCCAAGAGTCTGAGTAGCTTTAATTTTGCAGGAAATAGTTTCTTAAAAGAGAGCTTTTGGGGAGACTTGCTGCAACAGGAAGTAGGGAAGACCAGAAAATGATTTGCAGAGGAACACTTAGGCTGAGCATTTACTTTGGCCATACTCAAGCAAATCCAAATTGCTGGCATTGTACCTCAGCCAAGGTTATTTGGTCTGATCCTGAGCTGATGTGACTTCGGTGCTCGCTGTAAAGGAGAATCAGGCTTATATTGAACAGGAATTCCACCTTGCTTATGTGGCTTCTGTCGACCAGGCTTCATCTGTACCGCCGTGTCAGCTATGACCGGTCTGACATTTCCTCTTTCTCTCCTTTGCACTTGTCAGGAATTTCAGTTTTCGTTTTTTTTGTTTTGTCCTTGGAGATCTGAGCCTCTGTGGCATTACCTTGCATCTGCTGTGAGCTGAGAGCACGTGTATGGATGCATCTGTGGCTGAGCTTATTAGAAGTAATTTGCTAAGTAAGGAGAACTGAGTGGTGCGATTGTCCCTCTAAGCCTGGTAACTCCCATGAGTATGAATAAAATTCATTGAATTAGCTGTCTTGCTTCTTTCTAAAGATAGTCAGAAACAGGGATGTTTGGAGGAGGAAGTTGGCTGAGGTTCATTCCATATGTGCTGGGAAAATATTGATTGGATGTGGAAACAACTTGGAGAGTTTCTTGAGGACTCATGCTTTTGTTCCACATAAATGCGCCGTTGTTTTTCACATTGTTTCTCAGTAAGATTCTTCTGGATCCTGTTTTTGCTTCTGAGACTTCAGTTTGCTTTGGGGACCCACAGGCAACTTCTTTCCTCTCTGTTTGATCCAACAATTGTTGCCACCGCTTTGAAGTGTTGAGTCTGCTGGCAAAGCCTTTGCCTTTGTAACCTTCAAACTGCAGTTGTGTAACACGGGGCTGACTTCCAAGAACACGAGGCAGTTTCTCTGCTGTACAGTACAGCACCAGACACGGTTAGAGGGTCCTGCTCCTACTCCTCAGTGGAAATAGAGGTCCTAACCACAGGCAGGGATTGCTAAGGAAAGAGCAACCTCAGGCGAAGGCAAGAAATGCTCTTTGAAGGTGCACCAAAGTACCACATCCTACGGGCTTCCAGATGTGACACATAAACTAAAAGAAGTCATAAAATTTGTGTGGCTGATTCACAGTACTGAATTCATTATTCTAAGAAATTCTTTGCTGAGTGGTTAGAAGACATTTAAAGATCCCCATGCACATTATTTGCATGATATTGCTAACAGTAACAGAAAGAAAAGACTTAAAAAATACATAGTATATGTTTCCTTGTCATGCTTTCCTACGTTAGTGTTGATGGGGATGCATCAGACATCTGTTTTCCTTCTCCAGTCCTTTCTCTGGTTGAAAGGATAACTTGATGAGACAGGTGTTTTTAGACAAAATGCTGGGGATGTCAAAAAGAAATCTTGCTGGAACCTCAGAGAAAAAATTCTAAACTGTTTCTTCAGTGCTCCTTGGAAAGTATAATTTTATACATGTGATACTTGGTGTCACTTAATATGCATTTGCTGCCTTGAAAGAAGTTTAGCTCTTAACCAAAGAATCTGCTAGGTCCACCTTCCTGACATGCATGGCACACATTGGCCCGAACAGTTTCTTTTTTTACCAATTAAAAGGATTGAGAGTGGACTACCTCTGACTTTCCTTCTGCTTTTGGGACAGCTTGTCTGGAAGTCTTCAGCTTAATTGTGCAATAACAGTGCAAAAATACGCGAACTCTAAAGAGCTTTGAAGTGCTTAACATGACAACACAGACATGATTTTGATTATCAAGAGCTGAGGTTGAGAGCCTGGAAGAAACCTGCACAAGGGACCCCAGACCTGCGGGTCGCATCACTGTCCTGTCAGCTGGTGCCTTCTAGCTGCCCATGAAGCTGGAGCTTCTGGGGGACAGAGGCAGCCTGGCTGCCTTTATTCCAGTGCTCCATGGCTTGACTGGTGGGCACACAGCTCTGCATTAGTCCTGAGTGCCTCTGTATGTCCTTGGGGCATCCCGGAGCCAGAAGTGAGGTTTCCTCCATGCAGGCCTCCACGTAGAGTGATGAACACTGCCATCCCCTGCGATATTGCATTAACTCAGATATTTTATCCGGCAATTCTGCTTATCTTAGAGATTAATCTTGGTTTGTAACTAATATTAATATTTATGATCATTGCTTCTGCTATTGCATTGCTTCAGCATATCGCAAAAATTCATATCCCTCTGCTTACTAAAGATTTAATTCATCAGCCTGACTCTTCTTATTCCAATTATGATTTAATAAAGATGGATCCTTCTTCTAATACAGCTTCATGGCATTTCCAAATGCTTTAATGACTGACGTGTTTTACAGCCATGAAGTCTGAGCGTTTTTTTCATCAAAATTTGTTCTATAAAAAGGATGCACTGTAATTCAGTGAGACAAAAATAGACACACACTGCCTTCAGGTTTAGATGTGCTTTACTCCCTGCTTCATTGTGAAAAATGATCCGTGAGGATAGCTGTTCAGATGGAGAAGTCAAGTGAATTCTGTAGTAAAGCACTGAGTGAAGAAATAAATAGACTGTTGTGAGCTTCATTAAAAAGTGGATGTATTCCTGTTTGCTCTTCTGTCCAAAATGAGGTTTGGGTTTCAGTATTTTCTGTAGGCATGTTTTTTTCTGCTTTCCATCACTCATTTTGCCTTCCTACCTGCAATCTCGTAGAGCTGCTAAAGCCTCATGATTTATATCATTGTCTGCCTGTATCTCTTTTGATAAAGTGGCATACAGTTGATTCCTTTATTTTCAGTATGCTCTTTGTCTTTATCAGCTTTTACTGCAAACCATAGCAATTCATTTTTTTCTCAGTCTCTGGTTCCTACAAGGTCTTGTACTAAAGGCAGGATGTTGTGAGATTTGGGGCTTCATTTATCAGAGCAGAACTGCATCAAGAGTTTTGCAGCAAAGTGGAAAAGTTGGGAAAACAGTGAGAAGCTGCACCAGCGGATTTCATACATCAGGCTGTTAGCAAAAAATGATTTTCCAATTTCGTGCAAAAACAGAGCAACTTTTGTTTGCATGGAGTCCTGCCAAACTCACATTGATTGTATTTAATTTGATTTCTTGGAGCCCAGATGAAAATGCTTTTCAAATAATTATTTGACTGTGATCACAGAGATCCTAATTCAGAAAAAGCCTTGCTGAGGACAGCATGCGAGCATATGTCTGAGTGCTGTTGGTGTCGAGGGACATAATCATTTAATTAAGAGCCTTCTCGAGCAAGGTTAGGAATGTTCATAGGAGTTGTAATGACCATTATTGCCTCAACCTGTGCCAGAAGCACCACTACTTGCAGTCTCCTGATTAATGGTATTCATAGTTTCCTGTCCTTGGCTTTTTTTCTTTACCATTGCGATGAGGATCTCCACATCTCACACTTGTCCCATGTGCTATCAAGTGTCAATGTCCCTTGTGCAGTATGAGAACATCTGAAACGTGGTTGTATCTTTGCATCCCATTGCTATCCTCTCCCTCCTCAGGAAATTCCTCTTCATGATGTCTTCCCCACACTTCTCTGCATGTTCTGCTCTGCAGTGCTCATTTTCTCCAGGGTGGAAACTGGCTTTACACTGAGGATATCCATTCATGTAGGTATGTTGGATGAGAAGAGCATCTGTTCTTTCTCATGGTGGTCAGAAGCAAATATTTAGAGTGTATCTGTTTCTTTTTGCCCCAGGTTCTTACTGGTCCCTGTGCTGGGCAATATTCCCAGTATTGCTATCATGGTATTTCGTAGCTCAACATCTGGTGTGTGCTCAGGCTCACAGGACGTGTTTACATCTCGGGCATCACCAGATCCTGACTGAGAGGGATCAATACTAACTGAAGGATGCAGACCTGGTGGATGAAAAGCTGGCCATGAGCTGGCAATGTGTGCTTGCAGCCCAGGAGGCAAACTGTATCCTGGGTTACATCAAAAGAAGCACACAGGTGATTCTGCGCCTCTACCTTACTCTGGTGAGACACCACCTGGAGTTCTGTGTCCAGCTCTGGAGCCCTCAGCACAAGAAAGACATCGATCTGTTGGAGCAAGTCCAAAGGAGGGCCACAGAAATGATCAGAGTTCTGTAGCACCTCTCCTATAAAGACAGACTGAGAGAGCAGGGGTTGTTCAGCCTGGAGAAGAGAAGGCTCCTTATTGCAGCCTTTCAGTACATAAAGGGGGCTGATAAGAATGATGGGGACGTTTTTAGTAGGGCTTGTTGCAACAGGACAATGGGTGATGGTTTTAAGCTAAAAGGGTGGATTTAGACCAGCTAGAAGGAAGACATTTTTTACCCTGAAGGTGGTAAAACACTGTCACATGTTGGCTAGAGAGGCTGTAGATGTCCCATCCCGGGAAACGTTCAAGGCCAGGTTGGACCGGGCTCTGAGCAACCTGATCCAGTGGAAGGTTTCCCTGCTCATGGCAGAGGGGTTGAACTGGATGGGCTCTAAAGGTCCCTTCCAACCCAAGCCATTCTGTGAATTTATGACCAGAATGGTTTGTCGCACATACCCTTCACAAAGCCCTCTGCACTGTCAGTGAGCACAGTTTTGTATTGACATTAAGCTGCCAAAAAAACAGGTATACAGAACTGTGGGGGTGCTTCCAATAAAATAATATTTCCATAGCAATGAAGTAGTTATGTACCCCACTAATGGTCTAGAGTTAGTAGAGAATCAGGAGGAGAAGCTGAACATTAAGTATTTTCTATGGTGGAAGTGTACCAGAAATGCTAAGGGAAAGGCAGATGTTGAAACAAAGATAAAGCCAAGTGCACAAAAATTTATTTTCTTAAAAATACGACAACAAAAACAGGCCCGTCAGAATGATAGGCAGGGTAGCATTTAGCTCTCAATGACTAAGTTAAGAACAAAAAGACTGCAGAACACAAGCAAGATTGAAAAATAAACAGCTGAAGAGAGATTTCAGCTTGAAAGATAGCAAAAAGTTTTTGAAATTTTCTTATATTTTGTCAAAATGTTAACCTTTGAACAATCCCACCTTCCTATAAGTTTATATAAAAAAACACCCACCCAACCCCAAAACCCAAACCCACAAAAAAATCCCCAAACAGCCCATCTTTCAAATGTTACTGTGTTTTCCTCTCTTCGTACACTCGTAGGAAGACCTGACAGTGCCAATGTTTTGATGTAGTTTGAGTGTAAAAGATAAAGCAGAAGAGAAGTACCCAGGAAACAGAAAAGCTTGGACTGTTTTTCCCTGCACTCTCTCATTTTCTTTCCTTGCATATTTAGCAGGGTTAGAACTAGGTCAGACTCTCCCTGCCATGTGCTGAAGCTCCGGCTGTGACATTAGCCTGGAGCTGCCTCTGTCTGCTGTCAGTTTTCAGGACTGGTATGAGATATCTGGTGGAGTCAGAGAGCCTGATCTTCCTCTTGAAGGCCATGGCATAAATCAGAGTGACTCTGCCAAGGCGCTGGAATAAGAGCATGGAGAGGGATGGAGAAAGTGGACACTGCGAGAACCAGCGTGAAGCTGGTCTTGAAGGGACGGCCAGGAAGGACCAGAAGGGTCTGTGGTATGAACGTCCCTCACCCTTAGGGCAGGAGGCCTGGATCGCAGCAGAACTCATGTCTTTGGACACGGGAGGGTTTCGTGCTCCTCTACCAGAGAGGCAGCCAAAGGCTTTCTTATTGACATGGACAGGGGTGGGGGCAGGGGTGCTCACACTGGGTTAAATATGAGTCTGCCTGTTTTCTACCCTTACTGAACAGAAAACAGAGCAGACCTTCTTCCCCGTATGAAATAAAATGCACATCATCACACAACTGCTTGCCGCCATTTGGTGGCCTTTTACCTTGAGCAAGAGTGTCGCTGGACCGGAGCCTGAGCCAGGTGCTTGGTGCCGGTGCATTACCATTACAGGAGGTGAAACACTTGATGCTAAAGGGGCAGCAATTCTTTGCCAAATTCGGACTCCCAGCAATCAAGCGTGGGGCGGTGAGACTCACTGTCACAGCAGCAAAGGTCGGTCTCGACACAGCTGCCACCAACAATGGAGGCAGCCCGGTTTCTGTGGGACCTCTAGGCCAGAGGGTCCTGGGGGAGGTTCTGAAGGTGGGGAGAAGACAGGACCAGCCTGGCTGCTAGGAGCAGTCCCTGTGTCATTCGCTGCTCCTTTGTTTCTGATCACATCATCTTAACCGGTCTGTCTCACTACCAGCATCCCCTCACGGAAAACTGCCCTGTGTTGCACATTACTCCCTGCACCTGATTATAGGTTTTTTTTATTCTAGAATTAAGTTTAAAGGGCAGACCAAAGCCTGGTAACTGAAGTTTGTTGCGTTTTTGAAAGGAACCCGTCTTTACAGGGAAGAGTAAATCCTAACGTGCTGATGCTGCAGCAATGTATTAGCCCCGATAAACGGATCTTTAACAAATCAGGATCAACTTTGACAAGGTGACATATTTCTTCTTTTTTATTATTATTATTTAGAAACATAAAATAAGTCAATGGGAAACGAGGCCATTCCCCAATATGCCTGTAAGAAAACCCCAAAATAAATGTACTCCATAATGCTTGCTTTTCATAAGAAAACCTTGCAGGACACACATATGTTGGGTCCAAAGCTGGTAAGAATGTACCTGCTCTTTTTGATGGCATATTCTTCTTTTATTTTGCTCTTTCTCTAAAGATTAATAAATCAGGATTGTGTTTTCAGAAGGAAGGATAATCACAGTACCTCACTCCAGATATGTTGGTCAGGAGGTTGGTGAGGTGGGACAGGTGACACCTAAATGAGGTTGCACTATTCACTGTCCAGATAATTTCCTTCTCCACATTCATTATGTTAAGTTCTCATCTCATGAGCATAAAATTAAATGGTGTGAAGACACCAGTTTGCTTTTCCTACTATCACCCAGCACAAAATAGTGGACTTCTAGAACATCTTGATGACAGTAGGATGTGAGGAGGAGGAAGAGTAAACATGAGAAGAGAGCAATCTAAGCATCTCCCTTATTTCTGGCTGAGTTGAGCAGTGAAATGAAGGCAGTATATCAGTCAATACTGTTGTGTAAAGGATGCAAGATGCATCTGTCATGCTTCACAGGCTGCAGAAGCCATTATCCGTTGTGAAAGGCAGAATATTTCACTAGGAATATTTGAACCATCCCTGGTCTGCTGAATACTGTTGGAATGGGCTCTCAGGTTCAGTATCCCGGCTGTGCCGAGCGGGATCTTTTGCTAAGCCCCTGGGTACAGCAGGGACTGTGACTGCAGAATCCTCCCTGGCAACACACACTGTCAGGGAGAATTCGCAGGCTCCAGCCCTGCGGCATATATGTTCCCTGGGGCAATCACGGCAGCGAAAGGGTGCTGGAGAGGGTGGCACTGGCTCAGAGAACTGACAGCGAAGCTCTCCAAATCTAAGCCCTGCAGAGCAGCCAGCACTGAGCTGAGCAGGGGCTCTTAGAGCCCTTCCAGCTGAGAGCCAAGTAGTGGCCATCTACAAGCTGAGGATGCAAAGCTCGGTGTGCTCCCAGCCAGCTGCCATGCGTGGTTCAGCTCAGGACTAACAGCTGCCACAGAGGCTGGAGAAGAACTGCTCATCTGCTGCGTTTTGTACAAGGGCAAATGTATTTGGCAGCAATGGGTGTGACAGTCCTGAGCGGGTTCTCGCTTGTGAATGTGCTGGATGCTGTCTTAGAAACTAGACACCTGCGGTAAATTTGTATGCGTGCACACATACACACAGTCCCCAGTGCCCCACTTCCCAGGATTTCCTGCATGCTAAACACAGCCAAAGCCTATCAGGTGGTTTTCCACCATCAAATGAGTGAATCTGTTGGGTCCTTTCAACCAAGATTTGAATCCATCAGATCGCCTGCCCCTCTCTAAATGCAGCCTGCTCTCCTGTGTGCCCCTGGCTCTGGGAAGGCCTTAGCAGTACCTGCAAGCACAGCTCTGAACTTTGATGTGCCCTTCCTACCCTGGCAGTCTCTTCTGATGACAGCTGGTTGTCAGAGTAAGTCCCCTGTGACTTAGAGGTGAAGAGGGAGATGGCTTTTCTAAACCTCTGTCCTTCTGGTGAGGGTGTTTTTTCTCACGAAGCACATAATTTGTGGCAGCTCAGCCTTTGAAGAGGATTGCTCAGGCTGCAGTCTGGACATGGGAAGCAGACATCAAGCTGAGAAGGAGATTCTCAGCCTCTGGGCACAGAGAAAGGGAAGACAGATGGGCTGCCAAAACTGCTGGTGAGGTCAGAGTGCAGCAAGACCTTTGGTCGTCCCTGTCACATGTGCTGTTGACTGACACAATACAACCCCACTGCAGTACCTTGGGACCTGGGGATGAGAGCACTGGAGGATACTATAGGCAGTTGTGAATGACAGGGACCCATCCTCACAGAAGAAAGGAGGCTTCCAAAACCACGAGGAACCTCTGACCCTTTTAGACCCAACCTGTAGACATTGTCCCTCAGAGGGAGGTGCAAATCCAGTGTTGCTTTGGCTGTTGGGTGGCAGCAGGTTGGACACTGCCAGGAACATTATAATTGATATTGTCTATCAAGCATTCATGTGTTTGTCTTGGAGAGCTTGAAAGAGTTATGAATCTGCTGAGTGCATATAAGGCTGAGGTGGAGAGCACAGGAACAATCACCATCATTGTGTCAGGCAATATCTTATGGCCGGCTTGCCAGGTGGAAAAGTGAATGTGATTTGTCTTTTTGTTTGCTTTAGCAAGGGATAAGAGACTGTTTTGCTTGCTCAGGTGTTTTGGGTCTTTTAACACTGCCTTTTTCTTGCTGGGTTTGGGAATTAGCTTCTTAAGTGTTTGTGCATTCCTCCTTCTCAAACTGGAGGTTACTTGTGTGTTTGTTCAGAATGAAACAGGTCTGCTGTATGTGATATTGCTTCACGCTCTCGTTGATTGCTTTGCTGCTGATGCAGTTTTGGAGGGGAAGTGGCACAAAGAAGCTGAAGTAGCGATTCTGTGAGACGAAATAGTGTGCTGTTTATTCAAGAAGCCGTTGCCATGTTTGATAAAGCAGCCTTGGTTTGTATAGGTCTCCTCTTGTGCTGTAAGAGAGGAAGATGAAATAAAAGCGTTTCAGTTTAAGTTAAAGAAATCACAAGCAAGAAGGATCCTGAAAGGGAGACAAATAGGTGCAAATAGTGGCCGTAGAGTGGCAAAAGTTTTGGCCTTGCTTCTCAAGTAAGCCGTCCTCCCCCTCCTGTGGCTGTCTGCTTCTGGAACAGAATTAGTTTGCATCTGGCCAACTTGGAGCCGGGGCACGGAGCATGTGTCTGTCAGTCCTCATCCATGCAGTCATGCCATCAGTGTGATGTTAATGCCAAATGTGCAGCTGGTAATAATTTTTAGAGAGAATCATTGAGTTTGACACTGACATATTAAGGATTTTGAAGAGTATCTCCAGTCTTTGTTCCTGCAGAGAAAAGGAAACGTTCGATAGTAATTCACCATGTGATTTACATAGAGATGTCACAAAATATTCCCTCCGTGTGGCCTACATCAGTACTGGATGGGTGGAGGACCTTTTTATTTTGTTTGTTTCTTAATTTACTGGGAATAATTCATTGGCTGACAGCTTTGCTTGTGAAATGACTAGGTGCATCCCTCAGAAACAAGCCCTGACAATCCACTCAGCACCCAATTTGGCTTTACTGCATCTGTGCACTCTGTTACACAACCTCTGTGTCTCTACCCACAGTCTGTTGACGTTCATTTATTCATTTGATTTCAGCTTTGCATGCGGCAACCACTGTCATTTCCATATTACAAAAGGAGGCTGGGAACATGTTGACACAAGGCTTGGGCTCATGTCTACGCTAAGAGAGCAGATGGGGAAAGCTCTGTACTTAGCAAGGAAAAGAGGGTATTCAAGGACATCTTCCCTTTGGTGGAGGCTTTGTTAGGAGAAATTGTCGGAAGTGGGACTTCCGTTACACAAGAAAGGTTGGAATAAACATTTTGTCCTATTTTTGCAAAATAAAATTCCAACTTACATGGATGGGAAGAGGTGAGAACATTGCAATGTTCAATCAAAACGACCTAAATGTTCTCATACATCTAAATCAAAAATGAGCCTGAAAAGCCAATTAAGAAGTAAATCTTCTTGCTCTGGGTGCTCCCAAGGGCCTGGGATCCAGTCTACCTTGGTGAGGACTAGAATAAAGAGTGAAGCTTTTGAACATGGCACTCCCAGCTCTGCAAGACAGCCTGGGAGCCCCAAAGTCCTAATAAAAGGCAGATCTTCCAATCTCTCTCCCCTACAGCTTGGTGCCTAGAAGTGCTTATCATGGCATGAGAAATAGATGCCTTGGCATAGGCACACAAAAAAGATTTAGGAGTCATTTTTGGACTAAACGGTTTAATGTTTGCCTGGGGCTGTGGGGAAATGGACTGCATAGCTTTTACTTGATTTCTCACTGTATTCGTCTGTCCAGCTAATGCTCTTCTTTTCGGTGTATATTGCCTACATTTGCCTCCCCCATTTTCAATTTGATCTATCAGCTTGACACAAGAAATGTGCTATGGGGGCATTTCTCATCTGTCTTACAGGATATAAGCTGCCCTTTTATTTCCACCACTTGGAGGGGTGAGGAAAGGTGGCCAGGCACCCCACAAAAAGGTGAGACCAGTACGTGCCCTTTCATTTTGTGTGATTGTCTGCTTGTCCTGGATGAAGATGGATCTTCGCTGAGACACAAAACACCTATTGAGTAATCTTCTGCAGGTGACAAAGGCTGCAACGATAAGGGAAAAGAGAAGCTTCCTGGAGGTGAAATGCAGGTCACCTGGAAACATGGACTTTAGCCTTCCCACATCTTCATTTTACCTCTTGTCACAAACTGGCCAAAGCTCTGAAAGGGCCTCTTTATCTCTCCATAGATAGGAAAGCTGCTTCCCTGTAATTTTTATCTAAAGTAGTTACGCTGTAAAAATGTGATGACTGCCTCTGCAGCACTCGTCTGCTTCCATAATGGGATAATTGCGGATAAAGGTAATGTGTTTTTAATTTCATATCATTATTAGGTTGCTGGTAGGTAAATGTATAGGAGATGGTTTAATAAAGCAATTTGAAATTTCCTGTAGCGAACTCTTGCAAGGGTGTATCAACCATGAGTGATGAGCACAGACTTAATCAGTATTTGCAGAATTGCTACAGAGGAGGTTAGGAAGGGAGGTAAAATGTGATGGCCTGTCCTGAGCTTTGATGGGTTGAGAAATCCTCAGGGCTAGAGCTTGACCTGGAGGGGCAGTGCTTCTGCTCATGCTGTTGAAGCAAGACTAAAGAGCTGTGGCTTCCAATCCTCATTCTGCCCATTCTGTAGCTCTTGTGCCACAATAAAATGAGACAAAATTATTCCCTTGCCTCTTGCTCTGCAAAGTCATTGATAGGAAATATTCTTCTTTGAGCATTTGAGGGTGTTGGGTATAGCTGAACTCTCTAGTGATATCTCCTGGGCTGACTAAGGACAAAATCAAGTGCTCAGCAAACTTGCGCTTTGATATTCCCTTCCACCAATGAAGGAAAATGCCTTTTGCTTAGTCTGTCTTGCAATGTTTGATGTGAAAGATCAGCTGCTCTGTTCCTGCCCTCTGCTTGTAGAGGCTGGTGACGAGGAGTCTGGTTGCAGCTGGTCTCTCCTCTGTGGGGTGGGTAGCCTAATCAGGAGAATAAAGCAGCTGTTCCCCCATAGATAGGCACTGCATTAAGAAACAGGCTCTTAGATCTTCATCCAGTGTGTTTTGTCCACAGTCCCTTCTTTATACAAAAGGATTTTTCCCAGTACTGACAGCATTTCGCTATTATTACATTTCTGCTTCACTCCTCTCATTTGGAGAGCAGGGAATGCAGAATAATGCTGGATCTCCACCTCCCTGACATCTCTTTGATTTCCTATATTGTCCAAAACCTCTGTTGTTTCAGTCAATATCATACTCAACCCTTCATCCAGGCAGGGAGCATCAGCTCATCCATTAGTCTTCAGCTATTCAATTCTTCATGCTGTTTTTTTCTTTACATTTTTACATCTGGCTTACAGCCATACTCTTCACCTTATGGAAATCCTACCCGGTGTGCTCACATCTTAGTGGAAATGCATGCTGTTTGCCATTCAGGATCTTCAGCTGCTTTCTTTCAATTCAGTTCTTCTTAGAATTCAGCCCCTCACTTTCATACCAGGTAGGATTGCTGTAGCCACATCCTGCCAGGTTTGCATGTTCAAGAAGTGCTGTATCCTGTGTAAATGGATATAACTTTAATAGCCTTTAATATTAAGAGAGTACAGACTCTTCTGCCTATGATGGGGGTTTGACTCTAATTAAAATCTTAAAGACAGTGTTATTATCATATTCCTTATGAATGTTTGGCTAAAACCAAATTGTTTTAGACTAATTTTAGTAAAGAAAGAAATTCCTTTGTTTATGTTTATGCTTTGTATAATTACAAATTCCATCTGTGTGTTTAATTAATGCTCACAGCGCAGTGAAAAGGGCTACCCAGCAATACAGAATATGACATTTGACTCAGCAAATTGAAAAGTCGTGATAAAATGTGATCAATGTTATTTTAAGAAAGCAATTACTATTTGGCACAAGGCAGGTTTCAGTCTCTTATTGCCGAGGAGACGCAGGCTGGATGTAAAAGGCACTTGATGCTGCTGGTGCTGGGTGAACTGCAAATGTTTTATGACTCCCCTCAACTTAGAAAAAGCGCAGTGCCAATCTGTCACAGGAGCACACTTAATTGCTCTTTGACAACATTTTCATTGTTGCCTGAATCTGCAGTGCAGCCCTGCCTTCCCCCCACCCCTGCCCTCAGAGCTCTTGACATTAAAAGCTATTGATGGATGAGCTTGTTTTGACTAATTTTGAATCCACTTGAACATTCTGGGTTTGAAAGTTCAGTGCTGGTGTGACTGAGTTCACATCCTGAGGGAGAGGAGGATGCTGGAAGAAGGGGAAAGAATTCCAATGGGAAAAACTGGTGGAAGAGAGGTAAAGGTAGTGTGGAGAGACATCAAGACACATCGGATGGTGGGAAAGTATCAGAGACGGAGCAGAGAGTGGAAAACTAAATACAGTATTTGTGTGTAGGCATGTATGTGGCTCATTACTGAAGCTGTGCTTAACAATAGGTTTTCTTCTTGTCAGAAAAGTGATTTAGTTAGGAAAGTGAAATCTGTTTTGTAAAGAAAATTCCCAGTTGTACATGTGATGGGCTGAAAAAGCTGATGAACTTGATCCTGTGTTCTAGACCATGGAAACTCATGTTTTTGCCATTTTAAACAAATCATCGCCTCTCTCCCCACCTCTTCGCTTCTACTACCCTAATGCAGAAACACAACTTTGATATTTGTGGGAAAGGCAGTTCTCAACTGTAGGGAACTGAAAAATAACAACAGACACACATTGGTTACTTGAATTCAGCTGCTACATAAGATTCAGCTGATTGGTCCCACACACCGAGAGACCGTCCGCTTCTGTGAAGGTCTTCCCTGCAACAGGGCTTGTGCAGTCAAGCAGAGGAGGCTCAGGAGAAGTTAAGATTGCATAAAGCAATCCCCCATTGCTTCCAGCATCTCTTTCAGAATGTGAACTCCCTTTCATCACCATTCACAAATATTAATATCTGCACCACTCATTGCATCACATCTAGATGGCCGACAGCATATAACAGAGGTCAGAAAGGATGGTAGTTCTTGGTCTCCACTTCACTGGTCAGGATCTGGCTGGTGTAGATGAAGCATGCTTACAAGATTATGATGGTAATTTGTAAGCCTTTGCTCAAAGCACTGCAACTGAATCTGTTGTACAAGTGAAGCTGATGGCTGAAATCCAAGTCTTTGATAAATCACTTTATTGCTGACCTAATGAGTTCTTCATGACAAGAAGATTTCTGCAGCGGCTCTTTCAACAACCTATTTTCTATACAGCCGGTCAGGACTGAAGAAATGGTTGCACACAGAACAGCTAGGAGGTATGCCACTTTGCAGAGATTAATTGGAGACTTAATTGGTTTCACTATCAAACACCAGATGTTCTCCTTTTGGTAAAAATAAATAAATAATAATAATAATAAAATATGTCCAGACAGCTGCTTAATTTAGATTTACTTCATTAGCTGTTGATGTCACTTTATTCCACACTTTTGTTCAAATAATAGGTAAGATTAATGTCTTTTGTTCCAGAGGAACTCATTCTTTCTTTCAATTAATCGTAAAAGTTTGATTTGAGGGAGATTGGGACAGAAATCTCTGAACCTCTTTTCCTTCTTCCTTCTTCACAGAGGATGATGTATCAGGGAAGGTGTGGATGCCATGGCTCAGGGATGGGGGAGCGATGCTACCACTGCCAGCCCTGTGGGGCTCCTCAGCCCATCACCCCATGCAGAAAACAGCCCCTCCACAAGGAGGTCTGACAGTGAGGAACCATCACCATCCACCTGTAGTGATGCTACCAGTGCTCCGTGGTCCCTGCTCCGCATGGGGATGTAAGTCTGCAGCAGCACATCAGGAGGGAAAACAATATTCTCTCGTGTTATACTCTTAACTACTGAGGTCTTGAAGCTCTTGGAAAAAGGGGCTGGTCTCTTTTCTCCTTAATTACAGAAGGGAGAACTGAGGCAGAGAGCAGAGATGGTAATTTAGTTGCCTACTCTGTCCTGTTATTTCACTCTGCTTTTTCTCCTGGATTCCCTGCAGCACCGGAGCCCACACTCTTCACTGAGGCTTCCTTTTCTGACTTCAGTGTGACAAGAAGATGGAGCTATTTGAGGTCTTTAAAAAACGGTATCTTAGATGACTAATTATGGTGAGGTGACTAATAGCTAATGCTTCTGGGCAGCGATGTACCTGTATCACCCAGTCATCACTACATTTGCTAAAATGAGGAAGAAAAAAAGATAATTTTTGTCTGAGCCGGAACTTTATCCAGGTCAAGTGTCTTCTTATTTCACTGTTAATCTTGAAGTGTTACATAAAGTTTGGGGCTGCAAAACTTCTGCAGGGTTGAATCTGAAATAATTAAAATGAGATATTTTTCTCCCTGGGGATTCTTTGTCAGTCCAGGCAGCCCAGGGCCATCTCATGGGATCCTCCCAAGGTGATGTCTCACCACACCGGCTGCGGTGTGTGTGGTGCAGTGGGGGCTGAGGATGCAAAGACCTCCCCTGAAATCCCTGCAAAGCCCCAGTGGGCTCTATTTAAGTAGAAGGTAAAAAGGGCTAGTTTAAACAAATTGTGTGATATTGCACCAAAGCCAGACTCCACACAGAAATTAAAAGCCATCATTCAAGGTTAGCGCCCAGGGTGCTCGGAGCATCAAGGTTCCGTTGCCCAGCAGATGCACAGGTGGCCATAGCTTTTTGCTGAGATGTTTGAGTTAACCAGCAGTGGAGGCTTCTCTCACATCCTCCCTGCTCCTGGCCTGGATTGTTGACCCTTTAGTCTCCCCCCAAAGCAGACATTTCAATAGCTTTCTCTACCTTTTTGGGCCATATTTTTGTGTTTTTCTTTTCCTTCTCCTTTCCTCCAGTCAAGTTCCCATGTTGACCACAGTAGCCAAGATTTGGCACCTCATCAACATTTTGGGGTTTCTTTTCTTCCTAGGAATTTCCTTGCACTGCACAAAGACCTTTAATTCTCCTTGGAAGCCTTTGGCAGCCTCCTTCTTGGAGGGCTTGGAGGAAGAAAGATGGAGCCACGTCCATGTCTATTAGCCAGCATCATCTTGGGGCAGCAGTCACCTCTTTTTCTGCAGCACCCATGGGAGCTATAGGCTCCGAGTAAAAGCTGGAGAGGACATGGAAGTGAAGAGGAGCCAAACCCTCCAGGCCACTGCAATTTAAGCATTGTTCTGTTGACTTGTGACCCAACACATGCTAACAAATTGTGTGTGTCAGAGGCAATAATTGATGTGAAAATGGAAGATCACTGGGTGTAATTTAAAATCATGAAAGGTTTAAATTATTCTCCAGGCTTTGGTCCTTTTGCACAGGATGACTTTTTACTGTAATGTGTGGTAATGGATGTGCACTTGAATGTGCTTCCTAATAGCCACCATTTTAGGAAGTTTATTCCACAAGAGAGTCTCAAAACCAGACTCATTTTGCCATACCGGTAGTTTCATTGGCATGAATGTGCAACTGTGCACTTTAAACAACCATCTAAAGAAAAGTTTATTGATGTTGCAGGCAAGCACAGGCTGCCTGGACTGCTTTTTTTAAATGGCAAAGATCAGGCTATCTGAGTTCGCACCAGCAGAGGTGGATTTAATTATTTGTTTTACTTTCTTTCTGAGCTGACTTCTTGTTTGATTCATTTTCTTTCCATTTCCTTTGCTAACTTAAGCGGTGGTAATCAGTGCTTGACATCTGCATGTCCTTAATTGTATCTCGGCATCTGATTGTAGGAGCAATATCTTTGTTGTAATAGCTAGTAGAAGAAAGATGTGTGACGTTTTGGGTGGAGGTGTGTGTGGTGTGAGTACATGATGAAAATTAGACAACTAATTCTATTCCCTGTTGCAAAGCACGAAGTGTGTTATCTGCTGTCTCACTGTGCCTGTGCAGAGCTATCAACAGCCATGATACCACAGCTCTCAGCTGATAGAACCTTGCAACTCATGATTAACAGGATTTCCTCTTCAGTTATTAAAGTAATAACAAGAGATATTCTGTGGAAAGCAACAGAATGCACAGCAATTGAATGTACTTTTCCCCTCAGATCCATCTCAGTTTATTTTCTGGCAAAAGGCAATAAGCACCGTGTTTTTAGAACCTGTAGTCATCTGGAGTTTTACGGGCTGCATCTTGCCAAACGTGAACTAAGCTCCCTTGAGTTCAAGGCAGACTTATATTGAGATTTTTGGCTCCGATTTAGCCATTTAGTGGTTTTTATCCCTGATGGAACCTTTAGTCAGACAGGGCTCTGGTGTGGACGTGCTAGGACTTTCCTGCAATCTGAGTATGCTAAGGACATCAAAGGGGCTTTGAATTATTAAACTGACCTAGCGCTGGGTGTCTAGAACACACACGAAATATGGCAACTTTTTGAAAAGTTGGATCTGATGAATAAATAAAAGGGTTCAGATACTGACTTCTCGCTAACCTTACAGATCCTCGGGAGGAAAGACTTTGCCCTCATGTGTCTACCACCTTCCTGGAGACTCCAGCAAGAAGTTCCGTGCAGATCCCGCTGGGTCATGGATGTGCCATTCTCCCCACTGTGCCCTGTGAGGAGGGCTGGCACCACTTCCCCATCACCTCCAGGGCTGCCCGAGTCCTGCATGCCACATCTTACTCCTTTACCTGCTCCTGCCTTGCTGCCCGGAGCAACCCAGCTTTGCTGCGGTGCCTCTTGGACCACTGCCACACAGAACAGGCTGAGTGCCTCACAGGCGTCACACACCTTCTCCTAAGGCATCACCTGGGGTAAGACAGCTGTTGCAAATCTTCTTAAGAGAGCAATGGACTCCATTGTTAAGTGATGGGATTATTTCTGAATGCCTTAAATCTGGCAGTTAGCTTTTAACTAGTCAATAAATCATATTTCCTTGTGTGCATTGAGCTTGCTTGTAGCAGTAGTCCTTACAAAGAATATGAAGAATATCAACCAGTGCAGATTAGCAGCTAACAAAGTCAACCAAATATTTTGCAGTCCTTCATTGGTGTAAACTTCAAAATAACTTCTTGCTGTTTAGCTGTTTAGAACTTGATAATACAATGGAGGTCTTTGTCACGACTGCGTGTTTGGGAGTCCTCAAATGTGGTAAGTTCTTCATCTTGTCCTGGTAGACTTGTATGATCTTCAGTAATTCTTTTTGTTCTCTTTCCTAACTGGAAAATGAAATTTCTTCTTTGCCTTGTCTAACAAGATGCTGGGCGAGCTGGGCCAGAATCTCTCCTGGGGCCAGCTGGACCTACTATAAATGATAAAGCAAAACTGAAAATTGACATTTCGTTGTCCAGCTCCAAGCTGGCTGGCTGGCTACCTCTCAATGTGCCTATGCGTGTGTGTGTCTGTCTGTCTGTCTATCTATCTCATCCTACAGTGAACATCTGCACAAATATATATGAAATTACATTTCAGCCCCCATTCACAATAGTATTTAGTGCCTCATAAATTCCTCTGCAATTCTGGACATTTAATCTTTTCTGCTGGTATTTTTGGTGTAAAGCTGACAAATACACAGCAAAATCTTTTGTTCTCTGGCTGCTGTAATCAACTGGCTATAAGAAGAGGTGGCAAAGTTATTTATATTTTTCAGAGAGAATAATTCTTTTCTCTCCTTCCACATGGCAGAAAAAACGCTCTAGTAATGTAGGAGCTTAGAATTTCTTTTGAAAGTGCCTCTAGTTGTCTTACGAGACAAATGAATGCAGTTCACTTGTATTAAAAAAATGTTTTATAACCCTTCTATACAATGAAAATGGTGTGTGAGGTGTAAATATTCTGGAGTAAAAATTGCGTCCATTAAAATTTGTGAAAGAAATAACTAAGGAAAATGATATTGCAAGTGATTTCTTGCCTGACCTGGGGCTTTGTCATTCATCAGCCAGCCAGCTTAGTGGTTCTCTCCTGCTTTCCAGTCCCAGCTTATTACAGGCCTTAGGAACAGCTGTGTACTGCAGCTTCTTAAATAACAGCAAATGGGATGTGCCCATTGAAGCTGTATTTATTTAAGCACTAAGATAAGACTTCTTCAATATCTGAGGTGGCAATTCAGGGATCTTGACCTCTCCATGCTAATGTCCTGCGGCAGGCTGGTAGGTCTTCTTGGAAATGTAGGAACTCATATCCGTGTACTATTCAGGAAATCTTTCCTCATCTTTATAAGGGAGAATTTACTGCCAATTTGACTCCTTGTGTGTTAGTTATTTTGGACCTCATATATACATTATTTTTACAAGAATTGTTTTTCTATTGAGAATTAAATGAATATTTCCCATAAATACTTTGTCTTATGTCTGTTTTCCCTTACCTTGAGAAATGTTCATCTTCACATGCTTGTTTACTCATAAGATGAAGAAGTACCTTTTCTTCCTAGTCGTAGTGTACGAATCTACAATAAAAATGAGGCGTATAAGCCATCGGAGACACAGCTACAGGCAAGAAGCAAAGTGGGTTTAGTGACCTTGATGTGCATGCCGTAGTTGTTATGGCAACAGGCAAGTGAAATCACTGTTGCTAAGGCTCTGAGAAATAAAGCAATCTCAGTCGTTTAATGGTCATTACTCTCTAGTAACTTAATTTTGAGTTTGCTGCAAGCTGAACTGCAAAATGAGTCAGCAAACGAACTGAATTTCTTAGTAGAAATAAGAATGGGAGGGGTTTTCTTTTCAGTCCCCTTCCCTTAGCCCCTCCGGTGATATCGTCAGGAGCAGCTACAGAGGGTTTTGAGCACGAGGTGAATCGTGGAGATAATTCACAGCAGTTATTAGGAGCCACGTTGTGACATGGAGTGCAGCCTTGCGGCAGGAGCAGCGGGTGGTGCGTGCTGAACCCCTGGAAGAGCAGAAGGCAGCATAGCCTGGAGACATCTCCCTTCCTCATCCAAAACAAGGGTGATTTTCAGCTTGTATTTATGAAGAACAAATTCCAGAATCACAGAATGGTGGTGCTTGGAAGGGCCCTCTGGAGCTCATCCAGTCCAAACCCACCCGCTGAAGCAAGGTAACCTGGAGGCGGTTGTGAAGGAATGTATCCAGGCAGGGTCAGAGTATCCCCAGAGAGGGAGACCCCACACCCTCCTTGGGGAGCCCGTTCCAGTCACCCTCACAAGAAGGACATTTACCCTCATGTTCAGGAGGATCTTTCTGTGTTCCAGTATGTGCCCGTCACACCTTGTTCTGTCAGTAGGCACCACTGAAACGAGTCTAGTCCCATCCTCCTGACCCCTGCCCTTTAGATAGTCATCAGCATTGATGAGGTTCCCTTCAGTTTTCTCTTCTCCAGGCTAAACAGCCCCAGGTCTCAGCCTGTCCTCATAAGAAAAATGCCCCAGTTCCCTCATCATCTCTGTGGCCTCTTCTGGACTCTCTCCAGCCCCTCCTTGGCTTTCCTGAGCTGGAAAGCCCAGAATTGGACACAGGGTTTCAGAACGGTCCACACTGGGGCAGAGTAGAGGGAGAGGAGGACATCCTTTGCCCTGCTGGCCACACTCTTCTCCATGCACCCCAGGACACCATGGGCAATCTTGGCCACGAGGGTACATTGGTGGCTCATGATCAGCTTGGTGTCCACCAGGACCCCCAGGTCCTTTTCCACACACCTGCTTTCCAGCTGGTCAGCCCCTGACCTGTAGTGGTGCAGGGGATCGTTCCTTCTGAGGTGCAGAACCCTACACTTGCCTTTGTTGAACTTCATTAGGTTCCCCTCCACCCAAATTATAACACTATTCCCAACAATAATAGAAAGTTTAGGTCTTCCTTATATATTATATTATATATTAACTAATTTGCTTGCTGGAAAGTAGAGAGTGGTCATACTTTTATTCTTGATGGTACAGAGCTAAGATTTGGCTAATCCTCTCAGATATGCAAGGATAGAGGAGTGGTTAGACTGGGTGAAAAATAATTCATTTTACTGGTGATTCTAACAGGTAAAAATAAAGACCCCTTTAAGAAATTCTAACAAGCTAAATGTTGGAAACCAATTTTTGGGATGAATCTTGTAAACCTTAAACAGGTTTAGCGGCTCTAGCGGAATAGAATATTGTAAAACTCCAAGAAAAGAACAAGTGTACAATAATCGATGCCAGTTTTCATTCAAAATGGCCAAGAAACAGCCGTGAAAAATCTTAATCACAGAAACATTCATGGAAATTGAATGCACACAGTGGGAAACTTGTCAAACTACATTTGGCTTTGAAAAATGAATATCACCATATGTTTGGAATATCGCTGTTCCTGAATTCCTTTGTAGACCCAAGCCAAAAGTAAGAATTTTTCCCTAAAATTAGTACACAGCAGCCTCTGTTACAGACATGCCACCAAACTCCTCAGAAATGTCATTGCAGGCTCTAGCATTCTTTTCCGTGGTGGTGAATTTGTGAAGATTTTTCCAAAGACTAATTGCACACCCCTTTTTATTCCCAGTTTATTTCTAACAGGGCCAGATGTGAATTTGCAGTTCAGGCCTCTATATTGTTCCAGAAAAAGCAATGGCATTAGCAGCTGAAAGCAGTCATTATGTGTTTGTTCCCGCAGCAGACTGATTGCTCATCAAGCAGAGCAGAACCTCATAGAGGCTGAGCTCGATCGCAGCGTTATACATATGTATTCCTTCTTGAAAATGGACACAATCAGGCCATTCATGTATCCTGCCAAGATGCTTCTTGGTTTCAGATGCCCTGGGTGATTGCAGGGAGGATTTGCTTCTGCGTCTGTGTACACTGGCATTTGTCAGGATGGTCTCCGTTGAAATCAGCAGCATTTTTACTGAAATGTAGATGAAATTGGAACCGATCCTGAGGATGAAAGCTGGTGGTATGGAGGACATTAGGATTGGTGTTCCTGAATTCATGTGGCTTTGAAAATGTGCCTGGCACATCACATCTCTGTGGTGCTGGGCTGCAGAGATTGAGATGAGTACTAGGACTCACCACTGTCCTTCGGCACCGCTGCTGGCTCAGTGGTACAGCACCGAGCAGAGGACATCGCCTGCTTAGCCACTTAGTTACACAAATTGCTATGGCTCCTCTCATTTCCAGTACTCTTTCAGCTCCTGCTTTAAAACTCAGCCCAGCTGAGTGTCGGTAGGGCCTCCAGCAACTACGTGTAATTAAAGTATTCATTAAAAAAACCCCTGATCATTAAATGAAATGGTTATTGAGAATGTTGTCGTTAAACAAGCGAGCAGATGATTAAGCAAAGCTTTGCATGAATATCCAGAACAGCAAAAACAATGGTGAAAAGTGTCGTTCTCCTTGACATGAACTGCATTATGTTTTCATTCACACTGGAGTTTTCAGCTGTATTGTCAGAAGAGGAATGGCTGCAAGAGATCTGCCCTGTCACTGTGTTGCTATGTGGCAAACATGTTCACGTGGTGATGCCTTGGCATGACACATGCACACGTTTTGATTTACTGTAGAATTATGTATGGCAATATGAGAGTCTGAGATGGCACATGGAGGAGGCAGTTGAGAAAGAAAATGAGATTTTATTTTCTTTTTTGAGGGAATGGAAATGTTTTTTCAGCGGAACTCTTGACTTGCTGAATTTTCTATTCTGTTCTTTTCACCTTTGAAAAAACCTTTCCCTTTTGCTTCCCTATGCATCCTTCAGCAAGGTATCCCTGGCCAATGTGTCTGTCTGCAGAAGGGGTTTTATTTTCCTGACCAATGGTATCAGAAGTGCCACATTTGAATTTTTTCAGCATTTTCCATGTTAGTGAGATTTTTAAATAAAATTTTGCGCTTGAAACCTAAGTCTACAATTGAAATATCACTTGGAGTCAATGCGGCCACTTCTTGGGAGAGCAGGAGGAGGAAAGATCAAATTAAGAAAAAGTAAGAAGGAAAGAAACAAAAAACCAATGATGTCCAACAGCTTGGGAGAAGCTGAAGGTGTTCGTGAGTATTTGTTTTAACATTCACAGCCTCTATCGTCTTTCCTTCTGCTTTGCCTTCTGTTGGAGTTAAAAGGCACTAGGATATTTTGCCTAAATGTTCCAAACACTGTAAAGTATAGAGTGTACTATTATTTTCATGCATGCTTATAATGAGAGACAGTCATTGCTCGAAAACCCTTCCTCTAAATGCAAAAGGAAAAAAAGCAAAAGGCAGCAAGACAGATCTGTCTTCCTGCTGCTAGATAATATGGGTGTAACATCTCAGATCCAAGCCATGAAGGGAAGTCTATGGAAGTTGTGGGAATTTATCCACCATCTTCTGGATCCATTTGGCTTTTGCAAGGCGTCTGGGCTTGTTCCTTGAAAAATGTACTCAGATTGCAATAACACAGTTTCCCTTTGAATGTATTTGGGAAGTAGCTGCTAAAGCCCCTGTGCTGAAGATGACATGAGAATGTGGTTGAAGAAATAGTTTACGTTGTTAGTTGCGTTCTGCCTGTTTGTGCATATTTAATCAACATCCTTGTTTAGTGCCTCAGTGCTTTTGTTGTTGGCATTCGTTTTTCTATGTAAGGTGCTAGAAAGGACAGCAGAGACAAACAGAGATTTAATTTTAAAAGTGGAATTGGTCTCAAAGTAGCGGAAGGATGCATACAAATCAAGCTGGTAGCATTTTCTGATCTTCAGTAACCGCCAACACGATTCTCAGCAATCTCAATTAACAGTGTCCTGTAAAAGGCTCTTGGAGAAAGCTTGTGGCACTTGGGAGGGGTTCAACTGTTTGTACTGTTTGCCAGAAAGACTCGGTTATTCTACTTGTTTGCCAGGGTTTCAGATTCCAGGCAGTGTGAAATATGAAGAAGGCATAGAAGAGCTGTCTTAATTATTTGGTGCCTTTGATTACAGAAAAATGATGCTTTTATTGATCTCCACTCCCTAAAACAGCATTCTGGGGAAAAGACTTCAATTTATTGATTTAATAATAAGCGTGCTCTAGCCCCTGGGCTTCACCTTTGCCTGTAAGCATTTCTGGCTGGGGAGGGAGCCGTAGTCTATCCTTCTGCATCATTCAGTCTAAGGCTTGGAATAGTCATGAAGGATGTCAGTTCATACCAACGGTCGTATGGCCCGGAGGTGAACTTGTCTCTCTCCATTTGTAAATAAGCATAGATTTTACAAGAGGGATTACTGAGAGAGATGCATCCCTTTATATGTGAATAAAGTAATAAAAGGAGGTAATAGATGATGGAGAATATGGAGGTCTTGGATTTCTGTAGGACCAGTAAAATTTGCCTTATAAATGATTTCCTGAGGAGTGTTTTTGATGGGTTGATTTAAACAAAGAGGAAAGGAGGACTTGCAAACACTCTCCTTACAAAGCATACAGGCAGGTTGTCCCTGAAAATGTTATGTGGTAGGCAGGGACGGTTCATTTCTCTCCACTGAAGGTGTGGTGCATCGGCCAGAAGACCTCGATTGTGCCTTACACCATGCAAACACTCTGAGTGCTCCAAGAAGAGATCACACACAGTTACAGTGTCAACTTAGACAATCTAAAAACTGCTGCACTGCTTCTGTACTGTCCCCTCGGCAGAGTGCTTGTTAGGCTCAGGCCCCAACCACTTTGGAGAACCATCCACAGAAAAATGTTTCCAGCATTGGCAATCACATTAGCGACAAGTAATCAGTCAGCTCCTCTTCCGTAACCACAGAGAGAGCACAATTGATTACTCGGTGGTCTGCTAATTATTGGAGCACCAACAGGGCCCAGGGAGTTCGGACTTTAAATGGACTAAAAATTCATGATTGATGTTTAGATCTGATCACCTTTCATCCTATTCAGAAAGTTAAAAATAAATGATTTTTTGCCACTAGGATGCTTATAAAAACAACCTTCTTCAATGCAATCCATAAGCCTTCTGTGGTGAATAACTTGCTGAGCACTAAGGGGAGGTCCTGATGCTGTTTCCATAGATCTCTGTGGCTATTTGGCTGCTGCCTTCTGCATCTCGGCCAAATCTTGCCTTGAGTAAGTGCTGTGAAGAGGGGAAGGAGCGGTTTTATGTTTGTGAAACTGGTGTTGGGTTTGACTGGGGAAGGAAATGCTAATGATGCTACAAAACCATGGTCTGTGCTCTCTGACAGTTTGTGCGTAGGGATTCTCCCGGTTGTGCCAGGCTTACATGTAGCATGATTACACCAGAAGTACCTTACAAAATTCAGGGGAAATGTTCAGGGGGAAGGAACATCTCTACAAGATTTTACTCAAAGGTCTGAAAACACAATCTGCCCTTCTTATTTATTTATTTATTGCTTGCCTGGCCGTCCTGTGGGATGGTGACGTACTGAGCTGCAACAGAAGGGAATACAGTCAGTTCCTTTCAGTGAAAAGAAAGACCAAGTTTTCAAGGGAAACAAATACATTAATGTCATAAACAAAACAGACAGCTCATTCACTGGCAACTTCTGAAACTATTTTGATGTAGTTAAGTTTACTCTATGTGGCAATAGCGATACTGAGATAAAGCATTTTTTTAGGACTGCATGCATCTCATGCATCTCCCCCAACAAGATTACTTGTTTGTTAAATAGTTATCGGTTACTTGCTTGTTAATAATTTCCAATACCTAGAACAACACAACTGGATTGGAGACAAACTTCAAGTAAGTCTCTCACTTTCCATTCAGTTTCGTTTTGAATTGAGTGCCTGCTCGAAGGAAATATATCTTCATTGCACGGCATTCTGGATAGTGTCTCTAATTTCTTTCTCCTCTAAATGCAAAATATTCCCTTCTGTAGCTCAGGTATCATCCTGCAAGAAACAAACCAAAATCCCACCTTCAGAGGGGCTCAAATTGTTAATACCCCAGTGGGGCTGGAGCACCTTGGCTGTGAGAGCAGTAAGATACTCCTGTGCATACCAAGGCTCCTGCAGACACCCTCTCCTTATTGCTCTTTCTCTCCCTTCCCTACAAATTCCTGGTTCATTTTCCCCTGTGGCTGTTTTGACTTGTAGCCTTTTATTAGAGAGCATTATTTTTTTCAGAATGAGCCCTTAAGTTCACTTTTGCAATGTGAATGTGTTGCTTGCTGATTACATCTAAGCTGATACATCTTTTGCTAAGTTAAAGTCAAAATATTCTTCAGTGTTGCTTCAATTAACGTGGTGTGTTAGCATTGACATCCCAATGACTAAGCACTGTCGGAGTTTTAACTGATTTAATTTAAATGTCTTACAGCAAAGGAATTATCCAGGGTAAATCCGAGCACTGTGCTGCTTTGTCCCATGCTTTTTTTGGTTTCAAATGCAAAATTAACTTACCAAAGAGCTTGCCAGCATTCATACATTTTAACATTTTTAGATCCTTTAATATTTTTTGAACATCTCTTTGCTGAAACAAATGTATGAACGGTATCGCAGCTTCTGTATCAAATGGGACTTCAACATGCTTAAGGATTGGTTCTACCCTTCTCATCAAGGCTGGATAATGACTCATTCCTTCAAGATTACAATGCTACTCAGCCAGAGAAAAGGAGCAAAAACCAGATCCAGAGGGCAAAGTGAAAATAATAGTCTCTTCTGTGTCTTGAAGTAAGCCAGAGATTTAGGAAACCATTTTAGTTATGTTGTAAATATTTTACTGCTCTGGACTTTTCCATGCAGAAGATTTCACTGTGTTAACACTGGGGTTTTAATGTAAATCACCCTCAGAGAACACTGTAAATATATACAGGGATGGAGTATGAGGACGGGCTGGAGAGTAGTACAGTTAAGCACCAAATATGTGAAAAATGTAATTGAGGTTATCAACAAAGTGCTGGAGAGAGGACTTGGCGCGCGAGGCTGGGACGCACAGGGACCGCTGGTGTCCCTCTGGCACTGCTGAGGGAGGTGTCTGGGCTTGCGCTGTGTTACATGAGTTTGGCACCTAAGTTTCTTGAGCTCTGAGGTAGTCATTCTGCACACGTGAGAGATGGCAGCAGACTGACTTGGCTTCCAAAGTGGTTTGAAATGCTTCTCAAACTGTGCTACTTCAGGTGGGACTGCTGACGCTGATCTCGGAGGCTTCTGCACCTGAAAGTCTATCTGCTTTTTCCCACTCCATCAGCTTTTCTGATATGAGTTGTTTCCCTTGTGTCTCTCTCTAAGGAAAGCCTATTTCTGCTGGGTGTTCATTTCAAAAGTTTCTTGTCTTTTGGGCAGTGTGATGAGGCACTGGGGTTTTCCAATGAGATAAACCAGTGAATGTCAACAGTCAGTGTGTCTGATGGAGGAGATATGGAAGCTGATCACCTTAACTGCCTCAAAAAACTATTAGCACCTTGTCTTAGGCATTGCGCAGTGAGAGAATAGCTACATCACTATGCTGGGAAGAAGAAAAGCTGTTGCAGATAACATTGACAGTACTTACTTTGTCACATTTTATAGCACACTTTTAACTGCATCCACTGTGTTCATATAGTCTTCTACATCTTCTACATGAGATTTTCTCCTTTCTGCCCCAGGGAATGAGTGTGTGTAACGGCCCATCAAGAAAGTATTTGTATGGTAAGAAAGAGGATGGCTTCTTTGGGGACCAGCACACCTCTGGTGCATTCCTCGAAGAAAAGAGCAGCTATAATTTCATCCAGGATTCTGCCTGGATTTGGGAGAACAAGACACTCCCAAAGCTGCACATGTGTTCTTACCAGCTGAACCCGCTTGCCCTATGACAACATTAAAAAGGAAGGTGGGTGCTGCTCTCAACAGTCAATTTATCCCTTAATGATGGAGTTTATTGCTGGTGAAGTCCAAAAATCTGACAATTACAGTCATTCTTTAATTGTAACTTGAGCAGAACGCTCGAAAGGTTATTCTGATGTTTTATGGCTGGCTACTTTATCTTTTAATTAAATGCCCATCAAACTTCTTTGATCTCAGGACCAAGAGCTCATAAAATGCAGAGTCACTGCTCTGCCCAGGTAATTCTCAGTAATCCAGATTGTCTCATCCTGTAGCGTGGAGGTAATTTGAATTGAGGCTGTGGGTTGCTGTTGGGCTCCTGTCTCTGCTGAACTTGTTGATTTGCATTCTGAGAGGATCTTCCAGGAGGTAATGGGATTTGTGAGGAAAGTTGATCTTACCTTGTTATCTGCTGAGGGAAAGTCATCCTCTGAAGAGGAGGCAAGGCAGGATGGTAATTACTCATCCAGGTGGAAGGTAGCAGGGAACAAACGGGGGAGGCACTGCTGCTTAGCCTGACCAGCCTCGGATTGTTCCCTATTATAGAAATGCCATCACAGACTTTCTTTAAGTAATTCCCCGAGGCTAGGAAGTGAGAGAAAATAAACCCCTAGTCCTAGGTTGCAAAAATCATGAGCACAAAGCTCTGACTTCATGAGATAAAATTCAGATAGATTTGTGTTTGTTTTGAGTGTATTTTCTGAGAATTTTGGCCTCCTAGATCCAAATATAAAATTTCTTCTGGCACCCTAGAAAGCAGGAATTTCATTTTCTTCTTGAAGTTAAGGGGTTTTTTTCTTGTCATCACCTGAACTGAAAAGCTCAAGAACCCCCCAAAACACAAGGTTCATAATAAAACGTTTGCAAGAACATATCTGCCCCAGGCATCCTGTGTTCACTGGTGTCCTTCCTGCTTCAGGCACTGTGGCTCATCCTGGTTTGGAGGCCCTGTGCCCTGTGTTAATGCATCTCATGAAGTCTTTGCTTAGAGCTTCCCTCTCCTCTCATTCAGCACTGTTTCATTGGCATGTCTTGGTGCATGACGCATGTGCCTGAGCAGGGTGTTGCTGGGGAGCCCATGTACACTGGAGAAGACCCTGGGTACCAACCAGAGAGGCAGAAAGTAGGAGTGGAATACCGAGAGTAGATAGAGTAGGAACAGAGGAGAAAGAGAGGACGAGCCAACGCACAGCAAGGTCCTGGGCAGAGGGCAATAGGGCTGAAGAGGTCCCAGAAGCCATGCTTTCTACTCAGTCTATCCCTTCCTTTTTCTCTCTCTTGCCCACTTGTTTGCAACTCTGGCACTGTGCTGCTGACCCCTGATTCACCTCCTTGACATTCTTCATGCATATCCTCGATTGTGCTTCTACCAGTTTCCAGGAAACGCCCTCCCTTTCTCCTCACCCTTCATATCCCCCCAGCTTGAGAATCACTTCATAAAAAAGTATATGAGACAGCAGAGCCCCAAACAAGCTTAGGCAGTGACTATTTATATGCATAAATATGTAAGTCCATGAGCCAAGCTCTTCTACAGAAATATATTTATTTTTAAAAAGGAGCTATCTTATGTACTCATTCCTCAGGATAAGATCTCCCTCCAGAGACCTCACATCCCTGCCCAGCAGGACAATCCCTCTCCTTTAGTAGGAGTCCTTCCAAGGGCCATTCAATGGGATCACTTGGGTACCAAATAGACTTCTGTGCGCACCATTTAACGTACATCGCAGGTTAGTCTGAAGTGACGCTTCACACCTCCTCTGAATGCTGACCCAGAAGGTGTATGTGGAGCTACAGAAGAAGGCTGGTTTGATAAACGGCCGAGCTGTTTATAAGGCTGACCCATTGACTCTAATCATACATCTTGTGTTGGTGGTAACTATCATGATTGACTTCTACTACAGCATTATATACTTTTTTTGTGCTGTTTGTAACATTGTCTTAGCATTACGCCTGATGTGTTGTTTGAACATCTTGACCACAAAGCAAATTAACAATCAACTTTGTTCATTCCGACACCTTTGAGGTTTCGGGCAAGTCTTCTGCTTTCATTTGTATGCAGTGGCTACTGGATCTTCCTCAGCCTCCCAGAGGCAAAACACACATTTTTCTTGTCCTCGAGAGCTTCGGAAGTATACCTTAAATGACAGTTAAAACACTGCATTACATTGTTTAATCCAACAATTAAATCATTCATATGAGATGCTATCACCAGAGGCTGGCAAAGGTCAGCTCTTTCCTTTTGTCTTGAAAGCCAGAGCCTGAGCTCACTAATGGTTTGTAAAGACATAAGGCGCTAAAGCATCATTTTTATATAGTTCAGAGGTATTTCAAACTTGACTCAACTCCAAAGATAATTGTTCTTATTTCTCCTTTAACAGGAACTTTACACTCTTTTGTGCATGAAAGCAAACCACAGTGTAACTCTCGAATGCTGTCTTAACTGGCTCCTACCATACAAAATGCTGTCACGTATATATCATCAAAACTAACAAACTTTCTGATTAGATGTCAAAATCCTCATTGGTTTCTGTTTGTTGACTTTGATTAGACACTAGTGGTAAAGATAAACATTTTGATGTAGTCACCACTTCTAGCAAAAACATACTAATACTTCTCCCAATGGGAAATGGGAATAAAAGCAAAAGTTTCAAAATCTTAAAACTTGTAGCTACCCTCAGTTTAATTGATGTTCTCCCTGACCTTTCTCGTCTTTTCATTTCAGAGCAGGGAAACTTAGCCTTGAAGGGTCATGTCAGCAGGGTGTAAGTGTTCTTTGTGCTGTAGCTTTTCTTTGTGAACTCAAATATTAAAAACTGTTTGTGATTGCTTCTGGTATTAAATGTTAGAGTGACATCTATAATCACATAACTTTGTCCCTTAAATATAAACTTTTAAAGTATTCTCTACCAAACTCCATGCACAGGTTTTGACCTCTCAATTAACAGCCGTCATGCAGCCACACAAAAAGTGTTCAGCATAAACAAAATCAATTCGATTGATTTCTAAGGGCAAGTTCACTTGAGGGATGGCTCGCAAAGTCCTAAAAGTCTGATTTCAGATCTAAACATATCTAAGGTCAAAGCCTTTTTTTCAACAATTCACTTGCACAATGTTACTCTAATCTGAGCTGAACCCTATCAAGACTGATGGGTTTAACCACCACCTTTCATATGGCAGTTGAAGAAGACAGTGACCACCTGCCCCTGCTCCCCCACCAAAAAAAAAAGCCAAATTAGTCTTTTCTGGTATTTTCAAAGCCCAGCAGCTCCAGACATGCTCTTTTACAAAGTATAGTGTGAGTGGATTTGCAGTAGAAAGAGACACTGAACCTGGAAATGGTGAGTGTTGAACTTAGGGCTTTGGAGCCATGAGGAGGGGGTAATTTTCAGTGGTATTTTCCTTGTTTTTTTCTAAAATAAAGCAGGACTTCATGTGGTTGTCACCGCAGTGGAGCTGCCTGACCCGTTAACTTCACCTTAAATGAAGTAATTTCCAAGGGTCTCAATCATGACTAATTAGTCAGGTCAGAAGTACAAGCGGTGTCAGTAGCTTCTGATTCAGTATCTGCCCATCATGCTGCCTGCTCAATCACCAAGGCCTCTTGGAAAGATATTAAAATCCAAGGAAGACAGCAAATGTCATCACATATTTTCCCATGCAGGTGGGGTAATACGAGAGCTGCCTGCTGCTGTGCACAAGGGAAGGCTCTGTATCACAACCGCACCTGCGAGCACATGCACTGGAGCCAAGGAGACCTCAGGACAGACTCTGGGAGAAACAACCTGCAGGATCCTCTGTGGGTCACACCCCCTTATCTCTTGGTTGAAATGATTGGAGTGTTCAGAGCTGGTAGCCATGTTTTGCTTTACAGATTATGCTTTATAAAGGACTGCTTTTTGGCATGATTGTTACAACTATAATCCACTCTATGGATTTTCTCATATTCTTCCTTTCATAAATGCTATGGCCACTAGCACAACTGAATGAGGTGTCCAGTGCAGGAGAAACAAAGCCCTTTTGAGGACACTGGCCTTCATCTACAGCTGACAGAAGGAGCCTTTTGATAACTTGTTTAGACTTTCCGTTCCTGACTTTGAGATGGTCAAAGGAAATTGAGATAAGTATCAACCAACAAATAAAAACGTTGTACTGGTGCCAGTCTGCCCCTGCATCCTCATTTCTGGCACAGTTACTACTGCAAAAGAGTCTTTATGTCAGTAACCTGTCCCTGGGAATGGTGCATGATCAACAGAGCTGTATGAAATGGACAACTTACCCAGGAGGGAGGTTTCCTTGCAGACTTGCTAGTCATGCGTGGCTGGTCATTTTGAAAGGCTGGCTTATCGTTGTACACCATGAAAACCCTTTCTTTTATCAAGGAAAATCTGCCAGTTGTGCATACTACAGATTTATAAATGAGCTGACCTCAGAGGAGCAGAGTCTTACATTTCTTTTTGGAAGCATCTTGATAAATGACATGTAATTCAAAAGGTCGTAAATCCCCAAAACTCAACCCCTTCCTGAAAGGCCTGAGTGGAAAGGGATGCTCCCATCCTCAGTTCCTTGGGTGACTGCTGGAATCTCCATGAGCTTTGCTATGAAAAATAACATACTAACGTAACACCAATTTTATTTAAAAGATGCATTTTGGAGTGAAGCCCAGGAAACCCTCAAGCTCCCCTGGTGAAATCCTTGTGCACTTTTTTGCAGATTCTCTGCTTTGTGAAGCTGCTTGCTTTTTTGTTGTTGTTTATCTTAACGCTTTCTTTTCGTAATTAGGTCTGCACTGTACGGCTTTCAGTCTGTCATGTTGTGAGACACAACTGCGATGGTGCATTACACTGCAATGGCAGCGGCTGCAGCAGTCAGAGGCAAGTGCTGGAATTGCTTTAGAGGCTCTGCTTTGGTTAGCAGAGAGGTCTAATCTCAATTAACCGACACAGTGCTGACTGCAATTTGGGCTGGTTTGAGCGGAACAGCCAGCATTGTGTCAGCTAAGTCAACTCTTCACACATGAACACATCCCTAATGAAGAATAGCCCTTTGGTGGACATCTGTCATGAAATTCTCCCTCCTTCTCTCCTGTTTTCTCTTACATAATGTGATGGACAAAATCATTATACATGGAGCATGAATATAGATATTCGCTTACTCCTCTGGCTTTTCTAATGCTCAGGACACTCAGGCTGTGCTTGGTAAAAAGCCGAACTCATTAAGCGTAAGAGGAAATGCAAAGGATGGGTCAGGTTTTTAACAGGATTCCTGAACCCTCAGCCCCCCTCAAGGTGAGGCTGGGATTACTTCTCCTCTGCCGTTATTCCCAGGTGGCACGTGTTCTGTCAAACATCCAGTTGCCTAAAAGTGTGGGTATCCCTGACGGTCTGGGGTGCTATATTTCTCTTACAGTGCCCCAGTACCCTGAGTAGCGAGCGTGCAGCTGTACAAATGTTGTGGCAGTTGGTTCATCTTGTTCCTCATCATCATCGCAGAGGTGACTCTTCATTAGTTGATATCAGGTGAGGGTTTTTTTGATCATTTATGCTGCTGTTCTAAGATGTTCATGAAGTCTTTCTGTGATTTTTAGGAAACAACTATATTGGCTTTCCACAGCCCGTTCTCCTCCTCTTGTTTTCTTTGTTTCTGCCTTTTGCGTATATTTTCTTCTTCTAAACTCAATGGTTTTCTGATTAGGTTTGTAAGGGTATCAAGACACTGAAAAAATTCATTAAAATCAGGTCCCATTTTGAAATATTTCTACACTTCTGTGTTTTCCTTTAGGCTTTTTACTGCTGTTAAACATTTGGCCCTTAAATCATGTTTTTGAAAACAGATTGAGCTCAGATGTATTCTTTCTATTATCTAAAGCCTATACCCCACATTTTGGCAAATCAATCATTGCTATTCCTGTTTCAGAGCTGTGGAACAGGCTGTCAACTGATATTAATCAATCTTTGTCATTGCCCGTTACCAAAAGTCATTAGAATGCTCAGCCTCACATTATATTCTCCTGTAGAAAATAACACATTGTCAACTGTAGTTTGCTGTGAGTTACTACACAAGTGACCTTATTGATTAAACGTATGTAATAGAAGTCTGTATTTACTGAGAACCTTCAAATTTTTGTGCTTACCTTTATCGTATATCCATTTTCTCTTTCTTTTTAAAATATTATTTTGTTTTCCTTAACAGGCAAAACTGTTGTTTCCAATGAAATGAAGACAGCTGAAGAGCTGATATGAACCTTGTAAGTAAATGAAGACATCAAGTACATCTGACTGTTGGAACACTAGGAAATGATTAATGACCCTTTAGCACATTAAAAAAAGATCTACCAACACATAGCTATTTCTGTTGTCACATAGTAACACTTCAAATTCCTACAAATGTGGCCACAGCGGAGTTGGCATGTGTAAAAGTCGTTCTTTGTTAGCCATCGGGGCTTTACAGATGAATTTCTTTTGCTAGTTATTCCTCATGATGCTTGGCAAAGTCTAGCTGTAGGAAGGTATCTCCTCTTTTTTTCCTTTTTTTTCCCCCAAGAAGAGCAGTTGGGTTTAGAAAGTCTTTGTGCTAAGTTACCTGCCAGGCTTTGTTTTTATTTCTCTCTGCATGCCAAGGGAAAGAAGTGTTGTATCCTCTGTGGGCTAATCAACGCTTTTGGATGCTGTGGTTCCTAGAGTGGTGGATGCCACCCTGCAGTGCAACGAGGGGCTGATCCCTGCCAGGATCTGCAGCCCTTCCTCAGCATCCCCAGCTCCTGTAAAACCACAGGATTCTCACACCCACACTGTATGCCAAGACATTTAATGAGGAAAGCCTTCACAGGCTCCTGGGTACAAAACCAATCCAGTTCTGATGACCGGCCTGAGACCTCAGAAGAAGGGGCTGCAGAATCCTTTGCAAGGACTGGCAGTTAATGTGTTATTCCTTCACTATCGGGTAAACATCAAAACGGTGTTGAAAGTTAGAGCATTGCACTAGCAAGGACCTCGGTGTTCAGTGAACCCATCCTTGCTGCCATAGGCATGCACACCATAAAGCCCCTTTATGAAGTGGAACAGTCCTTGTATGATATTAAATCTACCAATTTAAAAAGCTGAATCGAATGTGGGTTGAGCCCAGGATGCTTATAAACATATTTCTCATTTCCAGAGTAAGTTCACTCTGGGCAATAATAACATTTTTTGCCCTTTGTACTGGCTTCTCAATGTTTTCTCACAGTCCCCACTGTTGACGAGGTCTCGTATATACTTGTAAAAAGTATAAGCACTTGTTGTAGGCAAGGAAGCACAAGTTAGCCTGACGATGGACTTTCTTAACTTCATTGAGTAAACATCCCCTACCATACTTAACAAGTAGGTATCCTCGCACCCTTCCATTTCTAGACTGCTTTAAGGTGTAACCTCAGGATAAAAGCATTACAGGCTCAAGTCCAGAGCTGATTAGTTCTACTTCTAAGACAGTAAGTTCAAGATCTGAAACAAACTCTAAGAGTTATAACTAGCTGGAGACATCACCAGGTAATGGGAAGCATTCCAGGCTGAGAAAACATTTCCAGCATCTGAGGATACACAAACCCCCACAGCAGAGGCTGTGACTTCAAGAAACCCTCAACTGGAAAAGAAAACACCATATTAGTCAGGGCTCCAACAGCCCTTCAATATATCATTGGTTTTATTGGGACTAAATCTCAGGCAGGTCACTTTGCTATATTCTCATCCAACACTATATTTTTCTTTAACTGGTTTATCAGAAGAATCAATCTTACCGGTATAATAAGAGTTCTGGTAGCTCTAGAAGGAATTTCTGGCTGGTAGAAAAAGAAGAATGCAGAAGTTTTAAATCAGTTCACGCAAGGACACCTTAAACTCTGCCCAGTAAAAGCTTCACAAGATGATTTGTCTGTCTTTCCTAGGAAGTTTTATTATGAATACTTAGTAGGAGATGTCAACACCAAAATGTCAAGTTTCTTGGTCAAAAAAAACTTGTGTCATTTTCTCTTATCTAGGTTTTATTTAGAAAAATGCGTGCAGGAGTTTCTGACACACCAGATCCAGCCTGAGTTGGTGGCAACAGTAGATAATTGCTAGCAAACCACCTAGAGCATTTTAATGATGCCTGAAGAGCTTCCCAAATCCTCAGCCACGTTTCTCCCTAATGTAAACATTTTCAGTATTTAATTTGGGTGATGTCAAGGAAGACTGCTGTCTTCTTCTTGCCAGCTGAAAAATTGTGAACAGTTCTCACAAGCACTGTGACCAACAGCAGTAATGACCCACCATAACGGTGAGGGAGTGGGGCTCTTGGGATCATCTGCTGTCAGCTCCGTTATTGCAGCGAGAGGGGTGCGAAGCGCTGGATTTTGAATCCACTTTAGAGAGCTTTTTCCTCCCCCCATAGCTTTGTGCTGTAGCAAATTAACTTCATCCTGTTTCTGGCAACATAATCTCATGTAGCTTCAGTGATTACATATTTCACAGGCCATTGATTGAAGTGCTCTTACAGTCCTTTGCCCTTCTGAATGAATGTTTACACCTTGGAGGCTTCTTCAAAGGACCCAGGGACAAAGGTTTCAAGTTAAGAAAACATTTGTGCAGGTCCACAGAGGCAGCCTTGCTCTACATGGCAGGCAAGCAAGTACTTAAGAACATTAGAGATTTTGGTGTGAAAACACACAGTTATATAGTTGCCTGAGTGTGCAGCTGGATAGGGACAGACTGTTCTAAAATCAATTAGAAAATTATGCAGGATGTCCATGACTGTATCTTGGCACCTGTTATATTTTCTTCCCATTTTATTTTCCTCTTGTGCTTATGCAAGTAGTCCATTAAATAGCAATACTCAAGAAAGAATCTGTATTGTGTCAGAAAAGCACCTTTTCCCTTGTGCTGTTATTGGTTTGCCTTTCTTCTCTGTGAGCATCATTCCTTCCTCTCCAGTGAGATGCTGATGCCTTTCTGCTTGAATGCTATGGTTACTCCATTGCATCCACTGATTTTCAAAAATAAGTTTATTAAATACCCATTTCTGTCAGCCGGGGCTGGTCTGATAAATACCGAAATAAAATCAGACCTGATCTATGTCCGCTCTGCAGAAGAAAGAAGCGATTTTTGCAGCCATTGGAATGGTAGCGTAAAAGCACAGGGAGAGGTTGTGCGGTGCAGACTGCGTGACGGTGCACGTTCCTCTGCCTTTGCCTCTCCGCAGCCTCTCTCCATGGGCTGCCCTATCAATTCCAGCTCCACTTCAGGAGCCTGGGAGGGAGGGCAGTGTGTTGTGGGGGATGCATAGCAGCCCTTACTGGGCCACAGAGGGTCAAGGTTGACTCGGTGAGTGTCCTTCAAGCGAGTGAAGCTGTGATCGTCTTCAATGGGATGTCTTCTTAACGGTGTAACGGTATTACTGAGATCTTTATCCTTGCTGAAATGGTGCATTGGGATAATGGAGCACGAGATATGTATCTTGAAAATTTACTCCCTACAGTGTATCGTAGACTGTCTGGAGGGAAATCCTCTAGCCCCAGACATGCTATTGCCTGTGGTTACTGAGCTGGTTGTGGTTATTTTTAGGTACGAAATTAATCATGATGGATTGATTTTTTTTTTTTTTTTTTTGCTTGGGATACGTGACTCTAATGAGCTAAATTTGAACAGAGCATTAATTAAATGCTGATTCCTGCCATTAACCAGTACTTTAAAAATGTTTAACATGGTCTGTGTGAGCCGAGGTGCTTTCATAATAGGACAATTTGCTATTTGTTATCTTTTCCATTGCTCTTCCAGCTTGAATTGTGGTTATTCTATTTTCCTTTTGATTTCACGACCTTTACTCATCTCTTTAATTTCCCTGCCTAGAGTGGATGGGTGGCCTAGACTCTGCAGGACACCCATGCTACGAGAACAATGAGAAATGGGAACGGTTTGATCTCTTGGGATAAAATACCATGGGCATCACTCTGTGAACAGGTGGGGGAAAGTGGTGGTGTAGATTGCCCCTACCTCCAACTGAAAAATCAAAAAGAGATTCCCTAACAGCAAAGGCCCCTTATGTGCTGAAGCACAAGAGGGCAGTGTTACGTTGGATTGAGTCGCATGAGGGTGCGATTAGCATGGGAAGACTTTATGGTTGATTAATTTAGCCTCTTCCTGAAGAGAGCCTGATAGAGGAACAGCAGGGTGAAGCCATCTCCTACCCGGGGCTGGGCGGTGGAAGAGGTGGCCAAGCTCATAAACTGCCTTCTTTATCTGGTTTAATGCCAGTTGCCTTGGGACGCTGCTGGGAAGGGCACAGGTCTTCTTTTGGGGTCCTGACATCTGTCATGACCCCCACGAGGGTCCACTGTGACTTACAGCTCCTGACTCTCTGTCTGACTCTGTCCACTGGGATTTCTGCCCCTGCCTTCGGAACATGGTGCCTTGGCAGCACTTGCCTGAGAGCTCAGCAGAGAAGTTGCTTTGTTTTCATCATCCGGACTTAATGGGGCAGGAACAACAATCCTTTCTCAAATCCCTGCCCTAGCGTTCCAACTCCCACCCTCTCTGCTGGAGCTGCTGCAGGGCTTGTACCCAGGAACAGCACCCAGCACAGATCCAACACAGGGACTTGCCAGCCCTGTAGTCTGTCGGTAAAAGACAACCTCATTGTCAGTCAGTGCCTTTATGGGGCAATAAAAGAGAAGTTGTTTAAAAAAAAAAAAATTATGCATGGAAACAACTGTGAGTTAATAAAACTAAAGGTGTCCTCCCAGGGAGAAGAGGGATGCGGAGAGGAACAAGCATCACATCCCCAGCAGGGTACCAGTAACCGGATCTTTCACAGTATGGTCTTGTGGGTCCCAGAGCTCTCTGGCCTCTGAGGGCTCTTTTGGCAGCCTCTGTTTTTCTTGTGAACAATATGAGTGTGGGTTATCTCTAACTATTCCCCTGTTTTCAAGGAAGCATGACGTTTAAAGCAAAGGTTGTCTGTGTAATCATGGTGGCTAATTTTGAAACGCCTATTACTGCACATGCAAAGTACGGGTTGAGCGCAGATATGCATAATGTATCTGTGCCTGGAGGCTGGTTGCTTTTGTGCTCTCTGGTTTCCTTGTGGTTCTATCATGCCTGGGAACAGGCTTAAGCCATGAACATGAGCACAGTGTTCCAACACCAAAATGGAGGCCACTAAAGGACTCATCAGTGCTTCATAGTGCCCCAGCAGAGCCTGCCAGACTCAGCTGGTGCAAAGTCCTAGGAGATCCCGCTGCAGGCTTAAAGCCTCAGGCAACATTTTTTGATGTACACAAAAGACCTTGTTTTAATAGGAATTAATTAGCAGTTTAAATACTTGCAGGGTAGGAAATCCCACACGGGGTATACTTGTTGAGGTTTCTTTACACGTTACCTCCCAGGAGGATGCAGACTTTCCAGCATCCCTCACTGCTTCAGCAATAACTCCAGTAATTGTATTAGGGCCACGAAGTACTCCAACTGCAACCATAAAATCTTCCGAGTGCTCATCCATTCCCCTGTGTTAGATAGGATTGTGATGGGCAATAATTTATCAAAGAATCTGAGGTTATAGTGTCACATACTCACGCCTCGGGTGCCTCTAAGCAACGACTAGGTGATAATGTCAGTGTAACCACACATCCTGTTTGCATTATTTATTGCTCTCATGAATGACAAATTTGTGTTTTAAAATGGCTGAGACATTTATCTGCTGTCCCAAAAAGCCAAATTATGAATGTGGCATAATCTTATCTCGAGGGCAGACATTCCTTTTTATTATTGGCATTTAATAAGAGCATATGTAATTAAAGGAAAGTAATTAACCTATTTCTAGGAACTTTGTATCTTGAATAAACAGGCAGCTAATGCAGCTGTAAGTATACTGCAGGGAGTCTGTCTGCCGAAGTAATTTTCTAAGGTAGGTTGTCTGCATTATAACGAGGGAGAAGACTGTGTATGGATGTCTACTAAACAGCACTGCGGCATAGTATTCTCTTTAGGAGTTTTAATTTTGGAGACGTTTTGCAAAGGGGTAACTTCTCCTTCTGTGGGATGAGCAGATAGTTGGGGCAGAGGCTGAGGTGAAAGGAATCCCAGCTGAATCCCATCACGGCTTTACCACAGATGTAACAGTCCTGGCAAGTTGGGAGACCATCACAAGTAGGGTGACTGAATGGGACGGGAAGATCATCCAGTTTTCCTTGTCTAGCAACAGTTGCCAAAGACTCCAGCTGGCCAACTAGTAGAATCAGTTAAAGAGTAGAGTAATGTTGAATTATCCCATCAGCAAAAATTGTTGTTGCTTGTGCAGTGGGCTGACTCTCTGCTGACACGTGTGCTCTGTGTGATATGGGACTTTCTGTGCTGCACTTGCTGCAGTGTGAGACGCTTTGCTGGAAGCTGCTCTGCCAGGTATAGCAGGAATGAGCAACCACAAAAATCCTATGAGTTCTCTGTCACTATTCCACGTTTCCCCCTTTTTTGAAAATGTGACTAGTTCCTACCATTTAAAAAAAAATCTTGTAGAGTATTTCATATTTCAATAGCAGAACATATTTTGGGAGCTAAGAGTATATCCATAAGGACAACAGGCATCAGTAGCAGCAAAGAAAATTGCAAGTAGATATACAGGAAAAATTCTTCACAATGGATGTGGTCAAATGTTAGAAAGAGAGACTGTGGGATCCTGGAGATATTCAGATTCTTTGCATGAGGCCCTGAACAACCTGATCCACCTTTGAAGCGAGCCCTGCTTGGATCCAGCAATGCCTCTCAACCTAAAGTAATCTGAATCCAGAAGCTGATTGGCTTCCCAACCACTTGAATCACAGTAAGCACTGGTCTGGCCTGCCTGGGCAGCCCTGAGATGGGGCTTGTGCTTCTGGGGAAGCCAAGGATGGAGAGGACTGGCTGGAAGGCACATGGCAGCTGTGTTGTACCTGCCCCAAATGCGTGCTGTGCTTTTGGAGCTGCCAGGCGGAGCAGCCTTTACAGTTTATAACACGGATTTGAGGAAATTATACTCAAGAGTTCATGCAAATTATGAGGGTGCCAGGAAGCTGTTCTGACACCTGATGAGCCACTGCTCTTCTGTTCTAAAAATGATCTGTATCTGCTTATCCTTTGCAAAATGACACCAATAGGAATATGTCTGATTTTGTAGAGTGTGCTTTTCCTGTAGGCATTCAGGCTGCTTTGGGCTGAATGATTATGAGAGCTCAGTCTTTGCTGTCGTTGTCAACATTCATAACCATTGCCTGAGAGGTGCTAGGCTCTGGGAATTGAGCCCTGGTGCAGCTCCAGGTGATTGCTTCCCTCTCCTGGATCCTCCTCACATACTGCATGAAGGTCACCGTGCAGTGATTGCCATCGTCTGGCCCCTCCACTCGATAGGTAAGGAAGGCTGTGCCTGTCATTTAAATGAGATGCTAGCACATTTGAGATTCACAGTCCTGCCACGAGGTTAATTACTTTTCTTTAAATAAATATGGCAGTGAAATCTTCCATTATTTTCTCTGGTATACTGATAGAAAGTTCAAGGAAAGAGCAAAACTGATATGAATTTACACTACTATGCTTGGAAAATACTGGCTGTAGTATAAATCTAGCGCAGATGCAGATAAACCAGAGCCACTGATGAAGTGATTGTATGGGCAGCAGAAAGCTCATCTGCATGGGGGAACAGTTTGACCAGCAAACCATTTCTCAGTTAAACAAAGCCTGACCAGTTCTGCAAGGTCGAGAGTTGGCTGTGGCAGGATGAACGTGCCACAAAGTTCAGACAAGCAGTCATAACCATCCAGAGGTTTTGGTGTTTGCTGTGACTAATCTAAGCTAGGCATGCATGGAGCGAGGTGATGTGCCAGCACCTTCTTCAGAGCCCAGCCACTGCAAGGGGAGCACGCTCACATGGGCTGTCAGCTGGCTGGGGATTTGCAGTTGCATAATGGGATGGAGCATAAATAAAAGTCCTGATATTATCTCCGGAGACAGTGTCAGAACTATTTGACACCTTATCAATTCATAATACGTCCACTTTCACAATGTTCCACTTGAACCAGAAGCGTTGCATGTGAAATCACACTGTGAAATGCGCTCAGGGTAGCTATCACGCACTTCACCCATCAAATGTCGTGCCTGCTATCCAGTTCACTGGGAGGCTGTGTTTTGGGCTACTTGTTCTGACTTTTCCTAAATTAGGGAATTACTGCAACTTTCGTACCATATGGGCTCCTCAGGCTCTGATTCTTGAGACCTTCTCCATTCCCCACCCTCATCCAGAGGTCCCTGAGCTGGAAAGCAGCCCCGAGCTGGTGGCTGGGGCTCCAGCACAGCTGCAGAAACAGCCTCGTGCCTTGCCTAGGAATGAAAAAGGGAGGGAGATCCACTTTCTGCAGTTAGCTCGTATTCTGAGAATGGGCTGTGGCGGCTCATTGCTAACATATGCAGTGCTAGACTATCCACAGGCAGGGCTGGGGGGGCCGCTGGGGCTTGCCTGCAATCCCAAACAACAAAAGCAGGAGAGGTTTACAGTGGGGTGACAACGGCAATCGCACCTCCTTGTGCTGCAAAGAGATCAGACATCAACCAGCCAGATGTTAACACTGAGGGATTTTAACCAGGCACGATGCTTTGAAGTTTTTTTTTTCTGAGCTCTGAGTGTATTTTTTTAAGGGCTAAAATACACTTTGAGTGCTCTGCTGTCATTGCAGCGTCCGGTCCTGCTGTAGGACGTGCTCGTGTCCCAGAATAGAAGGTATATTTTTTTTGTTGAGGTTTAGTTTCTGAATGAGCAAAACATCAAGCAGTTGCCATAGTGTGTTTTCTCTCAGTAATGTTCTTGTCTTTCTAGATTTGGGTGACTATCTGACACAGTCAATATTGGCTGAAGATTAAAGGGCAGAGGGAGACTGTGGGTCTGGCTGTAATTTCCTTCCACCCTATCCTGGCAAAACAAAACAAAGACATACGTGACATCCCACTAGGTAGAAGAGCGGATGGGGACTTGGAGGCAGGTGGGCTGGGGGTCCGGGGCTGGGTGCCCTCACTGACGGGGCCGGGCTGAATCCATCCTCCCTGGCAGCGAGGAGGGCGCAGTGGAAACAGCAGTTGTGTCGTGCTGGGAGCCGGAGGGATCCTGGTGGAAATGTTGGCAAAGGGCCCTGAGGATTTCCTGGGAAGGACCATACAGACTTTCTGAGGTCTTTTAGGACATGTCAGATTAATGTCCATTGGGAAAGTTGAGGTGTAGTTCACCCTTGGGACAAGGGTGTGCTGAAGTCCAGAAATGCTCAGCTGAGGTCCTTTCCAGCCTTTGCCCCTGTGATTTGCCAACCATGAGGTTCTTCAGTGGCCTCAGACTGTTTTGCAGAGGTGCTGCTATGCCCACCCCATCCACATTTTTATCTCCCGGTGACAGCACTGCCACACTGAACATTGGCTTTCTGGTCCTCCGGCCCCAGGTGAGTGCAGTCAGGGCAGAGGGATGCTGGGGACATTGGCAGCCGTGGGCCCGCCCTAGGAACAACATCGCTCTGCACTTCAGCAGGTAGACAGTGGTGGAGACGTGAAAGTAGGGAAGATGGACATCTAAAAAGCCAGACATGGTTTATGCCCAAAGGTCAGACAGAATCAATATGTTTCCACAGAGTGTATGGCATCTCATCAGTGTTCTCTGGTGGAAAATCTCTGATGCGCTTGAAACACAAGGCTGGATTTATTTGCAAATGCCTAGCGAGTGATAAGCAGGTGATTTAGTAGAACATTTATTTTGTACTGGAAAAAGAAATAGGCTAGTATGATTTTTTTTTTCCTCTTTGCTGTTGGGAATGGTGGCTGCCCAGCAGGTCGTGGCAGAAGCTGTGTCTGCTGTGCTTCTTGGCCAATTGCTGTGGGTTTGCTACTGGAGATGGCAAAAAATAACCACAATTAATTAGAGTTGGGGAGATGCCAGTTCTTGATTTGGGATAAAACTGAAAGCGCTGGCAATTTTTAGGGAAACTTTTTCTTGCAAAACAATTGAGATTTGCAAGTCACTAGATCACAAATCGAGTGGTGTTTACAGCAAACAGCAATAACTCCCCCTTACCCGGCTGGGGAAAATGCTTCTTTTTTATTGGGCTGTATTTGGCTCCTTCTAGATGAAGAAGTCGAACAGCAGAATGAAGAACTTTTCCTTGCTTTCATACTGTACTGTGTATGCTATTGCAAACAGTTGTTTGTACAGTAAGCTAAAGAAAACTTCTGTAGAGGTTTAAAGACTTTCATCTTGTCCTCAATCTGCTCAAAATATCATGCATGAAAAATGAAGCATTAAAAAAATCACTGCTATGCATAACAAAGCCACTACAGAAATTGTTTTTTATGCACAAATATGTAGAAATCAAACCAGAGCCAAAGAGACAGATTTTAGTTGTATGGAAGTAAAATGATTTGCTAAGTCCCAAGTGAAGGCAGTGAGTTGAAACCAAGCTGTTTGCACAAGATGTGTCAATATGGTCAAAACGGCAGGTTTTGCTGAGAAAGAAAGAAAGAAAGAAGCAGAAACTTTGCTGGGAAGTTTTCGGACAGCTCTGAAGCAGGAAGCTCAAGGTAGCACCCACAGTGCCAGCATTGCTGCTGCATGCTTTGCTCTGATCCGTATCATTAGGGAGAGCTACGACACGAGCCATTAGTCCATCTCCTTCTCCCTGAAAGGTTGTTGATTTTAACTGGGAGGGACAGCCCGAAACATCATCCCAGGGCTCTTCCTGGCTGGGATTCCTTCTGCCAATTTTCCCTTTAAGGGCGGTCTCCCTGTGGTGGCCTCACTCGTGGGACCTGGCCCATTGGAGTGGTGGTATGTATGAGCAGGGAGGGACAGGGAAGGTTACACCTCCTTTCCCTGTTCCCTTTCCTTCCATTGATTGCCTGGTGCCATCCTGCACTGAGTCCTACCTTTGCTTTTGCAGTCAGTTAGGGAATCTGAGAGGAGAAGTGCTTGTTTTGTATCTCAAGGTGAGGATCGCACTTGGAGTTAGCTCTAAGATTAAAAACAAAATACACATCCGCCTCGAGGACGGGCTTTTCCCAGACTGCTCCATAAAGCTCCTGCACTCTACTGTGAAGACTCCTTTCCCCTCCACAATGCAGTGAAAACCATGAACCCATGAAAGAAGTGGGAACAGCAACTGGAAGTCATAAGCAGCTGCTGTGCTCCAGCCCCATCTGCCATCCCAGTGGTGCTCAAACCCACTGTGACTTGCTCCTTAGGGTCTGCACGGCTGTGCAGAGGGCTTTGTTCCTGATGGTCCGCCTGGGGTTTCCAGTGATGGGTTGGATGGGGGCTTAGCCCACCCGCAAGATCTTACCTCCTACTCTCCTGCCACTGCAATGCACAGGGTCCCCAAGAGATGGGAGAGATGAAGATGGGGATGAAGCCGGGTCTGGGACACTGTTGGGAGGCACATGTCCCCCCCAGTGCACAGCTGACCCAGGGAGCCTGGCTGCTCCTCCTGCACTGGGCTAGCATCACAGCAGCACCAGGGCATAGGCAGCAAGGACCCCCAGGAAAAAGCAGGCAAATTGGGAGGAACCAGGTGTTTGATTTCCACCCAAGTCCCATCACCTGTGTGCAAGCCTTGGCCCTGACAGACCAGGCGAGATGCCCCTTGATCTGGCGGGAGCAGCTCTCCTCTCTGCAGGCCTTGAAGTGCGCCGGTGCTCAATAAATCTAATTTGGTCCAAATTTATTGCAAGACACTGTTTCTTCAGAAAAGCGTGTTTACTTTCCTTCTGGCTGTGACCCAGCAACGTGACACTACAACGGTACAGAATTGCAAGTGCAGAGGATTAAATTATTGCTGCTCCTATAGCTGACATGCACGGTGGAAGTTATAACTGATCCGTTTTTCCATGGAAATCTATTGCATTTAAGTATATCTAATTGAGTATATCTTATCTCTACACAGGAACTGCTTGTGCTATTGCCTCTCTATCAGTTTGGGATTGTATTAAGGGGCCTTACTGTGTCCAGAGTACGAACTCTTATAGTTTTGTGTGTGTATCTCAAGTGCAGCAATTTTATTGTGACCTTTTCATTCAACTTCCTTCTGGCTGTGCCAAACAAAAACTAAAAGGACTTCCTTCAGCTTCCATCAGACCCTGAGCTCTCAGGGTTTTATTCTGGGCCCCAGAAAACTCATCTTTATAACTCTTATTTTGGCCAGACACTAGTTGGATGATTGCTTTCTGCATACAGCACAATATTTTCTCCCAATTACCATGACCGTTGGAGCTTTAAAGTTGATAATTTTATGTTGTTGAAATATAAATTGATCATTAGAAGTATTAATAATAACTTCTTGACTTTATAATTAGCCGTGTATCTACATTGCATTCAGGAGCTGTTAGTCTTCAATGAACATGTTCCAAACAATCCATTTATATTTAAAGACATTGACATGCAATAGCTATCTTAATCAATCTAAATCTAATTTCTATTTAAGAACTTCTGCTTTGCCACTTAAAACTTTTCTTGGGATTGGAGCAGTTGTGTTCGCTGGACCACAGTGTTTGCTTGGAATCCTGAGCCTTAGAAAGACCAAGTGGGAGAACAGGCAATGGTTTGCTCCCTTGCATCTTCTCCATCCATCAGCTACAGAGAGATTCAGATCATGATAGCGGGACTGTAGCATTGGTGGGACAGAGGCCTGGGTCTTCTGTTACCTGTAGGAGTTATTGGATGTATCCAGCAGTTAATAAGATTCATTGAATGCGAAATCGTTACAAATTTCCATCCGTAAAATTTAAAATTATCTGGTAATATTTATAAAAGCTTGATTTAATTTTGTTGGTCACTTTATTGAGTTGATAAGGTAAAATCTCTCCTGGCTTATTGTCACACCTGATCAAATTCCAGATAACAGGTGTATGAGGATGCTTCACAGCAGTCAAAGACAATGTGGAGATGAGATGACTGCAGAGAGCTGGGAACATCAAGTTGAGTTTGCACTACAAAGTTCTGATCCTGTCAATCCAGGCAGGTGAGTTTTGCGATTCAATTCCCCCACCCATGAAGTGAGGATTATAATTCTCAGGATTTTGAGGCTTCTAATAATTTACTCTGTTGGGGCAAATATTTGAATGTGTGTGAACAAGGAACTGCATATCAAACCTGCTAAAAATTGGTTACTGGACTTTATTGGGAGAAGGAATTTCATTTTTATGCCTTTTTGGACTGTCACCCTTAGTTGTTCCTTGCTCATTTGTGTGGATATTGAAGAGAAGACTGTACTGTTTCTGTAGATGAGAGGATGGGTCCTCAGCTATGTGTGACATTGCTAAAGCCACATTAGAACTCAGGGAGTGAGGATCACAGTGGTGATCTTCTCTTTTTGAGGCTCTTGTTTTTTTTTCACTAACAAAACAGAGGTGCCTTTTTCAGTCAAAACCTGAGGAAATGATTCCTCCCTAGAGGACCAGAGTAGGTGTGAATATCTCTGTAGTGAGCAAAGACTTTAAAACCCCACCAGGGAGCTCCTGATGGTGATGAAAATACTGTTTTCAACTATTTTGCAACATATTTTTATCCCCATAAAGCTCCTATCAAAACAATCACACACACAAAAAAACCCCACATCTTGCTTCAGACTGATCTTATTTCTCTGTGCCTTCTTCTTAGTAAAAATAAATAAAATAATAGCAAACCCCACCCAGCTTATGATGCCAACAGAGATTGCTAAACCCCAGAGCGCTTGGAGCAGTCGAGGGAGGCTGCATGTGTGACACGTTTTACTGGGTGTGCTGAGTGACCGGAGTGGTCGCTGAGAGACAAGTCAGAAAAGTAAAGGCAAGAGAAACAGAGGCACCGATATGGATATGGTTGGTAGGTCATCCCCACCTGCGAGCCGGGGGAGAGTGCTTTCTTAATTACAGGTGTCTGGCTGCAGAGGAGGTTTGTCTGGCCGCGGTGTCCTGACTGCTGGTTCTTGCTCAGATGGTGCTCCGTCCTTCCCCAAAGTAAGAGATGTGCCTTGTTGGGCAATGCTCCCACAGACTCCACAGCACAAGCAGCACAGGAGTTGCCAGAAAGGAGCCCAAACCTCAGCAGGGATGAGGAGAGAGAGGCCATGTGAAGCTTCATTAATAGGGAGCCGTTAGGGGTTGCTGAACAAAAGAACTTGTCCTGCGATGGTACAGTAGGCAGAGAGAAATTGGGTTTATTTGACCGTGTTTCAGCCAGGTCTGATAGGGTTTTTTTCCACTTTGAAAGATCCTTTATTCTCATTTGTGCTTCCACAGAACAGCTGTGGTGTTTTAGGGCTCCTGGGGCGTTTTTGTGTGCACAGCAGAGAAGGGTCTGGATCGGGACTGGGATGGATTCACACCACAGGCCAGAAAACTCCCCTCAACCCCAACCAGCAAACTTTAAACTTTCCACAGCCCATTTTGACATCTAAAATCACGGTAAGGTGCCACCGCAGGAGAGCAGAAAGGGCAAAGGGCAGTGACAGTTTTATTCAACTTTACAGGTAGAGGGAGTTTATGAAGTGAAAATGGCCACATGATGTGAGAAGTGGAAAAATCCCGGTGGCTGTGCCAAGTTTAACCCTGGCATGGCGGGGGGTGAGGAGGCTGGAAACAGTACAAGTTTTATACAGTTTTTCACTGTTTAGTGGTTCCCAGTCAGACTCTTTATCTGGTGGAGTTTTGTTCACTAAAGCCGTTTGATGTTGCCTTTCATTTCTCTCAGTCATTCTTCCTTTCCAATGGCCTGGTGTTGGCCGCCTTTATTATTTAGAGTAATTTTAGTGACATCCCTTTTTACTTCTTCAAAAAAATCCACTACCTTTGCTAAAAGATGGGTCACATCCTGTTTAAAATCAACAGAAAGACTTCAGCAAGTCCCAAACTGGACCTGAAACTGTTGATTCCTTTCATGTTTCTTTACATGATATATGCCTCCTAGCAACCACCCTTTGCAGGCAATGTTACAGCAATATGAAGCTCCTACTTGTGTGTTGCAACTGGCATCTCAGTGCATCCTGCAGAGCTTTACAAAGCACCTGGTGCTGTCAACTCACTCTGTTTGCTGTAGGTGTCATTTAGACAGCAGCGTAGCACAACAGTCTGAAAAGCAAGGAAAGCAGTCCTATGGAGTCTGTAACAGGAGGATATAGGACATTTTGCAGACTGGATTAATACCCCAGACGTGACAGAAGTACACAGAGGATGTTTGTGGATCACCTGTGGATTTAATGCCTAGAGTATCCCTAATGGGTGTTGAAGCTCTGTCTTGGAGCTGTGCTTTGTGCATCAGCTCATCCCAGGTGCAGTCTTCCAGTCCTACTCTTTGACAGCTAATTTGGTGCCTTGTTCTTCTTTTAATTACAGCAATTCATCACACTCTCTGCCAGCTCTCTGATATACTGGGATGGTGGATGTCCTTTGTTCAGGCAGTTCAAGGTGAAGTTTGCCTACTGGGAGTAGTGATTTTTCCGTAAGGACTTGGCAAGCACTCTGAGCTGAGTGAAGTCTTTGGGTTCTTTTGGATCCCTTCTGCTTCCTTTTCTCCTATTTTTGCATGTCCATTCTGCAGAGTCAGTTCCTGATTAGCTACGTTGCATAAGTTGTGGGTCGGTTTTGGGAAACTCAAGACCTTCTCTTACTTTTGGCTGTATCAGAAGAGAGTTGTGGGGCTGGAGAACAGTGTTCACGTGGGTCTGTGAGCGGGACATGTCAAATGAGTGTTTGTGGTTCAGAACAGCCTGACCTCCTTAGCTCTTTCTTAAGGACCTTACAATAACAGACCCTCACAGGCTTTGGATGAATAACCTCCATCCTAGCGTATCCTATTTGAAAGTTGCCAGTGACTCTTCCTTGTTCATTAGTCACTAATTTAAGATCTGAAGGATTTAGCTCTCGTGACATTGGTGGGGTGATTCAAGGTTATTTCGTTGTGGTGTTTCATGAGAAACTCAGCTTTCCTTAAGAAAGGAGTAAATATTGAGTGCACTAAATGATTCCAAAATGAAAGCTGAAGATACAAAGCTTCAGGGCCAAATTCAGAAGGCAAGTTATGACTCCACTGCCTTTAAAACTATGTTATAGTTATTATTTTTAGATGTCATGATGTTTTTAATGAACTCCTGGATTTTTAGAGCCTGGAGCAATTCAGTTGGGAAGAATTATAGTTTTAAGCTGCAATGCACCTTTGGAATCTTCTCTGGTTTAGCTGAGAGGGAAGAAGATGTTCTAGAGCTGCAAATGTGTGTATTTTTTTGTATGCTGCATATATATTTGTACACATATTAGCACGTCCTTTTTACTTCAATTGTAATCATGTGTCTTCCTAATTGGATGGTTTGCAAGGGTCACGTCTATAGTGCAAGAAGACAAAAAGTTTAAGGGTAATGGAACAAATATACTGTGCGTTTTATGGGTTCAACAGCCATAATATCTGCATCGTGTAAAAATAGCTATGTAATAACAACTGTTTCTCCCACAGCAATTAAATACCTATGAAAGATGATGAGCATTATGTAATTGGTTTGTGCAGAGTCTAATGAGACTCTATTTTATCGGTAAATAAACTATTCTCTTTTTTGAGAACAGAAAGAATAACTGACAATAAATATTTATAAATGAATCTTATCTTTCTCCTGTCACAGTCTTCATGAACAAACTACACTTTAGAAGAAAGGTACTCATATTAGAAATGCAGTTTATTTACTACTGTTTTATACTTGAACTGCAGTGGTGCCCAGAGGACCCAATCTAAGATCTACTTTTTCCCACCCCAAACCACTGAATGCTTATATCAGGTTATAGTGAAATTCGAGGTAACCCCAACGGGTTACCCCAATGGCTCTCGTATCCAAATCTGTGACAGAAAGGTGTCTGGATGTCTCCCTGTGCAACAGGCTAATGCACATGGGAGCATCCTGAATGGCACCCAAACATCTGCTGAGGCCATTTCATCTTAGGATAATGTTTGACCAAGGCATGGGAGCTGGACACTGCCCCTCACGCCTGCTCTGGCAGCAAATCCTCAACTAACGCACTGTGAAGCAACAGAAACAATCTCAGGGCTACATATGGCTTTTCTTATCTATTTGTGCAGCTATTTACTGTGCTTTATCAACTAAGAGGTTTGGACACTACACGGCACGAGTGGTTTGCATCAGGGCAGCGGGCAAGTGTGTATATCTTGAGGAAAGAGTCAGCTACAAAATGTCTTTCAACAAACTTTTCTTCAAAGCTTTATTCTTTACTCTGATTGTACACAAGTTTTTACAAAATAGACCACTTTCTTCTGTAGACTGAAAAAATACACCATTTGGGTTACCTTCCCAATCATCTATGTTTTGATGTGAAGCACAGCATCCTTGGGGGTGCCAGGCCTGATGGGACAGAGCAAGCTGAGGGTCCTGGACTCCACATACCTTCTCCCCATCCTGCCTACTGGGTACCCCCATGGAAAAGTGATATTTTTCTAGAGAATTTTGGAATCTGGAACCTCCTAAATAATGCATCCTTTAGTGGCTGCCTTATTTTATTCCTGCAACTCCATTTAATGGTCCTTATGAGAGTTTGAGGGGATGAATTTTCTGTAGTGGCTTCACTACTGGAGTGACTCCCTGAGAGCTATTTTGGCCACAGCATGAGCAGTGCATGTGCAGTCTCAACCTGTTTTGTCAATATGGATTGTGCAATGCACTCAAATAAGATCTCTTGGCCAGCTCAGCTGACGTGTGCTACGATAATGACCTGACTGCAAGTAAAATAATGCAAAGATATATATTGATATTTCAATTACTTTTCAAATTGTGCTTGTTGAGATCCCTGTGCCTGACTCGGGCATTAAAATATGGATTGTATCTGATTCTGAGAACACATAATTTTGTCTGTTCAGTGCATATAATAGCTTATACTTCCATCCTTGAATAATTGCCTCTGTTTTAAAGAGTGACCCTAAATTGTATTTACACAATAAATTAATGTCCACTTCTTATGGAGAAAAAATTGCCCCATGCAATCTGCGTAAGTGCCATTTTCTCTGTTCTTCTTCCATGGTCTCGATCATAAATAAGTAGCCGTGAGTGCTTATTGGACAGTGCAAGGGCTTCTTGCAAGCAGTTGATTTTACAGCTCTTTTATGGCTAGGGTGTTGAGGAACTAACAGTTTGAAACAGAACCAATGGTGGTTGTAAATACATGTCTTAAAGTGGATATATCTTCATTTTTTTCCAGGTAATCTGATGATGACAGAACAAAGCTGAAGAACCTCTTTTTGAAGGCAAAGGTGACCTCTTTTCAGCAACATATTAATCGGTATTGTGTGGACAGCTGCTGTGACTGCAAGGCAAGTTTCTTTATTTAAGTGAGGAAGAATTCATACTTGTCACCAGGGAGAATTTTAAATGCACAAGAAGTGTCTCGTGTAGTACGGAATACTACTGCGCTCTTTCCTGAGGCATATGCTTAGATAGGATTTTCTCTAAAGGAAATGAGAGGGGAACATTGCATGCCAGATGTCTTCTTAAACGTACTTGCTAAACAAGGTCATGTTAATTCATCTGGGTTCGAAACAATTTCACCTACAGGATCAGGGATTATTATTTCGCTGAGACAGAATAAAAGGTGCAGTTCTTAAAAGCAGCAGATGATTTTTTTTTGTGATAATCTGAAAGGAAAATGTATTATTTTCTTAAAGGAAATCAAATGAAATAAAGCATTATGAGTGCTGCTAACCTGTACCTCTGCTGAGACCAGAGACATAGGAAAACAGAGAGTGAATGGTTTAATCTCTTGTCTACCCCATTATTATGGTGAGACTGGAATAGCAAACACGGTTCTGCCTTCCACATCTTGGAAAGGATGCTGCAAAGCTGGAAAGGATGCTGCAAAGAGCCATAGTAAAGATACAAGAGCAGGAAAACGTGCTTGCGGCGTGTGATTTACAGAGCTCAATTCCGCTTATCAGAAAGGTTTCAGCTTTGATTTTGTTACCTGGTTTACGTATCTTCAAGAAGAATAAGTATTCTATCGGTACTATTCCATCCAGTGCCCATGGGTGTAGCAAGAAAAAAATGTCTGAGAGTTAAATCAAGATCCATTTGTGTTTTGAATAGCACGCAGACCTCCACTGTTGGCATGGTTAGCCACTGAGGAAAGCAAAGGAAACTCAAAAGAGGTAGTAGACAGTTCATTTTGATGCCTAACATTGTGCCGCTCCCAGGAGAGGCAGTTTCCCCTGCAAACTGGCCCAGGAGCAAGCTGGCCAACTGAGATGTGCAGGCCTTTGGTGACTAGGCTGGAGAAGGCTCGTACGCCTGCAAATTACATCGCTGCACAAACGCAAGGTCCTTGAGAGCTGTTGCTTCCCGTTCTTTTGGCTGGGAAGCTGGAGCAGTGCTGTGTATGCTATTCCCACCGAGGGTGGTTATGTAAATACCGCTCTCATGATAGTTAACTACCAGAATTAACTCGGCTGGGAGTCAGAGGCAATATTTGTCCTCCACGGTTGTTTCCCCACCACACCATTGCTAAAATGGCATTCTTGTTTCAAAGCTCTGACAGGACTTTTAATCAAAATAATGCATTTTAGAATAATTTCCTATATATGCTTCATGTTTCCCTTTCTCTCTCTCTCTTTTTTTTTTGTGGTTTTTTTTTTGTTTTGGTTTTTGTTTTTTGTTTTTTTTTTTTAACTTTCCTCACGGAAAAAAACCCAACAAAAAAAAGGGCAGGGAGGAACATGGGAAAAAAAACTGCACTACTCATTTCCCGGTTTTGTTTTTTTTTTTAAAAAAGAAATAATTGGAAAACATTCAAAATCCCTCAAACACTGCTTGTGAAAATTTCCCATTCAAAATCAGTATCTCAGCTTGGAGGAGAAGTTGTCCAGGTCACTCAAGCCAGTTCCCATAGCCGTTTTAAACCAGTTCTCATAGCCTTTTAAAACCAGTTCTCATAGCCTTTTTAAACCAGTTCTCATAGCCATTTTAAACCAGTTCCCATAACCATTTTAAACCAGTTCCCATAGCCTTTTTAAACCAGTTCTCATAGCCTTTTTAAACCAGTTCTCATAGCCATTTTAAACCAGTTCCCATAACCATTTTAAACCAGTTCTCATAGCCATTTTAAACCAGTTCTCATAGCCGTTTTAAACCAGTTCTCATAGCCTTTTTAAACCAGTTCCCATAGCCATTTTAAACCAGTTCTCATAGCCATTTTAAACCAGTTCCCATAACCATTTTAAACCAGTTCTCATAGCCATTTTAAACCAGTTCTCATAGCCATTTTAAACCAGTTCTCATAGCCTTTTTAAACCAGTTCCCATAGCCATTTTAAACCAGTTCCCATAGCCATTTTAAACCAGTTCTCATAGCCATTTAAAAAGACTTGGTTAAAATTCAAGCTAAGGATAGAATGTCACCTCTTTACTGAAAGAGGAAGGGGAGTAAGCTTGGGTAACATGACAGTGGAGCATATGGGAAGAAAATTATTGCTTATTTTCTTTTTACAGAGGACCGACTCCACAACATGGGGTTGGGGATGGAGGAAGGAGAGGGGATCCTTCCAATAGTCCCAGCTGCTCCAGGGCCTGCAGTAAAAGGGCTGGTCAGGGAGAAAAGCCAGGCTGCCATAGCTGGGTTTGGGGGTCCTCTGCAGTCACACGAGGCTGCCTGAGTCCCCCAAGGCCGCAGTGCCATAAACACACTTCTTGGCATTTGAAGGTGCAGCGCACTGTCAGCTGTGGTTTGTTAGTCATTCTGGGTTTGCTGTCCCTCCAAATCCTCAAGGAAGGACTTGATATTTACTCTCTGACATTTTATTTCCAGAGGACTGGTCTTAAAACACTGCGGTTTACGCACAAAATATTGTGCATGTATAAAATACCATTGAAGCTCAGTTGGGTCCTGAGTTGACCTCTGCTGAGCCTTGAGATCTTTCAGCTTCTTATTTGATCTGTCTCACAGTGCAAGACAATCTGCTCCCCCTCGCCTGTAGAGTACACAAAGCTTGCTTCCCAGTATACATACCTAATTTGTAGCTAATACTCTCATTGTGGCTGCTTTAATAACAGTATGGACTTTTTTCTAAATGAGATACACATGTAGCTCCTAAGTCGGCAATTTTCTGTTTCAGATTAAGCATTATTTTTTTTCCAGGATGCCACATCACATATAATTTTCTATAATCTTTTCTATTGATTTCATTCTTTGCCTTCATCAAAACAGCACTGGAGCAGTCAAGGAGCAGATTATGACCTACCTTGCAGAGCAAAAAAGGGCATGAGGAATCTACTTAGGCCATTGTGATACTTACACCATTGTATTACCTACCCCGTTGTATTGACCTTCTGCTTTGTGAACAATATCCTCAGGTTAAAGGAACAGATCGGCTAAAGAACACTGTTTCCAAGGCTGAGAGCCCTGGCTATTTTCTCCACTCCTAAGGTTCCTAGAAAGTGTCTTTCCCCTGTGGGACACAGAGCTGCTAGATGGTACCATCTCCTTCCAGGAGAGGCTGGAAATTCAGAGGACACCTGTGATAGTTTTGCAAGACAAGTGAGTACAATAAGGACAAGCCCAAATCTTGAAGGGGAACAAAGCTATAACCCAACCAGCTGGAGCTGGAAAAGGTCACTGGCTCAGCTCCAGAAAGACTGGTTTGTTGCAATGTTTGTGGAATATCCTCATGTTTCCTACCAGGACAGACTGCTGGGATGAAATCGTGGCAAGTTTATGATGTTGAGGCATCTCCTGGGTTTGACTGCAGCAGAAATACTTTGTGGTTTTTTCTACACATGGGTGAAAGCAGTAAGTCCTGGAACACATGAAAATTAATAATAAAAATAAAAAGCTTTCCTTCCAACCCCTATTGCCTCCTCCCACTGACATGATTTTAAAGGTTTAAAATCAGTTTGTGTCCTGGCTAGAGATTGGAATTACGATTGTAGTGTTTCCATTTAGAACAAGGAAATTGAAGTAGAGCAATTAATCAATAACAATATGGGAAAGTAAAGACTGAGACAGTCACTTAAATCGCTCATGCTTAGCTGGGCAAGGGGAATTTTAGAAAACTTCTGTCTTTTGCTGCCCATATAAGTTTTATATTACCAACTTTCAAGTACAGAGAAAAGTGGTGCTTTGTGTTGTACTACTTCACCCGGCATTATAAACCCATTCAGTTACAGGGAGCGGATACTTAATTATGAATAATCCCAAAGTGTTTCACTGACTGTTGTACAAACCGTGCACTCAGGCCCATTTCATACAGCCATGAAATGCCATCATCCCTCAGGTGAAACAAAGCAACTCTTCAGCAGCACAATGCAAAGCTGCACAGCAATTTAGGAAAGGAAGTGAAGAATAATGGATTCATTTGAAACTGCAGGGGGATTTTAACTATGCAGAATGCAATTACCAGAACTGGAGTTTATCCAGGACACTGGGGTTAAGACCCCATCTATTACAAAAGATGCCATAGAATTGCCAGCATCCTTCCCCTCATTTCTCATGTGTTACTCACTGGGTTCCTGAGCACACACTGAAAGAGGTCAGTCCTCTTTCGATTGTGAAAGTGATGGGACCTCAGGGCAAGGTGCAGAGGGAAAACTAGTATTTATTACTGACCAGAGCTTTCTCTTCGCATGTGCTGCAAGAGACTTTGTTTTGGAGAAGAAAATTAAAAGCTCTTAGTTGTGTGACTCCATCCAAAGCCATCAAACCAGTGCTGCTGCTAGTCTACGGTGTAAGTGATGGGCAGCGTGGCTGCACAGCCTAAATTTGGGCATCAGTACCGTAAGCCAGAAATGGACCATTTCCTGACCAAGTTTATACAAGTTAAACTGAATTAATTTAAATATCTAAGTACTTCTTAATCTGGATCAGAAATCCAGTGTTTCGATAGAGGCAATAAACCAAGGGCAGTGTCTCTACCTTCTTAGCTCTCAGTGAAGAGCAGTGTCACAGCACAGAAGAGAGACAAATCTCACCTGCGTGGTGTCTGTTAGGAGCTCTTCTGAACTGTTTGAGTTCCAGAGAGTTCCTTGACCTCCCAAGCCCAACTCCTGCCAGATCCTCCACTGCCTCTCACTTGTACACACAGTCTTTCTCATCGTTCAATAACTTCACCTGAAAAATAACCAGAATCCTTTCTCCTGGATCATTTACACCCCAGCAGAATCAGAAGGAAAATTCAGATGCCACGAGCTGGTTTTTAAAGGAAAGAGAAGGGGGAAGCAAAGCAGTGAAGCCTGGTCCATGCATGGATGTGGGGAGCAAAGAGTAGAAGAGGGGCTTCTCCACAGCATCACATCCCAGGTCTGCACCCTGCCTACCCTCTCGCCACAGGTAGACGAGCAGCCTCGGTTCTGCAGGGGTGGAGCAGAGGCAAGATTTATTCTAATACATGTTGTATTTTTAATGTATTTTTAACTTCCACAAAAATACTGGTTGCGAATCTTTGGGAGTAGTATTTTTTTTAACTTGGCAGGCAAGCTCAAGTGTATCTGGAAAGCTTTCAGCTGATTTGTGAGATGCAAAATCAGTGTTCAACATATCTATTTCTGTGCATTTACCTGGTTAAATTAATCCTGCATATTTTTGCCTGGAGATTCAGGTATTAGGTGTGTTCAGTGCTGGAAAAGCTTGACTGTCTTACACTCCCTCTATTTATTTAGGAGTGTTTAGGTCTTATTTAAATGTATGAAGATAGATGCCTATAAGTACTGTTATTATCGCAAGACTGCTGAGAACAGGTAAGTAAATAAAAGAAGTAACCATCACAGAAAATGTGGAAGGGAATCCATTTGCCCACTTGTAGGTGCTGGGGGAAAAGTTACCGATTACTAGTAAAACTCCAATAAATAATGCTTCAGTCTTGTAACTGCAAATCTTTCTAATAGAATCCGTCTATTTCATGCCCTTCATCATAAATCAGTGCCCCCGACGAGTGGGCTTTGAATGGCCGGACAAAAATAATTAATCAAGATTAAATCAAAAGCAGCATGCTACATGTGAAGGCAGTGTTAGCCAGGATAGATTCCTAGGAACAAAATCACTTAGAAGTGGCTTATAAATCTGGGACATGCCTGAGGTTGATGTGAGGAGATGTGACTGGTATGGATTTTCAGGTTTTATTGTGCATATATATTGCGTATGGTTAAGTCTTCCTGCCCCTGCAGACAGCATCAGATTTCAGGCCACAGGTATTTTGTGGTTTCGTCTACAAAATGCAACAGGCGATGAAGCTGGGCTGAAGGACGGCTCTCACACCCCTCCTGCGACCACACTCAGAGGATGAAGGACATGCAAAGTCTGGAAAAATAAACACTGCTGGGATATAGTTTTACTCCGTTTTAGCTGACGTTCTCCCTGGTGGTGTCTGACCCTATTGAACACTGTGTGTATTTTCAAGCAGATTGGAAGTGACAGTGTTCTGATAGATATAGCGCTGAGCACGGTCCCGGTGTTTGACCAGTTTTATCATTTAACCGGTATCTATCTACATATACTTAAATAAGACCTAAGCAGTCCCAAAAGTAAGCAGAGGGGATGTGAGACAGTCAGGAGTTTCCAGCACTAAATTTGTAGATGCACACCTAATACTTGGATCTCTAGGCAAAAAGACACAGGGCTAATTTAATCAATTAAATGCCAAAAAAATATAACTATTTGAGTGTTTAACCAGGTTTTATGTTGTATTTATTGACTGCTAGTGAATCAGCACTTATTCTTCACAGACACTGAACTACAGCTGTGTCTGTGACACAACCCAAAGCAATGCTCAGAAATACAAGAATAGACACTTGCCAGCAGCAACAGGCGAATTAAACATGCACCAGAGGTGGTCTATTTACCTCATGTGAAATAATGCTTTATTTCAAATTCATCCTTAATGTCCTCTCTGAAACTAGTCTCATATTTTTTTACACATCAAGTCCCTGTCTGGAATACTTTTCAGCTTATTTTCTCCACTTCTTCTCTAGGGGAGCAAAGATTTGCATAACGTTAGGTCAAAAGCCCATTGAGGATATACTACATGGAAATTTTGTAAAACAGATTCATCCTCTGGCTGTGAAGGGGAACTGGGCTCAGAGCACGGCTTAACAAAGGCACCAAAAGCCAGACAATACCCAGAGGTTCTGCTTGCTACTAGCAGTGCCCTGCGGAAAACGCGAGAGCACTGAATAGGGAATAGATCCATCACTACAGTATGTAAAGCAGACGCTGCCAGGGCAATATAAAGTCTCTCCAGAAGAATGATAAGGTGGTTATTGAAAAACTACAGTGATTCATAAGCTCATGGAAGGGGCAGGGCTGGTGCTAAGTGTCTCAGCACCGCAGAGTCACCTTTAATGTAGTGGCTGCACACCTACTCCTTAGTAATGGAGCACATTTTGCTGTCCTCAATTCCCATCTCTCAGCACGGATGAAAAAAAAAAATCTATTTGGGATCATTTTTAACTTTTCAATAATGAATAATGTACATTTCTTGGAAATCTGTCTTCCAGCAAAATAACAATAACCTTAACTTCTTAAATAGTCTTCATCATTTAGCAACCAAGCTGAGATTAATAGTAAGAGCTGTATTTTATTATTTTTATAGCAAGTTGTAAGGGAAATGAATGTTAGTTTCTGTGTCAAACGAAGGTCACCCCAACTACCACTTGTTCTAGGGTAACTGTAGGGCAACTGGTGCTGTAGTTCAACTTTAAGTACCATCATTAACAAGGAAGGGGAAAAAACAGCCTTAAAAATTCAGTGTACAAAAAAAAATCTGCAATGCCTAAGCAAAATCAATAGCACAGCATGAAAAATGGCACAAGAAGTAAAATAGATGATCTGCTGGCTCATTTAGAAATACTTCATTCTGACTTAAAGTTTGAACTAAAGGAAATACGAGTTTTTCCCCTTACACCTGTGTTCATTTTTTTTTAATTAACTCCAACCTGACCAAAAAGAGCCCAAGTGACCTAATTCTGCCTCCTGGTTGTGTTTCTTCTCTCTGCTTTGCCCAGTGTTGTCTGGGCTGCCCTCGGGGGCAAGCACGGCCGTGTGCTGCAGCCAGAGGGTGAGACCCACAGCACCAGGTTGTGGTAGGCTTGGTTGGTCGAGGAAGGGCACCATGAGCTACAGTAGATGAGGAACCAGATTTTAAGGAATTATGCTGGTTTGGGAGCCTTAATATATTTTTTTTTCAGGACCCCAGGTGTGTCTGTTTGTTCTGGGGGTCAGGGGAGGTATGGTACTCGAGCTGAAGCTGAAAAAGGAAAGGTGAAGGTGAGAAATGGGTCCCCAGGGAAAAAAAGACAAAAGAAAATCCCAGGTATTTCTGCCGTGGTGTTAGAGGACTCCCACCCTGGCATATCAGCCCACCGTACCTCAGAAAGCACTTTGCTGCTACAATCACGGTTCAGGCTCTGCTAAACAGCTCTGTTGTAGATGCTCACATCAAATACCTGTGAAGAAATTGGGGAAGTTGTTTACTCTAAACACCTATGAAGTTTTTTGGGGTAGTTTTCATTCTCTCTGTACATGCAGCTTTATGGGCAGACTCTTCTGTTTGCTGTCTTAGCTTGTTCTGAAAACGTCCATATTTGCAGTCCAAGTCAGAACTGGGCTCTACAGCTGCAGACAATCTGCTTGATTCCTCTTCCAAAGCCACTGTTGCACAAGGTGCTGATAAAAGAAAGAACCTCACAGGAGGTTCTCGTGAGCACCTAATGAGGTCTCATGTGCCTAATGACAACATGTGTTCTCCAGCCTACTGATAAGTAGGTTTTAAATGGAGGAAGAAAGGAAAGCGTTATATGTAGTTCTCTCAACCTGAGGAAGCTGGCTTGTGGAGGAGGACAGGACAAGACAAGCCCAGCACTGCCCTGCCCTGCCCTGCCAACCCCTTCTTCTCAGCAGGATAGTGAGTGAAGCCTGCTCTGTACAGCCTCTGCGTTGTACCCCAATGCTGGACCAGGTTGAATCGTGTGAAGCTGAGTCTGGGATTGAGTTAGGGAAGCTTGTGGCTGCTAGTTTTGGCTTGTGTTGCAAAATCCGTGATTTTCTTGTCTTATCAAGTACTGCTTTGCTTGTTCTGCTGCTAACTGCTGGTTTTATTATAGTTGCTGTTGAATCATAGGCAATGGGTGGAGGAGGGGGGAAACAGTCTAGTGAGTGTGCAAGAATAGAACTGATCCTTAAAATATGTTGGGGTGGAACAGCAAGGATTGTAAGAGGATAGCAATTGTCTTTTTATCTGTAAGAGATTTTCCCCTACCCAGAATCAGTATTGAGAATCTTCCTGCTTTTTCCAAAAATAAAGGTCCTCATATCCCAAATGCTTCAGAGTAATTTCATCTCCTGTTTAACTCCTAACTAATAATTTCATCTTTCATTTCCTCCTATTGTTCCTTCTGGCATGCATCCCATCTATTATAAGCCCTGGATATCATAAAGCAATTTTTTTTAGATTTAGGGAGAGGGAAATAAGAGTCAGGTGGTTTGAAGTAAGGTTTTTATAGCAGACAAGTTCTGGAAGTTTTGTACGGATACTAGTATTAATGAAATAGCTCCATGGGAGTTAACTGGAGTGAGGAGACAAAGCAGCCCCAGCGCTCTGTAAGAACTGTATTACTGCCAAGGCAAGGGTAATTGCTTTCATTGAGGACTCTAATGCAAACTGGTTCTTTGCAGACACTAAGGAGAGATATGAGGGTTTCACAGGCACAAAGTAGCCACTAGATAAATACTTGTGGGAGCTGGGCTTTTCTGAAAATCTCCATCTAATTACTCTACTGAAAAGGTTGGCTGCAAAACAGTCTATTTACAAAATTCAAGTGTCTGTAAATATGTCTTTTGCCTCCATGTCTGCAAGCACAATGACAGACACTGTAGAGACCATCAGCTGGGCTTGAGTATGTGTTTACCAGCAGAGAGTGGGCTCTGCTACATCATAGCTCAAGATGCTGTGCTACTTCCACACCTTCTATCTTTCTTCTGAGAGAAACAGTTCTAAGAGTTTATCTTCCTTTTTGCTTATGAAGGTGGATCAGAATCTCCAAAATGTAAAAAGTAAAGCCTGGATTTAGGGAGCTTGTCTGAGACCACGGAGTGCAGCATTGCCCTCAGCTGATGAATACCTCTGAATCAGTTTATTTTCCCTTCTGAACGCCAATGCCTTGCCCACAGGGATGCAGGAAGGTGTGTGAGTGTTCTTTGGCCAAGGCAGGATGATGGGTCTTCCTGGAGGATGCATAAGATTGGTCCGACTGGCACAGGTGTAGCAGAAGTCAGTGGGGGAACAGGAGTTGCAGATACTGGGGTTTTATTTGCATTGGTGCTCCTCATTAAGTTTAGAAACAAAATGTATAGTGTGTGGGAGATTGGCTACTGCATCGCACAATTGCTCCAGCGGTCTCAAATCATAAAATACCCTTTACAGGTTAGACTAAACTTTGCAGCAGGAAGTCTGGAAGCTCTCCTGAATTGGCAGACCTGTCTCGGTCACTGTGAGTTTTCTTTCCTTGCTCTGAGGTGTTTTGTAGGACTCCAGGTTAATTAGGGAATGTTATTACAAATATCTTTCCATCAAACTCATCTTCACATCCTCAGGGCCCTGAGCCTGAAGGAAGGCTGACACTTCGCAGGCATCTCAAGCCGTTCTGGGCTTGAACATTATAAGAGCAACCCTGCCAGTCCTAGCGAGCCTAAAGCTGTACTTGAGGGTATCTTTCACAGGTCACTTCACCTTCTGCACCAAATGTGCGACTGAAGGTCAGAAAATATTCTGCTTTTTTCTGAGGAATTTTTCATGGGAAGGCTGTAGAAGTGCTGCTGGGGAGGAAAACTTAGGCTTATAAACAGAATAAATAAATAAAAATCCAGCAGTGGCTCTACCATGTCAGTCCAAGGTCCAGCTTCACTAGAAAATAGAATACCCATACCAGAGACATCTGAATAAGATGGGAGATGCATTGGACAATTAGGAAATAAAAAACCTATGATGCAAGTTTGCCGTTTGCTAGTCCACCACACATGTTTTTCTCGTGTCTGTCAAATATTGTCCAATGAATCCAAGTTGATTGCAACATCACCTAAATGCATGTTTTCATACAGAACTGCTGAGAAGATGAATGTCCGTTTCTCCCTGAGGAATTATTAGGGCTAATAACAAGACAGGTGTAATAGTTCTGTTTCGCACCAGTTGCGTGAACCTCTTTGAGGGATACGGAAATAAAGTTTCTTGTGGCATGTGCTGTGAAGACTTGCAGAGTGATGGTTCACCACTCCAACGCACTTTATGGTGTTAATGACCTGTGTATTTCCAGCAGCTCCTTAAGACTTGCACTCTCTATGATCTTCAGGTGTAATCCTGAGTCTTTGGAATCTTCCAGTGTTTCCAGTGACTCAGGTGTGTTTAAGATTAGTGTGCAAGGACATAGGCTTGGCCCTATAAGTGTTAGTTTTTTAAAAACCTTGCTGTACTGGATTAATTGTTGTTCACCTATAGCTGTGCTCTGAATTTAATGAACAGTTATGATGATAACCAGGTTCTCACTCTTTATGGAAAGGCAGCACTTCATAAATACTGAAATGTGCTCATTCTACATCTGTGCTGGTTTCCTACAAACCTGGAAATGAAATTATGTGGTTGCTGTCTTAGGATTATAGCTATTGAGTAGCTATTGCTAACAGATTCATCCGAAATATATAAATGAAGAAAGGAATTCCATATGGTCTGGAAAAAGACAAACAAATACCACGCAAATGTGGCATGGTGTTTCTTGAAGAGGATGGAGTGTGTTTCCTCTTTTCTTCTTGCAGTATGAAAATACTGCAATATTACAATGAAAGCCCCACTGTCTTTAGCTCTGTGCCAGCTCCTTGCCCTCTCGGGGTTTCCTCCACCAGCACCTTTGTCTGTTGTTGGCCGATGGCTGAGGTTCCCTGAGTACCTTTGATATGATGTATACAGTGTTCTATTATGGATGACACCTTGGAATAAGGAAATGGCCACAACCTCTGTTTTGGGGCTGCAAAAGTTCAATTTCAAAGCAAGGCCAATATCTTGGTGCCTTCTAATGTGTCTAATGACCCTGGTATCTCTGAACCCCGGCACAACACTTGTGAAATCAACTGCAGGTGAAGAGGTTGGTGGTGGTTTTATTGTGTGCGGATTTGTTTTAAATTTCACCTCCCTGGAAGGATGGGTGGAACTGGGAAGATGGATAATAAATAGGAAGATTTTGGAGTACAGGTGGAATGAAGAAATTTTAAAAATCTTTTTAAAAAGAAATTAAATTGTGGTGTCAGCTGCAAGAGCCACTCAGGGCTGCTTAGAGGACGATGTAAGATGCCAATTAAATAACTGCAGGGCCTTTTAAAACCCCTTCTAGGATATTTCTTAGTCAGCTGTAAGTGAGATCAGATTATTTTAGATCTTACGTAAACCCTAAAGTAAATTAATACTGCTTCTGAATTCAAAATGGGTGTTTGGGACCAAACCCTTTCACGTAGCTACTGGTGTAAGCTTGTGGTAATAGCATTCTGAACTTTGCAGCAGATTCCCATTGACTTTAGGTGATAAGTTTGTCTTGCTCTAGAAATTGCAGGAGCACATCGTTACCTGAAAGCATTGGAGCCCTTCAAAGGAATACAGAAAGATTAGAGAGGCCAAGAAGAAGGGAAGGCCTTTTAGAGAAGAAGGTAGTAAAGGATATTGGAGGGTAACTTGAAATGGAGCAAAAAGAAAGAGAGAAAAGATCTGCAGAATTTTCAGGATAGGAAGAGCCATGGAGAAGGAGTTTTCTTTTTGCTGTTGGGTTTTTCATTTTTAATTATCCAGTGGATAGTCCTCAGGAGAGCCTTGAAATCTAGCTAAATATTTTATAAAGAAAAACTGGCTGTTTCACGGCCGAACTTATGGAAGGGAAGCCTGCCAATAAGAAATTCCTGGAAACGTGGCAGACCAGAGGAAAAAGTTGTATGGTAAGAGAAGAAAGAGTTGATAGTCGTCCCCAAATTGGCTCCCCAAGGATTCTTGTAAATGGGAGAAGATATGGAGATGCTGTCTGAAGCATCATTGAAGCTGTTATGTGGCTCTAAGTAATAGTGGGAGCAAGTCAGTGCTCAGTATGTAAAGACCCAGAAAGATAGCCAGAAGTCACTATTGTCTTCCTCTCTGCCTCTTCATTAGCAGTCTGTTACAGTGGCAGTGCTAAGTTTACTGTTGGACTTGATGCTCTTAAAGGTCTTTTTCAACCTAAACAATTTGTGATTCTGTAAAGCAGAGGCTGGCCTGAAGCAGCAAAGAGTTAAAAACTAAAGCAAAAGCTCTGGGCAGATTAAACATTAAATTATTCTGACACTCATTATATTAAACAGTCAATTATTTACTAGCAGCACCAGAGAGAGCACTGCGAATTCTCTAGATCAGAACAAACGCAGTGATGCAGTCTAGGCTATTTTTAATAGTAAAGCTTTGGACACAGTGTGCTGAATCCAATGTGCCTCATCACTATGTGCCTCACTTAAAGCTTTTATAAACAGCCATGCTTTTTCAAGAGTCAGACATTAGGCAAGCACTTGGGCAGCACCACAGAGGAGTGACGTAGCAGTGTGATAAACATTTGTGGAGATCCAAGTAGGGCCTTGAGAAGGCTAAATGTTTGGGAAAACAAATTATGTGGGAAGGAATAGTAGTTACTTGGAATGCTGGACTGGCTGTGCCAGCAATGTGTAAGAAGAAAATTCTCTCAAGCTTGAAAATTCTCTCGAGCTTCCAAATTCCCAGAGTTCTCTCAAGGTCTGTGCCAATCGAAACAGGAGCAGGTTGCTGAAGAACTCTGTTAGCAAAGGGTAATGTATTTCTTCTGCTACTTGCAGCAACGTAGCAACAGCAGAGGAAACCTGCAAATGTCAGGAGGCAGCTGTACAAGGCAGGATGCTACTTGTTCCTCCTGCCTGCGGCACCTGTGTGGAGGCTAGTTGAACTGCAAAGTGAGCTGAATTTTCCTCTTTCCTGCAAGACTGCTGCACTCAAATCACAGATGCAGGAGTGACTGCATGATTGCCTTGTCAGAGCTATAGAGGGAGCAATTTTTAATTTAAAATGTGTTCTACTACAAGCTCTGAAGTACCTGTGCCTCTTGTGAGACAGATGTACAGCCCAGAACCCCCTTCCTCAGAGATACTGCATTGCGAGGACCTTCTTCTAGCATTACTGATGTGGATGGTGGGGTGTGTATTTGGGGGTATGTAGCGGTGGTTTTGGTTGCCTATTTCTCATCTTATACATGAGTTCTAGTGCTGACCTGCAAGGAAATACAATGATGAACTGTAAGGAATTGGTGCAGTTCATAGGGGAATCCATATATTTCCCACAGTGACTTGCTTGTTTGGGAAGCTATCTGTTGTGGATCCTTGGAGAAGGGGAGCTGGCAAGTCCTATAGGAAAGCAATGCAATAAAAGAGGGAAGCATGTTATACATATGCACAGGACACAACCTCCTTGCGTTCCTCATGTTACCTTTATGCAGGCTGTAAACCCTTTACAGCTGGAACAGATCTTATGCTGGTTTGGGTGTAGTAGTGTAGTGGGCTCTTAACTCCAACTGCAGTGAAGAGGCAAACTGAAACATGAGTAACCTCAGAAAATGGCTATCTAGCTGACCTTCAAAGTGATAAAAAACAGCAGCAACAAATGCACTGTCAAACCATTGGAAAAGTTACCAGATAATGAAGCAGCAACTGAATGATTTAAACATAGAATGGCAACGTAGAATTAATGTTCAGAGTCTGTTCCCAAGTGCTTTTGTCATCATCTGTTACAAGTGCTCTATACCCGCCCAACTGATGCAATTCCCATGAATGTCTTGGCAGTACTTGAGTTACATCCCATCTCAAGGGAGCTGACCCTTGCTTCACTGAAAGGGGGGAAAAAAGGCCCTCTCAGGATTCGATGACCCTGTTCAAGCTTGACCACGTACTTTCTGATGGTTTGCTGATGTCATATGTGATGATTTTCCTTGTTCCTATGTGATAAAAATTGGCAAATATCTTTGGAGAGAGCCTAGTACTCTGCACCTATTGAGCAGCATCAGACTATTGAGTTGTGCCTCTTGTTTTGTCAGTTCACACAATGCTGTAACTTGTTTCCATAAGCTGGAGAAAAGGGAGATGTAAGGCAAAGAAGTCAAAATGGAATAAGGAGAAGGTACTACTTCTTGCTATGCGAAGCCATCCTACACAGTTCATCTGTGATTAGAAGGGTCATATTGTACAGTAAATAAATGGAGTCAGAATTGACAGCACTCTTTTCTACCAACACAAAGAAATAAGAAGAGAACGTGTTCTGGAAGGATGTATCAGCTGCTGTGAGGGGAGTTTGGCTGTTGGCTTACTAAATATAAAGTTCAAAACTATGTCGAGAGAGAAAATAAATCAAATCATGAAAATACAGAAAGAGGAATAATACAAACAAGTTGTGAAATAGTGGAAGAAAATAGAACTGAGGGAAGAAGATGAATGAATAGTGAAGAGAATATTCGAACAAAAGAATTCAAAATTAGAAATTGAAGAGTGATGCTTCTTTTCCTGTGAGATGCTCAGATTAAAAATAAAAACAAACAAACAAACCAAGGTGTTTGGAAGCAAAGGTAATGAAGCAGTAATGTTAGCATTAAAAGAAGAAAATGTTTCAAAGAACCGTAGGAGCGAGGGGGACGTGGGAAAATTTCTTGCCTATACTGTCGGCGGGGGGCTCTCTTCCCCCCATCTCACTTGTGCAGAATTGTGTTGCTCACTCAGTCGGTGTGGAGCACTGATGGTAACGGAGTGTGGAAGGAGAGGAAAAAAAGAGTAGAACTTTTCCTCTGTGTATCAGCACAGAAATCAGCACTTCTGAGATTTTTCTTACAGACAACTTTAAGTGGGGACAATTGAAAAGTGACGTAGGTAAATCTTCTTTCACACTGCTCCCCAAACGGAGGACTACACAATGTCACAGTGATGTGCTTCAATTTTTTTCTTTCAAATTGCTTTTTTTTTTTTTAAGCATAGGTAATGTGGAGAATGTCTACAAAAGTGGAAATGCCATCCTGTCCTGACTTTGTTTAGATACAAGGAAATAAAACTTGCACTATGAATGCTGCTGGTGATGCCACCACTCTCAGTGCTTGAAGCAGACTTCTCCTCATCTGACGTCTGCTGCTTGATGAATTGCATAATTTCCATTGACACAGCAACCAGTGCAAAAATATTTCATATAAGGAGAAATAAATGGCTTGTGGTAGGCTGAGAGCACCTAGAGATGTTAAGTCCTGCAGCCCGATTTAGTTTTAGGAGCCATCCAGATAGCTGCAACTTTAACACTTTAAAAGATAAAAGCTTATGCTATGGTGTTATGGAAAATGTGACAGTGTTCCATAGGGATCCAGCTGAACAAGCAGTCCTGGGGACTGAGATCACTGCGGGTACGGCAGCAGAGTCTGGCTGTGCTGCCACAATGAAGCTGATGGTGCAGGTGAGCTGGCTCATCGTTTATAGGACGCTGTCACCTCTGTGTAGACGTGCCAAAGGAGAAAGGAGTCTTGCAGCCTCCAGAAAAAACAGCATGAAGACAGAAGAGTGATGGAGCACTGAGATAGAAAAAACACAGAAGGCTCACTGGAAAAGCAAGGGAGATAGTTTCTGTCTGGATATACACTGCTGCGGTTGGCAACAGCCCTTTTGAGAATGAATAAATCCAAGTACTGACTGTAATAGAGGTTTTGAGATCCGTTTATCCTTAATGCTTAAATGAAACTGACTTTCAAAAGTAAAATTAAAACCCCAATTATAAAGACTACAAAGGTTTGTTTTTCCTGCCTCTGGGATAAGTACCGGTGTGCTGTACCTGGGACGTAGTGAAGGGCTTGCATGTAGAAAAAAAAGTGCCAAGTGCAAGATGAACTTTGACATAAACTGGATCTGCTGAAACCCTAGAACACTCAAAAATTCAGCATGTCCTCTGCTTGCCTGGCCCCCCTATTTTGTTACTCATCCACAGCTCTATGCTCCCTGTTGGTTTCATCTTGCCCAAGGTCCAAACTTTGGCACAGTGAAGCTACTGGTGATGCACTAGGACTGTTTGAAATGGATGATTGGTTTTTTAGATGCTCTGAAAAGGCCATAAACTAAACTTGATTCTTTCTCCATATATTAAGCTCAGCTGCTGCTTCCCTTTCTGATCTAATCTGTAATAAGTTGTTGTCATATCCGGAATACTTCTCCACCTGGATCTCTGTGGTTTCCATAAAAAGTCAGGCATTCTTTCTGAAGAAATATAATATGCACATAAATCTGGCATGCTGGTCATTACAGAAGGCTAAATCCTATATCATCTATCCCATGTCAAAGTCTGAGTGGTTACAGCAATGTACAGCCACAGATTGCATCTCCAGAATATAAGCACCACAAACTTTGTGCTTTCTGGAATAAACACTATAGCTGAAATGTGAAAATATTTTCTGCAGACGCTGCAGTGTCACTGCAGTGAAAGAACAACACTGTTATTGCTTAAGCTGAAATACTTCTTGCAGAGCCGGCATCAAAGTGAGGCTGTTTTATCAGTTTACATACTTTAAGCTGAGAGTTTATTTCTTGCATAATCCTCCCTGAGGCACTCTGGTGGCTGAGTAGAACCAGGGCCAGAAGCGTCTGCTTCCTGCTCTGCAAACGCCATTTCTACTCCCTTTCTCTGGTTTTTGGGCTGACTCCTTTGAGTCCTCTACATGCACTGTTGCTGAATGTGGTAAAAGGCTTTTTCGTGAAGAAAACCTGGATTTGATTTTTTTAAGGGATTCCTTAGTTTAGATAAAGATGGTAGGTTTTCTCCTTCAAGATCAGACTTGTCCTGCTATGAAAGTGTGCTGGAACGAAGGACAATTTTCTTCATGTGTAGAGTATCACTCTGGGACCAAAAACTCTTGTCTTGCTTCACTGTAGGTCTGCTGCACTGCACTGCAGCCACCTGTTCATCGGTGTCATTTGCTCTAGAATAGCCTTGGTAGAAGGGATTAACTGTGAGCATTTTGAGACCAATTGGTCTCTCCCAGCCAGGTCTAATTTATATAGTGTGTTTTAATGTGCTTAGGACTCCTGCACTATGATATCCTTAAAGGTCTCTCTCCTGTTTCTGCACTCTCCTCTTGATACTAAGGTGACTTATACCTCGAACCCATAATGAATACCATAAAAAGAAGCTTGTTAATGGTGCCTTTGAATTGACTCCAGCTCAAGGAATCTTCCTTATGTGAGCTTCTTAGGAGATGCATACCAAGATAAAGATGAAACTGGTTTAGGATGTAGGTCAGGTGGGCTCACGCTTTCAAGGGTGAAGTATCTACCTTGGGTGGGAAATCTTTTGCAGCTTCCTGCAGAACAGGTGGGTTGCATGTGAAGGCTTTTCTGCTGTTTAAATATTCACAGGTCATGGAATAGCTGGATATTTCAATCTTGCTTATAGTAAGACCTGAGTAGTGTAGCCTGAGTTGTATTTACAGATGTGCTTGAACACCAGAGCAGTGTCCGTCGCCTGGGGTCTTCCACACCCATGCCCTGCTCTGAAGACCAGGCTGAGTTTCTGCTTGGATGTTTTGGTTTCCACACAGTTAATGTAGAAGTTCCCAAGTAATAATGCTGCCCAAGCTAAGAAATGGCATGAATATCTGCTATTACCTTTATTTCCTGCTTTTGTTGAAACTCCCAGAGTCTGGTTGTTGTGGGACTGGTCTATCAGGCCACTCTGGCTCTGCTAACCACACACTCGGCAGGTGAGATGGGTGGTCCCCGTTTCCCTTCTTGGATTGGGGGCTGGTTTTAGCTCTGCTGCTGTATATCTCGCCCCTACTGCTGCCACCCAAATATCTTCTCTCCAAAATAAAGTTGCAAACTTTTATTTTCATTCTGCTGGATAAGCCTGCGTAGCAGTTTTGAAGAGAGAGAACAAGCGCAGCAATTCTTTTTTGGGACGCTTTGTTCCTAAGCACAGGAAGTTGTAAAATTGCTGATAACGAGCTAGTTCATTCATAGATGATGCCAGAAATGACTGCTTTCTGTCAAGGCGCTGTTTTCGTGAAAAAGAACTGAGGATTGAGAAAAGCATGGAGTTGTCAGTTCTGACTCTTTCAGTTAGAGTGCATACTTTTTTACCTTGAAGTCTGTTATCTTCAACTGTTTTCCCTAGAGAGGAGCAGGCAGTCTTGGTCCAGGCTGGTCTCTGCTCACTTTCTTTAGTAGCTAACAACTCTCCTCCAGTGCCATTTCTCTGTTGTGGATTCTACTGACCAGGTGCCAAAGGTTATTTTCTGAGCTGTTGTAGATGTCTGACATTTCAGCCTCTGTATTGTTACTGAGGCATTCCGAGAGATGTTTTCTGGATGTATTTCCCAATATATCACAGTAATTCTATACTTACTTCTGACCATGTAAAAACGTGTGTTAGTCCATAGAAGAAAACATCCCAAGATTGAAACGTGATTCTTGGAACTAAACAACCATACTGCTTTTAAGTATGACTCAAACTAAGTTATGGACAAATGACAATATGTTCTTGTTTCAGCAAAACCTCATTTTCTGTTTTTGCATTCGGCATGGAGAGACAAGGATTTATTTTCTTTGAAGAGCTTCCTATTTCTTTCGTACTTAACATACTTGTGGAAAAACAAATTATGTACGAGGGTAGATTTTGGTATTAATTCTCTTTTCCCGTCTTTGGTCCCACCCGATATCTCTGGAACATCAGGATATATGTCATGACTTCAGGGAGGATGGTTCATGGCTGTTTCTGGTTACAGTCACATCTGGGAATCTAAACAATGTTACAGGACGCGCTAGAGCATGGATTACTTGCAAGAAGGGCACATTGACCCAAACTACTTTTTTTCATCACAATTTTTATTTCTGGGGATATTTTTTAGGAGTGCCCTTGACTATAAAATTACTGTTCAGTTTATTCACCATCCATTTGGTTTGTGGTTTCCCTCCTGAGACTTGTAGTGAGCGTCGCAATTGAATTGACTGGAAGACTTGCAAAGGGCAGATGATGTGAGGAGGTGGTGGAGTAAGTCAGGATCTCCCTTCCAGGGTCCTGTATTCTCTGTCCTTGAGGTATCAGCTAAGGTTGCGTGGAAGCAGGAAGCATACTGTACCCTGACTCTAAATGCTACCAATTCCCTATTCACCTCTATCTGTTAGGGGAGAGGGCTTGGAGGGGACCATTCAGGGCACTTGTTCTGGTGATCTTTTTGCTGCCTTAGAAAGGCCCTGGTTAAGACACTAGAAAAGTGCATCTCATTGCAACTTTCCCATACAACTTCAATTCTCTTTCTTTCTAAAGTTGGTTTTAGATTAAGAACTGCTTTATAAGGCACGGCAGATACCCAGAACAATACTTTTTCAGCCAGAACAAAAAACCCACTGAAATTCTTTCAACCAGGCTGAAGTTCTTGCTGCCTCAGATCTTCTGATGCAACAGTTGAATCTAACTTGCTGCCTTAGGACTGACAAGTGGCAGTGAAATTGTAATGGCTCCTTTGACTTGTGCCATGTTAATGTGGTAAAAACAATTTATATGTCTGCTCAGGGTTGTGCTTAACAGGATACAGTGTAGGAATTTGATGTTTATATACTGTAATGTATTGGTGTGTTTGTTCCAATACTTTTGTGTTTAATCCTGAGCTTTAGAATACCTCGCTTCTTAAAAATATCTGTGGTTGTTAGTTATTGAGACTGGAGAATGGAGGAGTTCTTAGTTTTAGATTTAAAATAAGTTGTAGAATTCATCTTGGCTGCATTGAGAGGTTTGAAGCTGGAGACTGGTCAAGACCTCTCCTTTCTAGTGTTTTGCAACACCAGTAGAGGCAGGACAACAAGCCACTGGGGAAGAGGAGAAAATCTGCTGTCACTCTAGCAAGCTCTGAGAGGCTCTGGGTCCTCCTATGAGCTCTTACTGGGTCCCTGAAGTTGGTTTACAGTTCTAGACAGATATCCAGCTATGTTGCAAGAAGGGAATGGTTCTTTACCCTTAACAGTCCACCCAGATAAGGATTGCTTGCAGCCAGAGAACCTGTTTCTCAGAGTATTGAAGTAAAGCCAGCAGGACTGGTGACAAGGGCTTGCCTTTTCTGGACAGGATTCATCCCAGGAGCGAGTGGTGCACAGTAGTCAACGTTTCTGACATTGTCACAGAAGAATAACCATGAACTGGGGTGCTTCCTGGCCTGTGAGTACTACAGAGACTTTTTTGTAGCCTCTAGCAATGGCTTTTAGGTGGAGTTATTAGACGTGATGCAAGCAATTTAATGGTAAAATTTTAGAAGACTGTGTGCATGCTGTATGCGGGTTGAGAAAGTGATATGATCCTGATTAATGCACAGGGAGTTGAAGCCCTCCTAAATATGCCTTGCATATATTTTTAAAATAATTAAATTGCAGGAATGGATTATCCCATAGAGAATGTCTCTGCTCAGAAAACAAATCAGGATGTAATGTTAAATATACTGTAAATCTTAACACATGTTGGTTTTGTGCCTCTGGTGACAAGTCTGTTCAGTTATGGGTAGCTTTGTGTACAAATCTCATTACATATGCAAATGGAGCCCTACACCTCTGTTGCAGTCGGTGGGGTGCATTGACATACATTTAAGTAAATTTGTCCACATAAAAAAGATGTGCATCTCTAGCCAAATTCTGCCTTTTTTGTACTCCTGTTCTACTCTAGTGATTTCAGCAAAGATATGACTGTCACTAACATTGGACTTTGGCTTTGCTGTATGGGTTTGCAGGAGGCTCCAGCAAACCAAGGTTTGCCACTACTCAGTGCAGGAAAGAAGGAAAAGTTGTTACATTCACAGCAGAGAAGGCATTCAGTTAGAAGCTGGGGTTTTATTTTTATCTGCAGCAACTTTTAAAGCAACGCAGTTGACAAAATTAACTGTCCCCCATTAACGGAATGTGAATGTGAAGCTGCTGAAAGCAGCTGAAGAACCAGAAGAGCTGGGAAAGCTGCAGCCCATTGGCTGCACTAACACTGAGAAACATCTGCACTGCCAGTCTCTCAGTTCTGCTCGTTACGCTTAATTATTTAGAGCAGAGCGAACATTCAAGTCCATTTTTTTTCTTCCTCTGAGAGCAGATGCATTAACATTTTCCTGGTGATTTGTACGGATAAGATAGGGATTCCAAGTACATTTCATGATGCAAGATACGCTTTTGGAGACTTTCAGATACTTAAGTGAAGAATAGAAAATGATCTTGCTACTTCATCAATCAGTGTAAAATGCTGCCTGTGATTACTTCTAATGGAGATTTTAATCTCTTGAACTGCTTGAAAAAATGTTTCAAGGGCAATATATTGGTGCATTAAAAATAAAGTTCTGATCGGCTCAGTGTAGTGCCAAATTCAGTTTGCGTGTTTGGCTACAGCAGAGATCAGGCTGGGGATAGTGCTGAGCACAGGAACAATTTCTTTTTTCCCAAGAAGGAAGCAAGCATGTAGAAAATAGTATCTTTCTGACTATAACAACTCGTATTTACAGATTGTTTTTCAATGGAAACTGAAATTATTTTTCATAGATTGACACACACACGATGAGTCACGGAATGCACACATCTCAAAGTAAAATGATTTTCTGCAATTTTATGCAATGTTTCCAATGAATCTTATACAGGTGCATATCATCCATTAGAGGGCAGGAGCCCCTCAGGGTTTTAATCCTAGGTTGGGCCTTCATTTTCGTTTTGCTTGGAACAGATATCTTGACTTTCCCACTGAATTATTGTCTCAAGGTGTTACTTTTCCCTGGGCACTGGTTTTGTAAAGACCCTTTAGTCTTCCAACAATAAACTGTATGGAAGTTCAATCAATCACATCACTTTGCACGTGCCCCAGATGGCACCTGGAGGTCAGTCTGCATTGCTCCAGAAAAATGCTAACCTGGCCAGGTTACAAAGGCAATCTACTTAAAGTGCTTAAAGTGAAACATATGACAAGAAATATGAAATGACAGCATAAAAATGAAAACTTCGTACTCAATTGCTCAATGACCTCATATTTGAGAGATGTCCACTGTGGATTCTTTGGGAATGTGTTCCTGCTCTTCAAAGCAGCAGTCCTGTGTTGATGTGCTTTAGTTAGGAGGATGTGACTAGTAGTTGTTGTCTGGAGTCTGGGACGGAGAAACCTCCTTAAACACAAAGAACCTATGCTCCTAACCCACTCCCCTGGATTCACTCACATCCTAGGCTTGTTCTCCAACAGCTTAACCAGATTTCATGCCATATTTGCCTATGTTTCGGTGTTTTAACTGAACCAAATGCTGACAGTTTGGGAAAATTAGCAAAGGATGTCAAGAAAACAAGGAGCCTAGTAGTTTTGAGGGCCATGGCAACTGCTTGTTTCGTTTGAAGGCCTAGTTCAGAGCCTGATGAAACCAACACTGCAATACCATGAGCGTATCTCCAACTCTGTTTATTGGTTGATAATAGTGCACTGAATCTTAGATGAATGAGGAGCTGCAGTATCCTGTGGATTTGTTGATCTAATCAAGTAGGTGATTTGTTTGACAAGGAGAAAATAGGTGAGGCTTTGTGTAACTGACTGATAACTGAATGTTAGAGGGAACATTACTGGCTGGAGTGTCCCTTTTAGGTGTTAATGAGAGAAAAACATAACTTACTTCATAGAGAAACTACAATGAGAAATAACCATGGAAACAGTATCATTTGAGCCTGCCGGGTGGTGAAAACAGGCTCCCTCTCCCCCCACCATTTTCCATTATCACAGCTCCTGTGTGGCGGTAGGGAAGCAGGGGACCAGGTAGCAGGACAACTGTGGAGTGTGAATGAACTCAGCTCCGTGAAGTAAAGCAAAAGTGGTCTGCGGCGCTGCTGTTCTGCCTGCATCCAGGCTATGGTCTAGGCCATGCCCAGGGGATCACAGCCACAGAGAGAGGACGTGTGATTTACTTGGTTCAGGGATGCTCGGTATTATCCTGCCTTGCAAGTTTGCCTTATCCAAAACCTATGGGAGCAAGTGCTAGAGGGGAAAATAAATTCATTTGAATGCTCTGGCCATTATTAGATGAGCAAGAGGTACTCCATTCCTCATTTGCACAGTCTTGCTAATTAAATGTATTATTGGGAAACCTGAAGATCTCCTAAGCTATCCACTGGCAAAAGAGCTCTTGCTCTCCTCATTAGAGCAAAGGAGTGAGAGCAGCACTCAATTATAAGAGTGCCAAGGGTGATGAAAATTAGTTCCGCTGGGGATTCGCCTTCAAGTTTTCTTTTTCCCCCTGAGAGAGAAGGATAATAGATCAGAGAAAAACAAGGTATTAATTTCATAGAAAAGAAACAATTAAAAAAGAAATAACAGAGGCACAACTCTCCTAAAACATAGACCACCTGACCAATATAGCAGGAGTAGGAAAGGACATGTATAGGACTGAAGACAGAGCAGTCATGAAGCCAGGAGAGTTGAAGAATAGGAGGATACTTACGAGGCTGGACACCAAAATTGCATGTGAATGTCTTCAGGAAAGTATATCATTCAGGAGAAAAAAGCCTACGTTAGATTCATTATAGAACCATTCGGGTCCCTATCTAGATGCCAAGAGCAGACTGTGGTGAGATATCTCAAGATGCAGTAATTATAGTATGAAACTTTTAGCCAAGAGGGAGAGTTCTACTGCTCACCCAAGCTCTTCCCTAAGTGATGAATTCAGGGAAGCTTAGTTGTAGCTGCTTCTTCTCCAGGTTACAGTGGGTAATCATTTTCATGTTTGAGTGTGAGAAAAGGAATGGTTCTACTTCCTCCCCTGCCAATCTTCTATGCACACATAATCTTCTCTTGCATTCAGAGTGGGAAGTCTTCCTCCTAACACTCATACGGAGAGGCCCAACTTCTATAATTTAAGAGCTCATCTCTTGCAAGGCAGTTTAGCAAATACAGTGTTAAGCCAGTGACTCCATCTCAGGTAGAAATGCTCTACGTTTGTTCCAGATATCTGTAAGATATTAACTTTAAAGTGCTTAAAAAGGACAAGCTTCTAAATAGTGGGACCTGGGAAAGGTCTATAGGGACAGAGGGGAGAAAGGCACTTAGAAGGAGAGAGGAGCTGTTAAAGAAGGATACAGATTCAGCTGTTTAGAAGAAGCCAAAATTTCAAAAGGGGATTGCTCTTGAGTTGGTTTGGATTACATTTTCTTTCTGACTAGTGTGTTCCATTATATCTATGCCCAGAAAAAACAATTCTGCTTAAATCTTTTGAGTGGTATGAAGAAATAAAAATTTCAATTTGATTTGAAGGAGTTAAGCGATGTGGTCACACTTGAACACAGTATATTAAAATGCTGACAGATGTCCAGGTCCACTTTCCTCCATAATTAAGGCACTACTTGAATAAAACCTGAAAGGTTGCTGCCAGATCTCTTCTTTCAACCTTCTTTCATTACGTGAGGTTCAGGTTTTGCATAAACCTTGGCAGAAACTTGAGACGTGCAGTTAAATCCAGACTATATGTGACAAATAGAAACAAGTATGGTTGGGCAGTTGTGGCCAAGTACGTGTTGGAGTTTTATGACTCGGCGATGGAAACTTCAGTCATCAGTTGTGGTATTTTTTGAATATTAGCTTCTTTCCCTCTTTCATCCCCAGAATTAGGATGTTTTTAATATGAAATTTAAATATTATTTCTGTTGCAATACTATTTGCAAATCTTTCAGCACAAATATTTTATTTCTCATTCATCTGGTCCTCACTCAAAACTGATGTTTTAGCCATATTTGCTTCAAAACAGCAGTTTTGAAGTAAAGTCTCAATTATGTTGTTGTGGATGCTCATTCAAACAGCTTGGCCAAGCCAATATGCTTTGTTCATGACCACACGTCACAAGATCCTGCAGAAATAAATCTATCTCCGTTACTGTGATTAGAATCTGTAACGCTTTTTCTGCTGTCTGACCTTGTAGCAAGGTCTTATCAGCCAAAGCTATGTGGTTTTATGCTTTTTATTTTACACAAAATTCCTGGCTGAGGATTATTGAACTTTGCCTCCTGTTCCAGCTCTGTCAGGAGAAGGACTTCCTTTTACTCGTTGTGTTCCTACAGCAGCTGAAGAGGTGGGGCTGAGGAACTGTTTCTAGGCAATTGCTATGCTGTGTATTAAATTAGCTCCTACATACTAAATTCTTGCAGTGAGTGAAAGGTATTTGCAACACTTCTTTCTGCAAGCATGGATTAGGTACCTAACATGCCCTTTAATTCCCTGGGGGATGCAGATGATGTGACATCCCTGGAAGGCAAAGTGATAATCATTGAAGTCAGATAGAAAACTTGTTCTGCCCTCTGAACAGAAGGGCATCTAAATGGCTTTACTACTGCTAAATACACTGAGGATGTGAAGCATAGGTGGAATACTGTGGCGGAGAAGGAAAAACAGCTGAGGACAAGTCTAAGCTTTTCTACTGATCTGAAAAAAATTAGAATGGGGTATTTTTGAACCACCTAAGAGTTCACAACTCTGAAATCTTCACAGCTGGGATGGACTGGGGGTCTTTGCTGTGATGTTGCACTTAGCCAACGTGGGTTGTCTACAGTAAGTGCTTATCCCTCAGTAACCTGCTATTAAGACTGAAGAGAGTCTCAGCTCTTATGAGATGAAATTTTCCCTTGTCTGTTTCAAAAGGCTTAAGCGTGATGTAGGGCTCTATCCTGAGCTGAACTGTGCTCCTAGGAAATGCCCTGTAATTCTACCCAGCCTATAGTGGTTATTATTCTGTAGCAGTTGCGTGCTTATGTTTTACTTCAGCTGGTGGGTGCTGTAAGATCAATAAAAGTTGGCAATTGCACACTTAACTGCCCTTCCCTCCCTTATATTTAGTGGTTTTCACAATATTATTTAATTCCTATTAGATTATGCATCCTCTATCTCGGTAGGAGAACTAACCTTCTCTGCTAGAAATTGTTGTTATGGATTTATTTTTAATGCCTGACCGTTCTTAGTACTTTTGAAAAGAAGAGATATAGTAACATTTTTTCGCTCATTAAAATCTTTCTTCTAATTGTAGAAAGTTGATTAGACCATGAACAGACTGGAGTTACTCCAATGGAATGGAGTGTTTGTCCAGTTGATGGAAGGGGATTCCAGTCTGATGAGCCCAATGCCATGCGGTGGGGATGTGTGCATTAGAAAAGAGACACTACTGACATCTGGAGCCCACAAATGGCATCCAAACTGGGGGATGAACTGAGTCTGAATGAGTTTTGATACCTTAATATTCAAGTTTATGGACTGGCACTGGTAGGGAAAGTCTGCGGGCAACTGTGTGAGAAGTTGCTGTGTTGAGCAAGGAAACAAAAACTTCATGTTTATTCCTAACATGTTTGTTAGACTTGATTGTTGTTATTTTGGAAATACTTTAATGCTAATCCTTGCTTGGTGTTTGTTTTTTTTTTAAACTTGAGGAAAAACTCAGCCCCCCAAAATACTTGGTGGCAGTGCATTACCTAAATTTACTCATGTGTTATGCATTTTGAGTTCACTTCACTGCAGATTTATTTTTAGCTAGTTCCTGATGAGACTGAGTAAACAGACAGCCATATCCAAGCTTTCTACATAGATTATCTTGGGCTTATTTTTATTTTTTATCTGCTACTTGTAAAAACTCCTAAGTAATGCTGTAGGTACCACAGATCATAAATAGTGTATGTGTAATTTTCCGGAATGACATAAGTATGGCAATATAAATAGAAAGCACTAGAAATCATGATTGCTGGTTGAGATGCTGAAGGCAGTGTGGATGAGAGTCTAATGCTGAGCAGGGAGGTAAAGCCCCGCAGCTTACCTAGAAAAGGATTTGTAGGGTGTGACTTCATGGTTTTGCTTTGGACCAGGAATTGTCAGGCAGAAGCTAGGCTGAGCCTAATTCCCTGCTGCAGAGCAATGCCTTAACTGCTATGGGGGCACACCACAGGCTGTTCTAGTCATTCTGTTCTTAGAGAAGCAATCACTTTGGAGACGTGCCAAATTTCAGTTATGCAAGTCTCCTCTTAGGAAACAGAACGCCCACGTAACCATGTATTTAAATTCCCAATCTGAAACCTCTGATGCTACTTATATTCTTCTGGCTTTTTTTTTTTCTTACATTCTTTTTTTAACTTAAGCAGTCACTGTGGTTTAAATGAAAGCCGTTAAATCTTCAGGCAACTGGAACACTTAAGAGCGAAGTTTCCTCTCTTCCTGTCTCAGTTGCAGACCGAAAGCTAAGTGTAGTTAGGACAGTGTTTTCTAGGTTCCGGTGTGTGAACAAAATAAGGGAAAGAGTAGAGTGACTCTGTCTCTGGATTGCTGGAGGCAGTATTGGGAAACTGGAGTGCCTCACTTCCTTTAAAATGATCATATTTCTCTATACAGACCTCCTGACGTGCGTGGAGCAGTCTCAGCTTGAAATGTACTATCGGGATTCTCCAGGCTTTCTCTTTTTCTGTGCATTGCTTTTTTTTTGTCACTCGTATATCATATTTTTTTGCTTGGCACCATGTGGTTTTTATACTGCTGCTAATGCTTTGTGGATGTCTGCTTTCAGTGTTTCTTTTGATGATTATTTTTTCAATTAACTTGCATCTGTATGACAAACTTCAATTTTTGAGGTCAAAATGACTTTACTGGTCATTTTATGAGAGTTCATGAAAAAGAGTCTGCTTTTAAAGTCAAACAAGAAATTTGTTCCCTGATACTGTGGTTATGTTATCTTTATGCAAAAAGTTTTGCAACTTACTTGGTGACACTGTTCTGAATTTGTTTTACAGATGACTCAGGGCTTTGCTGTAAAGCTTATAAATTGTCTAATTAGATTTGTACAAACTGTTCTTCTGGAATACACTGGAGTCACTTGGTCTTTTGGGGGTTGTGCCTGTGAAATGATTCACGGTTTTTGTTTTAGGGATTCAAATTAACAGAGCAACTGAGTGCATGCTGAACTTTAATAGATGTGGAGATGGTTTTGGAGTGTTTTATTATGTGTTACAGTACTGCAAGGATAAGCTCCCAGCATATTTTGTGAGCAATGGCAAGAAAGAAGTGTCTCCATAGTGAGATTCATTGTCTTTTATAAACTCACGTACATAAGACTGCTCTCTCTGCAGTGTCTGACTGGAGCAGGAGAGCAGAGTGCCATTTTACAGTAAATCCTTTGCATTTAGGTGGCTGAAAATGTGTGTGTGGATTTGTCTCTGGCTCTGCTACTCCAGTGTGGAAGGAGGATTTCAATTGCAAAGGAAGAATGCCGCTCAACAGGATTAAGAAGGGTAGCATTAGAGCCTAAAGTGTCTTCTGGACTGATTATTGAAAGACACAGGGATAAACTTCTGGTGATTTTAATAAGATAATGTTCTCCTTTTAAGACCAGCTAACTCCAGCTGAGCCTACTGAGTTCATCTTCCAGCTGGAAGATCCCTGTGGAAGGGGAACAGTGTCCTGAATTGGAGGGAAAAGATTGTAACCTTGAATAAATTTGCAGTAAGTAGGACTCTGAGTCTGTAAGTCACTCTGGTTATTTGTGTGCGCAGCTGAAAGCAGAAGCAGAGCTAAGCTCAGGGCAGCCACACATTTGAAAGTTAAACCAGTATTTAACAGTGATGAAGACTGAACATCACTTTCTTCTGCCACAGCATGATGTAGTCTACGTGTAGTCTGCCGTTTCTGTGATTTAAAATCTGCTTCCTCCACCTCCCCTCACTCCCCTCTGCTGTCAACAGTGGCATTTTCCAGATCCATTCCCAGGACTTAACTCACAATTCTGAGCCTGAGCAGTCCTGACTCTCAAGCCTGCCTTAAAGCATCTGCCTTGGGTGGGAGATGATATACAGTAGTCTCCTTTATTTACAGGAATGTCTCTTTAATGAGAAATGCCCTTTAGAATATCCCCCAAAGAATAGTCTGGCTGCTGTACTCACACGTCCTGTTCCTTGGGACACCCATGGAAAGGGCATATGTGTTTCTCGCTTCCCCAAGTGAAAAATGTTCCTGGTGAATGTAAATTTTCTCCTGAAGTTCATAGGTATATTGGAATCTATGGCCTTTTTGTGTCATTTGGAGTGCTGTTCTGTACTTTGCTTCTGAAAGAGGGGTTTGATTTATAGTGGTTCTCTGAAAAATGTGAAGCCATGACTTATAGCGCTATTCAGCCAACAACAATGATTTCCCAAGTGCTCATTTAAGAAATAAAAATAAAAGTGCAAGGGGAAGCTTGAACTGCCTGATAGATTTGAGGCCATCTCCACTATGCCCAAAATTTTAAGCCATGGGTACCTGAGGGAAGATCTGGATGGATTTGTTCTGCATAATTTGCCAGAGGTGTCCCATGTGCAGTACAAGACCCTTTGGGAAAGGCTGCAACCCTTTAAACACGCTCCTGAAGAGTCTGAGCAGGCTGCAGGGCTTCCCTCCACCTTGGCTTCTCTCTGCAACCAAGGGAGTATGAAATCTGGGCTTGGATCACAGGAAGTACTCTGAGTGGTGGTATCGATCCAGCCTTTGCCCGTGGAAGCAGCAATTCTTGCTTAGGTTAGACAAAGAGCATCAGCTGGCCCATAACACTTCAGTACTCCGAATGCATTAGGCACTGATTTCAGGGTGCGTCTCCTCCTGCATTTGGAGAAAACCAGATGTTATCTTATTTCCATGAGTTCTTACTGCCAGATCAAATGGTTTGGGACTTCCAGACACTGCTTGAGGTTAGGAAGAGCTGTTGCGCATTGATACTTTGTTGTTGTTCAGTAGTTTCCTTCGTCTTGCATTTCTGGTAAGACCTCTCTTTCTCTCTCCACTTAATCCCTTTGTCTTGGCATGTGGGTTGGTGTCAAAATGAAAATGTATAGACGCCCTTTACTCTGTCTCCCTCCTGCCTGCTCAGCTGGAGCTAACGCCTCGTCTAAGAGAAACAGACCCCTCAGGGTGAATAAATACCTCTATAATAAAGGGAAAAAATATTTTACTCTCCCTGATGCCAAAGGGCTGTGCTTGCAAGAGCAGCAGGCAGTCACTGCCTGACTCTCTGCCAGCACCTCCTTGGCCCGGCATTTCCTAGGAGGGAGCTTTTGGCTTCAATAATGTATTACTTGCAAAGATAAGGAACTGTGGCCTTTTCTCTCCTGACTAGGGCACAGCAAGTTTCTCTTGTTAAGAATATTTCATTAAAACTTTATCCCTGTGTGCTGTAAACTGCTCTTGTCATAACAGTGTCCAGATGTGTCTTTAAAAATGGTCTTTATCCATTGGTTTTGATAACCTTCCAGGCCACTTACCCTCTACGCTGAACACTGTGTTCATTATCATAGGGAATCCTGCCTAAGTGCCTGGGCTCTCCTGGTGGTTTTATTTTTTTCAGTGAAAGGCTCAATAAACTGGGAAATACCAACCTACTTCATGTTGGCCAGGGGTTTAGATTTATAGTTCTTTGGTCATGGACCAAAGAAGTTAAAATAAAACCCAGTCATTTTGTCTTATTTCACTCGTGAAACACTGTCTGCAGGAGCTGAATTCATCCTCTTGTTTCTGCTGGCTTAGCTGTTCGTTTTTCCCCGTCTTTTCTTTTCAATGCATCCCAGCCTTTTGCACAGCAAAGCTCTTCTTTCCCATGCTTTGATTGAAGCTTCCTCCCATTTCAGTTGTGCATTACCAAGAGTACTTTGTCCTAAGCAGTAAAGGAAAGATGCAGCTCTTCAACGCTGGTTTGCAAAGCCCATGCTGAGAATTCTTGTTTTCATACAATAACAGCCTTCCTAAGGAAGACAGTCGGATCTGCACACACGAGTCGTTGGTAATGGCATCACTCAGGATGGTATGATGTCCTTTGTTAATGTACCCTCTGGACCTATTTGAATTCATATGTACAGTGGGAAACTGTTAGGGCTTCATGAGAGCTACAACCAATAAAGCTTCTCAGGAGGGGATTCCTAGGGGCCTCTGTTGTTCTCTGTTTGGGTTTTGGGGACACTTTTTTTTTTTCTTGCTTTGATTGAAAATACTTTGCTTTCAAATACTTTTTGAAAATACTTTACATCAGGCTCGCATTTTTATTTTTTTATTCAATTGAGAAGGCATACCTTCAATTCTCAGCAGGATTTTTCTTTGTTACTCTAGTGTCACAGTTACAGATAATTTAAAATTGAAGGTTGAACATTTTTTTTTTTATCAGCATACTTTGTCTGGTATCTTATTTTCAGTTTCTCCTAATAATGTAAAATCACCTACAAATAAAAGACTTTCCCTTATCCTTCTCTTATTAGAATCTTTTCTCCTTTTTTGACCACACTGAGAATCTTGTGCTTTTGGGACACTCACTACAAGAAAGACGTTGAGGGGTTGAAGTGTGTCCAGAGAAGGGCAACTGAACTGATGAAGGATCTGGAGCACAGAGGGTTATGAGGAGCGGCTGTGAGAACTGGGGCTGTTTAGTCTGGAGAAAAGGACTCTCAGGGGAGACCTCATTGCTCGCTGCAGCTCCCTGAAAGGAGGTTGTAGTGAGGCAGATGTTGGTTTCTTTTCCCAAGTAACAAGTGATAGGACAAGAGAAAGTGGCCTCAAGTGTGTGCCAAGGGAGGTTTAGACTGGATATTAGGAAAAATTGCTTCACTTAAAAGATTGTCCAGCATTGAAACAGGCTGCTCAGGAAAATGGTGGAGTCGCTCTTCTTGGAGGGATTTAACAGGTGTGTAGATGTGTTGCTTGGAGGACGTGATTTAAGGGTAAGCTTGACAATGTTAGGGTTACAGTTGGACTTCATGATCTTAAAAGTCTTTTCCAACTTAAATGACTCTGTAATTTTATGATCAGTGGTCACTGCTGCTTCTGACAGCTTGCTGCATCCTGTTTATGAGACTGGTTTATATTGATGTATTGGTTTGAGTGACCTGGATACTGGCATTCCTTTGGTAGTGACAAAGCTGCACTTGGAACCATAATCTGCCTCAGTGGTGACACATTAGTTCCAGGAGATTTTTAGTTGGGCAACGTTAGTATCTCCCTGTTGCCTCACATCTGTAGCTTGCAGCAATGCCAAGAGCAACCAGGTCCAACAAAACACGTGCCTACTTCAACATTGTGCATTTGGAGACATGGTTTCTGCATACTCTGGTGTCCTATTCGGCTTCTCTCATTAAGACTTTTTCTTGTAAGCCTCTTTCTGATGCAAGTCCTATGTTTTTGCAGATGTTCTTGAATATTTTTCCATCACTAATTTCTAGTTTTATCCAATATGAGACCTATTGCTGAAAATTCAATGCCTCAAGATTTCTAATAAGTGAATATGAATACTTCAATAGTGACTTAAAGAATAAATCCCTGAATTCGCATCTGTTTTATCTTCCCTGATAAGAAAGATTACACTAAAGGAAAAGAGTAGGCAGGAGTAGAATTAAGGATTTATGGTTACTGATTGCTTAATGCATGGAAGGTAAGAATTTCATATTTCCCCAGATTTTGTTATTCTCCAGTCCATCATTTGCCATTTCAAATGAATCGGTATCCTTTCAATGATACTGCATGATCTTGCTTCGCTGTTGCAAGAATTGCATACGAGTCACTTGAAGTGTGGTACTGACTATGCTGATAGTGATGTTTCAGTCAATTCAGCAGAGAAATATAGAAATGGCTGCCTGGGTCAGACCAAGACTTGGCTGGAAATCTGTTTGGTGCTGCCCGTGCCTGCCTTTTACCATCCTGAGACCAGACTCATCCTTTGTGGGAGTCGTTAAGCACTGTTAATGCCAGTCTTGTTCTGTGAGGCAGAAAAACGCCCGCTACAAAGAGAATTCAGACTGCTGTGTGAAGGTTTGCCCATGGCACTGCCTTGGCCCCATGGCCCATACTGCACTAGTGAGGCTGGAGGACGTGGGCAGATGCAGAGCAGGCGACATGTGTTGCCACTGCTGTCAGCAAGAACTGCACTGGCTGGTGTGGAAGGGTATAAGCCCTGTAGTCGTGTCAGCTTTTAGAAAGACATTTGTTTGATACCTTCAGTCCTCAAAACGGCTAAAAATAGCTGCAAAAATGGCTAGTACTGATTTCTTTTCTATCAAGTTCTTCTCGCCACCAGAAGAGAACAGTTGTGTTACGTATTGGAAAGAACTCAAGTCTGAGAACGGACTACGCTAAATTGTGGCCTTGCCTTTATTATGTGAATTTATTTTCCTCTTGCAGTTTTATTTCCTTTAATTCCAGCTGCAGTGGCCTGTGGGTAAAAAAAAAAAAGAGCACTTTTGTTTTCTCATGATTTAAAGTATAACCATGGCATAATACTCTAATATTTACACTGGAGTAAATGCTCTTGTTGCTGTGAGGCAAAAGTCTCATAATCTGATGTGGACCTCCAGGCATCTGGCAAAAGAGTGTCCTGAGAGCTGCACACAACAGGGAGGAGGAAAACTGGGAAGAGAAATCCTTCAGGCCTCTATCTTCTGCATGCCCTGGAAAATGGTAAACTTTCTGCAACTTTTTTCCTAAATGATGAAAGAATCTGACCCTTTAATCCTCTTTCTCTAATTACCTTACATCTGTACCTTGTTTGATTTGGACCTTAATGCAGCAAAGCTTTTTAAGCATGTTAAAGTGTTTTCCTTAATCGCATCCTTTGGTTCTGATTCAAATGCACCCTGAAGAGCCTCTTCCCTGATTTGGACAGTGTTTCCACGTTTCCAGACAGAAGCAAAACATGGGATTTGGTTTCTTTTTTTTTGCCTCCCTGGCTTTCCTTGCAGGAACATCTCTTATCAGTGGCTTGAAAGGATTTTGGATCTTTTTCTCTAAGTATGCTGGCAATAAAGTTGATCTGATATGTGCAATCAGGGCAGCCCTTTCGATATGTCTCAGGAGCTGCTTCTCACACTGGGGAGAGTGCTCTATGGAGAGCATCTAACTTGCAGCTGTGCCCCACTGCCTGCCCTAACAGTTGGGATGCTCCCCAGTGCTCTCCACATTCTCCTGCCTGCTACAAACTGGCAGCACCTTGCATATGGCCATGTAACTACCCACCTTTCCTCTGCTTCCAAGGTGAAGGACTCAGATTCTTCTGGTATTTATATTAGTTTTCACGTTACTTCCAAACCGCTTCAGAAGTTGGTTTACTGATTTGCCATCCAAAGTTGGGTTCCCATCATCCTCCTTTAGCTGAACCAGCCAAGTGACCCCTCACCTGTTCTGCAGCACCTCCCTTTTTATTTGATGCTGCGCTAGTTTCTAGTGGACTCTCCGCAATGTGATTACTTCTCAGTGCAGGCAAGCAATGCCAAGTATATTTAGCCTCTTTCAGCCCATGGGTATGACCCTTCCATGCTTCAACCCTTCCTCACCATCCATCTGCCCATCTCTTTTCTTAGTCTCGTCTAGCTAACTTGCTTCTAAGGCTTCAACCCATTCATGCTCAGGAAACAGATCTCTGGGATCCATCACTAGACTCCTGGGATTTGCAAGGAGTTGTCGTGTAGCCTCTGCCTCTAAGCAATGTTTTCCCCCATCTCCATCTCTGTTTTCTCTACCGAGGCTGCGGGGCAGACATCCTCTCTCTTTTCAGAGAGGAACATGATTTCAGCTGAACCCTACAGGCTTCTGCATAATATGGAGTAATATTTGCTTTAATTTAATTATCTATTTGTATTCTATTGGTGTGTTGCATTCTGCTCTGAAGATCTTGTGTTGCTAGGCAGGTTGCTATTGCCAAACAATCTGATGGTACTGAAGAGCAATCCCTAACCTTTTAAGAGAGGTCGTTCAGGCAACGTTGAAGAGCGTGTCATGATGTGCAGCACAGTCCTTCTATGGTAAAGCTAGATAATATATACCCCTGTAGAATGGTCTCTGTGAGGGTCTGTGTGCTTTTAAAGGGAGCTTTATGGATCCACTCAGATTTTATAGAATTGTAGGGGTGTTGTCCATGTTTAAAATTTTATTGGTCATCTTCATTGTGACAGAAAATTGAGTTTCCCTTTTATTAGTCTATAATGGTGGCTGGTATATGTCACACCACTCACAGTAAAAAAAATAAAACAAGTTCTACTTTAAAGTTGGAGACTGCTGTATTTCATATTTGCACTGCCCTAAGGAAATATCTTAAAATTGCTTTACTGCTTCTGAAAGAAAAATGTTCTAGCTGGATTTGAATCTAAAGTGAACTGTTGTATCCCTATTTCACATTAAAGAAGCTAAACTGTAAGGAAGTGCTGCTTCTATGCTTATCAAAAATCTGTGGCAGAGAGCCACAGAATATAAAGTGCGGATGAATGCACAGAAAGTCTTTCTAATCTAATAAAAAGTGTGGAAAAAATTTCACTGCCTCTTTATCCATACAGTGGCCTGTGGGCATACAAGGTAACAAAGGGCATCCCAAGGTAATTAATACAGGCCAAAAAAGCACCTAGAGATATGGCAGCATGTGAAGGTAGTCATGTCCTACGTCTGAGAGATGTGGCACATCCCCAGAGTTGCAGACTGCAGCTCCAGGGAGTAACTTTTATTTCACCCACATGTTCAGATTCCCTCTTTCACCCCGGACCTTGTTCCGGCTTGTGCTGCAGTTGAGAGCAAAGCTCTGACTAGAGACCACAGAGCAGATCTGGTCCTTTAATTTCCCAACAATCAGACCCCAGGGTGAAAGAAAGGGGTTTGTTGTTTTGGTTTTTTTTTTTAACTTCCAATTTGTCCCCTCTATCTAGAAAACAGCAAGCACTTTGGCATCCAGACAGTCTTGTTTTTTTCTGTATCTTTGTGGTATTTAGCATGTCAGCTCTACATCTCAGCTGGGACTTCGCGGTGTAACTGTTATATTATCATAATCATCGCAGGCAAATGGGCAAAGGGTTCAGGGCTCAGTAGACGTTTTCTCTTAGGTTTGGCCACTGATGTCTGCCTGCACATGTTCTGTTGCCATAATCTTGTCTGAGTACATTGCAAGTGCCCACCGTTTACTTTTGGGATTCATTGAACACATCATTAAATTACTTTTGCAGGTTAATTGAAGAAGCTACATGAGTTCAGATGTTAGGATGAGCTGAGTGCTAAATCCCCCCTGTGTGTTTTGAAAGCCCATCTCAGAATCAGTAAGTATGCAGCTATTATCCCCTTTTAAATAAATATTCCCATAAAGGGCCCAGTCCTTCCTGGTATAGACGATGCTTCTTGGGCTGTTCTGTGAAAGTATCTTTTGGAGGAGGACACAAAAGGGCAAATCATAAACCCGAGGAAAAACACTTTTATAGAGTGAGTCAGATTAAAATCAAGCAGGTTGTGGAGGAAATGATGCCTGGTTTAGTGTACTTTAATTAGTCTATTTTAGGTTTGCATCTCTAATGAATCTCTTTTACGGTTCATGTTACTGCAGGCAAGTGCATATTTCTAATGTGATAGTTTGTCCTAGCGGCGAGTGTATCCTTGTCAAATAAATACGTAGTCGTTTCTGCCTGCAGTTGTTTTCTGTGATGATCTTTCAATGACTTGCATGAAATGCAATGTAACTGCTGTGGGAGAGAGGAGGCTCGACGTGATCAGAAATAACACTGTTGAGAGCAGTAATTGGAGTGGCTGATCATTTGCACGTTGTGATCCAAGTCTTTTGTCCTTGAGCAAAAGACTTGCTTTTGGGAACTCTGTTTAACAACATCCCTGTCTGATGACCACTATTTGCGAGAGAGTAGGCATAAGCTTTTCACGTGTACTGAGGCAGAGAATGCGTGATGGTTTTTCACCATGAATGGAGATATCGTGATGCAATTCTGCAAACTACAGGAGTGAGTCAGGGAAAATATGGAAATGTCAGAACTAGCTGTCTTCCTGGATGTTGCTATGGTGAAATCCATCTCCTGACAGTCGAGTATTTGCACAGCCCCAGAAGGATCCAGGGTTGGACAAAACACTTTAAAGCTGATAGGTTTGCTGTGGAAACGAACCCGTTTGGAGCCCTGGCTTCAGCTTTGAATCTACCGACTGTCTCTTTCACTCCCAGTTGTGGTATTTGGTGTGAGGTGCCGGACAGGACTTGGTCTTTAGGCACTGGAATAATCTGGCTTCTGAAAGCAAAGGCATTGATGGATCAGACATCACTCGAAGACTACTCATCCTAGCAGATGAATGGGACTGTGGCTGGTGAATCATTCAATTAAAACACTCTGATATGCAATATTTTATCAATGGGGAAGGAATGAGGTCTGGTTAATCTGTGTGCAGAGGCTGTGTTTAACTGTGCAGTAGCAAAAGGGTGGCTTCCTTATTTCTGACAGGGTCTTACAGAGGGTTTGCAGATCCTGAGGAATCATTGATATCTAGCTGGAAAGAAGCTGAGAAAAATGAATTGCTGTTGTGCAAAGGGAGGCCCTTTCACTGCCGGTGGTGTGCAGCATGCTGCTTCCAAAGAAAGAATGAAAAGAGGGAAACAAAGCATGTGGGTGAGATGCATGACAAATTAAACCCTTGGATAACCCCACGTCAGTAAATCACTTGCCCCAAACACTAGCACTTCGTTCCTCAACATGCCGTGAAGTCACGTAAAAGCAGGACTTTACACCCTGTGTATTTGAAGCCAAAGCCTTACTTAACTGCACAAAAGAACAGATCTTGGGAAAACTGTGCAGGGCCATTGTGTACCACAGCATATACCTAAATCTGATCTCTCAGTCCAAACATTTCTTGGTTGAGTGTGGAAGTGAGAAAATACCTTTTGATATGTATTTGGGATACACCAAACGTTGGACATATATTATGCTTCACTTAAATCTCCATGGAAAACCAAACCAAGCTTCATCCTCTAGGAACCAGGCTGAGTTTTGCACGTTTGTGACAAGCTGGGACCTTCCTGTGTAATGTAAAGTCTCTTTTCAGACCTTTGTACACTATAAATTGGTTTAATTGTAAAAAGCTCTCATTAGTTACTAAATAGCTGAGATAACTGTGGCTATGCAGGGGTTACAGGTAAAGCAACATTCCCAATTAAATTATATACATGCTGGAAGTCAGCCAGAAAGAGCACTTTGGGCAACGTTTCTTTTGCCCCCCCTGCGCTGTTGCCCAATGCTCAGCCCCACAGAGAGCCAAAGCCAGATGCAGCTCATGTGTTTGAGTAGATTTGCTCCTTTTTGCTTCCTCTGGTAGGCAGGGCAGAAATGAAGAGCAACTCCATGTGTCCATCCATGCATTTTCAGGCATATGAAGGAATTTGGTGCATTCTTTAATGCTCTTTAGTTAAAGGACTTAAAAGAAGATGATGAGCTCCGAAAAAGGCATAAAAACTCAAACAAATTCTTTTGCCACTTGCATCTTTTTCTGGTATTGGCTGCTTAAATGTCTCAAATTTGAGGCAGTAAAACGTGGCTTGGAGCTGCAGCTGTATTGTGGTGTATTACTGCTGAATACTCCTGAGTTTCCTGCATGGAAAGAGCTCTAGGTAATCCCACACGTTTCCCAAATGGCGTTAAATTTCAAATTCAAATGCAAATTCCAGTAATGCCCACTGTTCAACTTTAACCTTTAGCAGAACCATCAGCTCTAGCCAACTGTAATCACACAGATAATCAAATGGTGCAAATAGATGCGCTGTTCATAGAGCCTTGTACCGAGCGTTGAAATTTAGAGATATTTGATGCAGGGATGCTGATAAAGTCTGGTAGGAAGGCAAACGTGAGGTAAGGGGGCAGAGTGACAGGCCTCTGCACAACCAACCGCACCTGGAGTCGGGAAGAGCCAGTGTCCCTGCTGTAAGCTCAAGTAAAATTATCCTTTGGGATTGGCTTCATTTCAGAGTAAAAGTAAACTGTGTAAAGTGAACTTTCTCATATTCTATCAGTAGACATGCCTGAAACAGCAGAGATGGGGCAAAGGGAGGGAAAATGAGAAAATACAGGGCACTGTGTTTTAACAGAGCAGTAAATGAGTGCAGCCTGCTCTGGAGTGCCGCTCTCCTACATTAGGGGCACGTTCCCCACCATGGGCTTCCCTGCCAGGCTGTAAACCGAGAGCTCATGACTCCTTCTCCAGTGGTACCAGAGCAGCCTTCCAGCAGGAGTAGCCGCATTGAGGCTGTGCCTGGAGAGTTGCGAGGCTTGTGACCTTCAGCTCATCTCTGGGGTTTGATCTCTCTACTGTGGGAGAAGCTTTGTCTGGTTGACATTGCTCAGTCAGCACAGAAATGTGCTCGTCTATTTTTCCAGCCTGAGACCATTCTCATCTTTAAGTCTTACTGAACAGATGAGGTATTGTTCACTAGTTCTGAAAGCTGTTTGGTAGTTTAAAAAAAATAATTCTCCTTTCTCTCTTGTAGCAAAGAGAGTCAATTGAAGTAACAACTGATTTAACACTATCTTGTTCAGAAAAAAAAAAAAATCCAGATAAATGTTTAACGTTTTAACAAAGTTCAGTACACGCTCCAGCAGTACTGCATCTGTGTTTCCTCTGCTCTTTTTTTTTAAGCTTGGCATACAAAGTACAGTTTAAATACCATGGTGAAAAGGGCAAGCATTCAATTTAATGCCTTTGAAATTATTCTGGAATTAAATCCTGGGCAATATATCTCAGTAGAGCAGTGTTGCATGTAGCCACATGAAGCTAATGAGCCATCAAAGGAGATGCTTTAAATCCCCATGCGTACAGTACACAGATCCTTTATTTTTGCTGTCATAACACAAATCATCAACCTTGATTCTAAATCAAACACAGGGAAGAGGAAGAAATAAAAAAATAAAAGGAAAAAAAAAAAAAGGAGTAACTTTGCGGTTAGCTGGAAAGAAATTTGAAACAACAGCCAGTGCTTCTTTCACTGTCATTAATCATCTCTGCTGGAACATCCTTCACAACCCAAGCTTTTCTTGTCCTTGTTGCCACTTTCTCTCCTTAACACGGTACAAAATGTATATATTGTTTGTTCTTGAAAGCCACTTCTTTCATGCTGTGGTGGAAGGGCTTAGAATACAGCTCTTACAGCTCCCTTTGGTCTTGGAAAGGCATTAGCAACTTTTCCACCTTCTTCTGTTGTCCTGAATTTACCAGGTAAGGGCGTAGCTGCTCCTGCCCAGTGGGCTGCATGGGGGAGATGCTCATTCAGCTTCTACGCTGCCCACACAACCAGGCTGAGACCTTGAGGGTGTACAATGCAGTGGAAACAAGAAACCACGATAGGGGATTGCAAGAGAATATTTGTGTACAGAGTCAAGACATGGTTTCTGTCAGCATTTCCTTTTTCTACTTTATTTTCCCCCAGGCGCAATGAACATATGTAACAGCTTCAGATCCACACTGGTTGCCTGCGGGCTGCTTAATGGCCAGTGTAAAATGAATGATGGCTGTTAGCCAGCTCCATAATCATGAGCATTCACCTTGCTAAAATCCTTGAAGTTACCTGGAAAAGGAGGAGGTTCTGCTGAGGGCCACCTGGGGCTCCTGCAGCCCTTCAGCAGAGGAGCGTGCTGGGAATGCTTGGAAAGTCACATTGGTAGCCTTGCCCACCTTGATCAAAGCAGGTTATCTCCAATTTGTTTTGCATTTGTTTGAACTGTTTGCCAGCAAGACATCTGGATGGGTGCTGTGTGTTTATTATTGTTATTATTTTAATTTTTAAAGGTGCAAAGTCATGACTGCATGTAAGCAGGCTACTAGGTGTGAAGTGATGGGCTGTACGCTCCTCACGAGCAGTTCCCAGTGCTGTTTCTTGACAGCTGTGTTTTGGACAGCTTCATGGGATAGGTTTTTAATGACTCATAACTTTTAATTGCACGATGGTGATGGAAACTAGAAAATGAGTAACTGTGAAGTGCCCATTCTCTTAGCTGAAAGATATTTGTAGACCAAGAGGTAATGCTTGAAATGCCCAAAACAGTTAAAAAGGTGAGAGCAGGGAAAGGTTATTGCTTCCACAGCTGTGTCAGTGTGGCCAGGAGAAATCAACCTGTCCAGGGATGTTAGGGAGAGGATTGCTTAAACCTAACCATACCCGCAGCGGTAGGTTTGAATGCTGTGACTCAGTGTCCACGTGCCGCTCCCACGTCCTGTGCAGCAGATGCATATGTAGATCACGTACGTGTGTGGAAATTCACTCATTTGTGACACTATTCTCAAGTGGTGAACAAAGAAGCCTGAGTTGGAATTTGTAATTATGATAATCCTTAAAAAAATTAATTAATAATCTAGTAAGTAATAACAAAAAAACGTACAGATCACTCCTCCAATCTCCTAAGCAAGTCCTTCAGCTTGCTGCATTAACTGGAGTATTCCCAAGCACTAGCAGCTCATCTTTGCAATGTAATTTTAGAGCAAAATACTGTTTGTGTATTTTTATTTAAATGTTGTAATAAGTTCTTACTAATGGTGTGGTTAAGAAGTTATACTGTTTGCTGAGCTTTGAATTTTCTCTGGTTTTGCTCCTCGGGCAATACGACTCGGATTTTGTGATATGTTTGACTTTCTGGCAAAAGAGAGAGAGAAAATAAATCAAGGTTTAGTATTGTAATTAAAATAACATTTTTTACTTCAAAGTATTTTTGTCTGTATGTTTATGTATGCCTGTTTACATGACATACAGAAGTCTTCAGGTTTTATTGTACAGTGGAAATTCTCTTCTTATCTCAAAGGCATCAATGGGGACTGGTCATCTTTGTATTCAACATACATTACTGTGATAAATAGAGATATTTTCCCCATACCATTGCAAATATTTATAAACTAAGCATCACTGCAATTTACTTTAAAATGTATTTTCTCTCACAGGGGTTTCCTCCGTTTGTAGTGGTATTTATTCAACTGGGGAAAGCTGAAAAATGGGAATGTGTTAATAGAACAAACTAGAAGGATACAAATCATTCTCTTTCTGCCTCTCTGTGGGGATAATGTGAATATTTATAGATCTGGAAAGCTTTCAGGAGTCTTTAATAAGTGAGAGCCAAACCATTCTCTTTGTGCTGATGCCATTTCTTGCTTTGACCTGAACATTCATCAGCTGGGAGCTATAGCACCAAGGAGACTGCATCAAATTGGTTATCTATACCTAAGCCAAATTTGGGGAGGAAAGGGGGGAGGAGATGTCTATTAAAATTGCAGTAGTAAGGGTGCAAATCCCTGCAAGGGTAGCATTCTTAGCAGCACATGGCAAAAAGGACACAGATGCAGTCAAGAGGGGGTGTGGAAAACACGTGGCTCGTTGCTTTTAGATGCCGCTGTGAAGTTGCGTGTGTTGGATGAGAGACCTATTTGACGAGCTCGTCTCATGCAGCTAGTGATGGTCCCTGGGTGGCGTTTAGCTATGTTTCCAGGCCTCTGCAGCAGTCATCTTTTGCCAAACTCTTTTATGTGGAAGGTGGGTAGGATTTTCTGGGAAGTGAAAGTGCACTGATAAGATAATAGAGGAGGTTCCAGTGAGCTCCTCTCACTTATTGAAGCCAACTGATGGAGTGGGGAAAGGAGGAGGGTTAACACGATCCAGTGGGAAAGCAAAGAGCAGAAAAAGCACTTCAAAGCAAAGGCTGAGCAGGGGTCAGAAGCAGTGTCAGGTCCAAAGAGAAATGAAGATGGGAAAACCTGAACTCCCTGTGCTTTTCCTGACAAAGAGAGCAGTGTCAGGCTTTAGAGGGAAGAGTAGAGTTTGGTTAAAACAGAGACATTGCATGGAGGAGGAGGTTAGAGAAATGGGGGTGGGGGGGAAGTAGTCATTGTGACTTTAAAAAAAAATCCAAACAACAAACCACAACACATGCAAACAAAAATCTGAAAACACCAATACCAACCCCAATAAATTAACACCACCTCTCGTGTTGTGGCATCTATTCCCCCCTCCCCCCCCAAAAAAAATCTCATGAAAAATCAATCAAAGCTCTCTTGTTGTCTCATCTTTTTTAAGTTTACAGCCACAAGGTAGGAGCAAAGCTCCCGAAAGTGAATAGAAATGTGCGTGTCTTCTGAAAGGAGATATAATGTTGGGCTTTGCCTTGGCTCACTCTTTATACAACTCTTTGATGTAAAGGTCATACTTGAGGCTTTGGGACTGAAGGCCAAATTCTGACTGGAGCAAAAGTTTCCCTTTCTGTAATACAGTATCAGCGTAAGTTAAAGCTGCAGGATAGATCCTCAATTCTTTGTTCACAAAACAAAGAAATAAAACATTCAACAACTTGCTTGGGATGGTAGGTCCTATAAAGCCTTCCAGAATGCTGTTTTACCGGAGTATTTTTGCCTGAGGATGTTGCGTGGGCATATAGCAACTGTATACCATAGCAAGAAATAGTCATACAAGAACTGGGAAGTTATCTGTTATACAATGTCCCTAATAATTTTATATGTGTTGTCTAAGGATGGAGGCAAAACAGTTGCAAACCAAGAATATAGGACAGGAAGACCAGATAATAATTGCTTTGACCTGGATTAAATCCACCTTTGGGGCAGGGCAAAACAAGTGTCAAGGATGACTAAGTAGCCCACGGGGAGATGTGTTGGCATCAGCTGCTGCACCCAGCTGCTAGTGCAAGTAGGAAGTGGAGCGTAGGACCATTCCAGTGGCCACACATGTGGCTTCATGGTGGGAATGGTAAGGAATATTTTCAGGAGAAAACTGACTAGCTGATACTGAAATGGAGAAGAGATTACTGCTGATTTGTGCCGAGGCACTGGCCCTTTGCCTGGTTGCTGCCAAGCTGCACGGCAATCTCTCAGGGAGTTGGGTTTCTAGGGTCTGCTGGCTCGGTGCCTCCCAGCTATTCAGGCTGTTTCTGGCTCCAGTGCCTGCAGGTTTATCATACATATATCCCAGAAGCTGCCTGGGCTGAGGGTACCCAGCTCCATGGTTTCCTTGTGGAGAAGCCAGCTGACCAGCAACCTCTGCTGCACCCTCTGGACTGCCTGGGAATGGGCTCAGTACCCCTGGCTCCCGTTTGGGCTACTGAAAAGGAAAGATGAGTGCCTGGGAAGCTCGAGGGACCAGGAAATAGGAATTTCAGCTGTTCCCTAATTTAGGAAAACTTAATATTGTTTTTGTTTGCCTATAAAGAATGCTGTAACTTTTCCTCCAAACTCCCCATGGACTGAATTTTATTCGTTAATGGCATGTTCTTTCTCCAGAGCACAGTCTCTGCTTTGCTGTGCTAGTCCTTTTCTATTCAGGGCTCAGTTACCTTGACGAACTTACACCAAGAAGTGGTTGCTTCATCTCTTCTTCCAGTGTTTAGAGAATCTTTATTGCCACCTTTTTGTTCCCAAAGACATGTTTAGATGTTGTTTTCTCTTTTCTGGTTGTTTCTATCCTTTTAATAATCCTGGGATGTGCTGGAGCCCATCCGCGTTCACTTCTCTGTCCCTGCTTCTTGAGCTCATTCCTACCCATCCTATTAATATTTTGGGACTTTTACTTTCCTCAGGCCTACTGTTCTAGTACCACCCATCAAAGCTGTCCAGCTGCTCCCTCCACCCTGGAGCAGCCCCAAAATACAATGAGCTCTTATGATTAAGAGAAAATTCTGAGCCCTGGAGCAAACTGACACAGAAACAAAATGTCTCAGACCATCAGCTGCATCACCGGTAACTGAAGGAAGAAGCATCAGTATGGGAGACTGTAGTTTCCCCTCCAGTTTTGATGATTCCTGAGCTAAAATCTCAACAATGAGGTCATACTGTCCCCCAGTGAAAAGGCTGTTATGTTCAGCAGATGTAATACATAAATTTTTAAGATGTTGCGCCGCGCAAATGTTTTGCAGTGTATTGATTGTTTAGTAATCTTCAGTTACAGAAAAGTCAGAAAGGGCTTTTTGGTTTGTTTCAATGTTGTGGAGTGCTATATACCCACAGTAGGAAAACATGTTATGTACTCACAGCAGATTCATTGGTTTTGGAGATTGCTGGATGTCTTAAGCCTGGGCAATACCTGGAATGGTGATTTCTTCATTTCTGTGCAGACAATAACCCTATCCAAAAGCTTCAGCTTTCCGCTTGCTGGTGTGAGCATCCTGGCTCAGCTCAGCCCTCTGCTCTTCCTCGCTCACAGGGGAAGAGGTAAAGTGCTCAAGAGACTCATCCACGTCCTGGGTGATGTCTTGTCCTGGCGTTGCCAGTCTGATGTCTTGAGGAACTCGGAGCAGTCTTAATCTGTGGCTTCTGGGAGCTGATGATGTTTTCACCTAAGCCATGCCACACCTTGGGGATAAGAGGATGTTCTGGAGAGCCTCAGCTATGTCAAAAAAGAAAGGATTTGATCCAAGAAGTGTACCCCTCCACTTGTCCTTAGCAAATACAGTTACTGAATGTCCTCCGCCTCAGGGGCTACGTTTTAGAACGTTTGGGAATTTAAATCAGTAGGTTGGATTGGTGTGTCAAGTGCCCCTTCTCACACTTCACTATTATTTTTAATCAAGCTGTTAAATAATAATGCTTTTAAAAGAGACAAAAATCACTTGGGGAGAACGTTGAGTCCTGAAGTACCTCACACAAAAACGCTGCTTCAAATTCCTGCTCTGTGTGTGGTGAGGAGACCAGGACAAGCATGGGACTTTCTATTATGAGATGTGAACCACCACCAATGAAAAATCAAGTAAGAAGTGTGGAAGGGAGTCCATAGCAGCAGAGAGGCAATGCTGCTGTCTGAAGACAACCCTTTATGTAATCTGTGATGCCAGCAATACTTTTGCAGAGATTTATTTTAATGGCTCATAGAGGTTGTGGCTGATTGAAGATGGCTGGGCTCATCCCCTGCCTTGGAGAGGCAGCCCAGAGTAGGCAGTGGCACTGCTAACCTCCACACCCCGCTTGCCAGCACAACACCAACCCAAAGGAACTATGGCCAATCCCTGGCAGTCGTTCCACCTGTGCCCTTTCACCCCTTGCTTTCCCTGCTGAGCCGCAAAAAGGCCTCCAATTATTTCCAATTGCAGTGATGGTTTTGCACAAGGTTGGACACCCATCTGCTGTGGTGGGGAAGGCCACCAAGCAGCCTGTCAAAGGTGGCTGCTTTCTATCACAGCTAACCTGGCTCACTACAGCACAGCATCTCCGCTCTGGCCATGAGCTTCTGTTGTCCCCCAGGAGGCAGTCAGAGATCTCAGCGAGACTTTGAACGGCCCCACTAGTCCCTATGTACTTCTTGATCCTGACTTATATCTTTGGTTTACAGGGAGCAGCATTGCATAATGTTGAGCATTCCAGGGATGGATCCAGTCTTTGACCAGCTCCAAACCAGGTGAAACTGTAACCTCTGACATGAACGCGGCATGGAATAACAACACCTTTTTGATTTTTATGTTTGACCTGCACAAAGGTTTTGTGGATACTGTTGTGTAGTTTATGTTAGAGGGAATCTGAATGTCGCTGGATTCGTTGAGGGATGGATGCGTGCACACGCAAACAAGGGATGCAAAAGAAAAGTGGAAAGTTGGAAGAGAAGGAGTAAAATCACATTGGATGGAGGAGAGATGGGTTGATCTCACATGCTCAGGAGAAAGAACAGCTTTCCAGTATTTACAATAACTCTAGCAAAATCCATGAATAGATAAGTCTTGGAGGAGCTAGGAGCAGGAGGCAGAAAACTCTAAATTGCTTCAACTTCAAAAATCCCCAGTTCTAGAAAGATTAATGTGTCCTACTGAGAATGACAGTGCTCAAACCATATCTTTCTCCCTTCACGCACCATTTCTACACAGCTACGATTTTGGTGCTGTAGGATTATGTGCCACCTGTTGAAATCAGAGACTTCAAAAGTCAATAGTATTTACGCAGCTGATTTCAGGAAGGACAGGATTTTGCTTCCCTACTGCTCATTTAGTAAATGGTTACTCAGGGGGAGTACGATTGCACACCATGTACTTTCAGGACATGCTTTTACTTGCACAGCTTTGTCAATTAAAAGTTGCAGAATGCAAATGCAGCTTTGGGGTACCTGGCTTTGAGCTTTGTGTGTCTCAGCGTGGAGATGTGAATCTCGTTTCTAATGGCTTTCAAGCAACTGTGTCCCCGCTTGCAGCAATTTCCTAAGATTTAGTCACTGAGGCATTTTTGGAGTCTTTCCTATTCTTCTGAGGTGTCAGAGAGCAGGAATGCCTTCTACGGTGATCTTGCTCAAAATACCCTTGAACTTGCTGGTTTACAATTCAAAAGCAGGCAGTAACAAAACACTCCTAGAATGCAGTAGCTTTTTCTTCTCCCTACTAGTAAGCTTTTCAATTATCTTACACATTGCATTTAATTAGATTTTCTTTTATTGTAACAGAAAAAAAAATTAACTGATGTCTTAATTTAAGCAAAATGTTGGTGTCACTTTTTTTTTTCTACTTCGTTATGCTTCTTCAATCCATATTCTCCAGGAATGAGCTCCTCAGTGTGGTTTGATTTGTGGTGTTGGCTTGTTGGGCTTTATGACCTTCCTTCTTATTCCAGCAGTTTGGTGCCTGGGGGCAGCAGAAGGCTTCCTGCAGAGATGGGTCTATGTGATGTTCTGTCTGTTCCCTTCTTCCTTCTGTCGTTGCCTTCTGCTCTCACTTCTGTTTGCTCTTTGTTTGTAATAACCGTTCAAGGAGGATGGGAAATTGTTGGTTAGGACGCACTGGAACCTCAGTCCAGATTGTTGCAGTTCATTTTCTGGCTTTGCTGTGTACCGCTGAAAGAATGTGAGCGGTGTGTATGTTATCGTGTATTACAATAGCAGCTGGAGGCCCAAAGCAAACAGAAGGACTTTTGTCCTTGCCATCATGCAGGCAGGAGTCCTACCCCACGAAACAGCAAAACGCACAAGGCAGACACCGAGTTAAGGAATGTCCAGCTGCTGTGGGTTTCCCGTCTAAAGCAGGTGTGTTTTGGACCTCAATTTCTCTGTAGAGCTGGAATAATAATTTGCTCTGTCAATGTTGTATTTAAATCTTTTTCATACATGAAAAATTTGATTATTTCGGTGTTCAGCAGTGATAAAAAAAACTTTCATTTTACTTTTGCGTTTTACATCCCCTTCTCTCTGGCTGTGTGTTTCCACGCATTCACTTTCTTCTCACCTCCTCTGTTGTTTAAGAACGGGTTCATAGCAAGGCTATCAATCCTGATCCAGCCATTATACTATTTTTTCCTTCTAGAAGGGTCATTTATCTGTGTAACAATGTCACCAACCTTCTTACAGACTGTTTAAAACCTCTGTCATTGCTTGCATTTAGATAACCAGATGGGAAACTGGCTGAAACGCCCTTCAAAGCATGGTCAGAAACCTGTGCTTCACCTGGTTTGTTTAAAGGAACCAAACTGAGAGCCATGTGTCTCATTTATTTAGAAAGATCTTACCCTTTACATTGATTTAGTCTGTGGGGCACTTTTCTTGAGCCCGAGTTAGTGCACTGCTGGACTCGGGGCAGCCTGAAGGTCCCAAAAGTACGATTTGGACTCACAAGTTTTACCTCTACAAAAAGTTGCTTAAAGCTCAGCAGAGACTCAAAAATGAAGCATTTTTATGCTGCAAAACTTTAGTCCACATGTGCAGAGACTGAGAGAGAGTGACTTAAGGGTAGATTTTAGTTTTATCTGAGAGACTGTCCTAAGCAGGTTGAGGCAGGAGGTTACAGAAGTTAAAGGATGGCTCTGGTTGGGTGCCAGTCAGTGTATATTGCACACTCTACATTTTCAGCTGCCAGAAACTCAGGAAGCCAAGCGTGCTTTCATCCTGAGGAACTGAACTGTAATGTGAAAAAAAAAAAATAATCCCTATCCTTAACACAGAAGTTTCATAACTGTTGTGGTAATCATTTTCTGTGTCGTAATTTAAGGCCTTTACATCTTAAAGCTGTGTTGGTGCGATTATGACAAAATAGTGACTGAAAATTTTATTGTTCATCTGATAATTTGGAGGTATGTTTTCAGCTTAGCAAAGACTGATAAATCTTATAAGATCAAGAGTTAAAACATTGTTTTCCATTACTGAAGATATCAGTTTTCTGTTTTAAAAAAAAAAAAAAGTGAGTCTTGTGATTTAAGTACCTTATTCAAATTTCTGTACTGAAATTTATATACAGGATACTATTCTTTAGAAACATCGGTGAATGACATTTTTAACATCTGATTTTTTTGGTTACAAGGGCAAAGGAACAGAATGGAGCACAAAGCTTTCCCCCATTTTCATTGTCACTGGCTGTGAAGCACTGGTAGTAACAAGACCACTTCAGACAGTGGGAAAGAGGGGGTCTGCGCTGTCCCCTCCTGTGTGAGAGAGGAACTCTTTTGTCCTGAGGGTTGGGCAAAGCCTAAAAGTAGTGTGTATTTGACCTGTATCTTTCTAGAGACCAGTGATGACAAGGAGTAGTCAGAGTTTCTATGGCAAGCACAGCCTTCTTCAAGACTCCACAGGTGAATACGAACCATAATTAGCGATTTCCCCTGTAAAACAGCTCAGCTGAAGTGCAGATACTTGGCTTGGTTTTCTCATAGCCTACGGGATACAGTTCACTTGAGGTAAAGAACATCAGTCATTCTTCTCTACCAGCAGAGGGCTGGTCCTGGGAAACCCAGGTTACACCTGGTTACCAGAAGAGCTTTGGATCTTTTCAATCAGTTAGAGACTACATTAGAAGTTGAATTTCCCAAATCTAGTGCAGAAAGTGTATGGAAAACATTTGAAATAGGCTACACGGCAGTTAATGATGGTAAATTTTGTTTTAAAGCACTTGATAAGAGCTCAAATTTTGCATTAGTTACAGATGTCATGAGGACAAAGCCAAATACCAACAGACTCTTAGAATAATGCAGTAAAGCCTTAGGTACATTCTGTTACAATAAGATGGATTTTTGTCTCTGTGTCACTCTTGCACAAACTGGAAAGTCAACATTCGAATGTGCTTTAACATGTGATACTCCCATTAAAAAAAGAACAGCATCTACAACAGACTCAACCAAATCAATTACATCTGTGTGTTGTCAGAGACATTTCAATCAAGCGTGTGTAATTTCAGATGTGGTGTGTGTTCCTTTTCTATACTTTGAGTAATTTTTCCTTACCTCACAAACATCCCACTTGTATGATGAGAACAGACCTTGAACACATGAAGAGTTTTGTTGCAAGAGGTGTCAACTCTTGGAAAAAGCTCCTCTCTCTCTCTCAATGAATCCAGTTACTTGGGTTTTCAGTGGTCAGTTCAGCCTTCTGTATGCACACCTCCTCTACTGATGTCAGTAACAATCACGCAAGAGTATTTAAGAGTGCAATTGGTCCTGATAAATAGTTTGCCCTTTATATATAGCTAGTAAAAGGCAGGAATGATGTGCTTTTCTTCTCTGCATCATTGCTGCTGAAACTGTATATTTTTTCAGACAAAAACATAGCAACAGAATGCGTGGCACAAAACTAAGATGTACTTTCATACCCAGAACATGTATGGTGGCTCCAAGAAGTTGTAGATGTACTTGACTGGGAGTAGAGTTGCAGGTATGCCCCATGTTAAGTAAGTAACCCGCTTTGCACGAAGACAGGATTTAGAAATGGGAATTTTAAAGGTCTTTCTGAGCACATAAATCTTTTTATGTCTGACAGATATGATATAGAATGTGCTTTTGGAGTTCATGCAAGGTGTAAAAATATTTACTTTCTGTTAAAGTTTTGTAGAAAAATACTATATTGGTTCTTGACAATTGGTATAGGAATACTTATTCCTTATATAGTAACATCATAAAAAATGTCACTTTCAGAAGGTTATGAAAATTACTTCCTACCGTGTTGTTCCATGACCATTGTTTCATTTCAAATTGGGCATGGGAAGAACAGCCAACCACGATTACCTAATGTTGCCAAAAAGCACCATCTTTCACCTTTTGCTGTATTGTTAATGGTAAAGTATGAATCACAGTTACTGCTTGGTACGCTTTCATAGGCTGCATGGTGATTCGGATGTGCGTATCTGTAATTAATGAGAGGGAGTAGCATGGCTAATTCCCTGTGCACTACTGACATCCTGTCTGCAGCTTTGTCCCCGATCTTTTACTTACGTGTCTCAAACAGCCGGTTATTGCATTACATCCTTGTATTATATAAATAAAGCCTTGACCTTTGTCCTTTGCAATATTGATTCAGAGCAGTTTTAATTCAATTTAGAAAAGAAGCCTGAGTGTTAAAACCATTTGAATCTCCTTACACACCTTAAACATTGATGGAGCTAATTCTGCTCAAGAAAAATTTAGCGCTAAGGCTACTAAATTGCCTTCTAGCTTGTTGTCATTGACAAATGAGCGCAGGTTCCTTCAGACTGAAACTATGCAGGAAGTCTTTTCTGGGCAGGGAGTATGCATACTCCTCTGCGTTGCAACGCATCGTGGTCTACAGAAATTATTAGCAGTGCAGTATTTTGTTTATTATTTCATCAAACAGTTGAAACAATAACCTTCCTCAGGCAAGTTCCTTCCCCTGCTGTGGGCAAATCTCCAGTAGTCTCTTTATTTTTGCCCATCACCATGTTTTACAGCTTACTTGAAGATTGTGTGTGTGAATCCTTCCTGATAAAGCCAGGCTGGCCCTAGAAACACTGCAGTCCACTAAGATAGACACTGGTGCACAGGTATATTGGTGTCAGAAGCTCAGCCCTGTTCAAGGAGAGTCTAAGCTCTTCTCTCTGTCACCATCTATGTGGTTTTTTGTTGGGTTTTTCCTAATGTGTGCCAGCACCTTGCTTATGTCCTCTTCTCATGTCTCTGAGCATCTAAATTGTGGTGCTGCTGAGCTTCACTGATAGTCCCCATTTGAGTTCCCCACTGATAGAAAATGGGGAGAAGGGAGTTTAATTATCATCTGTGAGTATTGTGGGATGAAATCATTAAAAGTTTTGGGTATTAGAGCTAGGTACAATCTGGCCTTTTTTAAAATCACTCTGACTGTAATGCCATTAGTACCTCTGTGCAAAAATATTTTTTTTTATAATGATGGAGATACATACAGATCCTCTAATTATCCAGGAAAACTCAAATTAGCACCACAAATAACTACTGAAAGTTGAGGCTGCATGATGTGAAATGTAATTGATTTTGAATATGTTAAGGCACAACTGCTGTTAAGTGATATCCAATGCTATTTTCCCGTGCTGGACATTTAACAATGTTTTGGGGAGAGAGAGAGATGTGATCTATACTTTTGTTACAGATCTAGGGGGACCAAAAGCCTGGGAGAAACAAGGAAAGGAAAACAAATTCACAGCTTGCTTGACTTTTTCACGTGTTGCCACTTCCACCTTGTTCAATTAGAAGTGGCTTTACATACATTTTGTATTGTTTGCAAATTTTAAACTGGGTGCAGTAGCAAAATCATAATTAAGAAATATTTTTTATACTCTTTATTTCAGATTTGTCTTATTAGTAGAGAAAAAGGGATTCCTAGCAAACCTCCATAGGTTACCTCTGGGAAAAGTAATACAAACCTTGATCACTGATAAACTTATTTCATTTTGATTACACACACTCACCCACTAATTTTGGTACAATTATGTGTAAGTAGTGACTGCATTGAAACTGCCTGATTTCCATGTAAATGATATGTCTTTAGCATACAGAACTTTTAGTAAATCACTTAAAGCAATGCATTCTTCTATGCTTGGCAGAAGAAGAATACAGAGAGCTTTTATACTTCAGTTGCATCAAATCAAATATTTCTTTAATCACCCTGGAGAAGAATGCACTTGATGGCATTCTGCGAGTTCTGCTGTTATTGTTCTTGGGTAGACCTGGTGGGTAACGGATGACCTGACTCCACACCACCGCTACCACCAGCCACCCCCTCAAATCCACTGGCTCGTCTCCTTGGGCAAGACCTGCTCCACTGGAGTAGTAATTGTGCAACAGTCAAAAGAAAAGAATGTAAAGGAATAACCATTAATAACAAAGTTGGCAACCCCCTGTGAGGAGAGCTATTTTCACATAAAAATCATCTTCAAAGAAGTAATGAAGCCTTGCTTCATTTGACATCTCATCAGGTGATTGCACAGAAGGCGATTTCCAGGTGAGGACTATTTTTCCTGAATATAAGGTGAATGCCCACTGTAGACTACCCAAGCCAGCAAAGAATTAACACTTAGTGCAGAAGTTCAATGTTTTTTCCCTAAGAAAATAGACACAGAAAGACAAAAACTCCAATATGAGAGGATACTAATCCTCCAGAAGAGAAAAGAGTAGCTAATGAAAGCTTGGGTCTGTTTTTGCACATGGCTGTATGGTGATGTAATTAATACTGAAGAATATTAAACACATTTCCCTCCCTTTTTTCATTTACTGAAAGCAGAAAATCCAAGGACATAACTAAAAGAGAAAGTAGACTGAGCTGTCATCAGTTTAGATATTTTTCTGAGAAATACTATGAGAAATATCAGTGAAAGTAACCCACATTGCTTTATGCTTAGTTTTCCTTTACACACTCCAAGTTTAAAGTAGTTGCTTGAATTAATCTAGGCTCAATCCTCATTCAGAAGCTGTAGAAAGGAGTCGTGTTCTGCTGGCGTCTTAAATTGGCGTAGCCAGACAGAGCACCAGAAAGCTGAGAGGAATTGCAGCCCTTGGCCTCAGTTTGTGAGCTAATTACTGATTTGGCAAAGGTAACATTTTCAGTAGAGGACTCATTCTGAAATCCGTGTTTTCTGGCAGTGATAGAAAAGGAGTTAACCTGCTGCTGGTACCTCACCTCTGAAGAAGGGATGATGGTGAATCTGCAAGGAGCCTTCCCTGGCACTTTGATGCCAGGTGCTCAGCCCAGCAGGGATAAACCTCTCCCAGCGGGCAAAGTAGGTAAAGCTATTAGATAAGAGCAAAAAGTGCCCATCCTGCGTTTGGACCAGCTACTAGAAAGCAGTGTGTGGCATCCTGAACCGATGGGATGAACACATCTCATTCCTACTGAGCTTTAAAAGCATGTGGGGGCAGAGTTTTGCCCAACCTATTTTTCATTAAATCTGTGTGTCAGAGGCTCTGTTTTTGACATGGTCAGCAAAATCTCTGAATAGATGTTTGCACAAGCCGGTGCAAACGTTTGCTTTATTATCTCCACCTGGATGTGAGGCAGTCCAGGCTGGGAGTTGTGCAGCCGTGTTGCACACACCAAGGCAGCTTAACAATGCCTTGGTGACACAAATAAAAGGGGACTTCCCAGGTGCAAGCAGCTCGCATCTAGTGGAACCTGCACGGAGCCTAAAGAGCATGTGACTGCCTGTGCCCATATGTATAGGCAATATCAAACGTAAACATGAATCCAGTTAATTTTCAGATGTTTGTTACAGCTTCCCTTTCCACAGAGGCCTCTCATAGCCCTCCTCCTTCTTGACCTTGCTGGGAAAGCCCGGATTTACGACAATGCAGACGGTTCCTTGGCCTCATACTGCGGTGTCAGAAGTGCGGTAGTAGCTTAATTAAGTAGTCTCAAGCAATGAGGCAAGCCAGGCTGGGAGGAGATTCAGTCTCATCAACCCACGTCATCATCTTAATTTATCAGCTACTGCCATAGAGAGCAGGGAGCAAGACTGATGGAAGAGGAAGGCTCTTTTTAAGAAACACCCAGGAGCTTACAAAATGTCTTTTGAATCGAGAGGAGGGACTTGTAAATCAGAGCTTTCCTGTTCACAAAGTGTCCCCTGGCGTGGCTTTCTAGATGAGCATATCCCTAAATAGAGTAGCTGGGATCGGAAGTGATTTGTTTTCCCCGCTTTGCTTGCTCTTTTAACCAGAACCAAGGAAGCGGGAAATATCAATGATTTCTCATACGTGTATGAAGTGCACATGTTATGATTATTTATATTTTGTTTCCTGCGTTTGGGGTCCATTTCAAGTGTTAACACAGCGCTCTGTTGCAGTAGCATGCAGGTGTTCAAACTTCAGCAGGGGAATGCAAGATGGGGAAAACTACGTTGCTTTATACTTTCATCCAGAAGTCCTGCTAAGGTTTGTGGTGCCCCATTCCATGCCAGGGTGCGGTGCTGTGCTGTGCTGGGGTGGTGGCTGCTGGGACCAGGGTCTCCTTCCTCTGTGCTGAGACAATGGTTGGGACAATAGCCTCAACCCGGCTGGTGAATCAGTGCTCGGACTCGCCCAGCAATCAGCCGTGCGGCGCTCAGGAAACAAGCCACCTGCCCTGCTTCCTCTCATTTAACTGGTTTATTTTTAAGTGGAAAAGGCTTTGACCTTTGTTCCTTTTTCTCAGGGACTTTGTGTCCTTTTAGAGGTCTCTGATGGCTGCAGTGTAGTACAAGCAGCCCCAGGGACCCTCTTTTGGGGACCACATCCTGATATCTTCACTCAGTACCGGGCACCTGAGTAGCTGAGGCTATTCATGACATACACGTGTGTAACACAAACTCCTGATATTATCTGAGCCTCCTATCATGTTCCCAAGGAGAGCAGTGGAAACTGTTGCTGAAGACAAAAACCTGTCCTGGCTCTGCTGAGCCTGTGTTGTCCACACCTTCATTCATGGGGTCCTAAGTGAGCATTGAGGCTCTTACTGCTCTACATGAAGGAATCATAGACGTAAGCAGGATCTAAGTCCTGCCTGGGTGCTGTGGGTCTGGGTTCAGTGCTATACCCAGATGAAATGTTCCAGTGAGGTGACACTGTTTCTGGGATCTGAACAGGTTTATCTCTGTTGTACAGCACCATGCTGTGTAGGCGTGCTGCTTCCCTCATATGTCTGGCATGGGGATTCCCAGCACAACTCTGCATTACATGGCACAGGCATGCCTGCATTTGCAAAACACAAGCAGTAATTAACGATTAAATAGAAAACAAAGGAATATGTGTAAGATCCTTTTAGTAGAGCAATTTGAGTTCTATTCATGCTTACAAAGCTCTCCTTTTATTCTGTTCTTTTCTCTATATACTCTAACTAGCTTTAGCACCAACTAATCCATATGTTTCAACCTGCCCACCTGTCTTCTTTTTTTCAGGCAGGAATAGTTTCTGGGAGGTGGCTCTTTCTCTTACTGAACTTTTGCCAAACCAGTGGTTCTCTCACAGAGAGGAATGTGAAGTGCTTAACAAAAATTAGGTTTAGTCAACAAGAGAGAGGTTAAAGCACACTGTCATGTGTATCAGAACAAAACCTACCTTTGTGGTATTAGGGTGGCTTTTAACCATACCTCCAGTTAAAGGATGTGTGTATTGTACCCCTTTCTATGTGGAAGTGAAGGCAAGAGGGACTTGCCCAGAGCCATATTTCCGGATAAATTCTGCTAGAAAAGCTGCACACCACTTAATTTCACCTCTGCAAAGTTATGTGTAGGTGATTGGAGAGAATGATCTTGCCTACACATCCCTTGGTTTTGCATGATCGTGACTGCGTACAAAGCAGACGTAAAGACAGACTGGACATAATCTAAAATTCCAAGCCTTATCAAATGATATTTCATCCAGATTTACCCAGCTGCTTTGACTAAAATCTTGGTGGCTTTTTTGCGTTCAATTCCTTTCACAAGGTCAGAACTTTTAGCTGATGAACGAGCCAGCAGTCTGTAGAGACCCATCTAAACTCAACTGAACTTATTCTGTACTTTTGAGCTTTCCTCTCTCAACACCCTAACTCTATTTTTAAATATCCTTGTAAATCCTTACTTCAATATTTGTTCAGGAAGTAACTAATAATATTAGTACAAACCATCTAAGCAAGGCATCATTACCCAAGGCCAATCTGTAACACTACTCATTGGCGTTTCTAGTTGGGATAGGTGTGTTCTCCTTTTCTGAATACCTTGTTTTAGACTATAACCTTTCTTTCTTTTCCCATGTTTGTCTTTTCCCACTTGACAAATGTAGAGTTTTATTCTGTTTCTTACAAAACACGAACCAACCTGGCTTTCCTCATTAACTTGCTTATTACCGTAAGCACCACCACCTGTAAAATTCATCATGTTGGCAGCACGGTGCAGGCAGCTGTATGTACTACCTAACCCATATTCCCTCTTGGAGCTAGATGGCAAGATGGGAAAATACTGCAAGTTCATGTTTTCAAGGGTTTTTTTTCCTCAACTATTTTGCTGAAGTCTAATGAAAAAAATAACTAAAGAACAGCTCTTAAGTGGCTGAAATGTGGCTCATCTTGCACAGGGGAACCAAGCAGTCATGCAACCATACAGGACTGAGCCATTTCCTTCTTGGTGGTAAGACTGGCTACAGCCAAACCTAAAGGAGAGTAGTTTGCTCGAAGTCATGCACTTTATTACTCCTCCCCAGGTTCTTTAGAAGAACTCAATGCATTGCCCTAAAAGTAAGCAGAAAAATACCTTCAGGTTTTAAAATAGGATGTGCAGCTCATGCTGTTTGCTGAGTGATAAATGATACAAACTGAAAAACTATGCAAGCGCATTATTTCAGCAAGCGCAGCAAAACAGTTTAGATATAAATTAAAAATAACTGCAGTCTTGCGGTCCTTGTCAGTTATTTACAAGCCTCTTGAAATATTTCCTTATCTGCCTTTCTCATAAGAAATTAGGCAATTACAATAAATGAGTCTCAAGCTGGAGAACATCAAATAGTAAATCATTATGGCATCATTACGTGAGTAGTAAGGAGGGGAAGGCCAAAATAAAACCTAAAAGTTTTTCAGCTATGCAAATCTATTTTAAATGAAATTGAAATAAAAGCCTTAAGTAGGTTTAGCATAATTCTGCGGAAAAGGCAGTTGAACAATGAAGAGGTATTTGCAGCCTGAAATTCAACTTCATGCTATTCAGGCTATTTCTAAACAGGAAAGAAATAATTACTGTGTCAATGAACTAGACACAAAACTTTGTATAGAGGAATCTTTCATTAGAGAGAAAGAGAAATGTGGTCTGGAAGTCCAGATAGGGAATTCTGATGCAGAAGTTTCTGAAAGATATGGAAAAGAGGAAATATTTTGGTTAGATACTGTTTGGTAGCATCCATGTATATGCATTCCTTATTAATTTTTACTTTAATTGTGCAATGATTTGTTTATGTATCTATAATATAGCATGTAAATATTGCCATGTAACACTGCATTACAAGAAAGTATTTTGGGACCAGCATAGCCAGAGTTTGGGGGTTTGGTGTGTTGTGGGTTTTGTTTATCTTTTTTTGTTACCAATTCACATATTGACTTGATTTATTTCTTGTTTTCTGGAGTGGTACAAGAGCACATTTCAAGTTGCTGAGGTTTTTTTCTCCAGGGTGAAAATTCAGGCTTTGTTAAAAAAAAGCATTACACTCCTTGTACTCCTAATCAGACTTTCAAAATATGTTCAGCTCCCCTGAAGATCAAAAGGAGCGATCAGCAAATCTCAAGCTTGGTCCTGATTGGACAATTTTACGTTTCTGATATTGCCTATACAAACCTGGTAATGTTGGCCGAGCATTGCTCCAAAAGTGTAGACATCCAGCAGGTGCAGATAAAATGAGACATTGGTCTTCAGGAAAAGAGTTGTCAGCGTCCTGTTCTGCTCATGCTCTGTGAAAGGTGAAATCAGCAAATTGATGCCCACACTCATCAAAACCTGCAGCCAGGTCACAACAGGCAGGACGGATGGCTTTAATTGCTGAACTCTTCACACAGTCTGGCTGTGCTGCTAATAATCAAAGCAATGGGCCACCATACCTGGGAAAATTTGTTTTTTAAAAGAAAAATATTAAGACATTGTGCAATCTGCTTTTTAGTTCTGGGTTTTAACAAATTGCATCAAACCAGGGCAGATTGGGTGGAAGAGGCTATTTGAACTGCCTCGAAGTTGCTCAAAGACTTTTAAGGTCACCTCTGTGTCAAGCATTTGGTATTGGTAAGTCCTGATAACATGATTATTTTTGAGTCTATACGAGTAACAACCTGAAGAATGAGGCTTGGGATCCTAATATCTTTTCCAGACCTTAAGTGTGCTGTAAGTTAATGAGTGACTAAGTGTTCATTCTATGAAGGATGAGAATAATCTAAGGCTGTCATCGTAGTTCAAGAGATGTTATTCTTAATTTGAGTAATGACAAGGATGAAAACTCAAAATTTTGCATAAATGGAGTACGAGGTCACCAGGTCTACGTGAAATACAGTTGAAAAGGACATAGGTAATAATAACGGCTGGCAATAGGAGTTGACACACCATTGTTCATAAAAGGAGAAGATATAGCAAATTGAGTTATGAAAAGGCAAATTTTAATGTTACCCAGAAAGAAATTGTTACGATCCTTTTAAGAATATTCAGCTTGGATTCACGGCAAAACATCACTTCTAATAAGGATGTGAACATTGTATCATAAACATTTAGGGTACTTTTTGTACAAACTCACACAATTTAAAAAAAAAACGTTGAGAAATCTCTCACCATCCTATTGAGAGGTGAAGGCAATAGAGATGCTGTGCAAGAGGACCAGTAATTTAGTTTCCAGTTCAGAAATATCAAACTGCTTCTCAGAGTAGTGTAGTAGTCTCCTTTGTTGTGTTGTGCCTAACTTTGAATCCTTTTCTCAATAGATGTGTTGACTTCACTGTGTTTATTGCATGGAAAGGTCTAAGTCATGAATCTGAGTGCACAATACTAACTTGCACCGTTCTAAGGGCCCAGGAGAGAATGAAGATCCATTATGCAAGGTGTTGTCTAAACATGTAGCCAGTATTACAGCCTGAGTAAATAAAACAGGAATAGGAAGGTTCAGTGACATGCAATGACCCGGTGAGAAGCAGCAGCAGCCTGGAGGCAGCCCAGCTGCTCTAACTTCTGGTCCAGTGCCTTTTCCGCTGGGTATTGCCATGCTCACAACTTGGATTGTGCAAAAAGCCTTGGATCATATATACCAAGCGGGAGGCTTATCACAGTTCTCTCTACAAAGTCTGCTACCAGAAGGAATTAAAAAACAGACATCAAATTATAGATGTGTAGCTCTTCCCTGAACATACCTGTTTAACGCAGTAATGTATAACTGCTTGATTATTGACAACGAAATCCTCACAGTGCTGCTCATCTCCACCTGTCTCAAAACACACTGAGATCAGTTCCTAGATTTATTTCTTGCTCTTGGTCTCAGGTGTAGCAATTAAAGAAATAGTCTGCATTGCTGAGAGCACCAGATGTGTGCAGTGGAGCATCCTATACTGACAAACATTTTATGTTTAATAGTTCCTTTGGGTACACATTGGCGTCTGGTTTTATTTTTCTGTTTATACTTTATTTTTCTGTTTTATAGAGCTGTTTTCTTGATGGGCTTTTTCAGTTTCTTCCCTCAGAGGATGGTTTTGGTGTAGCAGGGATTATGGCATGGCACAGTTCAGAGCTGCCTCTTGTTTCTCTTTCAGTTTTTAAGGTCGTGCTAAGTTCTCCATTTGAATCCTCCCACACAAAATAAGAGCAATGCAAAACGCCAACTGATTCGGAGGCTTCCCTTGTGTATCATACTGATGTCTTCCTGGACCTTCCTGATGTCTTACTGATATCTCTCTTTTCTTCTTGGACCTGAAACCAGACTTAACAGATATATGAAAAGGTTCCTTCTGGAGCAAGGTCAAGGAGAAAAGATTTTCAGTCACAGTAGTTGCAAACCTTCTTTCGCCCACACTCTGGAGACGGTGGGTGCCTCAGGGGTGGGAGATGATTTTCTCTCAGGGTCTGTGTTTGCAGATTTTACTCCTGCTATCTAACTTTTGGCTAGTTCTTCAGTACCGAGTGGAACAAGACTCTGGGTTGTTCCAGAATTGTGTGAATCTTGGTGTGAGCCAAATGACAGAAGGCTAGGGTGCAGCAGTAGGCATACTCTTATGATTTAGAAAAATCTGATCTATCTTCCCCTGTGATATTTTGTACCAAACTGAGAGTGTCAAGCTGATATGACTAGCTGAGAAGAAAGAACAGCCACAAATTATGTTTATTGCTGTAAGTAAACTCATTTTTTCCTGACCTCTTCAAGTGATTATCTTCTTCCTAAAGGGCAGAATTCGATTACTTTGGCTATAGCATGAGCATTGTAGATGTTGTTCAGTGTGGTGGATGCTGTTTCTTCAAAAGAGACAGTGAAAAACAAGAGATCTTCACACTCTTATTTATATGGAGTGTCACGTGTATCATGTTACCATGACCACAGAATTCTAATATGGGAACTCCTTATCTTGCAAAAACCTCACTTACTTATTTTTTCAAACAACTGTTCAGGTAAAACCACGATGAACAAAAGATTAAAGCTCTGACAGATAAAAAGCAATGCTGTGCTATTTCAGCTATCCTAGTTTTCAAAAGAACAAAATATTGCAGTAATTCATGCAGACAACATAAATATTGAATAACCATTGCAATGAATTGTATTAATAGATATACAAGATGAATAAAAACAATTTTTTTTTAGTTTTTTTGCTGAAGGTGCCAGTAGATTACAAGGATTAAACTGCCTACTGCACTGTTACCCATCAAATAGCTATAGTAGAAATCTTTCCTTTTTCCTCTCCTCTTCCAGAAAAACATAGTAGTCGTGATGAATAACTGCGCTTATGGAGTTTTGTTCACCTGGAGACTGATCCTCATCTAATTTAATGCACATGAATATTCCCATTGATAAAGTAAAGAAATTTTTTCACATCTGTATTCATCTGGGAATTTGGAGCCATGGTGTGTCAAATTAATCCCTGACCTTACCCAGCTACCTGTGCCTCTACTTGGCCTGATACCACATGACACAACTTGGGCATAGATTTGGTATGAGAACTTCTGAAGCACAAATACAGCCAGGCTACCAGTGTGAGTTGAGATCTGGTCCCGTGCTGCCCTTTCTCTTTCTGTCTTGTAGAGATGAACATTTTAAGGGTGAAGGTTAACAGGAGTTCCCATCTATGATGGACGGTTTCCTAGGAGATAGCTCAAAATGAGATTATATGAGAGTCACATCAAAAATTTCCATGGAGTTCATCTTTACAGAAGACTTCTATTACCAGTTAGCTAGCCGTACATCAGAGATCCAAAATGTTCCAGGTATGATATATTTCCTTCTTCACCGTGGGGCAAAAGCTCTTTGTGACCAGAAGACCAAACCCCCTTTTTCTCCCCTGCATTATCATGCCAATTGTCTGAGGAGTGCTGCAGAGACCTCATGGTTCTTGGTGGCCCATGGTTCCTCCTTGGTGCCTACCCCTTACAGCAAAGTCTCCAACAGGTTGAGGACAAGTAGGAGTCACATTAGTGGGAGGTTTTCTCCCTCTGTCACCATGGATCTAGGGCAGTGCAGTGTGCTTCAAGGCCCAGAAGCTTGAGGCTGCAATTTGATATCCCTCTGTGTGTTTCAGAACTGATAAATCATACCCTCTGTTTTAATTAGCTTTCCTCCACCTCCAGTGGCTTCTCAGATCACATCTACTGAAAGAATTGCCCATGAGTTGTCGTGAAAAGTGTGCTTCTAGCAAATATATTACCTGAGTTAAAATGTGCTAATTCAGAAATACCTTTTCCATCTTTTCGTTGCCCTTGTTAAGGAAAAATGCTCCACTTTAAACTCCAGCTAACTGATTGCCTGCCAATCCTGAAGCTGTGCTCTGAATTAATCTGCTCCAAAAGCCAACAGAGATGACTTATGTTCAGGAACCTCATAGGGAAACAGGGAGATGAAAAGCCTTAGGAAAACTTTGACAAACAACTTGGAGTGTTTGACCAGCCATGCACAGCTGCTGCTGAATGAGGAATGCAAGTAACATGCCAAACAGAGGAAAGAGGCGATCGACAGGGAAGGCAGTTTTCTATCTGCATTGAGCACTTTGCTCTCAGGAAAGGAGAGGAAATGTGCTGCATTACCTGTAGGAGGTGTGCCTGCTTTTGCTAATAGATGTACCCGGTTTATGCATTAATTCCTAACTGGTCAAATCCCATACCGAAGTACATTGGAATCCCTCTGAGGTCAGCAGAGAGAACCCCGTGCACAGCACCTTAATGTGATTGATTTCATCCCACCCAGTTAAATATGCCTTATTACAGACTTGTTTGCAGACTCCAGCTGAAATATCTCTGCCCCCTCTAATGCCTGATTTGAGGCAATGATGTCTCCTCATAAATCCTGGATATGATAGCACCAGCGTGACCCATCACTTTGTTACACCACTGTGCAGAGCTGTGTATTGTACTGAGGGGGCATTTATCTGCTCAGAATGGATCCGGTCCAGGAACAAAAAAAAGGAGTTAGGAATCTGATTATTTCTAGACCAATTTTGTATGAATTACAGCTTCTCAATTTTCCTGATGTCAGCTAGTTGTACTTCACTTTGTTTTCCCTCCCTACACAGGAGTTGGAGTATCTAGCTAGCACAGGCATCTTGATTAGCTCCCCCATCTAACTGATTTCTTAACAATGCAGTTGTCAGGGAGAGCTGACCTGAATTTTGGATCAGAATAGGATGAAATGTACTCTTATTCAGTGTCATTTGAGCAGTGGCTGTTTCTGTGCGTGCCAAGCTTGTTCCAAGATCGGGTATCAGCATTGCTGCCAGGAGCAGGAGGAGTGCGGCTGTTCCTTGGGCACCCCCCATATGGCTCATTCCGCATTGCCAAGGAGGAGTAGCTGATTTCCTGAGCTTTGTGCCAGTGAGGAATCCCTGTACAGAGAGGCAACTTCCTGATGGCCAGATACACTGGGCTTTTGTATAGCAATTTTCATTGTCAGCATGAAAGGAAGATGATATCTTAGGCTCTAGGCTGCTCTGCACTTGTTCAGGCATGACAGTAGGGAGAAAGAACTGTTTTTTACAATTGATTTAGTTTCTCAAACTTTTTTTATTAGTATTTTTCAATTGCTGCAAAGATAATGTGACACCAAGAAAGAACAGTTAGCTTGTTTAGTCTGATGTGGTACATATCTCTTGTTTACTTCTTCTAGGCATTGTTTTCCATAAACTTGCTTAATGGTTTATATTTGACTAATGCACATCTTTCAGAAAGACATTCAGACTGGATTAAATGACTGCTGGAGATTCCTGTGTTTTCCAAAACATTAAAGATCACATCATTGTGTCAAGAGCTTCCCCTTGAAGAATTATTCTATGATTCTACTTTGTAAGTTTTGCAGATCTAATGGCTTCAGCAGACAGAGCTCTTGCAGGTATTTGCTATGGTTTTAAAAGTGCTTAACTGGTCTTGAACATCTAGTACATCTCTCCAAATACAGGACTGAGATAATTACTGATCCTTTTTGTCCGTTCTGTACATTTAAGCTGTCATTTCCAGGTAGGCTGACACTTGTGTAGAGGAATTGCAAACTGTAGCATTTTTCAGCAGGAAAGGAGATGTTGCTAAGGGGAACTCATGGGTGTATGAGCCACAGCCCTGTGACAGCTCTTCAGTTACTGTTTCTGGCACCTCAGTTTATGCCTGCTCTGAAGTTTAGAATAAGCAACATTTTTATTTCAAAGAAAAGTTTTTATCCTTTTGTAATATTTTTGTTTACTTATCGAGTTTGCATGCAAATATTTTTTGCTCAAGTGTTCATTTGGTTGAACAGTGCTCCTCTGGGGCGCTATAGAGATGTTAGAATCATAAAATCCTAGAGCGGTGTGGGTTGGAAGGGACCTTAAGGATCATCCAGTTCCTCCCCCCTGCCATGGGCAGGGACACCTCCCACTGGATCAGGCTGCTCAAAGCCTCATCCAACCTGGCCTTGAACACCTCCAGGGATGGGGTATTCACGAGTTCTCTGGGGAACCCGCGCCAGTGCCTCAGCACCCTCATAGCAAAAAATTTCTTCCTAATATCTAATCTTTCAGTTTAAAACCATTCCCCTTCACCCTATCCCTGCATTCCATGATAAAAAGCCCAGCCCCGGCTTTCCTGCACGGTTCCCCCTAAGCACTGGAAGCTGCTCTAAGGTCTCCCCAGAGCCTTCTCTTCTCTAGGTTGAACAACCTCAGTTCTCTCAGCCTGTGCTCCTATGGGAGGTGCTCCGGCCCTGTGATCATCTTTGTGGCCCTGGATGATTTAACTGAACATTTTGTCCTGCTCCCTTCCAGGTGTGTGTCTGCCTGTCCCCAGTGCTTCTGGACCATTTTGAGTTGCACAGTCCTCTGCTGCAAACTCAGAACAGGTAAAAAGCTAATTTGTGTATTTGTTTGTTTAATTTAGTTTCACATTCTTATCCTACTGGGGAATTAATCCTTTTCTGGTAGCAAAGGACCAACACACAACTTTTACTGTTATTGGTTAGCACTGGTAACTGAAGTACCGGGTGGCATCTTCAGCATCATTTTCATAACTTCAGCCCAGCAATTAAAACAAAAGTCTTTACTTACAGAAAACTGCTTGAAAATTAGTATGATGGTACTAGCTCTGGGATTGACTTAAACATGAAGGACATCTAGCATGAACCCCTCAGAGAAGACTAAAGTCGGGAGCTCCCTCAACTGGCCTCCGTTACTGTACAGATTTTTGGCCCATGGAACAGGATTTCTTTATGCCAAATGTTGAGAATAGCATGGGGAAAATTTAGTACCCAACCCTAAAGCTCATTTGGAGGTGTTTTGTTGCCATTGCCCAGAGATGAAGTGTATTATCCTCCGGTCTTGTCCTCCTGACAGCTTCCCTAAGCAGACAGTGTTGATGCCACGCTCCCACTGATGAGGATGGGAACAGCCAAAACCAGTTGCTGTGGTATGACACTTGCTCTGGACTCAGACTGAGTAACTAAGTGATAAAGCTCTTTTACTCATACTGAATAACTGAGTGAGAAAGAACTTTTACTCATACTGAATAACTGAGTGAGAAAGAACTTTTACTCATACTGAATAACTGAGTGAGAAACTCTTTTATTCACCAAACAGAAATATTAACTTAGCTAACTAATTTTTAATCAGGTAGAGGTTTAGGTAGAATTTAGATTAAGTATTCAGATTAAGAAAGAACGTTGGATTTTAAAGCTGTGCGTTTTCTGTCACGTTGTCTGAGAACAATGGTGCGCTGAAAAGAGAGTTCATTGCCAGGCTGGTATAAATAGCTACAAGGGAAAGATCGCTATCAGATGCAACTGGTACAAATCATACTTTATCAGGCAACAGATACATGAGCTTCTCCAGACCTCCTTTCCATTGGCGAAACAAGCAGTGTCCCAGGTATAGCCTCTCCTGCAAAATTCAGACCACGGTAGAAGGAATCACCTGCACCGGCAAAAGGTTTCTGTGATGGAGATGATATCTCAGACAGGGAAATGGTCAGTTCTCAGCTGAGGGCAAAGGGAAAATCTCCTGGTCAAAAACAAAAATCGAGAGTGTTTCTGTTGTATTTCCTTCTGAAATAGTTGTGAATTAATCTATTCAGGTTTTTGTCCTTTTGTCAGTTGTTCCTTGGTGATGAGAACCTTGTGTGTATTTTTATACTAAACATCCATACACCCTTTAGTTTTTAAATCAATGTTTTTCTCTTCCTAAAATTAAACTTCAAGACATATGATGATAGCCTAAATTTGTTACTAATGCCTAAAATAAAATCATATTTTCTTATTAATAAACCCTTACGTAAAACTAACTCAGTATGCATCCACTGCCAAAATTCTGAAGATGTCAAATCACGAAATGAGAGAAATTAGCAGCAAGACACCTGGAATTGGAGCTTCTTGAGCAATAAACTGACTTTTGACAGCTGTAGCCTTTTTTTTTTTTTTTTTTTGCGGGTGCAAAAAGAACATTTTCTTCTTTTTATCTGCTTTACATCACTTAACTACGATAATATTCCAAGTTGGGAAAACAACTGGGAGTTAAAAGAACAGGAGAATTTGTTTATCCTCTTCCATCTTATGAGTAAAAGGTGTGTGTGGGAGTCTGAGATCAACTGGTTCTGATTTTGGAGGACGTGGAAGCAAGGGGAAAATAGCTCAGCTGGTTAATTGCTGATATTTGCACTGTGACATACACCAACTACCTTGAAACGCCATACATATTTTGATAATATTTCCTAAAATATGCCGGGCACAATGTAGTTCTATTTAAGCAATTACGTTCTGGATTTTTTTGTTCAGAAGCGACACGATACAAAGCACATAGTAAAAAGTTAATCAGGTGACTGACAATGCCATGTCCTCTTTTCTTGCAAATCAAGTGTAAAAATCCAACACCAAAATGAAGGCTGAGGTACACAGTGATATAAGTAGGGGTTTTATATATTCTCATAGTTAACAAAAATAAACATGAAATACAACCTCAAAGCGACATTTCCTTGCAATTAAACATTGTTGTTCACTGTCAGTCTCTGAGAATAACTCTTTCTTATGAATAGCTATTAGAAGGCACAACTGCAATGCAAATTGAGTTACTTAAATTGTGATTTTTCTGGTTCTGATTTAAACTGCAATCAACGTAACCGATTTAAATCAAAGTGATATAAATTGGTCTGCCCTGCTTTAAAACTAATTAAGTATGTGCCTTGAAAACATGCTTATATTGGCGCTCTGACTTGGTGGGTTCTCAGTATCGCTCAAGTCTTAATAAATCACAGCAAGAGACCAAATTTTTACTTCGTTCAACAGTCTCAATCTCTGAATTTAAGGCCACTGAAGAATAGATTAACATTTATAATTGCTAGGTTGATCAGTAATGCATATTAAAAATGAGGGGTTCAAAACAAATTAACCTTTGCAACGCATCATATGGAGACAGAGAAATCACTCAAAAGGTTCCCCTCATCCTTGAAGGGATTTTGCCACAAATCAGCATGTCCTCCATGGTGCTTTACTGCTCTGCAGCAAGCAGTCTCTGGGCTCTGAACATCCAAAAAATAAACTGTGATAAGTGAAAGAACAATACGGACAGTTTGAGGCTGGTAAATCGCTGCTTGGGCTATCATTGCTTTGAGTCTGTCTGGGCAGACTTGTCTGTTTTGGGACTGAGATTAGGATGTTTAGGCTATGGCCAAATGGGTTTATAACTAGATATATGCAGGCTCCGACCTATTGATTGAGGCTCATGCTTCCCTACATCTACTCTCCTCATTTAACAAGATTGTTCTTAAAGCAGTCAATGGGAAAATGATCCTCTGTCCCTACATGATTTTCTGTTCCAAATCTGTTATTTCCACCCTTTGCTGAGAACCTTTGGTTGCTCAGTTGAGAGGAGCAGCTCAGGCTTTCCTGAAGAGCTGCCCCTCTCTGGGATACCACGCAGATAGAACAAGGCAGCATGTCAACGTGGTCTCTGACACATGTATTTATAAATAAATCATCTGTGATCAGTAGCTATGTGTGTGCCGTGCTTCTCCTTGGACAGAAAAGTGGCCATAGGTGGAGAAGATGGAGTGGATTTTGATGGCGCCATATAAAACCTGAGGAGGTCCAAGTCTGTTTCTTCCATGCCCAGACATCTGCAGAGATGGAAGATGTTGTCAAATGCAATGAAATGTTACAGACCTCTGCAGGGATGTATAGGGCAAAGAGTGGGGAAATCTAAGATTGGACGATTGTGGAGAGAATGGAAAGAGTGAACAGCTCTGGTGTCTTCTCTTGCAGGTATGTCAACTCCTAGAGAGTATCATCAATTAATGTAGCTGATAAGAACTCCAAGCTCACTGTGTGGTGGTGTTCCAAGGAACAGAAGGCAAGGTAACTGCAGTTTCAACATAGGCATGAGCAATGTGTTCTGCTCTGTGGTCTATAGGTTCCCAGAGAATGACTGTTTTCACATCTATAGCACTCTGCCCAAAATTGCATTTCCCGTACGTAACGTTTAGTACCTTCAATGTGCGTCACTGGGGAAGGTGGAAGAAATAATCTCTATTTCTCGTAGTTTAACTGTGCAACCCCACAGTCCTTGCAAGAGCTGAGTGGTTAGAAACAAGTTGAGGCATATGTGACCCATCAGTCTGATTCTGTGCAAAATATTACATTATGTAAATGCTTACGCATATCTTTTGGGTAACAGGAAAGCTATTGTATAGCTTCTTTTTCTCTATGAGTGGACTGATGTGAGGGGAAAGTGGAAGTATTATTTCCTGATACCAGGGCTCCAGAAAGATATAAACAGCTGTATTAAAACCTCCCTCTGTATTTTTTTATTTGGCAAACTTTCTAAACAGAACTGTAACTAAAGCAAACTAAACTAAACAGAGTGGAATAAACACAGAACCGTGGCAGGTATTGTCATCACTGCTCATAGTATTTCGGTTAATGGAGAAGCAAAGCTGGGAAGGATCCTTAAAGCTCTCTAAATCTGAGTAAGTAGAAGTGTAGAAGGTTTTTCTATATGGTAGAGCACGGATGAACAACCTAGTTCCTGATGCCATGGCTCAAGGTGCCGGTGGCCCCAGTTGGGGGTTGGCAGTCGGCTGTGTGATGCCATGGGGCCACACCAGTCACTTCCAGGTGAGATGTTCTTGGCTTCTGCCATCCAAAGGAATGCAAAAAGTGGGTGGCAGGTGGTGAAAAGCCAATGGAGTGGGTATTGATAAGGCTACTGAATAGTCAGAAAAATACTTGGAATATTTCTCAGAAGTTTTGGCAGACAATACAGGATTGCAGAAGAAGTAGTTGTCTGTCTTTGTCAGTAGATGTTTCCAGCTGCTGGTAACGGCACTGGCAAGAAAAGCTAATTAATAGATAAAAAACTACTGCAAAGGTTGTACAACTTCCACAGATCATCATGTCCTTCTTTTCATGCCTCTTCTTTTCTCATCTAAATAAACCTGTTTGTTCAATAATTGCTCCCTTCCTTCATGATATATTATTTGCTGAATAATTTTTTTCTGCTTTTTTTTTTTTCTTCCTTCCCCTATGTGGAATGAAGTATTACACATGGACTTTTTCCAGAATCAGAGCTCTTTAATGTAGTTAACCTTTCTGGTCTATCTTATCACTGGTATTTATACAGATGTACTGGCAAAACCAAATTTATTGCAATATTTATTGGACTGAATTTGAAGTTATTTATATCATGGCTAGATGGCTATTTATTAGACATGTCAGAGTAGCTCTTTAACACTTCTATAGCTGTCTAGCTGGGATTATGACATTAAACAGTATTTATTGTATATAATGCAGAAAACATTACAAGAGGAGTAAATTCTGAGAAAGATGCAACTATCAAAGCATCGGGGGACTAAGAACTAAAGTGTAGTTTAAACAATAATTTAGAAGCCAGACTGAGGGAGGGGAATATTTAAGATGTGAGGAAGTCCAGGTGCAGATTTTAAGTTCTCTAAAGTGCAGCAGCGCTCTGCCTAACAGCTGACCTTTCCCTCCCAAAATGGACATTTTTCATTTAGAAAAGGAAATGAGACTCTTCTTCTTTGATTTTTTGCACTGATTAAGTAGAGTTAAAAAGTTCCATGGGACCATTTTCTCTAGGAAGCAATTTTATAAAAATCAAGCGTTTCACGGGCAGGTGTTACTTTGACATTTTTAATGTTTTGTGTTAAGGTGGTATGGACCAGTTTGTTTCTTTGCGATGAATTGAAACAGCAGCATTTTTTCCGTATTGATTTATTTAGAATTTTGTATTTAGTTAAATTTTTGACTGTTGTGTCATCATGATGCATTTTTGTACCATCAGGATAAAATACTTTATTTCTCTAAGCATCAATGAGTTTTAGTTCTCTTTTTTATTCAAATCAGAAAATAAATTCCTGATTTAATAATAATTTCTGATAAATAATTTCTGATTTACATGTTGAATTTCCTATGAATAAACCTAGATAAGGCTTGCCTGCAAGGAAGAAGAGACTATAAGCGCAAAAACTCCCAGAAGAGTTATTAACTTCCTTTAAAAGAACAGTTTCTTGTAATTTTCAGAATACGCAGATGCTTTAGGAAAGCAAATTCCCCACTTTCATATACAGACACAGGCCATCTTGAAATATATCCCCAAAAGAAGTCAGTCTCGTTACTTCTGTTAGACCCATTTCAGTGGGAGGAAGCAGAGGAGAGAGGAAATGAGGCCACTGGAAGGTTTTGCAGGTGTGAGACGAAGCTGGGCAGTCGTTGGTTTCTATTTCTCATGAAAGCGCAGAGTGGAAGGACAGACCATGGGGTGAAAGGAATTGTCCTTTTTCTCATGCCTCCTTTTTGCGTTTTCTTTTGGCAAAAGGTTTTGTTTGCAGGCAGTGTCACCACTGTGTGGAGGTGGCAGACCCTATCCCAGCTTTTTCCTCTCCAGCCTAATTGAAGTTGTCCAACCCAATTCCTATGGAACTACCCTCCTGGCATATGCACAGTTAGCTCATCATGGGACATGAGATTTCAGTACAGGTGGAAGCTGTTGTGGACCAATAAATATATATTTATCCTTTGCTTGCTACAGACGGAAGAGCTGAAATACTCAATATTAAAGCCTTGAATGGTGCAGGATGAGATGTTGGCTATCACAGACGCAGGACAGCATGGGGGAAAAGCGCTTTGTCCAGATCACACAAGGACTGGGAAACGTTTTAATGATGATTTTTAAAAGAGTGCAGCTGCCAACTAAATTCAGGTTCATTCTAGTGAGAAATTACAGTAGGTAATTCAAGAATACTATGCATGTTCTTAAATTTATTAGCTGCCCATAGAGGGTTAAAGAGAATATAACTAAAAATAATTGCATAGGAATGATGGAGTTCAAACAGAATATGTTACTCTGCTCACACGAAACTTCAAGGGAGACAAATTAGAGAGGATTATTAGCATATCTCACTTTTTCAATAAATCTTGTAAGGAAGGAAAAACATAATAATGTAAAAGAGCTGAAGATTCATGATTCCATAATAGCTGTATCTGCACTATTCCACCTGCAGAATTTATTCTCCGTGACTGGTGATGCTATTGAATATTTTTTTATTTCTTAGCCATCTTATTTTTCTCCTGTAAGCAGCTCTTTTGAGTATGGATATTAACCTGTAGTCCTCTCTTAGCTAAAACTTTCTTCGGCTGCATTACACCTGGGCAAGGGCTTTTACAAGGAGCAAAGAACAGCATGCAAAAGTGATCAGAAATATACTCACAAAAATTCATTTTTATTTGAGCTCATTCATTCTAATTGTTCTCTTGAGGCTTGATCTGGAGTGCAGAGAAATCCAAGGGGGCTCATTGGGCTGTAGGTCAGGTTTTCAGGTCATATGGCCGTGGCAAGAGGTGAATAATGAGCAGCACACTGCACAGCCCCTTGGGCCTTACCCTGATGATGGAGGTAAGAATTCAACCACTGATATCGCTAAGTGCAGTCTCAGAGCTGGAGGAGAGCATCGCCACTCACTGCTGCAGCAAAAGGCAATCACAGACCTTAATGATCAGCAGGCTGGTGTGTCCCAGTAATGCAGCTGACCGTGCCCTCATCAGCTGGTGCAAACTGTGCCCCAGAATGTTTTCTCTGTAGAATTAGCTCTTTTACAGGTGGCAATGGTCCAAGAAGTTGTTAGAGTCATTACTGGGTCTTGGCATGATTACAAATATATTTCCATGTGTAATTAGGAGTATAGTGATGGCTAATTTGTCCCTCCCACTGATACAAACAGGATGGTATTAATACATATCTTTTGCAAACGGAACTACGAATATTGAAAACTGTTTAGGGTGGAATTTATTTCCTCTCCATTTTTTTTTTCCTGCTTAAGAGAGTCCTTCGAGCAGTTTCAAAAAGTTTGCTCCTGCTGACAGGAATGTCCTTCCCTTTATTCTAGATTAGGCATTTAGGTAAGAAATGGCATTTAGAGGTCCTGGCCCCTGTTTTTGTGCAACCACAACCATGTGTTGAACAACTTCATGGTGTGTCCTTTTGCTGTCCTACCAATCTTTGCCCTGCTTTGCTGGATTTAAAACTTATGGGAGGCAGTTGTCATCTTTTGTCTTTTATACAGACACCAGCATGGTGTGACCCAAGACCAAGGTTCTGGACATCTTCACAAAAATCACAACAAGGGTTTGGGAGCCTCGTGGTCAATCCCAAGACTCCCATGTTTTTCCACAGTGACAGAAACAGATCCTTGGTGAACTGCCAGCTTTTAGCACTTAACATCTCCATACGTTCCTCTTCCTAGAGTCTCAATGTCCATACTTTGTTCTACTAGAGTCGCAAGGACCTGGAAACAACTGTGCAACTACCAAGCGTAAACGAGATTACTCCGTGACAGAAAAAGAAACAAAAGGGTTAATATAAAACTAATTTCTCTGACCTACTTTCCAAAGATGCCCACCTTCCTATATAAATTCCCCTGTCATTAATTTAGTGAAGGTCTGCTTTCTACATAATTTACTACACTCTTCAATAAGCATTGTATTATTTGTGCAGAGCAAGTATATAAATCATCGGTGTTCTTCTCTACTTTTTTGCATATCTGGTTCTTTCAAGGTCACTAACCTTCCTTATAGTTTTCATCTGGTTTAAATATTCTGCTATTAAATATTTTGCACCTTGCTTCCTAGTTCACACCCATTTAGATATTTGCAATTGCATCTTCTCAAGTAGCTATTGATCCATGTCTCCTTGCTAAAGGTTCCTAACTTCATCAGCAGTAATGATGTTAATTGCATCTGTTAGAGTTCACTAGCACCTTTTTTCTGGTTAGAAAGGGGGCCTGTTTTCTGATTTTGTTGTTACTGACCATGTTTTCTGCCCACAATATCTACAACACAGAGAGAAAAACAATATTTAGAAAAATATCCTCATTTTGACACATGCGGGCTTTCAGCGCCCAGGTCATGCAGAAAGACGGATCAACCCCTACTGACTGGCAAGAGCCTAAACTGTAGCCGGATAAGGCCCACATCCAGCAAAGCACTTAAAGATATCCTTATGTAAACATATGATCAGTCCTATTTTCAGTGTGATTTGGCAAGAAGTTCATTTCCGAGTAGAGCATCTCGAGGATGCTGCTTTTTGCAAGGGCTGTGCAAGGCCAGGCTGCAGTAGTTGCAAATGCAAGCTCAGTCCAAGGTGTCTGGTATTCTTGAATTGGGTAAAGTAACTCTTTTTAACGTATTGCTTGTGAGGACATCCCTGTTCTTTGAGAGAGGCCGTGGAGATGCCTGTGCTTTAGAGTCATAATGTGCGTTTGTGAGTGTGAGCCTTTGTCCTCTGCAGAGGCAGTGAGCTCTTAGGATGTTTGTCTTCTCTTTCTGACTGTTTAGGAGACAATTAAATGATTTAGGAGTGGGCAGAATAATTGTCTGGGTCCTGCAGCACCTGACAGTTGTGCTTGCTTTGTGATGATGGGGGTGATCATCTGATCTTCTGGCTTTATCGATTCCTTGAGCCAAGAGTGTTGTTGCCACAGGGCTGCCACCCTATAACGAAAACTACAGGTGAAGTGCGGTTCCACTGTGCCTGTCTGCCAAGGAGCAAGGCTGGAATGGTTATCACTATGGTATAGAAGAAAACAGAGCTAAAAGGGACCTGAGGAGGTCATCTCATCCCTCCCACACTCAAACCCCTCCTGACACATATTTGTCTAATGTGTTTCTTTAACCCCGACAGCAGTGGGGATCCCCCAGGCTCCCCGGGAGATCTCCTCCAGTGCCTAATGACCCTTGCAGCAGGGAAGTTATTCTAGTGCTGAACTTAGCTCTGCCGTGCTGCATTTAAACCTGCTACTTTTTGCGCTCTCCCCATAGATGTGGATAACAATTTATTGCTTTCCTCTTTGCATAAGCCTTTTACATAATTGAAGACTGTTATCTTGTCTCCACTTTGTCTTCCCTAGTCTAGACTAAATAGCCCAGATAGCAGGATGAAAGCTGGAATGGGGTGTCAGGGAGAAGCAGTTAGAGGAGGAAATCACAGAGGGATTAATCCTGCGTCCTGCCCTTATAGAAATGGACTTTTCCTTCTGAAGGATGGGGCTGAAGTGGGGCTGGAGGGGACATATCCCCTTCTTGGTGCTATTGGTTCACTAACATACCTCTCTGGGACTGTGTATCTGATCGATGGGCTGCTGCCTCAGAGCCTAAGGAAGAGGGGCTGGGCTGATCCTTTGCTGAGCTGCAACACTCCTATCCAGCCTATATGCTTGGGAAATAAGGCTTTCATTTCATCTATTAGCGAGGAGCATAGCCAACTCACATGTCAGCTCCTGTGAGATGTATCTGATTGAGCTTCTGTGCATCATGAAAGCTGTTTCTAGGCACTGTGTGCATTAGACAGTGAGATAAAATGACAGTATAACACCACCATCCCACAGCAGCGCCCAGGCAGCCCACCACAAGGCCTGCCACAGAGCAGGAGCCCTCTCCTCCCATGGCAAAACAGGATTTCTGTTGGGAGTGCTGCCTTCACCGCGGCTCTGTTCTTCCCACCCATGCACAGGATGGAAAGCCACCCACCACACAAGCTGCCTACATGTGTTTCACAACTTGATTGCTGTTCATAAAACCAACACATGGAACAGGGAAAAGCCATCTGATCCAAAATGCCCCGGGGCGTATTATGTCAATGTCACACGCATTAAGAAAGTACAGCGAGCGCTCGGTGACTTCTTGTGTTTGTAGTAGCCCTTTTCCATTATTCAAGTCTGCTGTCAGAGCTGTTGCACGTACGCAGCCATTGCGTTGGAGCTGTCATAACCTGGAGGAAATAAAAATAGCTGCCAGCCTGGAGAGCTCTGAAAGCATAAAAGTGGGGGATAACATAAGGGAAAAAAATTGGTTCTTTACACTTTTCAGTCCTGAACAGCTTTCAGTGACACCTTTTGTCTCGCTCTCAGCACTCCAAGAACTGCTCATAAGGTGGAGCTGTTTTCCCTAGACTCCTGGAGACATGGGATCACAGGTTTATTTACATGAGAAGAGGGCTTGCCTTGAAGAAAACAAAATATTAGAAGCTGTTTGGGAGAGCAATGAAGTCCTTCACATTGCAAGCTCATTGCAGGCTAGCTCCAGCCCCCCCAGTCCCTCTCTAGCTCCCCCACTTGCTCATCTCTTGGATGTTAAGACTTTGCAGTTCAACTTCACAGTAAAAAAATCTTGATAAATTGCAATCTTATTTATTTTTTTTAACTCTCTTTTCCCTCCCTTCCTCCTCAGAGTGGCTTTGAAGATGACATTTGTATTTCTGAATTAAAACCACATTTGCCCAGCGCTATGAAGCAAGGAGGCAGGGGCAGAAAAGAGAGAAACCCTTTTGTTCTTTTCCTCGTGGCTTCCCCTCACCTGCCAGGGCCAAGCTCCAAAATAATTCCTAACAGCTGAGGTTAGCCAGGGACACCTAATCCCAGAAAGCTGGCTCTGAATTCCAGCACCAGCACACGGCGTTTGAGATTCATCAACAGCCATTTACATTAATTCCCCCAAGCTCCTGAAGAAGTGTGAGCTTACGTACAGGTATGTGCTTATTTAATTGAAAAGAAAAAGATAAAAAGGGTTTTTTTTATAAATCTGAGCCCAAATGACATCGACAACAGTGGCAACATGTGTGTTTTAAAACTAAGCAAGCTCAGGAACTGTTTTGAGGACGTACTGGGGTCTTTTGAGCGTTCCCTAAACAGCCAAGTGTATAGGATGCCTAAGAATTTTGACTTTCAACCAAGGGAGGGCTGAGTCCTCTTTCTCTGATTTTCAGTAATGGGAAAAGATTACTCTGCTCAAATAGAGCGCAAAGTGTCTTGCCAAGTCTTGTTTGTTTATAGGAGGGGTATACAAAGCATCTTGGCAAAACAAGGAAGAGAAACCTCTCAAGGTTCAGCTGGACCATTATGGGGGAATGTGGCAGCAATGGGGTTGCCGTAGGGAATCACACCTTTCTAGGCATGCACAACGACCAAGTGGGATGTGTTGGGTAAAACTCCAGATATTTTTCTTCTTTGGAGTAAGTCAGCAGGGATAACATGCTATTTTTCTCAGAGGAGGTTTATTTTTTTCAGAGAGTTTCGCTTGTTGGCCCTAAGTATTCATGACCCAAAGGTAAACTCCCCATCAGTTCTGTTGCACCCTTCCCAGCAAGAAAATTTCAATCATCTTTAGTTTTGGTGGTGTTTTCATTAAGACCATGCACTTTTTATTAAGAAAAAGCTTTGGGGTTGCTGTTTAGCCAATTGAAATGAGTAATGAAAATGTTATTTGTATGGGACAAAGGAAATATTTTCCTTTAAATTATCTCATCTTACTAATTGATTACAACGGGACTCCTTGGATGTGTGCGGTGTACAGCATCCGGTCCCTCTGCTCAGAGCAGGGCTTCAGCCAAGCCTAGTATAAACCATACCAGGAGAGAAAACAAGCAAAAGCTGACAGATATTTAGTGCTACTTCTCCCAGGAAACCAGCTTAGCCAACATGAGGAAATAATTTGAGTGTCTGAAAAGAATATGTCATAAAAATATTAGAAAATTCTATGGAAGATGTAACACTCAAGAATATTGATAATTAAAAACATAATCTAGACAAAATTAAAAAAAAAAGAACTACAAATTTATCTAGAGAAAACTCCTTCAAGGAATAAGTATTTTCTATTTTTTAGTGCAGACATCGCTGATAGACTGCTAGCATGGAAAGTACATGTTACCAATTAAAAATAATAACATAAATCCACAGTGTGGCTGAATTTAAATCAGAAAGGGAGACAACACACGGGATTACAGTACACTTTCCCTGAGACACAAAAACATTTCATATTTGAAAGTGACTTGAATGTAATAATTTTCAAATATTCACGACTGAAAATGTTCCTAAATGCTGTTTCCAAAATAGATGTCATGAGACAGCAACTATGTCCTGAGCTGATTTCAAAACCATGGTAAATAATGTTGTTTCGCATAAACACAGAAGAAAATGTCACATTGACAGAAACGAAAAGGGGGAAAATTGTCCAGGTCTTTGTGTCAAAGACAGAGAGAAAAGGCTTAAACAGGAAAGCTGGAAAAGCCAGCTTGGAGAAGCAATGTCATTCCCAGCTCACTAACCCATCCATGCGGTTTGCATGGTTATGATCTGTTCCCCCTCAGCTCCAGGAGCCACTCTCGCTGCTGCCGACTGCCAAGAAGTAGGTCAGAAACCTATTTTTGTCTCTATTCTTCTGTGGCCACATCGCGGTTGCTACCTCTGTGCGAAGACGCAAAAGGCTCCGAGCTGAGGCTGCAAGATCAGACACATCCTGCATGGTGCTGAGCTGCATGGGCTGATCTGTCCCCAGCTCCCTCCTCGGGCAGGGGCACGAGAGAAAAACCACGTCGGGGTGCCCATCTCTTGCTTGCTGGAGAGAGATTTTAAGTGAATTAAGGACTTATTCTGTGGTTAAATACATAGAATTAACAGGATGCACTCAGCCAAAGCACTTGTGATGCGCTCGCTCCGTGCAGTAAGCCTTCACCCGAGCACTGCAGAAGGGTTTGGTGTTAACTCTGGCGGTCTAGGTTAGAGGCCCAGCAAACGCTCATACTGGTGTGGCTGAGGTGGGAACGGATTGGGACACAAGGCAGAAGCAGAGAGCTAGGGATGAAGCAGAGGAACGTGTCTTGTGAGTGCACATTTAAGTGCTCCAGGGCTCAGAGCTGCCTCTTTTCCTTCTTTCTCTTTCCTTCTTTCCTTCTTTTACCACCTCTGCTTGCAAACATCCTTTGTTTCCTTTTCCCTCAAATTGTCTAATTGATTAACGTAATTCAATTAAGTTCAGCCATTGTTTTCCACTTGTACTTACCTTTGAAGTTAGCTAGAAGACATGCCTGGAAGCTGCTCTGATTTTCTTGCTGTATCATCTAGAAATTAAAAAAAACCCAAAACAATAATAGATTAACCTGAAGATATTATCTCTCCTTATGGAGTTGTTTTGGGATGGTGGTTTTGCCATCCCAGAGCCTTGTGACCTTTGAAGGCCAAGTGATCCATCTCCCTGTGGGAGACTTTGCATTTTGCCACTGGTCAACAAAATACTGTCCTCAAGTGAGCAGTTTTAAAGTGGCAAACCCAGCCAATGCTTCTGCCTCAGGGCACGGCACTGTCCTAAAACTCAGCTTTGCCCCTTGTCACCTTTGGGGCGAGTTGCAGGAGATGCCAAGCCAGAACATGAATTGCAATGTGGACCTTTAATTACGTTCCCCTAAAATATCTGCAGGGTTCACTCAAATGCTGCGTTGCTTTATCTGAGGGAATTGCTGTCTCCGTGACATGAAAACAAACTGCAGAGCGGTTGCCTCATCATTCTGCTTCTAGCAGGTCTGGAGTCCAGCTTTTCAGCCCAATATTTCCCTTTTCACAGTGCATCTGTCAAGGTTCCTGCTCTGGAAAAGAAGATCAGAGCAAATGGGGACTGAGAAGAACAAAAGCTGACCCAAACCTTTGACCTAAACTTAACATAAAGCCAAATGAAACCTTAGAGGTTTGTAAATGTTCGTGAAGCACTTCCACCTCCTGCTCCCCTCTCCTTTATCTTTAGTTTCTTTATACTTCTGCTCTTACTGTTTCTAATTGAAAGTCTAATGTAAAGCCCCACTAAATTAATGGAAAGATTCTCACTGATTATAGTAGCTTTTGATTCAGTCTCCCAAGGAAAGGAAATAAATTCTTTAATGAAAATGTCTTTAAACTTAAGAGAAGACTAAACCTGAAAAAAAGATAAGGAAAATCAGAGTTCAGATACAATTTTCTGGCTAACAGCACATGTTCTTGATCTGAACCACCCCCATAAAATTGATATGGATACTGTTACCCAGGAAAATAAAAGTCACTGTACAGAAACAGAGAACTGCTGAGCTAACAGTGAACTGGTTTAATAAGCTATAACAGTAGCTTAACTAGTAACAACTAGAAAGTTTACCATTCTTTACTGCCAGCTTGTGCTATGGAAGATTACCACTGGTAATCAGCTGGCATTTGTGACCTGAAGTTCTCATTTCTATCTGTGAGACTGACTCTTTCCCTTTGTACCGAAGTTGCCACAAAAGCGGCAATCAAACACTTGAAAACTTTATTAGGGAAATAACTCTCTGCTACTGACACAGTTTTTAACTTTCTAGGCAACTTTTGTCGAAGAGGATAGAAATGCAATAGTTTATAGGGCTTAGTAACACCTGAACTTCCCTAAACGATGTATGAGCTGGTCAGAATTAAAGTATTCCTGTCTTGAGTTATATCCTGGATTCATGGATGAGGGACTTGAGGAAGGCTGGTGAAACCAGCTCAAGCAGAAATTAAGACGTATTTTTCTTGGATGGCTGCTGTTAGACCATGATTTGGCAGTGACAGTTCCGATGGATTGGTGTTGCCAGCTCAGAGCTTGGTCTCCTCTAAAGTACCAATCTGCCCCGAGCTCCTATTTTGCACGTACAGATCGGGTGGTTTGGGCGCGTAGACTGGTGTGGCAGCATATTTTACTTGTGGATACATGCATAGCCTGTCTAGAGAATTATTTCCCAATATTTGTGTAACAGACAGTTTTAATTTTCACAGTCACTGGGTGGATATACAAAGAACAGTGTGTGCTCCAGAGGTTGTTACTCGATCTTAATGGAAAACACAGATGTAGGAAATGGTCCTAAGAAGATGCCGCTAATAAGCAGCTAGTGCTTATTCATAATTTTTCTGTAAATAAGCATTATTATTTTTTATATGCAAATGTTACACAGCATAGGTCTTTCGTCCTTCTCCCTTTTTTTATCATCTTCTTTTTGTCTCCTTTTAGTTTTCTTTCTCCCCCTCTTACCAGTTTTTCTGTTTCTGAGCATCTCTGAAGTCCTCTCCAGGGTCAAGCCTGGACTGTCGTGTCTCTGCCAGCAACACACTCGCTGTCTCTCTTGGAGTGCCTGGCAGCAGCGATGGCACCACCTCACTCACTGGGAGACCTTGCGGTGAGCAGTCTGAAAAGCTTATTGTCTTCAGAGCTTCTGCGGGGTGACTTTGTCTTTGGAGGTATACCTAGTTCTGTCCATGCACTAAACATTGCTCATCTAGCAAAGGAAATACAGACCATGACCCAAAGCTGCTGGCTGAGGTCTGTGGACCATCCAGTGCAGAGTAGCTTTAGTGGAAGGAATCCTGTAGACAGAGAGATCAGGCACAGACAAAATAATTCTATTTGCTTTTTTTCAGCCCGGATTAGAAGGGGAAAACTCTATGTTTTGGCCCAGTCACAATCTATTTTGACTGTCAAAATCTGGAAATCTTGTCTTTTTCTCCCTACTCGTCTGGGATTCACTTTTTCATTGGCTGCAATGGCTCCACTGGTGTGTTTTTTATGAATGTTTGATATGTCTTTTTTCTGAAAACATACAGGGCATGAATTACTGGAAATGAAGCAAAATCTACCAGACACAAACTCGGCGCGTTCTCTGTAACTCATATTCTCTGAAGACTCATTTGTCCCTTTCCTCCTTCTAAATATTTCCTCTATTCTTTTATGCCTGATGTTGTTATTTGTTTCCTTGGACATTTGTTATCCGACTCCTGGCAAAATATCAGGGAAATCTTCCTGACAGCAAACTGGGCAGGCTTTCTTAAGGGAACAAGAACAACTTCTTTACTGGGCAGAGCTGAATATGAGACAAGCCCAAATACCATCTTTGCTGAGACGAAGTTTGTGAGGGCTGCCGTGTGCTCTGTTGGACTCAACTGTGTAACTGATGAAGCTGGTCCAGTTGGGCTTTTCTTTGGTCTTCAAAGGGTTTAAGGTATTATTTCTCCCTGTAAAACTTGCCTCTCTGCTGTGATGGTGGTCAAGTGGGCAGTGAAGAAGGGATGGAGTGAGCTGTTGTCTAGTGGGAGATGAGCTCCATGCGTGTGGCCTCATGGAGGTGGTGGGTCTTCTCACACAGGGGTGGAGATGTCTTTCTGGCCATGGGCAGCCCAGACAGTCATTAAAACGAGGAAACTGCATGCTTTCATCTCTCCTGAGTCCATAGTTTCCTCAGCCCAGATGAGATGGTCTTAGACTCAGTCTGGGCCTCAATAAACTTTTCACTTTTGCTGTTCCACCAAAGGTTTGACTTTACTCTGGGATTAGCCTGACATTCAGCTGCTTCAGGGCTGTTGGTTTCCTTTCTGTCTCTTCTCCAGCTGAACATTTACAGCTGAGCTGCACAAGCGTGTCCTAACTTCAGAGCAAACTCAAGAAAAGGCAGCTCCAGCTGCAGCTCGCAGCCTGCCAGAGAGACTCCCCTGGCCGGTCTCTGACAATCCTGTTACTACAAGTTCGCCCCAACTGGCAATTCTGCGAAAATTTCCGTCAAGTTCATATTAGTTCACCATTAGCTCATGTTGCCAGCAATTCAGTAGTTCCTTCCCACTGCTTGAATCTTGGTTGAAAGATTTAAGCACACTTGCCATGCAGCTTCTCTGAGGGAGTTTCATTTTCAGAAATATCATAGTAGAAGTCACTTCTATAATGTCTTCTGAAATGTCTGAAGATTGTAAGTCCTAATAGGTAGTTGTTGTCTCTGCAAGATGTAATAGCAGCTAGATTAACTTCCAAAACAGCACAGGACATAGAAAAGGTAGGTTTATATAATAATTTTCATTTCCACTCACTGATGCGGTGAGGTCGTACACCAATTGCATAAATCCAAATATTTGTTAAGCCTTTATTTTAAAGTAGTTTCTACCACTTTGATTGTATGTATTAAAAAGCAGCCTGTTCAAAAGCACTTTCCTTCTCGCTAAAGCACTCTGTGCTTCATGGTCTCTGGAATACCTTCAGCTGCCACAGAAACCTGGCAAAGCTCAGTGTGTTCATGCCAAACAGATTTTGTATTTTGTTCCTTAAGTTTGTCAAAAGAGCCTTTTTGCTCAGAAAAATAAAAATCAATGTTGATCAAATGTCGGAAAAGGGGTTGTTGAAAAATCTCTAATTTGGCTTCCTTTTAATTTGGAAATTAAGTCAAATTTCAGTGGGTATCTAATGAATGATATTGTGCAAATATTACTCACACAGCTGTCATTTTCCCTCCTCTCCTAACTTATTATGGGAGACAAGTATTAATTATTGCCTTACCCCTCATGTTGGGTCATTCTTGAATATTCTGAGCTGATGATCCAACCTCAGTCCTTGACTAGATCTAGAACAAGGCAGTGGTTTGACAGCTCCAACAAACTTCTGCAGTATGAAAGGTAACACCATACCCGGTGACCTGATCTGGTACCAGACGTACCCCTAGCTATTGGAGCCAAGACCACTTCCATCCAGCTGGAAAGGCCTTTCCAAAGAGGAAGCAATACTCCTTCCTGTGCCATGTGGAACAGATAGTGTTTTTTCAGGGATGTCCGTGGGAAGGGACGTCCATGGGAAGGGGTGGCTCCTGCCCAGCCCCAGGAATGGGAGGCATGTCTGCAGTGGGAGGCAGTGCTCACGGGGTTCCCAGCTCTCACCATTGAGCATTGTTCAGAACAAACGTAGATGCTGTATGTGAATGTAAAGCTTGATTTGTGGTTTTTACACCCACCGCATTTCTTGGAGTTGACATTTTCTGGAACTTTAGGGCTTTTTATCTCCAGGCTGTTGGTTGTTCTTTTTTTCTCATTCATTTTATAGAGAGCTAACGGCCCATATTTTTTCATCTACATAGTGAAATAGCATGAATCAAACTGACCCATGCTTTGGTCAAAGGATCTGTGTAATGCTGTCCTCTACTCAGAAGTGTACAAATCTGAAGGGCAGTGGGGATACGTGTTGGATTGATAAAACACAATACAGCTGCACCGTGACATTACTTGGGTGGATGCTGAGAAGTGTGGAGGAATTCCCTGGGGAAATGCAGAGTTGGAGGGAAACAAATGCCTGTTTTCACCCACTGATCCACTTTGTGCCCAACAGTGAGAACAGATTATTTCTTTTTCAGAAATGCCTTGGAACAGCTGTGACTGAATGGGTACACAAGCTGCTGCTTGTTCCTGGTAGTACCTTAAACGTGCATGGCATGCTTCCAGGTGGAAGAAATTTAGAGCTGAAGAGACACAGAAGAGAGAGGGAAGGGATCCAAGGAAGCAGGTATTCAGTGTAAGTGCAGTCTCATTCATTCTTAAACTTCAACCCTTTGTGATGACTTCATAGTTTAAAAGCAAAAACATTTTGCTTAGGACTACTGAAAAGCTCCTTGTTCCACTGCCTGGTAGAAGGCACCGCATTAAGATTTGTACAAGGCTTTGATATGAGGCCTGTAGTGGTATCCTAGGAAAATCAGATACATATTTTTTCCAAGGATGAAAAAATGATGTGACGATCACTCTTTCTGGGACTTACCAGCCAAGCAGAACGCTTACATGTTTTAATTCCTTGGCAAGCAGGTTGCGATGCAAATCATTGAATCCCCATGTCAGGCACACAACGTTGAGTGTGCAGAGATGGCAGGATCGCTGTCACCTCTTACTCTACCATCATCAGATGTGCAGCTTTAACAGGCATCGTGAATCAAAACCTGAAGGGTTTCTTCCAGCCCCGCTGTACCTTGACCTACCAGGATCCTTTTCTCAAAGCTGTTCCTTCATTCTTCAGAAAGAATGGTGGCTTTTAGCACATGATGCAAGAAAATCAGAGCAAACTGGAAAAAACTGTTAGTAGCCCCAGATAGGCGTGATGGACATTTCCCATTGGTTGAAAGTTTCTAGTCTAGTTTCAAGGACACCTTAATTTTCCAATCCCTTTTCTATTGGACACGTACAAGTGAAGTCAGGTGGCAGAGATAAAGGCTATGAGGAATATATGTCTGATTTCTATTGCATACTGTAATTATAGTAGTGAACGCTTTGGGCTGACAGCATTTTTCAGCAAGAGAGTACTTTTGAAATATTAATTTCACATCAGCTATTTGTGTTGAATATTGCCTTATTCAGCAGGCAAGGTGAGCCAATATTATCCTACTTTTCTAAAGAGTAAAACAGAGAGAGAAAGAGAGATTAAGTGACTCACCTAAGGTCAAACAATATGTCCAAGAGAAAACTTGGTTAAGCTTGGGGATTACTGCCTCCCAGGGATCAAGAAGCGTGGGTAATGTTTCTGAGAAACCAATGCACATGCATGTATGATAAATTAAATATGAGATTAGTTTAGGAGGTTAGCCATTAACTAGCTTGAGTGACGTTTTCATTGCATGGCAAAAGCCAACAGGACACGGTGCTTACAGACAACAATGGCCAGATCTTACAAAATGTCACTATGTTCCTTACTTGTGCAAGTCCTGTGGACTTTACTTTGGGTGACAGCACTGGAACAGACTGCTAAGGGAGTTCGAGGGGTCTCCCCCTCTGCAGATACTCAAAATTCCCCTAGGTGTGCTCCGGTGCAATGTACTCAAGGTGAACCTGCTTTAGCAGGAAGGTTGGGGCTGTATGAGCTCCAGAGGGCCCTTCCAACCCTAAACGTTCTACGATTCTGTGATTCAGTTTCTCAAAGGAGAGCTGGATCTTCAGCAGGTGATTAATACCAGTCTAGAGTTGTGAAGAGCTTGTCATTTGGCAAAAATGGCCAAAGTTTTAACTCCTTCAACCTCTTCTCCTCACTATTGGCCATTTGCCCTTCCATTGGCTTGAAGGGATTAATACAGATGGGACACGATGAGGAACAGAAGTTGTATGTCCACATGACTTGTACAAGTCCCATGGGAACAGAATCTTGGCAACTGAACACCGACAGCATAGTAATTTTAGGAAAGTAATTATCCCTTAGACAGTTGAGTAAATTTCAGAAAAAAAATGTTTACATTAAGAAATTGGCTAATAATAATAGGGTTAATGCATTCGTACATGAGGGAAAGGAACAGTCAGGCCTTTTGTTTCTGGGCTTTCTTCTCTTTGCAATGCAGTATGAATGCCATTCAAGGAAGCAACCTCTGCAGAGCAGGTCTAATTTCTAACAAATCATGTTTCAGTAAAAATGAGCAAGATCCTAGATTTTACTTGGCTTGGATGTTTAAAGGCAAATTATAAGTTATATAATAAAACAAAAGAATCATTAAACATTGATTTACATGTTTATTTTGCTATAAGAAATGAAATTTTTATTGGAACGAAATTAAACAGAGCTTTATGTGTTTGTATTCCCCATAGCCTTTTATACTCTACTGATACAGCAATATTCATAAATCAAACCAGAGTTTTCAGATTTCCTCATGAGTGACCTAGGCAAGAAACCCTTAACAACTTGCTGAGAGACTTTGAAATTAAATTCAGCTGTAATATCATCATGACTAATTTATGGCTAGTTTCGTTGCTACAAAGATACATTTAAAGGAACTGAAGTATATTGCTAGGATAAGATAAAACAAGGGCTTAGTATCATGCAGTTAGTCCCCTAGAAAGATTTATTCTGTGTTTCATTACTTTATTGAATATGGCAAACCAGTCTGTTCCATAAGAGACAGAAAAGCTTATGTAATGAAACATGTAAATGCTAGGCCTTCAATCAAGCAAAACAGGGGAAACATTAAACGTGAAATTAAACCTCTATATAGCTATTGAAGGACTCTGTTCCTTTTGACATCAGATATATTTATGCATGTGTACGAACATGCATGCAGCAGCCTGCACACGTGTATTCTCTATATACATGCACACGTAGGGTCTCTGCTTTAGAATACACTTAGTAATACAATATCACTAAGGCTGAGACAAATATTATCTGGCACAATTTGAACCATGTTTGTGAAATGCCTAGTGTCCCTGAAGCCCATTTTCGTCTCATTGCAACTTTTGAACTTCCTGCAAGGCTGATTATGCCTAATTGAGATTGATGACAAAGCGCAACATTTTGAAATTATTAAAGGTATTTGTTTTTCCTTTAATTTCTTTTACCACGGAATTAGAAGGGTGAAAAATTATTCTTATTTTTCACAGTAATTGTATGTCTGACTTCTCACATTTCACATGGACAGAAAATTCCCTCTGAACTCTGTGCGTGTTGGGACCTATGTGCTTTACCCCACTCCAGCATCATCATTACCTCTTGTTTGAGATGTCGATTCTCATTCTGTCCTTTCAGGTTAAAAGGAGTGAATCATTTCAGGCAGAAGTTAAGCTAAAATATTTCTTGTTGCATGCCTTTTGGTGCCACCTGCCTTCAGGTAAGTGGCTTCCTATTGCTGTTGACCCTTCTAGGATATCAAGTTTCTGTAGGTGACCTTCTCCATGACTTCTCACCCTTACTGACCCTTTTTCTAACTACACCCAAGGGGAGGACCCAAGACTGAAGCCCGGAGGGGCCTAGTCTCCCAAGATTAACCTCTTCCCAGCCACTCTGTGTGGTGACATCTTGACATCATGCATGGAGAAGCAGTTTACAGGAACCCCTGTGATTGACCAGAGATGTCCAACATATCTGAGTCATCATGCTGTCGCAAATCTGCCTACGACCCAGCCAAATGACACCTGGCTCAGCGCCGCACTGCTGATTCAGCGAGGGCCCTCCCAATAGTGCCCGTACAGCGACTACGGCAAATGCGTAATGCCCACAGCAGGTATTCAGCCAGCGGCAGCACGAACTGATGCGCTAACTATTTAATATGCAAGGGAAATGGCTCGCAGCTAAACCCATTGCAGACATCCATTACGTGGGAGAAGCATTAATATTTCTGTAAATCCATCAGGGAATTTATTCATCTCAGCCTCCAGCAACGCGAATTACCCTCGTGACTGGTGCAATTTGGACTCATATAGAGCCATAATGAGAAAGTGCCGTGGTTTCCCTTGGAGTAATACAGCGGTTATTGCTGATAGTTACGTCTTGGTGAAGTATTAAAGCGTGGTTATAGTGCAGTCATGGAGGAAATTTATAGGGATCTGTAGAATTTTACTTAGCAGCACTTGCTAATGTTGAGCTGGTAGTGAAGAAACGGAGTAAAAGAAGTACAGAGTATATTGAAGTCATAAAAGAAACTGTGGTGTGACTTGAGAAAGCTCTCCTCAAAATAAAGGTGTTGTCTAGTTCTCTTTTCACCATGTGAATATGGCAGAAGAACTTAAGAACTGATCTGAAGCAACGTTCTAAATATCTAAGTAATAGAAATAACCCTTACATTGGTTTGGGTTTTTTTTTTTTGTCATTGCCGTTTCCTGGGAAAAGCATCAGAATCGCTGGGCTTTTGAAGATTCTCTCCCTGTCATCTCAAACCCATCCTGAGGCACTAGCCGGCCAATTAAAATAATCTCTCCTTTGGAAAGCTGGCACTCATCAGAGTTAAGAATGAAAGCTTCTTTCTACTACATCTATTTTCTCCATTCATTCATTTACATAAGTCCTTCCACCGTTAGTCAAGTGCCTGTAGGCATATCCCAAGAAAAGAGTAAGGCCATAAAAATAAAGGCAGATCATTCTATAGATGAACCTTCCACAAGTTGCAGATCTGTCTCAGGCCTTTTTCTTAGTTTCTCTTCACCTGTTTAAATTGGAAAACGCACAAAAATCCATCTCCTGTGAGATTTCCAAGATTTCTTGATTTCATTTAGGTCAGAACTGCCACAAGAGATACATTTCTCAGAGCCTTGCTGGGTTACTGCCAGGAACAGGGAGTGCTGGATTGTGCCACTTAAAAATAAAAAGTTTTCTTTGAAAAGTCACCAAATTTTATAAGCTTTATAAAAAATTTGGCTTCCTTCGGTCTTGGGTATGATTAAAAGAGCTGCCCTGATTTATTGGTGTCAAACAAAGTATGTTTGGGTAGAACATTATTTTGTAATGGAAAAAGCGTCAGTGGAAGCACAGCCTACCAGCGCTGCTTGGGCTGGATGAGGCCTGAGACTTAGATTGCAGGAGTCTTTAATAGTGGAGAAAGGGAAGACCGCTAAAAATCTTGTAACTAGAAGGCCATCTCTTGCTCTATCAAGTAAAAGTAGCTGTGAATTCAACTTCAAAAACATCTGCTTATATAACATATATTATTCTTATATGTATGAGAATTGTCTGCTTTGTGCCTCACCTTAGATCTGCAAAGCAAGCAGAAAGAAGTTTCTCATTTCTATCCCACCAGGAGTGATGAGAAACTTTCTATATGCATGAATTTAATAGAGAAATAATATTCTCCAGTTGGTAACATAGTTGCTTCCTGCTGTCCTTTAATTTTGCACGTTTTCTCTTTGCCTTGTAAATGACAGTCATTGAATTTTTACTATGTTCTTGTTGTTGCACATTGCCTTTCCCAAAGCAACGCTCTACCAGAGCATTGCCACCAGGATGTTCCTACCAGTGCCTGCCCAGAGGCAAAGGAGTTCCTGTTGGAACAGGTCCAGAGGAGGGCTATGAAGATGATCAGAGTTCTGGAGGACCTCTGCTATGAGGACAGGCTGAGAGAGCTGGGGCTGTTCAGCCTGGAGAAGAGAAGGCTCCGAGGAGACCTTATAGTGGCATTCCAGTACCTGGAAAATAAAGCTGGTGAGGGACTGTTTACAAGGGCATGGACTGATAGGATGAGGGGGAATGGCTTTAAATTGGAAGAGGGAAGACTTAGATTAGACATTAGGAAGAATTTCTTCACGATGAGAGTGGTGAGGCCCTGGCCCAGGTTGCCCAGGGAAGCTGTGGCTGCCCCATCCCTGGAGGTGTTCCAGGCCAGGTTGGATGGGCCTTGGGCAGCCTGAGCCAGTGGGAGGTGTCCCTGCCCATGGCAGGGGGGTTGGAACTGGGTGATCTTTAAGGTCTCTTCCAACCCAAACCATTCTATGATACAGAAAACCCAGTATAAGTGATAGTGATGCACAAGACAGCTGTTAACAAACCAGTTTGTCTCAGCACATGCTTGTCACAAAAAAACAAACAACAATCTTCATCCTTCCAAAGCATTTTTAAAAAGGCAGAGCTCTGTTAGAGTGCTGCTCATGCCCTTCCTGAAACACACTATGTTCATTTTTTTTCCCAAAGTATGCAACTGAGGTGACTTTGGCTTTAGTTCTTCTTTATGGCCCCCTGAGATGCTATTGAGACTACAGATGAGGCCACTAACAGGACAAATTATTAGCAAATATAAAGTTAATTCAGTAAGCTTTGGATAAAAATTACATGGAATACCGGAATTAGTGGAGTCCTCTGCACCTGTATGCATTTCTTCTTGCAGATGTTCTGTTTGTCCCAATTTCAGGCAACTGCTCTTGGTCAAAATGCTCCACATATTACAAAAAGATGGTGCTCATGCTGTAATTTTTAGCAGTGTTTCCTTTGGGTGAATAAAATTGTCTTCATTCTTAACATGTTCAGTGATTATTTAAAAGCAAATTGATGAATAGAAGAGAGTATACTCCCACTTGGGGCAAATGGATTTCTGGACTGATTCATAATAATTAATCTTTGTCTAAGTGGAATGCATTAATTTCTCCTACTGGTGGTGACTACACTTCTGTTTCTTTTCTGAAGTCAGATGGTTCTGCTCCAGAGGCATGTTTGCTGATTAAATTGGATCGCAAACGGGTACTTGGGTTATGTCACTATTATCCAAACGATCTTTTAAAGAACATGGAGTACTTGTTTTTGCAGATATCGCGCACTCTACATTTAATCACGGACCTTTGTAGCTTGTTATTTCTAGAGTTCAGATTACTGCAATTTGAAAGCCTCGCTGTCCTCGCCATTGCTCGGTGACATAAAATAAACCCGTGTATTAAGAAACAAACCACAAAACTTGTCAAGTTGCACCGAGAGACGGGGGAAAAAAAAACATGCATGCTTTACGGTGACCTGTAAACGCCGTCTGCAGCACAGCTATAAAGGGAAATGTTATAATTTGCTAATATTTTCCATGTAACCAGAGCTACATTTTTTGGAGCGTTGTGACCCCCGGCAGCACCAGCGTGAGTGGGTGAGTTGCAGACGCGCAGCAAGAGGGAGTTCGTCCCCACACAGGATCTGTGGGAGGGAGAGGGAAAAGGCGAACAGAGGAGAGGAAGGATGTCCTGCAGTTGCCTGCTGCTCATCCGTGGGACCCACAACTGGTGCCCCGGTTTGGCCTGGCGTTCGCTCCACCCGACCCTGCCTGGCGTGACTTGAGGCTGGCGCCGAGCCTGGGGACTGCAGTGAGATGCAGCTGGAGCTGAGACAGCCTCTGCACCCTGCACGGACTGAAGTTCTTCAAGTTCCTTTTTTAGTAAAATCGCTTTGTCTGGCCCCGCCACCCCCCTCCTTGTGCTACGCAGTGGAGGTGCCAGCACAGCGTGCCAGAAATACTCCTGATCCCCGGAGACGGAGCAGAGGGAACAACCGGGGTCCTGCAGCCCATACCCCAGCATGAGCCCCAGCCCAGCTACTTGGCCCCCCAGCCCCATCACCTCCCTCTCCAGTGAGAGGCAGCTGCAGTATTGCTTCTTGGTTCGCTGTAAATGTGGCATCTCTGGAATGAACAGAAACCATCAACTGCCTGGGATAACAAATAACATACAGGCAGGGCAGGATTTCACTGGCTGCAGGATGAAAAACTCTACACAGCGTCATTAGTTTCTTCTGTACCTGGTTTTACCTCTGCTGTGCTGGTCCTGAGCAGCCCGTGCTGCATGACCAGAGCGCTAGGAAGGGAAAATAACGCAAAGTGTTGATGAAGGCAAGAACCACAATCTGTTGCTGAGTTTGGCTGTGCTCCATTCCCAGTTCTGAGGTCTTCTGACTTCAAAAAGGGCTTCAGCCTTAAGTCTTTGCCGGTATTCTACCATGTAAAAACAGTTTACTCGTCTGGATACCTTCTCCAGGTCAGGTAATAGCTTGGGTGGGAATAACTGGCATCAAGTTGCATTCAGTGGAGATACACAAGGAGGGAAGTGCACAGAGGGAGAATGAGTGGGTGGGCAGAGAGCAGAGCAAGGTAAAAGGGTCTTAGGTTGCAATAGGGGAGTCAGGGAGATGTTGGGAGCTAACAAGCTGCTGCTGAGGCCGATAAGGAAAATGTGGAGATAAAGAGAGCAGTAAGCCGGAGAGACAGCTGGAGACAGTGTGGAGGTCCACAGGACATGAACAGAGACTATCAGGCCGGGAAGGCATTAGGGTGAAGAAGACAAGGTTGGATAAGAGGTGAGAATGGGATGAGGGCAGGACATTTTGGGTTGCAGGTAAGAAGGGGCAGACTTGCTTTCAAAAGTTGAATGAACTGAGTCATTGTCTATCAGGATGCTGTTTTTTCCTGGTTCACCACTGAGCTCTGGCAAAGGATTCCTACCTCTCCCTATCCTTTCTAGGGACCATTTGCATCTCTACCAGCGTATGGGGTAGATGTCTGTATACCCACCGCCTGTGTGACTGCAGGTACGATGCTAAGTGAGAGAGGGCATCTCTGGTTTAGGGAAATTCTGTGCTGCACAACCGTGCAATCATAGGTGACGTGACAGGATACTGCTGGGTACTGAGGCAGGCTTTGTCTCTTTAACGACTTTTTTTTAAAATTGATTTATTTCTATAGGTCTCCTGCAGCTCTGAGTGGCTCTCATCTAGTGCCAAATCCTGGAAGAAGGGTGTTATCTGTCAGATTCCTCTTGCTATGTGATGTGAGGTGAGTCTGGGACTTCAGGTCAAGGCAGGATGGTCCTATAATTAAGGTCTCATACATTTGAATGCCACCCTGATGAACGGGATTCAGTTTCCTCAGTAACCCTGTCTAAACTCTTTCAAGATGACCACTTCTGTGGTTTTGGCCAAGGACTGGTTTTTGCAGATGTTGCATTAGATAGTAACAAGAATTGGAGTTTGCATGCACAGTGTAAAGGCCTGTGAGAAACACTGTTTCTGGACACCACAAAATTAGTAAGAGTTTTTTATTTTATTCTGATTATTTCTCACCCCTCTGTATCCTCACAACATGTGATTTAGCTGCAGGAATACATACGTTGCTTTTAGATGCCCCAATAATGAGAAGTACAGAAAACTTAGGAAGCTATGAACAATTTTGACTTCTGTGCTGATGTAAGACAGCAAGTAAGGCATGGTGCAATGCAGGAAAGAGCAAGCAGAAACCCAAACCTAAAAATCATTAAAATGTACCCTCCACTCTCTGCAAATGAGGGGCAGAAAATTCCTAGGCAAACCTTTTTAGCTACTGTTGCTAAACTCCTCTTATTGTAAAGACCATGTTTATATACATCCTTGTGCTTTTGCATTAGTAAGGTCCCTTTTCAGCCTCTCATCTGACACTGGTTCATATTTATTCTGACACTAGGTGTTATGCTATGCTGTGAATAAAATGGTCAGTTAGTGACAGAATAACTTCTGCTTGCCCTGAGGGATGGTGACACAGTGCCCTGACTTAGAGGCTAAAGATGGCTGATGACTTCTTGCATTTCTGGACCCTGCTGGGAACCTGAACTGCTAACCCGAATGCTCATTTTTTACATTTTCCACTGAAACAGTTTAAAAGCATCTCTGTTACTGTGAATTCTTGCTTATTTGTCTTAAAGGGGGAAAAACACCAAGCAGGAATTAACAAGAGGCTTTTCATTGTGACTTCAGTCCTTCATTAGGAAGTTTATGATTAGGCTTTGGGGAAGCTTTCCTTGAACTATTCTAAGGTTCTAATGATAAAAACCTCTGGGAGGTCATGCACATGGGGGATTTAATACCCGTTCAGAACCATCTGGCATAAGATTACATGCAAGGAAAGAACAAAATCTGGCAGTAATATTCATCTCCATTAACCCAGAATACAGGCTGATATGATTATAGCAGAGAAAATACTCTCACTCTTTCACCAGGAAAAGCTCTTGAAAGACCTGGGCTAAATTGGCTCATAAAACCAAAAACTTCTCGAAGCATGGATCTGCCCTCTCACTGAGTACATTTGCTTTGGCTTTTAATATGCTTTTCATTTCTTCTTAACTTTGACAACTAATATGTTAAGGTTTAAAATATTGCTAGGGTGAAAGGTTGTCTTCGGAGCTTCTAACTCGCTCTGTGGGTCCAGTCTTAGTAGTCTGAGCACAGTGCTGGAGTAGAGCCCATGCTTGCTGTTCTTCAACCCCATTTCAAGAACATTACTGAGATGATGGTCCCAGAAACCTCCTCAGTAAAACTCACGCTGGTGTCAGTGGTGATTAGACACCCTTCCTCCATGACCCAAAACCAGCTACGTGCTTCAGCATGTCCTTGACCCGAAGCACTCTGCCTCGTGAGGGCAATTGGTGTAAACCCAGCTTAGAGAGTAAAGGATGTTGGGGAGATGGTCACTCCTCACCAAGATTAACTGTCTTTCACCCTAACTGCTGGGCAGGCTTTCATCAGCCTCCTGTGCTGCTCATTAATTCTTGAACCATTTTCAGTTTTGTTATTCTTCATCAGCACAATGGCTTCTCCAGAAATGGTGTCTCTCTGTCCTCAGAGTTTTTCTCTCCTCTCCTCTTCCCTCCTCTCCCAGCTTCTTACAGCGAGTGCACTCAGATAGCTTCTCTCCCTCAGCCAATGTTATGATTCACTTACTATACTGAAAGCAAAACCATATGGAGGATGAGAAAAGGCCATTTATCTCAAAGTCTATTGAGATGTGAACATCTCGCATTAAGGCTTCAGTTCAGCCAGGCTTTCTTGCACGTGTTGCTGTCATCTCTTTCCACCAGAACAGAGATGGACTCCTGCATCAGCCAAAACAATCCTCTTAGCTTGTCATCCAGTTTGTACTTAGCATAGTTCCACGTACAAAACATTCAAAGATAAAAAATAACCTTATTATGTATTTTCCTTTGTTCTGAGAAGCCACCTGTGCCAGCTCCCCCTTTGGAGACTCTGTCTGGTGAAGGGAATTGTTATCATCCAGAGATAGGGATGTAGTTCAGTAAATGCAACATGCGTCAAGCTTGACAAAGGAAAGCTTGTTTTATGTTTGCTAATTAGATGCTTCTCCCCGAGTGGCTGATAGAGGATGATATTATTCAATTACTAGCTGCTTTAAGGAAGGGAAACCAAAGGGTGGAGTCCCCTTAATTCCAGCTGTGCGACTGGTTGAGGGGAAGCAAAGACAGCACGTTGCCCTGGACACTGCTTCAGGGTGCCCTTGTGCTTCCTTGGCCGAGGAAGACCTCAAGCATGTAAACAGGTATTTAATGCTGCTTGTCTGAGATCACCTCCCTGCTTCCTTTCTGCAGTCCCCAGCGACAAAATCAAATGACAGCACATACAATGCGGGATGAAAGCCCCCAACTTTCATGCTTCCTGGAAAATTAAGAGTTAGAGAGTCCTTTGGGACATGGCTCTGATAGATGTCCTGCAGTGTCTGCTGGTACAGTTCTGCTTTCTTCTCCAGGCTTGTAACACATTCATTGACGGATTTATGCTGCAGTTGGAAACCAGAACCCAGGGCAGCCTGTTCTCTGGCTTCATGTTATAAACATAAAACCACTCTCATAGCCATTTGTATCTGGTTCTTTCTATCTGCACGATGATTTTATTATCTCTACAAAATGGTCCTGAAGGGGAGCAAGAGACTGGCAACAAAAGGAAGCACTCAAGCAGGAACAAGAGCAAAAAGGAGCAAAGGACAGGAGGCTGCTATGCGACCACGCAAGCGAGAGCTGGTAATTAACAGCAGGTATCAAAGTAGCTGTTAGAAACTCCATGTTTTCTTACAAGAGCTCATCTTTTGAGCAGGAGCTGCCATTGAATCACATCAAAGTCACTCTGGTATGAACTGCGTTTTTTAACACGAAGAAAACTTTTTCCCACCTCCCGATTTGAACAGAATGACTTGCTAAGTTAATGACAGGCCTTTAAATTAACTCGTGTTGTGGAGAAGTGAAGCAAGTGATGTGGAAAAAGAAAATGCAAGCAATTATGGTTTAAATAAACCTCACCCATCGTGTTATTAGAAACTACCTGAGATGAGACTTCAGCATTGTTAAATTCATTCTTCAAACAAGTTATCCCAGCTCTCCCGTGTGAGAAACCAGGAACCAGTGTGGTTAACACTGATTCCAGGCAGAGAGTTGTGAGCCCTCAGCTGCTTTCTCTGAGTCCTCACAAAGCCCTTATTCTGGTGCTGGTTTTGTTGTTGTTTTGACCCTAATATGCTGAAAGTCTTGAACTGTGAGAGACCCCACGTGCCAAACAAGACAAGGCAAATGGGTGTGGGCAACAGAGGGGACAAAAAAGGATTGAAACGATCTCACCTGATGCTTGTGTTGACTAGAAAATTCCATACTAACCCCCTACTATCTACCAATTCTGGACTTTGCTGAAAGTAAATGTCTTTCATACACCTCTGGCCACAGCCATCCTGAAGAAGCCAGGGTACTTAGCCGGCTTTGCTTGTGTAGGCAAAACTATTGCCATGTTTCAATCCCTGCTCTTGGCAAACTGCTCGAACTATCATATTTCAAATTATTCCAGCTGTTCTCCACTCCCTCAGAGATATCATCAGAAAGTAGTTGCTTACACTGAGATTACTTTAATGATATCAAAGGGTGTGGAAGAAGGCTGCTAATTAGTAAACCCTCAAGGTACAAAGATATAAATAGCCCTGGAGCAGTGAGAGCAGACCCAAATCCTCAGTCTAATGCTATCTTGGGATGAAAGCGCTACGCATAGTCTGATTCCCCTAGAGAAGAGTGATAGAACTTTCCTGTGGAGATGAACAGCGGGTCTTGTTTGGATTGATAAAGTTTCTTGTCAGATTGTGCAGAGTATTATCAATTTATCAAGCCACCTGCCAAGCCTGAGCCAGTAGCAAAAACTTAGTCTCGGATGAGCTATCATTTGGAGGGAAATTACTGTACTTATTAAAATAAATAAATAAAATAGCACCTATCCCAAAGTCCTTCACCAAAAGCTAAAATGCTTTTGGGGTCCAGCCAAAAAGAAAAAACTTGATAAACAGCTGAAATTTTTCAGCTGAGCGTTTGCTAGAAAAATAAGCTTCTCCTAGCAAATACAGTCACGGCAGAGGGAAAATGCTGGGGTTGAAGATGATGGAAATAGCGGCATTGCCTTTTCTTGGGCTCTTTGCACATTTGTCAGCCACATCCCTCAACTCACTGCTCCAGTGATGGTTCATTCTCCCTCTTCCAGCACAACTCAACTGGCAAAGCTGCTCCTGAAAGTTGCTGCACTCCTTCATGCTTTTCTTTCTGCAGGGACTATTTAAGGGTTTGGGGTTTTTTTAGTTCTTTGCTGTGTCTCTTGAACGCAACAAAAACCAGCCGCTTGCAGTGGCTCGACAGCACTATCACCTTGTGATAATCTTAGAGAACTCGGTTTTAAAGTGAAGGCTGTCTTAAGGGAAGGGAGGAGAATGACACGCAAAACTTAAACCAAGTTTCCCTTCGAAATATCAGCCCAGCTGTAAGCGCGGTCTTGCACAGCTGTTCCCAAAGGCACGATTGGAGCAGTGCACGTAAGGAGGGCTTCTGCAGGACCACACAAGTTTACTGCTATTCTTAAATCCTAGTCTTGCAACTGGGAAACTCCTGCCAAGTTGTTTGAGACAGTGGCACCTGGGAAGTATTATATGAGTCTGTATTGCATCATGAGAACCCTATTTGCACTTAATTACACATCTCCTTTTTCCTCTTCCCAATATAACAAGCGAGACAGATGCTGCATCTACAAAGTGAGAAAGAAATACAGTTTTAAAGGGGAATCTGACAGCCAGAAACCCAAGAGCAGGCCTTGGGTGAGATCCCAGCAATGAAGATCCTCAGAGCATCGAACAGTTCAGACCAGTGATTTTTGGTGCTGTACGTAGCAGTGATCCCATGTATCCTAATGCAGCTGGAATTCAGATTGTCTTGCACTCCTACTTCCTTGTGCTGAAATGCTAGTGGAGAGGTCTTGACCTTCCTTCTCTCACTTGGTCCCTCTCAGTGAGCCCAGCTCTCAGCTGAAAGTCTGGATGTTATCTTCACAGACCTTCTGCTAGGTGTTTCGCACGGTGTCGATCATAACAGACCTACCCAAGACATTAATATTTCTTGCAAGGATTGCCTTGCCCCTGCATTTGGTGCAGTAGCTTAACAGGCACCCGTTGGGCAAATGCAGGCTGCTTTTCCAGGAATGGGCAATGGGGAGGCAGGAAAGCCTCCTAGAAGCTTTGCTGGCCCACGACGCAAACGGCAGCAGCACTGTGCTGTGTTTAACAGGAGCAGATCCCCTGTAAACAGGCACAGCTGGTAGGTGGGCGCAGATCCATCATCGGCTAACACCCATCTGAGGCCATGTGTTTATTCTCTGGAATGGCTGGAAGATGAGATATTTCTGTTTCGTAGGGCAATCCCAGGGTGTACTTAATACAAATGTGCAAATAGGTCTTCTTAAAGCAATTCATTGGAAGCGTGCGTCTCCATGAGCGTTTCTACCTTGGGCTTATCACTCACAGACCTGCTGTTGTGTGTACTTAGGGGCTTTACCCTTTTATCCTCCCCTCACTTACAAATCCAATCCCCTGCCCCCTGCCATGTAATCCAAGACAGGAAATATCTTTTCTGTTTACATCAGGCCATGGTGATGCAGTCACTGACCTGGCACGAGCCCGGGCTCCTCTGAGGGGGTGATGGTCTTCCCACTGCCCTTCTCCCACCAGCTCCCTCCCGCTAGCTTTGCAATTCATGGCTCTGGGCTTTAGTTCCGTGGGTTCTTTAAAGAAGTCCCAGAAGGCATGATGAAAAAGTATGTTTATGTGATACAGTTGAGTGAAGAAAGTGGATGTGGAAAATACAAATTTAGCAAGGAAATTTTCAGTTCACCTTGTTCAACAACTGTGTAGATGGTGATAATTGTCTTGGCTGGAGTTCCTTGTACTTTGTATTGACTTTTTACCTGCATGGAGCTCGCTTGAGCCAAAGTTTAAGTTACTGCGGATCCCAAACTACCTCTGGATGATGGCTTTTGGTACAAAATGGAGGGTCTTTTGTGGTTTCACTTTAAAACTTGTCTCATTAAATCTGTTATTTATTTAGGCATTCATAGAATCATCAAGGTTAGAAAAGACCTCTAAGATCATCAAGTCCAACCATCAACGCAACACCACCATGCCTACATAAAATCATGGAACCATTAAGGTTGGAAAAGTCCAACGTCCCGGGTTTAAAAACAGGGAAATATATGTGAGTAAATTCACACCTTGACACCCTTCAAAACTTCCAGCTTCATTCTGTAGATGAATCATTAACACTTTTTAATGTAATTTGATTTTAACATGTATTAGGATTCCAAGAAAACATTGGGATGCTTTTAAAAAAACCCAACAAAACAAACCAGCAACAATAAAGAACCACCCCCCCACAACCAACACTTTAGCTTTTCTGTTTACTTTGACATGTGGTTTCAGCACGTTCTTCTAAATATATCAAGGTTAGTTGGTATCTTGCCAATTTGGCACGTTCAGAAAACATACATGTCTAGCTCTGCAGATGAAAAGTGAGTCATTATTGCAATTAAATGGTTTATATGCTGAGAAACACAGTGTCTTTATATAACACAAAGTGCTGTTTATAAAGCATATTGGATACTAGTAGGTGAAAAAAAATTTCTTTCACTACACTTGTAATTGATTTCTTCTCTGTTAAGTTCTAGTAAGTTATCTCACACACTTGGTTTCTTGGTTTTAAATGTGTTTCCATTTTAATGAAGTGTCTATTTTAATGATGTGTCTGTTTTAATGACGTGTGAATCCCAGTCAGAAAAGCCTACTTTACACAGAGATGAGAAGATGGCTTTTTTTCTTCCTTCCTCTCTTCAGGAGCTGTGTCCTGTGACCGAGTTTCCCAGTGAGACAACAGCCCAGGTTTCCATCTGTACTGGAAAAAGCACCACGAAGATGATCTCATGGATACCGCTGCTTTTCAGCTCTCTTTCAGCTCTCTTCAGAATCTGGTAAACTGCACAGTAGGCGGAAGTTTCCATGATTAAATTCCTTTCAGAATTAGGAAACTGATATTCATTCACATTCAAGGCTTTTTAATCTGATTGTGTGTCATCTGGCTAGTTAATTATTCAATAAGCTGTGATGGCCAAGGAATGTAAAGTGGAATTGCTTTAAAATAGCTGTGGTATGAAATGGTCCCTATAATTAATGTTGCTTTTGCTCAAACTTTCTCACAACTTCTTGGCATTGAATTAATTCTGTTTTTCACATTAATAACTGGGTGGTATTCAACGCTGTAACATTTCCTACCTTCTATTATGGATATTCCTCCTTGTGAGGGATAGGACCTGCCATCCTTCAGGGTGAGTTTGCAGGCACTTGTCAGAATAAAGACTATGTTAGCGGCTTAGAAAAAAGTTATAATTGAAACATCATGGGAAAACTGTGCGGGTCCTGCTGGAGCTGGAAGGCTGCAATGTCTGTCTTCACAGGATTCTCTTGGAAGTCACTCCTGGTTACACATGTGCCTAAATATTTTGTAGAGCCAGGCCCTCAAAGCATGCAGAAACACCCACGCTCTTCCAGAGACTATCCAGGGACACAAACACTTTCCGTTCTCCCTCCAGAGGAACTTGCCTTGTCCTCGCCTTGCTGAGAAGCGTAACCTCAGCAGCAAATACAACTTCGTCTGGATGGCAGGGTAGACATGGTAGCACTCGCCCAGCACTGCTGACACAGGAGAAACAGACAACCACGTACCTGTTGGGGAATATCTGAAGGCACAGGGGTTTCTTTTGGCTGCAGAACACGTTTCATGAAGCAGCTGAAGGATCCCTGGACTAGTTTTATGAGTGTTATTCCAGACAGAGTCTGAAGGCATCTCGTCCTACATCTACAGTGTATAGCTGGAGCAATGCAAGGAGCTTTCTAAGAGAGTATACTCATTTCTTAAAGCCAGGATAAAACGTTCAACTCCTCTGATCTAGGATAAATATTTGTTAGATGTGTATGAACATGTGTTTTTGTCTAAGAACAGGCAAGAAAATTAACTAACTTCTACTCATGCTGCAAGTATGAGGGAGGATGGACAGCAGCTTATTCTCACTTGGATACTCTGCTTGAACAACGAAATGGGTTAGGTCAGGGTTTTCCTCACTTGTGCTCTTTCCAGGTCACTCTGTAAGAGCTGGCCTGCAGCCCTGCTCCCTCCACTGCATCTCTGAGGATGAAGGGGGAAGTTTTGCTGCCCTGTGCATTTCAGCAAGCTGGGGATGATCTGTGCAGCCAGCAGGAAAGGAAACATACCGCGGCGTAGGGCTGTTTGCTGAAAAGCACAAAGCAAACTTTGAATCCTGCTTAAAAAGATATGATTCATCTGCTTGCTTGAATTTGTTCTTTCTATTGTCTCAGACAGATTGCCTGGAAAGAAGGATGCACCTCGACTGCCCAAAGCCCTGGTTTGCTCCGTGTGTGGCATGCTCGCTTTACATGGCCTGAAACCTCCAATTTCCATTGCTGGCTGGGTCGATCATGGTTTTGCTGAAGCGGATTCTCGGGTGAAGCCACTCTGTGTGCACACCCCGTGGCAGCGCAGGTGGCGGCACCGGCAGTGAGGGGCACCACGCTGTGCCTGACCCCAGCATCACCCCCACCTAGCCAGCAGCCAAGGGAGCGTGATCTGGCCAAAAACACCCCTTGGCCTTGAGCATTTCCAGAGAGGACTCTGTATACTCACACAATATCTCCCTGCCTGCTGGCTGGTATAATCAGTAGGCTGATGGCTCCAGCCTACACTGACTGAAGAGGGATTTGTCTAAAGTTTATGTCAGCTCTTTGAGAATACTTGGGTGAAGTTTCCCTTTTTCATTTGAAAAAAAAATAAAAATATGTGCATTGAAAGATGCAAAAGACATTCAGGAAATACACGGTTCATCGTTTCAGACAGACTGAGCAGTGGGACTGAGCTGAATCATTGGTAGGGTCGGTTTTGATTTTGGAGTGGGTTTAAATTGTATAGTTACACTAAATTCTGAGTGAAGAAATTGTTCTTAGGTAGCTTCCAGTTTCTACCTTTGTTTTCTCAAACAGTATTGCTGTGCTTTGCCAGACATCAGTGCTATTGTGTGGCTACAGCTATAAATTTTTAGCTAGCTAAACAAATGCTTTCTCGTAGTGCTGCAAAAAAACGTATATAAATAAATAGGTTCAGGGACAATTTGTCCAACAAGAATCTATAGCACAGAGGGGATTCTGGAGTCATCTTCAAAGTGTATGCTGATGTTTTTAAAATGACCTATGAATCTCTCTCTAGTTCAATAAGAGTCCAGAGGGATTTTCAATATGATAGATTTGGGTTATTAAATTACTGTTGGAAATGTGAAGCTGACCTCCAGTGGCAAACATTTCTGTGAAAACATTGGCAAGCACTTCATTTGGTGATCTTTCCTCCATTGTTTCTTTTCTAAGATCAAAATAAACAATAGAAATATATTGGATGAAGCAAGAAAACAAAATAGGCTTGTTTTGTTGCATTTTCTGATAAGCAATATAGTCTAACTGCTAACAAATGTTGGAGACATCTGCTTTTAGCAGATACTTATAGTCAAAGATAACTTTGAACTTGCACGTAAACCAAAATGAAATTACAATCCCTTTTCTGCTGATTTTCACTAGAGATGGTGAGAAACAACCCCCCAGTTCCAGGGCTTTATTGCACAATGCTGCCCGATGGAAGGGCGCTGGATTCAGTAATGCTGTTCCTGGGGATGGATTTTTGGTTCAGAAGGCAGAGTGAGTAGCTGAGGGGGTAGGAGGTGATGCAGGAGATGGGCACCCAGAGGTGTGCCTGAAATGCTCCTGGGTTGGGACCTGCATGGGAGTTTCCATCTCCTGGCTGTCATCCTGACAACCAGATTATACTGGCAGGAGCTCTAACCTGGTGAATGCTTCGCTGTTTATACAAATTAGGCAGTTCCAGCAGGAGGGAGCCAAAAAAAAACCCCTGCAATGAGCAGAAAAAAAGAACTTGAACCTGAGCCTCTTGCACTGGGATGAATACTCACATGAGTACTTTTTTAAATTAAGAAGACGTTTTCGACCATTAATAAGCCCAACCTATAGAGCTCAGGTGATGGATTTTTCAGTGCTTTCAGGCTCTTTATGGGGAATTTTGATTCAGTCCTTTAGTAACGCTCCTTTAGTAATTTTAAGGCATTTTCCTCCTGATCTCTTTAGTTTCCAGATTCTAGAATGCTAGGGTGCTAGAATAAAATCTTTGCAGACTCTGTCGCCCATGTGCACGTGACATTTGTTTGACATTAATGTCCTGTGACCAGATCCCTATCTGAAGCTCTGGCTGTCTCCAGCAGTGCTTAGCCTCCCCAGCACCTTGTGCTGGAGAAACCCAGTCTGATTGTTGATGCTGTAACCATCTCTGGATCCCCTGGGTATTCTTCAAGGCAAAATCCTGTATCTGGCATTTTTTTCCTAGGCAGAAGGGCCCCAAAGTCCAGCTCCTTAAACCCAAATCTTCGTGCTAGAGTATTTGCATGCCTCCAGTCATTTTTTTGAGAGCTTGTTAACCCCCTCAAAAAGAAAAAAATGTGGTAAAAAACCAAGGCACACCAGAATAGCTGAGATATGTTTTAAGCACAGGAAATGTTATTTTTAAACAGCTTCAGAGGGTTAAATCAACAAAATCCTAAACTCCTCCCTGCAGACCCTGTTCCCATCCCCTTGGAAGCAGGAGGTCTGGACAGCGTCCCCAGGTCAGAGCGCACATCCTGCTTTCTGAGATGTGACTCCTCGGACGTGCCCGTGGGGTGGCTGTTAGCGGGTTGGCCCCTTTTCATGCTTGGTTTCTGATGTTACAGCTCAGTCCGAGTCATTCCATTCTTTCATTAGATACCCAGTTCTGAAAAAAACCTCTTTGATATTTCACTTTAGCACAGCGCAAGAAAACTGGAAGGCAAAACCATGAGATAGAGATAATAACGCAAAGTAGCAATCAGAATGCAAAATAACAATTACAACGTAAAAATAAAGCTTGCAGAGGCTGGGGGGAAACATCAAGGTTTACAAAACAGTGCTAAATCGTGGTTATCTGTACTGTATTTCCTAGTAGTGGGAAATGCTGAGATAACTCTAAAAACAAAATAATAAAACGTGACCCAGGTCATATCCCTGAATCCTGACGTTTTTGATGTGTGGGAAGCAGAATTGCATCTCTGTCATGCACCCGAAGTCCATTTCTTTGCAACAGGGCAATCAGCAGTTTTGTGGTCATGAATTAAAGGCGAAACAAAGCCCTACCATTCTGCAGATGCAAGCAGAACATATTGACACGTACAGGGCACTGTGCTTTACAGTTACTTAACTGCTTTCTGCAGGAAAACACGCAATTTGCTCATTGTTTTGCCTTGTGCTCCATAGCATTAAGAGGAGCGATCATTGATAAAATGGTAATAACTAGAGGAGGGAGCGCAGCTCCGCTTTCTCGCTTCAGCTTGCCAAGTTTTGGGGAGCTGACTAAGCACTGGCCGGGCTGGGAGTGGACAGAGCAGATCTGGTTATCACACATTGAGTGGAAATACCCCAAAAGGGACTGCAATCTGAAACTAGCTCAAGTGGTTTGGCACATAATGTGATAGAGCCTTCACATCAATAGCGACACCCCTGAGGTGCAAAACAAAGGCTATGATATCGTATGAAATCTTTCTTCCCTCTGGGCAGAAATGGATCTTTCTTCCTTGCTTCTTGCCAGCTACCCAAGTTGTTTAGTAATTGTTTAACTTCATGCTGATGAATGAATGGTAAAACTGAACCAGAGCTGCAGAACACAGTTCAAACAGCAAGATAAAAAGGATGGATAATGCGTGGATAGCAATGTCCAGAAGTGAAAACGCTGATAAATGAGAACTAAGGTTCTAAATGGCAAGAAAGCAACACATGGAATGGATTAAAAATTGAAGTGAAACATAAGGGAGTAGCACTGTGTGGCCTTGTTTGCCACGTGTTGCTGATTTTCTGGACATTTGAGGGCAAATTTTTGGGTTTGCCATCCTGCATCACTGATGGAAGTGTTACCCTTTCTGCTCCGGAGCCAGCCTACAGGTATGAGTTGTTGACTACACTGCCAGCCTCATCAGAGATGGGTCAGCCCTTTGAAGTGTACATGGGTTGGGCTTTATAAAGCTGGTGGGGCTTATAGGATTTTTCCTAGTATCTTCTATGATTCATCTGCTGGAGTTTAATTTTTGCTTGAATTTACTGGAAGTTCTTGCTAGTTTTGGTCTGGATTGATTTTCTTCTTAATAGAGAGGGCTACAGGGAGTTAGTCTTATGTGGGAGTGAGGGTTGTCTGCAGTGGCACAGGTGTTTGGTGGGTTCAGGACACCTTCTATAAGGGAAATTTTCCTCTTGGAAAAGTAATGGGCTTAAAACACTGAAAAGCATATTAATGTCCTACTCTGTGTATTTCTGAGCCTGGTAGAAGCGAAAGGTTAAGACCCATTGGCTCACAGCTGTGATGAGCAATGTGATGCATTAGCTTTTTTTCATCTTCCAGAGAAGCAAATTGGGTCATTTTGTGATCATTGGTGCCCAGATGGACCTGTGGTTTTCCATGTGGCAGAGCAGCCTCTTCTGCAGGCTGTGCCATGGATGTCAGCGGGACTGTCTGTTGGGGATGGGAGATTCAAAATAACCTGTAACGAGCAGTAATTCAGACACATCAGGATATTTCTGTGCTGCATCATGTTTCATTGAGTCACATACTCAGAGTTTTAAAACTAGAGAGAGACTGTTAGATCATCCCCCTCGTACCTCTAGCAGTTTAACCTCATCCATCCGTTGCTGAGTGGAGCAGGAAACCTGTATTTGGATTGCATACATCTTCCAAGAAGGCATTCAGTCTGGATTTAAAGATACCAGGAGACAGATGATCCATCACTTCATTGGGTAGTTCATTTCAAAGGTTAATCCTCTTCACTCTGAAAATGCGATGCCTTATTTCGCTTCTGAAATTGTCTGGCGTCAGTCCCTACCCAGTCATTCTTGCTGTCTTCTCTTGTTATTAAATAGCCTTTATGTTCTTGGTATTTTCTTCCCAGAGTTTATTCTGCCCTATAGTCCAAGCTTTTCTAAATCTTCTTCAAAAGAACAAGCTCTGTAAGCTTGTGCCAAGCAAGCATTCCCCCAGAACTCAGATCACTATGCCCTCCTTTCCAGTAAAACAACTCCTGCCTGGCTACATCCTCCAAAAGTTAGATATCAGCGTGGGCCACGGCAGTGCCACACCGTCCTCCCTGCTCTCCAATACCAGGAAAGGCTGTGCCCTCCTAGCAGTGGGACCATGCCAGCCCCTTTTTGCCATGGCATCCCTCTGGAGGTACGTGACATCCAGTCCCTGCTCCCAGCATTCTGTATTCATTTTGACCATGGTAAAATTTATTTTACCATACCAAAGCAAGCAATATAGGTGACTCTTCCCATGTCTACTATGTTGTGAATTCTTAGTTTGCACCCAGACGTTATCAGTGATATTTTTTACCCCTAATCAGAAGTTTCTAATCATAGTTTTTTTTAATCAGCAGCAAAACTATATGTTGTGTGTGTTTAGAAATTATTATTTAATAACAGGGAAGAACTTGAAAACTTTGAGCCAAGGGAGTTCTTTGTATTTTTTCTTTTAGTTTTGTCTTTAGTTTGACAGTTTTGTCTCTATCTGCTCTGTAGGCTCTTGCATGGAGAGCAGCTCCTCCCCGACCAGGGGTTGGTTCTGAGGTTAAGAAAATTTACTCACTGATTCGCTCTATGCACTGTAGCTTTTGTGAAATGTATTCATTTAGAAGTTTAATTACTGGAGATTAAATATATGACAGTGGAGGTAGACTGGAACATAATACTGACGCTCAGCCAACCTTGAACCTGCATATTTGACTTGCTCAGCAAAACCCCATCAGATCTGTAGGACTACTGGGTTCACCTACCTACATTTTCAGGTTGATGTTTGTGGGAGCTGACTTTTTCTTCTGTGATTTATGTGATGTTGGATGATTATGTTAAAAGTACTTAAGCGTGCTTCTCTTTTTCCTGGACTTGAAAAAGCACCCAGCTGTGGATTAAAGAAAGCTAATGCTATATACACAGCATCCCTTTATACAATTTTTTTGCAAGATGCTTTTACAGTTTGATTTTGCTAACAAAGGCATTACATAAATGGGTCGAAGCCCACTTTCAGCTTTACTGTGTCATAAAAAATTAAGGCAGTTGATGGAGAAGGGCAGAAATATGTATTCTTTAACAAACAAACAAAACAAACAAAAAAAAAGAAAAAAGTCAGAGCCAAAAAGACCCCAGAAGACAGAAGTGAAAGCTGTAAAATGTCAAAAAGAAAGATTTCCAACAATCTTAAATAAACTTTGTATTAAGCTCAAGAAATGACCTATACTGATCATGAGGAAACAATCTGTTACAACCCAGGGACTCCTTATTTTCACCAGGCTGATAGTGCCTGTGGTTCAATCTCACCTGTCCACTTGCTTGACTGCTTGTTTGCTCTGAGAATAGCTCACATCCCAGCCACAGGCCAGGTCCCGCCTGGGAATCTTTTACATGGATCCATACATTCTTCCGGGATCCGCATTCAGTGCGTGAGTGGGTTTGCAGAAGAGGCTGGGAAGAGTGTGCATGGCCAACCCTCTCACCTAGGGCACAGGAAGGATGGGATAACTCCATGGCCCTGTGCATCTCTTGTGTCTGATAGGGCTGGAGAGGCTCCAAAGGCACATTTGGAAACAGCTCCTCTTTAGGATCGTGGAGTGACACTGAAGTGTTACCTTGCTCACTCACTAGAAAAGCCCAGCTGTGTCCAGACTGCTCCCTACGGACACCAATCTAAGCTGAGCCCAATTGCTGAGCTGTTTCACCCGCCCAAGGTACTGCGGCACCTAATGAGCCTTACTGCAGGGGAGCACCCCACAGCTCCCCGACCTGTGCTGGAGCATCAGGAGCACAAGCTGGCCTTATGAGGAAGCTCTTTAAAAGCACTGATGCTTCAGTTTCTGCTGTTCGCTGGCTGAGGAGGCTCTGTGGAGGCAGTGTGGGCTACAGAGGTCTAGTCCTCTCTACGCAAGTGTCCTGCAGGGAGCCCAGCAGGTAGGTGGGAACCTCTGCACAGCAATGTGGTCACTCATGAGGATGAAGAGGAAGGGGGCAAACTGATTGTTTCCCCAACATCAGCATGGGAGGGAATAGATGATTTGCTATCCCCCTTTTGGACTGGGGGTGGCTGTACTTGCTGCTGCTGGACACACATCAGTGCTTTTCTACCGACACCACTCGGGAGCAAACAGTAAGCAGGTAGGGGGTTTGTAGAGTGTATTTCACTGCTCCTCTGTTTCCCAGTACAATTTTAGCTGCCTGTCTCTTTGCCATTCTTCTTTTCCTGATTTGTCTGAAAACAAGGGTAGCGGTTGGTGCAGGCACGCGTTGCTACATCCCTACCGACTTGATTAGCCCACAATGTTTTAAATCAATACAGGTTTTCTTTAATAAAAAAAAAGTAGAGAAAAAGAAAAGCCGGAATGGATTTAGCATATTATGCAAGGTGATGTGCTCTGACACAGACCACGCTGACACTGAGCTGGATCAGAAGTAGAAAGGACTGACAGGGCCCTCTTCTTAAAGCTGGTTCTTGTGCCATTGCCATGGTGACACAGATGCTCCTCGTGCTCTGCATGTGTGCTTGTGTGTTATGTGCCCCCTGAATGCTAATGTGTGATTTTTTTGGGGGGTCTCAATTAGAAAATCCTGACTTCTTTCAACATTTTCCAGCAGTCAAGCTAACAGCTAATTTTGAGAAATGTGGAATCGACTGCTGTATCCCTGGATGCCGCAGCACGTCTCTCTGAGACACAGTCTTTGAGACAGCAATACATCACAGCCTTAATTTTGCAAGGAAAAACAATAGCAACATCCTTATGCATCAGGGAGCGCTCTTTCATGTGGTGAGGTCGGCACCAAACTCACCGCTCCACAGGAGATTTCCCATCACTTACCAAGTGCCAAATATGTGAAAATAAAGCGGTGTGTTGCCCTGCCCAGCTCCCTGCACCCAGGGTCAGAGCTGGGTGGCCTGGCTGGGTTGGGAGGGGACACAGCACCTCCTCAGCAAGCTGAACCCTGATGTCACCTCTATGACTATTTTTAATGCATTTTGGCTTCTTGCTGTAGGTTTCGGCACATCCTATCCCTGATGCACTTGTACGCTGCTTAGTTCAGCACAGATTGATAGATTGAGCTATCTGGTGACCTTTGTTTGCTGGAGTGGCCCCTGCTCACACGCAGAGCCTGTGCGAAGCATGTAGGAGCACACATCCAATCTTCAAGGCTAGGAAGAGCATGAACTTGAGGCATACAAAGGACAGCTGAAAATAATACCTTTCAAACTGATCTGATGGAGACTGGCCTGTAGAAGCCATTTGATTTGTGAGAATAAGTTTCCTAGGAATTGTACTCAGACGTGATGAACCATAATACTTCTCTCTAGAGTTTCATAGTCTTTATGTGGCCACGTGTTGAGCCGATTTTTACAATTCTCGTCGGTATGCCAAGGAAAACTTCCTCCACAAACATAGTTCCTGCATCTGTGCAGTAGTTGGTTTTCAAAGTTAAACATCCCTGCTGTTTCACATTTTTTTGGATGCCGGCAGTGATTAGACATTACCATGGGCTAATTGCTTGTACAATTTCAGTTCTTACCTTGCAGCCTCCTTGAAATTTACAGCTGCAACAACAGGAACAAACCTCATGCTCTCAGCAAATACAAATTAGTCAAAACCAAAACACAAATGTTTTTTTCTTGTGTTTTGTTTGCAGCTGTTTATCTCAAAACTTACATTCCCTCCATTTGAACCTTATAACCAGACATTGCCCTGGTCTGAGGCGACATATATTCAATGTCAGCCCAGAGCTCAACAAAGGCATCCTCTCTGCTCAGAGGGAAAGGCATTTATGATTAGCACTCTGGATCTCAAGGATTTTCTTTTAATGCAAAGGATGCTGACTATCTGGTTAAAGGATTTGTGTTTTTTCATGGGTTTGATACTGTTGTTCAAATCAGTTTTATGCAGACAGGATGCACTCCTGCTGTAATTACTGCATGTACACCTAGGAACCAAGAGACGGGATTGCAAACCCATCAGGGGGAGCAGCTGGATTTTCAAGTCCATCATCATGCGAGCTCTACTTCTCAGCTCCTGACTGGGGCATGGAAACCACAGTCTGGAAATTTTATGTACAGTTTTTTTCCTGAATAGCATGTGCAGTATTTAAAAAAAAAACCAAAACAAACAAACAAAAAAAAACAAAAACAAAAACAAAAAACAAAAAGGTGTGCAGACACACCACCAGAATGATGCTTCTCCAGGGCAGCATTGCTCAAGGGTTAATATCTTTCTCTAAGAGATGGATTTCTGTATTAACCCAGCTGCCTGTCCTTAGGACAGAGGCATTTGGAAGGCAGAGTGTGTAACCTCCTCTTAGCAGAGCAGCTGTAGCTGATTGTACGTGTGCTTCCAGCCTGTCCTGGCTTCAAACAGCTCTCCTGGCCCAGGCATTGCCACCCAAAAGAGCGAGGAATCACCTTCCTGCCTGTTGCAAATTTTGGCGTGCATTTATTGGATTCAGATGCTGGAACATGTGCTAATGCTGGAGAGCCTACATCATGCCTGCGGATGTTTGCTAATCCTAAATTTCAGAGCCTCCCTGGTCTTGCCAGAACATTAAAGCTTAGCTGAGCATTGCGGCACAGATGAGGAAATTACAACAGGGCAGTACATGGCAGGTAATAGATTGGGGTCTTTTGGAGGAGTGAATGTTTGGATCAGGAGAATGATAGGTAATTATGAACAGTATGGGACTTGAGATGGTTCCAGGATTAATTTATATCTAGCTGCTTATTCACTTGTCAGCATTTCCTCTGCCCTTTCTACTGCATTCCTTATGTGCAGAAACACCAGAGGTCAAGCAGCTGCCCTGGGGCAAGGAGGACCCTCTGCCCATCTTCTCCTTTTCCTCCCACCATGGGTCTGGTCCAGGTGCTGCTGGGCTCAGGCTCTGTGCTGACTCTGGAGGCTGTCTGCTCTGTTTTTAGCAGCTCCTCATCTTGCCTGTTACGAAAAGATGGGAAATCAGCCCTTCTGCCCTGTTTTATGGGGACAAATCCCCAACCGGAGATCTGTATGTGAGTTCAGACACACACATGATCCCACGAATTCCAAAGCAAAACTAGGAATAAGTAACCAAATCTGAAGCCACCCTTAGAAACTTTTTTCAAAGCACTTAGTTGAGTGATTTTAAAAAGATGTTAAAAATAGCCTGGATCAGCTTCGGTTCTTGATTCTAGGGATGGGCTTGAAACAAAATACTAACCCGCTATTTACTGGACACAAAGTAAGCAGAGCCTGACTAAGCTGGGATGTGGATGGTTAGACAGCACAGGCAGGGGTGACTATAACTTGGCTTTTCTCTCCCCATGCATAACGAGAACCAATAATGTGCCATTTACAAAGCTGTGTGAGCTGTTGATGTGTTGGTGAAAGCAGAGTGGGTCTGTAGTGAGGGTTTTCCATGCCTCCTGGCCCAGCAGGTGTGGGTGTCTGCTGGTTAGACCGCTCAGAGGGACAAAACTATTCACAAGCAGAAGGTAACACACATAATGTACAAATCCACAGTGGCTAATGAGGCCAGAGCAGTCTTCACGCTGTTGGAGCTAATGCATAATGTGATATTTCTTGCTGCATTTTCCATGTAGCGTGACTTCTAAGAAATAGCTTGACTCCTTTCTGCCTGATTATCTCCTCTTGTCTGGAGCCACCTCTGCTCCCACCTCTCTAAAACCCCTCACTTCTTTGTGACACTTAAAAATCAACAGTCTCCAAAGCAGTGCCATTGCCATACAAAAGCCAAGTTACTCTCCCTTACTCCTCAGATGTTGCACAAGTACTACAAATGCTAAGGGGAAGGCTAAGACTAAGGGATTCCCATGGGAATTCCTTGGCTGTACAAAGATCCAGGATTTGCTCTGTCGTCCAGGTGCATTTTGACTTGAGCTTTGGCTGTGTTAGTCACACAGGAGACGAGGTAACATATTTCATTGGAGCTGCTGGGAAGAGTCTGGGCCAGGAAATGAGAAAATGTGGCCATCCCTCACCTCCATTTTCACTGCTTTCCTCTCTTCACGCTCCAGTCTCTCCTAACATGTCAGGAGGCACTCGGCAGCCCGGGGAGAGCATTTGTATATGTGCTGCTCTCTCTCTGGGGACTGGCTAATACCTCACTACTGATATTAGCAAGTACATTTATTTCCTTAGCAAATAATGGCAAGGCTGGTACTGTGATACTGGTGGCTCTAAAGCTTTGACCAGTAGGTCACTACATTATCTGCACCTCACAGCACCAGCTAGTCTGTTTATTGCTTTTCTTCCTCTCTCTCTCTCTTTTTATCATGAGCAAGAAATAAGAAACTGTCCTTTCCCCTACTTAACTCATTAGGACTTTAATAACTGAAAGCACATTTTTGGCAATTAAAGTTGGCAGTCATCAGGTTTTGGGTTTTTTTAAAACAAGTCTGAACCTTTGCAGCAGCCTCAACAAAAAAAAAAAGACTGTTTCCCCCCCCTCCCCATCTTTATTTTTTTTTTGGAAGCTTAAAGGCAAAGTCTGTGCCACAGTTGTGTAATGTTCTCGAGTGGAGCAACTAAATTTCTATACAGTTAGCAAAATTAAGGAGTTTACAGTTTTTCCAGCTGTTTTCTGTGATGCAACATAAACAGTAAGAGCATAGCCTGCCTTGGCAATGCTCCGTGCAAGCTGCACTATTGGATTCCAGCACGATAAGGTTAGGTTATGCTGTCTGCTGCTGCTTGTTGCTCTTCTCAAATTTCTGAGTCGGCAAAAGCAACGAGGAGAAAACAAGCAGATAGGTTACCATCACCCATTTTCATTACTTCCCCATGCCAGGAAGAATGCAATAAAATTGATGTAGGGACATGGGGAGTTACCGAGGAAGTTTTTGTGGTTTCTAGAGGAGAAACACTGAGCTTTGCATTGTGGAAAAAAACCGCTCTTGTGGTGTTTCCAGAAATAAAAACTTGCTGAATAAGGGAGCTTTCATGCCTTTGTGTAAAGTGAGCTGTGCAAAGCAGGATCCTATCCATCATCACAGCGGTCACAAGTTGCTTGGGTTGGCACTTGTTATGAAATGTTCCGTGGATGGATGTAGCTATAGGTGCTCTGCCCATGCCCAGGTTAGACATCAGACAGCCCTGGTCTCAAGAGGCTAGTTTTTACTCATCTGCATAAATCAATCCTTGCAGAAGGTACAAAGCATGTGATTAACTCCCCATCATGTGGAATTGGGATGGGTGGGGAGCTGGGAACAGGCGTGGGAAGAGAAGGGTGGGAGGAGGCTGTGTACCACCAAGGTTAGTTTGATGTTGCTGTTCCTCTGGCCTGAGAGCCACACTGGAATAAATCTCAGTAGATCTAAGAGCTGGGGGTAGGAGTTGAGCTGGATGGTGCGTGTACCCGTACAGGGGTATGGTGCCAAAATATTGTCCTGAAATAGACCCAAATGGCAACTAAGCGCCAGATTTAGGTGGTAGGCGTGTGGTTTGAGTATCTGACCTAATACCTGATCTGATACTGAGGCAGTGTTCTCCATGTGGGAGTGAGCTAGTGGAGGGCTTAATCCATCATGTCTGCAAGTGCTACGATTGCACATGCCGATAAAGCATGAATGTAGTCAAGGACGTGAGCTAAAACATCTCCTGAAAATGGATAAACCCTTCTAGCGCTGTTTGTAAGTATATCGCTGAAGGAAAAAAACAATCAAAAAAAGTGAGTGTACTTTCTGTTTTAGGGCTGAGCTTTCCAAAACAACCATGGCCTTTTATGAAAACCAAGGCAAAACCATAGAGGTTCTGCACTGCTTCAGCTCCAATGGAAATCCACAAGCCCAAGAAGTCTTTACAGGTCTAGACATCACATACCTGCAGACACAGCAGCTGAAAAGACGTATTTCTTGTGATCACTATTATTTTATTGTTGAACTTCAAGTGGAAAATCAAGTGAAAGAGGGCAGTGCTGCTAGCATTTTATTTCATTTCTCAATTATATTTTACCTGTCCATGATCTCCTCAGCTGGTGGGAAATGACAGGGTCTGATGCTGGTTTTGTGCCAAGGGAAATCATCTGAATCTGAACATAGCCTTCCGAAGAGATTTTTAGTGAATTAGAACGTTTTTTTTCCTCCATTGACATGCAACAAGCCCTCTCCTGCCTCCCCCACGCCTGTCTCTTTCTATGGCTGCAACGTCTGGTCATGCCCTGCTCCACAGAGAAGAAGCCAGGCGTGTCTGAAATGTTTATAGCTGTTGTTGCCAAGATACAGAAGGAGGCTCATCAGGTCTGTATGCCAAGCCATTAGCTACTGAGAGTGTACCAAATCAGGGGCTGCAAATGTGCAGATTGACAGATCCCCTGCTAATGAAGGCAACAAGCAGCATTCTCTGGGCAATTCTGAGCCATTTGTCAAAGCAGACTAAACTAGAAGACAAAATCATCTGATATCAATGGTAGGTGACCATGCAGCTGACAATAGAGCAGTAGCTCCTGTCCTTTTTGTCTAAATGGGATACCAGCACTAATCAAAGTTCTCAAGTGAATTTGAAGAGGAGGATTCAACAGTGATGTTCTTTGCAGTCCTTCCCTCTGGAATCTCCAGTTCTTGTTGAATCAAAGTCTCATGGAAAAAGAAACTAATATGAAGAGCTGGAAGGGAAAAGGGCTCCTGGTGCCCAAAGGTTTTCTAGATTTCAGGCTTTTCTGTTGCTCAAGGCTTCCCAAAAGGTTCTGCAGGAAGAAAAGGCAGATTCAGGACTAACAGAGTGCCTGAGGGCAAGGCCAGTTGCGCGGGCTTTGGGAGGCACAACTTGCTCTGAGTCATGACGCAGGCTTTTCAATTTGATTCTCTCACGTTTCTGATGAGCTGCCCGAAAGGTAGGCAATTCTTCCGCCAAGTCTCTTTTGGCCTTTACTGAGTAATACGGGCCAGGAGCTGAGAAATCTTTCCTGATGGAAGTCTCATCAGCATCAATAGGTTTTCACAAAGTCTTTTGATGAGCTGATGTCTTTCAGCGTAGACATCTCAGTGACTAAGTCCCAGTGTCTTCTAAAGACTCTAACAGGCTCAGCAGCAGTATAAACACCAGCTTTGGTGAAAGATGTTCAAACAAATATTCTAATAGCGTCTCTCAGACTTTAATGGCCCTTTCATGGTATCATCCTGTCAAACAATGCTAGAGTTTCCTGCTAGACTGCTCATGCTTTCCATCACATAAGGCTACCGGCTGCAGTGCATTGAGGTTTGTGGCTAATCGAGAGGTGCATCAGGACAGAAACCCCCTGATTGCTTTCATACCCTTATTCACCTTATTCTCATATGCCTGTGCCATACGCAGTGCATCAAGTCAATTTGTTTTGCTTGATAACAGCTATACAGGGGAAACTTCCCTGTAGATGAGTTTCTCGGAGAAATTCCTGCAGCTCTTTCAGAAATGCATAACTATAGGTATTCTGTCATTGAACACTTTCAAATAAGGTTGAAATAGCTCTGTAAGAACCATTAGTTTATAATACAGTTTATCAGAACAGTGTCGTTAACGTGCCACTTTATTGCTGTTATGCCCATAATTTCAAGCTTAAAGTGTTCATGATTGCCTAAAACCCCTGGCTTCTCTTTTTCAATATATAATTTTTAATCTTCATGGTTGGATTCCTCTTGGGTTTAAACATGTTCTTCAAGGCTCTATATCCAAAAAGCTAAATGGAAAAATCCCTGGTAAGTCTTATTTATTCTCTACATTTTTTTTTAAAAGAAAATCAGTTAATCCTAAATGTCTGACTGTTGCGAAAGACTAACAATGACCAAGGTTGAGTTCTTTGATAGAAAAGAAACATGTACAATGTCAAAAGCCATATTGTTTAAAATCAAACTCGATGTTGTTACCATGGAAAATAGAAAGAGAAGCATTATTGCAAGCACAGTTCACCCAAGAAAATTCCTAGATACTGGGAATCTCCCATTTAGTTGCTGCACAGGTTGATAATGGAATGGTTAATACGGGAAGTGTAGAGCATTAGACTGGGGATGCAGAAAAAGACTTTAGGCTAAAAAGCAGCTCATAATTTTAAGCACACTCTTCAGGGACAACGTCTGAGTACCTAGGAATGGAAAACCTTGCTCAGTGATGCTTTGAATAAGCGTGGGCAGAGGAAATAGGAATTGCCAATGCTAAGATATTCTTAGGAGCAATTAAGGTTACCATCATTGATACGTCTCGCCCTGGGACCATGAGCAAGGGACCTGCCCCACGGGGACAATAGCAAACCTGTGTGTGGGTGGGAGCAGGGTCATGTCCTGGCAGAGCAAATTTTGCCCATTGAACTGTTTCTTTTTCCTTTCTAAATTATTGTTCATTAGTATCTCCTTCCTGCAGATGCCCCTGGACTTTGGCTCAGCTGGTGAAGGGTGGGTTTGTGAGTCAAGTCCTTTACTAAGCAGAACATGAGGCCTCTCTGCTGTCACTGTTATAAAGTCCTGCACAAACCGGTACCGGTCTTATGCTCACCATAACTCTGATATCTCCTTCCATTGAGGAGTAACTGAGCTTTGAGTCCATTTGTTAGCTTTGGCAAACTCAGTGATTTCTTTAATCTTCCAGTAAGTCTTTTTTCCCCCTCCAAATGTCTGTGGATCCTTTACTAGAAGGATGTTGTAAATCACTCTGGAAGCTGGAGGGAAGGAAGTTCAGACACTCATCCAACTTCTCTGTGTGTATCTGAAATACCTTTTTACTCCAAATGATATCAAGGATGCTTTCACAAATTGCACTCCGTGTTTTTAGGAAATGGACATTGATTAATAGCTTCCTTAAGACTGCCCTTTTCCTTCCTCTAGCTGGTGCGCATGCTCCTCAATTCTCTATATGCTGTGGCAACTTGGAGTCGACTGTAACTGCATTGGACACCTGTAGAAACTTGGCCTTGAATGTGCTCATGGCCTCTTGGCAGGCCTTCCCCACTTTATCTGGGATGGAACCAGCAGTAATTGACTTTCAGGAAAGGACAAGTAATTTCCCTTTCCAAGCTGAGTGCCAGATTTTGACAGGATACAAATGCCTGTGCTGGAAGAAAAGCAAGGCTCAAACTTGTCTGTCAAGTAGAGCTGCACTGTCAGACAGACATGTAGGGCGGGATGTTTCTTTTTCCTTAGTTTCTGATGGAGCTGTACTCAAATTATTGCTATATTCTTTACTCAGAGCATTGTAGTCTCAGGCTCCGTTTGCTCCAAAAGTGAAACGCAAGGGACAGTAGCTCCAGCAGCAGCCCTAACGCCCTGGGACCAAAGGCAGGATCATCCCGTAGTGCTGGCCTATGCCTGACTCCATGGGAAAAGTGGAGCTGGCGCTACTTCGTGCCAGCAAGAGCAGCTCAGGCTGCAAAATGCTCTTCCGTGTCTGCTCTAGCTGCAGCTGGTGGTGACAAGCAGCTCCCTGGCTGTGCATTAAACCCAGAACCCCTCTCTGTGCTATTAAGTGTATTCATCTGGGCTGAGTAAATTACCACTGGACATCTGTAAAACACATTTATGCAGACAAAGATGGTTAGCTGTAGCTACCCTCCCAGTTTAGCCCCAGGGTATGTTTCTGCTGTGGATGTCTCCAGTGAGGAACAGCATTCCAGACTTAACAAAAGGCAAGAGAAGCATTTTTGGTCTGTGTTATCCATTAGTTGCTGGAAGCTTGTGCCAAACAAATTCTTATTGTTACGGTTGATTTGTGTGTAGATATCAACGGATATACCTCTGAGAGCAAGGGAATTCTCTATATAGGAACTTGTCTCCAATGGTTCACATTTTTATGGCTTTCCATGCACCGCACCGGGTATTGCACATTATTAATACATATGCTATCTGATTGCTAAAACCCAGGGGGATACATTTGCTTCTCCTCATTCCTCAGGCTTGCAAAAGTGCATTTATATGTTCCAATTTTTGCATGGTTGCTGTCTTTATTGACTTCATTAGTCGGTTGACGACACTGTATTAGGTATAGATGGGTTTTGGAAGGATCAACGCCTTATTCTGAACTTTTCAAAAAGAAAAAAAAAGAAAGGCGTCATAACTTTGGGACAGATGCAATTCTTTTGTTGTGTGTCCCTCCAGTGCTTAGTTGTGGATTGCTCAGCCATGAATCCTGTACCTGTGTGCTGCAATGATTTAAGGAACAACTACAATATAGGTGCATTCAAAGGCAATAGAGCACCCAGGGACGCACTCTGCCCTCCGGCACAAGGATATAGATTAAGAGCTCTTTTAGACAAGTGACACACCTCGCTGCAGTGGAGTCACACGTTACAATTACACCAAAATGCATACACTGAAATATTTGATAAACATAGACCAATTTCACTAGTTCCTCATAGCGCAAGTAATTTTTCCTCATTTTAAAAGATAATTCAAAGAAAATAAAGCCCCAAAACCTTTTCTATTGGTAAGGGCCTCTTAAAACCCAGAATCAGAATGACCTTCTAGCAACAGATAATACTTGGCAAAAAAAGAAAAGCCTACTGAGCCTATTTGCTGGAATTATTTACCCTTGCTCTCAGTCTGTATGTGCAGTATATTGCTATCGTAGCACTCATTTAAAGCTGGGCGTGAAGCCATTGTGTATAGCAGAATGTATGAGTGAGGGAAATCCAAAGATATTATTTTCCAGGCTGTATTTGTTTTTAAATCCGAGACATGCTGCAATCTGGTTATTCTAAAGAGGGACAGGAAAAGGGAAACTTCTCAAGAAGTATTTTTATGAACCATGAAGACGAATCACCTCTTTCAGAGCTGAGTTAACAGTAGTCAAAGAAGCCATAATTTCTGAGCAGGGAGGGGACTTGGTGTAACCCCTGTTCTGCATGCTGGCCATACGCTGCACCCACAGACTGTTTAAAAGCTTTGTTCCTCCAATACCATGGGGAATCCTTGTGAAAGGGAGCACTAGTGACATCAGAAGTTACTAATGTGCTATTAAAAGCAAGCCTGCTGTTTAAAGTTGCCACTGCATTAATCCTTTGCAATGAGAGGAAAAAGAACGACAGATAACAAGATAGGGAGATCTAGAGCCGACTTGCAATATTTGCACAAAGAATAAACAGGGAACTGTGGTACGAACAACTCTCACTTCATCTGTTCTCTAACATTTCAGTTGCACCCACCCTTCGCAGATGTAGTTTAACCACTGAAGGGCCAAGCAAAAGCTGTGCTCCCTTCTGGTCATCCAACTGGGTTTGAATTTGCTGCCCATAGGAGCCAAATACAAACAGCGCTCCGAAAGCAACTTCCAGAGATATCCTAGACCGCGAGCTTTGTTTGATCCTAGCGTTGTGATGCTCCAGGGAGAGGCTGAGCAGGGTCCCTGGGAGGGAAGATCATCCCTGCAGGAGGATTCCTGTGTCTCCTAGTCTTTACGCTCACCTCAATCTACTGCTGTCTACCACAGTCTATTACTACGCAGTTACTGGTGTGGGACAGCTCTTTGATGGGCACATTATCTTTTACAACTGGGCAAAGGGGCCCCTCTCCTGCAAGAGATCTCCTGGGGAGGTATTTCTTCTGCCATCCAATCCCTTCCTACTGGCTAAGCTCAGTTAAAAGATGCTATAGGATTAACCCTTGGAGGCCTGATTCTGTTCAGACCTTCGGGTGACTTTGGTTGGGAAGATCTTTGTAGATTTTGGACATAAGCAAGCTCAAGATCATGACTTTGATTTTGCTATTTGGGGTTCACAGCTGAAAACAGGATCTGAAGAGCCAAAAAAATCAGGGCAAAAATAGAGGACGAAAATGTGTAACTCATCTAAGGTACTAGACAGTGACAGACTATATAAAATGTTATTGTTCAACAAACACTGTGTCTAATAAACTGCATTTACTAGTGTTAGCAGCTTGGCAACTTGGAAACCCCAAACTCCAGTTAAGTAAGGGAACAAAACACAGAGCCATATGATGATACCCATAAACTACGCAGCTGTTTTCTGTTTTAAAAGATATTCTACTTTCCATATTAAATAAAGATGCTTAGAGTGCAGAAAAACCCATATGGCTTTCTGGAAAATGAGAATCAAGTTCTAAAATAAAAAAAAAATCCTTGGCCATGTATAGCTATTAAAAATAAAAATGTGCTTTTTCTCTATCTAGCTACTGTAATATCAGATATGAACCCACCTCAATGGAGTGGGGGAGCTTGCTGCCTCTGCTCTTATTCCAAGGAGGTACTTGGACCTCGGGATATGCTGCTGTGGGAGCGATGATGCTCAGTATCCCTACGATATGCATGTAAGGCCAGGTCTCACTTTCTCTACCTGCCACAGATTTCAGTAGGGATGGAAAGACCTCAGGGTTTTGCATGAAAAATCTTTAGTCCTTTGTAACAAGTTGGCCTTCTCTATCATCCTTATGCCGTTTGACCTAATGCACTCATCTCTGGTTATACTTAAGATTTCTGGCTAAAGATGATTTACACAGCCGTAAAAATATTGCTGTGCTTTATAAATCTTGTCTATATCTGTGAAACGAAGATGTGTGAAGCGTTGCTGCATTTGTTTGAAAATATACAAAACATTGCCTAATTAAATCTTCAGTTCAGCTACCAACAGCTGTGAGAGATGTCTGACAATTTTGCTTTTGGTTTGGTCAGTCTTTAAGTATTTTACTTTCAGTGCTTGTCTGCTTTTTGATAGTTCTGTTACAGGCAAAGTCCCAGGAAGCTCCCAGTATTGCAGTCAGCAGACTGGGAAGCCTCCGACGATATAAAAAGGTGGCATTGGCCCATCACCATTGCCAGCAGCTGGTTCTGCTTGCGCATAATGGTTATGCGTACGTGTGGCCAGGTAAAAGTAGCTTAAGTCCTCTTAATGTGGAGGTTTTTTTTGTATTTATAAGTGTATTTATAATTCTGCCACACGCTGGCAGAGTTCTGCTGTGCTCGTTTCTGTACAGATACAAGCTGTGGACCCAGGAACACACTAACAGGGGTCCTATTCTGCAGTCATGGACTTCTGAGACAGGCTGGAGAGATCACATGGAAATATACGTCTAAACCCAGAGATGTCTCATTCTCTTTGGTGGCCAGAAGAGGCACCTGAAAAATCCTTATCCAAGCTTAATTTAGATTTTGAACATTTTTAATGCTTCTGTGTTGCTTTCATCTGAAATTCAGGTTTGAAGTCAACTTTCCTGGCACTATCACAGCTCAGAAAGGACATGTGATGTGGCAGCCCCCAAGTATTGCTCTTCTGGTGAGGAATTTGCCTATAAACAGCTGTTCTTGTGGAATCTGTCAGCAGTTTTAAAATCATCCAAATGATGTTTTACTGAGAGTTTTGCAAAATAATTTTGAACACAGAGCATAATTTAATTTTCCTCTGTCATATGTTGTCACAATTAGCCTTTGAAGAATAACGAAACAATTTAAGCAGCAGCCCTTAAACTGGGGAAGGGCTTCTGGCAGACTCAATAGCTTTAGAATGTAAATCTTTCCAGAGGTCAGGATGTGAGTAATAACACATTTATATGTATGTGGGTTAATATGGCAGAGATAATAAAAAGGAATCATAGAATCACCAGGTTGGAAAGGACCCACTGGATCATCGAGTCCAACCATTCCTAACACTCCCTTAAACCATGTCCCTAAGCACTTCATCCACCCGTTCCTTAAACACCTCCAGGGAAGGCGACTCGACCACCTCCCTGGGCAGCCTCTGCCAGTACCCAATGACTCTTTCCATGAAGAATTTTTTTCTGATATCCAGCCTGAACCTCCCCTGGTACAGCCTGAGGCCATTCCCCCTTGTCCTGTCCTCAGTCCCTTGGGAGAAGAGCCCAGCTCCCTCCTCTCCACAACCTCCTTTCAGGCAGTTGTAGAGAGCAGTAAGGTCTCCCCTCAGCCTCCTCTTCTCCAGGCTAAACAACCCCAGCTCTCTCAGCCGCTCCTCATAAGACTTGTTCTCCAGCCCCTCACCAGCTTTGTTGCTCTTCTCTGGACACACTCCAGAGCCTCAACATCCTTCTTGTGGTGAGGGGCCCAGAACTGAACACAGTATTCAAAAGGAGTCAAAGAAAGTCATTGGTGTAGCCCATTTGAGTTGAACTGATGTTCCTTCTATCCCGCTCTGCATGCTGCTTCATAGAGCACAGCCCTCCAAAGCCTTGCCAGGTCTATAATATCGTTCACCTTGTGGTTACACACAATGAGGAGTCAGCAAATCCCCAGGGAAGGTGATGGGGAGACCATGGTTGCAGGGTTCAGCCTGTGGTTGCCTGGCTGGGTGGAGAGTGGTGGTTTGAAGCAAGTCTGTAGATGGTTCCCTTCATGACAGGCTGATTTAGGTTAGCAGTCCTGGAGCCTTCTGCTCACAGTACATGGGCTGCGGTAGCAGCACGTCCCCTGATAAAGAGAAACGTGCAACTGTCAAAGCAGCATTTGTAGGGCTGGAAAGTGGAAAAGACAGGATGGGAAGGAAAAAAAGAACAGCCTGAAGGGATTCATCCTACCAGGAAAACTGGATAAAGAGCCGTACACAAACTTTGTAGTAAGAGGCAAGTCTGTATTCAGAACTGGGAATGGGGATGGGGAAGATAAAGATGAAACAACATCATCTTTCTATCTCACAGCAAGGAGATAAGGAGGAGGTGAGCAAGATGCTGTTTTCAGGAGGAGAGCCCCATTTTCTGGATCTGCTCCCAAGCGGCACATGAGCACATCAGCCTCTGAGAGGAGGAGTATAATGTTTTCAGCTTCAGTGAAGAAGAAACAAAGAGGGATTTACTGGAGCATGCTGGACTAGAACTGCAAGTCTGGAGACAGAAAATCTTGCTAATTACAGTTCAGGTTATTTATGAAGTGTGGGGCTCCATCTTGCAGGAGCCAGTGGTGAGACAAGCAGCTCTGACCCTAGGGAAATGCTTCCTGAGTGCCAGCAGCCAGGGAGATAAGCAGAGAGGGATCCCAAGAAAGGAAGAACATGAGTCAAACAAAGAAAGCAAAGGCAAACAGAAGCTGTCTGGAGGCATGAGCATCCTGGTTCGCAGTATGTCCTGTGGAGACCATGGAAAGATGGTCCATCTCTGAGCTATGGTGCAAAGGGTATGGAGAGGGTATTTGCCTTGTCCCAAAGCTTCAGTGACTGCAAGAACTAAAAGAAGCAGCAACATAAGAAAAAAAAAACAACAGTGCAAAGGAAGAGGCTTGCCATGCAAATTCATCAGATCTGAACTCAATAAATCCATAAGGCACAAGAGGACTGCCAACCATTTGGCTGCATTTGCACTTACATTATTGAATCAACAACCTCTTCTATGCCAGCTGGACTGCCATGTGATAAGCAGAAAAAAAATCAGGCTGTAGAAATATTATAAAACCATTCTGAGGGCAGTGGGGAAACACAGGCCGGTGATAGAAACCTCCAGAATGGATGATGTTACCACTTCAGCTTTATAAAGAGCTGCTGGCACAGAGGAGCACAACCTCCAGCAGTGCAGGAGGAGGCATGGATGGGGCTGCAACGCAACACTGCAGTATATTCAGTTTAAGTGCAGGATGATCGTCCCTTTGTACCTTATCTGGGGCACAAGGCTTTGCCAGGACTTATTCTGCAGAGGCGGATGGATTCAGGGGGAATTTTGGTTAGTCTTGATGGAGCCATTAAATAATGAGCTGGCAAACCTTCAAAGAAGAGGCTGTAATGCACCCATAAAAATCAACATAGGCTGGATCAGCAGCCACATAAAGGAAAGAAAAAACCTTCAGGAAAAGTAAAGAATGGCTTATCTAAGTGAAAGAAGCACTTAGCTGAACACTGAAAAGGAGTTTCTCTCCGCTATCAGCACTTTGGGACAGGTCAGCTCATCTACCCAGAGCAAAGCATCCTGTGGCTGAGAGATCAAGAGTGGCTGCTGGCACCCTGAGCCAGACAGGAGCAGCGTCACCAGCCAGTTTGGGGGAGCTGGCTTTCCAAAAGATGAGCAGGGAAGAGCTGTGCCCAAAAGCCTGAAGATTAATCTTCCACAGATTCAAAACCCTCTTTTGGTTTCCTGCTTTAATTCTTGGGATGAATGGTATAAATCAGCCTCAAATGAATAGAGGCTGAAAGGTATATGAAATATCTTAGGGTATTAAGCCAATAACAAATCAAAATGGATCAAAGCAGGGAGCTGCTATGTGTAACACAGACTACCGCACTGACAATTCAAAGATTAATGACTCGGTCGTGTACTTGCCCTCACCCTGGCTGCCACTGCGTCTCTTGGCCCCCCTTCGGGATCCAGGTCTCTCCCACAGATTCATTGAAGGTGTTGACACATCCCACATTTTCTCCTCAGCCATGCCCTCAAGAAGAGCCTGCCTCTTCTGAGGAACATGAAATGCATCTCTTTGGGCCCCTCTGTTGCTTAAGATTGAGTCGTAACATTTACACTTTCGAACAGCCCCTTTTTCTCTCACATTGCCTGCAATCGCAACTGGAGAATAAAAAAAGCTCTGCGTCTGCCCTCCAACTGGTAAGAAACAGTTTTTATCCCCAGTGTGATGGTAAAAACCTGTCACAGATGTTAGCCAGTCCAAAAACTGATGTCTTTATGATGGAGACTTACAAAAGAATGGAATGGGCTACAATTTCGTTTCCGGGTGAGAGAATTTATAGATATGACTTACATTGCTTTTCAGTGAAACTGCATACGTGTTCCCTGAGAAAGGAAGAACCTCTGCTTTGGTCCAGCCCTGGCAGAGAAAATATCAGGCCTGCCAAATGCAGCATCGCCCCGTGAAATAGCACTGCCAGGCACCAAGGAGTCCGATAGAGAACAAAAACTTTGAGGGGGGAGAAAAGGAGGTTAGTAATGAAAGTACAGGGCAAGCAGCCTGAACTGAGGAGCTTCAATGTATAGTGGGTAACAGGATAGCTTTGGGGAGAGCTCAACACATATTGGAAGTGTTTTCACGTGTCTGATCGAGACTGAGTGACCCTATAGGCAGCTGGCATCTTTAGTAGGATCCAGTGGTAATGTCATTTAAAGAGAAAAGAGCGGTGGCCAAGTTCCAGAAGCGTGGGTTCACAGAGCGCTTGCACCTGCAGTCTGCTATGTTACACACACAGTCACTGTAAGCATGTAAACAGATTAAATGCAGACGTGAAGAGTACTTTTGGCTCATGCACTTCCAGGCAAATGGTCGGCACTTCTTTAAAAGCATTGCAATGTGTTGTAAGTATATAGCCTTGCTTTCATCATGCCTTCAACCTCATCATTTTCATAAAGAGTTTATTTCACTACTTGACTGACACCTAACCCAATCCTTGTGGCAGAGTACAAGTGGTAACCGAGTGTATCGATCGCAGTGACCTTGCTCCATTACCCCTCACTTGCACAGCCATTCCTGACACAGCTGTGATATTACCAGGCTGGGGCTTCGTATCTCAGTTTTCACTGTGAGTGTGCCAAGATTTTTTTTCAATACTGTGCTTTAATCATGTTGCATCCCTTAGCGCTAGTGGAAACACGGCTTTAAAACCCTTGGCCCAGCATGCGTCATGATTAAAGTACCACCTGACCACTATTCTGTTAAAATAGGTACATTCTGGACCAACGTTGGTTATCACGCTTCTGGGAAGCACATCTGAGTTGTATGAGATACTGTTCATCCATTGTATCCTTGTTTAGTTACTGTTTACTCTTTCCTGTGTGCATTCCCTGCTGCATTAATGCTATGATGCTAGCTAGAATTGCCTCTTCATTTGTCTATTGAATTAAAAGATCATCGGAGCATTAAAATGTTATTTAGTAGCTGCTGTTTACACAGATTGGTCATTAAAGATTCCAAGCTCCATTTAACTCGGAGCTTACAAAGCAACTCATTAAGCTAAGACTGCGAGGCCCCCCATTCAGCAAAGCAGCTAGCACGTGCTCACATCCCATTAAATTCAGTGAGTTTCAGGCTTATTATTTTGACTTTTGCCATTTTGCTCATTGGATATTGCAGCTGCTTCTAGTCGTTATTTTAAATTATATCTTCTTGACCCCACAAAAATAAAATCCTGAAAATATCATCAAAGTCAGAGCATTGAAGGCCATTTTAGGAATCAATATCCATCCAGCTGTACCATAAAAAAGATAGTGTTTACGTGCACAAGCTTTTTACTAATGAGTGAAACTCATGGTATGGGCTCGAAGTTGCCTTTTGAGAAGAGGCAGCAAAGACACAACGACTGGGATACACCTCGACTGCTGTTAACTCAAAGTGTCACCTTTCTGCAAGGTTGAAAAAGTTAAAAAGAGTCACAGAACACCTGCATCACTCATTTATTTTGTTATTCAATAGAGCTTTTTGTGTTGTCTTCTTTGTTTCTGCTTCTCCACTGATGCTATCGTAGATTAATTGGCACCACTGCAAATGGTCACAGCTGTCTACAAGATGTTGGTGAGTGCACCGTGTCAGTCAAGCATGCTATCACCAAGGAGATGACTTTATTTCACTCTTCAAGAAGACAGTTCTGTAATGTGACCTAATAAAATAAAATCTTTCAACAAGCATAGGGAGAATATCCATCAGTCTGGTTAAACAAAAAAAAAAAGAAGCTGAGCTTGAGCTGATACTTCATTATTTTAACAGTTACACACTGAAATTTTAATAAAGTGGTCACGAGACAAATCTTATTACATAATATAAGCAAGATGCCTATTAAACTTGGGCTGTATAGAGCATCTTACTCACATGTCTGCAATCTGGCCAAGAAGGGGGTGAGTTTATATGTTTTATATATGTATGCATACAGACACAGGTACATGTTACAAGAATCACCAAATAGCATTATGTCTGGCAGGTAGGGTGGTCATTAGTCTCTGAATCGCCTAAACATTTCAGCCAAAGTGAAACATCAGTGCTTGAATTCACTGTTGTGCTTTGTATATTGTAGAATATGACCAGCTGAAGCAGTCACTCACAGATGCTTTTGATTCAGATCTTATAGATAGATAGATAGAGAGAGAGAGAGAGAGAGACAGACAGACAGACAGACAGACACACATGTTGACTCAGTAAGCCTGCAGCTCAAACTTGCACTCATTCTCCCTGCTCATGCAAAAGACGGGCTGTCTTTGGGTCATGCTTGCAGGTGTGCTGAGGGTGTAGATGGCCATCAGGCAGCAGGCAAGGCTCACCTGTAGACCCTCAGTGGCCGTTTCCCAGCCAGATCTAACAGAGCAAGTGGGGTCTTTTCTGATTGAAAGGAAGATCGAGGTGCTTTCACTCTGCAATTAGCATGAGTCCAGCTGTTTCCTCTGAGAGGAGAGGTTAAGAAAAGTAGCTGGTAGGGGTGGTGGCTCCTTTTGCTTGTAGGTGACCTGTGGTACATGAGCCTGGGGCCAAAGAGGTACTCCGGTTTTCCCAGGAGACATTTCGGCACCTAGGCTACCTTATGCCCTTTCTTGCACAAAGACAGAAGATTTGCACGTATGTATCCATTCCAGGTAATGAATTACTGTATGTATTTTAATCTAGAATGCTGATTGAATTTTAAAACTTTGCCCTATTTTGTTCTTTTAAGGAATCTTTGCAGAAAGTCTTGGGTTATACTTCCTGAAAAAACGTGTTTCTGTTTTTTTGCTATAGGCTTTTCATAACAAAAGCTGTGTAATATATCCTGTTTAATGTTATATTGACTTACCATAACAGACTGCCAGTTAAGTATAGCTAGAACAGAGTCATTACACCCTCTATCAAGTTTCAGAAAGCAGTAACCTTCAATTATGCCTACAGAGACTTATTTTTCAAATGACAGAATAATTTATCTAAGAACACTAACCAGATTCATTTTGATTTAGTTCTAAAATCAAAAAGAACTAAGCTACCTAAAGCAAAAGTATTTGACCAGCTATGAAATTTTTACGTTTTAAAGTCTAGCCTGAAGGCCTTTAGAGTGCTTCTGCCATGAGACCCCTACTTAAAAGCATATTGTGGGCTTATTGTTGCAGTCCTTCTCTTGAATGATGAATACTTCTGGAAAGGATAGCCCATCAAGGTCAGGTGCTGGTATGCTCTCAGCATTTCCAAGTCTTTTGGAAATAAAGGAATAGAAAACCATCGCCTTGTGTGTATGTTGGGGAAGCATGAAAGGGGAAAAGGAAATTGGCTCAAAAACATTTTACTTTACTTTTTAATGCAAGTCTGAAGAATGTCTCCTGCAAAACAGTGGTTTCCTGAATGACATAAATCTTTCTGCTTTGGCAGCCTGTCTTAATTGTTCCTAGCTTTGAATTATTTATTCAAAATCTGCACTCTTAATAACATTCAGTTGTGATTTTTAGCCTTCATGAGAGAGGGGCGCTCAGTTGCGTCAGTACCCTGTACTCAGCAGATATATACATGTAGAACTTTTGCAGTAGCCACCATTTACAAACCCAGGGCTGTTTCATAGCCCTCCACAGCAAGCTGTGATGAGATACTGTGTTACTGGGAGTTGGCAAGCATTGAGATGGAGATTTGTGGGGCAACTTGAAGAGGTGGACTTGAAAATGAATGAGATGATCTGGAAGCATGTCCTTCTCATTAATGTTGTGACTGCTGCAAAAAACAGTTGAATCCCTGCACCTTGTGCCCGTTTCTTTGTGCTTTGGACAGGGAAAGCACTGTAGACAGAGGTTTTGATGCTCCCACTAAAGAAGCAGCAGAATTCATGCTGTGAAAGACAGGACACAAAAGGCCCTTGGAAATGAGACTCATCTTCAAGGAGAGCAGGACTGTGCTCATACCACAGCAGGGCAGCACAGCTGTCCCACAGGTGGATGGAGCTGCTTCAAGGCTTTTCATTAGTTCAGATGCTGTGTAATTCCTTGATACTAAAGAAGTCATTACCCAGGTTCTTTGGGCTCTCCTGCAGTTATGACGGTGGCCCTTTCCTTCTCTTTTGAAGCAGTGGCTTCTTCCTATAGATGGGAAAGTAGCCAAATGTCTGCCTCAGAAAGACTGTGGTATTGGCAAAGCTGATGGACGTATCCCATCCCTTCTTTCCTGGACTGCTCTTCTGCTCCTGCAGCCACCTGCTCTTCCTTGGTAGAAGGCTGGCCCTGGAGGTGCCACCTCTAGCCTGCTTATGAAGGTGAGGGAGACAGCAACGTGGGTTTTGGTGGGTAAGCCTGCATGTGCATTTGTGCTGCCAACCTGTCTTGAAGCCTACAGTATGTTGTCTTTGCAACCTGACCTGTGGCTCTGCAAGGCCTCGCTTCCAGAATGGTGTCCACACACCTGGAAATGGGATGAGGGTGATGACAAGAATGACTGTGCTTGAAAAGCCCCCCTTCATCCAATCGGAGTCATAAAAAGCTTGGAATAAGCTAACTTGTATCACCTCTTATACACATAATACTTATTTTTAGTAGACTGCCTCTTGTTTTTACGCATCCATTCAAAATTTTAAGCTCTCTTGAGAGCAGCATATGAAGAAGGAACAATTTGCCATCTTACTTTTCAATGTATGAAAAGTGCTAAAATTAAATTTATATTCCATGATGTACAGTTCAAGTCAGGAGCACGCTTTGATGTCATGGTTAAGGTGCGGAGCTCAGTAGGAGTCGGAGAAAAGTTAAAATGAACAAAGCCAAATAAGGGTACTTGAATATTCCAACTTTAGGCTATAAACAAAGCAGTAAACATATGACATCAGAGAAAAATGACCCCCAGAACAACTGGTAGATAATTATTGATTAGAAGTGTTATAATTTACATAGTAATGCCAGGGATGATATTTATCGAGAGTGGACGTCAATCTCCTGGTAGAGCAATGCTCGTGTTCCTTGTGCTTGCAGAAGCAGCAGTGAGAAAATTGATCTAATGGCTTAAAACACACTAGAGTGTCCGTATTCCGAGTTCAGTCATTTGTATTGCTATCACATGTAATTATTGCTTATGGTATTGATTTCTTTAAAGGCCTTTCAGTCAGAGTTAACAGCCTTCTTGTATTGACCTCCTTCTAAACTTTCTTTTAGACTTCCAGCTGCTATGCAGCAGTTGGCATGCCATCTGAAAATCTAGCTTCTCTCTCCACAGACCTTGTAGATTAATGGCAGAAAAGTCCCTAATTCTCAATTACGCTAGCTTCTGGCAGTTTAAAGAGAAAGGGGTGAGGAAGGCAGGGTACTTGGTGTTCTCAGCCTGGCTTCTTTTATCTTCGAAAGCAGGGAAGTTTGAGTCCCCACCCCTGTGGGACTTCATTAATACTTCTCCCAGGTGAACTTAGCCCCTCACAAAAGGGTTCTTTGTATTTTGTCTTTAAACCAGCTCTTTGTTTGGGCAGATATCCAAGCCAGTAAGAAAAAAATGTCAGTATTCTTTGTTGAATCAGTGGCTTTTTCCTGCTATAGGTTTCAAACGAGAATTACAGAGACAATATGGTTATAATTGGACATAGAAGTACATGCATGTGTGTATACATGAGGAAGAAGTACAGAGTTTACATTGAAAGACATAAATTTTGCTCAAAGAGGGAAAACTGGACATTGGCAACATTGTGGGTTTCTTTTATAATGAAACAAGTTCTTTGCCCAAATGGACGTGGGACTCATGCCGGTGAGCCATTGCAATTCTTATTTTTTACCTAGAAGATGAAAAGAATCAGAAGTTGTCATTAACCCTCCCATCAGCCAACAACTTTGCTTTGTGTGAGTGGCTATGGATGAAGAGAAAAGCACAGAATTCTCTTAATCCAGGCTTGATTTCCATAGGGTAGATGTCAATGGTGCATTTGCGAGCGCCTGTACCTGTGAATGGCTGGCAGGACTCGTGCTGCTTGTTCTGTGGGATGAATTGAAGCCTCTGGCAGTAGCTCAGTGTATCCTCTGCCTGCTGCAGAAGTTTTCCTGTTCCTCTGAACCACCTCATGCAGATTTTGTGTTAAAGCCTTAAGTGGCTCAATTCTGTTCATTTTTCTGCTATCATCTTTACTGATGATTGATGTCCCAAAAAGCTTTTTGCTGGTAATAGCATCTGGAGAGAGACTGAAAACAGGCAGCTCTGGTAAGAGTTTGTCATTGGGATTGCAAGAATAGAGAGCGGGTGCTGATGCCATCCTATCTCCCATCACCATGATAGCTGAGCATCTGTGGATTTAATGTAGTTATTCTCCTAATGCAGAAGACAGAGAAATACTACTGTCCTCGTGCCAACAATGTGGCACTAAAGCAGTGGGAGCTACATCCAGATTTATCCAAATTATTTCTGTGCCTAATTAAGGACAGGACAATGAATACAGCAGTCTAAATCTGAGACTAGCATTCTACCTGCCAGGCAGAATTCTTTCTTTGAAACAGTTCATAGGTGATTGTCTCATCCAGCAGAGGTTGCATTGCGGTTCCTCTTCCTTAATGCAGACATTTATCTAGATAAATTTGTTTCCCCAGTAAACTTGTGTCATCTGTAGTTATGAAAGTGGAAGGAAGAAGAAAAATGCTATTGCTAAGCTGGTGTTCATTTCTGAGTTTGAATAATGGTCTCCTCCTGGAAAGACCCCTTACACCTGAACATGTGAAAAGGCTTTTTAATACTTCTTCCTTCCTCCCATGTGGAGAACATGAAACAACCTTGGTAGACAACCACTGCCCTTTGTTATGCTCTTCTGGCACTGAACTGAGACCCGTCAGTGGCATGTCTTCTTCTAAAGAGCAAAAAGAAGAGGAGGAAAAGTAAATTTGAAAAAGACCCAAACAACTTGCATTTACTTCATCTCACCAGAATGTAAACTAAAGCTAATCTTTGATGTTACACGCACAGATGTTGTAGTTGACACATCTCACGGCAAGCACCAAGAGAGAAGTGACAGAATGGCAGGAAGTTGAGTAGACCACAAACATCCAACTCTACAGGGATGGCCCAGAGCTGCACCCTACACAAACACAATGATCCGACTCCACTCTTAATTAAAGCATTGCTTTCCAAGATATGGTAGGAAATCAGAGCTGTGTTTGGACTCTGATTTTTAGCTGTTGTTATTGATGCTAAAGTTAGATTTGGGGCCAGCAGTCAACATGCTGGCACCCGCCCAGAGACATGCATTTATTGCAGTCTGCCTGCATGCAATAATCTGTGATATCCAGGCACTCTTTAAAGAGTTGCAGATTTTTGGATAAGCAAAGAGCCAACATGTTGGTTGTTTGCCCATGAATTTAAGCATTATTTTATTAGCTAAACAGATACTCCTATTTCATAATTTATTATGCTTTCTGGTTTTGGACTATCAGTGAGCAAGGAGGATGTTTTCATTTTGTCATACAAATAAACTTTTGCAAAAATTATTTTAAAGGATATTTAAACTTAATCACAGACATTTGATTCCACGTATTTTATGTTCGGTCTTAAAGTGGAGTTTAAATCAGGCAATTCTCATCAGCTACATTCATATTTTAGATCTGGGATTTGAATGTGCACTGTTGCAGAAGTCAGCTGCATTGTGAAGGGACTGAAGTAGGAAACTACATACGGAGATTTGGGGGGCAGCGTTGCATGAGAAAAAATAAATTGTGAATGTCTGTATTCAGTAACATGCACCAAAAAAAACCCCAAACCACCCCTTTATGGGCTGGCAGACCTTGGTTTTTCTCTTGCTGCAAGATGACTGCTCGTGTTTGTAGTCCTCCCACAAAAATCTGTGCTCTGTGTGTGTGTTGCTCATTTAATTCCCATTTTGAATCCCAAATGGTTTTGGAAGCAGTATCTTGTACCACCTTAGCAGCAGTGTTGCACCCTCTAAATGACTTCTGGGGTCAATGCTTGAAGCTTACAAGCTTAAAATTCTTACTGTAAGCATTGATGCAGCAAACTCCAGTGGAAAAGTCTGGCTGGAACAAACTCATTTGAAATGCAATCATAATGCTCACAGGTGATTTTTTTTTTTCTCTTATGCTCTTTCCATTGCCTGTGTTCTTCCTTCTGTACTGCCATGATGAGATGTTAGCATGCTGCATAATGAAAATCCAGGGTTAGACCTATGCAAGAATAATTTTTTACATATAATGGATGTAGTTGGATTCTATTCAGCACATCAATAATGCTTTTGCCACTGTCCTCAATACACTCCTGTAGCTTTTGATAGCTTTGATGTTGACAGTGCATTGTTCCAATTTCTCCAAACTTGATAGCTTAAATAAATTCAAGACAGTAGGAGAACGCCCAGTGTATTTGGACCTAAAATATGAAGATAAGTATGAAAATGTGTGCAGTCTGTCAAGAAATCTAGCACAATAGCTGTTAAATGTCACTGATTTATCACCAATATTAGTACCTCTGGGGGGGGAATATGTTTCATATCTGTGCTGTTGTGAGTTGTAGCGTTACCAGTGAGGAGCCGAGGGGACATGCTTGGGACAATGCACTGTTTCTAATCAGCTATACAAATGCTGGTGAATGGCAGCAGATTTATCATCTGAAATTATTCCCTCCAAGTAGGGTTTGTTGTTTTTTATTTTTTTTTATTGTAATACCAGGAAACCAGCCTTTTTTTTTTCTCCTTTTTTTTTTTAAGTGCTTTATTGGAATCATCTGGATATACTCTACCTAATAAAACGGTAGTCTACGGCTGCTGGACTTCCTGTGAGAAAGAAGAATTAATCAGATATGCCCAGACACTATAAAGGGGAATGGAAGTTGTATCAGTTGTTGTAACATAATGGAAAATGTGTTGGATCCAGGCGTCTGTGGGTGTAAGATGGTTTAAGCACAGGGCTGGTCACTGGAGCCCTATCCACTTTCCACAGCTGAAGATAGTGTATTTGTGTTACAGTTGCTCACATTCTTGAGACAAATCAAGCAGCAACACTGGTATAAATGTTTCAGGAGTTATTTTATTTCTCTTGCAGTCAGCAAAAGCAATGTTTGGAAGCTGTTCTGGGGGGAAATCATTCCAAGTGAGAGGCTTGAACGTGAGCAGCCTATTGTCTGCTGCTTACCCAGAGCCTCTTGCAAGGGCAGACCTGGTGCATCACTGGGGGGCATGCGTTGAGCTATCTTGGTTGGCTCCATCCGATCTGTGCACAGAGCAATTTTTGGCTTTGCCATACACAAGAAGCAAGTGCCCAAGTCTGAAAACAAAGAAAGAAAAAGATCTGCCATTTAGGATGCCCAACTTTTGTGCTGTGCAAACAAATAATGGCTGGCCCATGTGTCACCAGCCATCTGAAGCTCCAAGATGCTCCCCAGAGGTGCAGAGCGCTCTCTTTTGAGAGCCGCTTGTATAATTTAGGTTTGCGTTGGGGAAAAAAAAACCTTCATTCTGGGTTGTTCTGCATATGCTATTGTCGTTGTCTTATTGCTGTAATATATCGAACAGCTCACTAATCACGCACTAAGTGACATGGCTAACACATACCTCGTGTGTTTCTCATCCAGGGGCAAATATATGTTTACTGTTTTGATTTCAGAGAAGGCCCAATTTGAAGGCCCACTTCACCCACCCCCAATTTGTTCACTGCTCTGTTCCCTGCAGAAAAGAGACCTGATTTAAAGATGCCTGATTTCTCTCTCTGATAAAGTGAAAATCCTTGCAAGGAGGAAAGAAATCCATAGAAGACCAAAACGATGAAGGCTTTGAGACCGTGAGGAGACCGGGCTGCAAGGCAGACTGATATGGGAAAATGTAGTGTCTGGCAGAGAGATAACAGGACTTGTGGTGTCTGTGGCCAGATTGGTTTTGATGAATGATCAGCTTAGTGGTGTTGTCTCTGACTCACTTCTTAGCAATCTAAAGAGGTCCCAGCTAAACACTGCTTACAGTTTTACACTCAACAGTTTTCTCTCTCCCACTGTGAATTCATGGCCAGAAAGCACTTGAATTAGCTCTGTCCAGGGTAAAAATTTTGTTTGGAAGACTTGTTTTAGATCAAAAACATATTTTTTTCTTGTTTGGAAGAAAAGAATTTCCAAAAGTCCCTTGTAACATCGAACTTAAATAAGCAATAGATAATGTGGTGCACTCTCTCCGGCTAGTGCTTGTCTTCAAAGGCAGGAGCACTTAAAATGGAGCAACGAATGGGCCGTTCACCCATTTGCACCTTTTTGGAGACGCATACATTAGCAGTCAGTCTGCAAATGTCATGTGGTCATGGATTCTTGCTTTGAGCTTATTTTGCCTTATTTATGCCTTGCCCAGGCCAGGCTGGCAGCTGCCTTGGGACCTCATTACTTAATTCAGTGGTTCCCAGACAGGGAGAGCAGCCTTCCTGGCAAGGAGGTCACTGAGGGGGGACAAGTTTCAGGGGTTTTCTGTGACTTCCCAGCAAGGCAGAGAACAGTGAATAAATGGCTCACCTTCTTTTGGATGCTGGCAGCAAGCTTCTCTTCTTCTTTGCCTGTTACTCCTTTAAAGTGGGGGAAAAAAGAGAGCCTTTCCTTCACCACAAAGCTCAGAGTTAGGATGACCATTAAAACCCTCAAATCTGGTGTATCCCTCTAGAAGTCTAATGGTGTGCTGCATGAGGGCATTTAGGTGACATAATCCAGGGTAATTAAAGTGTGAATTTAAAAAGGTATTGGGCTGCGCTGCCTTGTAGTTACACTAAGAAACCTCTATCCAGAACTGAAGCTATCTGCCCAGAGGTTTGGTACACCCTTAACTCAACCGTTATGAACTCTGTGTGATTTTTGCTGAGTGTCCCTGCAGAGATAAAGAGAGGCAAGATGGATAAGCAGACAAAGGAAAATGCTGAAGATTCCTCTCTCATCAGCTGTATTGATTTTTAGATGCTTCCTCAAGCCAATCCCATCCTCACTCACCCTTCCCCTCAGTCCTGGGGGTGTTTTTCATTTCTCTGCTCCAGAGAGTCCCCCTTCATTCTGCTCACTGGGTATATGTTGCAGTTGAGGAATAGCAGTTGTGGGTGTTTTTTTCTGGTGAAGTCAAAGCCCCTTATGCCCCCCATGTGAATTTTTGCACATAATTTTTCATATTCTTGAACAGTGTCCACAAACCCCCGGGTGCTGGTATAAATCTTGGAATTTTTTTATTTCTTTCTAATTGCACGAAGGGTTTGTTTTGGATTTGCAAGGGTTAGGAGAAACAAGCTGCGGTCCAGCTGTAATCTGTAAACCTTGTGCAATTTTTTTATATGATTTTATTCAATAGCACCCCAGAGTAACATTTACAGTGCCTTGCAGTGGGCTTCCAAAGCTCTGCTCCTGCACGCACAAGCAAGCAAAGCAAAATATCTGTGGAGAACTGGCTGTTAACTCTGAAGTTAGTCTGAAGTCTAACTTCAGACTAGTTCCCCAGGCTGCTAAGGACAGAAAGGCATTCAAGACCTCAGTGCTAGAACAGTCACCCTGCTTCTGTTGGCCATTTTTGTCTCGGTGAAAACAACGTATTTTTTTGGCATACGGGTAACATCTGATCTTCAAAGACCAAAACTGGCATAGCTAATAGAGGATCATCTTCTGCTCAGAGTGCAGTCAGTGGCCAGAGAGGAGTCCTCGGGACAGCGATCCAGAGCCTGGGATGTGTTTGCCTTCTGCACCCTCCAGCGTGCTATTAAAGAAAAGTGTCAGGTTTGGAGGTCTCTGAGGCTGCTCCCAAGCAGCCCATTTCTGAATTACCTCATTAACAGGACACATTCAATGGTGTCTGTAGAAAATGATGTAGCCTCAGGCAAGTTATGAGTAGAAGTTTCTATTAATGTACATCCCAGCCCTTCACTAGCTGAAATGAGTGGCAGCAGGAGCAGGCCCCGAATCAGCTCGAGTGACGTTGAGTGCAGCAGTTTTAGGGTTTGGATTGCTTTTTTTTAAAAAATCAAATCTTATTGTGTGGTCTTTGGGAAAACAACTACCAATCCATCTGTATTTGTTAATAGCTTTGCTGGTCTGAACCTTCCCTGACATCTTCCTGGGTTTTGCCTGAACTTTTGTTTTAATTAAAACCAAAGAATGTCATATTTCTCCCTGTTTCATGGCAAGCACAAGAAGTGAGGGTACGGAGTCTGTGCACGAGGGCGTTGTGTTGTGGTGACACAGGCTAAAACTCAGCCTCTGCTGATGGCTTCAGCTCAGCCTTCCCACTACCCGCCATGAGCAACCACACTGCAGCAGCTGGAACGGTTGGGATGGGGAAACTGCCGCTGCCGGAGGGGCATGTTCTGTGTTGGAAAAAAGGATTCTGGGCGGAAATTTTTAATGGTGGCTTTTGGTGTGGGCTTAGGACCGATAGTCCTATTCTGGCTTTTGAGAGGGGTTTTGTTCTTTTGAGCGTGTTGAGGAAACCCACCTTTTTCCATGTTGTTCCCTGCATTTTCGTTCTTTGTCCATCAGAAAGTGGTGCTGTGCCAAACTTTTGAGTGATGAATGTTGCACCCTTCTCTGTGCTGTAAAAATTCCAAGCCTCTGCTTAAAGAAAATTCCCTTGATCACACGTGACCAGCCAGAAACCAAGCTTGGTTCTCTGTTACAGATTTGGTACACAGGGGCTCACGAAACATGCTGCTCCCTCCTCTCAATCTGTCTTGGGCAGTAAGTCTGTTCTTGGTACTGTACACGTCACAGTTTTTATTTGTGCCTTGGTGCTAGCTCTGTCCCCCATTCTTCAGATGAGAACTCATCTATTTCCTGGCCAAAGCATGGTAGATATCCTCCCCATCACCTTCTTCCACTTACAGGCCTCTGAAATATTGCTGAACAGAGAAACATCTCAAATTTTGTGTCCTTTTAGACTAGAGTTAGGCTTTGCACACCTTATTTCTTACCAATGAGTGATTCCATCCATTCATTACCATCTTCAAGGAATGGGTGGATGAAGTGCTTAGGGACATGGTTTAAGGGAGTGTTATGAACAGTTGGATTCGATAATCCAGTGGGTCCTTTCCAACCTGGTGATTCTATGATTCTATCTCACTCCTTCTTGGAAAGAAAAATTCTTGCCATAAATTGCTTGGAATATGATTGTTATATTGTGCGCCAGTCTGACACTAGGAACCTTAAGCGAGTCCCTTTTTCTTGCACTGACGCTGCATGAATTTTGGGGATGTTCATGTAGATCTTATGATCCAGTTGACTCTTGTAGCTTGTCAGAGGATATCGGATTTTGGTTTCTAAGGGGCTGATCTGGGAGGTGGTGTGGCAGAATAGGGAAGCTGGTCCCTCGGGCAGGGGAGATACTCTTTCTTATCTCTATGTAATGAAGGTGGGTCTGACTTTAAACATGCAGAAGTCTAGTGAGCCCTCAGGATGAGGATGTGAAGTGACTTGTAGCCGAGCCTTTTCCTTCTCCCCTTCTTGCTCAACTAGTTTCAGCTCCCAGACTGTTTCATTACCCAAAAGAAAAGCTCTTGGTATAATATTGGAACATGCAGTGTGGGTGGCTTGGGGAAGCAATGCTTGTTTGCTCCTGAGCCAGGCAGGGAAGTGGGGAAGCAGTGGTAATAAATGTTTGGTTTAAAGCAGACATTCAGGGTATGATTTCCTTCTTTGCTATTGTCTTAACTGAGGGTAAATAACACAAACTAGATAATCTTTAAGGTCCCCTCCAACCCAAATCATTCTATGACTCTACAAAACACACCATACAACCAAGGAACACCCTGCAACGTGCTCTCAGCCACTGAGTCCAATGCTTGAAGACTGTTATTTCATTCTTTCTCTTGGGAACGCAGCAATAAAACATTCTCTGTTGGAAAACCTTGAATAAGTTGGTGAGTAAAATTGCTCGGCGAAGGTGACCCAGGGGCAAGCTGCCCTCTGACGCTGCAGAGCACTGGAGCCGCTAGCTGGAGCGCAACAGCCAGAAGGTGCCGGGCTGGCCTCTGTGCAACTGGCTCTGCTTCAGTCTCCTCCTCTCCTTCACTGGAAAGGGGAATTTTAAGGGTGTGCCATGTGTGCGTCAGGGTCAGCTTGCAGCGCAAAGACCCTCTGCACCTGCTGCCCTGGGGAGCTGTGTTATGCAAAGATGCTGTGTAGTCATCTCTGTTTCTTCCGCCCAGGTTTTACACCATGTAGCTCACCCTGATCTTCACCTCTGCCTCATCACTACTTCCCTAGCTTGATTTGTTCTCTTTGGCAATTTCCTGAGTACGTTTTTATTGATTCTGCCTCTTCATCTGCTTCAGTCTCTTGGCTACTCTTCATCTATTCTTCATGTACAAATATAAACAAACAGTGGAAAAGTGGTACAAAGCCAGGTCAGAGCTCAGCTAATACCTTCATCTTCGAAGGCATCAGCTACCTGGACATAGAGATGCTAGTCATGCCTACCTTGATGCCTTTGGCACTGGGGCAGATACTTTTGTCTCCTGGACGGGATTGTAGGTTGCTCCTCTTGGGTCCAAAGGCAGGGCTGTTACCTCTAGAGCCACTCACCACTTGGAAATTATTTCTTGTGAATCATTTTTCCTCTACATAAAATCTTGGCTGCTCGAATGAAATAATCACCTTTGTTTTTTCTCTCTTCTGAGAAGAGGGTTAAAGGGATGTCTGGGTGTTGTACGTACATTTGGTGAGAGGCCATTGTCTGTGCTCCTTCAAAGAGGTAATTACCATTGTAGCTTATAAATCACTGGGGAGGTATAGGACTGTCCCCTCCTAATGCGGCTTTTTGCAAATAAGTGCTGATTATTTGCTTCCTGATGCTGTAATTGTATCTGGTCTGAACTTACCATACGGTTTGCATACTGCTGTGATTATGTATTTGCCTCTCTGAGGCTGCCAAATACATACAGGGAAGCATGTGTGAGCTGACCTCTAGCAGAGCCTCTACAATTGTGGTTTCTTTCCCCTTAATCCCATTTCCAAGCAGTGATATTGTGAAGACAAAGCTCACCACCTGAACTATCTCAGCTGGACAGAGGGGGCAGTTGTACTAGGTTATCCTTTATCCTGGGGGAGGATATTTTGGCCGGTTTGTTTAGCTGGTGTGTAGCATCAACACTGTGGAGAGATGCACTAGGTTATAGCCAAAAGGCAATGGCTTAAGTGTTGTGTTAATAGATATGACTACTAATGATACTTTAAGGATTAGATGCAATTTGGCTCAAGTTTGAACTTAAAAATCTGGGATCAAGCTGGCAGGGATCAGTTCTAGCTGTGAAATACTTGCAACTGTTGAGTGTCATAAACGGGGTTGGCTGTGCAATGCTAAATAATGGTTGCTTACACAAATGAGTAATGCCAAGGGAAAAGATGAACTATTTCGCATGGTATTTCTTTCTCTTACAAACAGAGTGGCTTTGGGATTAGCAACATTTAACACAGTACAAGAACAATGCTACCTATGTTTTCAGCTGGTCAAAATATTGTAGGGAAAAATAGTCTGTTGCTGGATTTCTCTGAAATTGGTGCGTCTGTATAGTGGAGCACAAAAGGCAGCCTTGAGCTGGATCTCAGTAAACCCACCAGCTCTGGGACTGGGGAGGTCATCTGCCTGATGGGTAATATCCTCTGCCCACAGCAGGCTTGTGTTCCTGTCTCTTGGTCCCAACCCCTCTGTCTGTGTGGTAAGCAGGGCAGAGTTCTCTTTGGCTAAAATTGCTCTGATTTTCACCGAATAATTTCGGAAGGAATGCAAGTGAGTCGGGAGTATATTGGTTAAGGCACTCACCTGTAAGTGCAGACGCCGGGATCCAGGTCTTGGGAGTTATGTGATATTTTTTTAAATACAGAAGAAATGTCTCGGTTAAAGGGTCAGATCCTGCTTTGTGATATTCTATTATTCCTAATATTCTAACTAGGACTATTTCTGCAGAAATGTTTTTCATTCCTAACAGAGAATGGGGAAAGGGAAGACAGAAAAACATTTGACAATGGGGGAGGGAAGGGGAAAGAAAGGAAACGGTTTGTCCTATTTGGTAATAGTTCTTTTTGGTTTTTTTCCATTTAAGGCTTCCAGATACAGACAATCCATAGAAGTCACTAGTAAAATTTACACAAAGATAATAGTTCAGCCCATCTAAAAAAAGTTAGATCAAGTAATTTGTAAATTGAGAAACTCTGTGGTATTGTTACAAAATTTCCAAGAAAATCCTTTAAATATTGAAACAATGCTGTTTCTTCATTTCTAAAATGAACTCTTGTTAACTTTGTTTTGATTTTATTTAAATATAAACTTTGAAACTAGGTTGTATCTATGTTTACATAACGTCAGTGTCTTTCTGCTGTGATTTTTCATGTTTTAAGTTTCCCTAACGGTCATATGTTTAGAGAAGAAATTGTATTTAAATCCATGAGTTGAATTTTGGAGAAATTTGGCACCCGATTGAGCCCCATTGCCCTCATAGCTGGTCTGTTCCTCAAAAAGCCATAGTCAGACTTGCCTGACTTTAAGGACTTGCAGCTCTGGCTTTCCACTGCACCAATGTCTCTGTATTTTCTGTTATCTTTACCATTTTACACTTGGTAGGGATAAAACATCTCTGACGTGGTCTTTGTGCCTGTAGCTTCACAAAGGCAAAGAGGGAGGATGGTGTTAGCCCCTGCTCTGTTTGGTTTTGCCAATATTGTGAAATCAATCCTCACAAACTGAGTGCTGTAATTGTGCCTCATTATGAAATCAAGTGTAATATACCCACATTCGTGTTTTCTGTTGTGATGGAAAAGGCCCTAAACAATACTTTTGAAATTGCCTGACTTTCCCTGCAGTACCTGGAATTTTTTCTTATCCTTCATGCATCTACTTTTCTTGCACACAGACTACGTGGTTGTACGTAGTCTGGGAAGGAAAGTTTTCTATAGGGAAATATAGTATGTTCCACGTTACCTGTAACTTAAAAGTAAAACCAAAACGGCTATAGAGCAGAAAATCTTTGCCTGTTCCTAGATGTTACGAAGAGGGTAAGGGAGTATATACCCTAAAAAGCATCTGAATTTGTTAGTTGCACTTTACAGTATGACTGTAATCTTCAAACAATTCAGATAGTTTTATTGTGCATTCAATTATCTCAGCTCATGAGAAATTTTTGCAAATTAAAGTGAGCTAGTAATTACCCTCCAAGTATCCGTCAGTGCTTCAAGTAGCACTGAAGCAGGCTTTAATGGTTCATACGCACTGTGTGCCTCTCAGCATGACAGCAGGAGTCTGCCTCTGCTGCTCTTACAGTCTATCTCCGTGTAAGTATTGGAAAATGGAGACAGATAAAGCTTTCCTTAGAATATGTATCTAATGTGAGAGAAACACAGTCAGCCAAGCACTTTGTAAGCTGTTATTCTAAGTTTTCATATTCATTGAGTTGAGGATGGGAGGAGAGGTGCTTTAGGGTATACTAAGATCATGATTACACTCTAGTCCATCAGCTAGTTCTGGCGCATTAAGTAATGCTGTTCTTAACAAAATTTCGCTCTTCTACCTCTGTGTGCCTCCAATTTTGGCACTTTACCAACGTGGGGATCGTAGCTTAGGTGGCTCTGTACCCCTCCCTACCAACAGTCCAGGTCTTCTACCACTACTTTCTGATTTGAGGTGAAGGCTTCTATGTTAAGCTGGGCTCCCACAGAGCCAGACATCTAAATCTCCTTTCCCTCTGCCCTGCTTTGGGCTGATGTTCTTTTGACTAGATTTTAAAATCCACTGAAAATTTTGGTGTGCCTATAGATGCTGGAAGGGGAACTTTTGGGACACTGGAAAGGGAGCTAAATTCCTCTTGAAGAAGTAAAGCAAAAATCCTACTTGACATCCTAGGAAAGATTTAGCTCCTTGATTTTAAACAGAGAAAAATAAAAAGCTTTAACATAAATACACCTTGAACTTCACCAAAACTTGATCATCATTAAAAACTTCTCTCTGAGCTCACAATTGCAGAAGCTGGTGTAATAAGCACAGAAGAGCCACACAGCACATACTTTAAAGCAATTTACATACTGAGAATCTAATAAATGTAGCTGACAAGATAATTGCCAAATTATATGAATGCATTACCACCACTCGCACACAAATGCTCTTTAATTATTTTTTGGCATCTAAGGAAAGAGAGAGAACTGCTGACTTAACAGACAACATGTAATCCATCTGTGTTTGTTTTGGTGCATCCTGGATTTGTGGAAGATACCAACAAGAGATGTTGCCTGGGGTACAATGACCTTTGTGCACAGGAAAAAAATTGCCACTCGCTGGACTAATAGTGTAAAACAAGAGAGTTGCTTGTCTTTGGATTATGACCCGGACACCTAAAGCATGTGGGAAAAATGTGTTCAGATAAAGGCTACAAAATTGTTAACGCTTTTAATTATGTTTAGATTACAGAGCATTATACAACTAAGAGAGCATTATACGACTAAGCAGCATCCATGTTATTGAAAACCTTATCAGCTGCCATTCGGTGAATGGCCCCACTAATAAAGTGCTTCATGGAATTTCTGCATGTATTTGTGCCTGGTGTTTGTCCAGCCACATCTTGGGGATTTCCCTCTGAGGCATCCATCTGATCCTAATCCCAGCCAACAATAGCTGTTTTATTCTATTATACTCTATCACTCAGTAATTAAAGAAATTAAGAAATTATTTCCTTGCTATCATTATCAGTGCCTGTGTATACATCACATGGATGAAAATAAGGAAAGTATTTCTTGTTTAGACAGTCGTCTGAGGTATTATTCAGTCACTTGTCTGTTATGCTTTCTCAATCCACTTAGAAAATAACTTCAAATTACAATGACATGGAACTTTCCAATAGCCTCATTGTCTGATTTCATTATTTTAATTATTGTTTTTTGTAATGAAATCAGCAGCCTATTCTGTGAGGGCTGAAGGTAAAATGTTCGTCATTTCTGATACCCTGCTCCAAGCTTGCTGCTTCAGATAGCAGAAACAAAGGGCTTAATGAAAACTGACTTAAATTAGAACTGGAAATATTGTTCAGGCATTTCTTATGGACAGGATAGATAGATGACTCTTTCTTTTTGTGAAAGATGGCTCACTGGCAGTGCAGAACACCAGGGCTATGTCACCATTTATCTCTCCCTGATTAACACATTCAGCATCCCGAAGTTCTCTGTGGAACCATGTTAATTTGACAACTTGCAAACCTGAGTGGCTGGAAAAGGGAACATGGCAGTGGGAGAAAAGGAGAGCAAGGAGGCATGGATAGGAGTTTGGAGGAGAAGGAATTAATCTTCTGAGTGCACCACAGCCTCACACAGAGCATGCTCCTAGTCTGTATAGAAAGGGTGAGATCATGGACAGACAGGGCTGAAGTACTTGGCAAAAACTCATCTGATATTTCCTGATACCTGGCACAACCGGGTTCTTGGAGAGAGTCAAAGGGGTAATACTCTCCAATTGCTTCACAGAGCACAGAAGTGATAACAGGTAGTAGATATCTGCTCACTGAGAGCGGGTTGAAAATCCTTTTCTCCCAGAATCCAAAAGCTTGGACTGTTTTATGGCCCAAATCTACCGGTTTAGGGTTCCAAGTGAAAACTTCAAGAGAGACAAAGACTTGCCCTGAGGTGCTAGTTGAAAGCCCTGATTTTGACTTAGGGGGATGGGAATATTCTTGGAAAAAGCTTTGGGTGGTGACTGTTTGTCAATGGCAGTCTGGAGGCCGCACCTCTTTCTTTTGTTTTTCCTTCCAAACAGCTCAGCTGTTTTCCCAGCAGTGAAAAGCAATCGCATCTTCAATTGCCAATGTTATGCTCTTTGAAGACATGTAGAACCTGGGATGGGCAAAAACAATGGTAGGATTTTGGGTAGTTGTAATATCCGGAAGAAAACAGAAACCCATTTGGAGGATGTGTTGACCACCCCAGCAGCTGGGAGCCCGCACAGCCTTCGTATGTGCCCACTGTCAACCTGCTCTCCCTGGGATGAGTTCCAGCTATTGCCTGTGCTACCTGAATGCAGATGTTTCTATCACCCTGCAGTTGTCTGACGGCATAGGAACAGCAGCAGTCTGAGCTGAACCAGCTGCTTTTGCACTACCCATAACACCTTGGCAGAGTGGCATCTCGTCCTGCTAGTGCTCAGCCTTGTCCCCGCAGGGCTTATGAGAACCATCAGACTCTACACAAGGAAGCTCCCTATGACAACAATTTTTTGGCTAAAGATATTTATTTACTTTTGAAGGTATGAGACTTCCCACCAGGTTGTTCTCAGTCAGATCTATCAGATGGTTACAGCATGTCTATTTTCATTAGTTACTCACGCTCAGTCAGCTCTCTGATTAGACCCGCAAGATTTACACCCAGGTTCAAGTACATTATGCAACTGCAAGTTAATTGGCTACCAAAGTGGTTTTGCTGGATAGGAGTCTTGAAAAGAACTTCCTACTATCTGTCTCCGTGTGTTTGTTAGCATTGGAGCAAAGCCTACAGCTCTCAAAACAGGATACATCTTCTGGGGAATAGCAAAGGGATGGTTTTGAACACCTCATGTTAGCATTGTCTCTGGCACAGAATAGTTCATCCTTGCATAACGTCTTTGTGCTTTCAAATGCACGGCTGAGGAATATAAGCTGCTTCTCGAAAAGTACCAATCCTTTAGGATACATAAAGATATGTACTACACATGTGCCATTATATAAGGAACAATACAATAGCAAAGATTTATCACAATGTAGGTACTGAAGTTATCTCAGTCTGCAGGTATTGGCTCAAGAATTGTTTTATGGCGTGTTCCATGAATATTTTGTTTTTCAGACTCGTTGAGCTGACCTGTACTGCAGTAATGGGGACAGTAAGAGCAGCTTATCTCCCTTAGACAAGTTCATTTGCATTAATTTTCTTTATTTCTGTGTATTTGTAGTCAATCAAAAAGTCAAGCTGATGGGGCACGTAGGGTTTCTGAGACAAATGTGTCCTTGCGGTGTGGAGATCTGCAGGTGGTAGGAAAATAATTACAGAAAGGCTTCAGGGTTAAAGATTTCTATTTCTTCCCACACCATTTCTGCTTTCGTCAATCCTCCAGTATGTGTTTTCACTCATGATTTGAATAATCTATGCACATCACAGATTTTGGTTGAATTTTGCCTTCTCTTTTTACAAGAAACAAGAGAAGATCAACAGGCCATGGGTTTACTCGGCATCTTTAGCAAATGAGCTTTATGTACCACTAGTTCTAAACAACCTCCCAGTTATGAGGGAATCATTTCTCGTTAGATTTTCCTTATCAGGTCTCTGAATCAGATTTCACCCCTGTGCCGTTAAGAATTTAAATACAGTTTACTAAGACTAAATACATGTTTAAAACTAAGGGGGTGAGCGAGTGTTTTTCTCAGATATGAAGGACTAAGTTAAAGCTATTATTTTCTGAGGGGTCACATGTGAGTCACTTTATTCAAGCACCACAGTGGTCCCGAGGTCTGTGAAATCTTAAGTGCACAGAAAGATAACCTTGGATAAGTGGTTGTGGCGTCTGGACTTTGGTTTCAAGAATGTATTTTGTAAATGTAAACACTGCCTCTCATTTGTATGCTCCAACATTTGCTTAAAACTTGTTGTTTGTGTGAAATTCCTAGCAGAAAGATCTGCTAACGAATTATACTCACAACAAAACTGAAGAGAACTCATTTGCAGGGTAGAATCAATGGACACAGGGTAGTACAGACAGCAGCCATCCAGTTTTCAACGACAGCATTCTCGTTTCAACGCATTTATGGCTAAAAAAAGAAAAATCAGAGTGCAGTAGAAGCTAGACTAGAGCCTTTCTCTGTCGTGGGGGGAAAGAGTGTATGAAGACTCCATTGGTCTCATAATTGATTTTTCTGTTCAACATTCATGATAATTCTACCTGCTAGCAGTGCGAGTATTTGAGTAACAACTGATTAAAGTAATTTCTGAGCTTTAGCTGTAATAGGCATAAATATTTACTATATTTATCAGTAAAATGTATATTTCTGCAATACCATTAACAAACCAATCCACTAATTAGGATATAAAACAGCCGGTGGCATTCAGAGAAACATTTCCCTTTGACAGATAACTCAAAAAGCAGAGAATAAGGCTATCTTCATCTGGAACGTTCAAAGAAACAGGAAAATGGGAAAGAGTTTTGAAAATCTATTCTGTGTGCACATTAACTCCCACGTTGTGTTCTGCCCAAGATTCTAAACAATGTGTATCTGAGAGGCTTTAAATCTGTCATGCTTCAAATGCTGTAGGGAATAACTGAAAATATTGACTGTTAATCTCATGGTGGTACATCAGAGGCACCTCCTGCTTGTGGCTCTTAAGTCAAACCCTGTAAAAACACTGGGTCATGCGGTAAAATTTCATCAAATAGCTCATTTTGATGTCTGCCTATGTAGTGCCTGTCAAGAACTGGAAAGACAGATTGGTGTCAAATAACTACTGTTTGGATCCAAAAGGCTTTTAATAGCTGTGTTACGATCCCTAGAAACTATTTGGGGATTCTTTAATGTTAGTTAATTAATGTGTCTTAGTGATGAGAACAAAATAAAGTCAGGGCAGGCTGAACTCTTCCAAACGGTTTGTAAATCCTAAACACGTGATCAATACTATTCTCAACTTCATTCAGCAGTTTATAAATTGATATGCGAATGGGGGAGATAGGAAAAATTGGCCTATAGTCAGCTGTTGTTTCACGCATTTGAGAAGAAGCAGGCACAAACTCAAAACATCTGTTGCAAAACTAAATGAATTCTGGTTGAAATTTATTTCTAGAAAAGTTATCCATTGGGACATTCCTGTAGTAAGTTGAATATTTATTTCTGCTATGAGACAAAATTTCATCTGCTGTGTGGTTTTGATTTTTTTTTTGAACATCTGAGGGCCAAATCTCAGTTGCTTAGTTGGTCTCCCCTCTTTTGTTACAGAAATCTTTGCTTGACGTATGCCAAGGGAAAGATTCCTTGTAAGAAGAGTTTGGGTTCATTTTCTGGTGGATTTGGGGCTTCTTTGCTTGTGGAGACAGGGTTAAACTACAAGAATAATACAGGCAATGACGCTCTGCTGTGGCTCTCAAAAAATTCAGCTGGTAAGAAGGCAAATTATATAGTTTCTGTAATAAAAACTAGGCTGTTCTAGTGACAATTGCTCTTTTGCTTTGCTCGAGTTTCTATTTCCTGTAGGCACAATAATATTTCCTTAACAACATCAATATTTTCAAAATGGTGCCACTGCTCCTTATTGGGAGTATGAAGGAATCACACCCTGATCCTTCACAGTGGACCAGTTTCTGTGGCTGAGCTGACACCCAGTATGGGGAGGAACATAAAATCTTCCTCTGTCTGGTTTTATATGACAGAGGTTTCGAGGCTAGGTGGGGAGGTCTTAGGAAGAAAATGTTTTTGTTTGAATATCTCTAGCTTTGATGTACATTCTGTCAATACCCAGAGGAAAGTCTTGCGCAGCAATTATTTTGTTCTTGAGGGAAGAGTGGTGTATGACGCTACTTCCATTATCTCCCCAAGTATCTCCGCAAAGCTTCTCCAGTGTCATTTATTGCATGTTGGAGAGGTTTTTATGAGATCAGCAGCATGCAGAAAGCGTACAGGTCTCTTTCCATACCTCTTTGCTGATACCCCATACTCTCTGGATCTCTGTGAGAGTGGTGAGATACTTTTATAATGCTAGAATACAGAGGGTTTTGTCAGTTTTCAGGAGCTTCAGCCTGAAGTAGTTTCTCAGTTCTTTATCTAGCTACTTGGTACATGAAACAACTCATGTGGTTTGGATGTGTATTCAGGAGAAAGCTTTAAGTTCAACCTTTAAACTGTTTAGTTTGTGTATGAGAATTTTTTTCCTGCTAGCTTTACTTTGGGCTGTTGGCCATAGCTGTATCCTGGCCAAGCTTTTTCATGAAGCATCAAGAATTTACCAAGTACATGCGTTCATTTTTTCCCCCATCGGACTACCTTTCTCCTGCAATCCAGCCTGGGAAAGAAACTTACCACTAAAATGACCTTGACACTTTGCACATTTCCTGTACTTATACTCTTGGGTTCTTCAGGAAACCAGCACCAGTGGGGCAGCGTACAAAACTGTGAGTGGAATGCAACTTTACAGTTGTACAGTTCTTTATAAAAGTCACAATTTAAACAAATGTAAGTGGTGGACATTTGCCAGAAGACAGAACTGGCTAGCAACTGAGCTGATATGTAGAAGCCTTTACTGCTTCATTAGCGTTGATACCGTGTGCTGGTCTAAGCTTTGACACTCGGACACAAATTTCTAATCGCAGAGGGTCAAAAGTAGGAAACTCAGCTGAGGCACCTCTGTCAGCTGCCTACTTACCCCAGACCCTCATGTGGAGCTGCATGTCTCATACTTGTCAGAATGCATCTATCGCCAGATCTTGTTATGGGTTATAGCATTTATTTCTTCAGATTAGATGGCCCACATTTAAGCCTGCATTTCCTGCTGGAAATCTTGCACCTTTTCAGTACTGGGGTTCAGCAAATGCTGGAAAGGGTGGGAGAGGTTCAGAGCTGATTCAACTCACAACATGGTAGACAGATGTATCTGGGGGAGATTCATATATAGTTGTTCTTGGTAAATCCACATTCCGGGGTGTTTTCTGTATGGAGATGAGCTGTAAAACCTGCTGTATATTGGAGAAATTAGTCTCTAATGGATGAGGTTGTACAGCAAATATCTCGTGGAACTGCTTACCTTGCATCTCAGAACCAACTCATACAAATTTTTCCTTTCCAGTTTTTCATGAATCCTTAGTCGTCATACAGGATTGCTTAGCTCTAGAGAGACAAGAGCATTTGCTGTTGGGTCTGACTTGATGTAGGGATTTATCAGCGCAAGTTGTTTGTCGTTGAGACTGCCAGCCAATCAAAACCTGGTTTTGCATGGTTTGGATTGGAAGGGACCGTAAAGATCACCCAGTTCCAATCCACTGACCATGGGCAGAGACACCTCCCAGAAGACCAAGCTGCCCAAGGCCCCATCCAATCTGGCCTTGAACACCTCCAGGGATGGGGCAGCCGCAACTTCTCTGGGCAACCTGGGCCAGGGCCTCACCACCCACATAGTAAAGAATTTCTCCTAATGTCTAATCTCAGTCTTCCACTTCCCAATTTAAAGCCATTCCCCGTTGTCCTATCACCACGTGTCCTTGTAAAAAGTTCCTCCCCAGCTTTCCTGTAGCCCCCTTCAGGTACTGGAAGCTGCTATGAGGTCTTCCTGGAGCCTTCTTTTCTCCAGGCTGAACACCCCAAACTACCTCAGCCTGTCCTCACAGCAGAGGCGCTTCAGACTTTTGATGATCTGTGTGGCCTCCTCTGGACCCTTTGCAACAGTTCCACATCCTTCTTATGTCAGGGATTCCACAACTGGACACAATATTCCGGGTGAGGTCTCACAAGAGCAGAGCAGAGGGGGAGAATCACCTCCTTCAATCTGCTGGCCACACTTCCTTTGACACAGTCCAGAAGTAAGATGAAATTTGTTATATTTTTAATGAGATGATGTTTGGCCACTGATGCCCTTATGCAGGGTGCCAAAATCGGTTGCTTTGAGTTGTGAAGACCTGTTTCATGTCAATTTTATCCAGACAAACCAAACATTTGACTTTCATCAGAAGTAGGGAACTAAGAAGAACACAATGGTCCTCAGCCCATCCATATTTCAACCTCCTAAATCCTGCCCTTTGCTATCAGAGTTTCCCAGTAAACCTAGCCTTGCAACACAGCAACTTCTTTCTCTGTCTCTCCAAGTTATTTACAGTATTTAAGATTTCCCAGCTTGAAGGACATTTTCCAGCAAGGCTGGAGGGTCCAGCTGCTCAGATCCTTTAAGAAGACTTTAACTAGAAAATAAAAAATTATGTAAGCAACTTACGAATCCTATCTGAAACTCTGGGCTGCTGGTTAGTCATTTAAAATACACCAATTTCTTGATTTTATTCAGAACATCTATGTCTGCAGCAGAGGTACTGGAGCTCTGCTGGTTCTCCTTTGTAGCCATCCTCAGCATATCTTCTGGGTTCACATACTGCAATATGTTTGCACAGCTTTTGCGTGCAGGTGGTTATTTATCACCTTCCTCTCTTTCCTAGGAAAAAATTGTATATGTTTCTCTGCCTGTTTTAATGGGTGCTATGTTAATACCAGCAAAAAGGTTACTGATGAATACTCATGAATATGAAGCAAAAGTTTTCATGGATTTGGGTTTTATTCTAGTTGTCTAGACGTTCTGGACTGGAAGCTTGGCAGAAAGGAACTTTACCTTTAAAATGAACAGCATGGGGTTTTCCATAGCTGTGGACTGTATACTCTTCACCTTGGATCTCCAGGAGGTCTTGTGAATGCTTTGGTTCCCAGTCACTGAGTGTGACTGGCCAACGACTCAGTTCTGTGGGTCAGAGTCACTATATTAGTTTTAACTTCTCCTCCAACTCGACTGATTGCCAGGCAGCATGCAGATGTTTTCAGGTAACCTGACGTGTTGATGTCCGGACATAATTTTGAACATTATTGCCTGTGGCATAATTCTCCTTATGTGCTCAGAGTCACTGGTCTAATTTTTTAGGAAGCTCAGTGTAGGTGAAATTAGCAACCTTCCTTGTTTTGTCTGGGGGGGGGGAAATGATCTATTTCTATTTATATATATATATAAATATATATATATAAAAATCAAAACCCAAACCCCAATTCACGCAGTACTGCTCTGATTACAAATGCTACATAAAAATTCTGTATAACAATGTGACAGATGAAGTAGAATAAGTTGTTGCAATTTGGGGAGTTTATATTTGGTATTCAGCTCGCAGCAGGAATAAGAAATTTGGTTATTTAGTCTGTTATTTTGTTGAGGACTGTCATTAACAATGATAAAAATGACAGGGTGACAAGACTACATGTGCACTTAAGGGAGGGGAAAAAAATAAAGCAGGATAATTCAATCTGTAGATTTACTTTTCATGCTCTAGCAGTCTCTAAGGACTCATATGACTGACAAGTATAATAGCAAAAATCTGGATCCGAGGGTCTTCCTCCACTGACCCAGTAAAGCTTTGCCAAGTCATGATGGTTGCCTGATGCATGGCTTGAGTGTCAGCTGAGGAAAGAGAAACACCTGGGATTCAAGAGCTGAAAAAGACATTTTAAAACGAAATACAAGCTGAAGTGGAAGGAGGTCACAGGCAAAGAGTAACGACTAGGGCAGCGAAAGTTAATAGCGTGGAGGAGCAGACATCATTGGAGATGAGGCTGCTCCTACTTCATGGATTACATGGATTTCCAGCCTGGTTTTTGTCACTGGCAATACTGGGCTACGGTATTATTGATTCAGATCTGGATCTTTTCTAAATGCCCATTGTATAGCAATGCTCTGGGACACGTGCAGTCCTTTGCACCTGAAAAGAGTACCATCTACACCTGGGTGCAAGTGCCAGGAGAGAGGATGCACCAGGGAACAGTGGCCTGCAAGGAGAAAAGCTTTACTGCCAATCGGGAATGCCACAGAGCCCATTTGCAGAGTTGAGTTCCTATTTAATGTGTTTTCCAGCAAATCTTTAATCGAGTTCATGACTATTGCTGACTAGCATTCTTGTGTCGCTTTTATCTGCATCTGTCTTGTCTCACTCCATAAAAACTGCTTTTTATGAAGATGCGGAGTGGCCTACTGCACGAGTGACACATCGCCTCCTGAAATCTAATAGAGCTGTCATCCTCATGTCACCGTTGGATCTGATAAAGCAATCAGCTGAACATCTGTCCCTCCGTACTTTACACAGTACAATCCAGTCTGCCAACTCCCTCAGCCAACCAGGTTCCCGGAAACACTACATTTTAAATGCTTTTAGAGTGGGAGGAAAGAGGGAGTGTTTTTTTCATTTTTCAGTCAGCTGCATCTGATAAAACAACAATTTGTAGTGCTGGGTAACCCCAAACATGTGAAAACTGGTTTGCAAGACATGCTGCAGTATTATAAAAAGGACTGGAGCTCTTCAAAACCCATTCCATTGGAATCACGTTGGGCCTGAATTTGGCAAGAAAACCACCTAATTTCAGTGCTAAGATCTGTAACAAACTGGAAGTAATTCTCCATTAGCATGGAGTTCATATAAATCAAGGCTTCTGCTTCCAAAACTGAATTACCCACAACAGCATAAGCTATTGTTGCTTTTAAGAGCAGACATCCAAAACTAAACATGGCCAGTTCCAGGTGTTCGATGCTGTAATGGGGGCCAGGGTTTTTTGAGACATTTGGATACATTAAACAGCATGTTGAACTCCTCTGAAAAATCTGGTCCTTTCTTGGCTGCTATGCAAGGGAAAAGTCTGACTGTTTTTTTCTGATTCTGAGTATTTTGGAAAGTTCATTTTCTACCATGACCTTTGTATTTGGTTTGATGCTGCCCACAGGAAAGAACCACAAAGAGCTCTTGAGTCTGGATTAGCAGCAGAAAGCTGGAGAAAGCAGCGAGGAAGTGGAGTGAGCAGAAAGGGGAGCAGACTGCAGGGCATGGCCAGAGGAGATTGCTTAGCAAGTCCATCTTCCCCTACACACTTGAATAACACAACTTCATCCCATGAACCTCAAACAGAAATTCATGAGTGAGGAGCCGAGCAGATAGCCAATGCTATCAAATATGATTGATTTTAATAGCAGTAAACTTGCAAACACAAAATAGCCAACTGCTTTCTTTTGAAAAAGAGAGCATCTTTCTTTTTAGTGCTTTCTGCGTGAGCAGCAGCGGGTGTTGTGGGCTGCCTTCTCAGCACATCCATGCGGGTCAGAAGTCAAATCAGCTACCAAATACTGATGCGAAGTAATTAATTACTTCTGCAGTACTTGTCAACTTTCTCACTGAATGTATTGTGTTTCGTTTAATTTAGGGGCTGTACCTGTACTGTAGGGCAAATTCCAGATCAATGTCTCTACCTTTCTGTTTTCATCATGTTGTGAGCAAAAAGAGGAGGATATCCTTCCCTATCCCTAAATTTACTCGTGTGTTGTGCGTGGTGGTTTTTTTTTTTTCCTGACAACCCCTGTTTAAACATGGCCAAAAATTCAAACCACGTGCAAAGATGTTGTAGGTTTAATATACTGCTGTTGGGATTGACATGGGATACGGAGTATTTGAAAGTTCATCCTGAGGGAGAAGTCTCAGTGCAGGCAGTTTATTAGCTGTGTTGGCTCTTGTTATCTTGAGAAACTCACCTTATTACACCTGCTGGGAGAGACTGTCTGCTGGAAAAGCTAAGGCAGTTTATCTCAATAAATACTTGGATACAGCATAAAGGATGCTTGCTGGCTGCGTACCTGCAACAAAAATGGGTTAAGAATAAACTGTGTGTGTGTGTGTCTGCAGCCTGATTATGTGCTACTGATAAACGGGGAATCAAAAAAGTAAAACCAGCTGTTACCCAGTGGACGTGTACAATGTACCTGATGACAGGCAATGGTCTAGCAGTATCTTGAAGCAGCAAATCCAACTGGAAAGTAAACAGCGTTGGTTGGTATGGATGGATGGGGTTTTAGCGGTCTTCTCTGGCCTTGGGCAGTCTGACCGAGTATTAGGAGTAAAACACATGTTGTTGCAGCCAGAATACCTCCAGTTCCTCTTCCAAGCTGAGTTTTCAGACAGCTGGAGAGACCTAGGAGGGATGGCAGAACTGTAAGAAATATTCGGTTGTAGAAAACCATCCTGACTTCTAGAGAGAAAGGGAAGCTGTACTTTCTCCCCTTGCTTCTCATTTGCCATTGCAGACATGGCCAAGAACTGGGGAATCGGGAGGAAGGGGGTGGAAGGGGAGAGGGGTGGATCTTAATCAGCTAAGATATCTCATCCTTACATTTTTGGTGTTATTTGTAGTGCGTGGCTTAGGCTTTGTCCTCATACTAGTGTAATCTCTTGCATAATAATACAAATACATACTTAGGAGCTCTCAGTGGACATCGTCCCAGCATTCCTCACCAGGACCATAACCCTGCCTGTCCCCTGAGGCTTGGAGGACAAGAGGAATTTTTGTAGGCTGAGGGCACAGAGTTCAAGGAGTCCCTGGGACAAAAGTAACTGTGTGCTAAGATCACTGTTGTTGGTGTTTGGAGGAGTTTGATTAATATGATGAAACTTAAGCTCTCTCTGCCACAAGCTGGTACCAAAAAAAACCCCAAAATCACAAGGTACACATTTGAGAAATGCTGTAGATGGCCTCATGCTGGCTGTGGGACAGTGAACAGAAACCTGCTTTCTTGTATATCTGCCTGGGCCAGACATTGTGTTGCCGGTAGATATTGAAAAGCATGAGAAAGAATGAATCAAACACCTGGTCACAGGGATTTCCCCCAGAGCCACTCCAATAGCAACCACAGAAGGGGGTTCTCAGTCCAAAGCAGGTCAGATGCACTAACATGGGTTGTAACTAATCCTTCCTTTCCACATCCTCCGTTCCAAGCAAATTGTCTGTGCCTGTCAACATCTTCAGCAGTTGTGGTGTAAAGGATCTGTACAATAACCCCAGTCTCAGCCAAGGTGTTAAGTGTTCTCTTTCTGCCCCTGCCTCTCACTTTCTCTTCCATATATTCCAGCAATGGATTTCCCAGAGCATTTCTGTCCTATTGCCAAGACATGCTGCCAGTCTTGCTCATCTGCAGGGTAACTGGGTGACACCTGAAAATCTGAAGGGGCAGAATATTATTTCTTGCTAAATGATAAATTATTTCTAAACTAAGAACTGCAGAACAAGTGAGTCAATAGTATATCTTGAAGAGGTAGGAGGTTCACGCTAAGAGATGTAAGGCATTGTTTATTGCAAATTTCTGCTGCCATAGGAGTTTACTGTGAAGGACCACGTTGTTTCGAGTCTTGGATGAATATTGTTTATGAGAAATGCCTTGTGGAGAAAAAACATCTCATAAGAAAGTGTTGGTCTTGCTGTTTCCCGGGCTTGCTGGATTGTGCCTTGCTCTTGCCCTGGTCAAATGGTGTCATTCTGATAAAGGAGAGTGGGAGATGGAGCTGGCAGGCCACTTCCTTCCTATTAGTTTTCAATCACTCCACATAACCAAAGACTGAAGCGTAATCTGTTGGCACACGCTTGGCTGAAACAGGGAATATAAAGAATTTTTTGAATGCTTGAGCACTTGAATGTCAGTCTCAGCCACAGTTTCCATCTGAGGTAGTTTGGAGGTTTATTTTTATTAGAATCTAAATAGTCATTTTTGATTAGCAGACTGCATAGATCAGAAATGATACTGCAAAACTGAAACCATGCAGATTGCCAAACGTAACACACTATCTTTGCTTACTCAGGTTTTCAGCTCTGAACTTAGGTGAAGTTTAGCTGAACCGTGGAATATTTGTTTGTTTTGCAGCTGTTGCCTACCCATCTGCTTTAGGTTTTTCTTTATTTCAAGGAGAGTTGGATTGTTTTGGCTTTTTGTTTTTTATTAAGGATGTTGGGTGCATTAATCCTCTGAAATATCAAAACGCCCTCAAGATTAATTACAGATATGGGTTGGCTATTTGTTGCATTACATACATATGAAACAGGTGTTTGGGTTGGCAAGTGACCCAGAGGCAAGGGAAGGACTTGGAAGATCAGAAGCAGCCGTGTGACATTTTAGTTCGAGTTTATGGTGAAACCAAGCTTTGTATATTCTCCAGGAGTCAATTATTTCAAATGTCGTGTTCTGCAAACAATTCTCACTGGAATGGTTTCATAGAGTCATGGAACAATCAAGATTGGAAAGAAAAATTACAGGTCATCTAGACCAATCTCTGCACAAAGCAGGATCATCTGTCTTTGTCTTAATCATAGCACCCATTAGAGAGCTGGAGAAAGGAAATAGATGCATCTATCCTCATATCTTCCTTTTCCAGGCTGAACAAATACCACTTTCAGTCTGTTCTGCACTCCAACTCCTTTCTGTCCTGACTGTAGTACTTCAGAGGGAGCCTTCCTATGGGAATACAGGGTAACAATCACTTCCTCTGACCCCTGGCTAAGTTCTTGTGAGTTCAGCACAGTAGGTGGTTGACCTTCTCTGGTGTGCTCCTGGCTTACACTTGATTCCTGTCCACCTAGTCCCCACCTCCTTCTCTACAAAGATGCTTCCTATTTAGATAATCTGTGGCATGTGTGGGGATTATTTCTTCAGGTGCAGGAGATTGTATTGGACGTTGTTGAATTTCATGAGGCTTCTGTCAGTTGACTTCACCTGCCAGTCAAGATGTAGCTGAATGGAGCCCTGACCTCGAGCATATTAGCCGTTCCCACTGACTTTGTATCTTGCGTGAACATGCTGAAGGAGGTGCACTCCATCCAGTTGCCTAGGTTAATGTGGCTAAACGCAGTGAGCCCCAGAATCAAACTGCAAGGAGCTCCACTGTTGACCAACAACCAGTTGAGCATCAAGTCACCAAACACTACTCTCTGAGCCTGGCAGCCTGCCTATTTGTTCAATATGTCTCCATATGCACCCAAAGAGTTGGCTTCATTGGACAGTGCAGCCAAGGTCCGGGGAGGTAAAATCGGAAGGCAGTGAATTCAAAATTAGAGGACAGACACCATTTGCTAATGACTTTCAATGGACGATGGTGAGTTCAGAGTGTTTTTGCTTTGGGAAATCTCCAGTAACATATTTTGGTGTTCCTGAGACTCGACACCCAGGTTTGTTCTCCTAAGATCTATTTGGCAAATGGATAATGCTCCCAGCAGCCAACAGTGCTGCAAATTTGTTAGAGCGGGGAGCCCCTTCATTAGGTAGAAGGGACTCGGACCACAACAGTTAAATCCAAGTGCTGGAGTCTCAGTCCAGCTCTGTGGAAGGCCCCTCTTAAGAAGAGGCCAAATGCTGAGAGATGACTGTCTTTTCCTCAACAACCAAACTCTTGTTTAGCTTTATTTCAAATGTTTACTTTTCCGCTGGGGTTTCTATAAAAGACCCTTGTCTTGCAGCAGCAAGTCATTCAACGCAAGAATGGGGTCTGTAAAACTGTTCTCGTTTTGTGCTTGTAAAGCTCTTTGAGGGAGAGTACACTACCCATCCTTTGTTTTGCTTTTGGAAGGAAGTTAAACATGCATTATTTAAGTTATTTGTATTATTGTTAGATCATCGGGACAAAGAGGCTAACTGGTAGCAAGCATAAAATAGTGGAAATATATGCTCCTGTGATTCTTTTTTCAAACAAAAAAACCCAAAACAGGAAAAGAAAAAAAAAGCGATCAATTGTTGGGTTTTGAGCTGCTTTGATTTATGGGTTGTGTTTTTTCTTCTGAGTTCCTATGAGCCTATTGCATCTCAGATTAACTCTGGTCCCTAGAAATAAGGTCACTTATTAAATTTCTCTAACAGAATACTTGAAAGGGACATTCTGCAGGTAGATGATTGGTATATCAGGTTCACTGAGGAGGATTGCATCCAGCATAGGGGTGCACAATTGCACCTCTTTCCTGGTGGCTTTTCCTTCTACTGCGGCACAAGAATCATCTCCCCATCACTGAACTAATGCTACAGCAGCTCTCGATTGGAATGCAGAAATGTATATTTTGAATTTCTGCTTGTCTTTTTCCATTTTATGATTTAAATGGTGCTGAGTAGTAGAAAAAGCAAGTTTGGAGGCCATCCCAGAGCAGCAAGCTCCGTAGATGCAGCCCCCAGTGCCTGTTGGGTGCAGTCAATGTTCATAGTTTCTGTGACTTTCCAGCAGCTCCCACCACATCCAGCCCAAGTGCGGCACTGAATTCACCTCTTCTCCCTGACCTCTGAGGAGGGGGGAGGCATAGAGGCAAAACTGAGGGGTCCTTCTCCCCCACTGGTGTTGACTTAATCATGTGAGAGGGATTAAGGGAGAGCAGCGAAGCATTTTAACCCTGCTCTCACCGCAAAAGCTGCGGGGACGTGGTGTGTTCAGTTAACAACCAGGCATGTGTATCAAAGAGATATGAGAGGGGGAAGCGAGGCGGAGTTTAACAAACAGCCCTAATCCAGTTAGCTCTTGATGCCGATGACGGGGCACAACTTGGAATGAAAGAATTTGTGCTCCAGAGTTTCCTTTACGCGACTGTAAAAGGGATGTGTTCCCTCTGGATGGTGAACATTAAGGATCCTTTGCTGCTTTTAGGAAGGCAGCAGCGCTGCGGCAGATTTGTGTGACGTTCCCACTCTTCCCTGGAGCTTTTTGAAACCCCTCTGGCTTTTGATAGCGGCCCAACTCCCCAGTTCAGTGCCTCGTCTTTGTGTGGGCACCACGGAGTCCACGCTGGAAGGGAGATAATACTTCCTGAAGTGCTCATTTAGCCCAGCGGGAGAGAGGGGCTAGCGGCATCCACACGGGTTATTAAGCTGCACTGGGAAGAAAGAGCAAACCGCAGAGTTGTATTAGTTTATGTATTATCAGCATTTGTAAGGTACCTGTTGCCTTAGTAACGAGGAACAATGTATATAGCTTTGATGGGGCAAAATCGCCCTCTGGTCAGGGAAATAAAAAATTCATGGCCTTTCCTCTCCTGTGCTGAGGGAGAGCAGCTTGGAAGGGGAAAGAAACTGAGCTGGTTGTTATGATCATACAATCCTGGTTTCTGTTCTTTCACTGCTCCTGGGAACCCTGTGGAGCTGCTAACAAGATGTGTGTATATTGAGAGCGCATAGCTATATGTTAGAGCTGGGGGGCACAGAGAGGGGTGTGCAAGCTCCATAACCCCAATTGTACAGAAAGAGTCATCGGGCACTGGAACAGCTGCTCAGGGAGGGGGTCGAGTCACCTTCCCTGGAGGTGTTTAAGGAACGGGTGGATGAAGTGCTGAGGGACATGGTTTAGGGAGTGTTAGGAGTGGTTGGACTCGATGATCCAGTGGGTCCTTTCCAACCCGGTAATTCTATGATAATGATAATGGTACACAGAGCCTTTTGGTGCAGTGGGCTTAGGGTTATCCTGAGCTGTCCTGTGGGTGTCCCTCCTGCCCTCGTCTCCAGTGGCCCTGTGGCTGGCTGGGGAGCACATAAGTGGTGTTTTTCCTTGTCCAATCCACTCTGGCAAGCAGAATGTTTCTGCATGAGAGGAGAGACAACCACTGTTTGTGTAGCAATCACATGCATTGCACTCTCTTTACTTCTCCGGGCTTAGCATTTTAATGTTAAATGGGAATAAAGCTAAAGCACTTAAACCCACCTGAAAAGCTGCTTTAGGCTCCTCTAGTATGGGCTGGATGAATGGATGTATTAGGTGCCATTAATGTTTGTATCCTTGGATCTTCCTGTGAGCATTGTGCTGGGCATCAGGAGCTCAACGCTGGCACGGTGGTCCAAGCAGGGTGCAGCAGGGTCACCCCGTCTCTGGAGCAGAGGGCGTCTGGCCCAAGTATACAGCCCTCTGGAGTTTCAGATGCTCAACACTTGATATTTCCCTTATGGAAAAATAGTCAGCTCTGTATAAATGGTATAACAAGATAAACATTGCGCTCGGCATGACAACCAAGAAAAATACTGCGAGGTCAGCTTAAAGGCTGAGATGGGTTCAGAAGACAACAGTGACTTTGTGTCAAAACTGGGGGGAACTCATTGCACGGGTCCTGGCAGTCACGGGAGATAAAGCAGCAGTTTCTGTCGCACGTGGGTCAGCTAGCATGGACTTGTTCTCTTTATTTATTCTGTAGGCTGGCTAATGACAATACAGTTATTGTTCTTAAACATATTTGCAAAGGGAAGTGAACTGATGACAGAGTTTTAGTGTCTCTCCAAGTCCAAGAGGCAAATGGGTCAGGTTTCTCAGGTTTTTGCCATTTAGTGTAGTACATCTGGTCTCACAAATCTGAGCTGTAGCCCAAGGTAGATATAGATAGAGATATAGGCAATTTGGAGCCTTATTTTATCATCTTCTAAAGGATAATAAAGTAAGTCACGAAAATCTCCACCAGGGTGAAATAAGAGGTGAGATTCTGACAGTTGTGATCCAGGCAGCCAGCTAAGGTGAATGCAATTATTTGTGGCATTGCATTTTTTTTCCTGCAGGAATGTGTCACACATGGTAGCCAGCAGCACAAAACTTACTTCTCTTTGGCCTGACACTTGCTTTCACAATTGCTCTACAGACAATAAAAATGCATCATCTATTACTGTTCCACCGTTCTATGAATCTCTTTTCATTGCATCGGAAAAGATTTATCTTTACCCTCTATCAGCCAATGCAGTGGTTGCTGCTGCTATTGCTTAGACTATAATTTTAATTGCCTATAGATGCTGCACTGATCTTCTTTCTCACACTGAAAGATTTAGCAGTGGAATTAAGCTCCAGAATCAATGTTAACAAGTCTTTATTTGGGACTATTTTATTTAATAGACTCCAATAGCTACAAGGGATGATTTACAAAACTGACCTTCACAGACTGTCTGGAAAGACAGAGAATTGGCAAATACATTTCTTTAGCAAGTAATGGATCCTTCCTTATTGGAAATCGTCCTGGCCCCTAAGTCATGGCCACAGCTTTATCCTGATGGAAAGCTTTACCTGCTCTAACTTTTAACCAGGTGATCTATTGCCTTGTGAAGACCAAAATAAAAGCAAACTTCTTGTTCAATACACTTTGAGATGCAGAAGCAGAGGTGGAGGTAGCTGATTACTTGCTGCACAGAGCCTCTTCCTATGTCTAGCTGAGCTGACAGGATAGTTTTAAATGTCCCACGTAATAGGAGTCTGGACCAAATGCCGTAAAAGATATGGTATGGAACAGCTAGGCTTTGATGGAGACATGCCTGGCTAACCTAACTGGCATTCCTTGGCTTTAACAACCCTGCTACAATGTGCAGTGATTTGTGTGGCTTTGAGTTCAACATGAAGGTTTCTGCTTTAAAAAGCTAAGGGAAAAAAAGATTGCATTGGCGTTCTATTCCAGCAGATAACCTGCCAACGAGACTATGTTCCCCAGGGAAAATGCCGTAAAGACAACCTGTCTACTCCTACCCATCACATGTCTTTCCATGCCGGTGGCTGGCAAGGCATCTGTACACACAATCCAGGCTGCCGACTGCAGTGGTATTTGCAAAGGTGAGCTTGTGCAGCTGTTACAGAAGCTTGCTTGTTCCTGATCAGAAAAGTCTATGAGAATTTTACAGATTGTTGGTTTGGGCAGTTCTTCTGAAGCGACTCCACTCTGCTTCCTTCTGGCCTCTGATTTGAGTGCAGTAGGTGCTGCATGTACTGCGTAGTAAATGATAGAATAAAGGGCTCTGAAGTGATGCAAGTGTGTTAAGAAGTTCTATCCACAAATCAGTATAAAATATTCCATGTTATTACCAGACCCTATTACAAGAAATTTGAAGGGTGATTAACAGTTATAAAACCGTGCCTCTTGTAAAACTTTCATATCGCATATTAAATGTACAGTTGAAAATGAAAGGCAACTAGGCCGTTATTGCCAAACAAATGGATTGATAGGCTAAAAAGGGGGTAGTGCTATTTTGTGGGGACACTAATAGGATGAACAGTCCCACAAATGAGAATGCCACGTTGTGCTTTTACTCCAAAGCAACCCTGAATTTGTCCTATTAGAAAAATCTATCGCAGGGACTCGAGTGAAGTATTATCTAATCATCTGAGACACAGCCCTATAATTCATGGGTCATTGACACAGTAGAGAAGATCAGTTCTCTCTATTGTAGCAGCAGAGGGACTCTTAATCCATGGATTATTAACGTGGAAAATTGAAGGGGCTGTTACAGGCTTGTGGTTTATTAGACTATTGTGGATTTAGGGAGCTTTAATTTGAAGATTATAGACACAATGGAGTGCAACAGATCCCTTGACAATGTCAGTGGAAAGGCTTTAGTACAGGAGAAAGCTTCTGCCTGAATTCTGGCCTTCCCCATCTCACAGGATAGTGCTTAGAGAAACATTTATGGGGCTGTAATCACTTTTGAAACTCATTTGATCAAAGCAAGTCAGAAACCCACTTCTCTGAAGATAACACTCCCTGAGCTCTCCAGTCTGGAAATTTTTCTGTTCTAGCAAGGCTTTTCCTGCTAGCACTTGATTTGCACCCACTGTTGCTGTGTTGTCTTGCAAACATTTGATGCTCTACATTCTTAGGTCCATAGGACTTTTTTGCGGTACTTGTAAGTTTAAGCATGTCCTGTGTTAGGTAAGGACTAAGGAGTGAAACCCTGGGCTTCTACTAGCACCTGCTTCAGGAAATACTCTTCTTCCTCTGAGCCATCACCTCAGAGGAACTGAGTAAGCTTATCTATGCTTCCCATCCACCTTGAAGGACAGGCAGAGACGTGAAGAATTTGTGAGTATGGAGAGGCACAGGGAGGCTTGACCACAACCATAGTTCTAAAGACAACCAGCCTGTTCTGAAATCCCACAAGGGAGAGTTTCTCTGCTGCCCAAGCATCATTCAATTTGCGTGTTCTCCTTTTATCCTCTTCTGTTCCAGAAGCAGGGAAAGGAGCCAGAAGTCTTTACAGGAAATGCTGCAGGAAGGGTTGGACTTGAAGTGTGCTGAGAGAGCCTAAGAGTTGACATTCGGGTAAGCTTTGTCGCTGCAATGGTATTTGAGGATGGAAATAATTTGCCTCTGGAACGCATGAGCCTGTCAGTGTCTGAAAGCAGGTAAAACATCTGCTGGGAAGGTCTTGGCAGTAACACACTCCACCGCCAAGCAACGACATGAACTGGATGACCTTCCTGCTTGATCCTCTGAGATTTATTTTCACAATAAAAGAGGAGGGAGTTGTGAACAGAACCAATGTAAAGTAGCTGGTTAGATCAAGTGTCTTGATGTGTTCACTGTGCACATACTCCACTCGGGGCATCTGTGCTTGCATGGGTTGAATTTGCAGATCTTGCATGAATGTGTGTGGGTGAATTGAGGGGAGCAGGGAGGAGAGCCAAAATGCCATCTGTGCCTGGCATTGTTTGGTTTATTGCAGTGTTGTCCAGAAAAAGCATGATTTGGTCTTGGAGCTCCTTGCTGCTGCAAGTGAGGAAGCATGAATGGGATCAAAAGGAATTACACAAATCCATGGGAAATGGTTCATGAACAGCTCAAACACAACCTCAGGACAAGGATCTATAGAAATGGGTAGAACAGCCAGAGGAACAGGCCATGCTTTTCCTCCTCTCGATGTTTTTTCCGTTAGCTGGGTACCGCCTACTGTTTCTACTCAATTTCATTTTAGGGCCACGCAGCACCTTAAAAACTTTCCCAATAGAGAAAGGACAAAAGAAAGAAGGCAACTATATGAAACAAGCTATAGGGTACATGAACCGGGGAAGGAAATCAGAAAAGAAGGCGGGGAGCTCTCCCTGGCCAAGAGAGGAGCAGAGAGGTGAATTTGAATGCTCCCGATTCCATCCCATACATGCTAGGTGAGGAGGTCACAGCATGAGGACAGGCTTACGTCTCCAAAGCTCTATTTGTCACATTCGTATCTGCTCTGTAAGAAGGGGATGCTGGAGGAGAAAGCACGTGCAAGACTTCAGAAACTGGCTCAAGAAACTTTCTAGGAGGAGCCTTGCCCACTAGGACAGTCTTTAACCTCTGATACTCCAATGTGTAGCAAAGGCTTTGTTTCTGCGCAAAACTCCAGCAGTTATGCAGAGCCTTGATTAAATCGTTGTAAAATTATTTGAGGTATTTCACTAGCTTGTGTGATTATTTTCATTGACAATATCTATATATTTACTTGAAATAAATTCCTGTTTCTCAACTGTGCTTACGTTACACAAATAGTTTGGTTTACATTTAAATAGAAGCATGTTTAATATTTAGCCTGGGAATAGTTGCTTAGCACAAATTACTTTCTTCGACATTAATTTTGACTTCAAGTATTTACATTTGCTTGCTTTCCCTCCCCTGCCACTTCCATTCCCCTTCCCCTGACCAAAATTTACTTATATTTCCCAGGGAATATATGTGGTTTAAAGTAATGTAAAACAAATGATGGATTGAGTGTATTCACAATGGCCTTTGAAAATGTCCCGGTGTCCAAAGTCTGCTCAGTTTTATTCCTCTAAGTGTTCTGTGCTTACTGCTGCAACATGTCATCTACACAGCCAGGAAGTTGTACAAGATATACAAGATTCAAGCCAACAGGATAAAATCCAAGTGATCTTTTAGCCAGCTTTTGAAATGAATACAATTTTGTGACCAAGACCTTCAGAAATGAATATTATCTGAGTGGTCAAACACAGATGGTCCATATGAAGTCTTCTGTGTAACTTCCAATTTGACACGTGAAATGTTTTATATAATTTAAAAATATATCAGGATTTTGAGCACTGTGCTATTTAAGGAAGGACATATTGTTGCAAAGGAACAAGGACCTTCTGAGGAGTGATTTTTTAGAAGACAGAGTCTTAAGCAGCTTTCAGAATTTGTGTAGTATGGTTATTGAGTTCATATTCCAGACTAACTTACAGATGTACCAGCAGTGAGATATTCTGAAACTGCAGATTTTACAGTCTGCTCAATTCAAAGATAGCCTACAAACTTGAAGATTTTGATGTTTGGGTTTGTTAAGTAGGACATAGCTACAAATGACTCTGCAAACCCAGATCTGTTGACAGGCATCAAGGTGTTCAACGTGAAGCTAGCTGAATCCACACCAAAAAGTGAACTTGTGTGTCCCCCAAAAGGAGGGAAAAGGCTCATATCCATTGTGCCTGAGCCCTCTCTGGCCTGCTCCATTGAGCACACATCTTCTGCTCAAGCCAAAGATGCCTGATTTTTGGCAAGCACTGGGTGAACAACCCCATGAAGCGGGAGTGCACATTTTACTGGTGAGGCACTGGACACCTGCAAGGCATTCTGAACACTTCGATTGCTCTGAAGCCCGAAACTACTAAGTAGTGGGAATCTTTCCCTTGACTTCAGCAGATGTCTCCCACAAACGTGAGAAAATATTTGTGTTGATGTTAGCAGTAGTTTTTAGGTTATGAAATAGCCAAAGGTCAGAACTTCATTTTCTCTCAAGCATGGTGTTGAATGAACAATAGCTGAATAACTTTTATTTGGGATTTGCAGTCACTGATTGCACTCCCTCAAGATATTTTCATAACTGCTTATTTTCCATTTCTGCCTAATAAAGTGACTGGAGTCTGAATTGAAAGGCGTGTGGGAGGTAAAAAACGGTAAAATTGAGGTAGGTGAGATGCTCTCCTGGTGAGTATACCAAGAAAGGAAAGACACTGAGTTCCTGGAGCTCCGGCCATCACCCTCCCTGTGAGAGGCTTGTGAAATAATGCATGTTTTGGTCATTTGGTTGCTGACTTTCATAGCAGAATTATATCCCAACTGTAAAGTTGTTTTTACGGCAGATGAAACTTTCTTCCTCAGGTCTAGAAAGCAGAACAGTCCTGTTTGATGGTCACCTTCAGAGGGGATCCCTGAGGTCCCTACTGCACATGGTGAATAGGGGCTCCCCTTGCCATTGCCCTGTAAGCCACCGAAAATTGTCCCCAAGAGTGCAGCGGAATAGTGCTGCCTGGATGGCTTCACCAAACTCTTCTTACTCCGGCTATTGCTCCCCTCTGCCTCAACTTGTGGCTTTCCTGTACAGCAAGGTTAGATGGAGAGCCATCAGGAGACTGCTGACTTGGATTCAGAGCCAAGCCTGTTTCTCCTCTTCAGTTTTGCCAAGAAAGCTTTTTCTGCTGTGGAGAACCAAGGTGGAAATTTCTTCCTTCTTCATTTGATCACAGCAGTCAAATTATATCCTTTGGGAACTTTACGTTATTAGCATCACATAACATCTCTTTTCACTTATCTTCTCCAGCCATTCATCATCCATCCAAATGGAACCTGGCAGTGCTTTCTGTGTTCAAGTTTTTTTGGATCAGTAGCTATATTTGTTGTTGGTCCAGAAATGTCAGCTTTCATCCGTCCTCTCCCTCATACAGAGCTTTTTCTTTTAAGTAAAAAATTTTGTTTAAATATTTAAACATTTATTTATTTTAGTAGCAAACCGGTGCATCCACTACTCCTGTCAAATAACAGTAGACTGCACTTCTCTGGCTTTGCTTGTTGTCTTATGGCTGAGCAGATAACGTACTAATGGCCTGTGAGAAAACCCAGCAGGATGTATTCTGGGGAGAAAATGGACTACGTCTGGATTTCTTGTTGATTCTTGACTTGGAAATCTTACTTAGAAAGATGTTGCGATTCTGATGGAAGAAACACAGCAGCCTCTTTGCATGCACATCCACAAGGAAAGATCTTCTACAGTCACTTGTCTTGTATCAAAAGTTGCTGGTGTTTCCTACAGGAAAACACATAGTTTTGTTGGGGTGTTTCAAGCACGGTTTCCTGAAGAAAAGATTTCCAATGCTGCAATGTAAGTCAGACCCTACATCTGAAGATGTTGCTAAGTTTCATCCAAATCTGACAGACAGCTAGCTGTGTCAGCACTAGCAAGATAAGCAACTAAGGAGAGGAGAGATATAAATTCACATTCCCCAATCAGGAACAAAATTTGCCCTGTAATCTCAAGTAAATCTCCAGATGCCACAAACTACTCATAGGAAAAGTATTCCCTCTATAGGAGATGTTCTGATTTGATTTTGTGTATTACTACCCAGAGAGTGGCCCAGCCCTGAGCAAGGGAGCCAAAGGAAACAAGGCTTTGCAGCTTCTCTTGCTTACAGATTGGCTTCTTGTTCTTCGCCGTCAGAGATGAGTGTCAGCTTTTGAGTTCTTGTCTCAAAAATACAAAGATGGTTTTTCCATTAAATATTGTGCAGCTGCCCTGGGAGGACTATTTCCAGTACTTTCCTTACTAATAATCCTTGAGAAGGGAAACAGAACCCTGAGAGCAGAGGGCAGAAGGCACAGAAAGTTTGATTGCATTAGATAGCATCGCAGCCTGAGAACATTTCTGATGTGGGACAGAGTCTTATATAAGATCCAAATGCAAATATACCGGATTCTGGTGAAGTCTCCATGATCCTAGAACTCTGCCTGGGACGTTGATGTATGGAGTGTAATGGTCCTCTGATAAATGCTAGTAAACCACGTTGCATGGTGTGGAACATCTGGGGGCTGGTTTTCAGCTCTGTGGTTTTGGTAGACCTCATGACCACTGCACAGCTCAGAAAAGGTGTTGGAGCCAAATCCCACTTTGGGGTCTGAAGCTTTACTCCCAGTCTGCACGAGCATTTGTTGCTATGTGTAAAAGAAGGAAAGCGATGTATAATGCACAGTGATGCTGTATAGGCTCCAGATAGCATTGCCTCACACGATAACAACCGTTCTGATAAATCTGCCATAGGTCATTCATGCCTGGTAAGGGTGAGAAGCAATACGTTCAACTTCTCCTATTGCTTCTTCTGTCTCCTTTTTTCAGCTGAGTTGTTTGTTGGAACACCTCACTCTGCTGATCCTTCCTGATGAGGGAGGAAGTCACTGGTTTTACCATTTTCTAAATAGGAAGAGCCGAGGGAGGGAAAGCTACATCTGTTGAAGCGAATTAGGAGAGAAAGAGACACACAGAGCAACTCTCAAAATTCTCCCCAGATGTACAGCTTCCCTTGGCACCAGGCAATAAAGAAATTCCTATAAATTTTCTGTCTTCATCTTTGCAAACCTAACTGCCTCTGAATGTCTGGCACTAAATCATCTACCCAGGGTTACAAAAAGAATTTGAAGCATCGCAGGCAACTGATCTTTCCTCAGCAACAAAAATGGTGTTTAACCACTGCCCTTTCCATCTCGCGTGGTGCGTTCTAGAGAGCCTGCCAGCTCGAATTGGGTGTATTTTGGCTGCCAAATTCTTTGTTGAAGGAAACTCCCAAACAACTTTGCATCAGGAATAAGTATAGAAGTATATACCAGCATGTGTGTATACATATATAAAAATGTACATAGTGTGTGTATGCATATGCACGTATACAAAATATATTTACACTACTGAAAAATAAGAAATGAGAGAGCTTCTGAGATTCCTCCTTTGAAGGAGGATAATACCTATTGGTAGTGTTTCATGAAAACACTTGCAAGTGCTAGGTTGCACTCCAGTCCTGAAACTTAAAGGTGAGGAAATAACCTCTCTGGTAAATTCTGAGTAGCTTTTTTTTTTTTTTTTTTTAACTTGTCTAACTTTTCCAGTAAAATCCCTCCACCAGGAGCTCAGCTGGGATTGCTTACTTAAATTTATTTTGTTTAAAACAGGAACTGAGACTTAAACCCCTTATTAATAAACAGTTTATTTTTTACTGTGAGGCAGCCAATGTAATTAATAAATTATTGTCCATTTAATTAAAAGCACTCACCTTTCCAGCTGTTTTTCTAATCAGCTTAACCCAAAGCAAATAAATTCAATGGTGCTTTGCTAGTAATGTCAGGGACTTTGGTGCAGGCATGAGCACTTTCTGGGCTTCTTCCCCTGTCACCCTAGATGTTACTGGCTGGAGCTGATTTACTGAGGCTTTGAGGTATGCTTGAACTTCAGAGTACTCAAGGCCAAGGCTGGATGGGGCCTTGGGCAGCCTGATTTAGTGGGATGTCCCTGCCCATGGCAGAGGGGGTTGGAACTAGATGATCTTTACAGTCCCTTCCAACCGTAACTATTCTGTGATCCTATGATTCTCTCTTCTTCAGCAGGTTGTTCAAGGTGGGGGCTACCATGCCTGGCTACCACGGTGAGCCCTTCTCTCCTCTTCATTCCTTTCTTGTTGTCCTTGAACTCAAAATTGGACCTGTGAGAAATTGAAGTAACTGAGCCACAGCTATTCTAGAAGAGCACGTCTGCCCTTGATGTAGCCAGCAACATGCTCAGCGACCCTTCCAACCGACCTATAAGCAAGATCATTTCCTAAGAAATGGAGTGGGATGTTCCAGGCAGCTGGTTGGAGAGTGGAGCCTGTCTGCAACTATCACACATATCAAAAAGAAAAACAATCTCATTTTCAGTCCTTTCTATAGCTGGCTCTCCGTGAGCCTCCCGAGTTCAAGAGTAACCAAATGAGTTCATGGAAAACAATTCTACTGAGGGCTATGAAATACAAATACAAAGACACCACCTTGACCCTGGAAATCACCCATGAACTTTGATAGAGAGGCTTCAGGAGAAACGAGATGGAAACAGAAGATAAAAGTAGCTAGAAATGGCTGGCTTGGTAACAGACACCCCACTTTTAGTGACCTGCGGAAGAGAAGAAAGTGGGTTAACTGTCATTTATAGTGATGTGTCAAAGATGTGAATTTTTGACTCTGCATCTCGCCTCTACATGTCTTCTGTTCCCAGTCCTCATTTGACCCATTGACATCTGTGACGTGATTCAGACAGGGGTAAGAGAGAGACTGTAATGTCTCTAGACAGGAAAAAGCATGACATATTGGTAATTACAGGTAGCTAGATATCGTTCTGAAATAATACAGAATGCAACCAGCTGACTCCTCATGTTCTGTTCTAGCTTTGTCAGGCACCAAAGAGATGCCTTGGTCTTGTGTTTGCGTGTGGGGCAGACAGAAAAGGGATTAAATGCTCATTCTGCGATGTTTTTTCAAGCATCTGAGCCATCTCTGCTGACCAAGTAGCTGCACTTCAGTGGCTGTATCATCTGCACGGTGACATCAGCAGTGGTTTGCCATTAGATAACACTCCTCAGAAAGGGAAACTTAATCTATCGGATTACTTTTCCAAGCAATTGTGGGAAAAAATACAAACAAGGAAGCTTTGCAAGGCCGAGTTTGTTTTTACTTGTGACGTCCTTTAAAACAGGGGTTAACCATCTGGTCAGATGAGTCCTTGTAGGGCTAAGGTTCAAAACTGAAAGTAACAGCCTGGCAGAAGTGTGCTAACAGTAGAGATGAGAGAGACTTGTGTAGCAAGCTAGGGCTGTGATAAATCTGACTTGTTCTGAGAATACGCGAGAGCTTAGATATTGACTATTTTGGGTTATTTTCTCGCTTTCCGAATTTTTAATGTTACTTACTATTGTTGTCAGCCCAGTTGAGTAGTTTGTTCATTTATTCTTTATAAACCCTATAAACCAAAACCTTTTTAGGTTGGAGAGAAATAGAAGAAAAGGATGAAAGCAGCGTGGGAGGCTGTCCCCAGCCCCTCCATCCTCAGAGGCAGATTTCGTCCCTACCACTTGACCTCGTTCAGGATGTATCCCATCGACAGCCCTGTCTGGGGACCATTCCCATGAGACAGGATCACTAACAAAAGCCTGAAGAGCAGTGTTGGGACCAGGGACCTGCTTTGCAGAACGGCTCCTTCATGTACGGCAGCAAAACCAGAGCTGGTGCCATTTGACTGAGTCGGGCCCTGCATTTGTGCATTTAACTTCATTTTCTGCTACGGGCCTCCTGCTATATAAGAAAACAAATTCAAGAGGCAGCAAACTTGGAGGGGGGAAGAAAATTTCCCTCCTTCTGCAGTTCATGGTGTTCTTCTAAACTATTTATAAGTAGGTCTGCTGTAACCAGTGTTTGCATTTGGACGGCTTCACTGTTCTCGTTTTCAAGGCTTCTCTCCGATGTGCAAGTAAAGGTCGGGTTGACTCCCCTCATTTGAAATAAAGAGGGGAAGAAAGTTAACCCTGTAGGCAGGTGGCTCTAAGGCAGCAATTCCCAGGAACAGGAGCGAGTCCTCTTGCATGCAGCAGGGGCACAGCCCTGAGCCCACTCTCCCTTTTGCCCAGTTTTCATTTTCCTGCCGTCTCTCTTAGCTGATGATAGTTCTAACTTCCTGCGTCCTTTTAAAGAGATCCCCCTGCACATCATCTGGGATTCATGAAATGCAGAGATCTGGTAAGCAGCACAAATCACAGCTTCTGGCTTGCACTTGCCAGAAGCCCTGGATAAGTTTTCAGCTGAGTTTATGTTTTACCTCCCTCCACTTTACAGAAGAATAATATATGGCTCCATTTTCTCCAGAAAATCTCGCACCGGGACTCAACAATCTATTTTGTAAAGGATTATCTTTTGCTGATGGAGAGGTGTTTGGAGATGACAGGCATCTGATCTCATCTTAAGACTTAAATTGCAGTAAATCCTGTATTTATTTACTTTTTACTTCAACCAAATAGGACATTATCCTGCCTTTGAGTTAACGCTTTCATTGCTGAGTGCTGCATGGCATTCTTATCAACCACGGCTGGACAAGGAACAGCACAGAGCCACCAATTCATGTAGGAAACAGCTAAAACATTAAATAGGATTACACGGTTCATAAGACACAGAGAATCAGAACCAGCCTGTTAAGCAGTCTTGAAGTTGTACTACATATATATAGCAATGATTTTGCATCTGCACTGGGCAGTTGGAGGACAGGTAAAACCCTGTAAAAAAGCTTAAGAAACTAGGTTGTATGCATGGTATGATGTCTCATTGTCTTCCTGACTCTGGTATCCAAAGGCCGCGAATAAAAAACATCTCAGTGGATATTTTCTTAAGGTTACAACTTATATCCAAATGAAGAAAACACAGCTTTGAATAAGGGTGTGCAAAAATTCACTTCTGAAATAGAAAATACTTTATTTTTCTTCTTTTTTTTTCTGTTAAATAATGGTAAGCACCTTACCCTCCAGTGTCGACAGGGCCTTCCAGCAGCCTCCTTCAAGAATAGATTACCTTTGACTCAAATAATACATTCATTTTGGGATGGGTTTACTAATGAATAGAGGATTCTAGGTGTTCTGAATGGGAGAATATATGTGGTGGTAGGCTGGTACATTATGAACCTAAACAAAGAAGACCTAAGAGACTAAATACTGCTTTATTGCCTCTTTAAGACTTTGAGATGAAAAGTTTGTTTAAAAGAAGATGCTTTATCCCAACACAGTGGGTTTATTTCTGCTATTACTAACACAGTGTCACAAAGACCCCAAAGGTCTCTGTAAACTGCTCTGACTGTGATGTGAATTAAGGCCAAGATGAACTTCTCCCAGTAAGTCCCAGTCACTAAAAGGCGCTTGTCTTCAAAGGGGTGGCCTGGGTAGTAAGGCTAGAGGTGGTCTGATCAAGAACAGAGCTGGTTCATATGTGTTTTTACTGATGTATAGGTTTTTTCACCCAACAATAACATGTACAGATATAATTTCTTTTAGCACAGAAGCAGTAAAAAGTTAATTGCCGTCGTTCTCCTTGGATGTGCTCAGCTGCTCCTTGTTCTGAACATCCCACGGGCTCTGAGGGATGGTTTCTGTGCGGGCAGTAGCTGTTACCCTGGTAAATAAGTGTTCAACCTCAGTTTAGAAATCTAATTTTCTTCCCTTATTTGTTGTGGGAAAAATTGCATGGCATTCGTGTCACAGAATTCCTTTCTTCGTTTTCTTGTGTTTTGCACTCTCATAATCTCTTCAATTATCTTTGGCACAGCAATTATTATTGTACCACATGTAACACTTGCAATAGGTGATCCTGATGAAACATTTCTAGGTGTCTTGTGAAATTCCAGCACTGATGCAGACAGATCCCACCAGAGCTGGACTTTGATGGACTTCTGTTAATTTGTTTGAGTACGCGCATGAGGGCTTTGTGATTCACCTCACGAGCTACAGCAAAGTGAATGGCCAAAATTATTTATCTCTGAACTGTGATCTTTTATCTAGAAGGGTGCACTTTATGGCAGGTGTTTAGGGATGGGTTTCTGCACAATGTATTTTTCAATTACTTGGTGCCTCAGCTGGATGGCACAGGTCTTATTTTTATACACCACTGGAAAAAGAAATCTTATAAAGCACTGTTCAGGAGAACTATCTCTGTTTCAGCAACCATTGTAATTATTACAAAATCAACTAATAACGGAGACCTTACAAGTTGTATTTGTTTTTATATTTCTTCCATTTACATTGATTAAATGTCATGCACTAAATAATTCCCATACCCATTAACATATGATTTGCCCACTAGTAATTACTTTGTCATCCTTACTTCCTCAGGCTATTTTCAACTTTAAGCCACTGTTAATCCATGACCTTAGTGCTTTTGTTTCCAGGTCTGAATTATATAAGTATTATGGAACAAGGACTAAAATGAACTACTTTTGGCTTTATTGTACAATTACAATCAGTCAGCTGACTGGGTTTTCTATTTACACTAACTAAAAATAATAGAGTAAATTTAATTCCTTTATGAAAGGATAATAAGATTTTTTTTTCTTTGCAGTGTAGCAAAGACAAATAAGAAATATTTCTAAGAGGAAAGTAAAAATGGAGGAAAACAGCAACTCTCTGCTTTTCTGGGTGATCAGGATTGCTGCCAAGTGGACACAAAGACGACTGAAGCAGGAATGTACCCCGCACTCTGCAGTGGCCACTGCAGTGGTAATTGAATAAAATCCACTGAGAGGGAAAAATAAAAGCCCTTTGGTCATGGAGCTGAAATGGAAAAGTAAGTGCCTTTAAAGGACCTTTTTGTAGTGCGTCTCCTCAAAGTCCTTCCCTTTCCATGAGACTACCCAAAAAGCAGAACACCTGTGGAATGTCAGGTTTCCTTTTGGACGCAGGAGCACAGCATCGTATGGCATAGTCATGTCTCTAACAGGCTGGGCAGTTAGCTATTGCTCCTGTTCCAGGCAAGCTGTCTGATTCCTGTTTGAAATGCTACCTCTAAGCTGCTTTTGTTCAATCGCTTACTTTCATGAAAGGTTATAATCAAAAGGCCAGACTTTTGGAAGAGTTTGGCTCCCCTGCATGATACTGGTTTCCTAGCGGCATGTAAATAAGGGGTCACATTTTCCAAAGAGAGTACTGCCCCACCGTCAGTGCTGTGAGAAATCTGCTTTGCAGCTCCATGGCTGTATTTAGGGGGAAACATTGCTGACAGGCTGAGTCAGTGGCCCAAATTCTCCTCCCTTTATCCATATAACCACATGAAAGCTTCTGCCTCCTATCCACAGAGTGTGCATGAATAATTTGCTTGGCATGGGACTGGAGCTAGCTAGCACAATAACCATGCTTTTGTAGGCTCCATATGTCCCTTGCCTTGGAGCTTTTCAAATGATACAAAACTCTGGTACTGTGACTAAAATGAGAAAAGCCTGGGCAATGACTTCAGAAGCAATTGGGAGTGACCTAAAGCTAATAAAAGGACTCTTAGTTTCAATGGTGTTGATCCAAATCCATGAGACTCAAGAGATCCAGACCCTATGGAGATGCCGGTATGACCCCCGCAGTCTGCAGAGAGTTTAGGTTTTCAGTCACTGCAAAGGAGTCCTAATTTCCAAACACTTCAGAAATACCGGACTCTTTAACTGTAGTTGTTGAAATATGCTCAAGAAATAAGTGTGCACACATTGCCCGTCCGCCTCCTCCTCTCCGCACTGAACATTTTTGGTGTAGGAGAGCTCAGTAACGGAAGCGTAAACCTTCTGTTTACATCTATAAACACGATAAGGTACAGATTGCTGCAATACAAACTTCCTTGCGCTGGCCCTCCCCTGACCTTAGCTATAAACGATGAGGAGCCTCCTCCCTCAAAGCTGCGGGAGACTCCAGTCTCTGGGACAAAGTTTCAACCAGCAAATACGCTTGCGAAGTCTTCTGCGCGAGCTTGTTCAGCTGCTGTGTTATTCACACGCCGCTCGTGGCTGTGGCCTAAGGGCCAGGCACTGCTGTACCCCCACTTGCAGGGTCCTCCAGACGCTTCCAACGGCAGGGTGAGGCTGACCGCAGTCGCACGTGTTTTCTGAAATCAGAAAATGAGCTGTTAATACATGCACTTTTGCTGAAGGGCTTGGATAGAGAAACGCATGTTTGTACCGCGTTTCAGACTAACTGACAGCAGACATTTGTGTCACTGTATCTCACACACGTCTTCTTCTGGAAGCTCTTTGCTGGGTCAAATAAATTGGTTGCAAAATATCTAAGATTCTGCCAAGGAAACACAAGTATAATTAGATTTAAAAAGCTACTCATGCATTGTCTTTCTTTAATGGCTTATAGTGGAGGCAGAAAGAAAAAGATCTGCCAACGAGACAGGGGTTGGTTTGTAGGCATGGGAACCTGGCTCCTTGGTGACTTGGACAGCTGACATGTGGCCTGAAGGAAAGACACAAGGAGAGGGCTGGGACATGAGAAAAGTCTTAGGAAAAGGGGGAGAAAAGCGAAAGGGACTTCTGTCCTTGACAGCTGTAATTATAGCCCCGTGCACTGAGAGATCTCACAGTTCTTTTTGCTAACAGCTCACAGCCATTGCAATCTTTGTCCGGCTACATATGAACACTGCTGAGACTGTGGTGGGGGTTTTAATCAGAATTTGTGAGTTTGTGATTTCCATAGCTGTGTCCATTCTGGGTGCTCAGTGAAAGCTAAGCTATCACACCTGATATCAACATCAGACTGTGGGGCAGTGTAAGATCAAGGTTTTCAACATTAACAATGCATCTGCAGAAGGGCAAGAATTATGAAGATGTTTGTATCTTGCCATGCAGGATTCAGGTCTCTTTTCTCCTGCAGCAGCTCAACCGGAGGATGCAAGGATATTGCTTCTGGCACAGGTCATTCAACGGTAGATCCTCAGAAAGCGGGCTGAGGCTCAGGTCCAGCACTGCTTTAAGCTTATATTATTCTTACCCTGTTACCATTGAATGGTCACTATTGGCCTGGAGGTGGTACAACAAGTCCCTGATGGGCGACAGATCTTCTATGTTTAAGCAATATAGAAGCTTTTCTTTTGTTTCTTGTGCTGTGCAGGGGGTTGCAGGAGACTGGTATGGGGACAGCTGCAAGACAGAAGGGCTGTGGGGATGGTTCTTGCTTAGAGCTGTTATGAGGCTGTGAAAGCAGCAGAGAAGTGGTGACTGGAACTCTCTTGATGCTTTTGGTAGAAGCATGTCAGATCTTGAAAACTGCTGACTCCTGGCCCAGAGGCCTTTTTTCTATTCATAGTGGTGTTCAAAAAAATTTCATGCGGTCAATTAGATACTGCTGTTCTAAACCAGATGGTTTTGTATATACATAACCAGGGCTATAAAATTACATTCTCACTGTTCAGAGAGGTTAATCAATTCATAGAATAAAATGAGGTTAGTATGTGTTTGTTTTACTGAGCTCGGTACTACAGACCTGTTCTGTGGGGGGGTGTCCTTTTGGCTCTGGATGTTTGGTTGACCTATGGGTGCCAGGAGATGCCAGCTCACAAGCTATGACAGATCTAGGGCTCTCAGCCATGGGACAGTATCTCCCTGTATTGGTGATGCATGAACACAAGACGCCCGTCTTGTTGGTAGACAAAAAGGCTTGGGTTCGGACAATTCTCTGTTTTGAATATAGGCTTCGAAGTATGAAGAGCTGTGGGTAGTGGCCTCCTATAAAAACAGTATAGAGAAACAATGCTGCTGCTATGTACAAGTTTTCCTTCTTCCTGTAACACATACCACTCTTAGCTGGCTGTCTAGTGTGCAGTAACGCATTAACTGAGTGTGATAAGGCAGGGGAACTCCAATACCAGCTCCATTTTCAGTCTTGTGTTTGTTCTGCAGTTAGCACAAAGGGGTCTTGGTCTCTTGGTAGGACCTGTCATGTCAAAACAATGTCAGTTAAGTCAACAAATCCATTCACGTTACAGTCATTTCCAAGCCATGCTTCCTCCCTTTAAAATTCTGGATGGAAATGTTAGGGATATTTAAGAGTTAAGCTGCTAAAACACGGGGAGAAAACGTGGAAACAGCTGGCTCAAAAACGTGACCTTGATTCCCATCACCGATGTTCAGTAATGTTATTTATACTCTGTTGTACATAGAAAGTAAATAGGCCTGAAAAACACGACACGTTTATTCCAATATATTGGCATTGTAGGATAGAAAGTTACCTCCTTATCAGAGCTGCCATATCTCCAGGAATTCAAGATGTACTGACAACATGTGTATTGGCTCGGGTCTGCCATGCACCAGCAGACAACAAGGAGCTCCAGTGGGATCGTGGTTCTCAGGAGGCTCAAATAGCCCAAATACTCCACCAATGACTGAGTAACACTTCTGGCTGGGAAGAAACTTCACGCCCTCAAACTGGGTATATGGGAGCTGAATTCCTGGTATCATCCAACTCTGCTATTGTAGGTAATAATGCCATAATCTGTATTATAACCTGGTTACGCTTTGTTTTATAAGTAAGTTAGGGTCTGAAAGTTATATTTCTACTACTGGCAGGTTGCTAGCCAATTCTTTCAGCTATACTGCTTATCCCTCCTAGCGTCCCTACGAAAAGCAATCCCATCCTTCCTTGCAACCAAAAGACAAAGTAAGGCTTGGTTTAAATATCTCTGTAATTTTGAGGACTGATGCGTGGTTTCGTGTGCTTGGATTGAGCAAAATTAGCTGCTTACTTCAGTGACTGAAAACAGATAAAAATAAATAGCTGCTTGTGCAAAGAATAATCCATCAGTGAGAGAAAGTGCTGCAGGATACTATTCAGGATGAAAACTCGTTAACGTTTAGTCTTCATGAGCCAGTCTGCCACCTATAAATTTAAAGAAGTGATTCCTGCTAGCTGTTCTCTCTTCAGGAAAAAAATGAGGACAGAAAAATTCCTTCTCTTAACGCTGCCTGCATTTAGAAACAGCCTACGTTTTGAGTAATTAAAACTGATGATCCTGACAAACATTTGCCTCCAAAGAAATAGTCTATTGTAAACGTACACTCTCAAGATCCTTCCAGGCATACCAGCGCAACTGTCTCCTAAAAATTCTTCCCAAGCCATCTGGTGCCTTATCTTTGTAGCCAAGCCATACAATAACTGTAAAAGAAGATTGTTGCTAACAGGCTTTAGTCTCAGGACTACAGATTCCTGTGGAAGTATCGCAGCTAACGCTGAGCCCGCGCCCAACTGCTCAGGCAGGGTGATAGCCATCGTGCGAAACAGGCGTGTTGTTGCAAAGTGTGTGGCTGAAAAGAGAATGTGTTCACCCCTTGGTTATCCAGGGCAAATATGACACAGTTGGGGAGAGATCAGTTCCCTTGTTAGGTTTTTGTCATATGTTTATATGTCTACGCTCCATGACCTCTGCACGCCTACTCTGTTCGTTATCAATGCTGCTTTCAGAGGAAATAAGGAAACTGGGTGCAAGCATGTAGAAGGAGAGCTTCTTCCTCGGCACATCCTACACTCCACAAGTTGGAGACTTGCTGGAAGTTGCACCTGCACCATCACATTTAAACAGAGTGTCTCTTGGTCCTTTAGCACCTAGTCGGGGGGCAATCCCACATCGTTGCTCTGGTCTGGTGCATGTTCTGGCTGCAGTCATGATGTGATGTTAGCAGTTGTGCCAAGGGATGGAGCTACCATTAGATTATCCTCTCCCTCCTTGTGCCAGTCCATGCTGGCAATCCTCAGCTACCTGGGCAGCATTTTAAACCACTCTGGTTTTGGGAGACGCACCTTTAGGGAGCAGAGCCATTTTTCAAAGTCGGAGAGAAATGTTTCTTCAAGCTGTTTCATCTTGGTAATAAAGTACTGGGTGGTATATATGCTTGTCAGATGGATATTAATGAGCATGATGTGATGCTGTGAAATAGCTCCTGCGAATGACACTGAGGCCCCGATTCTGCACTTCTCCACGTCAGTGGAAGTCTTGTTGATGAATTTTGACAGGAGATGCATTGGGCCTAAAACATTCACATTTTTCAGACTTCCTACTACTTTGCAAATACAACAGCATTGCAAAGCCTTCCCCCAGGGTGATGTCTTTGCTTTTAGCTGGCTACCTTGTGACACCCCTTGGGAAATCAAAGAGTCTAGGGAAAAAAACTTGGTCTCCGTAAAGCTGCTTAGCTCTATTCCTACTTTAATGGATATTTGTATTTTATTATCTCTGGAGACAATCTACTATTTAGGGAAAGAATGAAAACAACCCTTCTAAAATAGAGTTTTACAGTTTAATGATCCTTGTACTGAAATAATACATTGTACGTTTACGCTGCATGCCGGCTTGAGTGGGAGGTTAGAACTGATCACAGCGTCAGGGTTAGAGCTCCACGACTCCGTGTCCTTTGCTTAGTCAACCATCTCAGTCTCCTCTTCATAAGGTGACGGTGATACCTTGCAGAGCTGTTATGATAATTAGTTTATTTGAATAAGAGTACATGGCTTGAGGGGTAAAGCTCTTTGTACCTGTAGAACTTCCAGCATTCCCAGGTTGCCTTTTGGTGTGGGATTACCGAACATCTGCTCTGTTTAGTCCTCCTAGTATTACTGTTAACATTTTGGCAGATGCACCTGGAACAGAGCATAGATGCACATGTACATAATATCACAAGACAAAAGGAGTGCATTCAGGTTCTGTTTGATTTATAGCATGTCAAACACAAAAGATAATCCAATGTAATGTTTAGTTTGATGGCTTAATTTGCACAAAAATGGGAAGATCCAGAATTAAGTGTTTCCCAGTTGCTTTAGAACCTGCCAGATTGCAGTGAGACCCAGAAGCTGGGCTACTCTGAGCATGTCTTTTCCACAAGGCAGATAAGAGGTGTGAGCAAAAGGAGCATTGTGTGAACAGTCTGCGGCACTGCTGGGAGTAAGGGAGGGGTGGGCTGGAACCAGCGGTTTTAAGTGGGAAGCCTCAAGGGATCACTACATCCATCCGTGCTGACCTGAAGCTGAAAATCCCACACATTTGCAGCATCTACGTGGGATTTGCTGTTCTTCCCACCCAGTCCCTAGTTCCTACTCATGTATCTATTTTCCAGGGTCAAAGTTGTTTCTAAGGCAAACTGAGAGCCAATTTCCTTCCATGCGAGAGACTTGTTTGCTTTTCCTCCTTCACCTTCTGTTCCCAAATGGTGATTCTCCACCCAGACAAGGGCCAGGGATGATGTCTGCAAGGACAGGGCTATACTTGAACTTCCACTGCACCCAACTTTTGCTTTTGTGGAGAGGGGTGGCTCCCACAGGACAGAGCTCCTGCCGCAATGCACTGGGTGGGAAGATGGCTCAAGTTGCACAGTTTGACTCAGCTGAAGATCATTTGGAACTTCTTTGCCTGGGTGACCTTGGATTAGTTACTTCAAAGAGCACATTTTGGCATTCAGGACACCACTGAGGGACCAAGAGTTGAATCCTGCTCTGGTGCATCATTTCACACCTCCCTCTGCCACTGGCCCTAAAGTGGGGACCAGGACATGGGCCCACAGAGGGCAAGCTGTGACAACAGTGACAGAAGTGCTGTGCTGGTATCGCTCTGAACGGCAGGTGTCACTTCCCAAACCTCTATGGGGGTCAGAGGAGCAAACCCCAAAACAGCCAAGTGATTCAGCACACTACAGGGGCACAGCTCGGGGTAAGAAGAGGCCCACGGAGGAAGCAAGAGCTTAAACAGCTACTGTAGATGAGTTAAACTGTATATTTAAATCCTTTTAACTGGGATCATTAGGAGTTGGTTTGGCACCGATGATAAGTTTGAAAATTAAGTATACACCAAGAAGCTGCAAGTCTCGGCACCTCCAAACAAATGAGAAAGACCTAAAACAACTTAAAAACCCAGCCTTGACACAATGGCTGAAAATCGCTTTAAAAAGAAACCTTTATGCAAGCAGAACAGCTTCCTAAACTGAGAGAAAGGCAGCACAAAGTGGTATCCTTGTTACCAACACAGGCAGATGAGCAAGAGAGGCTGAAATAAGCAGCCGGATGTTTGAAGGGAATGAAATCTTTCACTTTCTGACCACACAGATTAAACACGAGGAGAAAATCTCTGCTGTCTTCGGTTATCTTGTGGTATTGAGGAGCAACCATCAAAGGGAAACAGTCTGCCTTCTGGGATAATCGTTGGGCAAGGACTGGATGCAGCAGATAAAGAAAGATGACGCTTACCCAGAGAGCCCAAGAGGCAAAGAACAAAGGGGATTGCCCTTACCTATGGGGAAAAGGAAATGGTAACGAGGGTGAAAAGCAGTGCAAAAACCGCAGGAAGGTTGTGTTCCTTGAGAGCGTTCTTGCAGCAGCATGTGCTGCCTTAAATTTCCCACTGAGGTTTTGCTGTTGTGATTAAGTTCTCATTTTGCAGTTTATAGAAGAGGCATTTGCAGCTCAACTTTTGTAGTATTTACATAGGTAAACTTCACAGTGTTTTAAGGGGATTTTTCCATGGGTAGTATGGGGTCTTAGGGGTTGCTTTTGACTGGGTGAGGACTTGGACTCTGCCAATTACCATACTCTAAGTATTAATAGATCCTTTCTAACAGGAAAGTTATTTGAATTGGAGATTGTAGCTTAGTTTTTCTAAACTCCACAAAATCTATTTACTTATTCTAGAGCTTTCCTGCTGCACTTCCTCTTTAGCTGTAAAGACTCAGAGTGCTGTACAGCCCACAACTCTGATGTATATCAATGGAAATGACATTGGAAGTAGGTAACACCATGGTCCTAGAATGTATTTGGTGCATAGCAAAGCCAAGATTTCGTCCCAGGAGCACTTCAGTCCACTCCAAACTCTGCCCCATGATTGAGACCTAGTTAGTCCTTCAAACATGGGGCAGCTCCCCTCTTCTGGAAGATGGAGGTGTCTTCTTTCTTTGCCACTTTCCTAACAGTGCAGGCCAAGATTTCAGATCAGGGAGCAAGCCCATGAGGATGATCCTCTACAAAATGCTGTGCCCCATTCAGGTCAGTGCCAAAAAGAAAAGGGCCCAGCTCACTCGTCGCAGGCACGTGATGCTACTTCTCACCCCGTGCCAGCTACCGAGCTTCTATGGACCCCACCCCAGAGCCAAAGTAAGAAAAAAAAACCCAAAGCTTTGATAGGTTTCCCTGCGTCAGTCCCCTGAACAGGAGCAAGGCAGCTTGTGCCAGCAGTGGACCCAGCACAAGGGGATGTTGAGGCCGGAACTGGGATGCAGGATGCTTGTTAAAGTAGGATGGCAGCTGCCCTAGGGCACTGCAACTCAGATAAAACAGCAGCAGACCTGTTTCCCAACACCATCCTGATCCAAGGACGAGGAGATGAGTGAAGGCTGCACCCCTCTCCCCCAGGACACGGACAGTACGAGCTTCACGTAAGCCTCCTCCCCTCTGACTCAGCTCTAATGCTATGCTTAGCTTTTCACTCTCTCCTTCCTCAGGCAACTCAGTTTGCTTCTCTTCACTCCCCCTTTGCTGACCGGAGCTTGCTATCTCTTAACACACCCAACTGGCAGCGCCAGGTTGCCTAAGTGCTCCCAAGATACGTGTCTGCGCCCACCCGTGCTCAGGATCCAGCCTTCCCTTCCTTTGCCACCACTTCTGGGGTCATAACCCAAGCTCATGAACCCCGTAACCCTCTCCCCGTGAAGTCTGAAAGTTTTGGGGCACACGTGGAAGGTGTGGGAAGGTGCTGGAAGACTGGCAAGGGTTCAGTAACGTACAGGGTGCTCCTGCTAGCCTGGAGCTTGAGGAGCAGATAGTCCTCCTGCTATGAGTTAAATCATTTATTGGACAATGAGACAGAGAAAGCCCAAAGAAAAGAATTGGAGCAAGAAAACATGCCTGGAGGGAAGCCTGGGCTGCTATGCAATGGTGTTATGAGATTCCTCTTTTCGTTCATCCAGCAGCCCAAGGACCTTGGTGGTTTTTTCAATTCAATTAGGACACAATTCAGTGTAGGACGGGTGGGGAATGCCTCGCTCTTTCATGCCGAGCCAGGGGTTTGCATAGCTGCCCCAGCAGGCACTGCAGATTGAAGTTATTTTAGAAGAGATTGGTCTTTCTCCTCTTCTCAGGATTTCTTTCTTAATGAGTGTGCATGAGCAAGCAATTAGCTGCTAGGACAGGAATATGTTACCGTGCAGGCCCTTTGCAGCATTAAAAGCAAATCTGGTTCAGGTTTGCTTATAAACAGGCGAGCACATAGGGATACAACCACATTTGGTTACTGGGAAGAGCTGCTCCTGGCAGATGACACTGACCAGAATGGGGACATCACTGCTCCATGCCCACGCTGGAAGCAGGGCGAGATCTCTGCTCCCCAGAACCAGGGGACCCCCAAGGAGCCGTGGCTGTGCCCACACCAGCCCTGAGGCCGGACATGGCGAGAAGACCCAAGGCGTTGAAGGACCCAACTGCACGTGAGCCACCTCAAGCTTGGAAGCACCTCAGCTCTGCCAAGCCTTCAAAGCCAATCTAGGTGAGTTATCTCATTGTAAGCATCAAAGACTTCAATTAAACATGGTTTATAAGCACGGGCATGATGCCACGCCGGCAGTTATGTGCCACTATGACTTGCCCGAAGGGTTGCGCTGACTTGGGTCCCTATCAACGTGGAGATTGCTGCCCCGGGCCTGCCCAGCAGCCTTCCCAGGCTGAGGTACAGACACACGGCTCTACAGGTGATGCTTTGCTTACTTTGACTTTTACATTCATGGTACAAAATTAATAATTTACTGCCAATGGCTGAGGTTTACAGGGCTTCACTAGTTAGACTGGAAGAGCCAGGAGGTGCTGTTTTGCCCAGAAGTGGATTCTGAATTGATTTTCTTTTTTAAAGATTATACTGATATTTCTGTGTTTTGTCCCAAAGTACAGAACTTTCCTATTTTCCATGGATGTGCAAATCCAAGCTTGCAGCTATCCTTCTTTTCTTTGCCTTGCCTACACGCTTTAAATTTCATTGCATCTTTCCCCATTTTAGAAAGCAAAACACACACAAAACCAAGGTTTGGGTTGAAGAAGGGTAGAACACAATGTTTAATTACATTTAGCTTTAAAGGCTAGGAACGGTTGGACTTCAAGAGGTCTTTTCCAACCTGGTGATTCTATGATGTCTTAATCCTTTTATAGAAAAATTCCAAATTGTAAACCAAAACAAAATTAAGTCAAATGAGGAATTCCACCTTCCCCCCTTCCCCGGATGCCTGAAAACTGCTCAATATAACAACAACCCCAAACAGAAGTCGCTTTAGGCGCCTTGTCTCGGAGAGACGCAGAAGAAAACTGCAATAAGAAGCGTCACACGGGGAATTCGTCGATGTTTGGTGTGCTGCCTTTAAAATGAAAGGAGGAAAAACGCTAATCCCGTAAGAAAAGTCGGCTCTGCTCTCGGTGAGTGAGTGACAAAACGGCTTTTTTCCCCCGGTTCACTTCGGAGGTTCACTTCGGAGCCACCAGAGCCGCCGCTCGCCCCGTCCAGCTCCAACTACTGCTTTTCTCGGCGAAACCCTTCGACTCCAGCGTTCCTCGGGAATGAAAGAGAGTGACATGTTGGATAAAGGGGGGGGGGGGGTGGAGGGGAGGTGGAGGAAGGGCTGTCCCTGCGTTTACAGGGCGGGCTCTTTTTTTTCTCCTGCTCCGATCTATGGAGCCCGCCCCCTTAAATTGGCTCCCGGGAGCTCCCCGTCCACCAGCCCGACGGGGGGAGAGGCGGAAAGCGAGGGAGAGCAGGCAGGCAGGCGGGCGGGCGGCCGTCCCGTCGCTCCCAGCCCGTGCGCCCCCCGCGCATCATGCGCGGCCCCCGGCGCCCCGCGCCCCGCCGGACCCCCCGCCCCTAACGGGGGGCAGCAACGGGAAAAAGAAACCCCATACCCCCCACGAAAAAAAAAAATAAAGTAAAAAAGGAGGAGGGAAAAGAGGAAAGCAAGGCGGGCAGAAAAGGGGGGCGGGGAAAAAAAACCACCACCAACCCCCCCCCCCCCAAAAAAAAAAAAAAAAGAAAAAAAGGGAGGAAAAAGGAGGAGGAAAAGAGCAAAGCGGGGGCAGGCTGCTCTCCTCCGAGGACAGCGCGCAGCACCATGCAGCTGGCGCTGCTGGTGCTGGCATTAAGCACGCTCTTCATCGACGGCTTGAGACTAGGAGCGAGGAGGCAGAGGCTGCACCCCAGGCAAGGTAAGGGGATGCTCGGGGGGAGGGGGATGCTGGGCGGGGTGGGGGCTCGGCTTCCCCGCTCAGCACCATGTGCCTCTCTCTCTCTCTCCCCCCCCCTCGCAGCCCAGCTGCTGGAGAAGCTCAGCGAGTACGAGATCGTGACTCCTACCCGGGTGAATGAGTTCGGCGAGCCCTTCCCCGCCGATGCACACTTCAGGAGGCGGCGGAGCGCCGGCGCTGCCCCCGACGCTTGGGCGACCGCCGCCTCCCCCGAAGCGCACTACAAGCTCTCCGCCTTCGGGCAGCAATTCCTCTTCAACCTGACGGCCAGCTCGGCTTTCATCGCCCCGCTCTTCACCGTCAGCCTCCTGGGAGAACCCGCCGCCGAGCAGCGGCGCCTCTACGCCGAGGCTGCCGACACCGACGTCAAGCACTGCTTCTACCGGGGCCACGTCAACGCCCGCCCGCGGCACACGGCCGTCATCAGCCTCTGCTCCGGCATGGTGAGACCCGCGGCCCCGGCGGGAGGAGGAGCGGGGCCAGGGAGGCTGGGCGCAGGGGTGGGGATAGCCTTTCCCAACCCCGCGTGGGTTAGTCGGGAGAGGTGCGCGGAGGGGAGCGCTCCTCCTCCGGGGGGTGGGGGGGAAAGCTGCCACCCAGCGGGCACGGGAGCCCCGGGTGCGGCGGGGGGGCAGGGGGCAGGGCTGGGGGGCTGCAGGGCTGGGGGGCTGCAGGGCTGGGGAGCTGCAAAAGGCAGGGATGCAGGAGGCCGGGGGGCTGCAAAGGGCAGGGATGCAGGAGGCCGGGGGGCTGCAAGGGGCAGGGATGCAGGAGGCCGGGGGGCTGCAAGGGACAGGGATGCAGGAGGCTGAGGGTCTGCAAAGGGCAGGGATGCAGAAGGCTGGGGGGCTGCAAAGGGCAGGAGTGCAGAAGGCTGGGGGGCTGCAAGGGGCAGAGCTGGGGGGCTGCAAAGGGCAGGGATGCAGGAGGCTGGGGGGCTGCAAGGGGCAGGGATGCAGGAGGCTGGGAGGCTGCAAAGGGCAGGGATGCAGGAGGCCGGGGGGCTGCAAAGGACAGGGATGCAGGAGGCTGGGGGGCTGCAAGGGGCAGAGCTGGGGGGCTGCAAAGGACAGGGGTGCAGAAGGCTGGGGGGCTGCAAAGGGCAGGGATGCAGAAGGCTGGGGGGCTGCAAGGGGCTGAGCTGGGGGCTGCAAAGGGCAGGGATGCAGGAGGCTGGGGGGCTGCAAGGGGCAGAGCTGGGGGGCTGCAAAGGGCAGGGATGCAGGAGGCCCGGGGGCTGCAAAGGAGAGGGATGGAGAAGGCTGAGCAGTTGCAAGGGGGCAGGGCTGGGGGCTGCAAAAGGCAGGGATGCTAAACGGTAGGGCTGGGGGGTTGCAAGGGGCAGGGCTGTAGGGGTGCAGGACTGGGGTGTTGTGAAAGGCTAGGCTGCAAAAGGGCAGGGATGCAAAATGGCAGGGCTTGGGGGCTGCAATAGGCAGGGTTGGGGGGGGTCTGCTAAATGCAGGGCTGGAAAAGGTAGTCTGGTCCATGATCTCTCCTGGATGAGCATCTTCATCCAGGCTACTGCGTGTGTCTGTGGCTGGACAGGCTTTCCTCCTAGTTTCTGGTCATGCTTCTCAGTCTAGGATGGCTGCAGGATGTTTTTTTGTCTTGGCTATCTTTTATTTACCCGCTGAATCCCCAATTCATAGTCACGTGCAACTACAAGCATTGATGTCTTCTCATAAGCAGGATTTCACTGGCTGGCTGCCTCTCTCGGGTCCTTACACATGGGTTTAAAGCTTGTCTTGGGGAGAGCTGCTGTTTGAAAACCAACACAGTGTGATGGAGTTGCACTGAGGTCTCTGGCTCACAGCAGCACCATCTCCCGATGGGCAGGGGTGGCTTGGTAAATGTCATGAGCATAGGATGAGATCTGGTAGATCCCCCTCCTTTTGCTCCCTGCCTATGATTAGTACTTTGCTTTCCTTAATTTCCAATGGGACAGCTGCAGAGAGCAGTACAGCCTGGCATGGGTGCAATGAGAGCTGGAGTTCCAGCCCAGCCTTTCACAAGGATCACTGTAAAACTGCGTGCTTACGCACGTCTCTTGGTAACAACTCGTTTGGTTGGGTAGTCCAGCTCTGTGGTTTATCATCACCTGTAGCTGACTGCCTGTTCCTCTCTGGTCCCTCTCAGCTAGGCACATTCAAGTCTGATGATGGGGACTATTTTGTAGAGCCGCTGCTATCACTCGAAGAACAGGAATATGAAGAAGAGCACAATAAGCCACATCTAGTCTACAGACACCGGACACCTCCAACCAACTCTTCAGGGGACAGGCAGACTTGTGATACTCCAGGTACTAGTTTCGTTACTGCCCTTGATGACTTGGCACTTATGAAAGGGAACTGATTTACAGTAAAAAGCCCGTAGGTTTGCGCAGGGCAGAAGGGATGGGGAGATGAGGGACGCCTCTAGAAATGGTACCGTGTGTGCTGGGATGGGGCTCGTGGTGTTACTGCTGTCCCGGAGAGACCTGGTGCGCTTCTGCTTTCTAGTAATTGGTTATGAGGCAATTGCAGTCAGGAGAAATGTTTCCGTTTCATCGCTTCTGTAAGGCTGGCAAGAGATCCTTTGGACTGTTTTGCCTTAAATATCCCATGAGCCTTTAAATTTGCTTTCTGCCCTCCCTGTGTGCGATTCATAACCATCCTAATCTGATTTGTTCTCTGTCTGAAATTCTGTTTCTGTCCTTTAAGTCACATCCCTCTGTCTTGGTCTTGCTGTGCTCCTGGTCTGCCTTGCCCAAATCTGGTTGAGAGTTGCAATGTCTAATTTCTTTCTAGTGGAAATTAGAAAGTCCTAACACCAACCCTACAGTTCTTCCCTTATTAATCTTTTTCCGTCGTTTATTTTTAAAGACTGCTTTTTCCTTATGGCCCTTCCTGCACCAGCACCATCACCCTGACCTCCTCAACTCCCTCTTTCTAGTCTTTGCACATACGGAAGAGCACAAGCCTTTTTATCTCCACTTCACGTGCCTTGGTGAGCAATAGCCCCGCTCCCACTGTCCCTATTATCTGCAGTGCTCCTGCTGCTCTCTGCTTCTCTGACTTCCTGATTTTCACAACTAATCCTCTCCTTTGGCAGCAAATACCTAAGTTCTCTCTGAAGAAGTTCATTCCTGCGGTCTCCTGTTTCGCCTGCTGTTTTACCCTTCTCCTTTGGCCTGCAGCTAGATCTACAGGAGCTTAAAAGCCTAAACAGAGTAGACCTTGACCTTGACTGGCTTCCCTTGCGCGGGCTGCAAGCTGCTCGTGTGCTGTAAAGTAGGTGAAGTTGCTCAGGGAGTGAAGGTACCACTGGAGGAGAAGCGTGGTGCCAAACTTAGGCTGTGTTTAGCACACGTGACCCGTTTGGCAGCCGTGACTTTGGATCGCAGCCGTGCTGTTGAGCTGTTATTCTGTTCAGCTTGCACAGATTGCACTAAGTCAGAAGATGCTCTGGTGCTCTGTGACCAGCCAGAGCTGGTGGGCTAGCAACACGTGTTTCTTCTAGAAGACACGTGGATACATGTCCACATGTGAGCGTATGTGCTGGGGGACAATGGTACCTCTCACAAAGCTGTCGTCGTTTGTTCTTCCAAGGGTTGCTGCTGGACTATGCCATTCTGGTTTCTCTCTTCCAGCTGTTTCTGCTCCCTTCTTTGAGATCAGATGCAGGAGACTCAGAACAGTTGGAAAGAAACACGGAATCTGGCACATTGCATCAGTAGCCCTTGGAGGAACGGAGCAGCAGATCACAGGACTCGTTGAATCGAAGGTAGCTGGGAGGGCTCTGGCATTCACTTGTGGACTTTACTCTGTGCAGTTATAACAGTCTGCTGTATTTCACCCCAATGTACCATAGCTTCCATTTAGGATGTTATTCTTCTGGATCGTGACACAAGAATAATACTCCATCCCTGATATTACCTATATGGTGTATATCTCTTTCTTCTCTTTTCCAACATGCTTTGCATCTTGCTTGTCTTTGTTTCCCTGTTGTTCTCAGCTGCTTCATGTAGTGGAGGGAGAAGGTCTCACCTCTCAAATACAGGCTTAATGGTTCCAGATAGTTGTGACGTTCTTACTTGTCATCCTATTCTCCTCCCCTCCATCTCTCCCTCTCGCTTTTACCATTGTTCAAGTTTTTGAAAGGCAGTGCTGCTTTGGTCGTGCATGTTTGGTGAAGAGCCATGGTCACTTCATTTAAGGAGCAAGTACAGGGCAGCTCAGACAATGCTGAACCTTGGTGTTCCCTCAGGGTTACAGCTGGTGGAGGGAAGATGTCTCACAGGTCTTTGGAGCAGAGGGGAAAATGTGAAATCTAGCAGCACTCACCGTTTTGCATAGGGTGCATCTGTGACTCCTGCCAAAGAATGGTTTCATGAAAATTTGGGAGTCCGTTATATCTGTAGGGTGTCCAGCCTTTTGTCAGAAGAATGTGTGAAAAGGTACATTTGCTTTGCAGGTTTCTGGCAGGGATTGAAATTTGCTCGAGGAGAAAATTCATGCAAGGGAAGTCTGAAGTACCCACCCTGCAGTGAGCAAGGCAGCCCATGTTGCCGGGCAGTGGTGCTGTTAAGAATGGCTTTCTGATAGTCTTCTTCCTGGAAGTGATTAATAAGCAACATACTGGTGTGCCCTTGCCATGATGATGTAATTATAGACTTGCTGTAAATCTAGGGAAGGTTTCCCTTGTGAATTGACTGGCAGATTGAGTAAAAGCTTTCATTTCCAGCAGTCTCCCTGGTGTTGCTTTTAGTTTTCGGTGTCCTCAGGTCAGCTTAGAAAAACAGGTATTTGATTTTGTTAAGTTTTAATTAGCGGTCTCTGATACCAGTTTTGGATCCTCTGACATATGAGATACTCTGCAGATGTTCTGCGGAAAGATCTTTCTCCTCTGAACGCTGATGGATATTGAATGCAAACTGTGCTCTGCGTATGAACTTTCATAGCCCAACACTGGGGTCTCCTGGCAGTGCACTTCAGCCGTCTGGCGTATAGCTCAGCCACCGCAATAAAAACTTCTGACAGAGTTTTCCTTGGGGTAACGGGTTAATGTAGTTTCAGTCATAGGAAATGGTGCAATTTCTTCTCCTTCCCTTCTTCTAGTTATTACCGTGAATCAATTTGTCATCTGGTCGAGGATCTGGCAGAATAATTAGTTGTGTTTTACTGAATAGCCCTGACAGGATGAAGACTTGGCCAGGCCGATGGTGTGATGTCACTAGGTGCAGTGCCGCTACCACCCATCGCTTCAGGATAGTAAGCTCTTCCGATCCAAATTATTAAATATCCGCTTTTTTGAGGTGGAGGAGGAAGAGAAAAGAAATTCTGATCCTAAAAAAAGACAAAAAGGAAGTGGCTCATTGCAAAGCTGGAGAGTGGAGCTTTCCTGTGCCCTGTGGAGGAACAATCTGACTCCGACGATGAAAGGCACGTAGCTGCATCCTGCAGCACTGGGGGAAGCAGTGTCTGCCATGCCGGCTGGCTTTAGGGGGCTGGCAGCAGTTCTCCAACACCCTGTCCAGTCTGACCTCTCAACAGGAGCAGACCGGCAAAACCCTACCCACTGGTTTCCATGTGAACCCCAAAGGTTTGGTCTTGCAGGGAGATGTCCCTCTCCAACTGCCAACAGGACACTGCCTCTGGTTGTCACATGTGTAAACCACTTCAGGCCATCTCTTGCTCTGCATCTTGTGTCCGTTTATGCTGCCTCTCCTTTTTCTCATGTATCCCATGGGTTTTGTCATTGGTGTGTTTGCACATATGTTTTGGTTGTTGGCTTCTCTGGAGTTCTTTTCCAGTTTTGTTGGGTTTTGTGATAACTTTAGCCTTTTACTGAATCTTACCCAATCGTTCTGCTTGTTGGCCACCCCTTGTTCTGAGGCAGGTGTGACCTCCACCTGTCTGGTGGCACCAAACCACAATTGTCCTGTGGCCACGAATATAAACGCAAGAGTTAAGCTTTCTCATCTCCCCTCTTATGCTGTGTGCTCAGCTATTTAATTGCTCCCAACTTTGCAAATTCCTTGCAGCTTTTACTGTGACCCTAGCGCGGGACTCCCAGACGAACGCTTTTGGGCATCTCCTTCTTTGTTCCCACTGCCTCCACTTTGCTTTCCTCATCTGTGCTTTCCAGTTTCTTCCCAGCTTTGTTAGTTAAATGCTTACCTATTCTTGCCTCATTTTTCATAATTCTTTTATAATCAAGACCCATCTGTGGCTGAGATGAATAAATCAAGGAGTGGGTACACAGACAGTGCTAGCTTTTGCCGTGACTTGTTGCTGGTCAGCCGTGCCCATCCCGAGGCTCGTGTTAGACCTGAGCCCTGAAGCTGCACGTGAGGGTCTTGCGCAAAGTCCTGGCTCCTTAATGACAGCACTTAAAGTAGGAATATCCGCTGCAAGAAAAACTCCTCATGCAGAAGCAGCAATAACACTGTGATGGTGCCAAACTAGTAGGAAGATGATTAGAGTGGAAGAGGCCTTCCAGCAGTCCATGCTCTGGTGGTGGAGGTTTTGGAAGTGGGCTCAAATGAGTGCAGGACAGAGCAGATGTTACCTGCACGGAGTTGGCTGTGCTCTCACCTGTTGCTGATAGAGGTAGACAAGCCCAGTGACTCGGCTGCTGAGATTGCTTTCCGAAAACCACCAGCACAGATGGCCACTGGGTGCAGTCTGGAGGCTTAGCACATCCCAGGACCTGCCAGAAATGGATACGAAATGGTCTCAAATTTTCAACTGGGTATTTAGTTGCTAAAGCAGTTTCGCTACCCAGAAGGGGAACTGCGTGCCCCCAGGCAAAGCAAAGGTAAGGCTGAGGTACTCATCGGGCGAGGAGGAGAATAGAATTCTTGTGTGTGCAAGTTGTGTTGAGGAAGGTGCTCTAATAAGCCCAAACCAAATTGGCAGTGTGAAACAAGTCTCACCGCCAAGTTAGCGTGACACAGGTGTAATCAGTAATATGTCACTGATTTTCACTTGCATTAATGAGTAATTTGTAATAGATTACTCTTTCATAGTAACTTTAACAACCCTTCCCACTGAACGGGACGCTGGGGAGCTGCCAGAGCAGGGGATTCCTGCCCCGTGTCTTCAGCAAGCAAATGCCTGGTGCTGCCAGCTGGGTTGTTGCAATCCTGTTCCTGCATGATAATTAGCACCAGCCTGCTCAGCCCTCATATGGGGTTGTCTTGTCAGCTTCTCAGCCATCGGGCTGTGTGAGAAGTCATTGGTGAACCCATGGCACAAGCAGGAGATGGTCCTGCCGCTGTGTTCCCGTGTGGTTGGGAGGGGTGGCCAGGTTGAGATTGTCAGGGTGTGTGTTTGTTAATGTGTCATAAATGTCATGACTGGGGAGGTGACATGGGGGAAAAGTGGTGGGGGTCTGGCACAATAGTTAAAGCCTGAATTTGTCCGTTTCTATGTCACGTGGCCTCTTGTTGGCACAAGGTTGGTGATGAGCTCTTGCTCCTGCCTGAGCTGTGGTTGAAGGCCTATGCCCAGTGTTGGACAGAGGGGTGGTGGGGAATGAGGCCAGACAGGCCAGAGGTGAAAAATACTATACTCGTTCTGCAGACCATTTATACGTGTTACAATCTTATTTTACAGTAGTTTTGAGGCAGAAACTTTTCTAACTTATTTGTCTTGCTTCCGGTTGTGTCCTTGTTTTGGTTTTCAAGTCCATCACCCAATGGTATTTCACACTCTAGGTCTCTGGTTTCCAGGCAGTTCTTCAGGCAAATTCTGTACTGCTCAGCCTCATGTAACCATGGGGCTGCAGAAGATCTACAAGAAGGTTTTCCTAAGGCTTTGCTTCCAGGTCCTCGGACTCTTTTGAAATCGTTGAACTCTTTCAAAAGTCTTTTTAAGCTGTCAGCTTTGCCTTTGGCTTCAGGGTAAAACATGGACTTCATTCTTTCCCTCAGAAGAGTTTCTCATTTTAAGGAAGTGAATTGTAATTTATAGTCAGATAGTAATTACTTCAGGTTTCCTTCCCTCCCAAAAACAGCAAACGAGAGAGTTACGTCACAAGTCCCATATGTTAATATAATTAATTCTATTTCTGGCTTCCTATTGCGGTAATAGCACAGTAGCGGCCAACTAGTACTTGATCAAATGGGCCTGGAACACAAGCTTTTCCCATGCTGATTTGGGAAAGGGATCAGGTTGTAATGTTTGTGCCATCTACTGTGACACTGGCAAGTGAAACGAGGCATTAGACTGACCTCAGTTAAAAAAAAATTATCACAGCCAGTAACAGAGATCCCATTGACTGCGATTTAGTGTGAGAATTTCTCGATGTGAGTTATGAGCAAGGTGCATGGGGTTTGTTGTTAGTATTGAAAATGTATCAAGCATCTGTCTGGAAAGAAAGTTTAATTCCCTAACAGTGGAAGACCAAGATTGTGACTAAACAATTTATTATTGATTGGTTATTGTTTTGCAACTCAGATGTGGTAAGTGAATGGAGTTAAGTTGTTCTCCTGGAATCAAGGTGGAAGTACTTGCAGTTTTGCATCTACTTTTACATTCTCCGTTTGGACATCTGCTGAAGCAGGGCAGGTGGGGGAAGTAGGAAGGTAGCACTTGGGTACTTTCTATCTCTACCCCATGGCATATCCTAGTGAAAATAAACAGACTGACTGCTCTGTGGCTTCTCCTCCGTGCGCCCGTATTGCCATTACTGCCATCCCTGCAGCCAACTGCTACGCAATGTTTCATTCTTTCTAATGGGATATTTTTTTCTCATCTTTTAGTGAGCACTGGTACAAAGTTGTGGTGATCGTGGTGTTCTTGTTAGCGTGGTACCTCGCAGGTATCACTAGACAGGAGAGCAGGTGATTATGTTGGTGGACTTGCGACTCTCACGCATTGGAAGGTGTGTTAAGAGCAAGCAAACAAGCATCGGCGTTTGGGCACTTGGGTGGCTCGCCATGCAGAAGCCAGGTTCAGCAAGAGCATCCTCTAGAGCTCCGCAGGCAAACAGGTTCAGTTACTCCAGGCAGAGAAAAAGACAGCAGCCCTGGCTGTTTTCTTGCCGTGCTGAATTGCCACCAGCGTATACCAGTGTGTCTGTGGTATATACCTAGTGGGTTGCCCAACAGCCTGGCTCAGCTAAGTGTCTGCTCATAGGTGAAGCGCTGGGATGTGCTTCAGCAAACTGCCCAGCGCCTTGCGGTGTCAAGGTGGCTTTCAAGGGTATTTTGCCATGGTTTTTTTTAGTCATTCTACAGAGGTAGTTTATTTTTCTTCTTGAACCAGTGGATTATGGAACTGGTGTCAGGGATTTTTCAGCACTGTGACTTTCCGTCAGCCATACCTTAAACCAATTTTGTACCACCTCAATGGTCCTTTTGTGCCTTGTGGTTCTGGGGTGCAGCTACTTAGTTATTTTGTCTGTAAGATGATATTGAGTCATTTTTTGCCACATGCTCAGCTCACGTGTTACTATCTGCTTTCTTAAAGAGGAAATTTATTGTTTTGTTAATTAATCTAGTTTCTGTCTACTGTGCAAAATTTATGGCTTTCACGTACGGCTTTTTACCTTAGGCAGAAAAAAAGTTTTTTAAAGCTGGAATGCATTCTCACATACATTATCAGGAAGGAAAATGTCTAGAGTATGTGTGGTCTTTGGTGTTTGCATGTTAAAAAACAGAATATTTTCTTACTAAGTGAAGTTGATTTGTGCAAACTGCAAGTCTTTGGTTCTCAAGCGTTCTGATTCCTGCAGCAGGAAGAAAGGCAGCATCACCCCTAAAGACACAGGTGGCTTCAGCATCACCTTGAGCTTTGGCACATCCGAGGCATAGAGTTTCCGTAGCTACAGGCACCAAAGGCTGCAGCGGGACTGCTGGTTTTTGTATCAGTGGTGCTTCATGCTGGTCTAAACTGTTCCTGGCTCTATCGCTTTGCTTTCCGGCCACGGAGTATTTTCACATATTACAAACACAAGTTCCAGGCTCTGGGCTTCATGCAGGGGAATGACTTCAGCAGCAGGTGCTCCCAGACATGGACCTTTTTGAGGATCTGAGTATTGCTCCAGTTGGACAACTAGGAAGCCGTTTGGGAAAGCAGGCATGCAAAAATTCAAAGTGGAGGAAAGGAATCGAGTGTGCCTGGGTCAGGAGGGCTTATGACCTGTTTGTGCATGCTTTAGTAGCAAAAAAACCTTTTTTGCAGAAGCCCAGTATTTTGATTCTCCTGCAACAGTTTGGGAGGGGACTCTTGAGCCCAGATTGTTTCCTAATTCAAACGTTTCCCTTCTTTGTATTGCTCTAATAGTGGCACCTGTAAAAGGTCTGATATTTTATAAAGGTTTTCAGTGGTTCCAGTGGCCGCTGTTGTACCAGCTGCAGGCAGCAAATTCCGGCCAGCTGGCTGGAGCTGGAGCTTGCACTGGATTGTTCAGGCAGGGTTTGCTGGAGTCGAGGGAGGCAGGTCGCACGCTGCCTGCCTGCCTGGGGGGAGCTCACCTGTGTTTTGATCTGCTTTATAGAGGTCTGCAATAAATAGTTAACTTGCAAACAAAAGTTTTATCTGTACAATCGGATCAGGGTAGGTATAGGAGTGTGATGGGCCAACCACCGAGGAGCAAACTTTGTGTTGAAAGTCCTAGGTCACGCATTCAGAAAAGATATGGTGGTGAGTTGGTTTGAAAGGACCATGTTCCTTTTCTACCAGGGGGAGGTTGTTAATGTTATTACCTCAAGAAACAGTTCAATTTTCCCCTCTCTTGCTCTCTCTTTTATGTCCTTTTTATTTTCCCCCTGCTATGTGCAGCTCTCATGAACTTGGAACTAAACTGGAATTGCTTGCATTGTCACATGTCTTATTTAATTGTGCAAATTGCTTTCTGTTCCAGGGACAAGTTAATGTAGAAATGGAAAGGATTAGAACTGTTGGGATAAGCGATCGCTCTTTCTTTTAATTTTTGGTTTTAGCATAACAATAGGTACTATTTCAAAAGCAGTTCCTGACTCTGCCCTGTCACCCTTTCCTGAAAGCAGAGTAGTCATGTAGGGCCCGAGTTTCCCCTGCCCTATTCCTTGGGATAAACCCAAAGTCCATTAATCGGCAGGAATCATCCATAAATCAGCTCAGTGGGCTCTGGGCTGATGCTTCTTGCGCAAGCAAAAATAAATGGCATGGTTTGGAAGATGCCATCAGGAAGGAATACCCCTGTCAGAGGATTGGTTCTCCTTTTTAAGTCCCACATAACAAAGAAGAAACAAAGGAAAAATAATGAACATTTGCCTCCAGGTCTGTCCAAAGACAATGCAAATACCATAGACTGTCTTAGGAAAGCAAGCAGTAAAATGAACATTATTCTAGCCACCTCTTAAATGAATAACAGCTGTTGAATCAGTGCATAGGCTTGCCTAGTACTTGATATATTATTGATCTGTAGTTTGCACAGTTTTAAAGTGTTTCTCTACTCACTAACGTTTTGGTTTTTCTGCAAGTTAAAGACAATGTTTTGTTCCTTAAACCCATCCAATTACTGCCATGTGCAGGTAGATGTTTCTCAGGTCATTTGCAAAGATTGAGAGCTTGCCAAGCAAATAATTTTCATTCCTGATTTCTGATAATATATTAACACAACTTGGGGGGGGAAAAGCAAAACCAAGTGGAAAAATATCACACCCTTTTTTGGTGTTGTGTGTGTCAGTAGGAAGCTGTCGCTGTAAAATAGCACTTTTCTTGTATAATGTGAGAGATTTTCACTTCTGCCTGATTAAACGGTGGCATGCAACACCATTCTGTTGTGTCCGTAATTACGGAGCAAAGGGGTATCAGCAGCATCAGGCACATGGAGTACTGGCAGTGCCTGTATGCACCTCCTGTTACTGCTGGTGGGGGTTTTACGGGTGGTTTGAGAGCAGTGCACTGCCATTAGTGTTTAATTTTTTACAGGTGAATGTGTACCATCTCTGAGTGTAGTTATATGCAAGAAAGATGGGTGAAGATAACAGTTCACTGCTATCAAAGTCCAGGAGTGGCTTTACATTCAAGGCATCCCCGCTTGCTTGTGCTTGGTTTTACAGTAACTAGGCTGGCAAACAGACTGTACGTGACTTGTCCAAATAGCATGCAGTGAGTGGTGGAGTGACTTCATACCTGGAAAATGTATGTTGGTTTTTAAAGGGGTGATGTGGCTGACTTGGTTTGTGCTGGACGGGGCAAACGCGCTGGTACTGTATTGACCCTTGGCAATATTAGGTTAACGATTGGATTCGATGATTTTAGGGGTCTTTTCTAACTTAAAGAAATCTATGTCTCTGTGACACCGTGCCAGGTCTCTGCAACAAAAAGAAAGGTCATTTTCCCTCTGTGCTATGGGTTTACCTGGCTGTGTGGGGCTCTGGTTCTCCTGTGTGGTGGCCAGGGCTCTTGGGACCAGACCTGACATTTCACATGGACCTCTCTGGTTTTTGGCTGGTACTTTTTTTTTTGACAACAATAGCTGCAGGATTTCAGTGCAAGCCTGGTGAATGTCAATTAATTTCCTTTAAACACCTCCTGTGTACGGATATCTCTTCAAAGAATCCTTTGCATTTCCTTCTTCTTTTGCTGTCTGTCAGACTGGTCAGAGGAGGAGACGCCTTAGCCCTGCGGTTTTGTTTGGGGCTCTGTGGAGCCATAGAAGTGGATGGCGCAGAGCTCTGCTCTCGCACTGCCTCCTTGCCTTCAGCCTCACTCGACCCTGTTGAGCATCTCTTCATCCTTAACACATTTTTCCTTGGGCATCTGCTTCTTTTGGAAATTAGTTGTTTAAAAAGGAAATGTAAGTGACTGGCTGAAGGTGCAGAAAGGAAGGGAGCTGGCTGACAGGCTGAGGTTATAGCACTTTCTCTTTGGTCTGGTCATCTTCTCACCTTCAATTTATTTGTATGCTTAGTTGGCTTCCCATGCTGATTGGCACTGAGCGACTTGGGATAATGTCACGGTTGCCCATGAAGCTGTGCCAGCGTGAGAGCACAACCTTGCCAACACAATGGCATTGATTAGTGCAGAGGAACTAGGGCAATCCAATTATAACCACAAATGCCATTGGCTTTCTCGAATTCTTACTCAAATAACTGTGGACTCTCTGCTGTATTAAGGTGGTCCGGACTATATTGAGACAAGGGATGTGTATGACTTAGGTAATGCAGAGTAAACGAGATTTAATTCTTAAATACTCTTTTGCCTATTTAAGATAGGGGAAAAAATAGTATTATGCAGATGGGTAGAAACTGGCCAACCCTCTTAGCCTGCCTTGATTTCTGAAAATGTAATTTGTAGGGTTTTTTTGGTTTTGGTTTTTTTTTTTTTGGAAATTATTACAAAATATCCCGAAAGGAAGCTACACAGGAAAAATAGCTAAAAAGTTTCCTATCACTTTAATCTTGCTTAAGCATTGAATATTCCTTTGTTCCCCTAATATTATGCTTCCTCTAACCTACTCAGTGGGTCCGATAAGGAAACGTGATAGTTTCACCACCATGACGAACTTAAACTAAAGCTACAAAGAGCGTAAAGGTTGTAGCCTGGAGTCTTAAATGAGTAGTTCAGATCTGGCTTTATATTAAATGCAGAAGGGAACAGTCTCTCATGGATGAATCACATTCAATTAGCTACTTCCTATGATGAACTGATTAAAAATTAAGTGGCATCAAATAAGACTGATTTTGTTCTTACATTTAAGTAATGCTATAATTACATACTAATCAGATGGTAAATCTTAATTGTACACGTTCCATATGTTTTATTTGCCTGTTCTCCCTCTTCGCTTTGTCGTCTTTGTATCAGCATGGAGTATATTTTCAGGCTGCTTTTATGTTTGGCCTAATTGAATATCAAAAGCAGTATATGTGAAACTTCCTGAATTCTATTCTTTAGCCAGTGGCAGCTGTGCTATTAGATGACCTTTACCATTCCCGTAGCACAGAATAATAAAGGGAGGGGGGGAATTGAAGCCCAGCCATGTTATTGTTTGAGACAGAAATAAATCATATATAATTGCTTTGCTATGAAGGCCAAATCCTGCCGTCCTTCATGCCTGAGTTAGAAATACAGGATTTGGACCTTTGTTTCCTGTGGTTTCCTGGCCACCTTGGACGTGCCCAGAATCCTCACGCTGCCGCTGCGGTGGCTAATTATCATCACCAGGCTCACGTCGTGTCCAACTGAACTGCAGCCTAGGCTCTATCAGACAACAAACCCGCTAACTCTTGGTTGAAGTAAAGAGGCATTTTCACATAATTTACAAGTAGTATTAACTCTGTTCACTCCAGAATGTGTTTTTGTCTGCTTTTTAATTGTAGATCATGAACACAGTCACAAAAAGAACAAGCGGAAACACTGGAGAAGACAGTGGGCAGAAAGTAGCATATTATCCGACATGGAGATGTTAAAACAAAGCCTGGAAGTGAATTCGTTTTCTGCAGATAGCAACAAGACTGGAAATGGCAGTGAGAAGAAGAGCCACAGAAGAACAAAGAGGTTTCTTTCCTACCCTCGGTTTGTGGAAGTGATGGTGGTGGCTGACAGCAGGATGGTGGCCTACCATGGTGCTAATCTGCAGCACTATGTCTTAACTTTAATGTCAATAGTGAGTATTCAATTAGAGGGAGTAGATTCATCCATGGATCATTTCCTAGTGGTCACAGAGTCTCCTTTCTGATGCAGTCTTATGTGATACCACCAGTTTGCCTCAGCGAAGCATGGGGATCATGCTAGGATTCAAGTAAAGCTTGGTAAAACTTGGCTGAGAAACACTGGTTGGAGTCTTCTTCCTTCCTAGAATCATCACATTTTATAACCTTTCCCATACCTCTCCTTTCCAGCTTTCCAAACCCCACGTAGCACAACAAGTGTCACTGGCCCTTTAGTTCACACGCTGTACTCTTTATTTAGACCAGTGTGAAATGGCAGCTGAATTAAAAAGGTGCTTCAGGGACTGTGCCTGCCTAAGGGACTGATGCCAGTAGATATGCGGTTGCCTAACTCCCCTTGCTGTTGCATGGAGAAGCCTGTAGTCATCTTGGTCATCATAGAATCATAGAGTCATCAGGTTGGAAAGGACCCACTGGATCGTCGAGTCCAACCATTCCTAGCATTCCCTTAAACCATGTCCCTAAGCACTTCATCCACCCGTTCCTTAAACACCTCCAGGGAAGGTGACTCGACCCCCTCCCTGGACAGCCTCTGCCAGTGCCCAATGACTCTTTCTGTGAAGAATTTTTTTCTGATATATAGCCTGAACCTCCCCTGATGGAGCTTCAGGCCATTCCCCCTTGTCCTGTCCTCAGTCACTTGGGAGAAGAGCCCAGCTCCCTCCTCTCCACAACCTCCTTTCAGGTAGCTGTAGAGAGTAATAAGGTCTCCCCTCAGCCTCCTCTTCTCCAGGCTAAACAACCCCAGCTCTCTCAGCCGCTCCTCGTAAGACTTGTTCTCCAGCCCCCTCACCAGCTTCATTGCTCTTCTCTGGACACACTCCAGAGCCTCAACATCCTTCTTGTGGTGAGGGCCCAGAACTGAACACAGTACTCAAGGTGTGGTCCCACCAGTGCTGAGTACAGAGGGAGAATAACCTCCCTGGACCTGCTGGTGACCTCATTTCTGATACAAGCCAAGATGCCATTGGCCTTCTTGGCCCCCTGGGCACACTGCTGGCTCATGGTCAGTTGGCTGTCAACCATTACCCCCAGGTCCCTCTCCTCCGTGCAGCTCTCCAGCCATTCTTCCCCCAGTCTGTAGCACTGCACAGGGTTGTTGTGCCCCAAGTGCAGGACCCGGCATTTGGCCTTGTTGAACCTCATCCCATTGGTCTCGGCCCAGCAGTCCAGCCTGTTCAGATCCCTTTGCAGAGCCTCCCTACCCTCCAGCAGATCCACACTTCCTCCCAGCTTAGTGTCATCTGCAAACTTGCTGAGGGTGCACTCAATGCCTTCATCCAGGTCATTGATAAAGAGATTGAACAGAGCTGGACCCAGTACTGAGCCCTGAGGAACTCCACTTGTGACTGGCCTCCAGCTGGAGTTAACTCCATTGACCACCACTCTCTGGGCCCGGCCATCCAACCAGTTTTCAACCCAGGAGAGTGTGCACCTGTCGAGGCCAGAGGCACCTTTAGTGTACTGCTAGAGTTGGCTTTCCAGGCTGAGGACAAGCACTTTAGTAGCTACGGGTACTAGGATGCAGTAGTGCAGTTCCTAACTAGGCAGCCCTGTAGATGCCTAGAGACTGGGAGTGAATATCCAACAGAGTTGTGTAATTGGAGGGATTTTCATCCTGTTACAGGGTAGAAGTGCAATGAATATGTGGTCTAAGAAATGCACACGTGAAAATGGGGCACTTGAGCATAGGTTGCTTTTGTCAGTCTTAGTCGGTGGTCATTGTATCTCAGGGCAGAATGACCCTGTAATTTGGTGAAATGTGTGTCAAAGCAAAAGGAGATGTTGGGTTCCTGTGATACCAGCAGGTTTCTTTCATTCTGAAATAGTGCTTCTGGCAGGAGGTCTCTCAAAAGTATCATCAGAGCATGCAGCAGGGCAAAAAAGCAGCTCTGGAGAAATGGTTGCAAAACAGAAAACGTGCTTGCGTAGTCTTATATTGCTTTTTTCCTTCAATGCTAGCAGTAATCCTGAATATTTCTTTTTTAAACAGGTGGCTTCTATCTACAAAGACCCAAGCATTGGAAATTTAATCAATATTGTTATTGTGAAATTGGTCGTGATACATAATGAACAGGTAACAGAAGTGGTTTTCTTCTCTTTCTGTTCGACACTGGCATTTGTAAAGGGCATTGCGGTGAATAATTAAAATAACTGCTTTACATGTATTGCTTATTAGGATGGTCCTGCAATATCTTACAATGCTCAGACAACATTAAAAAACTTTTGCCAATGGCAGCAATCCCAGAACCACCCTGAAGGAAGTCACCTTCAACACGATACAGCCGTGCTTGTTACCAGGTATGGCGCATATTCTCATAAAATCTGTAGCCAGGCGTGCGTCAGAGGCTGTGAGTGTTCAATATATGCAGCTGTGGGAAATGTTGAGGGTTCGATGTGGGTATAATAATATTTGCAGTGTGGGAGCAGTGTAACTGCGAGCAGAATGGAGATAATGTTTCCACTGTACCGGTAGATGACTTTGAGAGGTTCAGGACTGTCCAAGGTCTGCCGATGGGTTCAACGTAATATGAAAGGCTCTGACTGTAGTAGTGAGTTGGTTCAGACCTCGTCTGGGCGTTGTGGCCAGCTAGCATGAGAACAACCAGTAGAAGACCAAGAATTGCTTTTGAATGTTGTTATTGTTGTGCTTGTGCCTTAACTCACTGCTGCATTGAAAATTAATGTGTCAGGTCTGTTCTGCTTTCAGACAGGATATTTGTAGAGCACACGACAAATGTGATACTTTGGGTAAGGAAAACCTTTTCTTTGTCTTTCAATAGCTTTTTTTTTTTCTTCATTAGTTGCCTGTGCTGAACCATGGGCAACATTTCATTTTCTGTCATAAACCTCTTTGTTCTCTCCTAGGTCTGGCAGAGCTGGGCACTGTCTGTGACCCATACAGGAGCTGTTCAATTAGTGAAGATAATGGACTGAGCACTGCTTTCACAATAGCACATGAACTTGGCCATGTGTATGTTTTATGTAAATACATTTACATTTAAATAGCCCACGATTTACACTAGCCAGCCAGGCTAGGGCTTGGTACTAATTATTTGAGAGGAGATATAGTTGGGTAGGGGATGCATCACCAAGGAAAATTAAGCTGTAATGTGACTCTGGGAGTTGTTTGGGGGTGCTTCGGAGCCTATTTGATAGCAGCAAAACCAGCAGTCCAACATCTTGAGTAGCCGAAGAAGCCTCTAAGCAATGGAGGAGACCTAACAAAATGTCTTTTATTACTGCATCTCCTCACAGCTACACGCAGATGTCAGCGGGATCTGCCCGAGCCAAGCCACTGGGAGCAGGCAGAGTTTTGGCTGGGGCTGGGAGGTGCTGGGTGCCTTGGGGAGGAACAAGGCAAGGGGCACGGGCATGTCTCATGTGGGCTTTGGGAATGAAGTGTCCTTCAAGAGCAGGTCCTCAGCCTGCCCCAGCTCATCCCACCACAACATGTGCTGCTGCTGGGGGAAAGAATTTACCAAGGGTGCCTGGCAGGGGATAGGGATGTGTGAGTCCGGCCCATCTCCTGTACAGTTTCACAAAGGGAAATCTCATCCTGCGACACATGCCCAGAAGGGATGCTGTCATTCAAGACACACCTCCTCCACTGGAAATTTCTTTTCACTGGTTTTGAGCTTTTTGAGAGTGGTAGTGAAAAAAATAATCTTGGATCACATAGTCCTTTACCTGCTGGTTACAACTCAGTCTCAAACCACCTCATGCTGGGTTTGCAATGGGGGTTTGTAGGTATGGGATGGATGAGTGCTCAGGAACAGATCTTTCTTTGTTTTAAACTCCCTTTTTCTGCTCAGAGAGCTGGCTGAGACGGTCTATTTTTAACCACAGTGGTATTTGTTTAAATAAGATTTCCTGAGAGAAAGTCCCTGAAGGTTTGGTGTTCCCCACACCTAACCTGTGGCTAATTCCTTCACTAATGCTGCCCCAGAGCTGCCAGAGGGGTTAGCGGTGCTCCAGAGCAGGAAATGCCTCTTTGCTCTTTTACAGGGAACAGAGTAGAAGGTGGTTCATTGGAAGTAATCTTAATGGGATATAAACTCCCCAGCCTTCGAACGCAGGATCACACTGGGTCATTTCCCCTTCTCCACTTCAAACAGCAAAGCGCTTTAAACCGTTCTGTCTCCATTGGCGTATTTACCGCATTCTTCAATATGTCATGTGCTGCAAACTTCGCGTGGGTTTCTGCTGATATTGATGCTTGGTGGCATTTTGTAAACCTACCACATAAAGTAGAGAAGCCAAGTCTATCCCAGTGTAGCTCTATTTAGGCAACAGCATGAGGGATCAGTTTGGCCCCAAGGTATTCAACGGCGTTAGCTGTTTTGCAGCCACCATAGGGTGCTGGCAATGTACATGAGGGACTTCGGGCACCGGTGGTCAGTGGGCTCAAGTGCTTCTTCTCCTTCAGAAACTTGGCACTTTGGCTCAATTCCAGAGAATTTGCCATTTTTATGAAGGTGGGGCTGGACTCCAGCATGCTTGCGGTATCACAACCATTAGCTGAAAAGGAAACTACAGCTGGAATTGGATCTTATGCCAGGCTCCCTCACAGACTTGTCTGGCTAAATATATGCAGTCACGGTGTGGAGAGCTTACCAGGGTGCTGTACCGCACACAAGCGCTAAGAACCTGTTTTGAGCAATGCTCGCTGGCACTTACGAATATGTGTATGTTAATACTTTTGTTCTGTAGTATCTGTCTGTAGCATGTCTGGGAGAAATTCTTGGGTTTGCTTACATTTAGTTCATGCTGTTGCTCTTGCTATGCTAAATACTTGACATTTGCCACTTAATTGACTCTACTTTTCGCTGCTGTATTTCTCTTAGGTTTAACATGCCACACGATGACAATCATAAATGCAAAGAAGATGGAGGTAAAAATCAACAGCATGTCATGGCACCAACGCTGAACTTCTACACCAATCCCTGGATGTGGTCCAAGTGCAGTAGGAAATACATCACTGAATTTCTGGAGTAAGGCCTTGCATATGCATGTGTTGGGCTGTTTTCACGTGTGCATGCATTCCATGCGGTTCATCAGGTAGTCTGAAGTCCTAGTGTGCAGCATTTGGAGGAGATCAGAGGGATTTGTGTGTGCACGCATCCTTTACATAGAGCAGGAATGCACCTCTGGCATCCAGTCCCTGCCAGTTCAGCCTCATGATAAGCTGGCAAGGACCAGCCTCTCTATGGGGAAGAATAAGTCTTTCCCCATGGATATTGCTGTTAAGGAATGCACGTTATCCTTGAACCTGAAGAGTGACTTTTCCAAGCCCTGTGGCCCAGATATGGAGCCGTGTTTTAGGAGGCAGATTGAATCTGCCTTTCTGCTCCATAGGTCAAGATAAAGCCTTGGCACTAGTCCATGATGCGAACACTGTTCCCGGAGCCCGCGGGTCAGTTTGACGCACAGCGGTCACCCATTTTGTTGTGGTACCTTCCCATGTGTTGCAATGGGGAAGAAAACAAGAGCCACAATGGTGTTCTGCCAAATCCTTTGTCCCTCGGGCAGTTCTTCTGCTAATCAATGGTTTTCTTGCTAATGCGTACCAGCGCTTGCTCGGCAACTAAATATAGATTGTGCACATTTGGAAATGCTTTGGCCAGAGAGATTGACTGCACAGTGGTGGACAGTCATTAGCACAGCATGGGGGTGGTGGTCAATGGGTAATGCTCCCTCCTGCACTCATGTGCTTGAGTCTGCAGTAGCTGCTGTAGGACGTGTTAAATATGGCAGATGTGGTGCACATCTGCCCTAAGGCTGATGGGTAAACACCTAATGGGTTGTAGTTGCATCGCCTCCTGTTTAACACCGTTTCTCTGCTTTGTGTTATAGCACTGGTTATGGGGAGTGTTTGCTTGATGAACCTTCATCAAGAACTTACACACTGCCTCAGCAGCTCCCGGGGCTGATTTATGATGTCAACAAACAATGTGAGTTAATTTTTGGACCCGGATCTCAGGTGTGCCCCTATATGGTAAGTGAAATTCCACACTTTTGGGTTTCCTGGTGTTGCCAGGGCAAAATGAGGCCTCGTAGGGTCGGATAAATGGGAGGCTCACAAGCTGTTGGATTATTATCAAGCTTGTGAGTTAATGATAAATCATAGGGGGATGATTTCATAACAGATCTTTTATTTGGTAAGGCATGCAACACGTATTTATTTAATATCTTGATCTCTTCAACTACTTAAGCAGATGCAGTGTCGGCGACTTTGGTGCATTAACATTGATGGTGCGCACAAGGGATGTCGTACACAACACACACCTTGGGCTGATGGAACAGAATGTGAGCCTGGAAAGGTCTGTAATATTTGGTGGTTTATGCCTCATTGTTATATTTCCTAGGACTCAGGCTAAGGATATCAGTTGAAATAATCCTGTCCCAATGGCTGGTTGTGCACAGCAAGGGTAGAAGCCCAGAGCAGCAACGTGTGTTTTAAGCCTGGGTCAACTCTATCCCAGATTATATGATTGAAATCGGTTGCTTGGCGCAACATTGTTTAAAGCAGGTATTCCTTCTGGTGTGCTTATCTTCTGAAATTAATGCCCTTGAGTGAACTCTTGAGCAAAACTTTGCAAAGCTTCTCTAGGCTTTTATTAGAAATTTCCTGTGTGATGAGAGCAATTAGTAGCTTTGCATAATATAAGCTTGCCATCTGGCTTCTCATCTTGACAACTTCAGAGTAAAATATAGAACTGGTTGACATTTTCTGTATGGAACAGTCTTGGAAGTAATTCATAGCAACTTTTGATTTCCATGTGCAGTGTTGGTTTCTGGCTAACATTGTGGTTTCTAGTATAATTATTTAGTTTTTAGTTGTCCAGATCTGGAGAAAAATAGTTGAAAAGATTTTTCTTTTTCCTTTATTGGGTTACTGATGGTTTTGAAGAAAAATGCTAACAAGTTTTCATCATTTCTGTCTGAATAAAAATGTTCTCCATCTGTGTCTAGTAAAAAATGCATGATGTTACTCTATAAGAGGTATAGCTTAAAAGTTTGCTTTTCTGTCTATTAATGATCAACAGTTAAAGTTTTCTGTAGAAAAAGTCAACTTTTTAATTCGTAGTCTTTCAAATGTATTTTATTAACAATTTCTGGATGCTATTTTAGGTACAATTTTCCATACAGGCTGTGAATCTCCTTGGTAGTTAATCTTCTGTTGCATGTGTCTGAGAAGTCATTCAATGACACTTGATGGACTTCCTTCAAGACAATGGGCATAATATATCAATTTGCCTTCCTTAGGGAAAAGTGTAGTCAACACGTTTGTTTTAGTTGTTCAGAATGCACTTTAGAGATGTAGTAGGAAATGCTATTCCTGTCCTACTCCTTGGACACAGTGGTACACCAATATTTAATGTTTTTATGTCAAATCCCCTGCTTTGAGACCGAGGATAAAGCTTGGCCATCTGTAGAGCCAGTGTGACCTGGGACCTTGTGGAAGCTCAGAAATAACTATTTTCTTAAAATTCCAGAAATCTGGGCTGCAGTTTTGTTCTGACAAACCTGCCATAACCCTCGGATATGACCAGAGCGATGCGCAAACAACTGCAGTGGAGCGGATTAGCACCTCCTCAGAGTTATCCCATGTCATGCAAGAGGCAGTGTCCAGCTGCATGGCTCTTAAAAAAGACTGTATAAGCAAAAACATTTCAGTCCACGAATTCAGACAGTTTGACAAGTTCAAACAAATTAGAGAAGTGTGACCTGAACCTCTCAGCTGAAAGCAGATGAGCTCTTAAGGAAAGCTGATGCAGTCCACTCGTGTTCAGACATTTGAACGTATTCTCACAAAAAATCTTTACAGGGTAATTCTTGTAACTGTATGTTGGTCTAATTCAAGCTTAAGATTTGGATTGTCAAACTCTCTCCTCCTCAGTGTTTACTTGGGCTTGTAAAGTGCTGAGGTGCAAGTCTGGAGTGCTTTTCATTGGAATAAATCACTGGTTTGGTACTGTGCTGTGGCCAGGAGCCCCATCAAACTGCTGCTTGCTGACTAATGCCTTGCCTCCAGTCTGCATGTTTAAAGCCTGTGATATATGGGTTGGCAGATGGAGAAAATACTGTGCCATTTTTTATGGAGATATCTTTGGAAATGAGGGAGCCTGAATAGCTAAAAAAAAAAAAAAATCTAGCTAAAGCTACTGGGATGTAGATTTAACCAGGCTCTAAATTTATTCTTAGATCAAGGATACTAAAAAAAAATCATCGGAGTATTAGCTTATGCATATTTTGAATGTGAGGACACTGGATTTATTATCGCTAAATCAAGTAATAAGACCAGAATTTGGCCCTTTCTGAGCGAGCACCAGTTAGGATGGTTTGCAGTGTTCCATAGCACCAGCGCGTTGTCGGGTAGAAATAAATCACGGAAAGAAAATAAAAGAGGGTCGTAAACTTGGGCCTCTATCTCTTGTGGTTTTCAGGGTTGTTTAAAGAATGGTAAAAGAAGAGTAGATGAATGGTAATCATTTCTGTCTCCTGCCGCATGGCAGCAGGTAGCGTATATGTTATGCATGCATGAAGCTTCACAGCGCTTGTCTGCCCCCTGCTAATCCATTCAGCCAAAGTCAGCCCAAGGATGGGAGCTGGATTTGGTGAATTATCGGGGACTCCAGTGGCAAGACAAAGGCAGGGAAAGTCTGTTGTAGTGTCTCCCTTCCCTGCCATTGCTCTCCTGCTCAACTGTGTGTCTAAGTTATTTGGAACTTGCTCCAGACAAAAACTCTTTTATTCTCTTCGTTCTCTGATCTGTAAGCTCACAGGAAAGAGAACTCTGTCAGGTTTTTTGGTTCTTCTGTTGTAACTCAACATAGAAATTATTTTTAAAATACAAAAGGCATGAAGGTTGCACAGCCAGACTATTCACAGTGTGGTTCCAAGAAACACCATTGCGTTTCCATAAAATAATCTTGCTGTTTATTTAAAACAGCTGCTATTTTCTTTTCCTCCCCCTCTTTGATTTACCATCAAGTCCAAACCCTCAATTTTTAATAAAAATTAGGGGATGTAGGTGATTTCCTGGTTAATTCTCAACCATTGGCTGGGAGACGTATAGGTCATGACACGGTCTGTTAGCTGTGTACATTCACTAGTTAGCTATTCAGTCGTCTTCTCTGGGTCAGTGGTGCCAAGTATGAATGTGGTTATATATTTAGCTGTCAGCATCAACATTGCTGTGAATTCTCCACCATTCAGCCATCAGACCTATGTGTCCCTGCACAGGACTGGCATAGGGAACCCCATCCTGCAGTTTCTCAACTCTCTTAAAGCCAGGAGGAGTTGCACAGTGTAAGGGTTTGTCCTGCAACAAAGAAATGGGCATTTCAGCTTATTTTACTCCTCTCCTTTATTGTAGCAGATGTTTTTCAGATAGCGTCTTTCTGATGAACCAAATCTTCAGACAAAAGCAAATCCAGGGCATATTGCAGCCTAGAGACGATACCCAACTCTGAACAAACACCGTGTTTGGGGGCCAAGCTACGAGTTGTTCAGCCATCCTGCAAACCTTCCCATAGGCAAATGTACCTGAGATCAGCTTTCTTCATCAGCAAAGCAATGTGTCGAGCTGGCTGCCGTGGGCCAAAGGTGTTAAATGTGCTGTGAAGCCACGGTCCTGTGGGCTGGGTGCACAATCCCTGTCACAGCCTGGTTGCGCTGTTTTCCAAGACAGCTTTCTCTAAGGATGTCTAAAAATGAGAGCGAACGTGCGGTGTGTCTTGATGCAGTCTTGCTCTGATAGTAGTGAAAAGGCTGGGAAAACAGAGCACATCAGTAAATTGGACTCTGTCGCCATGTCAGGTGTTTCCATGCTCAAACAGCATCCAGTGCAGAGAAATATTGGATGTGAATACTTCAACGATGCACTTCATGTTTTTTCCTAAAGTCAGTAACCTCTTCTAATCTGTGAGCAATCAGCAATGTTTGGGCTTTTTATAATTGCAAAGGTTTAGGCATCTGTGTCTGGTTTTAAACCTGCTTTAGCAAGCGTTGTTCAGTGGGAGGGAAGCCCTGCTCTCACGAGCCTTGGCGACACTTTTCGAGCTCCTCTGATGGGGCCAGAAGGTGACTCTGCCCTAGATCTCACCTCTCCAGAAGTCTGTATAGTTGAACTAGCAAACATACTGCAAAGGGACACAATTTATACCCCAAAAATGGGGGACAGGGGAATGCCAAGGTAATTTAAACCAGTTTTCCAAACAAAAGAAAACGAGAGTTATAGCGCGAAAACAGAAGTGTGGGCCAGGCCTTGGCAAGTCCCGTGTTATGGCTGAGTGAAAAAAATTCTCTGGATTGAAGAATTCATTTTTCTATTTTATTTGCCCTTTAGTTTTGGAAGTTTCCTTTCCCTCTTCTATTCTGGGGCTTTGTACAGCTGTGGGGAGGTTTGAGTTTTCCCTCTTGTTTTCCCTACTGTCTGTCTCCTCCTCTGACAGATGGGGTTCCTGCTGCTCTCCAGGAAATCAGATAAGCAGCTTTTTGAAAAGCCAGTGCCATGAGCATTATCACGCCATTCGGCACCAGGAAACAGGGAATATTCGCTGGTTACTGTTGTCCCCAATCTCGTTCCCGTAAATCGCTCCTGTGGACTCTGCAGCTTGCCTTTGCTTCTTCGTTTAAGGGTGCAGAGAGAAAGAAATATGGGGGTGACAGAGAAAAAGTAAAGAAGTTATGTATTATTTGATTACAAAATCTTTGCTGTATTTTGTGAGTGGTTGAGGAGTAAGAAGGCATGAGCCGTAGCATCCAGGCTGGTTGCTGGCAGTTGGCTTGTCATGCAAAAGCGATGCAAACCCACCTTTCCTGTCTCTCTCCTTCACATGCAGCACTGCCGGTTTGGGATGTGTGTGCCCAAAGAGCGAGAGGCACCGGTGATGGATGGAGCGTGGGGGACATGGAGCCCTTTTGGGACCTGCTCCAGAACCTGCGGTGGTGGCATAAAGACGGCGATACGGGAGTGCAACAGGCCTGAGTAAGTCCATGGAGGGGGAGCACTGATGGGTGAGATGGGGGAGAGCAGCTGGGTTGCCCAAACAGGCTGGGATCCCCTTCAGCTGTCTCCAGCTTATGTGCACCCCAGGGATCTGTGGCTTTGCCTGGGGACGGTGGCTTTGGCTGGCATGGGTGAGGCAGTGTGGGAACCCAGGAGGAGCTCATTGCAGGTTTGGTTTGTGGGTAACGGGCACTAAAAAGTGGTCCATTCCATGGAGAGATAAGGAAAAAGCTAATATCTGCATGGGTTTATTGCCTTCTGTTTTACTGGAGAGGCACATCTGGGGGGATCCTGCTTCCAAAGATGTTTTTTTTCCTCCAAAGCAGTAGATCAGAAAGGAGAGAGAAGGGAAGGAGACATATTTTTTATCCATTTTTCACTGTTTTACCCCTGCTTTGGCTACTTTTGCATCTCTTCCTACAAGCCAGATTTTTTTTATATAGTTTTGTACTATTTTACTCCTGCTTTGGCTGGTTTTGCAGCATCTAGCTGCTTTTGCAGCTAATACTTTATACAGTTAAATGTCAACTAGTCTGGAGTAGCCAAACCTCAGCAGAAATCTGTGCCCCATTAAAAAGTGGCACTCAAAAATGTTTTCTGTCAGTCTGGAATGCAAAATCCTGCACCCTTTGAAATGGCATGGAATTTTGCTGTGAGTTTCAAGAAAATGAATGGCGAAATATTAGTAATAGGTTGAGCAACTGGTATGAAAACAGCCTGTTTAGGTAAATGTGAACTCTGCTGGTTTCTGTTTAACTGCCTCCTTTCAGCCCACAAGTGCAGGAAGAGGTGGGCAGGATGCTTTCCAGCTTCTCATTTGGGACTGAGGCACGGAGAGGATAGGGGTCTGTGGAGCTATATGAACCAAGGGGTCTAAAAAAACTGAGTTCCACTTTCTTGTCATTGGTGGCGGACAGCTTATCGCCAAGAAAATTGCCATTAGTGATGCATCAGTGACAGTTTCGTCACTGCGGGTGGGAGAAGGGAGAGGCTGTACCTGCAGCAGCGGTGCTAAAATGCCGGGAGGGACTGGTTTAGCGCACTGGGCGGATGTCAAGAGAGCAGAGGAGGATTGAAACTAAGGGAGTTGGATACAAGCAAGTTAATTAAAATAGTGCTGAGAAACATACCAGTGCAAAGAACTTCTCGTCTCGCTGTGCTGAGTCAGCACATGCCATATGGTCTTCCAGTAGCCATGGAGATGCAAACATTAAAATATCTTTCCACGTGCCAAAATAGCTATGCTGCCAAACCTTTGGATGCTGTCAGAGAGATGTATTCCCGTCTCCTGGAGCGGCGTCTGCCTGGACTGATAGTTCTTTGAGATAGAAAATCCCCTTTATCCTAAAGGCTAGTAAAGGGATTTTAGATTCCATCTTCTCTCACTGCTCGTGTTTTGTGTCTTGGTGTTTGGTGGGGGCCTATTGCTTTGGCTGGGATTTGCAAAAGCACCTAAATATGGTAGGCACCAAGATGCCCGTGAAATCCCCTGCGCTTATCACTAACAGTGATTATTTCCCAGGCACCTTTTGAGAGCTCTATAGCTGGCACTCTTCTCCAACCCCTCCTGAGGTCTCCGCAGGAAGTCGCCTGTCCTAGCACCCTCCACAGAGCTTTACACAGACTCTGTTGTTTCGTCCCTATAATTTGACATCATAGCATCTGAAACAGTTTTCAGCAAGTCTGTTATATTCAAAGACGGTTTAGCTTTGTAAAGCTTTTTCTGTGCAGGAGCATCTGAGGGGGTACCTTGCATGCTAATAAAACTTTGTGTTAAACCTGATGTTGAAAATGAACCCTCCTGCTATGGTAGAGAAAATAAGGCTGCAGCTCCTGCCTCTGTCTATAACAACTTCTGACACCTACATGGATGAGTGTCTTGCAGGGCAGTAGGAAGATGTAATCCTTTGAAATGGCAGCAGGCTGTGTTTTGGCATACAGTGAAGGAACGTACTGGATAACCAGACCAGACCCTTCCCAACAAGATTGCCCACATGGGGATTTGAGGCTGGCTGGTACAGACAGAGCCCATGGCTGCGGTGCCTCATGTAGAGGGTCTGTAGTGCGAGCTCTGGGTTTTAAAGCAAGGCATAGCTGCAGAATTATGGGGAAAAGGCATGTTTCCTAACATGTCAATACCAGGAGCCCTGGTTTCAGCAACAGCTTTCTGGATGAGGTATTGTTACCTCTGGATACGAGGCTGATTGCATCTGCATTTAGTCCATCGCAGAAGTATCCACCTGTGTTGAAGGCTGTTTGCGCTTGATATGTAAACGCATCTACAGATAACTGCGTTGGTCGCTGGCAGCACGTGTACCAATTCCTGGTCTGAGGGCTTCATGGGATGCTGCAAAGGAGATCTCAAACTGATCTCTGCACAGTGGAGTTTCACAGATTTTTCTGCAGTTGCTGCATGAGCACTGGCACGGAGGCAGACGTGTAGGAGAACACACACAGCCCACAGCCGGTCTCCAGGGTCCTTCCATTGTGGCAGCTTGAGTGCCCTGGGCACAGCAGGATGGGGCTGAGCGCCTGCAACACACCACCAGAGCAGCGTTTCTTGGTGAGGTGTCTGTAGTTGGTGCTCCTGGAGAGCTGGGCACTGCCTTAAGGTCTGCAAGTGAAGACTTTCCTGGTTAGTTATTGCAGATGATGCGTTAGGGGCTGTTCGTTTAAGACATGTAGGGGTGGGAGTGGGGATAAGACCCCAGTGTTCTCCAGGGCTGTCTGCTGTGTCCTGAGAGTTTCTGCTGTGCTGGGAGGAATGCAGTGAAGCCGGGGTCTAATGGCAATTATTCCAGATCAAAAGCAGGTCCGCATCAGCCCTTAGTTGGTCAGAGATGATTCAGAGAGAAGAGAAATAAAGAGAGAACAAGGAGGTTTCTATGCGTGCGCTGCTTTTTCCTTCCACCTCTGTGGTACATCCTTGATGATTATCCATAAAAATATTATGTAGCGTGAAGTATCCCGTATTCCTTTGTGACACTGAAAATTGATGTTCGTAGAATCATAGAATGTCCTGAGTTGGGAAGGACCCACAAGGATCATCAAGACAGACTACTGTCCCTGCATAGGACAGGGCGTTGTCTGAGGCTGACTTATTTTTCAGGGTTGCCTCTTTCTGTTTACTCAAACTCTGTGAAAAGCAATGCTGGTTTAAAAACACCCTAAAACTGTCAGGGTGGTTGGGGGTTGATTTGAAATGTCAGAAGTGTGAGTGTGCTTCAGCCCTGAACACTGGCTGTGAGGACATTTATTTACTGCCACACTTAGGAAGCTGGCAGTTTGCAACACAATGGCAAGTTAGAGTGTCCTTCCCTTTGTGTGTGTCCAGTGTTCAATGTTGTCTCAATCTCGCAGATGATGGCTGGAGAAAAGGGAGCTATACAGTAGCTTGGGGTTTTCAAATTTGTTTAGACATACTCTTAAAAAAAAAAGGCTCCTGCATGTTCTTCTTAACTTACTATTTGAAAGACTCATTTTTCATTGAATTGATTTATATTGGAAGCAAAAAATGTTGTAATTGCAATCTTTTTAAAGAAATGCCCTACTAGAGGTTTACATAATTAAGAGTCCTGGTCAAACTGCAACGGTCCTTCTGCAGTATAAATGATTTCAAAGTGAGAATGATGAATGTTCCAAACTCACCAAGGTCTGGAATACGCTACTGCCACAGCTATGAAGTTTTCTCATGTGCTGTGTAGTGAGATGGTTGAGATGTCCCTTTGTAGTTGAAAGTAGATAATGTGCCTGCACAGGGAATAGTCTGCAGGAAAGGCTCCGGTGGTAGGAAACCCCCAGAGATCAGCATTGTGTCTGCAAGGCAGGAGGATTCCAGAGATGTGTTTTCAGGGGCTGCTGTCCTGGGTTAGCTCTGAAGCGGTCCCAAGTGTAATCAGTTAAATTAATTCCAGTTGTTTGTCATACTGATGTTGAGAATAGAATAAATGGGTTAGAAGTCGGGTTTAGAATTGCTCCACTAGGAACTGGTGGTGTGAAATCAGTCTGTAAACTGAAATCTGCACGGAGCACCATGCAGTTGTTTGGGCTTTTTATCACTGCTATTTGTTTAATTGCAAGGATCAGAAACCTTTGCAAATGACACCACACGTTTAGTTTGCAGATGGCATGTGAGAGTCTCCCTCAGAGCAGACAGAGCTGATGTTACCAGCTATGGCTCTGGGCTATGCCTAAAGACAAATCACCCCCCTCAGCATTTAGGATAGGACTTGAGAGGTCTGCACCACAGCAGTGCACATCTCAGCAAGAGGAGGATGCTGGCAGGAAAAATCTGGTGTGTGTAGCTGGTGATGCTCTGCACCTCGCCTGCGGCTGCTGGAGGCAACCAACAATCTGAAGGAGGCAACTCCTAACAAACTTGTGAAGATCTCCCTGTGTGGTGCTGATGGGAGGTTGGGAAGCCTCCCTGCCCTTCCCTGCTTTGCAGGTAGTCTTTGTCTCTCCCCATTTATCTCATGTGAACTGTGCTATTGAGTCACAAGTAGTTTTCAAATGTAGAAGTAAAGAATTGCTGCTTATGGGAGAGCAAGCATTGCTGGGCTTCACGGGTTGTTGTGCCTGTAGTTCAAGAGAAACAGTTGTGTTCAGCTGCGGGAACTTGTTGACCCTCTTACATGAGCAGAGTGTTTCTGGCTCTCTCATGTTAGGAGACGCTGGCAGTATGCAATGTCAAGAGATTATTGTGGGCATCTCCATGCTAAGGGCAAATGTGATTCCTGTTTATCACTTATTGGTGTGTGTTTCAGACGGTCTCCGACTGCACAAACCAGCTTCCTTCCTGAGAAAGGAGTGCTCTGACAGCACCCCTGGGACACTGATGGGGCTCTGGTCCTGGGGCAAGGCAAAGCTGATCCTGAGGAAAAGCCCAGAAAGGCAGGAGGCATGGGTGCCAAGACTTCGGCACCACTTTTCTGATCTGCACTTCCTGGGTTGGGTAGAAGATGTAAGTTTAGTGGCTGTTTTGTAGCAGATGCCAGAGCTGGGCACAGGTGACATGTTGAGGGCAACTTTCTGCCTCTGTGCACGTGCCCCAGCACAGCACGGTCAGGATGCGGTGGCTCATGCCGCTCAGGATGCTCACTGTGCCACCCCTATTTCATTTGAAGTTTTAGGAGAGAGCAGCAGAGATGGCATCGGGGGTTCTATTTAAAGCCTGGTGCATCCTTTTTTATTTTCTTATTAAAATTCATTATATACATCAAAGGCTGCACATAGGTGAGCATATGAAATCTTACCTGAGTTCCTAGAAATGTCCTTTGAGCAGACAGTAAATAGCTTCTGACCCAAGAGTACTTGCAGCCTTACCATAGCAGAAGATGAGTCCTCACCCAAAAAGTGCCTTCTGCTGGGCTCCTCCAGTGCCATCCGTGTGCAGCTCACTCCCACACTTCTGCTGACAGTGGCTGGAGGGGGAAAGGCGTTTTCAGTCCGCAAAGTGAGGTGTTATTTGGCAGAGGCTCTGTCTACATGCAAAAGGGCGAAAATAGTTTTATTACTATAGCCCTGAATCTGGAAGTTGAGAAATTCAAAATTAGAATTTCTCCTAGGATTATACACTGGGTTTTATTTGACTTGGATGATATTGCTCTCCCCAGTTTATACCAGAATCATCCTACTATAAAATGGGGGTAAAGTATTTATTGGACATCTTTGGTGCTTTCTAGAATATATGAATATATGGAAAATATGCAGTTGTTTAAAAGTCTAGTGTTACCTCTTCTACTATTTTGGGCTATAAATCCCAAAGGACTAAGTGCTGCCTGGCCTTTCAACCTCCAGAGGGAAGCCCTTTCTCCTTTCTGCTGATGTTTAGTTATTTGCAGCCTGGTAGATCAGATGCAAGCTCTCACTCAGATTGAGTGAGATTGATGGGGTCGTGGAGGGATGGTCCTGTATGGGATCCCTCAAGGTGAAACTAAATCCCCAGTTAGGGAGCAAGATGTTGCTTTTCCTCTCTGGCTTCTTCTCACTCCTGCTGCAATCATCAGAGGGAAAATATTCCATTTTTCATCCCTTTTTACATGGTATATATGATCTATTTTATTAGACACTTGCATAACCTTTCCTGCAATTAGCCTGGGATATTAATTAAACATGTGCACGAAGACAGAGTCCACAAAATGGTGTCGCGCATCCTGACTGTGCTGAACAAGTTGAGGAACTGCAGTCGCATCTTGTTTCTACAGGCCTAAAAATGGCGGGAAATATTGCGTGGGTCGTCGCATGAAGTTTAAATCCTGCAACACTGAACCGTGCTCAAAGCTGACGAAAGATTTCCGAGATGAGCAGTGTGCCGACTTTGACGGGAAGCACTTCAACATCAATGGGCTGCCCACGAACGTGCGCTGGGTTCCCAAATACAGCGGCAGTAAGTGGCGGGGGGGATGCAGATCCTGCCTCCCGCATCGCCACATTGGCGTTTGGATAACGTGCTTCTGACTTTCATCCCTCCCATCCCCAGTCCTGATGAAGGATCGGTGCAAGTTGTTCTGCCGAGTGGCTGGAAACACGGCGTATTACCAGCTGCGGGATCGCGTCATTGATGGGACACCCTGCGGCCCCGACACGAATGACATTTGCGTGCAGGGCCTTTGCCGGGTAAGTATTTTCCCTTCTCTTTAGTGAGGGTGATTGCAGTTTTGTGTGTCCAGATGGCGCTTCCACACCTTGCCCACCCAGTTGTTGGTGTGCCCAACAAGGCTTCCTTGTTTACACAAGGGCTTCCGACAGAATCCGCTGGGCTGAAGCTTTGAGGCAACCTCTAGGTTTGCAGAAGAGCTGTGCATGGATGATGCCTGTCCATCTGCCTTAAGTTACAGAGGACTGTGGAGGTCCAAGCCTGAATCCAAATGGTGCATCCTCCCGTGCTTCGCTGCCATTCCTTGTCAGCGCCCAGAGCACTTTACATTTCCATTCACAGTTGTTTTTCACACTCTTCTTCACGGGAACAACGATGCAAGGAGTTTTCTCTAGTGAAGGCATCACCTGGTGCACGTGGCAGTTCTGATTCTTGCTTTGTAAAAAAGCCTTTTGTTTGGAAATCTAGTGGGATGGCCACACTGTAAATCAGCAGAAAAATGTGGGGAAGCGAAACAATTTGTCTCACGGCAGCCTTTTGCATACAAAGCTTTTGTGTGCCTTAATTGGGAGGTTTGTAAATGCTCTTCTAGTCTGTATTGCTCAATCTAGTTTTTTCAATTTCTCTCTTAAAGCAAGCTGGATGTGATCATGTGCTGAATTCAAAAGCAAGAAGAGATAAATGTGGTGTTTGTGGTGGGGATAATTCTTCATGCAAAACTGTTGCAGGCACATTTAACACGGTGCATTATGGTAAGAATCTGTTGCTAAAAACTTTATAGTGAAAAATGCGGGTCTATAAAAGCCATTACCACACTTAATCTACAAAAACGTTGATATAAAATGCAAAATCCTTCTAGCTATAGCAAGCTCCATTTTATAACTATTTATGCTATCCCTAAATGAAAAGTATCAGCTTGTGTAATGTGAGGTAATTTCACTCATTTCCTTTCCTCCTGTAGAAAGCAAATGAAACGTCTGTGTAATAGCCTTGACTTTCTGTTAAATCTCTTCTAGGCTATAACGTTGTGGTCCGCATCCCAGCTGGTGCAACAAATATTGATGTGCGTCAGCACAGTTACTCAGGGAAACCAGAGGATGACAACTACCTGGGTGAGTGCCGTCCTTGTTTCAGTCCAGAACTCTGCTTTATTGCCTGGTTGTGATGAGGTACCTACTGGCTGCTCTCTGCTAGGGAGGATGAGGAGTTCATTTAAAGGAGATGTTTTCTCATCAAGAATTTAGTTCATATGTCTACCAAACATTCAACGCTATCTTGCTCCTTCTTTTCGTTTGTGCTGTCCTTGATGCAAAGTTTGGGAAGCTCACGGATTATCACATCTCCCGAGAGCATCTGTGTGGCTGGAAAGGGCTGTTGAACCTAGGCTGTGGGTGAGGCATAAAGCTGAGAACCCAGCAGACTTCTCATTTCTGCTGGAGTCTCCTCATCATAACTTGAAACATCTCTGCTGCCAGTCAAAAGACGGTTTTGCCATTAAGCCCTGTTTGTGTCCCTCAGAGTCTGTTCAGACTGCTGATGGAGCAGGGAGTCAGCAGGATGGAGTCCATGAAGTTCCAGGGTGGTGGCTGCTTTCCTGCCTCTGTTCCTTCTCTTTTGGATGGCCCATGCCTGGCACTGGCAGCTGCACTCTGGTAGCACAGGTCTCGTGTTTACCCCTCTGACCAGGGCACTTCATCTCGCAAAATCCCTGCATCGTTGAGCATTTTTGCAAAATACATAGGGCTTAGCCCATAACCGCACCAAAGGGAAGCGGTGCTGACAGCTTTGGTTGTTGCTCTGAAATGCCATCTGTGTGTCTGGACCCTTCATTCAGGCAAAAGCTGGGCAGGTCCTCTCTGTCCTTCTTCCCAGATGGGGGTCACACAAGGCTGTCTGTCGCTGCGCACGTGCGGCCGTTCACTTACAGCCGTCTTGCATTGTTTCTGCATGTTCACAGCAGCAAAATGAGATGGGCCAGCGCGAATGCATATAAATACCAAGAAAACCTTACTGAGATGTGATAGTTTTCCGTCTAGGAGGAGGGAGATACATTTCATTATTCATTCTTTCTAGAAAAACAGTCTTCCCTGTGTTGTGCCTATTCAAACTAGTTCACCCCAGAAGGAGCCCCAAAGAATTTCTTAGCTCTTCATGGAGGGCGTTTTAATCTTCATGGGAAGCAGTGAAGTCAAATCTTCTTTAACGTTGCTTTAATATTGCTGGGAAAGCATCTCTTCGCATTAGGCCTGACTAGAAGCAAATGAGAAGTGTGCATGTGTCCACTTATTTTGCAGCTCACTGAGTGTGAAATCTTGGGCCCTCAGTACTGTGAACCTTGTAGTTGCTTAACAATTTAGGAGGAATTTGATGTTGTCATCAAGTCCAAGACGTGTACCTACTGTTGTAGGAGATGCGGTAAACGGGAAGGAATCCTTTAATGAGTTTTACTACTGCCTAATGACATTAAAGTCTCTAAAGTGTTGGATTTGGTCGAGTATAGAGTCTGCTTTGTGAGTTTTTCCTCCATCTCTGTCTCTTTGCTACCGAGCAGTGTATTGCTTCATTATCTCTCCTCATTCAAGGTAAAAACTTTCCCTTTGGTGTTTTGGTGTTAAGTTTAGATTTTTCAGTACAGAGGCTTTGTAGTAATGTAGCTGTGATGGGTGAAATGGTGGGGAAACTAACTTAGGAAATTAGCTCCATAATCGCATTAGTGTGAAGTTGTGCAGCAGACTGCTGTTTTCAGGAAACTGTTCCTTTTATAAAGCATTTAGGCTTTAAGCCTTCAGTGCTTTCACATACCTTAAGATTTGGAATAATAAAAAGTGCAGGGGGGAGGAGAAAGAGGGGGAGATACTGACCAAACTCCCTGTGGTTATCTGCTAGAAAACAATGTTTGGGCTATTAAAGTACATATATTTACTCTGGAATACACCTGGAAAGAAGAGGGGAGCCTTCCTGTCTGTGTGGCTAACAGAAATCTTTGGGCAGGGTTATTTCTGCATCATGAGGAGATGCAGACTGTTCTGCGTCCAGCAGCCAGCCCGGCATGTCTTTGGGGATCTCTGCCTTAGGTTAGGGGTGAACTATTTATCAACAGCTTCAGGCATTCAGCCTTCGTTTTACTGAGGCTCTCCAGTGGAAAAAGGAGAAAACACAATGTCTGTTAGAGCTCTGCTGCTCTCTTTACGTCCTTTCTTTTTGAGAGTGCCAGTGCGTTTTTCCTCCCACTCCAATGAAAGAGAGGCCTGAGAGCGCATGACCCACGTTGTTATGTACGTATGAGTTAATTCTGCGTCTTTAGTTCTTGTTTTTTGCACCTATGCAGCCTTATCTAACAGTCAAGGAGACTTTATATTAAATGGAGACTTTGTCGTCAGTATGTTTAAAAGGGAAATCAAAGTTGGGAATGCTGTGATCGAATACAGCGGATCGGATAATACTATTGAAAGGATTAATTCTACAGATCGGATTGAGCAAGAAATAACACTTCAGGTGAAGTATATGTTGTGCGTGTTGTAAAGTTTGCCCAGCATTATTGGACTGAAAACTGTGGACAGGGAGGTCTGTTGCTTTACTCTGCTTCATTTTATTTTTCCCCTCAGGTTTTATCAGTGGGTAATTTGTACAATCCTGACGTTCGTTACACATTTAATATCCCCATCGAGGACAAACCTCAGCAGTTTTACTGGAATGCATATGGCCCGTGGCAGCCCTGCAGTAAGCTCTGCCAAGGTGGGTGCTTGGGAAGGCTTTAAAGAAGACAACAGTTTTGTCCTGGATTCATTTGGGGTCCGGGCAGTGCCATTAAATCCTTCTCCATGTGCTTGCTTTGCGATTCGCACATTATGGGCAGGATTGCTTCCTTGGGCTGTAGTGGGAGATACTATCACAGGAGGCATAGCATGGCTCTGCTGCTTCTCAGTTTCAGGGTAGGGCACCTTTAAAGCCCTCTCAGAGCTTGGTGAACCTTGCAACCTGGATTGCAGGTGAGGAAGCGCAAGTGGAGAAAAGGTTATGTGGCATTTCCTTAGGCTGCAAAAGACATCGGTGCCTGGTTTGGGTCTGACATGAAGTTGTTCCCATCTGCTGACCCTGCTAGATGCACAGAGCCCATCCTTGCAGGCATGCTGCCACTCTCCTGTGTCCATCTCATCTGCCTTAAACTTCTTCTGCTCCACTTAGGGGGAGTCTTAACCCCCTCCTTATTTCTGAAAGAGTTTTAAAAGCGTAATTAAATGTCTTCTAGTGACAACTATAAAAGAAGTAAGAGAAATAACTGATTTGATCGCTTTCTGGTATGATTTAAACAATATGTGTGTTTCTTCTGTGCAGGAGAACGAAAAAGGAAACCCGTATGTACGAGAGAGTCCGATCAGCTCACGGTGTCAGACCAGCGATGTGATCGAATTCCCCAGCCTGACCCCATCACTGAGCCCTGTGGCACAGAGTGTGAATTAAGGTGCACTCTACTCAGCCACGTGTATACATTACATTGTATATTTATTGTTTACGCCTCTTTCACCTCTCACCGTAATTCCTTTTCTTACCAGAATGTATTAGATTTTAAAAAAGGATTAGCAGTTGCCTCTTTGTCAACCAAGAGGGATTGGCATCCACCAGCTGTGTTTTGAGAGGCACTTTTCAACATTTTTGCTTTTCTCTTCTTGGATTAAATTAGCGCTAACTATTAAAAGAGAAAAAAATATCACCTAATGTTGAAAAATCTCCCTGTGCAATGCAGTGGCTGAAATTCGCATCTGCCAGGATCAAAAATGCTCAGCTTCATCCTACGAACAGCCTGCAAAGAGGGAAAAACATATGTTCAAAGCAAAAGAGTAGCTCAGACTTGGATTTATCGTCATTTGCTTAAAGTGAAGAATAGGCTTAAGCGCAGAGCGGGTTTGGGGCTGTCCCCAGACAACTCCTGGAGAGCTGGAATTGATAGAGCATGGCCTAAATCATTACAACTCATTTTCCTTTAAAAAGCAATCTGTTTTCCTTTCTGGAGCTTAAATATGGTGGCATTAAAGGGCTGCTGGTGAAGCAATTCAGATGGCTGTGTTTCCCGAGGGGTTTCTCTGGCTGTATAAACCCGGGGCTGTATAGGGGCTGTAGGTCGGGTTGTCGAGGTAACAGCTGTTGCCATTGCAACAGGTTGGAAACTTGAGAAGGGCAGATGCAGCAGCTTGAAAAGCAGGCAGGGATGTGAGGGCTCCCTCCATTCAGGAGCTATTGACTCCAAATCCCCTTGATCTTATTCTTCTCCTAGCTGTGCTGAAATTTGCTCTCTCGGCTTAGGAGCGGGGCTCTACTTTCTCTGCAGAGGAGCTGGCAACAGCCAGGGGGGTTCCAGGACCCCAAGGGAATGTCATTGCCCCTTTCCACCCCTGCCAGGTGTCAGGGCAATGAGCTCCTGTTGACTCCAGGGTCTCTTATCTCACCCTGGATCCTGTGTCCAGCATCTCTTGCCAGAGCTGGGGCCAGGTCTGATGGAAAGCAGGGCTGGATCTCCAGGTGCATCCCTGAGGGCCACCAGTGCCAGCCCTTTCTGCCTTTCCCAGGAAGGAGGCACCAGGGTGGGAGTCTCCCCCATCCAGAGGGAACAGCTATAATCCCCGCTGACACCTCTGGGGCTCATGTGTCACGAAGCAAGTAATTCACTCACACTTTGGAGAGCTGAAATGGTTTTGCAGCCATCCTGCCTTGTGGAGTGCCTTGTGCAGATCCTTTTCTGGTGCTGTATTTTTCAATTTTTTGTTTTCAGAAGTCCAGGTGGCACTTCTGCAGGGGAAGGTGAGGTAGAAAGCCTTCAAAGCACTGCTCCTTGCTTGGCCACGGGCTCCTCCCGCTGCCTCACGTGGTCCCACAGGGTCACAGCATGGCTTTGCTTGTCTGTAAGAGTGACCTGGTGACAGTTCATGTCCCGCAAGGAGCAATGCCAGGTTTGATTGCCTCAGGTGTTTGGAATCCACAAAACACTGAGGACTATTGTAAAGAGCCAAAACTTTCAGTTCAAGTGTATATTCCTTATTCATGTGAAACACCCCCCCAGACATGTTACCTGCAGAGTCCCAGAGCCCCACTGCTCCTTCTGCCTCTTCTGCTCCTCTCCCAGGTAGGCGCTTTCGTGTGGGCTCGTGGAGTTTTTGCTGCACCAGGGGTGACACTTTCTTTCCTTGGCTCAGGTGGCACATCGTGAGGAAGAGCGAGTGCACAGCCCAGTGCGGGATGGGGTACCGCACGCTGGAGATCTACTGCTCCAAGTACAGCAGGCTGGAGGGAAAGATAGAGAAGGTCGACGACCGCTTCTGCAGCAGCCAGCCCAAGCCAAGCACGAGGGAGAAGTGCACTGGAGACTGTAACGTGGGAGGGTGGCGGTACTCAGCCTGGACGGAGGTGAGGGATGCTCAGTGGTACAGCAGGCTCTGTCTCCTCCTTGTATGGGGATGTCAGGCTGTTTTGGTTGCATACAGCATATAAAAGTTAGCCACAGTGATTCTGCTTCTTTTGCTTTTTCTGGAGAACACCACAGTCCAGATCAGCCTGAGTTCCTCATCTTCCACTACAATAAATTTACACTTTGAAGCATCCTGAGGTCTGTCTTCGTTAGGCTGAGCCCTGCTGGATGTCTTCTCCCATTGCAGCCAGGACCATCAGCAGAGGGCTTCTGAAATTTGTTTCCTTTACACTGTTCAGATTTGCCAGGAACAAGAATATTCCTGAATGCAGATGCAGCACTGAGAGAATGACAAGCTTGGGGCTTTCCAGTGATGGCACAGAGAAAGAGGCAGCCTGGCTAGAGGGAATTAATCTCTTCCTACAGTGAGAGCAAACAACAACCATTTGGGAGGACTAAAAAGCAGCACTTGTGAAAGAAATAATGGGGTGGTAACCTGGAATGAATTGGTGAAACTCATTGCTGCAAGATTTTATTAAGCTTAGCAAGATTGGATTTTTAAAGGAATATATCAAGTAACAGCCTTTTACTTAAAGTGCAAATTGTTCTTCCTGAGATTTTCTGCTGTCTCTTCACAGTCCTGGATGCGAGCGGGGACAAGGAAATAAATGGGATCTCAGCCTGTAATAGAGTGACAAAGTATTTACTCGGTGTCTTTCCTTCCCAGTGCTCCAAGAGCTGTGGCGGAGGCACACGGCGGCGGCGAGCCATGTGCGTCAACACCTACAACGATGTCCTGGACGACAGCAAGTGCAGTCAGCAAGAGAAGCTGACGGTGCAGCGATGCAGTGACTTCTTGTGCCCTCAATGGAAAACTGGCGACTGGTCTGAGGTAGGTGCTGATCACAGCAACAGGCTCACCCTGCTGGTGCCCCACCCCGAGAGGCTGGTGTCTCTAAAGAGAGAACTTCGTGCCTGCTCATCCCTCAGGCTTTGTTTGTGCCCTGGGCATGGTGGCACCGTGCCTCCTGCAGAAGATGTTCCCAAGCCTGTGTACAGAGAGGCTTGAGACAGGCAGCAAAGTCACTGGCCTTGTCATCACTGGGTGTTTCCCTCCCTGCAAAGCCACACAGGATTGATTCCTCTCCAGTCCTCCCAAGTGTTTCCACTGTTCCTCTGTACCTTTGGGAAGAAAAATACCTTCTGCCCTCATTGAGATTGTCTTCATGAGCCCTGGCAGCTCTGACTGTCACTGGAGGGCAAGATTTCACCCTACTAGTATCTTGCTCAGCCCTTTCCCTGCTGTTTGTTACCGTTACTGCTTCCACTGCTGCAGGTGTCCCTTGCAATGAAAAGAAATTGTATCTCGATAAGCTTTTCCCTGCAGCAGGACCGGGGTTATTGGAGAACAGCCTTCAAAGGCTGCTTTTCACCTTTGTGGTCAAATAGCTCTGGTTTCTGTGAATCACATCCTTTTAGGAAATAATGAAAGCAATTAAGTGGGAATAGGGATTGTTCTCTGTGAAATATCTGTCTTCTGGATCAAGCTGCTGGCAGCCCAAGCCATGCTGGGGTCGTGGAAGAGGTGCTTACAGCCTGCAGGAGCTGAGACCCTTAGTATGCAGGCTTGGAGCTGAGCGATTTTTCTGCTGGCCTTTGGCACTCGGTTGTGCACAGCGAAAGGCCTGTTGGGCAGTGCGGTGGCTTTGCCCTGTGTCTTACAGGTGCTGGAAGTAAAGAGCCTTCATGGTTTCGCTTCATCTGTGGTGAAGCGTTCCCGCTTGGCTTTGCTTTCCGCTCTCCAGCCTTTTCTCTGGACCATCTCCCAAGAGCAATCCTCTGTCGTCGCAAGATGCTCGTGTTTTCTCCAGCGCGTGCGGTCGTTAGCTAAGCAGCCACCCCTCGGCACCAGTTTTAAGCAGCGATTGCAGCAGGTCTCCAGACTTATTTCTCAGTGCTGGGGCAGGTGCTGAGTTGGCAGTGCATCCCCAGCACCACCTGAGCTTGTGCTTTACTCCTTGCAGTGCCTGGTCACTTGTGGAAAAGGGCACAAACACCGCCAGACCTGGTGCCAGTTTGGAGAAGATCGATTAAATGACAGGTTTTGTGATCCTGAAACAAAGCCAGAGTCGGTGCAGACGTGCCAGCAGCAGGAGTGTGCTTCGTGGCAAGTGGGGCCGTGGGGACAGGTACCGCGGGGCTCCCGGTCGGTGGGGCAGGGGTGCTGGTGGTCGAGGCTGGGTGCTACCCTTTCATCCAAGTTCGGTGACATAACTGTGTTAATTGATTTGCATACCAAAGCAGCCCTCTGTTCGCTTGGGTTGGACGGATGGGCAGCAATAACAGTACCTGCCCTTTGTGCTAAATTTAATCTGTGTCATAATAAATTGGCTGTGACTTTCAAAAAAAATAAAAAAAGGTTTCCAAGGTTACTCTCCTAAATCCATATTTAGGCACATAAATACATGGCCTAATTTTTGCAGGAAAGCTGTTCCCATTGAATAGCTTTTGTTGCTTTTAATGTTTTCCAGTTTCTGGGTTGTTGGGGTTTTTTTTTTTCCTGTTAAAATACAAGTTGCCCATTTCTCCCAGAGTGTTCTGGCATCTGCTTTTCCAGAAAGCTGTTAGCTCTTGACTTAAAAAACAGCAACAAACCCAGACTAGTTCTCCCAGTGAGACTTATTTCCCATCAGCAAAATTATTCATTAGCTGCTTGTGCTACCATGGGGCTGAACGACCAGTTTTAAAGAAGGATATGATGCGGGTTCTGTCAGACTGTGATCTACTGTGTGCAGCAAAGTAAATCATTTAAATGCTCGCACCTTCATTCCTGAGGAAGCAGGTGAAGCGTGAGAGGCTCTGGTGGGCACAGTGAATTAAAACTTTGGCCTAATTTAAAGCTGAAATGCATGAAGTGGAGAGGAAACAGAAGGGATGCTGGGTTTTATTTTTGCTGCTGATGCTACATGTCTAAATGCAGGCTGGGCTGATTAATACTTTCTAACCAAAGCAGCTATTCAGACTCGGCACTCTTTCTTCCGTCTGTCCTCTCCCAGTGCACGATGACCTGTGGCCAAGGCTACCAGATGAGAGCAGTGAAGTGTGTTGTGGGCACCTACCTGTCAGTGGTGGATGATAACGAGTGTAATGCTGCAACCAGGCCAACGGATACTCAGGTAAATCCTGTTGTCCTCTGCCCATCTTCTGCCAGCCTCCATACGGAGGCATCCAAGCTGCAGGTTTGGGAGATGTCTCGCTGCTGCAAAGGCTTGTCCTGAATGTCAGCACTATGCAGAGCAGTGTCTTGATCTGCCACGTGGCTCTTGGAGAGGCACAGCACGGTAACCCATTTCGGTAGAGGTGAGGTGGAGAAGTTGTATTTGGAAAGTTCCCATCCAGACCTTCTCTTGCACTCTGAAGCACAAATTGCCAAAAAAGCAACGAACAGCTCGTTATGAGGGCATCAAGACTTTGTGGGGTAAAGATTACCTTTGCTTATCATTTATATCCATGGAGCTCTATTCATAGGGTGGGATGTGGGAGGGGCTGTCCATATTCAGAGCTAAAGATGGTCTCTACGAGCTTGTGAGCTAAATAAGTGGCGGTAGATGAATATGGAAAGACAACCAGAGAGTAGAAGGGTACACCTCTTTTGGTTTGCATGGAGTCTGGGATCCCTGGCTGCAGGAACATTGCTGTGTGGTGCTAATGATGACCAGGAGCCGTCCCTTGTCTGCTGCATGTGACAGTACCGTGTTTGTGCCAGCTACACAGTAATTCCAGATGCATCCCCCTAGCTGGAGACACTGAGAAATGTTGGTGCCCTTTGCAAATTTGCTGAAGAGGCTTTCCGTGCTGTGTTCACTGGTACTTGGAAGCAAACATGTAAATTCCCATTTCAAGCAGAGGATATGTCTGTGGTGTCTGAAGGAGCTGAATAAGGCAGAAGAGACATGTCATTCCTATGTCTCTGTCATCTATTGAAGTTGTAGTGCTGCTACCCTGACCAGCTACAGTCCTGCATGACTTCACAGAGTTTAACTAAGGCCACAATATTAAGGAAAGGACTGTTTTTCTCGTGTATGGAGACCAATTGCACTGTAGTCAAGGGGTAGCAAACCCACTTGTCTTCAGCCATCACTTGGCATGCACATCTCCACTGTAAGTAAAATCACAGCAATGCAGAAATCATTCATGCCATTTGTCAAGAGCCGCTCTCTCTCTTGCAGTGACAATCAGTATTAATTTCCTTTTTGGCAACGACTACTCGTGGGCTCATTGAATAAAGTCATGGCTATTCGTCATTTCTGTTGCCAGACCTCCCATGAAGTCCAGACAGGACCAGAGCCCCTCCTATTAGGCACTGTACCAAGACTGAGTAGAATGACATGTCTGTCCCCAAAACCTCACGCACTTACTGTGCGGTGAGGTGGTCTGGTGGGCTGCAGGGAATCAAAGGGCTGCAATCCGCTCAGCAGCGTAACCTTCATTAAGTGGGCGGCACGTCTCGCATTGAAGGAAGGGAGCTTTGATTTGAGATAAAGTTGCTGCTTTGCAGATGTGTGTTCATACCAGAACTTTCTTAAAGAACTTTCATCTTTTGCCTCAAAACATCTGGTTTTAATGCACGGAGATGGCACATGATTGTGGGGGTTCCCTACTGTAGAGTTCCAAAGAAGTCAAAAGTCCACTGAGGTTCTGCATATGAAACCCTTGGGGTATTGAGACCACATTTTGCTGATGACCAAGAGGATGCAAGGAGAAAGCCTGCCAGCACGAGCATGCAGGTCACAGATTTTCAAGACGTTGTGTGTTGTTGATAACTACCTTGGAGAGGAGATAGTTTAAATGAAACATCTACAAAATCTTTATTTTCCTCTTTTCCCTCATGTATTTCGTGTACAGGACTGCGAAATAGCAGCGTGTCCTCCCCATCCAAATAGTCCCGAAGCCAAGAGATCTATAGCAGGCGTTCACAGAACACAATGGAGATTTGGATCCTGGACACCGGTAAGCACGTCTTTCAAGATTATTTTACAGTAGACAACGTGATATTTTTAAGTCATTTGACCAACTTTTCTTTCCAAAGCCCTTTTAATGTATAACAGGAAACTTTCTAGTGGAGTGCTTCTTGCTCTTCCCTAGTGCTCTGCAACATGTGGGAAGGGTACCCGGATGAGATACGTCAGCTGCCGGGATGACCAGGGCTCGGTGGCTGAAGAGTCGGCTTGTTTCCACCTCCCGAAGCCGTCAGCCACGGAAATGTGCACCGTGACACCGTGTGGGCAGTGGAAGGCCTTGGAGTGGAGCTCTGTAAGCATCGTGCTGCCTCTAACAGGAGAGCCTTATAGACCTCGTTGCTGGGAACACGTTTCATTAATCTGCAATGCTTGCTCTGTTATAAGTGGGGAGATTAAGGTTTTCTGAGGTTCATTATTAGCAATAGCTGTCTGCCTGATTTTCAAAGCTGGAAATGTGACTGTGTCTCCTTTTCCCACTGTAATACAGTGCTCGGTGACTTGTGGTCAAGGTAAGGCAACGCGACAAGTGATCTGCATCAATTACAATGACCAGCTGGTGGATAGGAGTGAGTGCGATCCAGATGACCTCCCTGCCACCGAGCAAGACTGCTCCATGTCTCCTTGTCATCCAAACAGCCACGACTACGGCAGGCCCATTCACCCTTTCCTCTATCCGGATCATCGCCTGAAACTGCACCCCGGAGGCAGCCCAAACCGAAACCGTGCGCATATACCGGGAGGCAATCAGTGGAGGATTGGACCCTGGGGTGCTGTAAGTGCCTTGATTTTCCTACTTCTGGTTTGTTGTTTGTGGGTTTTGTTATTCCTGGCCTCATCCAGGCTTTTGTTAACACCACCACACAAGGACAGGAGGGACGCTTCTCACCACATTCTGCTCTTTGCTCACACGAGCAACTGCTGCAGTAGGGTGCAGGCATCACTTCTCAGCCCCTCACACCTCATGTCTCCAAGGTAGAAAGGTGATGGCATCATTTTCCGTGAGGCAAAGGCCAACCTCTGCATCTTGGCCCTCTCCCAGGACATTTACAGCTGTGCAGAGCTGTTGCCAAAGCGCAGCAGAGCCTTAATGTCCTCTCACCCCAACAAGTTCACAGCACTTTATCATGGAAGTCCCTAAAGAGAATTAAGCACAAAGGGGATGTCAAACACTGCATTAAGGGCAGCGGGGATTACTCACCTGCTTAAAACTGGGCTGGTGTTTATTTTCTTTGCTTAGTCAGTGCCTAAGTCATTGCACTGCCATTAGTAGTAGCTGGGTTTTGAAGCTGTTAATGCCTGTTAGCTGTATTAAGTTTCTTAGCTGTGCATTCCCACGGTGCGAGGCACTGTGAAGGAGCTGGGAATGCAAAATTATTCCTGGAGGCAAAGAAGCCATGGACAATTGTGTCTTCCAGTGCTCTAGCACATGTGCAGGGGGGTTCCAGCGGCGGGTCGTGGTGTGCCAGGATGAAAACGGATACACCGCAAATAACTGTGATGAGAAAAGCAAACCCGTGGAGCAGAGATCATGTGAATCTGGCCCCTGTCCTCAGTGGGCTTATGGCAACTGGGGAGAGGTGAGTGCACCGTTCATCCTGGCTCCCTGCACGGGGGAAGGCTTTCATTAGTGGGTGGCTGAAAAATGGGAGAAGAGGGGGATGTTGCAGTGACATTTATTGGAAAGATTGGAGCGTGAAAGGCAGCTTCTGAGAAATGAGTGAACCGTTAGCAACTGCTTTTCCATTTGTCATGGGAAAACTTTCATCCCAGGCAAAAAAGCACATTCTATAAAAATTGAGGGTTTGTTTGTTTTCTTTTTTTTCTTTTCAAAAGAGCCCTAATTTGAGTAAAGGCCTTTTTTCTTAATAACAACGCTGCTCCCTTCTGAAAATTTGACTGAGGTGAGCAATTAGAGACATTAGCCTGCGGTATCGTTGTGGAGCAGCATGAACAGCTTTGGCAAGAGAGAAGCTGAAGCAGCTGATTCCCCCATCTGAGGCTCACATGGAGTTTGGGGGGATCTGGGCAGAGTTGGGTTGATTTGGAACAGAAACAACCATTGGGTCTTGAGAGGTGGTGCAGCTTCGAGTGATTGTTCAGCAGTGGTTTTGCTGCCCAGACAGTGATTCCTCTGTCCTCTTCTGACTTCCAGTGCACAAAGCCATGCGGAGCAGGGACAAGAACACGGCTGGTGGTGTGCCAGCGGCCTAATGGGGAAAGGTTTACGGATCTGAGCTGTGAAATCCTTGACAAGCCACCGGACAGAGAGCAGTGCAATGTGCAGGACTGTCCTAGAGATGCTGCTTGGAGCGCTGGTCCTTGGAGCTCGGTACGACCATAAACTCTTTCTCTTTGTGAACCATTTTGTGGATATCCCCTAACAACAGATTTAATTTGCTTCAAACCAAGGTGCTAATGCTTCATGTCTTAAAACTGCACTTAAAGAGGATTATTGACAATATATTCAGAATAACACCTGTTCAAGAAGGGCTTACATTAGGGGAGCTTGAGTCCTTTAATTTAAAAGGCACTTTCTGCTAAGTAGCCACCTTTGTCCATTTTATTACACTGCGAACGCTGCGCATTATGAGTCTTGGTTCTGGCGGAGTTCTTTGCATATGGATTTAAACCTAGCATTTAAGCAGTTCATTTTCATTGAAGTTAAATTGTTCTGATATTTAATGGTAATACTGCACTGTGCACCTACTGGCTTTCCAGTCGCGTGTTCTCTGCCAAAAGCAAGATGACAGGGGAAAATGTGTAGTAAACTGCAACAACTCCCAAGCGTGTACAAGTGTGTGTAGATGTGTGTGCATGTCCCTACGAGCCCCCGCACACAGCTATGTAGAAACACGTGTGCATTTGCACCCGTGCTCTATTCCTGTTCCCGTGTATATATTACGTGAATGTGATGTGCGAAGGCACCCCTGATCTATTCTCGTGCATCTCTCTGGTTCTGGAGAGTTATTGTCTGGCCTGACGTCCAGCTGCTGCTCTAGATACCATTGAGTCAGCAAGGGATCAGCAAGGTGGTGGAAGGCTTAAAACCCTGGGAGTTTCCTACTAGCAAAGTAGTTTTTGGGGCAGAGATGTCTTACGCTGCTCCTTTGTCACTGGAGGAGTCTACTACAGCGATGCTCTTGTCAGGGCAGAGCGGCTCTGAATGGCAGGGCTGAGATTTTGGGTCCCACAGCTTTGAAATTCTCCTTGTCCTGAGCAGCACCTTCTGCTCAGCGCAGAGCCCTGGTGTGCCAAGGTGAGGGCCACCCGGAGCTCTTCTGGTGTTCTGGAAACCACGGACCTGCCGGTTTCGGAGTGGCCTTCAAATGAATGTCAACCTTTATTGTGTATTTTGTTATAAAAGCATTGAAGATGATTTTTAAAAGAATTTAATTTGACTCTAAAGCACTTTATAGGGGAAAAAAAAATAAGGGCCTGTTTGTAATGTATTGGACTTCCTTAATTGTCATGGTTTGAAAAGTCATCTTGCTAAAACATAACCACGCCCTTGTTTCTGCGGGTGCTTTCAGTAGCACAGACGCCTTCAGTAATGCTCCTCACTTTTTACCGTACCTCAGTGAGTTATGCAATAGCCATAAAACTGCTGAACTGGTGTTTATACAGTGCTTCACCAGTGCAGGGGACAGTGATATGAAATATTTCATTTGGGGTGCTAATGTATCACTTGTATGCTGATGTAGTTGGTGCTAAAAAGGAGTGAGGTGAGCCAAGCAGAGCTTCCCTGCAGAATTGCCAGCTGGGAATTGCTGTGCCAGCCTCTGCTACCCATGCTGGACCATTTGCAAGAACCCAAAGTGTGGACAGAGTTGTGTTGCATTTTGGTGTTGGTCAGCATTCAGCCTCTTCACAGCTGTTCAGGAGCAGGCTCCAGGGCTGCGTCCGCTCCTCTGTGTTGGAAATGCAACTTGCGGTCTTATGTTTTGGGTTCGGGTTGGTTTTCTTCACCCAGGAAACAAATTCCTTGACTCTACTAGGTTGTGTTAACCTTGGTGGGCTGTGCTTGCTCAGTCTCCTGGAAGCAGGTGGGATATCAAGCAAAGAGAGGGCAGGGGCATCCTCTCCTGCCTACAGCATCTCCTCCGAGCTGCCCACGGGGAAGGGGCTGCGGAGCTTAGCCCCAGTCGTTGCCAGACAGTGACTTGATTTTTCAGGTCTTATTACCGAGGTATCCTTTGGCTTTGACATAGGGGACCTGTTTGAAGACTGAATTGTATCTATGGGTTCAAAAGGTCTTCGTATCCCTCCTGCAAAAATACTCCCCGTGTGTGTCTACCTCGTGCTACTACTGTAGGTAGTAACATCCAAATTATTTTTCTTTAGTGTGGTATCACCTGGATTTGCTTTAGCTCTGTCATCGGTTGCAAGCATCATTCTGTAGCTGTACATACTTCATCTTTTGGGATGGAGTGTCACTACCATATTTTTTTGGTCACTTTTGAAACAAGAGTATAGTATTAGCTGAAACTTTTCAGCAGTATGGATTTATGTATTTATGTAAAAGTGTATTTATTTTTCCAATATTGTTATTTAATTTTATATAAATATTGCATACATTTACGATGTTTAATGTTAATGTTGAACAGTGAAAATTAAAGATGAGTAGAATGTAATCATAAATGAATTTGTATAATGATTTCTTGAGTCTTTTGCTAAATTAAGATCATATACTTAGTTTTGGTAACTTTTGCTAAATTTTCTGAAGTGATGCTGCAATGTTCCATCTTTTGACTCGCTTTTATTTTACTTGCTTTGTTCTCCAACAGAACTGTCATTCTCAATAATTAAACAAACACAGTTAAAAGTTTATGAATTTTGGATAACTAATTTCTTGCAAGCCTCTGATTGCCTTAGCTCACTCAAATTTGTGTGAAATTAGCATATAAAATACATATAAATTAAAGCAGAGAAGGTCTGAAGAGTCCCACCCTCAGTACTCAGGTGAAGTTCCACTGATATTTTATGCCGTAAATGAGTGATTTTTATCTGGCTGGTTAAATCCGGGTTTTAAAGAGCTAATTAAATGAATAAACAGATTCTGTGTGTAAATGATAACTTTATACCAGGAGACTGGTGAGATACCTTGTTGTTATAATTTATGTTCAGTGAGGACTAAGTGGAGGTGATACTTATTTCCTTGCTTATTTAAGAACATGTATTTAAACACTGCAGAACTGTACGCCGTGTGATAGGCCTGCCCTTTTTATTAAAATAACGCTTTAGAAAACATGCAGAGATTGTCACCAGGATACAGAGAGTGTTTGTTCTCCTCTGAATGCCTTGTGGTATGAATGCAGATCTCCATATACGCTCTTGAATACTGAGAGGAAGTCTCACCGTGTTCTCCAGAACGAGGGAGGTGCTCCAGAGAGCATTTAGCCAACACTTCACTTAAAACCCGAGGCTGACTCTGCTTCTCTTGGAGCAGATTTGCTCTTTGCTATCTCGGTGAAGTTTTGGCGCTGTGGTTTACCATAACGTACCGTTGGTATCCTGATACGATTTATGAGTGATGCTGAATTCATTGTCCTGGGCTTCTCACTCTTTCCAAGTTAGAAAACAGGCACAGATAAGGTAAAACAATTATATCTCACAGCACCATGTGAACCTGGTTCGATTGGGTGAGTCATTGGGCTTCACTGCAGTGGGACACTAATCGCTGGAATTTGACCTGTGGAAAATGAGTGGGTAGGGTTTTCAGTCTGGTTTTTTTTTTCCTTCCTAAAAAGTATTACAATTTTAAAAGTAATCTGCCTTGCCAAATACTTACTGCTCTTGAGTATCAAAAGTCCCAGCTGCTCATACAATGGGTTGTAGCTCTTAGTGCCCGCAGAACGGTGATGTGTGCTTCCCAGCTCCCAGTCGAATGGGCAGAAATGCTGGTGTATCAGTCTTTAGGGGCCTTTTGATCTAACAAGGAAGACTTGGAAGTTCAGTATAAAACAATTAGATCGTTAGCCAGCTAAACACCAAATTCTGTTGCTGTAAACGTGAATTCACGTTTAGGTTAGCACAACAATACTGTATCCCCTTAGCCAGATCTGGAAGCTGCTGGCGTTGACGGCTTTGCAGGGCTCTTTGGCTGTGCGCAGTGCCACGGGTAGCAGGAGAGGAGCTCTGCGCTCGGTGGGAAGCAGGACTGCCTGGCCAATAATCGTGTCAGGTAGCTGGCACTCAGGAATTGTAATCTTAAATTCGGTGTCAATGGAAAGTTTGGGTTATTTGTATTTAATTCTGTCAAAGCCCCAACACGTTGCTTACAAAATGCCCTTCCCGTGAAGCTGGCTGAAAATAAGCTGTGCAACAGCAATGTTCTCCATGTCATCATTCTGATAATCTTCTTAGCAGGCAGGATGTCACCTCTTGCTATGGCAGAAGTGATAACCAGGGGCAGATTTGGTTGCAACTGTATATAACTCTGCTGTTCCCTTCCTCTCTTCTGCAGAAAATGAATTTGCTGTGACAGCAGCATTGCTGAGCTGCTGTATGATTTTTTACACGTGTTTTTGCAATAACAAATCCATCCTTGAAAATTAAGCGATAGGCATGCTGAACTATGTTGCCTTTTCTGTCTTTCATTCATATGCTGTTGGTTCAGGCTCCAAGACTGCGAGAGCAAGTCTGTATTTCTCTGCCGTGCTGGGTGTTATCAGAAAACTAATAAAAACAATCCTACCCTGAGAGCCTGTGGGGGAAGGACAGATGTTGCTGCAGCAGAGGGGCTCACTGGGTGGCTGATGTGTCTTTAGAAAAACAGACAGAAATAGATGCCTTAGTGAAGATTGAATGAAGCCGATCCAAACCGAAATGAGAATTTGGTAGCCTCTGGATATCCCCAGCCGTCTGTCTAAAGCTGACTCTGTCTCAAAGCTGTTTGCTGGACGCTTAGGCTGTCTCACCAAGGCTGCTGTGTCCCTCGTGGGCTCCTGGCTGTCTCCCCTCTAGGGTCAGTCAGACCGACTGACTCCAGGGACATGCTGATGAAAGGCAAGTAGTTGTCTGCTTTGGTTCCTCAGTCAGAAAAAGGCCTTTGACAGTGTAGACCTCTTTGCTTTTGTTTAAAAAAAGCACACTAGCCCTGTTGCAGCCCTTTCTTGGACTCCCTGCTGTGCGACACCCATCCAGAGCTTCAGACAGCCTCCAAAAGCGCACACCCCTGCGTCACAGCTGGGCTGGGCACAGCTCTACTAGCTGTCTTACTGTCCGCCTGTTCCCTGCCTCGTGCTGTTCTCGGAGCTTGTCCCACAAGGTAAATGCAGTTGGGGTCTTTGTAGAGCTTCAGCTTGTTACTCCTCCAGGGCAGGGTAATGGTTTCTTCTGTGGGTCTTTCCTCAGCTCAGTCCCTGCCTGTGCTCCAAGCTACAGATGGCAGCTCTAAACCATTTATAGGTGGGTGAAACAAGTGGTGCCCAGTTGCCTGGCAGAGAAAAATCACTTTATTCCTCTCTTGTTACCCCAAAATCCCCAAATTTCATTTTCCTTTCCATTTTTGTTGTTTGTCTATTGTCACCAGACATATTTCGTTGCTACTTCTGTTTCTCCTTAAATAAGGAGAGCTTTATAGGTCTACTATTGCTATGGGTTCTGCTCGCTCCTGGCTGCTAGTGTCCACAATCCACACTCCTCCCTTGCAGGCACCCCTCAGTCTTTGTGCCCATTGTGATCTGACCAAGTGGTTAGATTTAACATGTCTCAGTCTCCTGGAGAAGTAAAAGGACCAGATAGGAGTATCCCCTCTAACCTCCCTAACCCAGTGCCTGAATGCTGGGGAAATGCCAGGGTAATGAGCTGCAGAAAAGGGCCAGTCTTGTCTGCTCTCCTTCGATAGCTTCTCCTTTTGCCGGTGCCAGGACAGAAGTGAGCTGGAGCATTGGTGGGACTCTGGAAGGTTGTTTTCTTGTATCTTGAAATTTTTGCCTTTCCCCCACTCCAGATGCTGCATCTTTTCCCAAGTTCCTCGGTGCACTGTCCCAGCCAGAGCATATAACTCCATTAGTATTCCTTGATATTTCTTACCACGTATAACCCAGCTGATGTTTTTGTCTTAGCTTACTGTAAAATTCTTTCCTGTCTACTCCCAAAGAACTACAGTGATTGTTTGGCTGCTTTTGATGTGCCTCTGTGGTTGCTTTTTAACACCTCCCTTCTGACATTTTCTCAATGCGATTGTCGTTGTCCGGGCTGCAAACCACTGGCCTGAACTCAAACAAGTAGAGGGACTGCTGTTCAGTGACGATTGGGTTTGGTCTTCATGTCATGGTTGGCCCACCCAGCGCTGCTGGCTTGGTAAAGTCTGCAGACCTCCTCTACACACACACGTGCGCATGCTCATCCATACAGGAGAAATAAAGCAATAAATTAAAGGACAATTGCTGGGAATATTTGTCTCCCAAAGCGATGGCTTTGAGCGCAGTAATTGAAATATGTGTTAAACTGCAGGAGATGTGTTAAAACAGTAACACACTTTCAAGGTTCAGCTGTGAAGTTCAGCATCTTCAAGCAGATCCCTGAGCTGGGTGTTGGGAGGTCTGCGTGGGTGTTTGCCCCCATTCACACTATATAGACCCCAAACTGCAGTAATTGCTGTTGCTCAGATCTTGGGGACTGTAGCGTTTAGAAACAAGGATGCACGATGATGAGAGACACTAAGCACAAAGACATTCACCGTGTTTCTGCCTTTCACAGTGACTGATTTGTGCAGTCATTAAGGAAAAATTATGTAGTCCATCTTCTTCCAAAGGCACTTAATGCTCTATTCATGTTTTAATTTTTACTGACTCAGGGGAGGTGAGCGAGCCAGCAGCATGGATGAACTTCTGTCTGATGCCCCAGACTGAATGCAGGCTGAGTGTGTTTGATCCCTAGCACATTAAATCAAGATTTTTCTTTATAAAACAGGAGCAAGAAGCAGCCCAGTGCTCCTACAAACCCCTGCTGTGATGTACACATGTGAAATAGGGCTGAGGTTCCTTGGGGAGCTCTACTTCGTCTTTCACTCCATCTAACATGGAGAAATCCTATTGAATGGGACTTATAAATGGCATTATAATACAACTGTTCACTAAACATAGGAGGTGTAGGTTAACCTAGGCTACTTGCTGCTTCAATTGCTACTTTCTTAATAGTGCCCCAGCATGGAAAATAGACTTCATCAGTGCCTTCCACATCCCATTGTTCTGGCATCCTTGCGTAGCTCCGTAGCTCGCACATCTCCTCCTGATTTAAGGAAATGCCATCTAATGCCTCCCTTCCTGGAGAGACCTGCAGTTGCTCTTTGGGGCTTTTGCTTGTTTGTTGTTCAAGTTAAATAGCATGGAGTGGGGCAGGGATGCAGCTTTTAAGGCAGTTTTGTGCGTTCAGAGCCCTGCTGATTTCTGCTGCCAGTGAAGTCTTTGCGTGGAACATAACAACAGGGCAGATGCAAGAGTGGAAGAAGGTGCTACTAAGTAGGTGGATGCCATGAAAGAGAAGATGCGTGGCTTCTCCTGCTGCTTGTTATCCTGTAGGTTAACCAGATTAACCAGGTTAATCCCTGTGAGGTTTCCCAGCTCAGGGAAATTATTGTGTTGACTTCAGTGCTCAGGGCTTTAAATCCTGGTGACATTTAAGAGCCTCCACCCAAGCGCATCCTTTCCTCTAAGGCAGTATGTGCTGCTGGAGGAATGGGCTCCAGACACACTAGACTCTTCCCTCTGCTGCAGCAGCGCATCAAGTTGGACCCTTTTCTTTGAGAAGTTTCCCCCCTCCCTTCTTTTATTTCTTAACCTATTATGAGGCATCGTCACTCACCAGTCTCTGCAGCTTGGTTTGACAGCAGAAGGTGGAGGGTTTGTGGATTGTTTTATTTCTGCCTTTTGCAAATAAGCGCTTTGGGAAGCTCTGCTGCAGAGCTGAGAAAAGAGCAGCCAGAGGATAAAGACCGAGAGCATGCTGCCCCATGAGCGGCACACAGAGCCGGGGTGAGCCACCATGGGTGTTCCCTCTCACCCGTGCCCAAGGCGAGGAGTGCTGCTCAGGGACGCTGGGACTCAGATTGCTCTTGTGCACACCCAGGTCCACCCTTCAGCTCCCAGAGGGTTCCTCAGGACATTCCCACTGGGGTTTCTGAACAATGCTTATAAACCTGCTTGGACTACACACTCCAAAATCCCTAATGTGCTTGTCTTTTTCTTTTTTGTTTCCTCCCATTCTTTGGGGAGTCAGCACAGATTAAGCATTTCTTTCAAACTGCAGAGCAATGCTTTGGTGTGTTTTGCTCAGATCTCTGGTCCAGTTACCCTCCCTTGAATGTACAGATCATTCTTCCCTTTTAGATGTACAAAAATCAGATGTATTTCTCTGGCCTCTTACCAGCTAAAATCACCACAACCATGTGCTCTTGGCAGCTGTGTGCATTAAGGTATGGCTCCCTCTTACAATTTTGCAGGAAAGAAAAGCCCAGCTGGGCAAATCCTGCCCTGTATACTGCACTGCAGGCATGGTCTTCTCGCTGTGCTGATGCAGCTGGGCACGAGACCACGCTAGAACAGACCAATGGAAGAACAGTATTTTGAAGTAGCTAGGAATAAATACTTCCCAAACATCTAAATTGCTGCAGCCACGGGAGGAATCATACCAAGGAGCTGCACCCTTGTTTTAAACCTATTGCTTGTCTCACTGATGCCAAGGGAGTACCATGCTAAAATACCTTGCTCTAGTGAAGCTGAGTAAGTTACTTTGGATGCCACAGAGCCTCTGTTGCTTCTTAATGCACAAATTTTCAGACTTACAGTAAGGATTCAGCTGATGAGGAACGATCCAGGCTTTCCTTGGTGGTGTGCCTTCTGAGCCCTTCATGCTTGAGAAAGTTCGTAAGTACAGATGTCACAAGGCTATGATTTCTGGTAGAACCAGTGTAAGTTATAATAAGAGCTGGTGTATACTAGCAGGATGCTGAAATGTAGGTAGGAGGGTGCGTGGTTGGGCTCTGTGTGCAGCTGGAGAAGTCTGCTGACATCCAGCAGCACAGCCCCTCGTGGAAGGGGAGCGTAAAGCGTTGTAGGGATCTGTCATTTTTCTGCCTTATTTCATCCAGCACATGTTTCAGCTCAGACTGTTGGAAAGGATGAACAAGGGCTTACTTACGAGCGCTTACTTTACATATAATCCTTAATGTGTGGAAATCTAAACCTACAAGGATTGATTTTAATTTCCTCTAAAAAGTTGCTCCTGGCAGAATCTGATAAAGCCATTTCTAGTCTAATTCTTCCCAGCCCTGCCCTTGGTGAGCTATCAGAGCATACCGGTCTTTGGAATTAATTTGGTGATCACTGCAGCTTGCATTCATTATCTCAAATACCTCCTAAATCCTTGGCTGATGCATGGGGGCCTGGAAAAGTGGTCTGACAGCATTTTCTGAAACTTCTCGCTTCTGGGGGAAGATGTCCCCAGATTCTTGCTGGTGGTTTGGTTCCTTTCCTGCCCTGTGTTGGGCTTGCCCATTCAGCGCACAACATCAATGAGAAGCAGAGCTGCTCCATTTCTTCTTGACTGCTCTGTGCCGCCTCTTTCTTTTCACCAAGATCTGCTTATTTGTGCCCACGGCTGTTGAGGGCTTTTGGTGCCAGACTGACCTCACTCGCAATCCTTACCCTGGCAGCAGCACGAGCTCCCTGTGCAGAACAGGTCGTGGTCTCCTGCAGAAGGGTCACAACCTAGACCCAACCAGCAGGGAATTTTGTACAAATTTTTAAAAGCCTCTGAATCATAGAATCACTGGTTGGAAAAGATCTGTAAAATCATCAAGCCCAACCCTTAACATAACGCTGCCAATTCCACCACTAACCATGTCCCTAGGTACCACATCTACACATCTTTTAAATCCCTCCAGGTATGGTCACTCAACCACTACCCTGGGCAGCTTGTTCCAGTGCTTGACAGCCCTTTCCATGAAGTAATTTTTCCTAATATCAAATCTAAACCTAACCAGGGGCAACTTGAGGTCATTTCCTCTCATCCTACCACTACTTATTTGGAAGAAGAGACCAATACCTGCCACGCTCCTCCTTTCAGGGAGCTGTAGCAAGTGAAGAGGTCTCCCCTCAGCCTCCTTTTCTCCAGACCCTTCACCAGCTTCCTTGCCCTTCTCTGGGCATGCTGAGGTCCATGGTTTTTGGGATACATGTTCTGGTTTTGACTGTGACCAGCCCAGTGAATAAGTAGCAAACTTTCTACATTGGAAAAGTCTTACTGAAAGAGATGTACCCACACCTTCCACAATGTTGGAATAGGAAATGCAGCAAAGATTAGTTTAAAGCAAATTGTATGTACTTGGTAAAATAGAATAATCTTTGTCCTTCCTGAACTCTGCAACAGAAAACAAATTTCTGTGGAAACAAAAACACAGGCTTGCCACTGCGCTGAAGCAAAGTGATGTATTGCAGGAGAGATTTATCACCATGTTCTGACCTTTCTGGAAACAGTTGATATGGAAATATTTTTGTCGTATTTATTTAAACTTTTTTCTTGCATTTATTTAAACTAGGCACTGTATTTATTTGAAATAATGATCAGCATGCCAAGCCTTGGTTCTTGGCTTCTTAGCAAAACTAATCATGCACTAAACCTAATACCCTTAAATCTGTGCTCAAATGCTTTGATCCTAATGCTATTAAGAAAGACCTTTTGTTCTTATGCTCCACGTAAAGCACCAGGTGTGACTGCAGTGATTTCAGGAGATAATAAAGATAATAACAAGAGGAAGGTTTACTGGAATCTTCAGTGTAACAGCTATAGCTGATTCTTTGAAACAGTATTTCTCTATTATTTTATGTGCCACAATCATCTTGTTTGTTTTAAGTAACAGCACAAGGTGTTGTTTCACACCATTCCCCATGCCTGGCTGTCCTCCCAGGTTCACCCCAGGGTGCTGTTTGTTGCTATGCCTCTGCCACAGGATGCAAACAGCATTTCAGAGAGAGATTTTCAAGTACTTGAGGAGAGGCGGGTTGACCATGGGCATGCCCAGTACATTGATTCTTGACTCTAGAAAGCTGGTGAGTGAAAAAAGTTAATACAATACCTTGGCCGCTCCTTCAGGGCTGGATCCAGAGGTGATTAAAACCAGTAGAAGTCTTTCTATTGACTTCAAAGAGCCTTGGATGAAGCTGCTGTTCCTCAGAGAGCCTCCCGTCCATCCCCAGTACTTTGGGGTAGTTTCTATGGGGATTTGGGGATAGGAAAGAAATCAAGATAAAGAGAGAGAAATATGGAGTGGTTTTGTCTGTGCTGTTCCAATGTTTTAAAGAAGGCAAGGTCAAAGCTTACCTCATGATGGCACCATTATTGATAGATACCATAAGTGGGCAGCAGCATTTGCAGTGATGAAGAACCCCAATAATGCAATGCAAAGTTTCCTCAGGGTCGGACATAAATGATGAAGCTGATGGCAGTAGCTCGGTGTACCTCTTCCCTCAGTCACGTGGCGTTGAGATGAAGCGCACTACTACTAAATTATTTTCTGCATGTGGCTCACATATGCTTAAAATATATGTGCCAAATAAAACTTGGAAATACCTGAGATGAATTAGAAGGCAGTTATGAAGTAGACTCCTTGCAAAGGAATTTTAGTCTCTGATAGTTGGTCACATTAGATAATCTGACCTCTCTTTTCTGTCAGTGCAAATGAGATCATAACTCACATGTGCACGAAAGCAAATGGGTGGGTTAGATCTAAAAATGCACAGCTGCCTAACTTTGATTTATATTAAAGACAGACATAGAAATGATTAATTCCAGCATCTTGGGAATTACTTTTAAGTGTTAACAAAATTAGGCAAATTATGCCTCAACCTCTGAGTGCACCAAGGTATGCATGCAGTCTTGTTTGATGGTGGAGTGGCGAGATAAATGTCAGATGCCAAAGTTAAGCAATTTGTAGAAGGGGGATAATAATTTTGGCAATGACTAGCATCCTTTTAATTGTGAGACCGAATATTTATCGACCAAATTCGGGTCCCCAGAAATCTCCATGTGTTGTTGTACAATGTGGTTATTCTTCCTTTGAATGAGCAGTGGATCCAGTGTATTTTTAAATTAGAGAAAAGATGCACCTGGCGGTACTGGCTTGGGATGTGGGGCAAGAGAGTCCGGATCAAGTGTGTGAATTTATTCTTTGGCTTTGACTGTCGCAGTAAAGTGGCATCAGCCTGCAAGAAGAGTGCTTACTGAGAAGCACTTGAATTTTTGTTCAAGTATCACTGCTGGTATTTAGTCCAAAGATAGTAAACGGATGAAAGTATTAGACATTTGCAACTGGGTTTGGTAGGATTTGATATTTCTTTCTTGCAGCTGACGTTCATTGCCTGGAGAGAGATGTAGAAAGAATAAAAAATGAACTTCTGATGAAATTTGAAGCCTTATAAATAGGATAACATTAACTGAATCATTTTTTGTGTTGATACAAAAGAAAAAAGTGAAGTTTATGAATCTGGGTAACTCAGGAAAGGCTTATTTTAGAACACCGGACAGCATTTCCTCCGTTTCTCAGTGCAAGGTTAAATGTTGCAATTTGGGGGTTTTGGCCTATCTTGAAATTTGAGCCACGTTCAGGAAAACTCAGAGGCCGCCATCCCTGCCTCACACTCACATGGTTTCCCCACCTCTCGTGGAGCAGCATCATTAATGGCCCTGAAAACCTATTGATTGCAAGGAACCTCAGCTACCTCCTGTCCCTCTCAACGATCTTGCAGCAGCAAAACAGGATTTTTCAGGACATCACTTATAGAAGCTTTTAGGCAGCAATATCTGATCTTATGAGTTAAATCCATTTCTCTCCACATTGGCCTGAACTTTTCTATTTCAGACCAAGTTACTGTGCTCTTGCTGGTTCCTCGTGTACCTCTTAACACAATAGGGACTGAATGGTTTGGAAGCAGGGCTGTAATTTAAAATAATCACAGCTGTCATTGTATATGCCAAATTCTATTCTAATGGCTCTTCCAAAGGTGTTACATAAATATAAATTGTAGTTTTTTTAGGTTTAAAATGCATTCATAGGCTGGGAAAACCTTGGGCTGTAATTTATTTCTTAGGAAATGTACTGATGGCATGGCTCTAAAACGCAGGTAGAAGCTTCATCTCTGCATGTTTGCTGTGTTCTGAAAGGAAAGCAGAACATTTTATATTGAGGAATGGTAGAAACAGTGTGTTTGTGCTCAGGGATTAAACCAGGATGCTTATGACATGGCATGTAATGGCTTGCATAACATGTAATGAAGAAATAGAAGCTGAGTCTCGGGGTGCATCATGCTGAGTAACAGTCTTGTTCTACACAAAACTGTCATATTAAATTCTTGTCGTGACTCCAGACCCCTTTGATTCCTAAATCTTTTGGAGGAGACTAATCTGAAATCAAAGTGAAGTTGCTTGGGGTTTGCATGCCAGAAGTGGTCACATTTGAAAAAGTTCAGTGAACCTGCAGAGGGAGGTTGGAATTAGTTGCTTCACTACAAAGCTCGCAGCGAACATACCTGCTGATTTGTTTTTTGCTTTGATTCTTCAGGGTCTGCCTTCTTGCCGTCTTCTGAGTTGCTTTCAAAATGCATAAATCTTAGGGATGAGCATGTCCTGGGTTCAGTCTGTTTAGTAAAACAAAAAACACCAGTAAACTAGTCTGCTCTGGTCATACAAGCCTGAGCTGAAACACCGAGGACATGGAAAAGCTGCGTGCTTTGTCCTTTGCAGAGTTATTTCCCTCTGTGAAGGTGTATATCACACTTTGCTCTCCTGATTTACCAACGTTTGACCTCCCTTTTTACCAAGGTAGATGGAAATGGTTGCTTTCAAGTTCTAAGTAGATACTGAGGGCTCCTGCCTTGATCCCTGTAAGATGACTCTGCTCCTTTGAAACCACTGGAGCAATGCCAGGAATCCAGCCTGTTATCCCTGCTGAATGTCAGCTGCTTTCTCTTATTTTGGTATTGGTATTTTGGGAGACTTTCACCAAGAATATTGTGTAATAATATTAAGGGCAAATGGGAGCATTTCCAGCAGTTAAATTCTGCCCCTTCATCTCCCCCTCAAGTTTTGTTTAGGCTGTTGGTGACCTGAGGATGTGCTTTTTGGTCCAACTAAAAGAAAATTGTCTGGGTAGCCATGGACCGTGTGTAACCACGTAGATGGCCCTGCATAAAAGCTGATCTGTTGTTACTTTATATTTACAGTGTTCTGTCTCGTGTGGAAGGGGCCAAAAGCACCGCAATGTGTACTGTTTGACAAAGGAAGGGAGACATATAGACGAAGATTATTGCAAGCACCTTGCTAAGCCCAATATGCAAAAGAAATGCAGAGGGGGCAGATGTCCAAAGTGGAAAGCAGGAGACTGGGGACAGGTGAGATGCGTTGTGTACCCTTTTGTACCCTTTAATATTCTTTCTCTGTCAAATTGGTTAGAAGCTGGTTTTCCTGTCACTTCTGTCCTTTTGAATTTTTCAATGGTAAAAGTTTTGGGGCAGATCCTCAGGTGATGTAAATCAGTGTAGTTTCATGGATAATAGTCAAGAAGCGCTGGTTTGTATCAGCTGAAAATTTGCAGCTTGCTTTCAATGTCTATCAGAAAGCAAATTCCATGTTGTATATTTTAAATTTCTACTATAAAAGACATTAATATATAATAAAGAGAATCTACTATTTGTTAATGGTTTTAATATTGTTGTTATTTAACTATGTCAAAGCCCAAGCAAAATGTTCCTCAGTTTTAAGAAATTTGAAATTTATTTTGTTATCGTCTTCCTGGGAAAACCTAAAGAACAGGCAGAGCTGTTCATTATAAGTGGTTTTCACTACCTTTTGTTTCTTAACAAGCTCATCAGTTGATTTTTGCCTAATTAAAAAGTCAGACACTGATGAAGAAGTCAGACACCGATGCATAGAGCAGAGGCTGTTGGAAATGTGAAAGTGCTTGGAGTTATTAAGCACCTTGTTTGCTGAAAGCATATCTTGAATCATTGTTTTGCTGAAAATAATGTCTTTGTGATCAGCCTGAATCTGCTGTATCACATTTTTATCTCTGAACCTTGCTTTTCCCTCTACCTCATTAATGTGCTAATCAGCAGAATTATTGAAAATCCCAGACTAAATGAACTGTTAACTTGTAAAACATCATGTTCTTTGCGGTCTGTCTTCCAAATTAAGGTAAAACCACCAATTCTTGCTGTAAATGAGTCCCCTGAAAGACAAACCATTAACAGGCACCCATGCAAACGTTAGGACTAGGACTGCATGCTCTTGCTTAATGTGGATTATTAAAAAAGACAATAAACCCATTGAAGGTCTATGATTGTTTTCAGACTTGTATTTCTTTTTATGCTTACTTTTGAATCTGTAGGGTAGGAATATTTGCCATTACTTGTAAAGGGAGAAGTGTGCATTCTCCAGGGAGGTTCAGTACTTGAGGTCTGAGTTCCTTACCCAGGATAAGGCTGGGAATACCCAGGCAGCCCTACACAGCCCTGTGAATTGCACAGTACTGCTCCCATACTGGCAATTAAGTCAATACTATTACCTGAAAAACTGAAGCCTCAATTTTATAGAGGAATCTAGATTGTAAAGAAAAGCTAGGCCATTAGATGGTCTTGTCACATCCGATTTGCACTTTGTTTAAAATGACTGCTCCTGAACGCAATTTTTACAGCTAATAATTGTAAACATAATAATGTAATGCTCTGTCGATTGCATTAAAATACACTAATGTTAATGGATAAAAGTACGTGTTTTAAAATTCCCAACATTCCATCGCATGACCGGAGTTGATTTTATGCAAGTGGAGAAAGAAACCCAAGTTAATAGGAGGATGGAGGTGATTTATGGCTTGAGGTAATCTCTTGTGACTAGGCAATTAAGGAATATTTGTATGCTAATGATAAGACTAAGAATAGGCAGCACATTTCCAGCATGCAAGGTCGGTGCTCAGCCTGGGTCCCTGATGCTGTACGTACTCACCCAGCCAGGATCTCGCTTATGGAAAAAATAACGGGATGGAGACCCATCCCACAATATCAAATTGGGCTTTTTATGGCTTCCTTGCCTCCCGATGCTCATTTGTGCTGGCTAAGTTTCTTTACCTGTGACAGATGAAAAGCAGGGCTGTCAGAAGTTTGGGGCAGCGGCTGTGGCCACCCCTGCGAGAGGTGCACAGGGCTCGCACCGCTTTGCGGATGATTTAACGCCTCAGAGCCGAGGTGGATTTGGGTGCAGAGCTTCCCATTAGGACTATGAAACAGGCAGGGTTTGGTGCCCTGAGTGCCCAGTAGATCAGGATCGAAATGGGCGCGGAAACTCCGTGTCACCTTCCCCATCGCTGGTGACACTGCTGAAAACAGGAGCCTTGATCAGTTTGCTCTTAGATACTATCCAAAAAAGCTCTCTGAAGGGCTAATTGCCACTGAAAGATAATCCCAAAGCTGAGCTGGCTGCCTTTGTCCTAGGTAAACCAGCAAGAGCCCGTGTAAGAACTAAGGCAGGGTTTTCCCATGGAAGTCCATCCTCCTTGTCACCGTATATGCACAAGACCTGTTGCACGTGCCTTTAGGATTTTTTTCTTTTCCTTTTGGGAAAAGGAATGATGAAAAAACAGGCTGAAAAAAATACAGGAATGCTAAAAAATTAGTCCCAGCCAACTCGGGAAAGTGCTCCGCTCCCGTTTTTTTTTTTCTCTCTGGATGTTTTGTATTCAGAAGCCACGGATTTCTTTTCTAGATTGTTACAAATCCATTTTCCTGCAGCAAAGCATTTTTAATATATCCATAATAATCAGAAGGGAAGAAGAAAAAAGGCTTTTTCTCCAGGTTTTAAGTGTGCTTGTGCCTGCATTGAAATGTCAGATTTAGTGTGTTTGCATTTCCTAAGTAGTATCAATTATGGCCATTTACCTTTCACTTAGCAAAAATACCAATATTTATTTTGCTGTCTGGTATTTACATCATTCGGCTTTAGGCTGAAACTGAGCCCTATCTGAAAGCACAGGTAGAGCATTAGGTAGAGCTTCTCTGCGGCCGAGCAGGCGCTCGGCAGTTCGGTGATCGACGTGCTCAAAAGCAGTGATCCTGAGAAAACATATAGGCTCTATAGAGAGGACGAACAGGCTTCCTGGCATCCCATAGGGGAATATATCCCTATATATGACTGCCCCCAATGTGAGCACCTTCTGGTAGCGTCACTGGGTTCTGTTCCCCAAGGTAGACAAAGGTTGGCTGACGAGTGTTTGGAATTAAAAAGAGCCAGGATGAAAATGGTGTTAAAACCCACCTTTTCTTGCATCTGCCATAAAGCGTAATGGTGTTATTTTGAAGCCAGCCCTAAATCCAGCCAGAGCCACAGCAATACTGAGGCAGAAGTGCAGGCAGCAGGAGGGAACACCCTATGGAAGGGGATGCCTCGATCTGCTAGGAAAATTCCCGTGGCCCCAGCTCACCAGCTTTGGAGCAAGTGTAGCCGTTGCCCCCTCCTCAGCAGGGCTCCATGCCCTGGCAGCAGCCCCACCACAGCCCTCCTGAGGACCCCGGACTGGGCTCACCAGTGGCTTCCCCCTCTCTGGCTGGGGCTGCACCGGTGTTCTCCAGTTCTGTGGCTGAATGGAATTGTGGCTGCTCTAAGCGTCTGGCCAACAAGTGCGATGAGAAAGCCCATTGAGCTAAGAGAAGCCTCTCCTGTTAGCCCAAGGAGAGCTCTTTGCTTGCTCACTTGCACGAGAAGGGTTCATATCTATTCCAAGGGAGGGGTTGGGACATGGCAGCCTGGCCTGGGGCCTTGGGGGACCCCCTTTCTCTGCTCTGAATCCTCCCACCCATTCAGTCAGGGTGCAGCATTTATTCCTATGGCAAAGTTTCACCGAGGCTACGGTGAAAGGAGCCTGTGGCTTTCCCCTATGCCGTGCTTTGCCCCATACTGTGCTTTCCCCTATGCCGTGCTTTGCCCTATACTGTGCTTTGCCCTATGCCGTGCTTTGCCCTATACCGTGCTGTGCCCAGTATGGCCAGAGACCATCTGCCTCCTCCGGATCCCGCAGTGCCCGGCTGTCACACACAGCACAGCCTCCCTGGGAAAGAGCCACGGCCAAACTTGCACTCCCTTATCCTAAAACACCTGGATGAATGATAAACATAAACCAAAAGGCGTTTTAGAGCATGGTGTGCAACCCGGTGTATATGTTTCTCCAAGTTTGTTGCCGTTATTCAGCTAACTGTCCCCTATGGAATGCTTAGGACAAACAGCATTATCAATCACAGGGAGACAGCAGAGCGTATGCGGAGCACTTGCGGCACCAGTGATGGGAAATCTCACTGCTACTTTCAAAAGTTACCCAAAAATATAAGGCAACCCACCCGCTTACGAATATCTGAAGCCAGGCGAATGTGCACAGTCAGCTTTTCTTTGGTCCTCTTGGCTTTATGGGGCGTTTGGATAGTAAAGCAAGCGGAGCATTAAAGAGGAATACTCTGCAGAAGAGAGAATGACTTCCCCGCTAGGCACCGCTTAATTCCCTGCTTTAAGAAGGCTCGCTTTTATGGGTATTGCAATAATGGGCTGTAAACTTGTTTTCTTAGTTCCTGATGTATTAATAAGATTGCTTATATTAATTGTTAATTCAGCAACCGGTTAATTGTAATAGCTGTGTTTTAAATGCAGGCTTTTTGATTTTTAGGCACTTTCTTCTGCAAATATAAATTCCTTTTATTCCAAATCTATGCCATATATTATAAGATATAGAGAGGCAGAATCCATATCAGCGAGAAGTGAAGTACTGCTGAACATATTATATTGTTCAGTCACAATTAGAAACACATGAAAGAAAAAAGCAAGCTGTTAAAAGCATTGTAGTGTGGATACTAACTTGAGAATGTCTGAGAAACAGAGAAATTCAGCCTTTTCTTGCTGTGAATAGAAGTGGGCAGAAATGTGCCCACAATGTAATGAAGGAAATGTGAAATGCAGTTACTTCTAAAAAGGTGGTTATTTTCACAAACTAATATGCCCGGGCTTGCATGCACCTGCATGTTTAGATGCCTGCTGAAAGAAATCCCAGCTGTATCATACCTTTACCACTACTGCTACAGATTTTATTCTATATAATTCAAGTTTACTTTTCATTGAGGTCCGCTCCAATGACTTTTAAACTATTTTAAACTATTACTTTTTTGAGCTGAGAGCCTGAGAAGTAACACGCAGAGCCTCGCTGCCTCTGGCACGTTGCGATAGTTTAGCAGTGTCACCATCTCCAGAGGTTTTTGCAATATAAATCCTGTCCAGGAAATCCTGACCCCCAACAGCAAAAACTCTCACTGGCTTCTGTGGAATAGGGATTTCAACCTGTCTGCTCTGCCCTTTGTAAAGTTTTTTTCCCTTTTGCCATGAAAAGCCTCTCCTGCAAGTTTAGACGCTGGCGTTAGAGCGTTGCTGTCGCTACGTTGAGCCCAGAGCTGGGGAGTGAACCCCAGGAACTCACCGTGACAGCTGCGACAAGGATCACCACTCACCTTTTATTCCTTCCTCCAGTGCTCGGTGTCCTGTGGCCGAGGTATCCAGCGCCGTGCCGTGAACTGCCACAGCGGCACCTTGAAAGCAGCTGAGGAAGCAGAATGTGACCCATCCAGCCGTCCGCCTCCGCAGCGGGACTGCCACCTCCCCGAGTGCCCCACGCATCGCTGGGCAGCCAGCGAATGGCAACCGGTAAGCGGGGTGCCCCCCTCCGCCCATCCCCGGGGTCGTGTCACTTGTGCTCTCGAGCGTGCAGCACGGGATGGTGCTGGAGACGAGGGCTGTCGATGCCGGAGGTCGCTGCTGGAGAGACGGGGTTTTGGGGTTGCGATCTGAACTGGCTAAAAAAAAAAAGTGGAGAAAATGCTCCTGTGTGCTGGCTGGGAGGGGGAGCTGAGAAATACCTCTGTGGGGTTAATTTATTGCTTTGTGCTGCCCTGTGTTTGGCTGGGACCTATGCAAATATTGAGCAGGTTTTGGGTTGGGCGGGTTTGGGTCCGTTCCCAGAGGCTGAGCAGTAACCCCCCTTGGACCAAGCCCTGCCGCGCTGCTCCGTGCCTGGGGCTTTGAAGGAAATGGGGAACAGCAATAATTCCCACCTTCCTTCCCTGTTACCCCAGCTCCTGCTGACGGCTCTCTCTTTTCATTGAGGTCCCAGTCCATGGTTTTTGCCAAGCCATGAGCTGTGCTGAGATGAGATCTCGCATGGCAGACGGCGTTTTCCTGAGTGATTGGGACTGGTCCCCAGCAAAACCAACCCCTTAGGCTGGACTGGGGGACAAAGCTGCTGCCGCAGTGGTTCAGGGAGCAACTCTAACTCACCTGCTGTGTGGGCAACGTGTGGGCATCAGTCTTGTGAGTGGCCGGAGGAGAGTCCAGGGGAGGCCCTCCGATCAGCTGCCCGGAGGCTGCTATGAGGCTTCGGATGCACAACAGGTTATGGCAGAGAGAGGTCAGACCAGGCAGCAAAATGAGTATTTTTGTTCTGGTTCCATTCCATTTCCAGCCATCGCTGGGTGAAAGAGTCCTGCCCCAGTTCTCTGTCCCTGTCCTACTGTCCCAGGGTCTCTCCTGCAGTGCAGAGATTGCCAGCCTTGGAATGGGCACAGTCCGTGGGAGAGGCCAGCATTCCCATGGGGAGGATGTCCACATCACGTAGGGAGAAGAGGATAGCCCATCAAGGCCCTTTGTGGGAATGCAGGGGATTGAAAGTGGTACAAGATGTCCCCTGCAAAACCATTGCTGGTGGCGAGGCAGCGGGGGCTTGATCCTACACCCTTCGAACAGCAAAGATCCCACGGACTTCAGTGGTGCATGGTCGGAGCCTGATCCTGATCTCCCTGACACCTGCAGTCAGCAACTCCAGGAAGCACGAGAACTATTAATCAGAGGGGAAGCAGCTTTCATTGGCAGTCAGGCTGCATTGATGTTGTTCTTGGCATGGCCTAAGGGATCCTAAAGGGGGACAAAATTGGTCAAGGTCCCTTCCCCTGCTGTGACAGCGTGAATTGGCTGCAGTGTAAATGCAAAACTGAAGAATATGGTTTAGTAATTGGACAGGTATAGTTGGACTCAATGATTTGAAAGGTCTTTTCCAACCAAACGATTCTATGAAAACACAGCCTCCTGCTCTGGTAACAAAAGATGGGAAGGCATCACCAGCTTCCTGCTCAAAGCCTTGGTGCTCGCAGGCACTTCCAGAGCCTGCCTTTATTGTGTCACTTAAAAAAAAAATAAAATAAAGAAAAAGAGGGGGAGGATAAGAAAAGCAAATCTACTGATGAGAGGAAAAGTGTTTCATGCATGCAGAGGCTGTGCAACTGTTCCACTGCAACAAGGAAAAACTCAAGGTTACGGCAGTGTGTGCTTTCCTCTCATTCTTTCCTCCTTTCCTGTGTCCCTGCCTGTGGCAGAGGGTTGGAATTAGATGATCTTTAAGGTCCCTTCCAACCCAAACTATTCTATGATTCTATTATTCTCCATGAGCCTCTGGGCTCAGGAGTGCTCCGAGCATCCCAGACTGCAGCCACTGCAGCCACCTGTGTGACATGATCTAATATCCCCCACCACGGTACCTTCAGCCTCACAGGGACAGTGCAAATGAGCTTAGCGTCCTTTCCCCAGCCTCAGCGGTGCCGGGAAGCTGTAGTGGGTTTATAATCCCATTAACACATCCACTGCTAGGAGAGGCCGGAGGGGACCATACCCCATCCCCACCTTCCAGGGAGCTGAGGTGTGGTGGGATGCAGGTGGCAAAGCTGAGCTGACCAAGCAGTGAAGCCTGACAAACATCCCAGCCTGGAACAGAAACATGGAAACAGCCGAGGGGGTTCCAGCAAATTCCTTGCAGTGAACTTTTGCTTTTACAAAGCCAATTAAATTTCTTCAGCTAACACATTTACAGGTGGCAAAATAGGTCACCAAACAGCATGTAGTTGCAGTCCTTACCTAATGGTGTGATCAGCCCTCAAAAGCTACGGCTCCTACCCCATCCTTTTGTTCTCTTTCCCTTATTTTCATAACTTTTCAGACCAGCAGCAAGAGGCCTCTGCCTGCCCCCAGGCTGCCAGGCCCTTGGTGGGAAGTGGATGCTGATGTTTTCCTAAGTTTTCCAGGGCTCCCCATTGCACTAGGGACATTTTTAGTGTGTTATGGAGACTGTTTTTTTTTTCCCAGGGGAGCCTTGCAAGGGGAGTGGGCTGGAAATTTCCTCACCTATATATAACTAACCATTAATAGAACTATGCAGGAGATGCCGAATGTGACTGACTCCAAGCAGTTCTTGTTTTGTTCTGATGTACCCACTGAAAAACAGTAATAGCACCTTCTCCACAGCCTTAAGTACTGGCCGCACATTATTTATAGTGAGGGGGCACAGGCGGCATTAGTATTCTCTGAGCAGGGAACGGCAATGGACCCTAATTGACATGAAAGGCAGGATGGATGAGGCTCTGAGCAACCTCATCTAGTTGAAGGTGTCCCTGCTCACTGCAGGCGGGTTGTACTGAATGACCTTCATGGTCCCTTCCAACCCAAACCACTCTATGATTCAATGTAAAATAATGCCTCAGTGTCATGTTCTTGATTTCTTATCTTTAAAGGGAATCTGAGAGGGGGGTGGGGTCCTAACAGATCCTGTGTGGTGGTGTTGAGAATGTTGGTCTTGCTAAGCTGATGAAAAGGAATGGAGAACCTATTGGAAACCGTTTATTGCTCTGTTGGTGTATCACCGTTAATTAGCTGTTCTCAGTGTCTACACCAAGGAGAAGAAAGTCAATAAAAAGGGCTTTGCAGATGTCAAAGTAAAACCCAGACCAGGGTTACAAAGAAAAAGGGAAAATTGGGAGAAAGAAGGGTGTTGTGTTTTGGTTTTTTTTAATTATGGACCTCTGTGAAAGGATATTGAACAGCTCTGGAAGCTGCAATGTGACTCTTGAATCTTAGGCATTTGCTGTTTGGGGGAAAATTGTGCCATCCTTGTCTGATTTGCGTTGCAGATTTAACCAGGGCATGCTTGAAGTGTTTGTGGCCTGGGGTTTCATTTCATCTCTGTGTCAGATTTAGATTATTTTAAAAAAAAAAAAAAAAAAGAAAACAATGAATGCTTTCACAAAGCAATGCCTTTGGGGGGTTTTAATTGTTATTGCTACTCTTCTAGAACAGTTGCAGAAGTGCTTGTAATGGTCCTTAATTTGAACTTACAGGAAAATAGTTCAAAATTTGGGAAATGAGGCAAAAGAAACAAATACTGTCAAATGTCTGACCTGTTTCTCAGCTCTTGCTGTCAATACTGCTATCCCCAGCCCTGCTGGTTTGTGTGAGATTTAGATCAGTCATGAACATGAGATTTCATACAAAATCTATTACCATATTAAAAGGAAAAATAATCTTTTCATACTAGCTGAACTGTCCTCTTTCTATGTGAGTCTTGGACTGACCGATTGGAATCTCTGCAGTGCATCTCTTTGATTTGTCTTATGGTGGTCTCACTGTCTTTAAGCGATATTTAATTATTTTAATTGCCAGTTATCCCTAACATATAAATAATCAAACTTTAATGTACTGATGATGACAAAAAGCACAGAGCTGGCTTGGATTTACTTGGCCATTATTTGCAGAGAATCCTAAAGCAGGCTGGCGTAGGTTTGAGTGTCAATCTCTCATCAGCAAGTAACGATTTTAACTGAGGATGAGCTTTTAATATGATAGCTCTTCATGGCCAATGCCAGAAGACCCATTGATGGCATGGAGATTATCCAACCTCCTAAAATTAAGCATGAGCCAATGTACTTTGCAAATGTAGGCTTAAATGTAAATTAAGGGGTGGAAACAAAATCAGCCTTGTTTCTTCCCATTCTTTGCAAGGTGCCTCCTTTGGTCTTGAGTGGCAGAGGGCTGGAACGATGCACCTTGTACTGGTGACCATGTGCTGGGCTGGCCAAACCCGAGACAAGGGGAGCTTTGAGCATCTCATAGCCTCATTCCCACTGTGCTGGAGGGTCCCTTGTTAGGGGGGAACAGGAAGGTCAGGGTTCAAGCTGCCTCTGAAAGGTGCTGCCCAGGGAAGCTACATGATGATGGAGCCTTTAGTGGTGCCTTATTCACATCCAATAACCCTCCTTCTGATTTTACTTCTGTAATAGGGAGATATCAGACGGGCAAATATAAGACGATTTGTTTGCTCTCTGGGGAAATCACACTCCAGCAAATTCCTCTAGGCCCCATAGGATCATTGTGTTTTGGCACAAGCCTAGAAGGAGCTTCCACTCCAAGGACTTAAAGCAAGAGAGTAAATAAGGTTGAAAGCACATGAAACCCTTAGGCTCTTCTGGCAGACTGTGGATTTTGCAATGTTGACTGTTGCCTAAGAGCTCCTAAGTTATTCCTTCAGAATAAATGCTACTTTGTGGGGCTGCTTCTCCTTCCCTGTCCCCCTCCACTTTGCTCAGTTACTAAATATTTACAATGAACATGATGTTCCGCTTGCTTGAGGCTCTCCTGCTTTGCTGCTCCTGCCATGGATTGCTGTGATTTTTCAAAGTTCTCACATAATTTGCAGCCTTGGTTCTGACAACTAATTACAGAAACGGGGGCCTGACAGTGCCTGTGTTTCACAACTAGCTGAACCCACCACGATCTCACTAATTGTGGGCTGAGCAGGAACTGCTTCAATGAGGCTGGAAATGATGTTTGGAGGGCAAGACTCTAACCAGATTAAACTGGCACGGTCCTCCGAGCCTAGGTGACTTCAAAAGGTGTTTCTGTACAGATAGGGATGGTCTGATGGAATGTTTTATCCTTTTCCTTAGGGGAAGACATTTCCTGCACGTTATATAAAATGATTATTTTCATGCATTTTTCTCCTTGTTAATCCAGTTAGTTGAAAGTGTTAGAAGTCCATTACAGATGATAACTTTAAGAAAATAGGGTTTTATCCAGACGGCTGCTCTTATGCTGATTTATTTTGTTTTATGTGTGTGTTTTGTAAGACACGCTCTGAGCACAAACTTGCTCCCAGGAGTGCAGCTTCACAGCCAGGCTGGTTTTTCCGAGACAAGCAGAGAAAGAACCAAGTCCTTAAAGTGTCCAGAAGCCCCTGGGGAACAGTTGTGCTTTGCTAGCATGGGTTGCTCTTTATATTGGGCAGGGCAGTGTTTAAAAGAGAGTAAAGCTGGAGAGCTGCCTCGGCTGCGATGGTGGCAGAGATGTGCCGTGCCAGGGCAGAGCGCTGCTGCTCACCCACCAGTGGGGACAGAGGAAGGGGCTTCCCCCAGCCACAGCCAAGGGTGCAAGGGTGTGTATTTTGGAAAGGGGATGGCTGGGTTGTCATTCTCCAAATCTCTGTATTTACCAGGGCCTGAAATTATGGGGGTTGGCTCCTTTCTTTCCCCTTCGCCCCGTCTCCTGACCTAGCACACTGACCCTTGTATCTCTTGGTCCCATCGCATCTGGCCTCTACATCTGCCCTATCCCAATACCTGCTGCCTCAGTTTCTCCTCTCTCCCTACATCTGTAGTTTGGCTTGATACCTCCAAAGGATGGAAGCAGTTTGTTACGATGTTCCCACAGCTCCTGGCACAGCAGGACGTTGGTCTCAAACTTGACCCCAAGTGGCACCAATGAGAGACACCAACATGAGCCATTCACTCACTCGGGCTGCTGGGAGGAGGGCTCACTTCCTCCAGATGCAGATTAATTAATTTGCTGAAGTGCCTCATGGTTTACATGAGCTGTTATTTCTTTGAAACAGTGCATGAAGACGTGCGGGGAGGCATCCCGGTACCGCAAGGTGGTTTGCGTGGATGAGAACAAGCGGGTGCAGAACAGTGGCTACTGCGACGCCAGCAAACGCCCCCCTGAAATGGAGAGCTGCGGTCTGCCGCCCTGCGAGTACATCTGGATCACCGGCGAGTGGTCAGAGGTAAGTCCCCATCCCAGACCACGTTCTCCTCTGCTGGCTGCTGGCCTCGCTGAGACACTGCAACCCAAATCAACAGTGGCAGGGCAGTGCTGCATGGTTTTATTATTATTTTTTGGGTTGTTTCTTTGTGCAATTTCCTTGCTGAAGAGAAGGGAGCAGGGCTGTGGGAGAAGACCAGGATATTAAAGAGTAAACACCAGCATGCTCAGAGTCCTTGCTAATATCTAGAGGCAATTTTCTTCCAAAGCATGTGGTATCCAGCAGACACCTTCTTTGGCTTTGTGCCATTTTATCTCATTTATTTATTTGGTTTATTCCCGTCCCCTCCCAGGGAGCTCCAGGACCCAGTGAGCCGTGCAAGGGTTTAGGTGAGCGTCCTAGGAGAAAGGCAAGCCTGCCTGTGACCATGGGGACATATCCTTCCTCAGTACTGTCTTTGGCAGAGGGAGGACCCAACGTGAGTGAAGGCAGCAGGTTCCCCCTCTCAGCTAGGAGAGGGCTCAGCAAGGAAAATAGATGAGTTTTCTTCGCAGCAGGCACTGAATGCGGGAGGGTCCGGGCTAATCTCAGCCTGTTTCCTTCTTCAGCAAGTGAAGGATTACTTTCCACTTGGAAGAACAGCACAGGGAAATGACAAGGCAGCTGCTGACACAGCACTGATTAAAAAGAAGGAACAAGGAAAGGGAAAAAGGAAAACATGCCGGGACTGACAGGGAGGAGAGACAAAGCACCCAAGTTAGTGCAGGAGTGACAAATGTGGAGAGAATTTCTCCAAGCAGCCTGGTCTCCTGGGTCATCTCTTAAAAGAGAGGTGCCTGTGGAGCTGGAGCCCTGGCTGCCCCTTGCCCAGACACCCTCTACCCGCGCCCACCACCTGTGATCCCCCAGCAGCACTCGGACCCGTGAAGATGAGGAGGTGAGCAAGGGCTCACCCCAGCTCAACCTTTTGGTGAGAAGGGCAGAAGCTCTGTTTGTCCTCTAATTACAAGGAGAACCTTTCTTTTCTTCCAGTTGCTGCCAAGTACTTGCAATCATGGCCAATCCTGACCATTTTGTTTCTCTGTGCATTCCAGAGCAACACCAAAAAAATAAAAAAAAAAAGGAGAAAAAAAAAAAACAAACGCAAAACCCAAATAACAGAGACATTTCTGAGCTCCTGAGGATCTTCTGCTCCTTTCTTTCTTCTTGGGGAGAAAGAACTTATGCCCAGGAGCCAACCTGAAGCAGGGGGTCCTGGAGCAGCTTTAGAGGCAGCACTGGGAGGAAGGGAAGAATTGGGTGCTCAAAGACAGTATCAGGTGCCAGCCCGCTTGTAGCTGCTCACAATACCCATGGATGGCTTACATAGTTACTAGTGATCCCTCAGAGCAGCTTGCTGCATTCAAAGCTGGTAAGCCTATTTTTCCTCCCCATTTCGGGCAGCCCTCCTGAAGCATGTGGTGCTAACAGGAGCTTCCTCTGCCTGCAGTGCTCCGTCACGTGCGGGAAGGGATACAGGCAACGCCTGGTGTCGTGTAGCGAGATTTACACCGGGAAGGACCACTACGAGTATGGGTACCAGAACACGGTCAACTGTCCTGGCACGCAGCCACCCAACATCCAACCCTGCTACCTTGGGGAGTGCCCCGTCTCAGCATCCTGGCGTGTCGGCAACTGGGGAAGCGTAAGTTTGGCAAGCTTCTTTTCTTAACTGAAAAAATCAGAACAAAAGTTTCTGTTCCAATAGGGGACACCAGTCCTAAGTTTTGGCAGGGGAATGTTTAAGAGGAAATTAATGCAATTAATACCCTTGAGCGGCAGCAGCCCTGCTGTGCGTAGGGCCCCTGCTCTAGACTGAACCCCATCGTATGGGGGAGCCCCAGCAGCAATGTCATGGTCTCCGTGAAAACTTGGTTGTAGCCAAAATTTGTGGCACTGTTGAGGGTCGTAGAATCACAGAATGATTTGGGTTGGAAGGGGCCTTAAAGATCACCTAGTTTCGCCACCCCTGTCGTGGTCAGGGACACTTTCCACTGGATCAGGTTGCTCAAAGCCTCATGCTTAGTCAGAAAGTGGGGTCATTGTCAGAAAGCCCTGTGCTAAATTAGAGGGAGTGATGGATAGTTGGCAGCTGAAGGTGATCCCACTTGCCTATGTGTGTGAGCAAGACTTGAGAACCACCAGTAGGCCAAATCACCAGTGATTTTATCCTTAAAAAGATCCACCCCCCTCCCCCTTCTTACAAATGCTTCAATGGAGCAGGAGAAAGAACTTTGTCTTCTGCTAAAGTTATTTGTGTTGAGCCTTTTGTGGGGCCTGAACTACAAGATCAGATTTTAGTGAAGGTGATAACATTTCACTTCTTTGGACTTCTGACATTCTTTGAAATGTGGTGTTCCTCCCATAAATTTGATTTATTAACACAGCTCAAGAATTTGTCAAATTACAAGGGAATAAGGGTCGAGTTAAATAAAATGTAGTGGAAATTGTCACAGTAAATGGCAGAGCCATTTGAAATCTAAGTTCCTCCTGCCCCATAGGAAGCCTCAGATCCTCCCTGTGAGTCAGGGCAGAGGAGTTACAGCAAAAAGCTTAGTCTCAATTAATTGGAATTTCCCAGAGTATCAGTGCAAAATGTCCAACTCATTAATACAACTTCACTGAGAAGAGTATCCATTCCAGAGGGCAAGACCTTTCTCCTTGCTTTGGGCTGCTGAATGTCACAGTGACTACCAAGTGCCATGACCCTTTCTCATCTCTGATTTTCAAAGGGATTTAATGTAAAATACCATCACCTTTGATGGACAGAGCGAGTCCTGCTCCACTCCTTATTCAAGTTTCATGGATTTGGACCTGATAAGGGGTAAATGCCAAGTTGCAAATACCATGAGCCATTGAAGACTGTCTCCTTCATGATGTGCTCCTTTAGACTAATAATTTCTAAAGAGCATCATTGTCTTTGTGGTCTAATGTGGTACCTGTAGAAAGAGCTGAATTTAATTCCTAAGAACTGAAAGAACAAATTGTGGAGGCAGAGCAGGGTGCTCCCACCTCCCATAATCCACGCTCAGCAGCAGCCAGCCCGGATGAGCTGCTGCTCAGTAGCATCAGTAACAAATACAATTTAACCCTTAAGATTGCCCATGATTTGGGCCCTTTGAGGATGATCCAGTGTTTGAGAAGGGGTAGTCATTTTTCCAGAGGGTGAGGGGAGAAAGAGTTTGGAGGCTGTGGAGTTTTTGGTGTAGTTTGGGTAGAAAACAGCAACTCGTGTTGGTTTTGTTCAGAGGCCCATGCGAGTGACCCAAGTGTTGTCTCCCAGCCACCAGGAGAGGACTTCTACCAGTCAGGCCTCCTGGTGAACATTTCTCTTGTATGACTTTCCTAGTGTGAAAAAGAAACAATTTCACATTAGCACATGGTAGCTTGTAGTGATCTTCTTGAAATAATTAGTGATGATGATAATAATGGATTAATAATCAAAAGGTTTACTTGTTGAATTAGAATTAAGCCTGTGTTTGAATACTTCGCAGGACTGGAGCCTTTGCTGCTGTCTCTAGATACATGGCAAACGGGCCACCTCTGGTCCTCTGGGGCCCAGAAACCTTTGAGATAAAATACAACTCTGTCTTCTGTCTTGCAGTGCTCTGTCACCTGTGGAGTTGGAGTCATGCACCGGTCAGTGCAGTGTTTGACAAATGATGACCAGGTCAGCAGCTTGTGCCATGTGGATCTGAAACCTGAAGAGAGGAGGACATGTCACAACGTCCATGATTGTAAGTCTGCAGATTTGCACCTTCCTTTGCCTTTCTTGTGGCTTCAGCAGCAGTTCCCATCAAACTCCCCGAGGTGTGCAGTATTGCCAAGCACTGAGAACCATCCAGCTAAGCATTAAGGCACTTCAGGGAGACATCTTAAAAATAAACAAGGTGTTTTGCTGCATTAGAGTCTTCGCAGTGTTAGAAAAGACATTTTGATGTACAGTTGCTCAGTGACTACCAGTATTTCTGTTTTGTTTCAGGTGAATTACCAAGGAGTTGCAAAGACGTTAAAAATCTCAAAGGTGTCACTGAAGATGGCGAATATTTCCTTCAAGTCAAAGGAAAGATGTTAAAGGTGCATTTCCACAACAGATTGATAGCTAATGCATTTCTCGAAGGTGTAAGAGGACACTGTGTGTGCTCTTCACTTCCACTCTTGGATTTTCTACCTTCAGTTTTCTCAGCCACCGTGATGCCTTGATGAAATTCTGGCTTCTCTCTCTCAGGTGTACTGTTCTGGGATGCAGACTGACAGCCCAAAGGAGTATGTGACTCTTGTAAATGGGGATGCAGAGAATTTTTCAGAAGTATATGGATACAGGTAAGAAATCCTTTAATCCTGAGCTTCACAATATTTTTGTTTTCCATGGCAATATTTTCCGGTCATGAGTAGAAAGGGTTTTCTTTTGATTTAGATTGCATAACCCGACCGAATGTCCGTATAATGGAAGCAGACGAGAAGACTGCCAGTGTAGGAAAGATTACACAGCAGCTGGGTTTTCCACCTTCAGCAAAGTAAGGCTGGACCTGAACACTATGCAAATAATAAGTGAGTAAAAACAGGGCCTTGCCATTAAAAAAATGTTTATTTTACACAAATATAACTGTAACTACAAGCAAGCAGTGTTACTCTAGTGAGCAATATTCCTGAGTTCACTTGTTAAAGGCTGCTTTACACTTAGAGACTGCAACTTGAGTACATCAGAAGATGTTCATACTATTTCTCTGTAATATGGGAAGATATTAAGATAGTCTCTGGTGCACCTGCTATGCAGAATGAGTATTTGCATGCTCCCAGCAGGCCAGTGTATCTTTTGAAAGATTTTATTTTATTTGGCCTCCTGTTTTCAGCCTGGACTCGGGCACAAAGCTTAACCAGGGAGGAGCCAGACCCTATTTTACATACAGAGGTGTCAGGAGATCCCAGGGCAGGAGCTCTGCTGGGGTCAGGGATGCTGCTTTCTCTGGGCTGGGGTGGAAGAGGCTCTTGGTAGAGTCAGACCGTGGGGAAATAACTTGTGTTGAGAGTGGTAGAGCTGGAGCTGTGGATTTGCAGGGGTGGTGGGAGCTGTAGCTGTGCAGTGTAAGTGATACCCTGTCTCCCTTGTCATTCATGAGAGCTGGGAGCCATCCTGCTGCCTGAGAGCCTGCAGCATCCCATAGGGTTATAGTTTCAGTCTCCTTGACTCCAGGGATGCTATCAGTTTCCAGCAAATGTTTTAGAAATACAACATATTGTTGGGTGTTCGTTCAGTAAATAGCAGAGATTTTTTAGCAAATCAAAATCCTTCCTTGTAAAACGACTCTTTATCTGATAAGCGGTTTTATCACTTAATTCTCAAGCCGGGAGACCTCCCAGTCTATCAATCTGTAAAAGGCTACTAATAGTCTGCAAAAGCTCCTGGGTAAAGATCTCAAAGGAACCACCCTCGGGGAATTTGATACCGTCCCTTTCCATTTCAAAAGGAGCTGGGCACCTACCTCTGTCAGGCAGGAGCTATCTCACATCTCCATCTCAATGAGTCTTGGTTACTTCAGATCCCTCTGGAGCAAAATACCCCAATTCCCTTTGAAACCCCAACCCCTTGACTAGGGCAGGCAGGAGAGCACAGAGATGGTTGGCTTTGTTTAAAAGGGAGATTTAAGAAGTTCCTGAAAGTGGGGAGTTTTCTGATAGAGAAATAAAACCCAAGTCATGGGTTTGAGTTTTGTTATCTATATCGAGGCCCTAAATTAACTATGTACTTAAACCAAGCTGTAAGTGTTGGGTGTCTTGTTAAATTCAAGGCTCACGTAGCGGGAGTTGCACATGGGACGAATTGGGGGATTTAATATTAAAAATGCAGCAGATTAGGTCTTGACTATCAAGATTAATGTAGGAAACCAGCTTTAGTGGATTTAAACATTAGCAAAGAGCATATTTACATTTATTTTGTCTCTCTCTCTGCTTCTTTCTTCCCATGTTATTCACTCACTCTTCTCCACAGCGACTGATTTACAATTTGCACGGACACATGATGGACGACCTGTTCCTTATGCCACTGCCGGGGACTGCTACAGTGCAGCCAAATGCCCACAGGTATTTCACAACAGCATTTCATAGGAATCAGTGCCATTTGTTATGGTCAGACCCTCTATTAATTACTGCTGATCACATCAGCCCGACTCCAGTGAGTGCCACGTTCTCATCTCAGAGGTTGGAAACTTTTCCCTTTGTCCATGGAGAAAACACTTTCCATTTTCCATATGGGAAAATGCCAGGTTATTATTATACAGTATTGGGATATTCCCCAGGGCCTCAGATAGCAAACAGTAAAGGAGAAAAGGAAGAAGGAATAAGCTGTGGGAGAAGGATTGGGCTTTGTCTGTGTAGTTAAAGGAAGGACACTGGCCCGAGGCAGGGGTTGGTGGAAATGCTGGGCAGGGAGAGCGGTAGTGAATCAAGCCATCTGGATGCCCTGTCCCTGTGCTCTGCAGCCTCATATCTGCTGCAAATACTGCTTGCAGCGGGGTGGGAGGAGTGGCGAGATAACCCCTCTGCATGGAGGAGGTAGCAGACAGACAGCAAGACCCCTGCCAAGCCAGCTCAGGGGAGAGATGCCCAAGAAGGAGAGGGCATTTGCAGGGCAGGGACAGGTCAGGCTTTTGCTGCTGGACTGATGGACTCCGTCAGTCAGACCGCACTAGGACCCACCAGCTGCTGTCAGGCCATCCCCACACCCTGTTGCTTATTTTCACAGCAGCCCAGTGTGATCATCACTCACTCTGCTTTGGGGCTGTGAAAACACTGACAAAACAAAGGCAGTTCCTGCACTTCAGGGCAAATCCAGCCTGTCCCAGCACCACCAACGTACCCGACCACAAAGCACAGAGCTGGACACAGGCTGAGTTGCATCCTTAGTAGCTTCAGGAGGCAATGCAGGACATCCAGCCGAGTCACTTGGAAGAAATACGCTTTCTTGAAATTCTTTAGGAGAGTAATTAACACTGTGCTACAGGTGGCTTGCTCTGTGTCCCCAGCACATCTAGTTTCTGCGAGGATGAGAGACGATGAATTGGATGTTTGGGTAGTCCAAAGTATTGGGTAAACTGTATTTGCGAAGGGCATTTATTAGGGAGTTGCAGCAACAGACGCAGAAGGGGAACCTCTCCATCTCCCTCCCTCCCTACTTTCAGAGCTAACAATTTTCTGCACAGCTCAGCGGCTTAGGGATTGACTTTTTACCTCAGAAAGGCTCATGAATGTTAATATCCATCTACCTGACCCAGACAGTTTGATCCTTGCAGAAAATCAACATTCCCAAGGCAGCAAGTGCAGGAGGCAAAGCTAACAGCCATCTGGTACCGGGGGCTGGGCTGGGCTGTGGGTCAGCCTGGGGATGTGGCCACGGGACCCCTCCTTGGGTCCAGAAACAGGGCTGGGGTCTCCCATGGGATAAGGGAAAACCTGGGGGGATGCAGACAGAGCCCCCCATTCTCCATCTGTTTTGTGCATTTTGAGACATAGTAGAATGAAATTAAGGACTTCTGAAAGAAAGAGAGAAAGAGAGAAAGAGAGAAAGAGAGAAAGAAAGAAAGAAAGAAAGAAAGAAAGAAAGAAAGAAAGAAAGAAAGAAAGAAAGAAAGAAAGAAAGAAAGAAAGAAAGGAAAGAAAGAAAGATTGAAGAGTTTTGATCTTACTGAAGTCTGGAGGGAGGGCAAGCCCAGTGGAAAATGTGGAAAAGAAGCCCAAGTATGCCCTCTCCAGCTGAGCAGGGAGCAGAGGGAGCGACTGCAGCGCATCCCTGGGGTCCCTTTCCCATCAGCTGCTGGAGCACGTCAGGCTCCGCAGTTTGTCATGGAAAAGCCAAGAATGCCCTCAGCTGGCAAATCGTGAAAAAGCAGTGCAAAAGAAAGAAAAAAGCTCCTCCTTCCCTACAGCCACCAACGGGAAAGAAATTCCTAACCCGAGACGTGCTGTGATTCGGAAAAATATGTGCTAATCAGTATGAGAGTGATGGAAAAAATTGAAAACATTGCCAGCATGATCCTGTTAGAAAAGTGACAGCATGCAAAAGCACGGCGTTTTGGGATAACCAGGCTTGTCTGCTTCTTTTTTAGGGTCGCTTCAGCATAGACCTTTATGGGACAGGCCTGTCCTTAATGGGAACGGCAAAGTGGCTCTCGCAAGGGAATTATGCGGTGTCGGAAATTCAAAAATCCCCAGTAAGTTGTAATTTTAATTATGGTTACACTCGCTCATGAGAGGTTTCTAATTGTTGTCTTTTATAGCGACATCTTCCAATTGCAAACTAGCAAAAATCTAACATCTGACATTAGAAATTAAGTGTTGCCCGTGATTGTGTGTGAGGTGGGAGGACCCTAGTGGGTTTAACTTGATTTGAGTTATTGCGATTAATTAGCGAGCCTGCTTAACCATGACGCTGAAACCACTGTGTGTGCTGTGGGGCAGACATATCCTTAATTAGTTGTCTGAGATGTCCGGCACAGAGCGTGCATCACACAGCAGGCAGGAAAGGGGTATGCTGCATCAGGGCTGTGGAGTGGAGCTCAACCTGCCGGAGAGGGTCCGGGGGCCAAGTGAGTGGCCTGAGTAGGAGTTATTCCCAAAATAAGACATGGAGGATGTGGACTTTCCCAGCAAGTTGGTCTGGATTTATCTCCGTGGGGGACCCCTGCGTCAGCCGAGCTGCAGTGGGCTGGGGCTGCCCCACGGTGTGCTGAGCTCTGGGGCTCCAAGCCCTGCAGCTGCCAGTGTTCGGCTGACCTGAGGCCTCCAGGTAAGCCAGGCAGCCCTTCAAAATCACTCCACAGCCAAATCTGAACTTGTACAGCTTAATTTTCCTGCCTGTCACTGTGTTGCCTTCACACAGTTGCTTCTGTGTCATGTTCTGAAATTGGAGAAATCCACTTGGCTCTTGTTTCATATGAGTCATCCCGATTACCCCCGTTAAAACTCCTAAAGAGACCACCGTAATAATTTAACAAAAAGCAATTTGCAAAACATCCTCTCCTGTTACTGCTTTCAATCTCTGTGGCTCCGGGGAGCCCCTAGAATCCATGAGCCTCGTCAGTGTTGGGGCTCCTTTAAGAGGAGAATTATGTGCTACTGGTCCAACTGTGCTGCCACAAAGCATCCTGCAGCACAGACTCCACATCTTAGTTCTGGCAGGTGCTTAGCTATCCCTGTCCCCTGCAGAAGAAGCCCCGGCAACCGACTTTGGGGTTGCAGAGAGCAGTGACCATCACAGCTTGCAGAATTAAAACAAACTTGAAGGGACACAGGGTCTAAGACATAACTCTTACCTCTATCATCTGGTGGTATCTGTCAAACACTGTTCCAGGGGTGTAATTGCCCACAGGAGCAGAAGAAAGGCATAGTGAGGAGAGATGATAGCAGCCGGCTGCAATCACAGATCAATAGTGTCAAGGGCAGGATGGAGCTCATTTAAAAAGAAATGCTTTGTGCAAGCTTGTCCTGCACTGAAGTCCAATTTTCTGGTAATTGAGGGTTGAATTCCCCTCGAGGACTGTCTGTCCGCTGTAATGACTAAGAGGAGAAAGACTTTGCAGAGGTGGGATAAGGAAGGCCAGATGGAGGTAATAATCTCCCAACGTGGGACTGGAGCTGCCATGCTTGCTGGGGATTCCTGGAGACCCAGCCAACCCCAGGACTACCCTGTGTCTTCCTTTGTCTCTTCTGGCTTTGGAAATGCAGGGCTGACGTGTGGATAGCACTTCGGCAAGTGGCATAACTCCACTTCATTGTTTTCCCTCTTGTCTTGGCTCTGGAGTTGCTCCAGGCCTTTCCTTTCCAAAAGGATGTTCCTCAGTACTGCCTGCAAATATCCTTCCTTTGCCTTTCATGTGCTCAGGCACTACTGAGGAGCCATTAGTGTCTAGATGTGGTTTTGCTCTTGCATGATCCAAGTTTTCCACTCGTTACAGTTATTCACTGTGGGGCAAACTGGAGGAAGCAGATACCCTTGAGATATTTCTCCAAATGGCCTTCTCCTTGGGCATCTTTCAATGTAATATATCAAAACTACCCTTCCTTCATGTTCATCTGCTGACCTGGTAGCACCTTTGCATACCTTTTAATATAACAGTGCTTATTTTTTAGAGTGATTTAGGCATAATTTGTTTTCATTCCAAGACATTTTCTATTAAAAAGCCTGACTAGAATAACCCGGATCTGGCCCTTTCACAGCATGGAGTTCCTGAGCCCTTAACACAAGCTGTTATTCCTGATTTTGTCTGCAGGATGGTACCAAAGTAGTAGGAAAATGTGGCGGTTACTGTGGGAAGTGTACTCCATCATCTGGAACAGGCCTCGACATTCAGGTGTTATAGCCATGGTGAGTTCCGAGCTGCTTCTGCACAAAGGGAAATCTTCCTGAAAGCACCCTGAAGAGGTGGCTCAGGCCACACTTGCAAAAGCATTCAAGCATCGAGTGCGTCAGTGGCAGACACCCACCCCATGCAGCATCCGGGGGGAATGCTGGGATCTTGTGCTCTGTGTCCCCACTTCCCCCAGTAACCCATGAAGGTGTAACGCTGTCAACTGGAAAGGCACTTCCCACCGCACTGGCACCCACTTTGGCTCCGCTTTTGTGCCAGTTGCTCTAGTTACAGCTCCCAGCGGCACAGATGATGATCCGACTCTCATGTACGCCTTGTCTGTGTTTTCCAGGTTCTCTGAGAGCAGCCAGCGGAGATGAGACGGATGAAGGATAGTGATGCAATACCTCTGCCTTCCACTTTTTTATCTGTTTATGTGTGTATATAGATCGCATATTCTTAATGTACAGTATAATATTTATGTTTGGAATTATTTATTTTGATTTAATATTTTTGTACGTAAAATCATTATATTAAGGCTGCTTTTACTATTTTTATTTTTTATTGTTAAATCCTGCAGTCAAGCCACTGCATTTTGCGTACTCTACATTATATGTAGCATTATGACAAGTGATACTTTATTGTCACTGTATTCAGTTGTTTACTTCCAATCAGTAATTTTCCTTCAGTTACGGGCTGCTTTGGCCCTCCACGGTGCTGCACAATCTGCATAGGGGTATTTTTGGCATTTCAATCTGTCTTTATGTAAGGAAAATAGACAAGATGTGCTTAAATTTTATTTTAGGGATTAGGCCGACAGCACTCAAGGAAAACATGACAATGAATACAGTGCTAGTTGCATTAGCAATCTTTATCTTTTAGGTATGTTTTGAATTTCACATGACCTCTGTGGCCAGTGCTGAAAGCACTGGTTTGGTGCTAACGTGATATTTATTAACGCTCTGTAGTGTTAGTTAATCCAGTGCCTTTATCAGTGAAAAAGGGAAGAAAGCAGAAAAACTGGTCAGGTGTTCAAATGAATTAAGATCTACACCAGGTTTAGGAAAATTCCTGCAGATGGATCATCAGCTTGAGCCCCTTTTTCATCGGGCTCTGAAGTAAACTCACTTTTTAGAAAAACATAGATTTGTCTCCTAATTGCATGTGCCACTGTGCTTCCTGGCTCCATCTGGAAGCGGGGTATTAACTCATCCCAGACAGCCTGATCAGGCCATATGTTTCCCTGGGCTGTGCGCTGAGAAGCAATGCAGTTTATTAGGGACACTGTCACAAAACCCTAACATGAAGCCGTAGGCACCCCTGTTGTGTTATCCCCCTGCGGGGCCAGCGTGGATGGCAGGGTCTGCTCTAGGGGCCCGGGGCCAGCACCAGCGTGCCCCAACGAGCCACCCCATCCTCGTGGCCAGGGGACTCCACCGCAGGCACCTGCAGCGTTTCCTCGGCTTCCTACTCACACATAGACCATCTGCAAAGGGAGGCTTCAGCACCGGCTCTGCCTCCTTTCAACAAGATCACTTTGTACTTAGAGATAACTCTGCTCCCCCCTCCAAAAACAGGCTGCTAACGCCTACTGCTGTGTTGCTTCGGATCTTCCTGGGAAGGCATCTGCGCTCCTTGCCTATCTGCCATCCCATGAACAAGCAGACCTTTAGCATTGGCTTTCTTTCATTTTACATTGAGGAGACAGCTCCCATCGGTGCCGGACGCGGCTGTGCCATGGCTCCCACCTCTACATAGCCCACTACATTTTTTGCAGAGCTTTGTAGCCCATTGAACGGGGGTGACGTGACCGGATTCATTTTGTAGTCTATGACTATGTCCCTTATCTCTTCCGCCACAAATTCACTTAGCGATAGGAAGATGCTGCCCCACCGCCTTATATGTCAGGGCAGTCAGGAGCACAAAGTACAAGGAAAGAAAGCTTTACAGCACAAAATTACCAGCAGTTTGGCAAACTGAAAAGGCTTCTCTGCTACTTTGGATAAGTCTTGCAATTTTGGATGCAAACAGTTAACAAACCCAGGCTCGGGATCTTGCGTGAGTCTTTTGCAGAGCTCCCCAAAGGCTGAGTGATCAGCTTGTTACAAAACAGTCAGATCAATAGTGATAAATGATCCAGTCCCTGGATTCATAACCCATGTGTGTGCTGGGTTGTGTTCGACCTGCCAGCCCGACAGTTGGGCATTGACGTGTTGGTGTTAGCAGGGAGACATCTCGCCAGCGAGCAGGGCTCTGTTACAGTCCAACAGCTAAAGAAGTGGTGCTCTACGCTTATTCTGCGTGTGCCTCTGTGCTGCTCAGGTTAAAACCCATAATTTTGGGAGTTTAGGCTTAATAGTGCATAATTACATATGGTTGTATCTTAGGCTGATTTTTTTCACCTGCATTGTATGTCTATGCATAACAATAATAAATTCTACCTTTCTGAGAAAAATGCCAAAAATACCATTTCAAGAGTGAAAGGAAAGAAAAGAGGAAAAAGGGGAAGGGAAAAAGGGAAAGAGAAAGAGGAAAAAGGGAAAGGGGGAAAGGAGTAGTAATGGAATAGTGATTTTTTTTAATGATAATTGCTTATGTATAACTTCCGTAGGGGAAAAGGGAAAATTGCACTATAAACTTTAGAAAGAAACAGTGGTGCTTAGAAAGTACAGGCTTATTGTATTTTCTCTAACAAAGTGAATGGCTATTTATAAAAATAAATATTATTTTGACCTGTACACGTTCATTTCTATCAGGTAGTTTCATAGCAGCTATTAATAGAGCAAGAGAAACCTAAAACAAACAAAAAAAATTAAATAAACTATAAGGGAAAAGAATGATAGAGCATTGATCCCATGGTTCATTAATGGGCTTCATTAAATAGGAACAGACTTTGAGAACCGGGGAAATTAAAACTTTCTTGTTCAGGAAACAACTCGGGGGTTTGTATGTCAATGCCATTATATTTCTACAAACTGGGGTTTTGTTGCAAGCACTTTCCTGTACAGTGTTTCTTTTCTTTCTGCTTATACTCAAATGGAAAAGACGCGTAATACATGTCCGTATGGTCTTTCTGCATTTGCCATCACATTTCAATACCTGTGTGCTATTATAGAAGCAAAATACTTTGTACACAAGGGAATAATACATTGAATGGTAAACATTCCTTTCTGTGTTGGTGTTTTTTTCCAAGCTTTGGGTTCCTTGTTTGATTGTCCTGTGCAAAAGGAACACAAGAAGGTAATAATGTTGTTTATGTGGAGCCCTGCCGCAAGCCCACGTTGGAGTCTGTGGACCAGGGAGCATCTTGGAGAATGGCCACATCCCTACATTAGTGTCCTGCCAATCAGATAGACTAATGCTTCCCGATTTCTGTCCAGAAGAGGAGTGTCCCAAGGCACAAAACATACACCAGCAGATCTCAGAAGTGCCTGGTGACCAGCTGGTGCTGCCATCCATGCCCTGGGGACATCCCTTGCCATGGGATGATAGGGGAGTTAAGCTGTTCATTTTGCAAATGTTTTGGAAGGATGAGCTGGGATATGAGACCTGGTCCACACCACTAGCGGTGCTATTTAAAGAAATCTACACAAAAAAACAACTTATTTCTAAGTTTGAAAAAAAAAATCAAATATACAAGAAAATTCAGGTAGGAGGAATTTGGGTTAACAGCAAGCAAATATGGGGACCAGCTCGCGGGAGGGCAACCAAATGACAAACTGCAGCCAGAGTCTTACATCCCTTCAGACTGCAGGTAAGAGTGAAGAAGTTGTATTTTTCTATCCTTCCTTCTATGTTGCTTTGTCTCAGAGAATGCAGCACACCTGAGTGTGCATTTTCAGCTTCTATGTCTTTAATCCAAAAGGAAAGAGGATACCTTTCTCATGCTGTCTACAACACTGTCAGATACAGAAAACAGAACATCTGGTATTTCAAAAGCTTGACTTTTAGTTTGTATGGAAAAGGTTCTTGACTCAGAGGGTGGTGGAGCATTGGAAGAGCTCCCCAGGGAAGCAGTCACGGCACCAAGCCTGGCATTCAGAAGCATGTGGACAATGCCCGCAGACACATGGTGTGAATACTGGGGTTATCCTATGCAGGGACAGCAGCTGGACTCGATGATCCTTGTGGCTCCCTTCCAACTCAGGACATTCTATGACTCTATGACCAGTAGCTTAAAGGTGTCCTCTTTTCCATCATTTATCTTTAATAAATGATTACCAAGGATTTAAATGCGAGCTGCTCTGCAATTAAGCCAACAGGAGGTCTGAGCCCTGCCCTGAATCATATTTAACCTTCCAGCACTGTATGAAAGGGTCATTAACACTTTTAATATTAGGTCCAGTTATTCTTTGAAAATTACAGTGCTCTTCTTCAGCCTCATTCTATGGCCTGTCAGGACTAATTGCTTGAGAGGCAGAGGTGATTGCTTCATCTCTTCAATCTCCTTCTCTGCCCCAATAACAGGAATGTTTTTCCTTTATGGAAAAATAAAATGCATTTTGTTGAAGGTTGTTGGAAATGCTAGCTTTAAATCAAGGTATTTGCTAGAAAACCTTCTCTCCTGCATAGCCTAGATTTGAAAATCATATTGAAAAATGATGAGAGGCAGAAAAGACCAAGGAGGGCACTTGAGGCTTGAAAGACAATTTTCAACTGAGGCACTTGCAGACCTGGTCTGGTGGCTCTTTGCAACAGGACTCCTCTTCCCAAACAGATGATTGAGGGATGACTTGGAAAAAACATTGAGGTGAGACAGTTCTCCCATCTACCAGGCAAAGGCACGGAAGTTCAACCACTCCCAGAGTCAGTAACAGTGGAAGTAGCTCAGCCTACATGGTAAGTTCTCCCATCACTTGAACTCTTCAAATCAAGTCTTTTAAGAAATACATTTGAGTTCATCCAGCAGTCACTAACCTTAGTAGCTGTTGGTCATCTGGTGGGAGGGGATGAGTCCCTTTGCAGTACAAATTCCTGGAGGCAGCTCTCCAGCTTGCATTCTGCAGGAGGAAGGAGCTGATGGCCCAAAGCGGTGCCTGTTGGTCTCACTCCAGTATTTTTGCCTATGCTGGAGTAATCCAGCATATGAGATGCAATGAGAATTGTAACCTTCCAGAAGCAGATTTAGTTGACAAGTTTCTGACCTCTCTTTGCAACAGCGAGAGGAAGAATGCTAAGAAGTTATTTTTGGCCTTCATAGAAAAGTCTGAGTTTCCATTTCAAAGTTGTCTTAATTGTCAGCTATTTTATATTACCACACATAAGGCACAGCTTTTGAAAAATCAAAATGAGATGAGAATACTGAGGTTTTTTGCCTGGGTTGGGTTTGTTTGTTCCAATTAAAAGAAAGCAAACATCAAATCAACAAACTTGTGAAATTTCCTATGAAATGGCTTCTGCCTCTCTCTAGTTATAATTACTCCTGAAGTGTTTGGAGACACGATCTGTTGACTGTAAGTACGGGGAGATATGATATAAGTGCCCTTTTACGCCAAAGGAAGGTAGAAATGCATTTCTCCTTTGTGAAGCTGATTCAAGTCCTTCAAGGCAGTGGCTGGATATGAAGTGCGGCAGCTGAGGCCATGTACATCAATCCATTTCCATAAGGAAAACCTCAGTTCAGCTGGGAGCATAAGAACCCTAATGTTTCCACAATACGTCTCCTTGCAGGCTCTGGCGTATGCTCAGCTTTAATCTTCATGCCCAAGCTGAGCCACCAGCAGCTACTGAAACATTTGCTGGTAGTCGGCATCTCCATCTCTGGGAAGACAGTGTGAGAAGAGCCAGAAGTCTGGAGTAACCACTGAATACAATCCCCTTTATACGCAGGGCGGAGGGTGCAGGGGGAGGGAAGGGTCTATGTATTTTCTCCCTTAAAATCATTACTTGGCTCCATTCATACATTTAACATGTCTTCATCCTTCTTTAATCTGCAACTACATTTCACACGAGCAATTAAATTAATCAGGTCTTCGCAGCATTGTCCTTTACTAATCCAGCCTCGCTGGCTCACTGACCTTTCTCTTTGAAGCTCTTCACTGCTCACTGCCTGCCTTCCCCCACCCTCGCACAGAAAGGCGTATTTGCTGTGAAATGCTTTAATTGCTCCAACTCACGGTAGCAGGGAAACAGGGATGGCTCCCTGCAAACTGGCAAGAATAAACGTGTCCAGGTGACTGGTAAATACAGGCAGGAGCTTATTTGCTCCCATGCCTCTATAGTCCCCCAGCAGGTGTGAGCAAAGCTGCCTGCTGCAAAGGATGCGAGCAGGTACCAGATGCTGCCAGAGGCTGGAGCTCTGGCCTCATGCATGGCTTGGGCTCCCTGGATGGAGTTATCTCAACCACAAGTCTCAGGCTTGATCAGCCCTTTGGAACAGGGGCTGGATTTGTGGTGTTGCAGCATGCAGCCCTGCACTTGCCCCTGTGGCTGGTGCCTTGCTGGGGCTTGGCTAGAGCAAACACCTACCCACTGGTGGCAATCTAGTCCCGCTTGAGAAAATGCAGCTACAGATAAAACATACCCGCACTAGCTGAACCGGCAAGTAACTGAGCTCTGAAAAATAAGCCGCATATGGCATGGGCCAAGCTGCTGGAAGGAGGCGTAGATCAGCAGTTGCCACGGAGTTTTGCTTCCTGGCAGCGGCAAGGAATAACACGGTGAGTCTAAGCTTTGCCTCGTGAGAGCAGAAGCCAGTGAGCTTCCCTGTCTGTGCTGTGGCTCAGCTGCTGAAAGAGTTTGTTATCTCCCTCATTTCTTCACTGTTTTCTTCCCACGGGATCCCTGATCATACCAGGTCTCTTCAAACCCAGGTGTCTCAGGAGACAATCCACCCAGACCAGTAGCACAGATGATCTTAAGGAGATATCAGCCAAGGGCATTCCAGCAGATCGCTCTGCTATCTCTTGCTCAAGCTGCTGTCCTCATCCAGGCAAGACAAATGGAGAAATGCCACCCTTCAGAGATGGTTATTAGAGATATTCCTTAATTCTGCTGACTGAATTTCATGACACGGATTGTCTCAAAATCCTTCCAACAGCTCTTGTCAACATCTACAGCCTCATTCCACTCTATGCGGAAAACCCAGCGGGTGTGCCTTGTGCTACTGTGTAGCTCACCTGGAATAACCCCTGAGAGCTGTATGCCTGCTCCGGGAGAGGCTGCCTTCCATAGGTGCCTGAGATAATCTCATAATATCCTCCTCTTCATCAGCTTTCCTTCATGTTGTGCAAGTGGTACGTGAAGCTTTCCAGATATGACTTCTACCCAGATTTCACTAATAGTATTTTCCCATATGATATTTCCTAACAGTCTGAGCCTTTCAAAAGCCTAAATGTACGGAACCATTTAACTTGGGAGTATTGGAAGCTTTAGACAGCAGGTAGGTCCTGAGTTGTTTGCCTTGGCCAAAGAACCAGTATATCCAGCATGTCAAAACAGCACAAATGTAAAAGCCCACAACACTGGTGGCCAGAAGAGAAATCACTTCTGGCATCGCAGGGACCATAGACATTGTTTTCTGAATTTCCCCGTAGAGCAGGCGCCTAACTTCTGCCTCGTCTGAGCTACCACCCCACCACAACCTCTGGTGGTCAGGGTTTGTCAGCTCTCTCGCTCCCCTATTTATCAGCAGGTTTCAATCTTGTGAAACACTAAGAAAAAAGGCTATTTTTCTCTTCCCCTAATAAGAAGAGACAATGAAGCAACTTTAAAAAAAATTAATAAAAGGACCTTTCCACCTGTGTGATGGCAAATGCATGGTAAGGTGAAGGACTGAACATCTGTGGTGTTTCCAGGGCTGTCACAAGCAAAAGGGAGAAAGGTTTTGCTCCCACCATCTCGCCCCCTGCCTCAGCTGCTGACACTCGCCTCTCCGTGAGTTACTCCAGATAAGTTTGGTTTTTCTCATCTCCAGGAACGGTCCTGAAAAGTAAAATTAGAATGAAAGGATTGTCAATTGATGGCATAAAGCAAATAATCCTGCTGGATCGCAAGAGAGCTCTAGGGATTGAGGGGAGGGGGGGGCTGGTAGAAAATGACTTGTTGCAAGGAGGTTTTGTGCAAATTGGCAGAGCCCCACTTGATTGCTTTGTTTCGCCTCAAATTGAGAAGTGTTAAGGAACTGCATGAACCAGGGTCATCTACCACCGGCCTCTCCTCCAAGGTAGAGCTCTGCCTGGGGACTCCTGAGCCTGACAGCAAAGAAATCTAATTCTGGGGGAAAGCTGCAATGCTGTCATTTTGGGGAGGGATGAGCAGCCGGCCAGGACAAAGATGGAGCAACAAGGGATGGGAGCGGGGTGGCAGCCGGGATCCACTTGGCGCTCAGTGCAGCCCATGCCGCAGTACCAACGCTTCGCTGTGCTGGCATCAGGAAGCCTGAGGTCCCTCCGGCACCCAGCGGTGCGCAGCCTCCCCACTTTGAGAGGGGCTGGGCCCTTTTTCTTTAAAGGGAGGTAAGCTTTGTATGTCCACATGGCTCTGCCTTTCATAGCAGGTGCTCTTCTTCACGGAGTGGGACTGGGCTGCAAGTTTTTATTGGTGTGGACTCCAACTCCCAAATGCTATTTACAGGGAAATTGAAGACCGCATTCAAAATTAACAATAGATGGCTATAAATCTTACTCAGTTACCTAGCAACTAACACAATAAACTCCTAAGGTTAAAAGGAGATACCTTGGGGAGAACATAATGGCCATTTGCATTCCTGGGTGGGAGGACAAAAACAAAATTCCTGGGATATTTACAAATTACTGTATTGATGAAAGAAAAAAGGTGAAATTACTCAGTGCAGTTTTAATCAAAATACCTCAGAACTGACAAATCTAATAGAAAAAATAGTACTCAAATGACTGTGATAAAGCGCACTTGGAACATGTACGTTGATCTACAGAAATGATAGAAGGGTTTTGTTAAGTTTCTAAGCCCACTTTGTTACAGTTTCTGACAGCCAAAGTGTGTGTATCGCAGACTAACAGTGTAATAAATGTTGAAAATGAATTTGACCTGTATGTGCCTGATGGAATATGCCCTAGAAAAACCTACGCAGTGCAAAAAAAAATTTCAGACTGAAGTAACATAGCATGATTCATCCCGGCATGGGTTCCTGTTATGCACAGCACAGATTGAAATTCCATATCTCCACCTCAAACTGGGGTTTATGCACAGGCTTTTCTGCCTGAAGTAATTGCAAATCTCGAAGCTGGAACGAGCGGAAACACTAAATTGTTTCCCTCCTAAAAGACCCTCACGAGGGTATGTTTAGTCAGGAAGGAGGAGGCTTGGTGGAAGAACTATGTGGTAAAATAGATGCCTGGTCCCCAGTATGCTCCTTTGGCAGCTGTGGCACTTAGAGGCATTTCTTAAGCCCTACTTTTGTTGTTGAAAAGCTTCAGCCAATAACTGCCTAATAACAGTTGGACATTACTACCTTCAGGGTACTAGATGATGATGTTTTTCTTGTGGAGTGGTAATTCACCTGTGCATGCTGCTGGCAGGAGGGGACTGACTCGGTCCATAATAGCCGAATTCACCTTGAAATGGCAGAGGGGAGAAACGCGTGGGTCCAGTCAGCAAAAGGAGAGTCGCTTTCTGCTTTACTCCAGTGCTTTCTCTTGGTGCTACAGCTGCCTTGGTGCGAATGGACCACAGGAGGCACAGAGCGATTAGAGGGATGTTAAGAGTTCTGTGCAGATTTTTAGGAGATGAACTAACAGGAGGCATGGTTTGCAGGATAGAAAAGCTTGGGGCACTTTTCTGGTAAGACTAGCAGATTTTCCTGGCTCCTTACACAGAAGTGTTGTGTCTGCCAGCTAACTCCCATCTAGAAGAGCTGGGCCAGAGCTGGAGGCAGAGACTCCATGGTCTTTGGTGGCACATGTTGTCCCCGTATTTGACATCCTCTGTTCGCAGCTACTGCTGTAGGACCCGCAGCTCATCTTCCCAAGTGGTAAACTGACCCCTGGGATTGGACACAGTGACTTCACTCCTGCTATTTGCTCAAGCTGGTATCCCAAAGGGGTTGGAGATTACCATGCGAGCAGAGCCCTAATAGCATGTCCTCCTCATCAATGTGCAGCAGTGGGGCACGCTACAAGGTGAGACTTAGCAGAGCTGTGAGGTTGGGTACATACCCTGGAACCAGGCAAACAGAACCAGGCAGCAACATGGGTTTCTTTCCACCTTCTGTTGCCAGAGGCTGTATTTTCTTGAAGAAGTGCATTTATCTGAGCAGGAGGCATAGCAGAATGTGCATGCATGTTGGGCTAAGATGCTCTGCAAGTCTTGTGACCAGATCTGCTGAGCCACGAGAGCTAACACAGCAGGGCACACTGCAGCCACTGCCGTGCCTGCTCTGCATGGAAGGGCTGCTCTCCTGTGTGGATCCCACATCAGACCCTGCAGCACCCACCCTGTGACCAAAAGCTAATGCAGGAGCATAATCTTACTTTTCTCTGAACTCTCTGATTTTATTCATTATTATTTCTGTAGTATCAGGTACAATGGTGAGCAAGAGAAGAAGAACATCTCTGTCATTTTGCTCCTCAGCCATCATAACTTCAGCAGGGAGAGTTCCATCTCAGTGCACGAATGGAGGAAACTGGATTTTAAACTGGTTTAGTCATGAGAAGTGCTAGAAGAAGTGTCATCTCTAGGCAGGTTTGGTTGAAACAGAAATGGGAGGGGAAGATGATGTACAGAACAATTTAAGTGACAGCAGAAACAATAATTTGTCAGACAAACTGTCTGGCATATATTATCCATGTGTCTGTTTCTGAGCCTATTTGACAGCAGTATCTGACATCCCCCACCTCCAAGATGAGTCTGCCTCCTCTCAAGAGGAAGATCTACATGTTTATAAAAACAAAATTTCAAAAACCCTTTTGAAAGTATGTGCCGTGGTAGCACAGGTAGGGCTTGAGCTGCGTTGTTGTCCCCTGCCTGCCCAGCCATGCCAGGATGTATGCATCACCCCTTTGAACACAGCGAGAACAAGGGAGTGGGAGTTTGTTTCCTGAGAGATCTTTACTCTTGGCAGCTTTTCTGGGGGAGGAAAGAGAAGAGGAGCTTTCAGGCCAGTGAGATAATGCCTCCTCTCCCTTTTCCAAACACGTCCCAGGAATGATGTTCTGGCTTGGCTCTTTCCTTGTGCAGATGCAGCATCTGAGCATCCCTAAAATGTGGATCGAGCCCTCCTGACTGGCCCTCCATTTGTCCTGGATGCCTTGAGACGGAGGGAAACTGCTGTCCCTGTGAGTTATTTAAATGCCTAGGAGTCACTAAGGACTTGAATCTCTTGGGGTCATCGGTAGCTGAATATTCTTATGGCTCTGGGTGTACGTGCCCTTCTCCAGGCACACCAGGGCAGCAGCAGCGAGCACCCCTCTTATCTGCATCTTCTGCACTCCAAGGCTGAGCCCTCATCTCCCCTCTCTTTTTGAACGCGCCGGTGCAAGTCTTGCTGCTCAGAGCCTTCCCTGCCTTTTGACTGTGTATTGAGGAGTCACCCACAAGCATCTGCAGCATCTGCTGAAACGGAACTGGAGGATGTAAGCCATGCAGGTTGGCAGGCAAGTTTGGTGGCCCCACGAACAGCAGGGGATGGAGGGAGGGGAGCAGCCTGCTTTGTTATAAGAAGCATTTAAGGACCTGCCTCTTCATCTAGAGCTGTGATTCAGCACAGCCACACCTCTAAGGAATTTATCCTCCAACTTTGACTTACTTTTGCTGTTTTAAACTCATAGCAGACGTCCTCACCGGCCCTGTTATTGAGGGCACGCAGAATGTCTTGCAACAGCAAAGCAATTAGAAAGGATTTGCAGGTCACCCTTAAAGCATTCCCCACAGCACGTTGAATCTTGTTACAAGTCCTGTATCCAATAATGCTTTTATTTCAGCAGTTTTAATTGGAGTTTTAAATATTCTGAGTCTTATGCAAGACAACTAAAGTGCTGGAGATTTTCAAGTCCTCTCTTGCACAACGCTTGTTCCCTGAAATCCTGTTGACCTTCAATAGAGATAACAGTAACTCAGCATCCCTGAGATTATTGTAGCTGATATTAGATACAGCTTATAGGTAGGGATGTTTTAATATGAGGTGAAACCCCAGTCTGCAACCAGTTGTCCACCACGTGATGAAACGTGTATATCTGAAGAGATTGTCTCCTCCCTCGAGAGTTTATAACATATTCTTGGACCACTGGATGAGCTGGAAACTGTGAGAGAAGCCAGAAAGAAAAATGATGATGAAATTTAGCAGAAGGGAGCAATGGAGGGAAGCTGGAGCGGTTTGGAAGGGTAAAAATAGCAACCACAGAAAAGCAGAGCAGGGACAGATGTCAATATTTTCTCACTGACATGAAGAATGTCCATGAAAAAGAAAATTTTCTCCATGAAAAAATTCCCTGCTTTTGTTTTGGGTTTTTTTTTTTCTGTTTGTTTGTTTTTTGTAAGAAAGTCCAAAATTTACAGGAGGAAAGTGTGAAAATCTCCCTGAAAATTCTTCCCTGAGACTCTTTCAAAAGGCAGCCCCACAGCTCCCAGCCTCATTTCGGTCTCCTAGAGAGAAAGAGACAAGTGAAAAATCGACAAAAATGAGACCTGATTAAATGAAAAAAAAAATAAATAAAATGGAAATATTCTGGTGTTAAGCAGCTGTGCGGCAGCAAGGCAAAGGAACGAAGAGATGGGGAAGGAGGGGAAGGAGATGACAGGATCCACGAACAACCACAACAGTGAGGTAAGACTGTGAAATGCTAATGATGAAGCTGCTCCTTCCCCACTGGGGACAAGTTTCTGAGGACCCTGTGTGAAGCATTTGCTGCTCCCCCTTCTCCTCATATTCCACTTCGCTCTGCCTTGCGCCAGATATGCCGTTTGACGGCAAACCCAGGGATACAGGCTGGTCGTTGGCCATGGGGATGCCTTTGGAGCACGTTGGATAATATACAAGAAGGGCTGATGCACATGCTGCCCCACCGTTCCCATCTCCACAGCTCCCAGCCTCCCGGCCCCACTGGAGCTCTGGGAGCTGTAACCAGTGCTTTGTATCCTTGCTTGGCACCTCAGGCTGCAAATATATCCGGCGTGACTCTTTCTCCCGCACCCTGCTCGTGTTGAGGACTAAACCCGTGCTCCATGAAGAGGGGAACAGACGCCCAGAGGACCTTGGGACTGCTTGCTCCCTGACTTTCCCTATGCCAGTAAAAATTCCCTGTGCAGCGCAGGCTGCAATATGCTCAGAGCTGTAAAGAACCCCATCTCTGCTCTTCTGGAGCTCAGGTTTTTTATTAACACCCGTGCTCCGGAGCGGTACAAGTGCCCACCTGATCCAAGAAGCAGCTAGTATTGCAAAAAGGGGGACATTTTTGATTTAAGCTAGAGTTAGTTTCCATCTAAGTAATTGTGTTCTTTGGAAGTTAAACAGAATGTCCCTCTGGTCGCATGTTTTTTCTAAAACGGTGTTCTTCCAGACATGGTTCATTCTTTGAAGATGATAATGTCTTGTGTTAAGTATGATCTGTGCTGAACAGATGTCTCTTCCTCTCTAATCACCTGTTCGCAGTATTTCCTGTCTCAAAGGCAAGGAAAGCAGAGAGCTGGAGACAGCTACAAACCAGCGAGAGATTTGACCATGGTCAAGTTTCATAATAACATTAAAATTAGTCCTTGGAAAGTAAGGACTTCAGCCTGGAGAAGAGAAGGCCTCGAGGAGACCTTATAGCGACCTTCCAGTACCTGAAAAGGGCTACAGGAAAGCTGGAAAGGGGCTGTTCACAAAGGCTTGTGGTGACAGGACAAGGGAGAACAGGTATGAACTGGAGAGGGGCAGATTTAGGACGAGTATAAGGAAGAATTTCTTCCTCATGAGGGTGGTGAGGCCCTGGCCCAGGTTGCCCAGTGAAGCTGTGGCTGCCCCATCCCTGGAGGTGTTCAGGGCCAGGCTGGATGGGCCCTGGGCAGCCTGAGCCAGTGGGAGGTGTCCCTGCCCATGGCGGGGGGGGGTCGGTATCAGCCGCTCTGGGCAGAGCTGCCGAGCGCTTCGCTCCCGGGACAGCCCCGCGCGCAGGAAGGGCGCGACGTTAACTCTGGAGCGGAGTGACGGCAGCCGGGCGGGCTGTGCGGGGCGGGCCGGGGCGGGCGGGCTCTGCGGGGCGGTGCCTGCCGGGCCGGGGGCGGCCGCTGCGCTCGGGCTGCGCTGCGCTGGGCTCCGCGCGGAGCGGCGCTGCCATGTTCGCCCGCGGCTCCCGCAAGCGGCTCTCCGGCCGCTCGGTGAGTGCTGGCGGGGAGGGGGGTGCTTCCCGTCCCGTCCCGTCCCGTCCCGTCCCGTCCCGTCCCGACCTGTGGCTCCGTTCCCCCGGAGCGCTGCCCGTGTCCATCCCCGCAGCTCCCGAGCGCCCCTTGCTCCGGGTGTGTGTCCTCCCTGCCCGCCCTATCCCTGTCCCCAACAGGGCACATCCCTGTCCCTCCATCCCTGACCCCAGCAGGGCATGCCCCTGTCCCCCTGTCCCTGTCCCCATTAGGGCATACCCCGGTCCCCCCCAGTCCGTGTCCCCAGCAGGAAATGCTCCCGTCTCCCCCATACCTGTCCCTAGTAGGGTATGCCCCTGTCCCCCCATCCCTGACTCAGGTCCATACCCCCGTCCCCCCATCCCTGACTCAGGTCCGTACCCCTGTCCTCCCCATCCCTGACTCAGGTCCGTACCCCTGTCCTCCCCATCCCTGACTCAGGTCCATACCCCTGCCCCCCCATCCGTGACTCAGGTCTGTGCCCCTGTCCCCCCATCCGTGACTCGGATTCATACCCCTGTCTCCTCATCCCTGACTCAGGTCCGTACCCCTGTCCCCCCATCCCTGACTCAGGTCCATACCCCTGTCCCCCCATCCCTGACTCAGGTCTGTGCCCCTGTCCCCCCGTCCGTGACTTGGATTCATACCCCCTTCCCCCCATCCCTGACTCAGGTCCGTACCCCCTTCCCCCCATCCCTGACTCAGGTCCGTACCCCTGTCCCCCCATCCCTGACTCAGGTCCGTACCCCCTTCCCCCAATCCATGACTCAGGTCCATTCCCCTGTCCCTCCCTATCCCTGACTCAAGTCTGTGCCCCCGTAGCCCCATCCCTGACTCAGGTCGGTGCCCCTGTCCCCCCAATCCCTGACCCCCATGGTTTGTTGCAGCTGACGGTGTCGGGGGAGCCGGAGCAGGGCCAGCCCTGCAACACCTGTGGGGACCAGTGTCCTGGCTTTGCCCTGCACAAGTGGAGGTAAGACCTGGCGAGATGCCCATCCCCACGCCCTGTCCACAGCAGGACCCCAATGGATCTCCTCCCAGCTCTCCTTTGGAAGGGTTGTGCGTCTGCCTCCCAGCCCTGTTGGACGTTCAGGGTGTAGATGGGCTTTTCTGGGATCACTTGCGTTGGTCTGAAAGTGTTGCCCACCCTGGGTGTTGATTTTCAGGACACGGGTGGGTTTCCAGCCCCAGCTGCCCCGTGCCTGGCGCTGGTGAGAGGCGCAACAGGATCCAGAACCGGGACTGGGGTAACTGGTTTGCTAATTACCACCTCGCAGCCGCTCCGCTCACCGCCTCAGTCAGCCTCATCCTGTTGCCCTGGGTGCTGCCAGGGGCTGAAGCCGCCCTTGCCTGGCGGGTACAGCCTGGGCTGTGAAGCGGGAATCTGGGCAGAAAGGGATCCGAGTGTTTTGCACCAAACCGCTGCACAAAGCTCCAGCTTCCCCCCATGGCCCCACGATGGAGTTTTTCCCCTCAGAGTGGTACCAAGCAGAGATTTAGCTATTAAAAGGGATGGGGTGTGTTTAAGTATGATTTTTTTGTCTACTTCTGTTGTGTCTCTTCACAAAACCCACATCGCTGGTGCCTGTGAGCCCTGGCCTCGTGCTGTGTCAGCCCCTTCTCCCCTCCTCATGTTGTGCTGTCAAGAAATGAGTTCCTGCTCGTGAGAGATCTGGGATTTGGCAATATTGAATCTGGGCTGTGGGCTCTGGGAGCTGGTGCACAGACTTAGTAGTTCAGGGATCTTTTAACCTTATTTTATAGGGTATCCCCTTTTCTCCAGCGTACGCTGTGCTCCTCCAAGCTTCTGCCTTCCTTCTCAGAGCTGCATCCTGGCAGATTAAAACACGGGTTCGAAGTGAGGAGGGGGATTGATTTATTCGCGTTGAGTTGTATCTTAAGCTTCAGCCTGGCAAATCATCATTCCTGGTGGCGTTTGCTCTGTGCTGCGGTGGGATGGGGTCCATGGACTGAGGTCTGCCCAAGGGATGTGCAGCAGCAGGTAGGGCCCACTGTAGTCCTTCTTTGTGGTCCTCCATAGGTGCCGGTGGCACATCCAAGTGTGCTGTGTCCCACCTCAGGCTTTCAGAAGGTGAAGGTGTCTCCTCCTCTTAGGCTGCAGGAGCTGCGGTCTCCTGACACGCTCCCCATAATCTGAATATGCCACGTGTGTGTGTGTGTAATAGATTTATAACGTCACCCTTGAGTTTTCTTCTTTTCAAGGCTTATGAAGACTTTTCCAAGCTGTCCTAGGTTTCCTCACAGCTGAAGTTTGGGGCAGCAGGTGTTGCAGAGCTGCTTTATAATGCTTAAAAGTGTCAAGGAGAACTTTCAAGTAGGATAATAAGAAAAGAGATGGTCACCAAAACTTTCTCTTCCTTTGCTCTAAGGACTTATGAGGTGTGGTTTGTGCTTTGTTATGTCAGAGGATGCAACTATCCAGTGGCTTTTGAGGAATTCAGTGAATTTTGATAGCATCCCAATCCAAGGCCAAAGGGGCTAGTAGAAGAGGCACCCAGCTACTCGGGGAGTGTTGGATGAGAGTGGTGTCACGGCTCTGCCCAGGTTGTGCCCTCTGCACTGACACACTCTGCTAGGTCCTGCAAAACCCTGCCTTGCAGGAGGAGGTGGAGCAGGAGGCTCCAGTTTACCAGGACCACCTGCTGCTGTCTCCTGGGTGCCCTTTTCTGAGGCATCCCAGACACGGGCGAGGATTTTGGCTAAAACCATGTGGCTTCTTGCAGCAGCTTTTTCTCAGGAAGGAAATGGTTACCTCCTGTTGGGCAGGAGAAGGATAGGGGCCCAGAGGGTAGGGGTAGGGGTCAGCCACCAGGGTTTTGCATCTTGCTGGGTGGGCAGGCGAATCATGTTAGAATCATGGAATCATTTGATTGGAAAAGACCTTTGAGACCATGGAATCCAACCATACATTAGATGTTACACTGAACTTCCTTACACCAGGAACTAAGAGGAGAGCCCTCCTGCACATGCCTTCACATTTAATTGCCTTGCATTAAGAGTAATTAGGGAATTAAATAAAGGCAACCTATTTTCCAGAACACCATAGAGGGGAGGCATATTCATTTTTTTGAAGGCCAGTGGTCTGTTAATGCGAGGGACGTGTAAGCAGGCAAATTATTAATAGTTTTGTGAGTTGAAAGCGTGCTCGGGAGCTCGTGCTTTCTGCACATGAGCGGTGTAGCCAACTCCTGCTGAGGATGCTCACCAACACTTTAACATGCAGAATGAGATTGCAAGAAAACAAGGGTTTGCAAGGAGATCTGCAGATTAAAGATACAAACTCAGATCAATTAACCACTAGAGATTTGTAAGCCTTTTTATAATCCTTTAGTAGCGAGAGTTTTGCTGATAAACATTTTGGCTTCAAAGATGAGAACTGGTGATTCTCTGTAGCAAGAAGGAAAAGGACTGATAAGCTTGCAGGCACCGAAATATTGCCAATGCAGACATTGTCATTGATGTAATTTTGCAGGTCTGTGTTTTCTAGTTACCTGTGATTTTAGGTGTGATCTGTGCAGCTATTCCATCAAGCAGGCAAATTGCTTTATAAGACGCCAAAGATTTCTGTGCTCGTACGTTCCTTTAAAAGCCACTTTTCTCAGATCGGGAGATGGCTTTGAGTGTTGGTTGAATTTATCATTCCTGGAAGCACATGCATACTTCCTCAGCCAGGGAAACTACTCAAAAATAAATTTTATGCTGCAGAATTGTTTTCTTTTCAGGAAAAAAATGGTCTCTGTACCGTAGGTGATGTGCAAGGAAGAAGATGAAAGAGAATTGTTAAGTAATTAAAAAATTTCCCTGGTTTTAGAGTTTGTTATTGAATCCTCTTAATTTTGCTCTGAAATTACAATCTCAAATTTAAGGTAGTAGGTGACTTATCTTGTGAAAGTGTTTGCATTTTAATACTGTTTTGGTGGAAGGAAGGAACAAAAAGTGCCCCATGTGAGAGAGACAGTTTAACTGGAGCCCATTGCCTGTGCCTTACCCCCTGAACCTCTCAGCTGTCCTGCGTGCTGCAGACCTCCACCTTTTATTGGAAAGCAGAAATTCTGTTTCGGGTTTAAATCATTTAGCCCCAAAGAGGAGAAGGTAAGTGGCTTGTCTGAAAGGACTGCAGGTTCAATTCCATCATCTTTGAGCTTGAAGTCTCCAAGGATGCAGCTATCAAATTATAACCGGTATCGCCCCCGATTTCTCATGACCCGAACAGCAGAATGACTCCATGTAATCACATCGCTTTGTTTTGTGGTAGGTTGTCAGTGAAGTACATAAGGACTGAAAAGTTCATGTGTGGGCTGCAGTCTGGAGGGTGGAAGTTCGGTATACATAACCAATTCCTCATTAATACAGGTCGATATTTGAAAGGTGGCTTTGTGTAGAAATAGCAAAATCAAATTCAATAAAAGTCCCCCAACTCCTTAGGAGCTCGGTTGCTGTTTTCTAATCAGATCTGCATTACATTAAACTGTGTGCCATTCGGCTTGTTAACAAGCTTTGGCATTAAATAAAGCTGTCACTGGAGTTTGGGGAATGAATAGCCATTAGGAGTGTCTTTTGCATAATGTCTTGAAGAGAAAAGCCTGCGAGGGAGGTGGTCCAGAGGGAGGGAAGGGCATTTATAACCTAGTCCTGGTGCAATTAGTGTGAATATGCAAACCTTAAAGGTGACAAATGCTTGGCAGCTCCGGGAAGGGAGTGAGTGGCTTTTGCTGCTGTTAAGCCTACTGTGAAGAACTAATTTTGGATTTACGCTGAACGAAGTAAAATTACAGCCTTAGTAGTTCATTTAAAATAGCAGATCCTTCGTGTTGGGAGATTGGCATGTGTTTAGCACACAGAGGCATGGTTGGTTTGCTCTTTGAGAAAGCCTTACAAAAAATGATACTTTTGCAGTTCAACAGACTTTGCTGTTCCCTGAGCTTCACCTTCTCCAAAACCTCCAGCCAAAACCATAGATGCAGAACACCTAGAACACCTAAGTCTCAAGACAGTGTTTGAGCTTTGATTTGAGGAGGGGAGATGTTCCGCCTGGTTTGCAAGGCTGATCTCAGAGGGGAGGCGCTCAAATGCTGTGACAGATAAGATAATTTTAAAAATAGTGTCTGAAAACCTTTGGAGAAGTCTTTGTTGCCATAGTTATTCTTCCCGTTTGCAGAAGCATTTAAATAACGGTGATAAACATGACATAAAGACGAAGACTAGCTTACTGGATTTTTCATTTCCATGTGAGATTGTGCTTTACACCTTTTCTTGGACTCTCTTTTTTCTTGCATGTGCTTTGTAATCTTTGTCCCTTGAAATCACATTTTGGTGGAGAAGAGATCTGCTTCTCTTCATTCGTTGCTGTCACATCACAGACTTAATATCAATGGTGTGTGTTTGTGCAGCACATAAGGCGTCGCCCTTGCCTTCCAGGGTAACTATTTATGTGACTGTTGACTTAATATTCAGTAATAGTCCATATTAACAAGTGAAGTTTTGGTGCATACAATTGTTTCAAGCGTTTATTTGTTTCCATAACTCAAGCATCTTGCTATAATCTACTGTGACCAGTCCCACAGAAGCTTGATCTCATCTGATCTCTGGATCTGGGAGCATCTACAAGGACAAATTTTTCTGCTGCTCAAGAGAGACTACTTGGAGATCCCAGATGATGCCGGATCAGCCCAAAGGATGATGATTAACCACTGGATCACAAAAAAAAATGGACAAGGCTAAACTGATGGACAAAGAAAAAGAGGGCATGTGTGTAGTGAGATGGTGACCTGCTAAATGAGGTGGTTGACCAGAAGCCCAAAGATGTTTGAAGTTGCTGGGTGATGGTGGATAGGTCGTTTTGCAACTCCTATTTATGCCTTGTTGACTGTAGGCAGGGAGTTGCTAGTGGCAGTGGATGTTTATTTTCTTTGTGTGTTTGTCCAGTTCCCAGGTCTCTGGACATTGTAAGCTCTTGTGTGGTGAGCTGTGGATGGGCTGTCCATGCAATGAGAAACTCTGTTTGCAGCCTCAGTCTGTGTTTGCTCGGCACTGGCATTGCCTGCAGGAGCAGCATCCCAGCAGGCACACGTATGCATCCCAGGGCGCCTTTGGGTCTCTGGTTTGATGCCTCATACCTCATCCAGAGAGCAGAAACAATAATATTTGTAATTCAGCACGTGAACGAATAACACAGAATCCTGAAGCATTAGTTTTTACTTTCAGAAAAAAAAAAAAGTACAGATTATTGCTTCCATATGTTTTCAGCATTTTTTGTAGGTTATGTATCTTTCGCACACACACGCTCCCAGCTTTTCTCTGTCGTGAATAACATGCTTTGTGCCTCTCTGTCCTTTAGGATTCACGTATTCCACACTTCCTTGCGTGTTTATTTGAAAGGCTTTGGAGACTGAAGAATAGAAATACCTTATCTTGGATGGGCTTATGCGGGCATTGCTGCCGTGGTGAAGTGTGCCAGGCCTGGGGGGGTTTAGCGTGTTTTTCATTTTGGAATGGGGAACCTGCTCAAATAGGCAAAACTCAGCCTCTGCTCCAGAGATGAATCCATGAAGGGAGCACGGAGGGGATGAGCAGGCAGCTGTCCCCAGGGGACCTGTGCGTGTCCCGGGGATGGGTTATTCATTTACAAAGTCAGTGTCTTTCAGCCTCCATCCAGAGTGAGTTAGGATGGGCGGCTGCTGTGCGCACTGAAGCTCGGCTCAGGAGGATGCTGGAGCATGCGCTTTGCTTGGCATGAATGACTTCAGCTGTCCTATTTACTGACACCTGTGGGATTAAGCATTTGTGTAAGTGTTGGAAAAATCAGGGTTTACTTTGTCGGTCAGGAAAGTGCAGTGTAACTAGTGATGGCTCGTGCTGCTGCCACCGTTCCTGTAGTGCCTCTGCCAAGGGGCAGCTGGGTCAGCAGGGTAGGAGTTTGGTGGGTTTGAGAGTAGGGATCTCCATGAGGTTTTCAGCTGTCCTGTCCTGAGACAATCTGTCTTTATATGTGTTGAGTGCATAGTTGCATGTAAGGAAATCTAAACCGGTTTCTTAGCCTGTCCTTTCCACGTCTTCATGCCCTGCTGCTGAAACAGCACTTAAACCAGCCGACACTGATAAGGTATCCTGTTTGTGTTGGCTTCGAGACACGATATCCACTTTAAGAGAGCATTACAATATTGGAGGCAGTGTTGTCACTGGCAAAAAGCCTAAAATAAATTCTTAAATTTTTTTGTATGTGATGTACAAAAGAGCAGGTGAGGTATGTACTTGTATCCGGTGAAGCCCGGGGAGCCTGTTTGACGTCCTTTACAAGCCACTCAGGATTGTATTGCAGGAACTCAAAGGACTTTGAGACAGTTCTTGATTAAATTTCAGCTGAACACAGAGCCCTACTCTGCAGCTGCTGTAACTGGAGTTGCTCTGCTGCCGGGCTCTGCCCTGCTCCATTGCAGCTGAGCTGCTGGCAAAAGCCGAAAAAGCAGAATTTCTCCTATAGAAGGGGCGGTGCGGGCGCGTTTTCTGTCTGTTTTGAAGCAGCCTGGTGCAATTCTAGTTTTATGAATAGAGTGAAAAAAAGCACTAATAAGCTGTTGTGGGTTTGAGGCAGGTAGGAAAGTTTTATTTCTTTTCTGGAGTGATTGTGAACGCCACCGATGCTGGAGAGGGCAGAGCGGACAAACACTAAATTCTGACTTTACCTGATATTTTACTCCTAGACTAAACAAATCTGTTTAGAAGTTGGAGGAGTTTTTTTGCACTAAGTATTTGGAAAATACCTACAGCTGCTGCTTGGTATGCAAAGAGTGAAATGTTATCTGCCTGGTATGAGCGAGTGGGGTTTGCCATCCTGAAGGCAGAATGATGGCCATGAGTACTTCCCAAGTGCCTGGGTTGGCTCTCTAGCTGTGGGACTGTGCTACTATGCACCAGCAAAGCTGTGCTCGTTCACAAAGCCTCTCGGGATGGAGTTGCCCAAGACAGACCCACAAAACTCGGAAATGGGATGAATTGCTTTGCAGTGGAGATCTCCTTCAAGCAGACAGCTGTCGGTGCTGGAGGCTGCGGTCACAGATTGGGGTGCCGTGTAGGATGTGATTTAGTGGAGGAGGGTGAACTGAATTAACATGTCAGTGCTGATGGATGTAGAAGGTTCTGAGCTCCCTCTGCATTCTCACCAAGCCCAGGGTAATGGATTAAATCAGTCATTGGAGCTTCTGCTGATTTGGCTCCAGGAGAGGGGTAGAAGGACCAGGTGGGGGATGAAGGGTCTCCTCTGTCCCATGACGCGCAAAGCTGTGCTGTCATCCCTGCCCTCAGCTTCTTATTGGGTTTAGCTGCCATGCCTCAGCCCTCTCTATCCTCCTTGCTTGCCCCACGGGAGTGGGCAGAGTTTTTTTTCTCTGCAGGATGCATCCCCTGGAGAGCCCCAGTGATGCTGCCCGTGCCTGCCATCGCCTGCTCAGCACATGTGGAGAGTTCGCAATAGGCAGTAGGCAGAGTTAGGCAGTAAAGAAAAAGTCCCCAGCCCCCAGTTTAGAGAGAAAGCCAAACTGGGTGGCTAAAGGCCACCAGAGACCCCTGGCTGGAGGGGCTGGGACACAGCTATTTGGCTCGCACCCACTAGGCTGACACCAGCCAAGCCCTCCTCTTCATTGCCCCTCTTCCCTGTAGAGGGCTGTTGAGTGCTTTCAAGAGTGTTTCTTGGGTTTTGTTCCCTTTCTGTTTGCCTTGAAAAAGTCAATCTGCAGTCTTTTTTTTTTTTCAAAGACATTCTTCTCCCCCCCTCCCACTAATCCATCCTTATAACACCAGTGAGTCACTTTTCAAGTAATCAATTGTGTTTTCATTGTCTGGCTTGTAAGTATATCACCGAGCTTAAGGACTCCGATAGTATCAGCTGAGACCTTTGGCAGATGGTTTTGCAATTTGTGATGCTCATTTGGATATTTGCTTTTTTCCTCTGGTGAATAATCTCCCAGCCAGGGTAGGGGGAAGCCAGGCTGGGGACTCTTCCCTACGCGCACAGCATCTCTGCGGTCACTATCTAATGTCGGAGGAATTTGTAACGTTAGCAGAATTGTCTGATGTGAGGAAAACTAATTTCAGGGTAAGCCTTGCAAGCATGGCTATAAAGAGCTGGTTTTTTTCTCATGGGCTGTCGTGTCCTCGCAGGCTTCGGTGCAGCCCTGACCTGGCCGATGGCCGGAGCTTTTCTCAGGTTCACTAAAGCTAGAGCCAAGAGGCGTATATGAAATTTGGGGTGCTCCTCTCTGCTGCTGGAGAGGCCGTTTCTTCCCCTCTGTGTGGCTCTCTGCAGGGCCCTGATGCCAGAGCTTAACATTTTAAGAGCTAAGTATTACAATTATTATTCTTACCGCAGAGGGAGGCACTTTGTACTCAGCCACCGCAGCAAATATTTCATCCCCTATCAATTGCCCTCGTGCAGATGCTGCTGCCGTGGTGATAAAAGCCATAATGGCTGCTCTTGCTGATAAGGAAAGTATATAAATATAATTATTGAAATCCCTACACAGAGCCTGTGGATGGATGGCGGAGAGGCTCTCTCCCTGCGAGGGGTTTCTCTTGCTCCCGAGCCCATCAGGGAGAGCAGGAGCACTCGCCCCGGTGTTCTCCCCACTGGCTGCAGCTCCTGGCAGCTGGAATGGGAGCTGCTTGGCCACAGCTGTGAGCAATTAGAAAAAGATGTCTTTTTCCCCTCCCTCCCACTTTCTTTCTTCCTCCTTTTCTCCTTGAAACCAAGCCACAAGCCCCGGGGAACCAGGAGGAAAGCCCAGAGCAGCTTGGGCATGAGGTGCTCCTGGGCAAGGTTGGAGGTGGCTGGTGCTCGATGCGGTCGCACCCCCGTAACGAGGTGCAGGTCTAAGCAGCCAGCCCAACCTTGTGGGAAGTGTATTGCAGCCAAGGAGCCAGATATTATTTAGATCAAGCCAACAAAAAAATATTTCCATGGCAGCAGTAACCATAGGAAACCTCCCCAGCATGTCTTGGGTGGTTCTGTTTCCTTGCCTTCAGCTGTTTGCTTTGCAAGCGGAGCAGTGGGGTCAAGCGCTCGGTGCCTGTGGTACCACGAGGAGCGGCCGGTGAGCCTGACCGTTCCCTCCACAGTCTGTCTCCAGGGGACCGGCAGCCACACTCCGGGATCCATCGCTGTTTCTGGTTTTCTCTTACATTCTAGTTGTTAAAAAGATGCTTTCAGAGGATTTTTTTAGATGCGTAAGGTCTCAAAGCCACCGTTTTACCTTGTGTCAGCTCACAAATGCGTGTTTGATTCTTAAATACCCAAGGCATGAAAGTGAATTGGCTCCCAGGGTCCAATTCTTCTTCCTTTCTATAGAGTCTTAAAAAGATGCTTTTATATTCCCTCTGGCTCAGCAAGCGATGCTTGGCCTTCAACCAAGATGGGGAATCTAGGACAAGAATCCCTGAGAATAGCAAAATGAGAAGTTGTCAAAAAAACCCAATGTTTTGTTGGGGAAAAATGCTGGTAAAAGATTTCATTTAAAAAAAATAAACTGGAATATTTTTGACCGGCTTCATGTGGACTCATTTACAGGAGGGTGTAAGAGGAGGCTTGTTTTCCTGGCTACTGCCTCCTCTAGGAAATCCAAGCTGTGAAGTGACTGCAGATGCTGGAAATAGAGAGATTTTGCAGTGAGTCACTGGAAAGGATGGGGAACCAATTGTGCCGTGGTGTGGCTGTGCTGCTTTGCGGCCAGCTTATCGGCTGATGGGGTGGCTGGAGACTGCACCCATGGCTGCTGTGATCCCAATGTCCCTCTCCCACCCTTTGAGAGCCGTGCGGAGGTGTGCCCATAGAGCTTTGTGGAGCAGATGGGGCCCCGCTTGCAGAGCCGAGGTGTTGCACAGAGACGGGTTAAAAAAAGATGCTTCCTTCTGTAGGGGCATGAAGCAGAGGCGAGGAAAAATACATCATGATGCCAAATAACTGGGATTTTGATGTTAGCGTAGCACGTGACACTGCTTCGTCCTCCCCAAGCCATCAGGTGCTTGTTGTGAAGGGATTTGCTCCATGGGGGATGATCCTGGTCAGCCTTTGACCCAACTGCCTTGGGTGGAGATAGACCCCTTGGCAGAGATGCTGCTGGGCTTGCTGTCTCCTAACCTGCCCTGACTTTTTGCATGTGATTTAATTCCTCTTTTGGCAAAATCCATGACAGAAGTCGGGCTTTTGTTTAAGATTACGCAACATTTGAAGAAGTGGCAGTGGGGCAGAGTCAAGACTGATTCCCTTTCTCTTCTCGCCTGCCAAACACATGGGAATGCTCATCACAGAGCTGCGCCTGTGCCTTATTAAATCTGTGTCTGGTGCCATAAAGGCCACGTGCTGGAAATGCAACCCCTTTAAATGTCAGATTTGAGGAGAGCTGGGACGTGAGAAGACAATAAAAGTTAATATTCTTAAGTCGGTTGTGTGCAGTGTAGCTTGGATTTTTAATATCAACTGCATAGTTTATTACAAGATGTAGAGCTTTCAAATACATATATTTGAATATGTTTTAATATTATCTTTCCCTCCAGTAGCAGGAACAATGCTGCTTTACAAAAGAAAAATGATTTCATGTTGCCATGCGATAGTTTCAGCCGGTACCTCTAATAGATGTGCGATCTGCTCAAGTGTGAAGGCTATCTGATAAATGCCTGAATAATAAGCTATATTTTTTTTTCTGATTCCTCTTTGCTGTTTTCAAATGTATAAATAAAACATTTTCACACTGTACATGGAGTTCCAGTCCAGATTATTTACTTTCTGCTCATGCAACCTATAGCAGAGTGAATCTTTCAGTCTGGCAGGAGAAATCTTATGGCATTAGTATCGCATGCTCAAAATGATCAAACATAATTTTAATAAGTATTTTGTCCAAAGTAGAGTTATAAGTATTCAAAAAAATTAATAAATCTTCTTTTTAAACAAAGCAGCATTTGTCTCCGTGTACAGCAGAGGGCACTCAGCATCGCTGTACGGAGAGACCGCTGCCTGAAGGGAAACAATCCCTGTGCTGAAATGATATTTTGCAGAAATTAAATACTCTGTGTGTGTGTTTGCTTATATATGTGTGTGAGTGTGTATATAAAAAGACACAGGGTGGCGTATATATAAAAATAAGCCTAGCACATAATATAAAACTTAAATATTCATAGTGGTTGCTGAAGTTGGATGGAGAGCATGTTGTGTTGATTAATGCTCAGCCTGGTGTTACACTAAGCTTCAGAGGAGATTGAAGCATGCTGGGAGGGGAAAACGAAGAGGCCCCGGCTAACAAAAGGTTGCAATCTTCATCTTCCTTGCAAAGACCCAGAGTCTGGAGACATCTTGATGACGTTGGGAACCACCCCAAGTCAAGGAAAGGTCTTGAAAGATGGATAATATGGGATTTGTTGAATTATGAGTCCTTCCTTCTAGAAAAGAAGCAGCACATCTTGGGGCTGGGGAGGTTGTGCTGAAGTTTGCAGTGCTGTGGTCTCATTCTTGGCAGCACCAAAGCTGATGGAGTTGAAGGGCTCTTACAAAAGTCATTGAGATGATATCTTATCCCCACCCTAGAAGTTATCGACTGCTTGAAGAAACCTAAAATACTGAGTTTGGCAGATGGAGCAGGAAGCAAACCCTATCCTAGGGACGAGGCAGCAGGGCTGGATGCTGGCTGGAGCATCATTAGTTGGTAGATGAAGCACCTGGTGTCTAGTGAGGGATCTTTATTTCCAGGTACTTAGTTGTTCAGAGCTAGTCATGGAGGCCAGGGCCTCACCTTGTGTAATAAGATCTTTCCAATAGAAATGGAATTCTTTTCTTTTTCTTTTTTTTTTTTTTCCTGGTAGCTAATTGCACAGACACTACCAAGACGTGTTTCTTGTTGAACTCTTAAGGCACCTTGTATTTCTTTTAAGAGGGAATAACGAGCTCCCATTCCAACTCCGTGCTCAGCTTTTGTCTTCACTGTGGCACTGTTAAAGTATTCGTCGCAGCTGGATTTTGTGCCATGCTTCGGGCAATGTGTTTCCAGGTGAAACCATAAGATGCCATGCTGAATTTTAGGATTTTAGTCATTAATTTGAGAGGAATTCAGATTTCCTCTGTCTCCTCCAATGAGCTGCTTGGATTGAGCTTAATCCAAATCTCTCAAAGCAATGCTTCTGCAAGAGGCTGGAAGTGTCAACGCTTGTATGAAATACAGGACTGGTAATAAATGTGAGAGGGCATGTGGTTCAAGATAACCAGTTTATGCAAAATACACAGCTGGGTGGATTTTGCTGCTGAGTTTCTGTGGGCTGTAGTGATCAGAGAAATATGGAAATGTTGGAGGGGCTTTATAATAATGGGCACTAATTAAGATGAAGTGGATTTGGGGTGTAGGGAGTAATCCAAGATTACAATAACCAACGTTTCTTTTTAAAGTAGTCCTTGCTATTTGGGAGGGCAGCAGAGCCCCTTCCTGTGCGGCTTAAAACAACCTCTCCATGGGATTGTTGTAAGCAGCATTCACCTTTGCTTAGTTATTTCATAAGAGCTTGGTACAGCTAAGACATGAAATATGTGAATAATTTCAAGGGTACGAGCTGGCCTGTGTGCTGTAAAGCATTTTCTCACTAGGATGAAACTGCTGTTATATTGATGTGTCAGGATAATTACTCCTCTAGAGGTCTGGCTGGAGCTGGGCAGAGGTGTTTTGCCCTGTTACAGTGATTCCTGCACTGCACATTTTGGAGCTGTGAGAGCAGTCTGGTGCTACCACCATTGGTGACTATGAGTGTTCCTGCCTGGGCAGGTGAGCTGGGATGTACTGGGAGAGCACTACTGGGAATGAGATCTTACAGCTCTGGGATTGGAACCAAAAGCAAGATGCATCACCAGAGTCTGGACTGCAGGCTTCTGTCCCACCAGCTCCAGGTTTTTGCTGTAGGAGCAAGTGTGTGGAGCTGGGCACACTTCTGCTCGTGCTGTTTGGTTTTTCCTCTCTTGGAAGCTTTTTTCAGCATTGACCGTACTGCGAAGCACTGAACTTAGCACACCGAGTGCTTCAGACACCCGGCTCCTTGGGAAGTGATGGTTATGAAATGTTTTGTAGGAGCTTGTTGTCATTAATGGAGATTTGGCAATGTGTAGCTCAAAAGACTGCACTTGTGAGTAGCCGAGCCTTGTGCTGGAGACCGACAAGCCTTAGGACTCACCTTAGCCAACGTCAATAGAAATGAAACTACTTAAGTACACAGTTAAAATATGTTGTTATGTTAGCATGTGGACCTCCGTGCGAGATTGCTCTTTAACTGTAGCCATTAAAGGACCCCCATGGAAGAGCTGTAGGAGGCTGGTAAAAAAATTTCCAGTCTTAACCGCTTATTTGCTGCCAAGTGTATTTTGGGCTGAGGTGAAAAATACCTAGTTTGGGGGTATTTCTATCCAAAACCTTGTAGGCAGTAAGAAGAAATGGGTTAAAAAGTTGCTGCGTGCTTCCTTTCAGATGATGAAATCCAGCTGCCCTGTCTGTTGGCTCTTTGTGCTCTCATGCCCGATGCCCGTGCCATGGTAGCAGAGAAGGCTGTTACCGCTGGCAAGCGCATCGTTGCGGTTCAGATCAGCCATTCTTCTGGGCAATTCCAGGTGATCCAGGAACTTGAGTAGTTCATAAAAGGAGTGAGTAGCCAAATGGACCAATAAAAGGAGTTTGTGGAAAAGCCCCATATATTTTATGAAGAAAGAAATGGATCCTCTAACGTGAGGGTTGTGTCTTGTAAAGTTTTGCAGGGCTGCTAGCGTTGTTAAATGCTGGCTTTCCGCTCCAGCTGCTCTTCGAGCACACATAGTAACTACCTAAGCTTTCATTTTGGCCAGAGCTCATTCAAGTTTGGGGTGAAATCCTGGCCCTGGGGAAGTCACTGGGACACATGCCATGGATTTCCCAAGGCCCTAGAAAGTGATTTCCAGTCCAAGACCTGTGATGACAGCCTTCAAATAAAAGCTGTCTGGCCTTTGTGGAGCATTTTAGGCAAAGTAAAACACAGCTTTACCTCTTCTTAATGCTCTTCAATGGGAACAACAGCATCTCACAGGCCAAAATTTGGCTTGACCATTGTTCTCCCTGAGAAATGCCTCTGTGCAATCTAGGAATAGTAAAAAGTAAAGCCATTTGGATTTGAGTGGTGGATGAGTTTGCAGCAGTGGGACGGCACACGCATATGCGACGTTTCTAACCGTGGTAACCTAACGAGTGAAATTTCAGCCCAGCACAGAGGGCAAACGTGAGGCTGATCAATGATTTAAATCCCTCTCCCAAACTGTTTAAAGGGCCTGAAGTGGGCTCTGGCGCAGGGAGCCGGGATGCCCCAGCCTGGGGGGATTTCTTACACCATCCGTAGCTGTGGAGATCTTGTCTCCCCATGCTGCCCTAAGATGAGGAGGCAGCAAACGAGGCACAGCATTCTTGGAGGCTGAACCCCTTTGTACCATTGAACAGACAGGCAGGGAAGAAAGCAGAAAACAGGGATTTTGCTACCAATTCAACATTTTCTGTGTCCGTTCAAAGGAGCTTTGACCTTGATGCTACCAGACCTGTGAGATTTTTGAGTAAATCTTTTTAGTATTCTCCTTGTGCCGTTTGAATTTATTCCGACGGACTGCAGAGATGTGGTGGTGTTCAAGCTGGGCTTGAATTTCTTAGCTGATAAAAATTTGATATCATTCTCTATCTTGGCCCCAAAGGGCAAAGCTGCAGAGCTCAGCTAATCTTATGAGATCCATGTCTTTTTTGATCTGACAGTTCGTGAGAGCGGATTCTGCTGCACCTAGATTTTAAAGTGGGGTAAAATCCCCATTTCCAACCTGCAATCATTTTTTGGTTTCAAATCCAATTTCTCTGCCACTAAATGCTCAACAGAGACAAATTTTGGATTGCGTCCTCTCTGTGAAATGACGGTGTGTGCTGGTGCATGGCCCTTCGCTGAGGCAGGGATGAGGTGACCCCGACTGCAGGCACTCTGAGAGAAGGGTCCGGGTTTTAAAGGAATGGCATCACATTTCCCAGTCACTGGATGTCTTCATGATGAAGGGGGGGGTCACCTTTGGAGATAGCTGTGCTGAGCTCTCCTCCTCACTGGGGATGCTCAGCTTCCATTTGGCTTCACAGGAGTGGGATGGAGTCTCCTCTCATGGATAGCGATGCTCAAAAAAACAGGCGGTGGGGGTGGATGAAGCGCTGTGCGGACCGCCACGCTTTTGTCTACCAGCCCCCTTCCTGTGAGCTTTCTCCAAGGCTGGTTTTTACTGCTGGAGCTTGGCTGCCGCTCTCACTTTCCCCACAGCCACCTCTCGAGCGGATCGATGGTTGGTTTTGGCAGGAGCTGTTTTATTTCTTGCTTGTGAACGTAGTGAGCTCAGCTGTCTGTGGGCCTGTGTGCGGCTCCGTATTAGAGCTGCTTTGATGTCTGCGCTGATACATCTTAAGGCAGCTCAGGATGATTTCATGCAGTAGCCCCAAGGTGCTTGCACAGAGAAACGTGCTTTAGAAATGTAAATTTTGTCTGAGGACAGATTTTTCTCTGCCGCTCTCTCTCAATTCAGGACGAAGCAGTAAAATTGTAGCATTTAATTAAAATCTGTGAAGGTTTGGAAATGAATTATTATAAACATAAGAGACATAATCAAATGCCTACCTAATCCCCGCCTTAAGGGCACATTAAATGCAGAAAGAATATAATACGTTGAAGACTAGGATTGAAAAGTGACGAGGATTTGGGAGCAGATCTTTTTTAGCTGGAGCTTCTAAATTATTTCACTTGAGGCTTAGGGATTTAAATATATACATGTTATAGATAAACATGGAGCAACCCAATTCTCAGTTGGTACAGCTGGCGTCATTCTAGCTGGTCATTTAAGCTACAGATCTGTACAGTGGTGCCTTGCAACATGTGTCTTGTCCTGGTGGTAGATGGGAATCACTTGAGGATTCCTCCTTCTCTGAAGCTGATAGCTATTTAGACAAAAGCGCTTGAGACTTTTCCATTATTGGCATAGAAGAGGGTGAAGAAAGGATGTGGCGTTACACAGTGTCAGTGAGGGAGCTGGGCTTCCTCAGCTGCAGAGCTGCCTTCTGCCATCTCCAACTTCAGTTTGAAAAAAAATAAATGAAATAAAATTGAAACAATCTTTTACGCTGAAAAACTCAGAGAGCAGGAACCAAATGTTGTTATCTCTCTGGGCCTCTAGAGAAATAATATCCAGGTGCCTTGGAGCTGTCTGGCTCCATCACCATCTCCCCGCCATTCCCTGTGTATCCCTGAGTGTCAGGCGTCCCGAAGAGCCAGTTTTCCCCAGTTAGCCACTTGCCCCTCCTGTTACCCTTCAGCAGTGCGTTACCAGCAGGATTGTGCCACGGTTTTGGTCTGCAGTTATTGGTATTTGGTATTGTTCAGTTTTAGGTAGAAACTAGGCTGCATTCTGTGGTCTAGCTCCGTGGTTCCTGTTGTTTTTAAGGCATTGCAGTTTGTATAGAAATTAGGAATATTTCTCTTGGTGGAGAAAGAGCAGTGAGTTGTCACCGAAAACACCAGCCAGACTCACATCTCATGGGGCTTTGCTGGGATGGTGGCTGCAGATGTTTGTTTTCTTTAGGACCAAGTCTTGGAGAGGTGGGATGGGGAAGGGCTGCCAGGAGAAAGCTTGTATAGGCACCACATGGTGGTTCTGGTGGTGCTGGTGACGATGACGATGCCTGGAGGAGCAGGGGTGGTGGTAAGGGATTGCCCTTGCTGGTCACATCAGTGGTGTGAACCAGCATACGATTAAGTCATCTTCTAAATGGTGAGGGGAGGAAAAGAGCCTGGGCAAAAGGGAAAGGGACAAAAGACCTGGTGACAGAGCTGAAAGGTGCCCAGTTAAGGGTAAAATTCATCCTGTGTCTTGTACTGCAGGGCCCCATAGAAACGGGATGGCTTTCTTTTTCTGTTGAATTGGGCTCTATGCCAGGTGAAAGAAAACATTTTCCCAACACCAAATGGAAAAATGCAAGGCAGACGTCTTAAATGAACTGTTAAAGGAATAGAGCTGTGAAAAGAATATGTTTGCTGTGTGCCGGGGCTATGCATTTAGCAGATTTTTTACTATATGTGACCTTTGCAGTTTGTAGACAGAAAAATCTACTGTGGAAACTGAAGTTGTACTGAAGGCTGAAGGCAAATGTTGGGGTGTCATCGCTGTTCCAAGGCTGGGCTTTGCTCAGGAGGAACGGACAGTATCTTTCTGTCCTCCCCCAAAACCTTACTGCATTTTTCCTTTCCCCTCCAGCCCTCTCCCCTCTCTTTCTGCAGATCATTGGCAGCTCTGCTCGTGCTTTAAAATAACCCAGGCTAAAAAGTGTGATTTGCGTTTCAGCGATTTTTGATTACACCCACGTCCTATATTTATTGCCATTTAAATCGTCTGTGTTAGCTTGAGATGTGTTTCTTTTAAGCAAGGAAAAAAAACCCTTGACTCTGTTGCTAACTGTTGCTAAGGGAAAGAAGATATTTATTCATCAGGGCACTTCTTCAGCGCTGCGAGGCTGGTAGCCATGGAAGAGTAGTGTAAGGAAAAGAAACGGTTATGTATTTAAGCCCTTTTTCTGTTATTGTTATTGGACTCTTGCCATATCTACTGATGGTCAGCAGATGTCTTTTTTTTCCCCTCGCAGCGCTGTGCATCTTGGATTAGAGGTGCAGCCCGGGCTGTGGTGCAGGGCAGCCGGTCCATGGAGCCAGGGCATCCTTGGAAGGATCTCTGGGGCTGCAACAGGTCCCTGCTCCCACGGGCACTACGAGGCTCCCATGTTTCATAGCTATTTCCTCTCAGCCTCTCCAAAGAGCCTTTCTGGTCCTTCACTATGTTCTTTTCAACAGTCCCTATCAAATCAGACTCTTGAGAGCCAAAAATGATGCACATGGCTGCGTTCCCTCCCTGAGCTACTGCTGCTGAGGGACGTGCGGCAGTGCCGTTAGCTGGCTGTTGTGGAGGTAAGAGGTTTTCCGTTCAGCTGTCATAGCAACAGGAAAATATTGTTTTGATGGAGATCAAATTAAAAATTAACTTTGTCTCTTTCCTCGTAAGCGAATTGCTCACTCGTGAAAAATATAAATCACTTTGATCAGGGTACATATCTCTGTAAGCACCTCTGTGGGTTTCTGAAGTGGAGTTTGCAAATGATTCATGCCATGTTATGTCCCTTCTGGGTTTATGTAGAGTATCCCATGAATTTGAGCTTTATTTAATGTTAGGCTTAAGTTGAAAAAAATTCCTTGGCAGAACTTCCTTGGTGCTTGTAACCTGCTAAAGCTTCGGGGGAAGAAACAGGTCCGACTAGCGTCTGGAAGCAGAAGGGATGACTCCTCAAATGGAGCATCTCTAGTCTCTCTACTAGAAAGACAGACAAACAAACAGTAATTTGGTGGTTTACAAGTTGCTGTGGTTCTTGGAATGTGAAGCTGAGCATAACCTGAGAGCAGAGAAGAGGAGGTGAGTCAGGTAAATGGAAGGCTTTGCAGCAGCACTGGGAAGAGGAGAGCTGCGCGAACGTCTCTCCAATGCTTTCCCACATCCAAAGTGTATCCAGCTCAGGGATTTTCTAAGTCAGGCATGATTCATAGGTATTCGGTGTCCCCAGGTGCCTTTCTGTCCTGCAAGCTGTCTGTTTTCCCTTTGAGCCCACAGGAACATTTGGCATCCGCAGCATCACTTGCTGTGGCTCTATGCCCCTGCATGTGGGACCACCTCACTTGGGTTGCGTTGAACCCAATTAGCTTCCTTTGGTGAGGTCAAACCATGCTTGGCCTGAAACTGAGTAGTGAGAGTATAAAACCTCGCCAGGCTGCTCGCAGGTCTGTGCCAGCCCCAAGGACATGCTTATGGCCACATTTCTGCTCAAAGCAGCGCATGGATGCTCAAGCAACGAATATCTGTGTCCCTTTTGACTTAGAGTATAGTAGATTTCTACTATACTAACAGATTTACTGCAAGCAAGTTGATTCTCTCATCAGTTTGTCTGTAATTAAGATTCCTAAATGACAGCAGGAAGGCTTTTTGGTTGAAGGCAAAGCGAGAGAAGGAAATGTTTTTTCTTGGAAAGTGTTTAAAAGTCACCACTTTCTTCAGCAGAAGTGAACAACCCCCTGCCCAGCATTGTGCAAATAATTGCGTTTGTTTTTTTCAGGAGACATCCTGTGAGCAGGGATGGTTTGTGGGTGTAACCAGGCTTTCTGACTGTGTAAACAAATCTGGCCTGATATCTGGCACAAGGAGGGCTGCCTGACTCCGTGGTGCTTTGATTGGAAATGATCTCCCAAACTTTGAGGATAGATGGAGGCCAGGAGCTTCTTCAGGTGATATGGAATGCAACGAAGTCTAGCTGTGGATGAGAGGGGCTGTCCTGTCAGCCAGTGTCCCGTGAGCTTCTATCTAGACAGGCTTTCATTGCCAGAAGCAGGATAAGAGGGAGCAGCTCCTCAGAAAATAACCAGGTCCACGTTTTCCAAAGTGACTTCAGGGCTTTTGATCATCTCAGCTTTCCAGGTGCCTGGCTCCCGCTTCCAAAGGGGTGACTTTTTGTAACGAGCTTCTACTTTTATTCTTCCCTATTCCTCTACAAAGGGGCTCAGTCCCTGGGGACACACAGCTGCTCTGCGGGAGATGCGCACGGAAGTCTTGAGCCCCACGTCCCATGTGTGTGCCACAACATCTACAAGAAAGAATGAGAAAAGAAAAGGGCTTGTTTATTTGAAATGACAGTGTTGAAACTATAACAGAAGAATTCCCTTTTTTCCCGGTGGAAATCCACGCACATAGCCTTTTCCAGCCAGCTCCCTTCTTAAGCACTCAGTATTGATCTGTGAAATCAAATCGGGCTCGGGTAACGTCGTCGTTATCTGCCACAAGCTGATGGAGAAAGTCGATGCCGGCATTGATTTCCCACTGCATGTGGATTTCATGGAGTTCATGGCAGACTGCAAGCAGCAGGACACTGAGACTGTATCTTTGTAGTCAGTTATGACTCACTTCTGGTAAAATCCTCCTTCTTTTTCCCAGACTGAGGTGTGCAGCCATGTGAGGACCTGCAGCCTCAGCAGATGGGCAGCTGCCCGCAGGCAGCGATGCTGCTGAGCGCCTGCCACTCTGCACCAGCAGGTGTTCCTTGAGCATTTTATTTTTCACGTGTTCATCTTCAGTATTAGAGATGTGTGCGCAGGGCCACACTGGCATGTCGGTGAGGATTATTATATTGCTGGGGCTATTTTTTCCTTATACACTTAAAAAAGCAACACACAATTATATATATATATATATATATATATATATATATGTATATGGCAACATCTGTTATGGAAGCCTGACCCAGGCAAATTACTGCTTTAGAAAGTCGGTGCGGATACTTGTGTGATTCACTTTCGTGCTTGCCAGAGTCACATCATACCCACAGCGCTTTATTCCAGCTACAATAGGTGTGTCTTTTTTCTTTTACACCCACATCAAATTCTTAAAATAAGAGCAGCGTAAAAGGAAAAAATAACTTGTGTTTATTTTCCTCTGGAGTCCATGGAGCCCTGGAAGTTATTATTAGAGGTGAAATCATTACAGAGGAGGCTGAGTAACCCATGGGGAAGGGCGGGCAATGCTGCTCTTGCAGAAAGAGCAGTGGTGATTGTGTCACAAGGTTGAGGGGACGCGGATGCCAGCAAGAATGGTGGACAAATTCCCATCTACCTGTTGCCCATGTCCATAATTTTGGCCAAAGGAGGATGGGTTTTTGCAGTGCACGTCCCTTCTCTGGCACAGTGTCACCAGAAGCAAAGCAGAGCTGCCCCAAGCGCTGCCAGCCCCCACCGTGCCCTTTGCTGGCTTGCAGTGCCCAGACCACACCGGCAGCTGGAGTTGGAGCTACTTGGTTTTTTTCATTTCACATAAAACAGAGTTGGGTCCTTGTTGCCATGGAAACCAGCAGCCCTAATTACAAGGAATTTGATTCACTGGATGTAAAAAGCTATAATTCTTCTTTTTCTCTTAAAAAATAGAAACAAAAAGGATGTATCATAGACTGATAACCTCATACCTGTCATAAGGTTACTCTTGAGTGTTTTCTGTATGAATGGCATCCCACGAATATACAAAATACTGGTACTGCTGTATCTGTAACGGTGAGCCAGGCTGTGATCAGTGATACCGTCCTTTACTGCCCATCGCTTGTGCTGGACCACGGCTGCCTTCCGGCTAACGCTGAAACCAAATCAAAGTCAACGCATTCTGTATGATTTTCCTTTGTTATTTTTTTTTTTTGCTGCTGCATCATGAGAAGCATGAAGAGAGGAGATAAAGCCAGAGGGCAGAGGTGAAAATATCTCCTGCTGGGAACTCCGGATTGCAGCCAGGAAAAGAGCTCGGCACCACTCAGTGCAGGAAGGACTAAAGCCTGCGCAAGGCCCATGAATAGCCCCATTGAGCAGCTGCTGGGCTGGAAGTTAAGCGGTGGCTTAAGTGTTTTGCCAGATCGGCTGGAATTTGCTCGTTTTGCAGACAGTGGTGAAGTAGCATCACAGTTTACATCAAAACAGGATGCGAGTCAGTATGTCAATACTGTATAAAGAATGCTGTGTGTGCTCAAAGTGGCCTTTGCAAGTGGTCTCGGAGTTCACGCTCCCCATCACTCTGTCCTTTGAGGGAAATCAACTGAAAGCTGCAACAATTAGGGAGTGTTTTCGGTTTTGGCTTTCTGGCTTCTTTTTCTTTAAGCAGATGGTGAGAGGACAGTCCTGTGCCAGTCAGAGCATTGGTTGTATTTGGGTCAGGAGGGTTACCGGCGGGTGAGATTTCCGCATGGAATTGATTATTTTATTCTGTTTTTAGAACATGCTTACTGTGGTTTAAAACTCAAATTTGTCTTGTAACACAGATACTTAAATCCTGGCCTGGAACCGTAGCTAAGAGGAGAGCGTTTAATACTTGTTAAATCCCTATTTCAAATAAACATGTGAAAGAGTGGCTTTCTGGTTTAGCGGTGAAGAAACAAAGCTGATGTTTTAGAATACATCCAATTAAATTCTGCAGAGTGGGCTTTCACATAAGAATAAATATATTTAGGGCCGTGTCCCTCCAAGCATGAAAAGCAGGGACTGTTGAGGGGCTGTTTTGGTGTAACTTCATCCAAGCTTGTGACAAGGGATTTTTCCAGCCCTGGGTGTGGTTGCTCGTGAGCTAGAAGCTCATCTTCCACTTGGGAACAGCTGACATGTTGTTGTATAGCTTCATGGAAGGAATAAGACTCGTGGTGTTGGGTTTACAATTGGACTCTGTGATCTAAGAGTCCTTTCCAACATAAACGATTCTATGCTTGCCACCCTTGGTTGGGTCAGCATCTGCATCATATGGATGAGAAACCAAGCTGTGAAGGGTTGGAGGCTGTTTTGCAAGGGAAGCCTGGGCTGTTCTGTGGTCTCTGTGCATGGACTGAACCTTCCCGAGGCACAGAATTCCCTCCAGCTGAGTGGGACACCCTGGTCCCTCGTCAGGATAATCCTCTAGTGGGGTGAGGGGCTCTCAACCACACAGGCATTTCATGTGGAAATGCCTTTCCATCTCTGCCTGCCCGAGGGTGGTCGGTCTTGATTTTCAATGATGACCTGACGTTACTGCACTTCACTTTTTGCAGGAATATCAGCACCTTCAGACACTCTTCCGAGGCCTGGCAGTGTCATTTGGGAGGCAAACGGCATTCCTGTTCTCAAGAGTGGGATAGGCACCCACACCTTGTGTGTGCAAATGGGATGAGGGAGCTGGAGAACCCAGGCATGCTCATTCTGCAAATCGTTTCCAGTTAATGGTGTCCTGATATCCATGACTATGTGGCAAATCATGTGCTTAAAGTTGCATACATGGACAATTTATCAGTGGCAGCAGAGTCTACTCCTGTGCTTAATATTTGGTGTGTGCTTAAGTACCTTGTTGAACTATAGCAAAAGCAGCTAACCCCAGCCAGGACTTCAGCTGGGTTTTAACTCGTCTAAAAGAATTTTTCTGCGTTTTAAAAGCTTCAGGCTTTTTACAAGACATCCATTTCTGGTTTTAAAAACCCGTCACCATGGTATAGCGTATCAGCCTCTGACAGCTGTGACCAGGTAAGTATTACAATGTCTTGAACAGAGTTTATGAAACCACAAATTACCTTTTACCTATTGAAAATTAAAACAGGGCTGGAGGTTTTGGACTAACACAAAGGAATCACAGTACTTCTTTTCACACAGCAGTTGCCATGTGACTGATATAATTTTTTAATGTATGCACCCCACCCCCCGATGTTTGGAATGTAAAAATATATATTGGGCATTTAAAAAATTATTAAAACCATTAGGCAAAAATAGCACGTTAAAATGTATTTTACATGTTTTTCTTAGGTTTGCTTAGCCATATGTTAAAATAAACTTCAGCAATGGCAACAATTCTTGTTTGAGATTATGTCTTAATAAAATAGTATGTGGGTGGTAAATACAAGCAGGAATCGGGATTCAGCTATTTTATATGATGTTTATCTAAACCATCGCTGCTGAGCAGCCTCCACCTGCATCCCCTGTGTTAGGAAGGGGTTGTGTTCCCACCAGAGCCAGTGGGATGCCTCTAGTGGGGTCGCTGCACCGTGCCACTGCAAGGGTGCGTGTCCTGTCCTCACTGTGGGGCGGACAGACCATGGGGTGTGTTGGGCAGCCTGTGCACTGGGAGTGTGGTGGGGGACTGTTCCTCCAATAGCGTCCGTAGGGCTCCTGCATCTTCTGTAATCCTCGGTAGATGTAGTAGTGGGGGAGCAGGCAGGTCCTGCAAGGGAACAGTGCATGAACAGGCTGTTGCCCACAGCCCGGGCTGGATGCAGACACTTGGAGCATCTGACCCTGTTCTCTGCTATGACATGGTCCGTGGTTGGGTCATGGAGGATCCAGGCAGGCTGGATGCTTCGGGCTTTTTTCCACTCGCTGGCATGACATCCTGGGCTCACGCTGGTAGAGACAGCGAAGTGCTCCCATTGTGGCGTGGATGGTGGGGAGTGCAGGAGCTCTATGTGCTCCAAAGCCCAAGAATCAGTACCTGGCAGTGGGTGGTGGAGGGATAATGACAGGACAAGAAAGATGACGGCTAATTTGCTTTCCACCTTCTCCCAACAAACCCCAAACCAGATCCAGTTCCTCTGCTGACCAGCCCAACAGCCCCTGTGTTCTGAAATGCCTGTGGGCAGGCGAGGGGCTGGCTCAGCGTTCCCCACCGGCCCTGCTCTGCAGGACAGGGATGTTTTGCCAGCTGCCAGAGGAGCCGTGCTCCAGTGTAGACTATCAGATTCATCTCCCGCTTGCTTCAATGACACCAGCTAGGAATAGGGTCTGTGGTACTTTGGCAAATTTGTTGTTCCCTGTACTGTTTCGCTACTGCTTGTTCCTTGTGGACATCATTCTTTTTACTATAAACAGATTTCCAAGGGCTGAGTGGCTCAGGGTCCTCATGTGTATGGGAAATCCGTGCTTTAGGATGTTTGGGCAATATTTGCTATTGTGTGCCTGTGTGTCTATGGGCATCCTTACTTGCATAAACACCCACAGCGTACCAACCTTTTCTTGATGCTACCACACAGAGGGTTGAAAGCACAGAGAGTTACCTCGGGAGCCAGCAGCCTTAGGATTTCTCTGGTATACGGACTGCAGCGTGGTCATCTGTAGACTTTTGAGCATGTGGCAGTTGCTATTTTTCAGATGACAGTGTGCAGGGGTTGGGTGACAGTGGGGTGCTGGCAGGTTAGCCTGGCACCCAGTGCTTTGCCATCGCTGAATGACATACTCTGTATATCTCTGACCCAAAGTCCAACCTCTGCTCATTTTAATAATCTCTTACTTTCCTGTTCAGGACTCCACAGAGCCATGGAGGAAACTGTTGTGTCTAGGTTTTGTTTTATTTTTTAAGCAAAAGAAAATAGACAAGGTCAGCTGCCCATTGCATTTTATTAAGGGATTCTGGAAACCACATCAAATGGCAACGTGAGTGTGATGAACACTGGGGAGGTTGTCTCCCAACCAGATGCAGATAGTCCGCTCCCTATTCACATTTTGAGGGTGTCGTCTCACATTATATCGCTTTGGTCACTTCTGCTAAATCCGTGAAGGGCAGGGCTGTGCTTTCATGGTGTGCTAACGTGTGGTTGTGTTGTTTTTAAATTGCCTTGCATCTCTGCTGGCTTTCTTGTTGGTGAGCAGTGAAGAGAGGAGAACGTGCAGGGGATACCCCTTGGAGCTGGCGTTTCAGCCTTTCAGCTTGTTCTGTCCTTGAATGAGCAGGGATTTGCATTTTGACAGGGCTTTTCCACGGACGGGGGATCTGCAGTAAATTGCATTTACACCTGTAATGTCCTGGTGCCCATCAGGATAGTGATATAGCGGTGTGTGATGCAGCAGCCCATGAACAGCTTGGTCTGTGTTAAAGACAGACAGTGAACGATGTCCTGATGTCACTGTCACCAGCCTAAGGGTCAGGAAGGAGGCTGGCTCTAATGGGGTCATTTTGGGGTGCGTACCCTCGCCTCCCATGCTGCCTTAGTCCCTCCAGGCTGCACCAGCTCCCACCCCACTGTCAGATCCATCCCTGTGCTCCTTATCTTCACTGCTGATCATTTACTTAATTTTGCATTTATTCAGGATTTAACTCCGGCAGCCTGTTTTAATTGGTGGAGCTGCAGCGTTGTTGTGCTAAACTCGAGACAGATGGAGGTTAAACAGGGACCACACACAGAGACCACAGCAAAAGTGCTGGCCAAGCTGGCCGAGTAGGGTCCTGCACGGATACCGGTGGGTGGGAGCCAGCGCCAAGTTTGGGATGTGTTGCTGAGCTACCTGAAGCACAAGATGGGAAGAGGCAAAGGGACCACGCTGGATGCCAGGGGAAGCATCCACCCCTCCAGCTCACCCATCCTTTTCTCATGGCGTGGAGATTTTCCTAGAGCAGCAGCGGGGACTTTGCCAGGCCCAGCTCCATTGCTGTGATGGAGTTCCTGTCACCAAAAAACCTCTTTTTGCTGGAAGGATGGAGTGGGAAGGGCCCCACAAAGCAATGGCTGGAGCAATCCCTTCCCCTTGCAGGAGGCACGGGAGTGGGGATGGAGCCAGGCAATGGCTGATGTGATGCCTTATTATTAAGTGTTGTGGCTGGACATAATTAACTCAGCACACCGGTTGCCATGGTGTCTGGCACACGTTGGCATGAGCGCGGGGTCAGCTTTCTGCCCAAATGCTCTGCCAGTGTGTTTCATTGCTTGCAGACGGGAGAAAGGAGATGTCCCCAGCCCTGATCCCTAAAGCGCCTGTGGCTCCTCAGCGCAAGGAGAAGGGCACTGGGAGCTGAGGTGGGTGAGGAGTCGGGGGGGGGAAGCACACGGTGATTATCTACCAGGACACCCCGAGCTTTCTGCTCTGCTGCAAGCAGCTGCCCCAGGACCCTCCAGGGGCCACAATTCAACCTGACCTACATGGCTGTACTGGGGCTTAGATGATCATTGTATCGGCAGGTTTCCCTTGCACACGCTCTGCCAGCTCTTTCTGTGAGTGGGCTGTGGGCGAGGAGGGACAATCCTGGCTCCAGTGGGGTAAGGCTCCCCATGGCGCTCGCAGGACTCTTTTAAAAGATGCTGGTACAGGTGAAAGGCAAGAGCACTCCTAACTGCTTTTGCATTTTTGGGTTGTGCCTTGTAAGCAAATATGATAAACCTGTTCCCTCCTAAAGAGGATTAAGGGTAGAAATATCCGCCTGGCCACATATTTGTGAGGTGTTTCTTCAGAGCTGGGTTTGCTTCTAAAGTGTAGAGGTTTCCTCTTCACTCTGTGTATCAGCTGTGTAGGAGATGTAGAGCAGAGCATCCTGAAGTGATGGTCTTGCAATCAAAAACACATCTTTGCGACCTCAGGCTGTGAGTGAGACACCATGATTCACGGGAGCCCTCTGATGAGGTTAGAGATTTGCCCACTCAATTTCCTTGAGACCTCTGAAAAAAGAAGACGCCACTGATGAACAGACCTGTCCTCTCTTGTCTATTCTTGCTGGCCGGCAGTAGACCTGATGGTCAGTGGTTTTGTGAGCTGCCAGGACAGCCAATAAAATGTGCTGACCATGTGAAAGTGCAGGGTTCCTGTAAAGGCTTTCTCATCTTCCATGTGGAAATTGGTTTGCAAGTGGAAACAAAGAACCTGGGAATGGTTCTGCAATTAGAAACTCGTGTCTGTGACCCTGGTGAGATAAAGAAGGTTCCCACCTTACTTAAAGTAAATGGGAAGGTTACAAATGCTGGAATCTGGCAAATGGATTAAGGGTGATTATCATGGGATTTTAGGAGAATTAACATGGCAGTAAAATCAAGAGTAAAACCGTAGGAAGCACTAAGAAGCACAACCTAAGACCCATCCTGTCCATCTTACTGATGTCTGCGCGCTCGCGAGTGCTTGCTCTGGTCTAGTCAAAGCAGCTCGAGAAGTGGGAGCAGGTCCGGGGCTGTGGACCTCTGTACGCAGTTGTGATGGGAAAGGCAGAATGAGATGTCTCGGGGTGTAATTCGCCCAGTACAAAATAAAAAGTGATCCTGGGTTATTGTCTGTGCTGCAGCCAGGATGCCATTACACGCATTTTTATGAGGCATTTTATCGAGAAGTGCTTTTTCTCTTGAGGACCCTTTTAGTTGATTTTCCACATCAACTTATTTTTATAATTGCATCATATTTACTCATTCTGGCTTATGAACTTATAACATCTGAATGTTGTAACTGTGAGGCAGCCAGCCTTTCTGGGGATTGAATAAATACAGTACAGAGGAATGGATACGCTCAATTAATTAGCTTGCACCCAGCCTCAGCAACGAAGTGACTCACAGGGCGTATATCCAGGGAGTTGCACCCTGCGTGGGGCTCTGCCCAGAGACAGATAGAGGAGAGGTCATTGTAATTCCATCGGCTGCAAGTCGGTTTGTATGGAAGGGAAAAAGCAGCAAACTGGAGCTCATGTTCAAAGCTGATGTCTTAAATCTCTAAATAGGAAATAGAAATAAACAGGAAACACATGCACACAAAAGCTCTTTATTGAAATGTTTTGATAAACAGAAGTAGTAACCAAATGAATAGTGAAACAGTTTGGAGTCATTAATGAAGTAAACAGGGATTAGAAAGGATTTGAAAAAGGTTTTCCTATTTTCTTTTTTTTTTTTTGTATTAAATGTGTATCAATTTCCTGGTCAGTCATTCAGGGAATTGCATTTTACTGGAAATTATTGTTTTTCATCAGCTCAGCAGCTGATCCATAGTACAAATCGGTTGCTGTAATATTTTAGCTGTCATATCAGTCGATTCCTCTTGCAAGGCTCCATCGGACACTGCGGTAAAAGTGTGACACAAAGCAAAAAAGCTGGTCTGGTTTTGCCACAATCTGATGTTTCCATTCAGAAAAAAAAATGTGCTTATTTAGAACTGGCTGGGACTTGCAGAAAATGGCTTTGCATTTTGGAGCAGCTTGTGGTGCATGGGGAGCTTTGGCTGGCGTGGTGAGGTGCTTCGAGCTCCAGCAGCTCCCTGGACACAGGCTGGGGTCCCCTCTGATTTACACCCCACCAAACCTTTCCGTATTTGTAGGATTTTTTGCCGAAATGTGGGTGCAAAGCTTCACAGGCCTCGGCTCAGGCTTTGCGCTTTGTGCCTGCCATTAATAAAGAGTATTTACATAAGTAAGAGGGTGGAATATTGCTTACAGCCCTCGTTTGGTGTAGAGTAGCTCTCCAGCGATAAACTGTTTATATTGAGGAGGAAAATAATGTTTAAATGAAACGGGTAAGCAAATAGCCGGGTTTGGCAAACAGATGTGAGACATGGAGTAGAAGTCAAAGCCTGGAGTGTAATAATAAGTAAAATAGTTTTCCGGCTGTTTGGTGTCCTGGTTCCCTTCCACCTCTGGTCCAGCATCCAGGTATGGGAGGAGTGGGGACTTGGCGACTGCCCTACGGGAATCCGAGGGGGGCTGCTGTGGGAATTTCAACTCCTGGTGAATATTTCTTCGAATCACTGACGAGCAGGAAATTTTTCAATAAATTTGAGAACAATACGTCAATGGCAACTAAACAAGTTGTTAAGAACGTTTACAGAAGGGTGGAGAACAGCATTTTTCTCTCAAGGTTGGTTCCGCCAATACACAAGTGCAGTTTGTACTGGGATGCTTTGCTCCCTTGATTTATTACCAGCCTCGTTATTGTATGGACTTTCTAAATGATTTTTTTATTAATCCCAAGCATTTGTTTGGTCCCTTTCAGCTACCAAAGGAAAGAGCCAAGTCTGACAGTGTGATATTTTTACATAGTTATTGAGGTCTGTGTATTCTGGTTATCACCCCCTCCAGCTCCACAATGGATTTGTTTGCTCTGAAGAAGGGTTTATGTACTGCACATGGAAGTACTATAAAAATTAAAGCAGCTTTACATTTGTTTTCCTTGCTGTTTGGGCTTTAGCCTTGCAATCCATCCCAGCCATCCAGAGCTGGGAAAAGAATTGGCAGGGCAAAAGCAAGATGTGGCAATTCTCATTTAAATTAGCCTCCTCTCAGGTAGAAAGCCCCATTCTGTGTCAGTGAACACCATACACTCAAAAAGGAATCTAGGTACAAAACAGCCGTAAATTGGAGGGGAGCTATGATAAAGTCTGCTTGGAAAAATGTGAGCGGTGTGTATGTGTGCTATAGATATACTATTATGTATATATAGTATTCTTTTTATTCTATTTTATTTTAAAAGAGAGCTTTCATGTTCTCTATTTACAAGTCATGTGGTCCCATCTGGAAACCATTCTTTCAGACGTGCATCCTACACAATAGATCAGTATTTTGCTGTTCAGTATGAGTGCGGTTCCCCCGAGCATACAGTATAACCAGGCACTGGATGTATTTCTTATCAGTTATGTCGCTCCGTTAATACTGCACAGACTGACCCTGTAGCTGTGCAGCCGCTTTTGCGTGGTTAGTGTCATCTCTTGCAGCCAAACAAAAGCGCGTGCCAAGGAACTGAGGTCGCAAATCTGGCCATGCAACATGCTTATGGGGCTGTTCACCACCACCAGCTAATTAAAGTTGCATTCCTATTTTCTAACCCCCTGACCTGACAGATTGCTGGAGATTTTTGTTTTGTTGGGTTTTATTCTTTGGAAAAAAAAATCAAAATAAGCCTCAGGTTGAGAAGTCCGATGAGTCCTTCTGTGGTGGCTGAAGATGGCTTTGCCAGGCTGTAGCATTGCGCCGTCCCTGTAGAAGATGTCCTTGGGACAGAACTGGATGGGGACCGTACACTTAGTTTGAGGGGCTCATCTGGGCCCTTGTTTTTTTGCGTCCATGGCACTACACTGTTTTAAGTGAATTCTCCTTAAGACGGGAATGACTTTTTTCCAGATAAAATAAAACCAGGAACGTTTCCCTCTGGAAGTGGATAGGAGAACGTGGGAAGTATCCAGTGCAGATGAATGTGTAAGGGAATGTCCCTGCTGCTTTGAATAGAGAAAAGAAACCCATACAGAATGCCATATTGGAACCAGGAGGAGGGCGAAGGAGTACACGGGGTCAACCTCACTGAAATCCAGCAGGATTTGTTACTTCAGGGAAGAAGTGTTCACATCTTTCTCCATATTTGTCTGGGAAGAGTGATGTGCACCCAAGGAACCATAGAAACAACAAAAAATAACTGTGGCACTAAATGACTTGCTCTAATCAAAAGCAGACAGTTGTGGTTATATTTGAGCACTGTTATTACAAGAAACTTTGTAATGAGTATTTTTTTCTTTTCTTCACTGACATCAAACAGATTCCCTGTATTAACATTAACAGCCTTCCCTGGAGCCCAGGGTGTTTACAAATTCGATGTTGCTGCTTCAGTCTGTTGGGAAGATTTTCAGTTCTTATTTAAATCACGAAGACTGTTATGCTAGGCAGAACGAAAGCGTGGATTGCGTGGAAAACAGCACGCATAAGTTTTGCTGTCAATGAGTGATCTGTAGTCCTGTCCTTTTGGAGACCCGGAGTATTGAGATTTATATATAAAATATATGTTGTGTGTGTGTATACATAATATAACGAATATAATATGTGTATTGACTTACTGCATTGTGGCTGTGATGTCAAATGTCCAGAGCATCTGGGAAGGTAAAGATGGAGCATCCCTCTGCTGACAGCAGGTGAGGCTTTGTTTTCATTTGCTGAAACCCCTCTGGTAGGTAACTTTCGATTTTGGTGGGTGATAGTTGGGTTTATTCATAGAGTGACACTCTTAATTGAAATGTAAGTCACCAAAAGTACTATGGTTAATCTGTTTTTTCTGGAGGAGGAGGAGATGTACCTCAAAGTCCTGTGTTAATATTCTGTCTAGTGCAGGAAATGAAGATCTGCTCAGGGTAAGCGGAAATGCTCTTTCAGTCCTGATTTTAAGAAGCATTGGTGAAAATAGAGTCTGCTGCAGCATTAGTTTATGTTGCAAACAAAAGGCATGTTTATAGTGGATGGACTCTGTCCGTAATTGCTTGGCATTAAACCGTGGCTGTGGCCTCCTGGAGAGGTGTGCGCCTGCCTCTCACCTTGCAGTTACTGCGGTGCTGCAGGTCACACCTCCCACCGCTTCATGACCATTTCACCTCCATCTCCAACAGCTACTCAAAAGCAAACTGCCAGCTCCAACCTCACATCTCCTAAAGGTGTTAGCAGGGATCATGCCTGCTTGCGTGTCAGTTATACCAACGGATAATTACACCTCACTCGTGCGTGACATGGGTTTGAGAGCCCTTGTGCTGCAAAGGTGATGTCTGAAGCTTTGACATTAGGTCAATAAGCCTTTAAACCCCAGCCAGCAGCTCTGGGAAAAAAAAAAAGGATAATTTTGGAACACTGTAAGCATAGTTGCGATGACATGATACGATGACATGATACGTTGCTGATGGAGGTGCAGTGAAGAAGCAATGCGGTGAAGAGGGAACCCTGGTCTGAAGTAGATCACAGCAACCAGACTTCTAGTGCTTGAAGAAAGCTTCCAGATGGGGTGGTCAATGGGGTTTTGCTTGTGCTTGGGGACAGCCAGCCATGCCAAGAGGCTTCCCGCAGGAACTGAGCTGGAAAGAGTGTAGTGCCCTGTAGAAACGCCTCCTTATTTCTCAGAAGTCTGATGTAGTGATCCAGTTCAGTTTGCTGTGTGTTAAAGCATGGCAGAACCAGGATTATTTCCTTTGCCGGAGAGGACAGCACGTGGAGAGCACGTAGTGTCCTCCAAGCACAACAATGAATGTTTAAGGGAGTGTTACAAATATTTTAATGACTTTTCCCAGGTGCGTTTGTCCATTTCCTGCTTTTAGTTGTGTCTGATGGACCTGTAAAAGCAAGGAGACACAATGAAACCATACACGAGCAGCATGAGGCTGTCTAATGGGGAAGGACAGAGCTGCTCTAAAGTTTCCAGAAACAAGGTTGTGAAGCCAATTCAGGATGCTTTGGTTCCAATTCAAATTTTGCATCCCAGCCAGCTGAGCGCTGTGATCGCTCTGGGGAAAGAACAGGGCCCCAGGTCGGGGTGTGATGAACAGGGGCTTGACTTATCCCTCGGGGGGGTATTTCTCCAATGAGCATCCCATGCAGAAGCACCAGTGGCAGAAGGGCAGTGGAGCTGGAATGGCCATCGGCATCCTTCTCAGGTTTTGGCAGTGCGTGAAAGCTTTCTTTCTTTTTCCCCCTCTGTTTTGTTATTCTCCAGGCCCCCTTAATTTAATGGGACTGTTTCCGCTTGGTCATTTCCCAGTAAAGAGTTGTTAAAGCAAAATCTCTCCTAGTTTCTGCGGTGCTGTGTGATCACTCCATCTGCTAGGTCATCCCTCATCAGCTGAGATGTTGTGTCAACACCCTGGGCTGATGCATCTGTGCAATTTAGCGTATGTTTAAACTGGAAATGAAAATTGTCCTTCACAGGTGGAGAGAGATCTTACTTAATTCTGTGTTTAGTTTTCAAGGATTCAGAGAGCTTGCGGAGTTTTGGAAGACTCTTTCATTCTCTTTTGGCATCCAGATGTTAATTATAGATGAACCAAGCAACGATGCTGATGAGTGTGTTCCCACCCATAAATGCATATGAAGAATAAATGAGTGTCTTGGCTGAAGCAAGCACATGCTTTTGCTCGATGGGAATCCACATACCTTTGAAATCAATGCTCAAATCCACATAATGCATTCTCAATGTATTTAGCATATGTGCTGTGGGAGTTGGCAGTAATAGAATCAAAGTGTGCTATAGTGTAGCCGTTGTTGGTCCGTCTTCGTTTATCATCATCATCTCCTTATCATTTGCCATTTTGACTGTGGGCTGCCATTGGGCAGGTGATAGCTGTTTTGTAAGTGGTGCTGGTGGTGCATTTGGTTTTAGTGCAGCCTTTTGACACAATAACATGAACTTTGAAATTCCTTCTTCCTAATATTGTTTTTTCTGCTGTTCATGTTTATGGCATCTTGGAAGTCTAATGTACTTTTGCACATGATTTTTTACACTGTGGAGAAGTGGTCCAAGAGTGTTTGGTATTACCAAGAGGTTTTTTTAATGGGAAACATCTCTGTCGATACAGACTAAATTTTCATGAATGCATGCATGCTCCGTCACTACCAACTGTGTGCTCATTTAAGCAGATTCATCTCCACCCATTCCCTTCAGTTCATGTTTAATAAGATGATTTTGTCTGATTGCAAGGCTTGGAGGATTTCAATAAGCCCCATTTGCAATAAGAAATAAGGGAACAATAAATTTTGAAGAAATTTGAGTGCTGTATTTAAGGTATAGGAATTGCTAAATGTTTTTTGAGACATAGCACAGCTGGGCTCTTGCACACTGGTGCATGACAATGTGATGCTGGAATTGATTTCTTCTGCTACCTCTTCCTGCATGCACAGACATAGCCAAGGTCAAAGACATGTGTTATTACCTACACAGTCAATGCACTTGTCCCTTGGGGCATGAGGTTGGACTAAGGAACTTTGCGTGAGCCCTTCTTTTTCTGTGATTAGTTGGTTGAAATATTGACTTTATATCTTGTGTGCATGTAGTTTCGCGACAGGCTACTAGTTTTATACCATTCCCTGCTCTTGAAAAGACATTTGCAAGGTGTTAACCATTCATGGGAGATTTACTAATGAATTCTGTGGTTGTTCAAAGTTCCCAGCACCTGTCGGCTTCGTATCTTCCAGATACATATTGCAGAAGTCACTCTCTTCTGCAGTAATCATTATAGCAGGGAATATCTTATCCCCAGCTGCTTTCTAACACCATCCATTACTGCTTGGGTTTGTGTGCACAAGCATTTTGGCCACCTGCTGATACCTTAAACATCGTTTTGCTCGCAGGTGACCGAAGTCTTTTAGAAAAGCTTCTAGTGGTGCTATATTCATCATGACAGATGAAGAATCAGTCTTTTTCTATATTGTCCTTACACGTCATAGCCGCCTCTTGGGTTTTGAAAAGCCAACTGTGCAATTCACAGTTGGGCTGTCGATAAAGGTGCCCAGCGCTTTCCTGCAGTGGCTGTAGAGATTTGTTTTGAGTGTCTCTCTGGATTTCACATGGTTTGATAAACATGCTTAGTCTATCATCCCTCCCTCTGTTTCCTGCAGTGATAATGGATTGTAGAAACCTTAATAAGCAAATTCAGGCCGATCCATCAAATAACTGAGTTGAAAGACATCCTGTCTTTTCTCTCAGTTGGCAAACAGATGTGAGATATTAGGGCTGTGAGTCGCAGACCTGTGTGAGTTTAATGGGGAGGTTCTCATCATTCCCAAGGCCTTTGCCTAGAGTTGTAAAATAAATTATCCTCAGTAATTTTAATATTTCATGAAATCTTGCAAAGTGATGGCATTCTGTTCAGATTAATACAAAAGCTATAAAATTCACATGTGCCATATGTTGTATGAGAACTAAATGGGACGCCTGGGATTCTTAGCATCAATATCATTTTAACGTTGGCTTCAGCAGCAATTCATGACATGCTCCTCCCTGATGAGAACCTCGGAAGTGCAAGTGGCCTTACCTCAGTGTGCACGTGCTCTACGCAACTGACTGTTTGACTCAGTTTATGAAACCCTCCCATACATGGTGTTTGCTGGCTGTCTCAGGCTGTGTTAGGTCTGCATGGTGGTGCTGTGCCAAGAGCCGTTATCCCCTCCTGGTGGTACTTTCAGACTGGGGATCTGTGTTAGGCACTTCTCTCACTGCCATGCATTTAAGTCTCATTCCCTCTCTGTTAAATAGCTGGGCTCAGTTACGCCAGCTTGGTGCTTTGGTGCAGACATGAGCTCTTTGACAACGCTCAATTCCACACTAATGACCCATCTTGGGTTTCTGCATTAAATCTGTTGTTTTCTCTTCATGGAAACAGCTTCTCCAGGCTCCTATAATTTAGGTGGCCCTGGTTAAAAGCAGCAGTGCAAATGGCAGTGCGATGAACCTCTCTGTGTCCTCTTGATCCTCAAGTTTATAGGGGAGGTGTTGTACCCAGTCAGCACTATCAGGTGCTGTTTGTAAACTGACTGTCAAAGACAACTATACTTTTGATATTCCTTCAGAATCTGTGAAAACCTCATTAGAAAAGTGGTCTGCCAGTTTGGGTTTTTTTAATTTTATTTTTTTCCTTGAAAACCCTGGCAGCACCAAGGCCGTGTTGTGCCAGGATAAACACGGGCACTTCTTGGCTCCTGGCTCTGCACTTTGCCCTGGGTCTTCTTGAATGATGCATCTGTTCATTTATCTCAGACCCACCCATCACTCCTTAGGTCTCAGCTTGTCTCACCCTGGCTGATTTTTGGAAGAGGGATGCTGTGAGGAGCCACATGGGTGTTTCAGAGTGCTGGGCTCCCCTGCAGTGCCTGCGTTTTGCATCTCACAGCCACAGGTCGTGCATCCCCGTGCTGGTGCTGGCCCGGCGAGGCAGCTGGGATAATGTCTTCCTGCAGCTGGCAGCAAAACCATGGTGCAGATTGGTTTTGTTCACTTGCTGGGGAGCTAAACCCATCCCTGGACATAGATTTGGGAAGGTGGATGCCTTTTATGCTGTCCCAGCTTCAGGAGTCCGCTCACCATACCAGACACTGCCAGGTGACAGGGATGTTTTGAATATAATTATCTTAATGTTCGTTTAACCTGGAAGTTATTTTGCAGCTCGCAGAATGGTTTTAAAAATCCTGTTCTAGAGGCTTTCCTGTGTGCCGCATTGTAGTACCATTAACAGGGAGTACAAAACTGTGTGTATTTTTCTTTCTGGGTTTCCTGATATTTAACCTAACAACCTAACGTGCCTAAAAGAGCTGATGTTCTTCCTCGGGCACAAATGCAGTTTATTTGTTAAATATTCAGGTTTTCAGGCTGCTGCTGCTGATTCTCCAAAAAAAACAGGTCTTGTGCTTGCAAAAAAAAATTAAAGATGGGGCTGGAGCACCTCTGCTATGAGGACAGGCTGAAAGGATTGGGGTTATTCAGCCTGGAGAAGAGAAGGCTCAAGGCCAGACTGGATAGGACTTTGAGCAGCCTGGTCTAGTGGGAGGTGTCCCTGCCCGTGGTACAGGGGTTGGAACTGCATGGGCTTTAAGGTCCCTTCCAACTCAAACCGTTCTGTGATTCTGTGACAACTTACTTACGTTTTGTGTAGGAATAATCACACAGGACATGAGTCTTTACGCCAGTGGAAGTGCAGTTGCTGTTAGAGAGCATTTTGTACCCTTTGCACTCTGATTCCATAGCAGCGTAGAAGCCCAGGCGAGGTCTGAGCAGAGCCCAAGCCGTGGCTGTTGTGGATATACAGGAGGAAATAAGGCAAAGCAGTCTGAACTGGCACCGTTAGCTTATGGCCCATCTCTTGGATGCCTGTTGAGACAAGAGTCAAAGGTCCCTCAAAACCATCTAATCAAGGCAATTCAGGAGAAATTAAAAGCGTGCAACGTCCATGCTACGGGGTGGGTTGTGGTCTTTAATAACTAAAGCATTAAGAAGCAAACAGGAGTAAGGTACCAGGACTGGGATTCAAAATAAAAAACATCTTAAGTACATAGGTGAGAGCATCGCCTCTCACTGCCAAATGTGCCTGAAGCCCTATGTGGCTGCTTGCTGCATCCTGTCTGGGAGAGACGTGCGGGGACAATGCTAGGAGGTGTGTGGCCACCCTGCAGTGCCTCATTACTCTCAGAGGGGAATAGCCTTGATAAGAGCTTAACTCATCCCCTGGGATCCTCATCCCATGGGCATCCTGTTCAGCCAGAGGTGGCCCTGACGGTGGTCTCCTCTTTCCAAGCCTTCTTGGTCCAAGATGGGAGGGTAAGAGTCAAAGACAGGCCTGGCAAAGGCTATGTTAGGCTTTGCCGTGGTGCTGTCATGTCTCTGGTGCTGGGCATCTCCCGTAGCCCTGCTGCAAGCCCTGTGCTGGGCTGCACCGGCTCACCAAAGTGAATAAAGTCATCAGGAGGGCTAAGGCATGCTCACGTTTTGCATTGGCTGCGTGATGGTGGAATATGACTTAAATAGATTTTCTTAGCTGTGATTTCCACTCTTCCCTATCCTCTTGGGATTTTGGCACGTCTGAAGCATGTAGAACAGGTTTCCTAGGAGAGAGACGGCGCGGCACTGTACCTGTCCCTAGTGGCATGTCACTGTCTGTCTCAGCTTCCCGGTGGGGCTGACTCACAGAGCATCACCACATTGACATCTCTGACATCTCTCCTTTACAGCCCACCTACAGTGCTGGAAACCTCATGGTGGGGTGGAAAAAAATGCACTTGTGGAAAGGGCATAGGGGTGTCACCATGCCAAAGGCACCACGGCTGAGGGGGCGTTCAGCCAGGACCCTGGTAGGGATCCTAGCCCTGGGTGCTGGGAGAAAACTCACCAGCAAGCGATGTAGTTGCAGGAAGGAGAGGAGGAGAAGCTGAGCTGTTGGCATTTATCACCGTTCCTTGGCCCAGAGACACCAATTCGGGTTTTATGGTGGTGTGACTGAGATGTGCTCCTTCCCGACTGGCAGGACACTGCGGGGTTAACCCTGAGCATCCTTCCTCTCCATCAGCAGGACAGCAAGCACTAGCAGAGTTTTGTTTTTAATATCACTGGGCCAGTACAAGAAAAGTGTTGTCAGAAAAACCATCTTGCAGTGACAATATGATTAATTCCTTCTTAAAGGGGGAAAAAAAGGATTGGGTATCTTTTTACCTTTTTTTGCCGTTCCCTAAAGATGGTCTGACAGTAAAGAAACCGTGATTAATTGCACCAAAAGAAATATAATAGACACCTTTTCTTGGCATCATCTATATTTTGTGTGATTTTGCTGTTATCTCGTTGGCTCAATGCAGAAAAATTATCTCTGAGGCCACTGTAAGGGATGCTAACTTCCTTTTCCCTATTACAGATTGATCTTTGATATCTGCTTTTCTCTGGGAGCTCTTTTGTTCCCGCAAGTGATACAAACCTTCTGCTGTTTTCCATATATTGCACTTAAGTCGTTCAATACCTTTTAAAGCCTGCATCAGAGCCTTTAATAAAGACTCAATGATTGCCGTATTTAGAAGGTTATATCATATAAGAAATTATGTATTGTTTTAATAGTTGACCACATATGTGTTATTGATTTCAGATAAACCAATATTTTTCTAATAAGGCAGAGAAATTATACTTTTTTTGTCTGTATCCTCTAGAGTGTGAATATTTTTCCATCTGTGGTTTCCAGTAAAATGGATTTTCAGTCTCTCTGAAATTTCTGCCCAAGTGCCAGCAATATTTGCTTAAGAGTAATCAGAGTATTACGCAAATCTCTGTTCAAAGCAACAGTGACCTTACCAATGGTAAGCAATAATTGGATTATTTTCAGAGATGTAGGAAGATTCACTGTAATAACAAAAGAAGAAATACCAAATGAGAACACCACTTGTCTGCAGCACTGTAAGCTGCAACGATTTCCGTAGGATACTTTAATAGCTTAGCATATTATGAATACTGAATAAGAAAGGCAGAGACTTGGGGACTAGATGCTGTTTGGGCTGATGTATGTGCTTATGTGGGCTGTTTTTTTTTATTTTTGATTATTATTATTATTCAAGAGCTTTTGTGAAGATGTGATGTATAATATCACCCTCAGCGTTCATCTGCCTGCAAGGTGGGCGACAGTGAGCACTGGGCTCATCCTGGTGGTGTGAGCAGATGTGTGACCTAAAACATCGTGGCTTGGTATTGTTGTTGAAGGATGTGGAATTTGGCATGGTGAGGCTGTGGCTGGGACACCAATGTGTCCTGGGCCCCCTCGTAGCTTGGCTGTAGTTGGGTAATGCCAATGTCTCGCTGTGGGTTTCTCGGCAGTGTGGGTGCAAGGCAGCCGGCAAAGCCCACGGGCACCGGCAGCCCCAGCAGCACCCCCATGGAGCTGAGAGCGAATGCTGGTGGGGTTTCTCCCGGAGAGGCTGAGCTGCTGCGAAGACAAATTGGAAACCATTTGGAAGAACAAATCCATACCAGCACAGTGTTGGGCGAGCCTGATTGCCTCTCTCTCTGCTTTTAATTGTAATGAATTATATGGCTCGGCACGGCAGGGTGCTGAGCCTCTTGGCTGAAACTCGTGTAATTCACGTAAGTGTTTACACAAAAGCCAAGTAAATGTTAAGCTTCCTACAGATTTCAGTATACATGAACCCTTGTTTGTGTTCAGTTTGGGGGACCGGCGGAAGCAAAGCAGCGCGTATGGCTGTGCATCTGGGTGGGGAATGTGTGTGCATTTGTGAATTACACGTGTTAAAAGTATGATCTTTAACTTTCCCCAGAGTGGGTTTTGAGTGGCCTGTCTGGTTCTGGACAAAAGAATTCTGTATAATTTTTGTTTCTTAAGAGATGCTCAAGGGCATGGGGGAGTTTTTGCCTCTTGACCAGTAAAAAAGGAGACTTGTGCCATCAAGGCTACCGGCATCCTTTGAAGTCCTCCTGTGTACCCACATGATGCTTATAATTACTGCAAATGAGCCTTCTGCAGCACAGGCTGCCATGTAATTCAAACTAAAGCTGCTCGCCAGATGGGATCCCTCCCAGGCTGGATCTTGGCGGTGTCTGTCCCCGTGATGGTGCCAGGGAGCACTCACACAAGTGGGATGAGATGTTGGTCCTTATCTCTAATGGCACCTGGTTGTGGTCCAGAGGTCCCTTTTCCTGGGTGATCCCCGTGTGGTGAGAGAGGACCCTTATCTGTGACACAGGGTCTGACCATGCAGAGCTCCGGGTCTCTTGGGTTCCGCTTGACCTGAGGGGAGCTGAAATTTGGGACCCTGCAAATCAGCAGAGCCGTTCTTGTTTTCCTCATGAAAAGGTTTGCCTTGAAAGAACAAAACCAAACCAGGCTGTTAGGGAATTTGCATTAAGACATTCCCTGGGCACTGTGCAGCCAGGAGATCTGTATACATGGATGTAATTTTATTTTTAGAAAGCATGTTGAAGAGCTTAACAGCCCCATTATGAAGCAAAACGCAGCCCCGCCTGTTTGAAAGTGTTTAATTGTTTTCATTCCCTATGGATGTTTTAGTGGATAGGGCAGAAGTAGGTGAGGAAGGGAGTTTGTGTGATTGGAAACAATAGGATGCTGAAAGCATACCTGTAAGATTCCCTCCCCAAAACGTTCCAGTAAGCAAAGAAACTGCAGTGTTTTGGAGCCCTTTCCTCCAAAGATGAGAGGTGGCTCCTCCTCCCAATGTCTTCTGAAGAGCCACTTGAAAGGCAACCCAAGCTCCCGCTTCATCAGGTGGTACGCTGGAAGCCAGGGGTGAAGGAGAGGTGAGAGGTTTGCCCCAACAGCAGGGGAACACTGACCCTTCCAGCCGCTCCCTGGGGCTCCTCCGGCACTCCGGCACCTGTTTGCCTCAAGTCCTTTTAGCCTCCTTACCACTCCTGTGCAACGAAGAATGTATAAAAATGGCTAAAAGAGAAAGGAAAGGAGAGGAAAAAAAGGATTTATGTTTCTCTGGCAGTGGTTTTCTAAGGAGCCTTGATTATTCAGCAGCAGTGGAAAAAAAAATGCAGAAGATGTAAATAATACCCAGGATTATGCTAAAGCCAAGGTTCTGTCATTTTCCTGGGAAAAAAAATGCATGAGGCCTGTCTATTTAGCAACAATCAACCAGAATTTCTCTAGGACTTCTTATATTTTTGTGAAAAGGATTGGTTTTCTTGAAGAGAAATGGTAATTCTGGTATATCCACGTTCTCTTTGGTTGGGGAGGGTGCAGTTCAAGTTGATATACTACTTTGACTGGGCTTTTTCTTTCCGTTTTCTTTTTATGATCCTATCGTACATTCACATCCACAGTTACACACTGAAATGATCAAAAGCAAAGAGTTGGTTTATCGTGAAATATCAAACCGCAGCTGTGCTCTGTGGTATGGGCTGTATCAAGATAAAAACACTACACGATTTTAGCTTTCCCTGTGTTTATATTTGGTGCCAGAGGTACTTGAGCGATATTGTGAAGTGTATATACAGTGCACTCGGGCTTTCCAAAAAAATCGTGGTATCTTTTGACATCTATGCAGGATCTTACTTACCCTGCTGGGCTTAATTTTAGACTATCGAGTTTATTGTTCGAGGAGGAAAAATATGGGCTTGTTGTGTGCTGTATTTAATCAAGTGCAGCAAAAAACTATCACAGGCATCGTTCATCTTCACAAGCCAATTTTTGTTTCCATTTTAGTTGTAGAAAAACCCAGCCCCGGTAAAATGGACTTGTTTGTTGTGCAGATTTGGTGGCACCACGATTACAGCTGCTAGCAGGTATCATCTGGTTTGCAGTGGCAGTCTTTGTATCGATTTTTATGGAGTTTCAGTGTTGAAGACTGTGTCTTTAACTGTTGTAGAAATCCCAGGAAATGAGAATTTTGGGATGCTTGGAAATTTGGGAAAGTGCACAGCATTCCCATTGTGGTTTCCAAGAAGTGAGGTGTGCTGCAGAAGCCTGAGACTGCTGGGCTTCTGCGAGCAGCAGGGTTTAGGGTGCTTGTACATCCTTAGGCAGCTTCTATTCTTGCCATCCATTCGCTCTCCTGAGAAACCCCATCCATGGTGGAGGCAAGAGATGCTCATCCCTTTTGTGATAAACCTGAGTGTGATTAAGCCATTACTGGTACCAGGCATGGAGGATGTCTGCAATCCTGCTCCACTCATGCTCCATTTCTCCGGCTCTGGGCATTTCTGTGATGTATAATGCCTGAGGTGATGACAGTGGAGTGAAGAAGGGAGATGTCCACCATAACTCATGTCAAGGGACCACTCAGTCCAACAATGAGCATCTCTCCTCTCCATGGTGCACAGCTGAGGTTACTCTTCCCAGTGGACACAGCTGCAGCTGAAGTTTCCGCTGCAGGAAAGGCTATTAACTGCAACTACAGAACATTTTACTATTTAATCAACACTTGAAGGAACATTGTGGTTGACCAGTCTGGGCCTGGACAGCACATGGGTAGTTTAGAGCGTGTTTTAGCCACCGCAGTGGTCACTCGAGTGAAGCAGGCAGTGAGGTGCCTGGCTGGCAGCAGCCTGAGCAACGAGGATCCTCACCCGCATAAATTTTGAGCAGACAGGTATGAGAATCCCCGACCTGAGTGTGATGTTAATAAAAATGCCTGCTTTATACCAAACGGTCCTTTGTGTGGTAGGGATGCTCAGATTTATTGGTGCATGAGGCTCGTTGAAATGGGATGGTGATGCTCGCATTGCTGGAGAACAAATTCCAGTAATCGCCACCCATAGACCTCTGGGGTTTCATTTCCAGCAGCCCTTAATTGAAGAAAGAGTTTCTTTCACTCTAGGTTCAGCCACAGGCTGAAATAGCTGAGGGAGAAGTGACTGATGTGTCCTAAGATGCAGCAAAGGAATGGTGATATTTTTCATAATTCGATGCATTAAAAATATAATCTACCAGTTCTGTTTCTGAGCATCCTGGCTCCTACAGCAGTATGTTCTTCTCCAGGTTCACACGTGCCTGAGGTGATGGCTCATGAGCTATTCTGGCAATACCCAAAAAAAAAGAAGAAAAAGAAAAAAAAAAAAGGCTTGGAAGGGGGCAGGGAGGGGATGTGATGCCAAGTGGAACAGCTCTACCTTACCCACCTCGAAGAGAAATCATCCAAATGCTGAAGGAGACAGGCTCCATTGCACAGATTAATGTGCAGTGTTTGAAAGCAGCCAAGAACATTTTATACACAGACTGAGCGAGGCTGGAAGGAGCGAGGTGGTTCAGCTCGGCAGAAGCCATTCGTTTCCCTAAGAGGGCATTAAAAAAAAGCGAAAAGTAGGAGTACAAAGGTCTCTGGGAGCGCTCTGGCGGTTAAATTGGCTGAACAGAGCGCTTCATCGTTGGGATTAATGTGGATATTTCTTAATAATGTGTCACCTTGTCTGGGGTTTCAGGGTCAGGGCTGCAAGGCTGCACGGTGCTTGCAACTGAAGTTCTCGCCTTTCCTTCTGTTTTTTATTATTGCAGTAGCTCCCATTAGTGAATATTCCAAGGAAGATAGTGTTAAGTTGGTTTCTTTTCTTCCTGTACAAGGAAGGATGAACGCAGAGCTTGGCAGCAGTTGCTGCAATGAGGGTTGGCTCACGGGTCCAAGCTGGCTTTGACCTGCACACCAGGATGTGCAGTGTATCAGAGTAAACACGGTGAGCTCAAACCTAAGCAAATCCCACCAGAAAGCAAATAAAAGAAGTGATTTAGCGGCACTCAAGATGGCTTCAAAGGACCTGAGGCCATTAGTGTTTTTACAAGTATTTTATAACTGATCTTGCTGCCTTTTATCTCCCTGGGTTTCTCCTGACTGACCACCAGCATGGGATACTCATGGGGAGGAGGCAGCTGGGGTGATGTCTGGCACCATTGTTGAGGATTATTTTGCTTTTTCTCTGTTTTTCTCCCTTTTCTTACTTTCCCTCCCTGCTCAGGAGTTTCAGAGGGGGCTCTGGGAAGCCCACCTCCTTGATCATCATGCGTGATTGCCACCAGAGCTAATGGGATGCTCTCAGGAGGTTCCTCTAATTTCCTTGAGCTCCCGCCTGCCCCTACCCCGCTCCAGCAGTGATTGCCTCCACAGCTTTGTAATCAACATCTCGCCCACCGCAGAGAAGAGGTTCCTCTGCCTGGAAACACGGCAGGGCAGCGTGACCAGGCTGAAGCCTTCCCCGCGCTCTACAGTCGTTAGTGGCACAGAAGCGAGCAGCAAGCACGCAGCTGATAAAAGTCCTGGCGAGGCATTTGCTCCCATAATGAACATCTTTTATGCATAGATAATTTTGATAGTTGCACTTCCGAAGCCCACTGTCATCAGGGTGGCGTGAGCTGACCTGTTAATTGTAAGGGGAATTAATGGGAATTACAGCTGGCGGAGGCCCTGCTCTGAAGAGCTGATTCAGGGTGCAGCACTGGAAGGGAATTTAAAAATGAAGCTGTGTGTGTTGTCCTTAGAGCTGCAGATAAAATAGCAGCGAGCGCGTTCCCTGGGGAAAAGGAAGTGTGGAGGAGATAAACTCCAGGAGTATAAACACCAGATTAACAGCCTAATTCAGAGGACTGTGAGCTCCCATGCATTTTCGTTGCATCCACTCAGTAATTAACGGAAATTTTTAATTTAACCAGGGAAAGGGAGGGGACCAGAGGGAGACGAAAGGCCACCCAGATTTGTAGCCTTCGTGGTGGCTCTATCGAAAGGAGACCCAGGGGAAACGATCCTGCGTTACCCTCTCTCAATAGTGCTCTTGAGGTGGTGATTGGTTTAGGACCATTGACTCGAAGTGAACTAAAATCTAAGGGTGCCTGCTGATGTTTTACACCACCCCAGGCCTTGGCTGTCTCCAGATATCTATTACCAAACAGATAATTCACAAAGCATTTCCTCCAAGTTTTCTTTTTAGGATAAGTTTCCATTTAAAATGCCATATATCCACGTAACCTGCAGAGATTCAAAGAATAGCTTATCTCACCTGTACAGAGGACTTGTAAAGCCCTTCAGTATTCTTTATATTGGTGCTTCTCAAAGGAAGGATTGATTGCCTGATCTTAAATATCCCAAATGTGGTCCCTGTGTGCCTGAACAGGCATATGCAAGGGCTCTGAAGAGCAGTCAAAGAGCTGCTCAGAGAGACGACTCTTAGAAGAAGCTAATGAAGGATAACACAGCGAGTTGCATTGAAATGCTGTTGTCATTTGTGCATTCAAAATGCACATGCAGTCTGGGGTTTGGAGCAATGGGCAGCAATTAGACAGTCCTGATAATAAGGAACATGTTCCTAAGAACAGGAGATCAATGATAGAGTTAGTCATTTCTTCTTTAACAACAAAAGGAAGATAAATGGTATTTGGTTGGTTCCATGTGTGCATTTCAGGAGTCTTTAAAAAGTGTTTGCTGTTTTCTGGACCAATCTGATATGGACGTGGGGCAGGTTTCCTGCAGTATTAACAAAACGTTTTGTGCTTTGGAAAGTGTGATGAAGTTGTCCTCTTCCCTTGAGAGGAAAGCCCTGAGTAAAGGCGATGTCCTTCCCAGCACAGCTGGTGGGACTGTGGGCAACCCCGTGCAGTGCCAGATGAGGATGAGTTTTTCTGTCCACATCAGCTCCCTCCAGCAGTGGCGAATTCCCGATTTTCCCACTGAGCACTGATGGTCCTGCAAGCATGTGGGGAGCAGCACAGCTGGAGCAGAGGTACTGGTCTGCAAAGAAACAGCTGTTCTGGGAGCATCTGAGGAGATGCCTGGAGCTGGGCATCCTGGCTGGCAGCACTGTCCTGCGGCAGCTGTGATGCTGTGGGATGGTCCTTTCTTTCCATGACAGAGGCCAGCAACGTGTTGGGACCCGAAACCTGAAGCCTGAGTGCTTTGCAAATGCTATAGCCACGCGGTCACAACCTTTACCTGTGGATCTCCTACATGATTGCAAACCAGGAGTGAAAGCCCCCATGGACGACACCAGTCCAGGAAAGAGGAAACACCTCTTGTAAATGTTTAGTTTCTTGTTGGGACCCTGAGAATGTCATTTAAGGATTTAAGACCAGGAAAGTTAGTACATCGTGCTGCTCTCCAGTGTTGTTATCCCTGGCTCAGCTGAAGCTCATGGTGGGTGGCACATCGGTGGCTCTAACCCTGTGTTTGTTATGGGGAAGCTCAGAAGGTCTCAGTTTGACATCTGATATCTAGTGGTGAGGTCCTGCTGCTCACCTTGCAAACAACCCAGGGAATATACAGCAGCAAGGAAAGTTCAGACTTGCAGAGGAGGATGCAGAGAAGGTATTTTGGGTAGTCTGTCAGTCAGCTTGACACTAATTGGTTGCAATAAGTAATCGTTCTCCATGTAAATTAGACTCCAATTTCCTCTGTAGTCTGTCTGTTTGCTGTGTGGGCTTCAGTCTCTAATTAGGCTCTCACGTGGCGAACCTGGTTTGTAAGCAGCTTTTGTTCCTGGGAAGCCAGGCTCAGCCCTCCCTGAGGCTGCCCACCCTCTTCAAGCCCCGCTTCCAGGTGGGATGGCTCTTAGGTCAACACTGCCAGGTTCACAATAAATTCTTCTCTTAATGCATGTTTTGATTATTTCTATATTTAAAGCTTGGAGCGGTGGGGGGTAGTTAGTATACAAAGAGGTGTATTGGACTTACAATGGGAATACCCCTTGGAAACACTTCCTCTGCGTTCCTGGAACCTTGCTTCTCCATGGCTAGACTTCAGTGAATTGCTAGCCTCTATGAAGGCTGGAGTGGTGTGCCCACATCTGGATCCTGCCACCAATCCGCCGGGACACCTGGAGTGCATACCTCCCGCTCCAGCCCCCTCGCTCGGAGCTAGCTGTATATGCACATTCAAGGCTTGCCCAAATACCAGCCCACATTCTGGAGCCTCTCCAGGGCTGCACATCTGTAACTGAGTGCAGAAATGTGCAGTTGCACGAGAGGCTTTTATCCCTGGCCATCCGTGGTTTGCAAAGGAAGGCTGCGTTTCTAGGTCACTGCCTGCAGTAGGAAGGTGCCCGTGGTGCAGCTTGGCGGTTTCGGAGGTGCTGCCAACAGCCCTCAACTTAGCCCCAGTGTCAGAAGCGAATGTCTTGGTCAAGAATCTAGATTTGTGTACATTGGAGGTAGGCATGTCTCTACGGCTAACATCTGCGCCAGGCTGCAAAAAAAGGGAAACCATATGTGTCAGCCAGCCAGGCTGTTTGCCAGCAGCGCTTTATGATTCAGTAGTTACCTTTGTGAAACTTCAGGAACCACATGCTAACCGTTCCTATAAACCTCCTCCGTATGGGATGCAGTCCTGACGCAGATGTACCGTTGGGCATTCTGATAAATACTGGTTTTGTTGGCATCCTGGTATTTACCTTAGTGACTTCCAATCCAGTGATGCACGCTGGGAGCTGCTGGCTGTCTTTGCTGCACTGGCGAGGCTACGGTCCCCTCAAAGTAGGTAGATAAGAAACTCTTCTGAGAGAAAGAGGTGAAACAGATTGAGCGTGGGGATTTTTATTGCTTCTCTTTGCGTGATTTATGTATTGGCAAGGTAACTTTGCTTTCATACCGCTAGTCAAAACTGGAAGGGATGTTGGCTCCGCGGAGAGCTAAATTTGGGTAAAGGGACAGGATTGGATTAGGGTTTACGATTTTCACCAATAAGCTAGAACTGCGGTGGGCGTCACTCGGCCAGCTGGGGAGCAGCCGGGAGCCCTCCTCTCCTTCTCTCCCTCCCCAGATGACCGCAGCTGCTCACTGGCACGCAGGAGCCTCTCAGCACTGCTGCGGGATGCAGCACAGTCCCCAGCACCAAAGGCACTTGCCTTGCCGCCGCGCATCCTTCTCATCCTTCTTATCCTTCTCATCCTTTCCATCCGTCCCATCCTTCCCTCTGCCCGTACCCATTACCTGGGGGTTTTCCAGCCAGTGAAGTGAATGCCGTGTTTATCCTGGGTAAGTAATCGCACCCGACTTATAGCCTATGAAAGTCTAAGCTGCTTTAACGCTGTACCAAGGTTTGCATTGGGAAATGAGTTTCTTTTTCAGCTCTCATTCCTGCCTGCCTCTGCGAGCACCAGTTCTTGCTGCGGGCAGTGCCCAGGGGCATGCAGGGGCTGCCAGGGGCCAGCGGGGATGAGCAGTGTTCCCTTGCTGATGTCTCACCCAGCAGACATGATAAAACTTCTCCTCGATGCAAACGTGACTTCCCTCGCCATACCCTGAGCCGCTCCTGCTTTTTTACTCTGTTGAAAAACCCCAAAGAGTGAAACCCTGCGGGAGGCTGGAGCTTATCCTCAGCTCCGGCTTTCCAAACATGCTGTGTGTCTTCTCAGCTGTTGGAAGGATTTAGGTGGAATGACAAAATGTGAATTTTGAACTTTCGGCAGCTGTGTTTAATACAGGATAAAGGGTTATTTTTAACCTTGGGATGTTGGATTTTTTTTGTTTTTGTTAATGTGAGGAGAAAATGTCCAGTTTTCTTTAGCACAAAACAAAGGCTGCTTTTAAGTTAAACAAAGACTTTTAAGTACTTGATCAAACTTGCTGAATTCAATTGGTTTTGGATACTTAAGGAGACAGGAGGCTGTGTTAGTGACAAACAAGTTGGTTGGAAAACGGGGGTTCACTCCTGCCGGAGAAGGTAGAGGAACACGCAGCTCTAGGCAGAGGTCCCAGGGCGGTTTGCTGGGCACTGGTGTTGAGCAGCATCCTCTGTTTGCCTTTGTTAGGCAGCACAAATTATTTTTGTGCTTTAGGATTCCTTCCCTCTTCCAGGGTATGTTTTCTCTCTGTGCCTGGTGGAGTAATTAGAGAGAGAGACGTGATGCTGGTGTGCAAACACCCCTTTGGGGGTGGGGGTTGGAGATGCCGCAGAGGTTGTTTCCCCCTGCTGCCAAGAGCACACTGGTACTGCATCCCAGAGCAGAACACTGTGCTGCTTCTTAGAGCAAATATCTCTACGTGTGAACCATTCACTTGGAATTTTTGCAGTGGCGTGTGTGTGTGATTAAGTGTTCTGTCTGTGGGAAATTACCGGGAGATTTGAGTATTTTCCTCAGTGGCTTTGGCTCCAGCGATGGAGGGACGTGGGAGCCTCCCTGCATGCAGATTGGGCTGCCCAAAGATTTTGAAGGCTCCAGTTGCACGAGCCTATTTTTGCTCTGCTACCGTTTAAATAATGGCAGCGACATGCTGATTTGTCTAATGATCTTGATTAAGTTATTGGTTATTTTCTTAATTAGCTACTTGATCTACTTAGACCTTAAATGAGTCCATTTGTTCACCCAGAGGAGGGGAAAATAAAAGCTCTCCTGTTTTTTCCCTTCTAAAAGGCTTTTTTCCTCTCCAAAAGGCAGCTGTAGTCCTAGGTCAGTAAGGGAGCTTACATGAGCTGGCTTCCACAGCGCTTGCCACAACAGGGGTCCGTGGGGTGTCATGGTGTTAGCATGGGGATGAGAGGACCATCCTGCCAGTGGTCCTGGACTGTCCTGCCTACCACTGCCAGGTCCTTCCCCATAGAGGAGCGGATCTTGTGGTCAACTGTGCTGTGGACACCACAGATGAGCATCACAGATGTTGCATTGCCAGAGCAGCGATGGCAACGCCTCTGAGTGATCCACGTTTCCCCATGGTGGGGCTGGAAGCAGGCTGCTTCCAAAGCCTGAGCAGAATGGCACCAGTGCTTTGTTCGTGGAGGTGGTGCCCAATAAACCCAGCCCAGCATCTCAGGCTGGCCGTGGAAATAGCGCCAGTGTTTGTGGATGTGATGGTGAGAAATAGGCATTGATGCTTCCCAGGGGTGGGCACTCCTGGTGGCAGTGACAATGTGACAATGTAGACACACATCTTTTCCCAGCATCAGTATTGCGCGAACAAAATATGTCAAAGTGGTCTTCTGAATGTTCTGTCTGTGCGTGTTAACTGGAATGGGGATGGGGTGTTGTCTTGGGGCCAGTTCTGGAGGAAATAAATGCATCTTTTAATCTCCAGTGGCCTTTAAATTTCCCATGCAGCAATGCATGGCACTGCCTTGACCTCCTAGTGTCTCAGCACAGCACTGCAAAAGCAGCCTTACCAGTTGGCACCAGTTCTTCACCAGTATTGCCAGTGCACTGCCGTTTGCCCTCTCTCCTGTATCTCCGCATAGAGAGACTTGAATTCTTCGCTTTGGATACTCCTTGTGACACATTTTACAGCAGCCTGCACTTCAGATGGGCCTGTTTGTTCCTCCTTTTGTACCATGTATTACTCTTAATGACATTCCCCTTGTTAGCCTCAGCTTCACACCCTCCCTGGTGAAGAACTCGCTGAAACATGTATTATATAATGAACCTGTTTCCATATATAAATTGGAGAGACATTTGTTGGGACTCTCCCAGCTAAAACAGAACAAAATGCTTGCCCTCCGGTTACATTTTAGCATCACTGCCAAAAAATTATGTATTTGGGAGGAATTACCCAAAGTTCTGACATACACAAGCTTTATTCCTTTTAGTCTTCTGTATTTTTAGCATTTTGGCGTCACTTTGGACTGTACGACTTTCCTCTCTCAGAAGAAACTTTTCCTGTAGCCAATATGAAAGCCAGAGCATCGCCCCACGATGCAGAGCTGCGGGGAGCAACTCGAACATGTCTCCAGCATCAGCACTCGCTCTGGCTGGGACATGCTTGGATGCAGCTCTCAGACTCCCATGTTTCCCATCTGGCAGGATGCACAAACCCCATACCCGCTGCTGGCAGCCCTGCTGCCTGCCTTGGCTGACTCCGGGCACTCGGCGTTATTCTTGCGGTCTCAAGTGTTTCCAGGAGAATTGCAGCTTTTGGTTTAGGTTTGCAAAATAGCTTCTGAGCTGAGGGTTGGTGGGAAGGACTGGAATATAGCAATTTTAAGGGCCCAGAAAACAATATCCTTTTATATCATGATTTTTATATATTTTTATATCATGATTCTTAGATGGTTGTTATGACGTTGCAAATGCAAGCGTGGCAGATCTTGTGGTCAGCTGTGCTGTGGACACCGCAGATGAGCATCACAGATGTTGCATTGCCAGAGCAGCGATGGCAACGCCTCTGAGTGATCCACGTTTCCTTCCACGTCTGTGCTGGATTGCTTGTGTAACTTTGGACAAATTATGAGCAACTTCCAAGTTCCAGATGGGGGAAGAGCAGCAGAGATCCTGCTGCAGCTGCTCAGGGGTCAGAGTTAGAGCAGAGCTATCCCTGGGGCACTGCCCAGGGATGCTCATATCCAGAGGGTTTGTGCAGTGGGGCCCTCGTTGTGGCCAGGTCCTCCAAATTCTACGGAAAAAGACAATAAAACCAGACAAATAACTGCACTAAAAAGAAAATGCATTGCTGGCTTGTCCCCTCTGCTTTTCTTTCTCTGCAGATCCTAGGAGAAGGTTGCTGAGGTGAAATATTTGCTCTGACAGGGTTAGATTTCTCTTTACATTCTTTGGAAGTTTGTGTTTGGATTTTGCCCTGATGGTGTTGGTTTATGTAGTGATGTTTCCAGCAGTTCAATTGCATGGATATAGTTTCAGCTCTTGGTATTTTGTGCAAAGATAAAAATGAAAGAAAGGTGTGCCTGGGTAATGAGGTGGCTATTGAATCACAGCAGGACTCACAGGGAAATGTGCATTAAATATGTATGGGACAGTATTCATTAACGTTTTCACTGTTTTGGCACTGGGCAGTGCAGGAAAGCTGTGGGGAGAATTGGTGTCTGTGTTACACAGCCATAGACCTGGAAAGAGCCGCACAGCAGAGGAAAGGCATGAACGCTTGCTTTGTTACCCTGATGCAGTCCTTGTAGCTGGCATTGCATGTGGACTTGCAGGAATAAGCCATGTTTCAATGGTTTCACTTACAGTTCTGAAAATGCTCATGGTAATGATTTTAGAGCTGATTTTTCTGACTGCAGTGGCTGATGTGAGTGCAATTGGCTGACACTGAACTCCTGATTCACGGGCAGGCAATTAGAGAGAGAAGCCTACGTGACTTCACATGTCTCCTTTTTAGACTACTCAAGTCTGAGTTGCTCTTAAAGGACTGGCATTAGCAGAAATGGAGTTCTCAGGGCACCAGGAATGAGCTGCGACTGGGGGCCCTTGTCTAACATCCACTGTAGATACCAAGTTACAGAGTGAGTTACCTGTGGGCCTGAAATGACGCCAGGAAGATTAAAACCAATGATGAAATGGTATTAAAGCTTGCTTCTTCAGCAGCATAGAAGGTGCTATAAATTACCTTGGTGCTATAAATCTAACGTGTTTCCTACATCTGTTAAGCGAAGCTCCTTAATTAATTGGAATATGTTTATTTGTCGACTGTTTCATCCTCAGGTAGAGAGAGGGTCACAGCACAGGACGTTAGACTTCCCATAGCAGTCAGAGGAAGGTCTGAAGCAGTAGCAACCTGATGGATTAAATATTCTTTTGCGTTGAGACAGGGTCTTGTGTCAGATTTTAGGATACCATGTTCTATATCAGTAGTGTGAGCCCAATACCAGCCTCAGGTTCATGCCAAGGGTTGTACTGGTTGCACAAGTCTGCCGGATTTGGGCTTTGGGGCTGAAGGTCCATGATGCTGGTCCCATCTCACGCTGTTGCCCACAGCAAGTGACATGCATAGCACAGGCTGCACCCACAGGCACCTCCCTTCAGGGAGTGAAAGTTCATCTTGGTGTTACTGCTGCTGGGAGACAGCTTTGTCCTACTTTTTAACAAATGTGCAAGGGACATCTACAGATATAAGAGGACCAGCTACTCTACCCGAATGCTTGTTGCATAAAATAATGCTAATATTGACTAATTAGCTAATTGACCCACTGCAGATGTCTCTGCAATCCATTTATGTACTCGAAAGCCCCATTAATTTCCACTGGCGCCTTACAGCAGAGCGCCAAGTGCAAGGCAGTGACCGTACCCATGCCCTTTGTTTTCTGATATCTTCTTCCCCCCTTGCATGAAGGAGGAGCTCTGATGCAGGACAGTCACCGGAGCTGTGTGCACCTCGGCCTCTGCCGAGTCGTGTTGTGGCACTTGGCATAATGTGATGCCTTCTAGCACACTGACTTTGATTAACTTACCTTTTGGAGAAGGGGACTGCGCAGGAGCTGCCATGGCTGGTCCCTCTGGTGAGTCAGATCCTGACTGGTGAGAGTTAGTCACCACAAATGGCTTTTGTTCCTCTGCTTGATGTGCTGCTTGTCAGGAAATTCAAATGTCTTTCTTTGCACTGGGCATCACACATCATGGTTTTCAACCCTTTGGTGTGGTGTTTGTTGATGTCCTGGTTCTAGCAGTTCCCCACCTGTTTGCAGTTACTCCTGGGCTCTCTCCTGCCCAGTCTCACTGGGACTTCTTCCATCGAGGGGTTACATTCCCTCTATGTAAGCATCTTCTCCTTTCTAGGCTTGTTGTTATTTGTTGTCTTCATTTTCTTAAGCACTGTATAAAACGATCTCTTGCTTAGACCTCACACCTCCAAACATCTTCGCAGTAGATGAGTTTTCAGTGTCTAACACCCACTAGAAAGCAGTGGGAGCACAATCCTAAACTACTGTCAAAATAACCGGATAGCCTGAGTGTCTGTCTGCTTCCCTTGACGAGACCTGCTAGTCCAAGGGCTGGCAGAAAAGATGTGAGGATAGCAATTCCTCGTGAAGCATGAGCACCAGAACTGATTCAGAATTAGTCTGGGTCTAAACCACAGCGTATTTTGCAATTTAGAGCCCAGAGCCTGTCATGTAGGCGACTTTGCAACCTCTGCACTGACTGTGGATGATGATTCAACCCCTAAAATGGTGGTTACAAGTGGGGGTGATGGGAGCAACACGGGTAGAGTGGTCGACTCTTTCCCCTTGCAGTGGGGTGCCCGAAATGAGAAAAGCAGCAGCGTGTGGTTGTTTGAAGTACCAGATGGTGTTTTGGGAGACTTTAGTCCTCAGCTCCCCAAAATTTGGAGAAGGCTCACTCGAATTCTGTAGCATAAGGTACAAATCTGAAGCTTTCAGCAAAAGCATCTGACGTTGGCTGTTCCGAGCTGTGGCCAGAGCCGGGAGCAGCGCAGGGCAGCACCAGGGCATGGTGATGTGCCTGGTGCCTGGATCCTGTGCGGGAGGCATGGGCCCCACTGACGAGCCACTGACGAGCAACCTTTTCACCTAAATCCTCAACGGATCTCAAATTAGCATCTACCTCATAACTCCTCCACCATTTTAAACCAATACTGGTTTCCAAACCAATTAAATGTTGATATTAAAATTCCTGCATTCCGGTTATGTCACTGTATCTCTTTTCCAATCATCTGAAATATTCTCCTATCAAGAAGTCTCCTTTGATTTTTTGTGAGCTGCAGAGCAGATTTTCTGTGCTATATGCTCACGGCCAACTTTATGCAAACCTGGTGTGGATGGGGACCAGTGTGCTTAAGGGAATTTATCTTAGAGAGGCTTCAGAGCAGGATGTTGGACCCGTTCCTGTCGGAGGGGGTGGATATATGCCCACTGTAGGTGATTTTTTGTCATGTTATGCCATGTAGAACGGCTCATCTCTGAGGCTTCAGGGACTTTGGAAAGTTGAGTATGGCAGGTTTTCCTCAGTACAGGGTTGCTGAGTTTTTGTTCAAAGCCACATGCAAAACCATAGTTGACACTAAAACTAAACCCAGTTTCGTGATCCTTCTGTGAGCACAGAAGCGCCTCGCTTGTTCAGGCGAGGTGCAGACGCTGGAGGAGCAGTAAAGTGCTCTCCTCTGTGACTTACATGGGATTAAAACTTTACCAAAGTCAAAATTCTTTTCAAAGCAGAGATGTCTGGAGTTCAGCAAGTGTCAAAATCCTTCTGGGCCGTGAGGTTGTACCAATGCGTGAAGCAGACGTGCCGGGGGTGGGGGGGAGGCAGCTGTTGTGCTGTGATTGCTGCTTATTAAACTAATTATAACAGTCTCGACGGTATTGAGAGCTTCCTTTCTCCCTCCCACATCTGTCTGTTTGGCCATCCATGGTTGCTCATCTTTTTGATATATGAGTTTGAAGGGCTTAGTTCCGCAGGGAGCCTGACTGCTCTGCCTCTCTGCTTCCCCACGCTGATACAAGGGAATAATCACAGTTTGCACAGAGAATAAAATTTCAGGATTGAGCAAGGTGTTGCTGGCTCTACAACTCCACATTTCCAAGGAACTCAGCCAGGTAAGGCACCCTGATGTGGAGCATCCCTACAAATTTGGGATAGAGGGAAGAGGATGATGTCCAGCACTTGCTTCATTGCCTCTTTCCTCTATATTTGGGGGTTTGCCTTGTACCAGTACAACCAGTGTAAGTACTGGTCAGAGCAATCCTCTCCAGTCCTGCCATGCTGCAGGAAGGTTCCCAGCTCTAACCCAAAGAACACCCACTGTTTTCCAGGAATCTCCTTGCCCCTCTGCCACGGGAGCCTGGCCAATCCTGCCTTCGGCACACCTGCCAGCAGCAGCTGAGCTGACCCCAAATTGTTGTTCTGTTGTTGCAAGGAGACACTGTCAGTTCAGTGCTCAGCAACAAAAGCAAGGACCACTCCTTTGGATGCCCACCTGCTTTTCATTTCACTGGAGAAGGGTTACACATTGTCACAGGATGCTCGCTTTGAGGGAACAGCCGGCTCCAGAGCAGCCAGCAAAATGCTTTCTGAACCAGGAAACAATGAGGCTCACTAAATCTCAAGCAGCAGTAATTGCTTCTAAAAGGCTGATATATTTAGTCTGCTGATGTTTAGCAAACACGTTTGCTTCGCCCTTTGAAGATAATACTGCATGCAGCACGGCATGGTAGGGAAAAAAGGGGAAGGAATGGCTGGTGGTTTTCAGCATGTTTAATGAGCAATGACTGGCGGAAGCAATAGCACTTAATAATGCCAATGTCCTCCCGTTAATCATGAGCGACTGGGTTTCTCCCGCCTTCCCAGCGCTCGGGCTGTGGGCAGGATGCCCTCGTGGGTTTGTACAAGCTGGGAGCAGCGCACTGTGGAGGCAGCAGCAGTCTGGAATGGGGATGCTGGTGTTTGTACAGGTGCTGCGCACCCCTGCTATCCCCTCGCCGGGGATATCTGCAAGTCGTGCCCCGCTGTAGCTGTGATGGCACCAATCAGCATCTCCTTGGAGAGTGGCTTTGACCACTAAAGCCCATTACTGGGTGTGTAGGGCAGAGGCTTGTGCAGCAAGGAGAGATGCTCCAGGGACACTGCTGGCACAGGACTCATCCGTAAGAGCAGGGCCAGGCTAGAACAGTGCAGAGACGGGAGACAGTGCTGGATTTAGGGACCACGCTTCTGGCTGACCCTTTCCTGATATAGTCTTAATCCCTGATCTCTTCTGTTCCTACTGCAGCCGGTTTGGTTGCATTTCCCTGTAGATCATGATAAGATAAAAGCATGGCCATGTTTAACAGTCAGAGAAGCAGGTTTAGAAGATGACAGGTTACAGGAGGAAGGGATGTGGGTTTGCACGCCCTCGCCGCTGCGACCACCTTTGATGGATGCTGGGTTGGAGCAGGCAGCCAGCAACGTGCTGACCTTTCTCTGATGGGCTGAGCTGCTCTAATGATCTTGATGGGGCTGGAGATTTGTGTATTGGGTTTGATGGACGAGGCTTGACACTGCGTGGAGAAATGGGACTGGGGTATGATTGACAGCCCTTTCCCATTAAGGGTAGCGAGGCACTGGCTATTTTCCAGTGATTTCTTTCAGTGGGAATGTTTTGCCGTATTATATTGTAGCAGAGAAGTTTTTCTGTTAAATATCTTCCTTTATATAGCTTCCAAGCAGTTAAAAAAAGGTGAGAGTGAAGTGACTTGCAGGCTGGAAGGCTTATCTCTAAAAAGGCTGTTGAAATTATATGTTGAAATTAATTAATATTTAGTGAATTAGTTTTACCCTAAGTAAAAAGTAAGGCATTCAGGCTCCTTAGGCAGATAAAACAATGATGTAGCTCGCATCTGAGATTTTTTTTTTTTTTTTGTAATTCAACAGTATAAAATTTCAAACCCTTGACTTCTTGCAGGCAACATTAAAATCTTTTAATTTCTATGAGTCAGGCTCTGTGTAGCTCAAACCCTGGTTGGCACATCTCATGGGTGCTTGTGGCAAGAGTAATGAATTTCACGGTTTGTTATGAGCTACTAAAATCAACAAAAACACAGAAAGCCCATGGTAATCTCAGCATATCATTGGAAGAAGGAATTTATTCCTAAGTATGAACAAATGTCAAGTCACACTAACGAATTTTTATTACTAATTAAAACAAAGGGAAGAACAACAAGCATCTCTTGTCATTTGTACAGTGCCGGGCTATCTCAGGGACAGTGGAGACCCATCCAGTTTCAGCTGCTGGCACAGGTTGTTCTGCTCTGTGTACCCAGACAGGGCACGAGGCTGTGGTCCCAAGAAGGCTTGGGCAGAGGAAGCACCCAAGCTTAAACAGAGATGCCACGTTTTACAATTTTATTGTTGTTTCTTTTTTTTCTTTTCTTATTTAAAATCAAGGTTAGCGGGATTGAAGAAATTTTGTAATGGGTGGTGGTTGGGGTGGTATAAAACGGTGCGTGCCAGTCAATCGGCTCGCACTGCCTGGTTTTATATCACTCAGGACTACTTCATGCTCTCAGATATGAAATAAAAACCTATTTTGGCACTTTTCTCACACCGAGACCATGGGTAGCCCAGCGTGAGAACCCAGGACTGTTCCTGACTGCATTTGCAGATACGCTGGGAAATTTAAATGCCTCAAGGGCATTGTGAAAGCCCATTTCTACTCTCAACCAAGGTGAATTATTTCCTCCCAGACTAGTGCACCAGTCACAGGAGCATCGAGGAGATCTGAACATGTCCTGGACTTACCACCCGGCATGTAATGCAGTTTGGGAACGAGCAGCACATACGTCTTTTCTCTTAGCTGGGGAAGAGGGACCAGCCACGTCTGCCCTGGGTTGGAGCAGAAAAATGGTTGTTTAAACCATCAGTGCCTTCTGAGGAGCTTGGAGGGAGGTTTGTGCAGTCCATGGAGTTGGGGTCCACGTGGCACCTGGCTGGGGCGAGACACGAGTCAAAATCCCACCAGCAGCCAGAGGTTATGTGCACAGTCTGGTTTAGGGAGGTAAAAGCCAGACCCACATCACTTAGTCAGGACTCTGGGCTGGCCCAATACTCACCTCTGAGCGTGCAGACAGTTAAGCAGCGTGCTCTGATCCTGGGGGATGCACCGCTTTGCAGGAGGAGCACTGGGTGGTGGGTGGCTGAGGAGACCTTGGTGAGCAATGGTAAGAAATCCTCAGGGCATAATCACTGACCTGAAACACCCTATTAGACAGGTTTGAAGCCAAAAAATGAAATAAAAATCATCTAATGTGACAGCAACCCTGACAGCATCAGGCAGTGAGAAGGGCAGCAGCGAGGGAGTGCTGAGCTGCTGCCAAGGCACATGTTGACACAGACTTGCAGGGTGAGTTGGTTATCCTGGAAATACATCTTCTGTTTTGTGTAAATGGAAAATTAATTTGTTGCTGATCAAAGATTGAGATCTTTGGAAAACGTACCACCAGATAAGCTGAAGATTTATGCTTTCCCTTTATAGCATATTTTCAGTGAATGCGTTATTGTTTGTGGAAAGGCCCCAAGAAAAATATGTCATTAAAAAAATAACTGCGTTGAGTTTATTTATCTTAAATTACGATGCAGTGCTTTAATGAGGCTTTTGTAGTCATCATTAAAGGACACTATTAAAAAGTCTCCGGATGAGAATGCTATCAGGCTAGCAAAGGGGGAAAAACCCTGAGAGCATCCAGACTGTTGTTCACATTTGGTTACAAATTTGATTTCAACATACAAAAGTTAAAAAAACATATTGGTATTGAGTTAAAGCCGGAGGCTATGAAAAGCCTTATTGTTGTTAAGCTCTCTAAATCTTCTTGCATTAAGGTGATTAAAAGAAAAAAAGCAACAAGAGAGAAAGAGATAGTGTGATTGATCAGAACGCCTTCCGCGATGTGCTCGGTGCCTCGCGCCAGAGCTGGAGGGGAGATTTCACAATCGATGGGTGAGGGTCCTTTTGGGACACCTTGTCATGAAGAGGCCAGGGTGCAGATTAGTGATGCTCAGGAGTGCCATCATGGTGTGCTGGCTCCTCCTGTGGCATCGCTGCTGTGTTTGCCCGGTTCGGTAGCGCCAGAGGCTGTGGATGGCACGGGGAATGCCTGCTGCCACGCTGCCTGGCTCTGCCCATGCACCAGATGCCGACAAAGGCCTGTCTCACTGGGTGAATTGGCAGGAAATACAGAAAATTGCCTCTAAAACCAGCCACAGTGGCTATGGGCTGTACCTCCCCTTCTGTGCCAGCTGCTGCTGGGCTAACTGGTGTTTTAAACACTGAATTCCTCCTTGCAGACCAACAGCACAGATCCTTACCTGTGGCTCTGCCAAAAATGAGTGGAAGGCAGCAGTGGTGACAGCAGAAGCAGGTCTGTCTCGCACGGTGGCAGGCAGAGATACAAACGGCAGCCTTGAAGAAAAGCGGAGAAGGCCAAGTTTTCAGGATCAGTGATCTGCATCTGCTGGTGGTCTCCCTGCCCCACCCTCCATCCCAATTTTCTTTGAGATAAGGCATCCCTGCTTCTGGCATTGAGAGGTATGAGGATGGTCTGCCGCCTTGCTTGAAAAGAATAAAGAAAGAAGAAAAAAGGGAGCTCAACCTCATTTAAAGTCTTGACATGTATTTTATGACTTGAGTTCTCCAAGGAGCTTTCTCCATACCTTGGGCACATCCCTGCATGTCTGCCAAAGAGCCAGGCATTTGACTGGGAGAAGTGCGACTGGACGCTGTCACGTAAGGTCTCCCTCCTCTGCTTTTTGCAGTCACCTTGCCTTTCCAATGTTTCTGCTCCAGTGTTTGCAAAGCCATGCCCACTCCAGCCTCTCATTCCGCTCCTTATTGCTGCCCCATGGCCATGGGGATGCAGCTCCGGCTGTCCCCAGCTCAGGCATCACGCTGGGCATGGCCCATCCTGGCACTGGGGCAGGAGCACTGGCTTGGCGAGCGGAGATTTCTCTTCAAATTACAGGGGTGAGCGTGGGAACGGAGGGGGAAAAAAACCACCGAGTATCCAATTCTGCATTTCTGCGGGTAGAAAGAGCGATGGGAAAGTAATCTGTTATTGTGCCTGTTGCTGTGAGCCAGAGCGGACTCAATGTTGGGGAACCCACCACCCCGCCAATGCCAGGCAGGCTGATGGTGCACACAGCACAGGGGACAGCCCTCATCCCCGTGGGCAGCGTTTCGGGGCAGAGGAGACTGGAGCCCCTGTGACATCCCAAGGTAGCAGTGCTGTACACTGCCCTGGCAAGCTGCAGCAGAGGATGCTCACTAAATAATTCAGAAAGGCAACTTGATCTGACATTCATCAAGTAGTAGCCTGGTGACCTGCACGTGGCCGTGCCGTGTAGCTCATTGTCATTGAGGGAGCCAGCAGTGTCAGGTGGAGCCCTATTGATTGACAGCCAATCGATACACCAGGGTAATAAAACACAGCATTTATGAAATGCGGGCTTTACAATAATTTGTTAAATTAGCCGTAGGGATGGGTTTGTGTAAATGGCTGAAAGTTTCAAGTTGACTAACTTTGAGTCTTTGTCTTTAGCAGCAAAGGGCAGAAAGATGTGTCTACATTAACAGGCAGAGTTGCCTGTCTCACACCTCTGCATCCAAGCGAGGGCTTCCTGCTTTTGATCTTTCTTTATTTCAGTAGCTAAGGTTTTATTTTTGGTTGTTTGCCTCATTGCTGGCAGTTGTCAGCATCCATCCTTGTAATGGTGCAAGTCCTTCACGTGACCTTTGGTAATGTGCTCCACTGGCTCCGTATTCTTCTTGCTGCTTAATGAAACACCCATTTCACCTGCGTAATGTGCAAAATCTGTCAAGAAATCTTGTGTGCCTTCTGGAGTTATTCCAACACATGACCTTTTCACAAGCCTTGCAGTAGGTAACAGTAATATGGAACAATCGCTAATGAACTGGCAGCTTTCAAAGGAGAAAGGCTCATTTCCACTTTCCTAAGACAGTTGTGTGTCCAAACGTGGCAGCTTCTAATCTGATTTCTTGTCTCAGAAGAGCCTGTTCATTAGATTTTGTGGATATTTAGGCTCACAAGTATTGGAACAAGAAGTCTGCCAGGAGCGATGATGATTATATGTGCTGTTTGGAGACACAAAGCTCTTCTGCTTGTATCAAGCCATGCAGCTGAGACATTGTAAGTGTTGGTCTTACTGATCTTTTACATCAGCTCATGATTCTCACTCCCATTTTTTCTTGGTGGATTGACTTATACTTAAAAATTTACAGTTCCTCTTATGTTCCCTTTCTTGGGGATGATCCAGTTGTCCAAGCCAGCCAAGCAGAACTCACCTTTGCTGCAGCGTGCTTGGTTCTGCACGGGTGACACCGCCATCAGGCTGTCTGGCAGGACCTGCTCACATGGCGCTTGGAGCACTGACAGACACTTTGCTCCCAGGTGTTTATAGCTGAAGGACTTCTATTCCTTGGAAGTTAATGCAGATAAAGCCAGGCATTTTACTAATGTGTTGGGTGAAAATGAGCACCTACAGGACCTGTGTTGTTTGTGCTGGTTGTATCCCCTAGTCACTGCTATGGGCTTTTAGCAATTTCCAGGGAAGATTGTGATGGGAAACATGAGTACCTTCTGCTCAACATTATCATTTTATAAGCAGGTGTCTTTATTTGCTTTTGCCCAATTCGATTTTGTCTCATTTCCGTTGTATTACAATTAACATGTTCTGAATGCAAGAGGAAAAATGCCAATGCAAGCTGGAAGGGACAAAATGTGCCAGTTTAGAAAGCTGAGGGGTATGGGGAGTTTTTTCCTGCAAGTTCTGTTGCTCTGTGTAGTGGGAGGAGTTGGAGAGGACACTGGGGCTATCCCCAGCAGAAGTGGAAGTGATGCTGCTCCTTCATCAACGGAAGGAAGGACTGACTCCACCAGATGTGGTAACAGGGTCAGTGCTCAACTCTTGGACTTGCAGCTGCAGATTTAATTAAAAAAAAATAAAATAAGAGAAAAATAAGTTTGGTTGTTTTTAGAAAAGGAACCGTAAATGCTTAAATATTTCATCAATGGCCCTGAATATTTTCTTTTGCCTGAGGTTTTCTGAGCCAGATGAGACTTTGCACATTCTCTATCTGTCCCACTTGGCCAGTGAGTTGGGGCGGCTCTGAGGGGAAGCTGGGCTGGTTTGTCCCAGCTGAAGATCTCACCCTTGAGATGTTGGGTGTAATTCCATATAATGAAACTTAATTTATGAGCCTTAATAATAATAATTTAAGGCATTTGAGACTGCAGAAAGACTCGCAGCTGTGGTTTCTGCATCCTTCTGTGTTCTGTAAACATAGCTAATATTGCCAAAATCAAGGACTCTGAAATCCGGAGCCAGGCCCCAAAAGTCAGGAGCATGCTGCAAAAGCAATACATGTTGGACAAGTTTTATTTGCTTTCTCTATTTTTATGAGTCCAAAGAAACAAAGTTTTTGAATTTCACTCACTTTTTGCAAATGCAAAAGCTAAGAAATACACTCTTCTCCAGCTGACTTGAATTAGAGATTCATTTGTGACCACCTAATTCCCAAGCAACAGGCTTTAAGAGCAGCAGAAGAGATTTGGCAGCATAGCTCCTTCTCTGCAGTTTCTTTTCTTTTCTGAGGGGAGGGGAACATGGGGGAAGGAGTCTCCAGCATCCCTGTTGGGGCGGTGTGTTCCTGGGGTTCGCAATGCTCACCTGAGGTACACATAAAAGGTGCGAATCAGGCCTTTCTCGGGGGCATATGAAAGAAAATGTATTAAAATATGCGGTAGCCAAAATGCCATGCTAATAACTTGTATTTCCCAGGATGTTTAGCCCTGCTGGTTCACAAACATGCTGCATCTAAAAACCAGTGGGGAATCATAGCAAATGACTGCAGAAAATAATTAAGAGGGCATTGAAAGCCAAGAGAAAAATGATACGTTGCTCAGAGCCAGCAGATTGTTGCTTTAATAGCCTGCGTACCTAAGAAGCAGTGCCTTAAGTTTGACAGCAAGTTGAGATTCGGTCAGCATCAAATGAGATGATAGCTGGGGGAGGATAATTAGTGTATTCACACCATTCAATTTGGGCTGCTGGTGCCGATCCAACTCTTTGAAGCACGCACACACAAGCCAGCGAGGAGGATTTTTTTTCTCTCTTTCTTTCCCTAAGCAGCCGACAGGATTTATTGATTTCTAAGAGCGGGCTGATTTCCATGTAAATAAATGGGAGGGTGGCCGGGTTGTGGCGTACGGTCCGGATGCGGTGACTTTGGCTTGCTGACATCATTGCTCATTAGCATGCAGGAGAGGAGAGCAATGCAACAGCAGAGCCCCGCGCGCTCCCGCGCCACCAGTTATTCTCCACGGGCTGCATCTCTCCTCATTAATGCCTTGCGATCAGAGAATAAATTGGACATCCTCTCGCCACCTCAAAGGGTCATTTAGTGAAAGGCTGGATTCATTTGGACAGGGAGCGGAGAGGGGGGCACCCTCTAGAGCTGGGTTTCAGAGCGAGGCAATTTAAGCTAAAGCTTAAGACGCGGGGCAGAAATGGCAGATTTATCCACGGCAGGTTTCCTTCAGAGACGTGCCACGGGCAGTGCGTGCCTGCTCTGAAAGGTTCCGACAAAAGCCCGTGGGTCGGGGCAGTGGTCTGTGGTGAGGAGCGCGGGATGCTGTATGGCACTGCGGTGCTTGGGCTGGTCCCACAAGCAGCCCACCAGCCCAAAGTCAACTTGCACAACTAGGGCAGCTCAGCAATCCGTTGGATTTTTTCCTTCGCTGCCGTCATCAGTGGGAACAGGTAAGAAACTGCTTTTTGCCAGCGACTTTAAGTTGTTGTGGATTTTTAGGAGGGATAGGAAATAGAATGTGAATGCGTGTAGCTGTGGGCTAACTTTGCTCAGTGTGCAGAGAGCTGTGCTTTTTTTTCCCAGGCTTTGCTGTTCTTGTTGTTTATGGATGTAAAAGGTTAATTGTTAAATTGCATTTCTGCAGCTGCAGGAAGTCAGAGAGAAATGCTGATGCCACTGTAATGGATTTTTCATTATTAAAATAATCAGGAAGGCTCAGCTGGCTCTAAATAGGAATAAGTGTTAAAAAAACCCTCGTCTTGGTGTTAATTTTATTGCTCTGGTAAATGCGGCTTCCGGAAGCTTGGGTTCTCTGGGCATTTTATGAACAGGCTACATGCAGGCTGGTGGTGTGGAAGAGGACATTACTGTTGAGATGTTTATTGTGGTGGTTTTGTCTTCCTGAGGACACACAGTTTTAAAGTAATAATCTTTCTACCTGCTTTTTCATGCCAGAATGCCTAACTGTAAGCCAATCTAGAACTGAAACCAGGGGGTTATCTTTTTCAGTGCAATCTTTTCAAGTAAATTTTCCTTTTTTTCTGTTCCTTGAAGAACATTTTAAGCAGATGTGACACAGACATGACCTGTGACCGTGGAAGGATTTTAATCCAGTTACTCTTTGTTTTGTAGTCGTGATTCTTTGGCAGTGCTAAACACTGATTGAATCTTTTCGAGCTGTGGAGGATTAGTGCCGGGCAGAATAATACCAAAATAATTATTCGCACCAGATGCAGTGTCATCCTTTCAGTTATAGCTCTCTTATCTTGTAACTTATCTGACTTATTTTTATTCAACAATTATTTCACCTGCTGTGGGAGCACTTAGGTATCTCCCTTCGTTGCGTTGTATTTATAAGGATGCTGGCTTGAGCCTTGCGATAAAGATTTCTAAAGTAAAACTGTCTGCAGCTAACAAGATTATATTTTGCTTCCCTTTTTAATCTTCTCCTGTCGCGTGTTTTCTACCAGCCAGATTCAGCTTAACAAAATGACCCAGCCTTGTGCACTTGCTGTTGGCAGACTTTGCTGGGGTTTAGCCGACGCATACACAGATCAAGCTGGCAGTGATTGCTTTCACAAGCGAGTCGGCATTGCCTGTCTCCGCGGACACCGTCTAAGCCTCAACTTTTGAAATTATTACAATTTTCAGCCTAGCTCATCCTGCTTCTGAGCTTTTTGCCTATCAGCCAGGTTTTTCTTTAGGACATACGGCCTGGGAGGTGCTCAAATTGCAGCATGTTTACTGCTTCCCGTGATTTCTGCTTGTCATGCTGCAAATGCAAACTGGTAAAGTCCCTTAAAATAGCGCTTCGAGTCTTGGGGCAGATCACTGGGAACTTGCTTGGTTTATCCTGGCTGTCCCAGACGGGGCTGGAGAGATGGGCTGCATACTGGAGAAGACAGTGAGGACCCACATGCTGAATGGAGACAGGCTGCTTCATGGAAAGCTGTGTTTGGATCCAGAGGTAGAGCCTAAATCTTGCTAGGCTTGGAGGTGATTTTCTTCTTTCAGTAAAGCAGCAGAAAGAAACCCCCTGTAATACAGTTCTGCATCTTGCTAGGCTGAAAAGCTACTGAATGGTATAATTAAAATCTGCCAAGATAACCCATGGGGCAGGACAGTGACTTTGCAGCACAAGCACATGTTGGCTCTTGTGTGGGGAGCAAGGGTCTTGCTGCTGCCCACACCTTCTGCTGCCACCCTGCTCCTTCCCTGCTGGCCGGGGACCCCGCTGGGCTCTCAGAGCTGGGGTTGTCCTGCCATGGGCAACACCAAATCCCTCTCAGGTGTTCACAGCTCCTGAATCTGCCCATTCTGTGGCTTTCCCTGCCTTCCAAAATCATGAGATTGGCTTCAGCGTTGTTTGCCCAGCAGCTTTGAGGCTGTTATTGCTGTTACTGAGCCTCTTCTTCTCTTCAACTTGTAAACTAGTGGTTTGCATTTCTTCACCATGGGGAGAAGACCAGGGGAAAAATATGTGGTTGTTATCATTTTTGTCTGCTAAGAGCTGGACCTTTGTGTGGCTGGGGGGGAAAAAGCCGCTGACATAAATATATTGAGATGAGTAGCAAGCCTGTGAGCTGGGAGGCTGCTTCCGTCATCTTGGATTTGACAGAGCAGCCTGTCAACACCTTTTCTCTTGGTAGCAAGGCCGGGCAACAGGCTGGGACTCACTGCATCTTATTCTTCTCCTCTCTCTCCCTGTTGCTTTATCTGCAGTTCATACGAGTATAGCACTTTGCCCACCTCTGTCTACCCTCTGTTACAAAAAAACCAGTATTGCATCTTCTGCAAAACATCTTGAGAGCTCCAAACAGAGAGTTCTGAGATCTGCTGAGTTATTAACTCCCCTTGACATCTCATCTTTATGCATCAGATTGTTCATGGTTCGTGTCAGGGGTTGCGGCTCACTGGAGCAGCCTGGCAGTGTCATGCAGGTTAGACGGTTGTTTAAGCATCCTGGGGCTTTTACCCAGCTCATGAGGAGAAACTGGACCCTGAGCCAGGACCTGTGTTCACTGCAGAACACCCATGATGCACTCCAGCATGTGATTTAGCCATGGGTTAGAAAGGTTGGATGTGTTTTAATTCATCTGCAGTGATGCTGGGAGACCTGGCCACAGTTTTGAGCTGTGGTTGTCGTTCCTTGTTTGCCTAAGAGGGCACCAAAAGAGCCCAGATGAGGGATCTAGGGGTTTGTACATTGTGTTGTGTTTTGTCCCAGTTTCTTGGTCTTATCCGGGAGGAGCACAGCCTTGGATGTTGTCTGCCACGTGATGCCTAAGACTACAGACAGCAAGATTAGAAGCAGCCTGGAGGCTGCCCGGGGCTGTGCCACGGGGAATCAGTGGTTTGGGGACAGGGCAAGTGGAGACCTGCAGGCAGATGTTCTGCTGCCTCTTGAATTGATGGTCCTTATGCACCGTGAAGGCAGGCCAACTGGAAAATCCTCAGAGACTGCTTTTGCTCATATTTTGCTGCAGCTGGCGATATTGAGTATAGTTCTCTAATTTTTTTTTCTTCTTTTCTTAATTAAGCAAGAATAAATCTTGCTATGGTAAAGCATTTTTACGGAGTCTTAAAAATAAAATTAGTCTCCAGCCCAAGACCGAACATGGACAACTTCAGCCAGAGAGGAGAATTTTTCCAGAAGTGGAAATGGGGTTTATAATAAAGGCTTCAGCACCACCCTGGATACCTTTGCAATTGCTGCTATTGGCACTGCAGAAGTCAGAGGGGACTCAAAATAAAGCAACACTGAAAATCTAACCTGCCTTGAGCAAAGCAAGCAGGTAAAGAAGAGAATATGGATGAGGAAGTTGGAGAAGGGTCTGACTTTCAACTCTTCCATCCTCTCAGTGCTTCCCTACCTACAGCAGACCTTTCCAGAGATGTGCATCTAAACTTGCTCCCATGGCCACTGAGACTAAAGGGAGTTGCATCTATAGAAGTAGTTTGGTTGCTGGATTATTCCTCTCTTCCTTAGCTTCTTGGCATTGCTGTGCTACCTGCTCTGTTTCTACCACCTGATGTTGATCTTTTAAGCCAACTGTTCCTACTGCATCTTGGGACAAGTGAGTGTTGTCCTCCCTTGGCCGTCCTTGCAGGCCACCAGAGGCACCTTGTCTTTAGAGTTTGAATCGTTGCTATTGTAAATGTCAATGTCCAATTCACCTCCTTCAGCCTCCTGCACCCTAGCTTGGCAGATAAAAGCTTTCACTAGGCTTCTCTTTCAACCTAGGTTGCACAAAGTCTTTGCAATTCATTCCCACTGATAGGGGTTTTTTTTCCAGTTGAAGTGACTCTGGAAGAGCTGTGAAGTCACAGAAATGTTTTGTTCACAGAGATGCTACTTCGTTGCTCAGGTCCGTGGGACCCAAGGCCGTGGGAAGCAGCCAGCTGGGCTGCTGGGATTGTTTGGTTCAAAATAGCATGTTAAGAGAAGTTTGAGATGGAGGCAGAGCTTCAGCTCCAGCTGTCTGGTTTGAGAACAAAAGCTTGGGGCTTCTCTGATGAAGCTGGCATTCAGGGAGTCAATGGGGAAGCCACAGCTGGGTGCTGTCTGTGGGTCCTCCCGTGCCTCAGCTTCCCCATCTGTGAAATGGGAGGATGGTGCCTGTACTGGAGAAGAGCCGCCAGCCTCTCACTGTGGCAGTGAAGGACTATGTTAATATTTTCAGTTCAGATAAATGTTTGCCTTGCCTGTGGATTGTGAAGAAACGATTGTGTGTAGCTGGAGCTGGCTCAGGGTGGGAAGATGCCTCATTAGCTCTCAAATGAGGGGAGGAGATAACAGGCAGGGATATTAAGACGCCCTTGTTAAGAGGCTCAGGGGTCATATGAGCTGCCCCAAATCCTCAGCCTCTCCCATTTCTGAGAAGTCTTGTGATTTGCTGACTGACGACTGACCCAAAAGCCTCATTGCAATCAGAATGACGGCACAATGCTGGGAAAAAAAATCAGGCTGCTGTATATTTCTTAAGCCGAGCAAGGAGGGAATTACCCCTTTGCTTTTACACATCCCATCCAAGCTGAACAGACAATGGCTCTTTGAGGGATTCCCACTCTTGCATGTTAATGTGTGCACAAATGCATGCAAATCCTTTATTATGGAGTGCAGCAGAGGCATCGCCTGGCCCGGCGTGGACCGTGGCATTCCTGCTCCTCACATCGTCTGGAGGCAGAGCTGCTCCCTGATCTAGCCCATTTATTTCTGTGCCAGAAGAAACAAGTGAGAAGCAGAGATAAGCAGCGCCAGGGGGTGATAAGGGCTGTTTGCCGACTTACTTCTTTGTTCAAGAGGAATTTTAACATTTCGGGCACGATTTTAAACTCTGCCTTCATCCTCGGTGCTACCAGGAAGGTTTGGGATCTTGTGCTGCCTGTTTTTAAAACAGCTGTTTTGCCCAGGCCCAAACAGGCTTCGCTTTGGTGGAGTTTGCTGCGTTAGGTCCTGTGTGCCCACCCAGTTGCAGTTGGATGGGAAGATCCCAGCAGCCAGGAGCTTTTCCTGCAGACAGGGATCTGCTGCCCTGGCAGCCCCAGGGGCATCCGATCCCTTTGCACTGCTCCAGATCCCAACCCATGCAGGCTGTTCACCAGGAGCGGCCAACTCCTTCACTGGAGCTACAGACCATTTGCAAAGACCCACTTTGCCTTGGCTTCAGGCTGCCCATGGTCTTTCTTCCCTGGCTTTTTAGCTCTGCTTGTGTTTTCCCAGTGTGGAGTGGCTTTTCATGGCAGGGAGACCTCATCTCTCTTCAGAAAGCTGAGGGCACACTCACAGCTCTCTCCAGAGCCTCTCGCACGGCTTTAGTGTTTTCGGTGTGGTTTGACTTATTGTTGGTGCCATTGCTGTGATGAAAGGGCTGCGGGAGGTTCCAGCAGTGGCAGAGGCTGTGCTTTGCTCACCACGGTGTACAACGAGAGAATGCCATGTCCCAGAGACCTCACAGGTCAATTGGGCTCATGTGGAGCTGGACATAGGTGGACCTGTAGAAGTGTGCTTCTACAGCCCAAATGACAGGGACTTGAGTGCCAGGGTCCTGTTTGCTTCTGATTTCCCTCGTGTGTGCCTGCTTTTGTCTATTGAGAGGAGAGGGCTTGCGTAGGGTGGTGGATCTGGGTTGCACCATCACCCTGCGCCAGCTGATGGGTGGGGATGGGGGTTAGAGCCTCTTCTGTGGAGAGGACCAGCCACTGTGCCAAGAACACCACGTAATAGCAGCCATTGAGAAATAAAATACATCCATCTTGTAACTTCATCACGCGAAGTGCTGGCCTTGAGCAGAACAAATTTTTCAATCTGTTTTTGAGTTGTTGCTGCTTAGTACCATGTGAAGTCAATTCAAGGCAGGCTCCTTTCCAGCTAAATCTGACACCAGGAAATGTTCTTTTTCTCCCCGCTTGCTTCCTGCCATCCTGGCCTTGCTGCAAGGCAGCTCTGTGCAAAGCTCTGCGCCTAGCAGCCCTGCCGGGTGCTCCCCAGCCTGTGCCTCCCAGAGCAGCATGGCTGCTGACCGGCTCCCTCTCTCCTTTCCTCCCTATCCACAAGCTACAACCGCTTAACAGCTCCTTTAGTTACCCTCTGTGCCAGAAACTGGTCGTACTGTCAGCTCTCCTTGCTTTGCTGGGAAGCACAACATCACTGGGTTTCTCCTCACCGGCCCTCAGCTGCTGGAGTCAAGTGATACTCCAGGACGTCCCCACCAAAATATCTCCAACCCTGTGTCCTCCAGGATGCTGGAGACCTGTCTTAATCACCAGGGCAGGTACTTCCCTGAGACAAGTTTGCAGACCCTTCATTGGATGAGAGCAAGACTGGAAGGCTCAGCAATGAAGATGGGATTTCCAGAGTGTGGTTGACATTAGCTTCTTCTTGCTTAAAAAAACAACACGCCTGTGCTCTTCTACAGTCATGTGGGGCTCCTTGGCTGCACAGGCAGCAAAAGTCACTGATGAAGCTTTGGTGGTGGTTCAGTGAGGTTTGTGTCTGGCCAGAGCCCAGGTTTCCCTTTGCAGGATGTGCCACTCTACCTGGACTCAGCACCCTTTATATGGTAAGGTATGCGGCACGCCAACGCGCTGAGCATCTCCAGGCTCTGCCTCTCTTCCCGTGTTAGTGACTAACGAGCTGTTGCTGGCGAGAGCAGCCAGGCAGGCTCTTGGCCATGGCCCTGCTCCTCTCCAACACTCACCAGCTCTCTGCCATAGCATTGGCACCCATGGCACATCATCACTCTGGTCATTGTGCATGCGGTCAAGCGCTGGCATGTGCGTTATCTCTTCATGCTGTTCTGCTTTGAGTGCAGTGAGAAGATATTGCTTTTGCAATTTCATCTCACATTTGAAATGTACATTTTTATATTAAGTTTTTACTATGGGGAATTATTTTTAATTATAGTGAGCTGGAAGATGATAAAATAAAGTTGAGTAAGTGAGACCTATGTGAAGAAGTCATGGAAAATATATCATTGCAGTGGAAAGACACTCCTAGGACACTCAATATTGTTCCCATGAAACAACATATCCCAATGTAAAGAAAATAACTGTAATTAAAGCTGTTAATCATCTGCTTTTAATGAGGGGAAAGGAGGATAACTGAATATCTCAGGGGCAAGATCCTGACGTTTGTACTGTTAGCCCAGGGAGGCAGCAGAAACCCCATGCCTGGAGATGCTCAGTTTATAATGGTGCAAAGTTTTTACAGAGCCCGTGATCCTGACCTGGAGACATCACCAATGAGCAAGAAGGCTACTAATGTCCTTTTAATCCTTTCCTTTTCTGACCAAGAGAAACCACCCACTGGTGGTGCCCACTTGCCTGGGACGAAGCAGGAGTGAGGATGAGGGTAAACTGGCTGCCTGACCTGGTCCTTGCGCTCCAGGCTGTACATCTTTTAAGCTGCACGATGACAGTTGCATTGAGGACCTGTGGGGTCTAATTGATCATACATCTTCACCTATTAACTCTTCAACACCGTTATTTGAAGTCCTCACAATGGCCTGATTTATCTCATTTATTAAAAGCCAAAGACTCTGACACTTTCCTGCCATCCTCTTATCTCCTGTAAGAGTTGTCAGAAGCAGAGAGAAGGGCAGAAACGTGCGCGCTGGCATTTTCCTCAGCGCAGCTCTCGGGCTCCCATTGTTGCTGCTATCCAAGCGTGGACTGTTGAGTTTATTTCCCTTTGAAGCTTGTGACTGAGATCTTGAAAATTAAAATCTAGGTAAGAAGTCCTAAACTCTATTAGAATAACTATTTCCGATGCTGAATCCACTGCTCTGGAGCTGTTAATTATTCTTAGCATATTGTTGCACGTTGAGCTGCTTCTAATCATATAATGAAGTGAGATGGAAATGGCAAATAAACCAGTGGCTTTGCTGAGGCAGAGCACCCTTCCACAGTAGCCGATTAATTAAAGTATTCACATGAAATGGTGCCTGGATTATTTTTTAAGGTAACAGCCGGAGACGATGCCGAGACTCTGACTGGACGCAAACCAGATGTTGGGGGTGCGTGGGGGTCACTGTGTGGTTTAGATCTGATGAAAGGCAGGAAATGGGAAAATCTGGCAAATCTCCCTGGCTTGACTTAACGGAGCCTCTTGACTTTTGCTAGAGTGCATTTTTTATGCTGTAATGGCCAAGTGGAAATTTAGACTCGAATCTGGATCCGAGCACTGGTATGCTTAGCTGGCTTGTACGCAATGGTGAAGAAGAGGGAAGGGTGTTTGAAAATTGAAGCCCTTGGTGTTTAACTCTTGCTGTCCTCTGAATTTCTGTGCTTCACCTTATAGCAGAGAAACCTGCTATAAGGGTAGCTCTTAGAGCAAGGGTAACTCTTCCCTTGCTTTTTGTGTGGTACCTTGTTATTTCTGAGATGTCTCCCTTCTGCTACCCAAGTGAAACCATGTCTCATTCCTCAGAATTCAGTGGTGTTTCATTAGCACAAATTAATTCAGGATCCTGCACGGTTGCTTTAAAATAGGTACCATTGACCCATATTGTGGAAGAGCATTGCATTTTCAGAAATAGAAACCAATTTATCACCATTCCCCTTAACCTCTTTTTGTGGGGTGGCAGATGTTTTCAGCCAGGTTAGTCCTTCACTCTTATCGCTGAGGAAGGGATGTGATGTCCTGGGAGCACTGCAGATCAATGCTCAGGTTCATGAAGAAAATCATCTCCTAAATGCTTAGAAGTGATAATTTAGAATCATGTAATCATAGAATAGTTAGAGTTGGAAGGGACCTTAAAGATCATCTAGTTCCAACCCCCCCTGCCATGGGCAGGGACACCCCACTGGATCAGGCTGCCCAAGGTCCATCCAACCTGGCCTTGAACACCTCCAGGGATGGGGCAGCCACTCTCATAGTGAAGAAATTCTTCCTAATGTCCAGTCTAAATCTGCCCCTTTCCAGTTTATACCCATTCCCCCTCATCCTGTCACCACAAGCCTTTATGAATAGTCTCTCTCCAGCTTTCCTGTAGCCCCTTCAGGTACTGGAAGGTCGCTATAAGGTCTCCTTGGAGCCTTCTCTTCTCCAGGCTGAACAACCCCAACTCTCTCAGTCTGTCCTCGTATGGAAGGTGCTCCAGCCCTTTGATCACCTCTGGACCCATTCCAACAGCTCCATATTCTTCTTACGTGAGGATTCCAGAACTGGGCATAGTATTCCAGACTAGGTCTCACAAGAGAGGAATAGAGGGGCAGAATCACTTCCCTCGACCTGCTGGCCAAGCTTCTTTTGATGCAGCCCAGGATACGGTTGGCCTTCTGGGCTGCGAGTGCACATTGCCAGCTCATAGAATCATAGAATCACTAGGTTGGAAAAAAACTCTTTGGTCATGGAGTCCAACCATTCCTGTCAACCACCAAACCATGTCCCTGAGCACCTCATCTACCCATCTTTTAAATACCTCCAGGGATGGGGACTCCACCACCTCCCTGGGCAGCCTCTGCCAGTGCCCAGTGACTCTGTGAAATTTTTTTTCCTGATGTCCAGCCTGAACCTCCCCTGTCAGAGCTTGAGGCCATTCCCCCTTGTCCTGTCCCCTGTCACTTGGGAGAAGAGCCCAGCTCCCTCCTCTCCACAACCTCCTCTCAGGTAGTTGTAGAGAGCAATGAGGTCTCCCCTCAGCCTCCTCTTCTCCAGGCTAAACAACCCCAGCTCCCTCAGCCACTCCTCATAAGAATTCTTCTCCAGCCCCTTCACCAGCTTCGTTGCTGTTCTTTTGGAAGAGCATGTTGAGCTTCATGTTTAGCTTCATTTCAAGCTTCTCATTGACCAGCACCCCCAGGTCCTCTCTGCAGGGCTGTTCTTAATCACATCATCCCCCATTGTGTACTGAAAATGGGAATTGCCCCGACCCAGCTGCAGGACCTTACACTTGGCCTTGTTGAACCTCATGAGGTTCTCACAGCCCCACTTCTCCAGTCTGTCCAGGTCCCTCCCATCCTTCCGGTGTCGCAACTACACCACTCGGCTTGGTGTCATCTGCAAAAATTTGCACTGAATTCTGCTAATGGCTGTTAAATTGCAACCTTTGGGCTGTTTTTTTTCTGTTCTTATTGTTTTCCACCCTCAGCCCATCTGGCTGCTGGGCAGCGAGCGAGCTGGCGTGCCGCTGAATCGCAGCGTGTGCCGTCGAGCCGGGCAGTTAAGATGCCGTTGTAGTGTGACTGTGTTTTTTGTAGCCTTCCTTAATTTAATTTAGCTTTATATGTTCAGACTATAATCAATTTTTATGCTACTTTAATAAGCAAATTTATGCTATCAGCGTGCTAAAGAGACTTGTCATTCCCAGCTTCTGAGTCAATCCACCATTTTCTGTCTTAGCCAAGTATTCAGCTGTCCTGAATTCTGTAACTGCTCTGCAATGACCGCTGGCAGGCCGCTGTGCAGCAGGCAGGCGCGTGGCCCTGGCCTGTGCCGGCCCCTCGAAATACTCCGGGCAGTGCAATAAAGGGTCATATCCCCAAATATTGGGCAGTCTGACTCAGCTCGGTTGCCAAGTATTGTTAAAACAAATAGGGACTTTTATTTCCTCCTGGCGGGAGACAAATCCTGCACTAGAAAATGCCCGAACATAAAAAGAGTTGAGTATCTGCAAGCCAGTGACTTGCAGGAATTGCTTTACTTTTCTATTTTAAGTGCAACTCACTGAGGCATCTCCTCTTTTTCCTGTCTCCTTCCTTGCAGGAAGATTTGCCTCCACTGTAAGTGCTCCCAGGAAGAGCACATCGTAACAGTTATGCCTCTGGAGATGGAGAAGACCGTCACAAAGCTCATGTTTGACTTCCAGAGGAATTCAACTTCTGATGATGACTCAGGCTGTGCCTTAGAGGAGTATGCGTGGGTCCCCCCTGGCCTGAAGCCGGAGCAGGTAATGATGATGCCACCGAGTTACCGGAAACTAATTGTTTTAATATGCTTTTTGGAAATAGTTGCCCTGATTTTTCTTCTAGGGGTGCAAACACTTGTTGCGTGGTCTATTTATGGGTGGACTATAGAGACTTTCAGAGAGAGGTCTGGTCTGAATGCACTGATGAAGCAAAAAAAGAGATGTGACCCTTGCGGGACTTGTGTTTTTCTGTGTCTGTAGATTTAATTGGTAATTGGGTCGGTGGGGGAAGAAACAAAATACTTGCAGGATGGCATTTGTTGTGGTTGTGCAAAGAAACGGATAAAGACTTACCTACTACTGTTCTATGGGAAAAAAGTGGTGGAACTGCTATGCACCTATGGGACTCGATGCTCATCCTCTCTTCCCCTGGACCAGTCTGCTTTGCATTACGTCCAGGCAGGCACTTGAAACTGGTAGATGACTCTAAAAAGCAGGCCAAAGTCTTCCAGGTTCGGTTCGAGCGTGATATTTGTGCTTAACAGGAAGGAAGCGCTCGAATGAAGCTCAAGTGTCTTGGTACAGGAGCTGGATGGAATGAACTAGACTTCAGCACGCTTTCTGTGTGGAGCGCACGTTGATTTCTGCTTCTTGGAGTTAACGTGATTCGCGTAGTTTTTATGCTGAGCTTTTACTCAGAACCTAATTTGCGGAGGAGATTGCAGAACGAGCTTAGCCTTGATAATTGCTATGGCAATCATTTTAAACCATGTAAGGAGGCTGGAAGAGGGTGGAAAGCTTCCATTCTTGCTGTTTTAGTTGCCATCCTTAAATACTGTGTTTTTCTGAGCTTTTATTCAGAAGGGTTTAAGCATTTCCTGAAATATTTTGGCACCACCCGTAGCCTGTAAATGTTATCTGTCTGATTAGAGAAAATCCAGTTGTTGGTGCTTTGGTTTTTTGCTTCTTCTTGTCTTCACAAGGCTGACTCAGTGCTTGCTTGATACTCGGCAGCACCATATGTTTCGTTTTGTGCCATCCGACCATTGCAAATCAGGCAGCAGCCTTGTTTTCTGTCACCTTCCTTATGTCAGAGACTTCCTTTGTGCCTCTCAGGAGGTATCAGGAACAGTGCATGGATTGATGCAGATGGTCCTGAAGTAGCTGTGCAGGTCCTGCTGCTGCAGGAACACAGACCAGTTGGGTTCTGAGAGTCCCACTGGAGGATCATACCTGAGCTGGTGCCACCTGCTCTCCACACTGCCTTCTGTCCAGGCATGTCAGTAGCTTCTAGAGCCCAAGCTGGCCCGTGTCCCTGTAGCTCTGGGTGGAAATAGAGCTATTTAGTGACGGGCAGTACCTGGTCAAGTAAACATGCTCTTTCATGAGTGCAGCGTGGCATGGACAGCAATTGAAACCCACTTCCAGCATGATGGTGGCATGTACCAGAAGACCTGGGTGCATTGCTGATCTCTCAGGTGCTTTTCAAGAAATAGCACGCTGTCAGGGAGTTCAGGATGCTCAGGAGAAAAAAATCACCCATTAGCTCTAGCAGTAGGTGCTGGTGTCTCATACATTGCTCAGGTTAATGTATTTTTAGGTTCTTCTAGCATCTGTTTCTTGCAAAGTTCACAGCGCTCCTTGCTATGAACACCCGCTTTCCAATTACGCTCCTCTGTCTGCGTCGCTGGGTCTTTTAGCAGATTTGCCACTTCAGACCTGTCTCTAATCACCATGGAGATAGAAGAGCCGTAAGCAGAGCCCAAGACAGACACTGACATCCTTCCAGCATAGCTCATCCGCCAGCCCTTTCCAGACCTTTTCATGCATCAGATGAGCTGCTAAGGAGACAAAAGCAAGGTGTCACTTATCAAGGCCGTGAAAGAGCCATAACAGGGATGGGGTTGTTCCTGGGTGAAGGGCAGCACCCTGAATTTCTGTGGGCATTACCATGTGCCCAGGGTGTGGCAGGGCTGTAGGGTGCCCCAGAGCGCAGGAGGGTGCCGTTTGCCTCCCACAGGGGTAGGAGGTGCCTCTGCAGCTGCTGGCTGAGGCCATGCAAGGCTGCAGACAGATAGGTGGCTTTCTGGTCGATGAGTCAGGGGTGTGTACGTGATGTGGAGCTGTGAAAGTTTGATGTCTGCCACGGAGCAGCTGGTGGGCTCTGCTCTGCCTGTGGACACTGCCATCAAGCTGGGCTGAAAGTACACATTTGATGGCAGTGATTTTTTCTTTGTTTTCCGCTGTTTCACTGTCATATTTCTCTGACATGAAACAGATGAAATTGAAACAACTTCTTCTGCAATATTCTACTTTATTAAAATCTCTGTGCAGCATATGAGCTGGGGAGGTAAGTGGTCCCCTGAAAGACTAATGCAGTTTTCTTATTATGCTTGGACGACAGCCTTCCTACCTCGCTGTTCTTGGGAGACAGCGTTCATGTCTCACTCAACGCAGCCATTTACAGGATTTCAGAGGGGGAAGTTGGCCAACAAACATGACATTGGTTTTTGGCAGTTCCCATAGGTCATTTCAGAATTTGGAGAGGCCTTTCGATCCATAGTTTAAGATATTAAGTATGATCTAAAGGGGAATTCACCCAAACCTACAAGGTCTCACTGGATTCCTGGACACTAATTCAGGCATCAGCTGCTCTGTGATACATTTCAACTATGTGAAAAGCACGTTGATTGCTTAATGCCCACTACTGAAGAGAAAAAAGCATTGGTCCAGTGTTCACAGATAATTATCCATTCAATTGAAGAGCAAAGCTGAAATTTATCTTTCATACTATGCAACATCAGTGTGCAGAACTATGAAGTATTAGTATATAGAAATATCATATCATATAGTATAGTATATAGTATATAGTATATAGTACATAGTATATAGTATATAGTATATAGTATATAGTATATAGTATATAGTATGTTTATAACACAAGGATGAAGATAGTAATAACAAAAATATAGTACCACTGAATAAAGCATGGTAAAAACTCATCTGGAAAACTGGCTAAAATTTATGACATCTCTGATCAAGAAAGAAGGGTGTAAACTGGAAAGAGACTGGAAACGTTATTTTGTTTGGGAACCTAGAAGAGCTTGGTTTGTTCAGCCTAGCAAGTCGAAGGGTTATGATCACTACCTATGTATTAGAAGAGGAAGAGCAGTTATTCAAGCTTCAAGTTTGGCACAAGAACATAGATATAACCTGGCTCCGAATGCATTCAGGCAGGAAATTGGAAGAGGTTTCAAACCATGTAAGGCTCAGCAGCAACCTGCCAACAGGGAGAGCGATGGGTAGAAACCCAAGACTGAGCACAGTAAATTACAAGGTGATCAGAAAATGTGGTTTCTTGTAATGCCAGTCAGTTACACAGGATGGCCAAGAGGCTCTTGGGGGCTCTAATCCTGCTTGGGTTGGACGTCTGTGAAAAGTTGTCTTATGGCAGAAGAGGGACTTCTCTTCTGGAAGATGTAGATGCAGATGGGAATGGGAGAGGTGGCTGTATGGGAGGTGAGGCAGAAGCTCAAAATGTGGGCTTAAGAAATACTCCTTTTTTTCCTGCCAGTCGTTTGATGGTTGGATTAAAAAAATAAGTGTGAAAGTCTTGAAATGGGCAGAGACCAACAGAAACATGTCCTCAGCAGAGCAAAATCCCAGTCCAGGCCTGGCTGTGAAGACAGGGGAAGGCAATTTCGGGAGCCAGTTTGTCTGCTGGGGCTGGCAGTTCGACAGATGATCCTCCTTGCACTGACATAAGTTTGAGGGCAGAAGCTTAAAAATAAGTACTTTCATGATGTGTTTTTCACATTTTTAGGCAAGGCATGTATAAATACGTGTGAGCGCGCAGCCTTGAATTCTTTGAGCCTGCGGTTTGGAGAAATCCGAAAGGGTTATAACTTGCCAGCGTAAATTTCTGAATACAAGGGATTTTTGAGGGCTTCTGTCTTTATTGTGTCTCAATAATAGGAGCGGCTGGTTATGAGCCCAGATTTCCAATTAAACATAAGATGGGACTCTACTTCAGCTGTCGTGTAGGTTTCTGCATGGCTCTGACATGCCTTTTATGTGCCATAAGAACTTAATTCCCTCTTGCTGTCGCCACAGTTGCTCTGAATGAGTCCTTTAAAAAGTTATGAAAATCTCATCTGAGCTAAACTTGGTAGCAGGAAGGTTCAGGGGATAATTTTCCTCTAAGGTGGCTGTTAGAACTTGGACCTTGAGAGCTTTGCAGTGTGGTGTGAAACTCATAGCTGTCATGAGGAATTTATTCAGGGGCAAACATAGGTGTTGATTCCTGTTCTGGATCTTATTCAAGACCCATAACAAGGGCTTGACTTATAAAACCTCCAAGCCTCATCAGTTGCTGTTTAGGTCACAAAATGAGGAAAGGAGAGCAGAGATGAACCTCCACTGAACATGCATTTACACCTTACCTAAATAGACCCACTTTCACCACCTTGATGTGGTGGAAAGTACATTATCTGGGCCAGTCATCTCTGGGGGACTCGTGCTACACATCTGCCTTTGTGTCATGACCGAGTGCCTTTTACCTTCTGCTTCCTTGAGCCCTGTAAGTTCAGCAAACTGTTTCACTCCTCAGGAGACTGAAGCCTTGCGTGCAGCAAGGAAGGAAGAAGACAGACCAAAGCAACCCTGTGCCCCAAGCCCTCGTAGTAGTGGAGAGCAGATAAGCTAATTTTCTGGCCAGGTAGAGGAAGGACAGAAGCCCCACAAAGAGTTCTACTTTGCTTGGTAAATGCTGGTCTTGAGAGCAGAGCACGCAGGATTGGGAGCCAAGGGCGCCAAAGAGAAGCTGTAACTCTGAATGCCAGTGCCAGAAGTTGCAGCCACCTCTAGCACATTCATGCTGTAGTATTTTATCCAAAACCTGCATTTCAACACATTTTTAAAGGCTCTCCAGTTTCACTTTGAGGTAGCTGTAAGTCCATCACCTCCTCAGCGAACTCTTTCGGTATCTAAATAGCCTGGCAGTGAGTGGATCTTATTTCAAGGCTGAAGCTGTCTAAATCCAGCCTCCGGGCATCGAACCATGCCGAATGTTTGCCAGCCGGATGGAGCAGCGATTCCCCACGCAAAATGCTTTTTACATGTGTGATGCCTGTGCTTCGTGACTTGGGGTTAGCTGGGGTGGGTTAGGAGGTCCTGGAGTTTTCCTTTCTGGCCTGGAGCAGAGTGGATGGAGGAGGTTTGAGTACATCTCATGCTGAAAAAAAAAAAGCCATGTGTCTGGACTTTTGCTGTGTTTCTGTGTCCTGGGGTGTTTGCTATTGAGAGCTGATGCAAGCTGTTAAAATTATTTAATCCTTGAACAATTTTGTTATCAGAAAGGGAATCAGCTGCTTTTGGTGGTAGGCAGAGACAAAACCACTCACCTGGTGGGGTTTGCTTAGTTCTTAAATTTGAAGTAGCCATGTGATGGGCAGCAGAGGTAAAAGGCAGGGGAAGAGCAAGGAGTGGGAAAGAAAAGAGAGAAATCCAGACTACACAGTATGAACTTGTCCTGGAGCTTTATTCCAACATACAATTACAGCTTTTCGTTGTTTCAGCATTATTCTAGTATGCTGCCCTGTGCCTTATGAGAGCATTTTAAGTGGCAGATCCAGGGAAATTATCAGCTATGATCAGTGCAGCAGATGATCGTTATAATTGCTGGTGCTCCTGCGGACTCTGGGCAGTGTGAGAGTGGCTCTGCCGGTCAATACATCTTTTGAATTTTGAAAGCTTTGTTTCTAGCTCCTTTTAATCCAAATTCGTTTGTGCTTAAAAAAAGAAAAATTATGGCATGCACCATGTCTGAAACTTGTGGATGTACGGCCTTCATTCAAATGTTCTTCTTTGATGCCAGCAGGAAGCAATGTTTCCGCGGGATCACTTACAGAGCAGAACTGCTCCAAAGGCTTGGCAGGAATGGATGTCGTTCTCAACTGGTAAGCAGCAACGCTCAAACGACTCGGCTGCCGTTAGCCGTGGGAGCGGAGCGCGCAGAGAGCCCCAGAGCGTGCCAGAACAAATAGCACTTAGGAAAATGATTTTTCCTTTGTTCCCTGCCTTTGTCCCTAAGACTCGGGAGCGGGTTTCCAAGAGCAAATTCAGCATTGCAGGATGCCGGACCGCCTGGCGCCAAGGATTGCATCTGCCTCCCCCTGCCGCGTGCCGTCACACAGAATGTGCTCGTGGATCTGGGGGTGATAATGGCTTCTCCCAGCCAGGGATGTAGGGTTTCAGGGGAGACCCCAACTCCATCCCAGGGTGCCTGCCTGGCTGCTTCCTCGCACTCGGCAGACCCAGCTGAGTTCCCGCTCTCCTCTCCATTTCCGAGCATCTGGCCTTGCTGCAAGGATTGTTTTGCTTCAAGAAATAAATAAGTACTTTGTATCCTAATGACCATGGAAAAGGAGGATGTGCCAGACTTTGGCCAGAGCACACTGAACCAGTTTTCCCTTTTCACACGTGCTGTCAGCTGTGGAGCTCGTGTGTCGACCTACGTGTCCAAGCACTTGCAACATCTTGCAGACACGTTGAGAAGGTTATTTGCGTGTAGCTTGCGTGGGGTTTTTACCCTATTTACTTCTCCAAGGGAGGCCAGCAGGAGTAAGAGAGATAGCAAAAACACCAGATTGTTCCTCTGTTGATTTTAAACGCTTGATGTAAAAGATCATTTACTACCTGACATGTGGTTAAAAGCCAGCGCTGGGGAGGAGCAGACAAGCTGCACCACTCGCCTGGGCCAGCACAGGCTTGTTGGAAATGCTGTCCGCCTTCTTCCCGCTGCAGCCAAAGCTCATGGGAGCTCACACACAGCAAGCTGAGGGACAAGGCCATAAGCAAGCGTCCACACAAGTGCACCAGAAGCCACTGCTTCACACATCGTTGCTCAGGCAGCTCCCTGGGCCGGTGTGGTACCCAGGTGGCATGGGGCAGACTTCTAGGGCCGTGGGACCATGCCAGGGCAGTGTGCTCCTGAACATGTGGGGGATGTCAGAGAATGCTGGCATTGCCCTGATTTTGAACAGAGTCCACTGCAGGTGATGATTTACTCTGCTGTGTCTGAGTGGTGGCTGACCCACCAAGGTCCCATTTTTGGGGACAGGCCAGCATGTACTGCCCTCAGAAGGCTCTTTGCAATAGCCTTGCACTGGTTTTGTGCTTTGTTTGATTTCCTGAAAGCCAGGCGGGATTGCCCAGCTGGATGTGCCGGAGCTGTTACAGCTGAGCAAGTCAGCACCCATCAGCTGAGCTGCGCCAGGACACGGCATGCTCCTTTGTAGTCCATCCCAGCAGTACAGTCATCCCAAACAGCCCGGTTTGGTGGGTGCTTTCAGTAAGGCTGCTGTACTCTGGTGAGTACAACCAAATGCTGCTTCCCAACAGCAATTCACTGTATAAGAAACGTGAACTTTCCCCTCCACCTCCTTTAATTCACTGATCAAAGAGATCCTTCATCAATGACTTAACTTCTCAGGTTGTTTGCAAACTTTTCCTTCAAGGAGAAGGTGTAAGACTACCCACAAAGGTGTTGGTGTGGCTTTTGTCTTTGGTCATCCCTGGGACCTCCAGGAGAAGCTGCAGCCCTCCCTTTATTTAGTGAGAATGGGGAGGTTTGTAAACTGTAGAAGTTAAACTGGAAACACACCCCAAGCCTAGGAAGACTGGAAACACAAAGGCATTTGTAAACTAATGTAATTACTTTCCTCAGTGCCTTTGAATAAAGTTGGCTCCACTTTAAAGGCTTTTTTCCTACCCTTCTTTCACATTATGTTCTTTCCTTTCTCCTGCTTTCTTTCTCTTTTAATTTCTGTTTTCTTCTCAGTACCCTCCCGTTTTTGTTCCAAGCAGCTGATAATTTCCAAAATGTATATCAGTTTGCATTAGCAAAACTTGGCATCTGGACTCTTTCCTTTTGAAGGTGAGAATAACACCCTGGGAAGATGGATATCTGCTGCGCCAGGTTCTGGTAGCACAGAGCCCGTCTGAGCACCTGATGACCTCCCCAAGGCAGGATGGGGCTTGCCCAGCCAGCAAATGTGCCACGACATCCAGCACCCTCAGCCAGCCTGGCTCCCAGTGCACTGGCCAGCCCATCCCCATGATATCAGGGCCCCTGATATTGTCTAAAATCTAATTTTAACTCAGCCTGATGTTTTCCATATTCCTCTGGAGTATCTCCCATCCAAATGTGAGCAAAGGTCAGAGGGAAGAGGGGCAAGTCGGGAAACTGAAGTTGAAACCTAGCCTGGCCCCACACATGGCTCGTGTGGGTTAATGATGCTTGTTAGGATAATCGTGGGCAGAGCAGATCTGTTGCAAGGGGAAATAGCAGGATGTGGAGCTGCTGTGTTGTACAGCCAAAGTATTTAATAATTAAACAGTTGAAGATAGCACATGATTTAAATGGGATATATTATCCGCCTCAGGTCATTGTCCTACGCTATTTTCCTTATCTGGATACAGCTCATGTTGCAGGACCTGTGAGGTCAGTGAGGAGCCATGCACTGGTGCTTGGGGGTCTGGATCAGGTCCTTTGGCCACAGTGGCCCTGCAAGGCTTGCTAGCTATAAAGGCTTGTGCGTGCTCCAAACCAGAGCTGGATGGAGAAGGAGTTATTTTCACAGAAAACAGTGACCTTTTGTGCAAAAGCAAAGTGCAGACTGAGCGATTTTAGCTCTCCAGTGAGTTAACATTTTCTGCAGGCCTTTTCCCTGAAAAGCTAAATTTATCTGAAAATCTCGCCTTCCTTCTTTATTTTTCCTATTGAGCATCCCAGCTGGACTGTGCCTCTCACTCGCAGGGTGAGAAATGCTGTTGTTGGCCAGCTGAGCATGGAGGCAGGGGATGCTGGCAGCCTGTGACCCCGTCCCTTCTGGGCTTGGCTATCGTGTCCAGGAAGCTGTGCACATCCCACAGGGAATCAGTGATGGATGAGACAATTTGGATTAATGTCAGCCTGGGCAAGGGGCATCCTGCTTTTTGCCTGCACTTTTGAGGGGACCTCTTGGAATAGGAGCAATGCTCCAGATGAAAGGATTTGTGCATCCCGCTGGCTTGGCCTTGTCCGCAGGAGAGATGGGGGATGTAAAGGCAACAGTAGAGGAAGCCATTGACAGACATAAGGAAAGGATTTTCTCCCCACGAGGTGTCCCATGGGTGCTGGGCAAAGACTGGCAGCTGCATCTGCTCCATCAGCACCCCTGCAGAAGATCTCTTTGGCTGATGCAGGTCCAAAGTGAAACTTTTTGGGTTGTTTCAGGCAATAGAACACAGGCTGGAGCCTGTTATATTTATTTATTTTGTTTTTCAAACCAAATTGCCCATCCCCGCTGAGCTATGTTGCTGGTATAATGGGAACCAGTTCCTGCAAACCTGCTGAGACTAAATGGAAGGTTTCCCAGTGGAAGTAGGAGCAGAGGACAGCATGTATGTCCCACTATGTTGGGCTCTGGGAATGCAGTGCTTGGGCTGCTGAAGAAGAAACTCACATCCCTGCTTTTTGCCCAGGGTGAGCATCTCACAGCTTGTTACTTTAGGGACTGGAGCAGCCTGATGGAATTTGGCAGCTCTTCAAAAACAAAGTCATTTCTAGTCTCCATCAAGGATTCGATGGGCAAAAAAACTTTGTTGCAAGAAAAAAAAACCCAACCTGAGCACCGGGGAAAGCAAGCAGCCTGTCCATGTGGTGGGAATTTGGCGAGAGAAGTCAGCAGACGTCTGTACTGGCTGGGACGGTGCAGCATGGCAGCACAGCAGCCTGGTAAAACATATGGCACCTGGGGCATCACTGGGAGATTTTCAGCTTCAGGCTCTGCTACAGACTAGCTGTGTAAACTCAGTGAGCTCATTTAATGTCATTATACTGCAAATAGTCCTTTTCAGCATGTATATTTGCTCCCTTGTGTAGGATGTCATAAGAATTTAAGTGTTTTTAATGTGCTTTGATGTCCCTGGATGAAGGATGCTCTATAAATGCAAAGTAAGTATTCTAATGTACGTAGTTTGTTTTCTTTTTAACATAACAAAATCCTTAGCAGCCTTTCCTTCTTTGACAGTTTCCATAGCTGGTGGGTCTGTTTCTGCTATGCTTTAGCAAAACAAATTTAGGGTTTTGCAGTGGCATATGCTCAGTGTGTTCTTCAGCTTCTTGACCTGAGTAGTTCCCCTGTTGTCAGCACTGCAGAGTTATGGGTGGAAATCTGCTAAAAATCTCTCTCTCTGCAAAACCTGATGATGGGGAAAGGTGGATGTTAGAATCAGTTTGGGGAAGAACCATAACTTGAGAAGAAAAGTGATTCTGGAGCAGCTTTGCTCACAGGTAGCTCTGAATGAGACCAGAGAGTGAGCTAATGCAGAGTAATTATTCCTAGATAGTGCCAGTTTTGGATATTTATTCTGAAATACAGTGTGATTTCTTCCTATTGAAGGTAACTCCCCGTATGAACCACCCCCAGCAGCCCGCAAGCCTGGCAGCGAGCTCTCCTGCCAGCCCGCCCCATTACCTGCCTCTGTGTCCCCATCCCTCAGGGTGACTCGAAGTAGCTTGTCATCCCACAGATGCTGTAGAGTGGTGTGGACAAAGAGGGCTTCTCTAGGGAAAGGCAGCTCCAATGGTGCTTTCCAGGCCAAAGCCAAAGCATGCAGCTGGAAAAAAAGCTGATGAGAAGCCACTGCAAAGGAAGTGTCATTTGGGAAAAGCCCTATGAAAGCTGCAGGCAGTGCAGCCGCTCTGAAACGAATTGCTGCAGTGTCTGAGCACTGAGGGATCATCTCAGGGGATTAATCCAAACACAGCAAAGGCAGAAAGCTGTATGCACCAGGAAAACAGTTTACATCTCTCTAGGCAAGCACAGATTTAAGGAAGCCAGCCAGCCCCCTTCTCCTGTCCTGGAGGCATATGGGGCTGCTGAGACTCCCAAGAGCAGCTGAGCGGTGAGAGCTTTGCCTTACCTTTCCCTTCTCCTGTTCTTCCCAAGCCATTGAACATCACCATGGCTACCTGGGAGCTGGTCCTCAGCCACCAAGCCCCATCCCAATGCCTGGCCCGGCCCCTGAGTACGCATCCCAGGTGTGGCAGTTGGAGGAGAGACGCTGGGGTTCGGGGCGTGCTTCCTCTCCAGGTTGCACCAGGCTCTGGCACTGGAGCACGCCGTGCCCCACCACGCTGCCTTTTTAATAGTTGATTTTAATGAGACGCTTCGAGACAGAAGAGAAAAAAAAACAAGCCTTCCAACAGATTTTTATCTACTGTTTATTTCCACAAATTGCTGCAGAAAAAAGCCTGGAGGGTTTTGATGGAGGTGGAGGCTGAGATAGCCGGCAACACGGAGGCTGCCGGGGCGCAGCCTTTTTAACCTCCCGTACTAAGGCAGGTGCTGACACATCCCTGCAGCCGGCGAAACATGCTAACGCTATGGAGGCTGACCGAGCAAACGGTAACAAGCTCTGCCGCTTCGCCAGGGCTGCCACCCGTCTTCCTTGGTGGAGAAAAGGCAATCAAACTGAAGCAGCACCTGGCTGCATTTTCCTGCTCAAAATCATCAGGAAGACCCAGCGCCCGCTGGCTTGGGGGGTGACTGCTGGCTGGGCATGGGGGCACAGTCTTGGTCGGGGAGCCCCATTGCAGTCCCCTCTTTTGCTCTGTAGGTGCACCAGTACTACAGCTGCCTGCCCGAGGACAAGGTCCCCTACGTCAACAGCCCAGGAGAAAAATCTCGCATAAAGCAGCTTTTACACCAGCTGCCACCGCATGACAATGAGGTTGGTAACTGGGAAGTGTCCTTGGACGTTGGTCAGGCGGCGGATGGGGAGGGGATGCACCTCCTGGGGTTGTGTGTGAAAAGCGTGGCTGGTCCTTTCTGCTTTTCGGGGGGATGTACTTGGAGTTGGATCCGGTTGCTATTTAAGTGCTGGTTTTGCTCCATGCTTGGATTGTGTTGGAGGTGGGGAGGGAATTGTTTGTTTCTAAAGTTAAGATATTTTAAATCAGCCTTCTTCAGATCTCTGAAACAAAAGCACTTTCTCAGCCCTCAGAGGCCAGAGCCGTGTTACAGGGAGCTTGAAATGCTGTTGAGATCAGCTAGGGCCAGATCCGAAGTTGAAAAAACCCTTTTCCCAAGCACTGCTTCCGACTCACCTTGGGAGTGGGAGGTGTGTGCGGAGGAGAGGTTTCACTTGGGCTGAGCCTCAGGAGCTGGGAGAGCCAAGACCAGTCAGAGTAAATAAACCTTCTTATATCTAACAAGAAAGATGTGAGACAGAAAAAAGGGTCCAGTCTTTGACATCTTGTTCTTGCCAGTGAGAACATCGGCTTCTGGTAGGCCACAAAATTTCCCTTTGTAAAAAAAAAGAATTATTTTTGTGCTATTTTCTGAAGAAGCCGCTCTGGAAAATGCGTGCAGGTAACTTGTTTGATCTAGGTCAGATTTTAACGAGTTTGCCTGCGCATGGCTGGGTGCCACAGACACGGTGCGGTGCTGCCAGCGCCGGGGGAGCTCCAGGCACCGGCAGGGGCTTCTCCCCATGTACCCTAGGGCCCCAGCTTGCCTTCCCTGGCAGCTACTGAAAACCCACATCCTCCAACAGATGAAAAACATAGGAATAAATGCACACAAACGCTGCTACTGCAGCCTGTGCTTCTACAAGCCAGAGGCACGAATCTGCATGCATTTCCTGCAGACTGGCAGATTTTGCAACCAGTTTCCCTCGTGCTCAGTTTTGCTCCTCAAGGTGTGTTGGTTGCTCACGTGAATAATTCTGTTCAGCTCCATGAGTTCTGCTCTCCAAAGTAACAGAGGCTGGCTTGGGCACTCGTGCTACACGTGGCCACCTTGGCTCTTTAGTTGTATTCTCCGCTGAGATGCAGCCAGCCAAGAGCTAAGCCTGCAGTGTGAAAACAGCCAGGAAAACCTCAGAGTTTCAGAAGCTTTGGGGAAATTGTATCATTCATTTTTATATCCTTTTGTTTTACTTATTTCCTTATTACCTTCCAACGCAGAGGTTTTGCAGATATGCAAACTTGACCCTATGCTGGAAGAATAGTTGGAGTTCCCAAATAGCTGGAATTCCATTATTTACATAGGGAAAACTGATCGCATTCTAGAAATGCCAGTTAAAACATTTCGAAGCTGCTGTAAGAGCTCTGCTATAAGGAGAGAGCAGGAAAACCATCAGTCTGATTGCTGGATCTGGGTGAGACTCAAGAGGACCCAAGTTTTAGGGGTTTCCTAATGGTTGGAGAGCAACCTTCCTCCTGCCTTTTCTTCTCTTGAAATTTGGGCTGAACCCTGGCCTGACTGAAGCCCCAACAGCAGTGGGACTCCAGCCTTCCCTAAGCCGAGGATGGAGGCTGTTGGTGTAGCCTCCTCAGAGAGATTTGCAGAGCCCACGAGGCCGTGGCTTGCTGGCCGGGGAGGCAGGGACACCCGTAATGCTGAGCATCACTTGCTTTTTTTAGGTCCGCTATTGCAATTCGTTGGATGAAGAGGAGAAGAGGGAGCTCAAACTCTTCAGCAACCAAAGGAAGAGGGAAAATTTAGGGAGAGGCAATGTCCGACCGTTCCCTGTAACCATGACAGGAGCCATCTGCGAGCAGGTAAGTAGAGGCTGATGAACTGGTGCAAGCAGGACAGCTTTTGAATCACCCAAGTGAAGCTTACAGGACCAGCACCCTCCCCATGCCCCCCTGTGAGCTCCAAGCACTGGGGTCAGTCGGTACGCATGCGAAAGCGCCCATAATATTTGATGTGGAGTGGTTACTTCAGCTCCTGGCCTTGTGCAGGGAGGAAGCTGTTGATATCTTGGCCATAGAATGGAGGTGAAGAGAGATTAAGAGACAGCAGAAAGGGACTGTGAATTAGCATCTTCTTCTGCAGTGGGTGCAAAAGCGGCTGTTGGTGATGGGCTGCAGTGGGCTTGCCAGCCACCCGTTAAACACTGGCTTTTCTGGCAGTGCGGCGGCCAGATCAATGGAGGGGACATGGCTGTCTTTGCCTCGCGAGCGGGACACGGTGTTTGCTGGCACCCTCCCTGCTTCATCTGCAGTGTCTGCAACGAGCTGCTAGTCGACCTGATCTACTTCTACCAAGATGGGAAGATCTATTGCGGCAGGCACCATGCCGAGTGCCTCAAGCCCCGCTGCGCAGCATGCGATGAGGTAAGAGCCAGCTCACCCCAGCTTCTGTCCACTTAAAGATATGTCCTGCCATGGATGTTACCTGTGGGGATGGCATGAGAGGCTTCCACTTGCCAGCTGGAGGATATTTCCCTTCCATCTGCCCTGGCAGCACTGGGTGCGTTAGCACAGGAGTAGCCTCTGCTCAGAGCCATGCACGTGAAATACAGTGGTTTGGCTTTGCCAAGGGTTCATGCAAGCTTTGCCTGGGGTTTCAGGTGAGCATCTCAGGGACTTTTAGTTGCAGTCTGCCTAGAGGTGTTCTGAAAGAGGTCCTTGTCTGCACGCAGGGAGGCTTTGCATGAGCATTTCTTCCTCCATGCTGTGTGATTTTAGCGCAGCTGTGTCTGGTGGTCCTGCTTTCTCCCCTCTTCCTCCAGAAGAAGCCTCTGGTAGGATGAGTGCTATATTTCCTACAAGACAGTAGTGTCTGAGAACAAGCCAAGCTGAAATAGGCTTTGAGAGAGGAGATTAACGGGCTATAGGAAGCTGAAGAAATGGAATACAAAATGAATACAGAAAACCATACAGAGTCGCCTCTGAGCATTTCTCAAGTGTCAATCTCTGTTTAAAAGGCTGGTGAAAGAAATTGTTCTGGCTTTTAAAGTTATGAAAACCGTAGTGTGGAAAACCATATGTGCTATAAAATACCACATCCCATCTATGCAAGCGTGTAATAGTAAAAATCCAAGGCTATATGCGCCTCAAATATGAAGAACGTTGACGTATGTATCCAATTAAATTTGTACTGTTACCAGTAAAAAAACAATTCCTAACCATTTGACTGGCCCTATTTTCTTGTGGCTTAGGCTGGGTAATTTTTTTTCATGTACTTTTTATCGTTGCAAATTCCCCTGCAAGTCTTTCATTCAGCTCCTTCTTTAAAATGGACTTCTTCCTCTGAAACATCCGGCGCTTAATTGCGATAAAGAGTAACTCAGGGGTAAGCGGAAATGCAAGGGAAAAGCTTTCGGAGACACCTATGCCGAGGGAGAGAGCCAGGGAGCGGAGCCAGGCTGCTGCTTGCTTTCCCGGCTTGGCCTTGAGAGTGGAGGTCGCGTGGGGATGGGAAGCAGAGGCAGCAAAATAACATCTGCTGAAAACATTTTGGATGGCTGCTTCACCAGCATGCCTTTAGCAGTCCTCCATGCCCATACCTCAGTTTCCCCGCTGGTATGATGACTTTGGAAGCACACAGGCTAGGGTAGAGGTGATGGTGAGGCGCCACGTAGCTCCATCTGCTCTCCACTCCAGAGAGCTGCCACTTCTTGTGTTTTCGCTCATCCTTTGTATTCAGGTCCCTGTTTCAGAGACAGGTAGATGTGTTTTGAGTAAGTGGCTGCTCTGTTCTTCAGAAGTCCGCCAGATCGATAGATTGTATATAAGCGTGTTTATTACCCTGATCGACCCCTCCTGCTGATGGATGTGCTTAGGAGCACGTTACTATTAGCTCTGCCTTAACGCTTTGTAGTCCATCCACTAACGCGGTCCTGAGGTATTTGCATTTTAATGGATTTCCTTAAGAAGTGATGGATGCCCCTGCCACAGGCGAGACCACAGGAGTTTCCCGTGCAGAATAGGAAGATTAGTGGTAAAATTTGAAGGCTGTATGAGCCAAGAGACACAAAGGTTAGTGCCTGTGTCCCAGGTTCCCTCTCTGACCGACTCTGCTCCCCATTTGTGTTTCCCCCCTCCAGATCATTTTTGCTGATGAATGCACCGAGGCCGAAGGGCGGCACTGGCACATGAAGCACTTCTGCTGCTTTGAATGCGAGACGGTTCTGGGAGGACAGCGATACATCATGAAGGATGGCAGGCCCTACTGCTGCAGCTGCTTCGAGTCCCTATACGCTGAGTACTGCGACACCTGCGCCCAGCACATCGGTACGGGCCCCTGCCCTTGGCCCTGGCACAGCCACAGTGCCAAGGAGGGAAGCGGGGCATATCTCTCCCTTCAGGATTGTTTCTGGCAACAAGAGCTGTTGCATTAGAGACTTTGACAATGACACGGGGCAAGGGGCAGGATTTCTTGCAGCTAGGGTATGCCCCAGCCCTGTGGCATGCAAAGAGGCACACGTCCCTCTCGCGTCTCGCCAGGGAGCTAGCACAGTAATTTGCTTAGTTAAACCACAGCTTATCGCTTTTCATGGTCGGAGAGGGGGAAACTATCCGAGAGCAACCTCAGGAGTTATTGCATCTAGTGAAAGCTTTCTCTGGTCAAATATAATGAATACTTTTTTTTTTCCTTTAAATCTCTTTTTCCTGTAAACAGCCTGCTATTTGAGTCTCAGTTTTTTTCCAGCCAAGAATGCATCAATTAATGAGCTACTGACAGGAAAGATGTTTGTTCATTAGGCATCGTTATTGTTTCTGTTTACCTTTTTTAACCAACTCGCCAATAGATATCCTCAGATAGAAAGATATAATGCATTAGAATCAATCTATGTTTCTAGAGCAGTGATTTACAATATACTTTATTCTGGGAGCTTGCTCTGCCCGCAGCTCTCAGGGGTGGAAAGCCAAGCAGGCTGGAAAGCCACCTTGCTGCTCTCCCCGATCCCGTTTGCCACTTGACTGAGCATCTGCAGGCGCTCGCAGGCACAGGGGCAGCCCTTTCTTTGTCCGTGGAGGTGAGCTCACATGTTAAAATAATTCATAGGCTGCAGGGAAAGAAAAAAAACACAAACCATTTGCTCTTGTGCAGCAGCCAGATGGCGAGAGGGGGAAGACTGGGGGCTTCAGAGAAGCACTTGGAGAACGTGTTTGCTGTGACCTGCAGCACATCCTTCCTGAAAGCTCAGCTGCAGAGCGGTGAAGAAGCAGCTGTTATTGCTTCTCGCGTGCTCCCTTCTCTCCTGCTTCTCCCATCTGCTGTTCTCTCCCCTGTCCGTCCGTCCAGAGCCTGCTGACTGTCAGGTTTTGTGGGCAAAGTGCCTGTTTCAGTGCATATCTGCACATTCCTAGCAAAGGAAGGACTGCAGCCATTTTGCTGCAAGTTGTTCCTTGTAGTCACTGAGCGTTGTGCTTAAGAGCCACATAAATCACAGGTAAGCTTGTGCTTCAGACCTGGAAAGCTTGGCTTGGGTAGCTGAGGATGGAGTAAGGAGGTTGTTCTCTTCCTCTGCGAGATGGCTTAGGGGCATTGGAAAAGGAGCTGATAAAATCCCACCCACTGTCTTGTCTCTCCTTTGTCCACAAGCGTAGCACTCCAGTCTATATATAAAAGCATTTTGCTCATTATAAGGGAAGAAAAAAGAACCCGATTACACTAAATCAAATTTAGCTTGAAATAAAATAAACCATTAACATACTGTTCATTTGTAAATTCTCTAGGGGCAGGCGGCTCCCCCAGCGACACGGCTGAGGTGGGGTGCGAGCACGTGCCATGCACACGTGTGATGCAGAGCCATGCCGTGCCAGCCAGCCCGTGCTGTGCACGGCAGTTTCTCAGGTAACAGGGGCTTTTGCCATGAATGGCAGCTTAAACAGGAGAATAAACATAATTGAGACCTCAGGAGCATTGCTCACAGCTCTGACCAAGAACGATGTGCATGCAGCAGGCAGAGCCAGTGCCTGCCAGCAGCCCCAGGGTTTCACTGGTGAGGGAAAGGCTCTCTGCATCAATTGTTTTACTTAACCCAAGGGGCAACCAGAGAAATGTGGCTGGGTGGAAGGCAACAGGATGTGCTGTGATCCCTGGGACCAGCTCTTTTCACTCTGTTTTGGAGAAAAGGCCCCAGTAGCCAAAATAAAGTTAGGATGGGGCCACAGTAGCAGCAAGGGACAGGGATGTGATCTGCTGTTACATACTTCACCAAGGCAGCACAAATTCCTAATTATGGTATGGTTGGAGGCTTTTTGTTTTCTCAGAAAGGCAGCATATTATTTCTTTGACTTCAAGGATTTTATGGAGAACTTCTTGCATTCCTTTGCTTTATGATCGGAAATATCCCTATTTAATACAAAATAGCTTGAGGCTCAGTTCTGCTGCCTTTGCCAGTGTTGAGTAACTACCAAGCAAAGGCCTGCAGCCTGCAAGGAATTAGGAATGTGCTTAACTTCATGTGTTGGAGAAACCCTGTGGAGCAAGCCTGGGGGTGTGTCGCATGTGGAAGATGCACATGTTAAGTGCAGTGTGATGCACGTGGGATGACTGTGATGTTGTGTGTCTTCCCTCTCAAGGTATAGACCAGGGCCAGATGACGTATGACGGCCAGCACTGGCACGCCACCGAGACCTGCTTCTGCTGCGCACAGTGCAAGAAGTCCCTGCTGGGACGGCCCTTCCTGCCCAAGCAGGGACAGATCTTCTGCTCCAGAGCCTGCAGCATTGGCGACGACCCCAATGGCTCCGACTCCTCCGACTCAGCTTTCCAGAGCGCGCGAGCAAAGGAGTCCCGCCGCAGTGCAAAGATCGGCAAGAACAAGGGGAAAGGCGAGGAGGGAGCACGCAGCCCCTGCAACCAGTTGCAGGTCACCTCCAACCGCCTCTCCACCGATGTGGACCCCCTCTCACTGCAAATGGATTTGCTGAGCCTGGCCAGCCAGACACCAAGCCTCAACAGAGAGCACGTGTGGAGGAGCCGGGATGAGCTCTATCACTACGGGAGCAAAATGGAGCAAAGTCAGTCCCAAAACCCTTTACAACTTCTCAGCCAGTGCAACGTAAGAACCTCCTATAACCCCAGCCAGGTCCCAAGCTCGCAGCCGGATTTATGGGCGAAACATTTCAGCAACCCAAAGAGAAGCTCCTCGCTGGCGATGAAGGGCCACAGTGGCAGCTTCATCCAGGACTGCAGAGAGGACTACTACTCGGGGAGGCTTCGTTCGCAGGAGAGCTACAGCGACATGTCCAACCAGAGCTTCCCTGAGACCAGAGGAAGTCTCAAAGTCCCCAAGTATGAAGAGGAAGGGGAAGGCGGGATGCCGACACCACAGTGCCGCACCCGGCACCCCATCAATGCTCTTAAGTTCACAGAGGACCTGACACCCACTGAGCAGACTCCTCGTGGCTCCATGGAGTCCCTCGCGCTCTCCAATGCAACAGGTATGTCATCCCTGCTTCAGTCACCCTGCAGCTACTCTGGGACCTCTTCTATCTGGTGGGGCCCCTTGTGCTCTGAGTCAGTGCCCTTGCAGGTTTCATGCCATTACAGGGGTGACCTGCAGCTTGGGGACCTCACTCGGTGCCACGGGCTTACCTGCCCGGCCTTGGTGTGCCTGGCAGCCCCTCACATTGTGCTTGCTTATATACCAGCTGCAGGGCTTTATAGATGGCTGGCCTTTCCATGTGGAGCAAAACAAATGTTTCCAAGCTCTTTAATCCTCCCTTTTGTGAACAGGGGAAAAAATCAAGGCCAGCTGCTAATGCAGAGGCAGATTCCAGCATTCAGCATTTAAAGAACCGCTGTCAGCTGCCTTTGGGAACTAAAAATATTTCTAAAAGCTTTGAAATTGGGCCTGTTAACCCCTTTTGCATTTTAAGCTGTGCTCAAGCACATAACTGGTTAAAAGATGTTCTTCTATGCACCACTCTCTTTATCCTCTTCCCCAGTCCTCTGGTAGAAACTGCCAGGAAAAGCCAGGCAAGATGCTTGTCCCGTCAGGCTGAGCCCATTTCTCCTGAGCGCATCCCTGGGTGATAGTTCTCAGCTCTCTCACCCGAAACGTGTTTGGGTTTCATTTTGTGGCTGCGGGAATGCGACTGCATGCAGGGACGTGTTTGCGGTGGGGCTCTGGTCTGTAGCGGGTGCTGGGGAGGCTCAGACCCCTGGGCACGCCGTCCCACTGCAGCCTGGTGTAGATGCATTATCAGAAGGCTGTGCTCATTCGGCACAGCTCTCGCTTGCTTCTAAGACCCTCAGCAGAAAGTTTCTCAGAAAAGAAAATACTGAGCCTGTATTGCTCACCAAAGATACTGCCTTGCTTTTTGTTTGTTGCTCCCCAGCTTTTTTCTGTTCCAGCTAAGCTTTGCTTGGATTCGGACAGGTCCTGCACCTTGTCCTTGCAAAATGTAGTCAGTCTTGTTGTCACCAGCAGCGAGCAGCCTGCAAGGTGTTGGGCACACTGTTGTGAGGGCCTCCCGTGGCGTGCTGGCGCTGGGCGGTGGGGATGCGCATTGCTGAGCCCCGGAGAGCTGAGCTCCGCTGAATGCGAGCTCTGTGCTTCTGCCCTGCCTGGATGGACAGGTTTGCTCTGCTTCGCCTGTGCCTCCTCGCCCCGCTTCTGGGTTTCAGTGTATTTGTTTAGGAAAGTTTCCAGCCTCATGCCAACATGTGAAGCTATCTCTGTGTTCAGCTAGGGTCTCCCTAACCAGCCAGTGGAAAAGCAGCAGAGGAGAAGCTAATGAACTGGAGAGGGTTCAGCTTCGTAAGGTATACAGGGAGGGACAAGGGATGTGAAACAGTGAGGGAGTTGGGAACTGCTCTCCGAAACAAGGTTCCCCAAAGCAAAGCCCCACATTTCCAGGCCTCTCATGTTCCTGAAAACTCATGTTGTGTAAACTCCATCAATACAAAGAGTCTTGAGCAACACCGAGTTTGGATGAGCAATCACTGCGTATTGATGGGATTGTTGCGTGCTTTGGAGCTGAAGTGTAAGAAGTTATCTGGGATACAGGTCAAGAGACAAGAAACGTGGCAAGGCCTTCATTATTAGAGTGGAAATCCTTCTGTCTTTCATTTTAGAAACGCTTTTTTAAAATGCTGTGAGGGAGGTTTTCCAAAGGCATTTCCTAAGTATGAATTTCCTTACGGGCAGTGCCTGCCTTTACAACTTGCTGCTTTCTTGCTTCCTGGAGCAGATGCTCAGCGTGATGGAGCTTGCCACGAATTTAAGCAGTTCCTCTGCAGAGTGAGGTGATAACATTTTTATTAATGTGTAAGATCTAATAATTTTCCTTGCTTTGAGACGTGGCTCAGCGTGAGCTGGGGGCGCTGCGGCAGTAACAAGCAGCTCCCTTAGGGCTGCGTGTGCAACTACAGAAGACACAGTTATCATCCCACTTAATTGGCAGTGTTTTGTGGACAGGGAGATTCCATGACCTGGCTGAGGTCTGCCGGGGAGCAGGCTTTCGGGCAGGGGGTGTCCAGGTGCAGTGCCTTGCTGCCTGGATTTTTCCATCCCCATGCTCCCTGCCACGGCAGAGCAAGCTGCCCAGCAAGCACCCACCCCTGCAGAACTCGCCCCAGCGCAGCCTGGGGGTCCGGTTCTCCCTATGCCCTCCACTCCGCATGCCCCAGCTCTGCCTTGCAAGAAATTCGCAGGCATCCAGATTCAAGGATCCAGATCCCTTTGAACTACTGATTCTGCACAGTTGTTCCATCCTAGAAATAGTTAATACCGCATCCATCTAACATTTTATAGCGTTGCTGAAAATGCTCTTTTTTTATAGGGTGCTGAAGGGCAAACAGTCCCTGACCTGCAAAGCACACTTTAAAAGCTGGTCCCTCCCTGAGAGCAGATTTTGCTGTGATGTTTCTATTACACCTTAACTACTAATTAGCTGGAGACGTCAGTAAAGCAGATAATACATGGGGTGTGCAGCAGTAGTCCTTGTCCTCTGGCCGGAAAGCTGCCTCTGCTGAACAGGTCTTGTCCCTGTAATATTTGTAATGAGTTCAGTGCAGGAGGGAGGATCACCCACTGGGTTGGTCAAGACCTGCGTGAACCCACATCTGCTGCAAGACCCCAGACTTTCACCTTACCAACCAGACTCTATTTAATTGCTTCAAAGCCAGGTCCTCATGGGCTGGTTAGGGGATGTGACAATGTATTAGTCCTGGGTATTTGCCCTTAAAGTGCTCGTTCTGCTGTGCTGTCTCCCCATGCGGAGTAGTATACCTGCAGACACCAGAGTGACAGAGGTAGCCATGACCCTCCTTGTGCTTCATTTTGAGGTGCGAATTAGATCACACCACCCTCTGGCCTGTACCTATGTAGTTGCCACAAGTGCTGATGTGATTTAACCACATCCACTGGCAAAGGGCAGAGTTTCATCGAATCACAGAATTGTTTAGCTTGGAGAAGACCTTTAAGATCGTTGAGTCCAACCCTTAACCTAACACTGCCAACTCCACCACTAAACCATGTCCCTACATCTACACGTGTTTTCAATCCCTCCAGGGATGGGGAGTCCACTGGTGCCTTGGGCAGCCTGTTCCTGTGCCTGACAGCCCTTTCTGTGAAGGAAGTTTTCCTAATATCCAGTCTAAACCAGTCTAGTTTTCCTAATATCCAGTCTAAACCTCCCCTGGAGCAACATGAGGCCATTTCCTCTCATCCTGTTGCTTGTCACTTGGGAGAAGAGATCAACGCCCAACCTCCTTTCAGTAATTGTAGAGAGCAATGAGGTCTCCCCTCAGCCTCCTCTTCTCCAAACTGAACAGCCTCAGTTCCTGCAACTGTTCCTCATAACCCCTGTGCTCCAGACCCTTCACCTGCTGGTTGAGGGCATCGCTGCTTTTCTTCCACATTTCTGTTTAAAAATCGCTTCTCTGCGATCAGCCGAAGGCTGTGACAGACTCTGATCTGCCAGATCTTCTTCACGAAGACTGGGTCCTCCTACTGCCCTACATGGCCATTAGATTGAGGCAAAGAGCAAAAAATACTTCCTAGAGCATGTTCCAAGAGGGAGCTCATTTTTGCTGGATTTTGTATTATCTTTTGTATTTGATTTCCTTTGGCTCTTTTTGCTTTTTGTTTCTTTAATGGCGTTAGCAACAAAACAAAACAGTGGATGCTGTAGCAATGTTTACCCTATTAGTCCTTCATTGAGCAATCAGGATGATGCTAAGATGGAGCTTGTCCAGGAAGTTTGTCTCATGAGAAGGAACCTGATCCTGCCAGAGGTCAATCACTCCTCAGAAGATACGTGGTCCATCGCAACCCTGCTCCCAGTGCTTGTGCTCTGCTTGTGCTTGCATTGCCCTCTAAAAAGGTTTTGCCATCGCTCTGTGTGCTCACAGCTGAATTAGAAATCAAGAGCTGATCTCTGGTGATGCTAAGCAGTCATTTCCACAAAAGACCAGCTGGTCAAATAGGCCACTTAAGAAAGTACCTGCAGGCTGAATGTTATTCTTTGGGAACAGTCTCTTTGTGTGCAGCTTGCAGAGAGCAGGGGTGCTTTGGAAGCAGAATTCATGTTGAACGGTGATGCTGTCATATGCAAAAGGAGAAATAGAGTTTAAGTATTCCTTGGGGCATGCGTTTGGGTGAAGGTAACAGCCTCATCTGTCACAGGCATAAATCCAGGAAAGAAAGATGTTAAACTGGTGCCTTTACAGGGTGGAATGTGATTTCACATGTATGGCACACATTTCTCCTGGCGTCTGTGCTGGGAGATGTCCAAAGTTCCCAAATAGCTTATTTTTCTAGGACTAAACAACAGCTGTGGTGTACCCAGAAAGCAGAGAGAAGGAATGTGTGAATATGCACTTGGGTATGAATATGCACATGGGTCAGCACTGAAGAGGGGACTGGAGACAGATGATGCCATCCGATCACTCTGCAACTTAGACACACATGGGTCAGTGTCTAAGTTGCAGAGTGATCTCATGGCATCATCTGTCTCCAGTCCCCTCTTCTTCCTCTTCCTGAGGAGGGGCTGAATGGATGGAGGAAGTAAAAAACATCTTTCTCAGGGCTGGGTTGTGTTTTCCAAGAAGTGTTCAATGACCCTGCTTCTCCTGCGCCAAGGGCTTGGGAGCATCTCCTGAGCACCCTCGGGGATGGCAGTGAGGGGCTTAGGGTGAGCAAGGTGCAGCGGCTGGTCCTCATCCCTGTGTCCTCAGTGGCACTGCATCCCATGGGTGCTCCTCTCCTCTTGGCTGGAGAGAGTGGCTCCCCAGGTGCTTCAGCTGAGTTACACAAGCCAGAAAATGACACACTACCTGTTCTTGACTATTTCTAAGAAAAAGGAAGCTCCCGGCTCTCCAGCGTGCTCCTACCACCCTCTTTCTCCCAGACACAGGTCGCATAAAACTGCTTCCAAATCAGAAGACGGGGGACCCCTGAGAGGATTTCTTGCAGTTTTGAGACCCAAGTATAACATTTCCCAATCCAAGCTGGGTCATTTCAAAACCGAAGATGTGAGGACAAAGGTTTTCCTTTCCAAAGGCCAATGCCAAAGATTATAAAACTTACTTGAACATTTCTTCTCCCCCTCACCCGCCTTCTGCTGCTCAGCAGTGGGAGGCCTTTGGATGTACCAGAGCACATGGCGTAACGACCATACCAGAGGGAGAACCAAAAGTAAGGAGATGTTGTTGGGGAAAGCAACAATACGTCATCCCCGACCCAGCATGTTGGCCACCCTGCCTTGTCTGGGGAGCATGTAGGAGCTGATGGTGCTGATGCAGGAGTTACAGGAATATTTCTAGGTTAAAAGCCAACCCCTTTACCAAGCAGCACCTACGTAGGGACTTCTTTTAATGAGCCGGACAGAGGGACTGATCGGGTGGGAAGTACGCCCAGACACCCTTGGGGTGGCAGGTGGGGGTGCTGTGGGGGAGGCTGTCAGTACTGCAGCCCACTTGGCAAGCACTCTGCTTTCACCCAGTTGTTTACTTTCTGTGATTTCCAGTTGTATAAGGGTTCTGCTTTATTTCTGCACAGCCCAAGGTTGCTCAGAAGTGAGATGACGCTAAGCTATAAACAAAGCCTCAGGCAGGCTGTTTCTCCTTAAGTTCCTTTTCGGTTCTTGATGTTGAACTTGAAATAAACCCTGTTTTAGGGTTGGTGAGGATGTGCCTGCCTGGTGCTGTGGGAGAGAAAAGGCTCTGGCATCGGGGACTGGACATGAGAGGTACTGCACCGTCCCCTCCTGTGCCTCTATAGCTTCATTAAACACAGGTTGGCTGAGTTAAGCACAAGGTTTTGGCGCAGGCGAGCGCCTATGTAGGGCTCAGGTGGTGAGGACTGCGATGCACAGGTATGTGTGTACACTGTGATAAATGTAAAGGCAGGAAGCAAACATCAGCATAGCCCTGTTAGCTTGTAATATCCTAAGTTGGGGCATTTTGCAGTCCCTGCCAGAGTGAAGCAGACGATGCTATCTCTGCAGTGGGGTGCTGGCTGCGGTGGGACCTCGCCCTGTGTCAGCCCAGCTTCGCAGAGAGTTTAATTTAATGGAGGCTGGGAACTGCTTCCCCTCAGAGTGAGCTTCATTCCCAGCCTCACACACCCAGTAAACACGCTCTCTGCGGCCCCTGTGCTGTCATTTGCCAAGTGGTTTAATAATTCATAATTAATGCAACTTGCTGTCCCAGTTCAGCAAATCACACTGTGAGATTTAAGCGCCTCTGAGTGCTTTGTTGTGGCAAGTCTGTAGAGGTGATGCTCACGAGGAATATCTTTGTGCCGTCACTTTGCTTACTCGGTTGTTATTTCCCTTGGCAATGTTTTATGGGATAAACATAGTTCTTTAGAGCGGTGAAGAAGGACTTCAGAGAGGATTGTACAGCATGTTCTTAGCAAACCTTAACACTAATCAGAAACCTGCTTTGTGTTCCCAGTGCTGTAGTGATTTCGAGTGTTGCATTGAACGCCCGCAGACGAGCTACAGCTTTCACTTGTGTTCATCTGAAAGGCGTGTGTTTCCATGGCTCCGGGGTGAAATATTGAGCCTGGCAGCCCCACACAGTGGAGAATGGCAGCAAAATAACCTGCTGGGTCCACATGTGCCACGGTGCTGGGCCAGTCTGGCCGTGGGACGGCCACTGCACTGCCAGCAGCAGGTGCCATCTCTCCTCCTCCAGTGCAAGAGCCTCTGGGCAGCCACCAACGGATGGACACTTGGTGTCTCTTGGAGCATTATTTAGCAGAAGGAAGGTCTCATGGTGTCATGCTTGGGTTTTCAGCCTTGGAAAGGGATCAGTGATGTGGCAACAACCATCTTGCGCTACAGTCCAGAGCAGGGCTCTCACTTTCCTGGATGATCTCGGGAAACGGATTCTTAGGTTTCCTCATAAGAAAAAAATAACCACTGCATGCTGGGGTCTCCTCTCGCACACTCTTTCTTCCAGGTTAGGGCTTAATGGGGGTATTAGTGTGTTCCCAGATGAAACACTTCATTGAGAGGGAGGTGCAGTGGCTGTAAATAATTACTGGTGATTCAAAAAGATCAAGCCTCAATGCACTGGTGTAGCTCTGAAATGGCAACTGACTGCAGGAGAGGAGGGTCAGTGCCACCTCTGCCCCAGGCAGGGCAGTGCGGGACCAGAGACCCAGAGCCACCTTGCCTGTGCTTGGGTATCCAGCCTTCAGGAGCTCGGGAAAGCCTCTGGTGCCGGAGCCTCCCCAGCTATCCTCTGCTGTGATTGCACAGGAAGGGTTTTCTTCTTCTCCAAGCTAAATTTTCCTTGCAGGAGTTCACGAGACCTGGAGGATTATGTATTCCCCTCCTCTTTGCAAGCATTTTTTTCCACATTTGAAGACTTATTATATCCCCTTCAGCCTTCTCTTGTCTAGACTAAACAACCTCCGCACTTTCAAACTTTATTCCTAGGTCATGTTTTCTAGATGAAATTTTTTAGACAAATGGTTATTGCTGTCCTCTGAACTCATTGCGGTCAGGCTAGAGCACTCCTGCCTTGCTTCTGCTATGCCTTGCTGAGGCTTTGCAGCTCCACAGAGGGGAGCAGGGTCTTTTTCTGAACTTTAGAAGACTAATATGGATCTAACCCACCTCATGGTGCTTTACACTTCCCATCGGTGTAAACGTTAGTTAAGCCTGCCGGTACTTCTGCATGTTGTGTTGGTTAGAAGTCACATCCTTGACCTTGTACCTGCTTCAGCACAATAAGAGCTGCGCAGAGCTCTTGATGTTTTCAGTGATGCTATAAAAGCACAGCTTTGCTCCTAAGTGAGCAAAAGAAATCCTTCACTGCCACTGTGAGCAGATAAAACAAAGTTTCCCTGGCCATCCTACTTGCTGGGTCACTTGCAGCTGTGGCTCCCCCAAAAAAGGCTTGTGCACACGCAGCCTGCCAGATCTTCCTGGGAAGATGCCTTTGGTCCTCAGCAAGGAGCGTGTCCCACTCTGTTCTATGGAGAAACGAAGCCGCTGGGTCTGGGTGGTTTTGCTGCAGTCTCCCAAGCCCGGGCTCCACGATGCCCTGAACTCCATGTGTTGGTGATGGTGGTCTACGTGCTCTATGCTGGATTCTTCTCACAATCCATATTTTCTCAGTGATTCAAGGTCTTGAAATGGGTGTGCTTAATTGTAATCAAGCTTGCTGAATGAGCAGCCAGAAACCTCCCCTGAACCTAGTAATCACTGATTAAACCTTATGCTCTTGAGCATGAGCTGTACATGTATCCCACGCTCCTTGTCTGAAATTGCTTCCTCCTGTGCTGACCAGTGCTTTGAAGAGGAAAAGGAAAAGCACTGGCAGTGTCTGCTGGAAGTGCATACAAGTGGCTGGAGACCCTCATCCTGCATAAGCCAAACCTGTGAAGCACTGGTTCTGCCTGTCGCAGAGCCGAGGACCCCATGCATCACAGCTTGCTTTACTTCCAGCAAAAAGAAAAGCAAGTTTCACTGCGGGTCATCCAACTCCACCAGTGATGTAGAGGATGTAGATATGTCTCACTTATTTTGAAAATATCGTTCCACTTCTTCCATATCTCAGAAGCTTCTCCCTAGATGCTTGGTTTTGTTCTCACTAGGGGCAGGACAGGAGGAGCAAGGTGGCTGTGGCAGGGGAGCCGAGACCCATGGATGCTGTCTGATGAGGCTGGCTGTGCACTGGGGGACAAGGACCAGTTCACCCCATGTCCCCACGAGAAAGGACGAGGTCAGCCCCTTTCAAACAATGCTGCCAAAATCAATCTGCTGACACTGCAGAAGCATTTTGCAGTGTTTGGAGCTGTATTCCTGCATGGCGCTGCTGTTGCACGCTCTTTTTTGTGGAGCCGCGCCGATTCTTTTAATGAACAGTTGAATAAATGTCACCAAGGGCTCATTTTCTTTGGCGTCAGCTATTGTCTGACAGATCTGATTAAGGCCAGATTCGGCTGTCAGCAGTTGTGATTCACGTTCAGATCAGCTCCACCAGCAATTCCACTGTTATTCTGGCCTTTCATGAGGTCTTTCTGCGTGTTCTTCAGTTGCTTTTCCCTCCCGGAAAGCTGCTGAGCTCCTCCACAGTGGTACAGGAGGGACACGGGGAGCAGTGCCTAATGCATCAAGCAGCATCACTAGAATCAAAGGCAGCAGATCACGGCTCCAGTGGGGAGGTGGTGTGTGTTGGGAATCGCGTCCTCAGAGGGGATGGGGAGCCCAAGTGGAACTGACTCAAAGGGTGGTCAGTAGGGTTGGGTTAGCTTGCTCGGGATCAACATGCCTTAGGAAAAAATGGCATGAAGCTGGCTTGAAAAGCATGTACTTCTTGAAATAAAACATGGCTTTAACTTTTCTTATAACCCAGCCTCTCCCTTTTCCTGTGGCATTCAGGGATCACCTTCACTTTACCTTCCTCTGTAATTATAAACTCCATAAACATTCCCATTAATGGCAGAAAAGCAAATGCGCAGAGAGACGTGGCTGCGGTGGTTGGGACTGGGGGAGCAAAGCCAAATCATGCCGAGACCCAGAGGCGGCTTGTACTCAAACGCTAAAGCTCTCCTTGGTGCCACGGAAGGGAGGATTTGGAAAACCTTAGAAAACAGATCTTTGCAGAATCTCTTGACCTTTTTAAGGCTGAGTCCAAAGAAGCCCCGAAGCAGCTTATGAGTGGGCTTAGTGACAGCAGCCCTTGTTCTTGTTCAGGTTTGGCAGGCAGCGGCTAATGCCAAAGGAGCTGAGCTCTCAATGAAATGTAAGCAGCTTTTGTTAAGGGAAAAAGAAGTTTATTCTTGAATCATGGGATGGGTTGTTGTTTTTTTTAATTAATTTACAAAGTCATAAATTCTCGGTGGTTGCGTAAGGGCTGTGCGTCATGTTGAAAATCCTGCTGATGGTGCACAGCTCTCCGTGTTTGGTCTGCACGGGGAGTTTGTCGGAGAGGGACGGGGAGAAGAGTGCCAAAGCAAACACTCTGCATTTGATTTTGGATGAAATGGATTTCCTTTGAAACAGCTTGCGAAACATGTCCTGAGCTTGCATTGCAAGCACTTGGTGCTGCCAGTTGTCAGGCCAACGTAGAGATAGTCAGAAAATAGATAGAAAACACCCAGAAAACAGGTGGCAACGTGGGGTGTGTTGAGTTTCTCATTGATGGGCAGGTGCTGAGCAGACACCCCACTTCTGAGTGAAGGCTTTCTGGGCTGGAGGAAAGCATCTTGCAGGAGCTCCGGGCTGACTGGCACACAGGAGAGACCCAGTGGGCCACAATCCCAAGCAGGGCAGCCCATCAAGCTGGAACGGATGTTCCAGGTTCCTGTCCATGTGCAGCTCCCTGCGTATCCGCAGGGATAGCCTGACCTCTCTGCTGTCCTGCTGCTTACTGAGAGCTCCAGCAGACCTTCTGAGGTCTGGGTGTTTCCTCAGCTCCTGGGAAACGTGGCTGCACACACATGACCAAGGCTGTGCCTTCAGTTCCCCCACAGGTGTCATTCAGGGTCCCTGGGTGGTGACAAGCCTGAATTAGTTAGTATCCCTGTTTTCAGCTGCCCCTGACGTTGTTCAGTCCTTCAAAACATGTCGTTGTTGCACAAGGTGTGGGTGCTGGATCATGGCACCCTAGTTATCTCAGCGTGCAGGAGGCCTCAGGTTACCTCTGACGCATAATTTCTCACTGGCATTGGTAGTTATTCCTATCAAGTCACAGACAGTGTGGACATATGGGGAAAGAAGTCGTGAAAAGCAACTTGGAGTCCGACTCAAAACACGTTAAATTGGTGTGATTTCCCCAAAGGAGGAACTGCCTGCTCTTTAGAAAGAAAACCAAAAATCATCCTCTTGAAGGGCTTTTCAGGACACCATCTAAACCATCAAGTTCTATTTTAAAGCAAAAGTCTTGGGCCAAACCAGCGTTCTCCCTGCATCTCTGCTGATAGAAAATGCTTCTTCTTAACTCTCTTTTTTTATCTTCCCTTCCTCTTTCCCTGCAAAGGCCTCTCCACAGATGGTGGAGCCAAGCGCCAGGAGCATCTCTCCAGGTTCTCAATGCCTGACCTGAGCAAAGACTCAGGCATGAACGTCTCAGAGAAGATGAGCAACATGGGGACCCTGAACTCCTCCATGCAGTTTCGAAGTGCTGAGTCGGTCCGCAGCCTTCTGTCAGCGCAGCAGTACCAGGACATGGAGCCAAACCTACACAACCTCGCTAGCCCCCTCGGGTACCGAGAGCGGCCAGCGCACGGGCGGATGCACCAGAGCTTCGACTATGGTAGCGGGGTGCCTGGGGGCAAACTGGGGGTGCAGGAGGGCTCGAGGCACGCTCCCATGAGCGAGCGCACACGACGGCGAACTAATCTCCGGGATGATGACCGGCATTACCGCCCACACCGGCCCAGGCGGTCCCGACGCTCCCGGTCGGATAATGCCCTGCATCTGGCCAGCGAGCAGTGCTACCGGCTGAAGGAGAGACCCTCGCTGCAAGCCAGGGAAGACTATGACCGGTTCATGCACCAGAGGAGCTGCAGAGAGACAGTGGAGCAGGGTCCCCGCAGGGACGTCTATGGCCACTGTCCCCGGACGGTGTCGGATCTCGCCTTGCAGAACCACTTGGGTGAGAGATGGGGGCCCTACTTTGCCGAATATGACTGGTGCTCCACCTGCTCCTCCTCTTCAGAATCTGACAACGAGGGCTACTTCCTCGGGGAGCCGATTCCCCAACCCACACGCCTCCGGTACGTGACCAGCGAGGAGCTCCTGCACAAGTATGGCTCATACAGCATGCCCAAGTCTTCCACGCTGGGTGGCAGGGGACAGTTGCACAGCCGGAAAAGACAGAAGAGCAAAAACTGTATCATATCCTAATGGCATCCTTGCCACGCACCTTGGGAGAATGTAAATTAACTCATAAACTTGCACTGTTTTAGATCTTGTAAGCGCTTTTGTTGTAACAAAAAAGACCCGAAGGTAGTAAGAAGGTAGTAGACTGGCTTCTATAAATAGTCATAATCCTGGGCATGGTGAATATATTTTGCACATTTTACTTTGGAGGATAAAAAAAGTTCACTTTAGCCTCTAATATTTACCCAGTAGTTTTTCCCCTTTCTCCCCGATACTGCCACCCTTTTGAGTTCTGTTCATCCCTATGTTTTGGTTACCACTCTTGACTCACAGCATCAGTTTGCCAGTAGCTTTTGTTTTCCGCCACATTTTTGTTCTCCATTAGCCACGTTGGTAGGTAATTTGTCTCTCTCAGACAGTGTGGGAGCCTAAGTTATTTCCGTGATTGTTGTAAATGCAATGTAAATGAGAGTTTGGAGAAAATATTTTTCTATTTTGTAATATCAGAGGAATTTCTATATCTTAGGAGTCACTGGGAAAATGCATGCACATTCAGAATTGTTTTCAGCCAGAGTTAACCAAACAGTACTTTAGAACCCACTTTTCCATTTCATCATCAAATTTCTTAAGCATATCAGTGACGGTTTGAGTTGTCATTTCTTTTGAGGTTGGTTTGGTTTTAACCCTTTTTTCTGTTCATTCGTTTTGTTCCTGCTAAATAAAGCGAACATTTTTCTGATTCATTAAACCTTGAAGAGGCCTCAGTGGCATTTTGAAGTCTCCTCACACCTGTGATTGTCAGCTACGCTCCATCAGTCAGATCCAGGAATCCTGACAGCTGCAAAAGGGACTTTTTTTTTTTTTTTAATTATTATTAAATAGGAAAGAACAGAACTACCAAATGTCTGCGACGTTGTAAATGACCAAAGCCAGAGAAGGAATTTTACACCTCTATAGAGAACGCTGAAGTTACTAAACGCTGAACTATTATTTGGAGTAAATAAAAGTGTAAATGGTGCAATTGTGTGATGTCAGCATGACGTTGTTTTGAATATAGATTTGTCTTACGGTGCTCTAGTCTCCTGGGTTACGTTAACTGCTGTTCATTACCAAGTGGAAGTCTCAGTATTGCCTACTGCCTAACACGTAAGAGAACGACTGCAAACTGCTCCCTGCGGGCCTGATCCTGCCCTGGCGAGGTGCCTTCGCCCCTCTGAGGCCACTTGGCTGAGGGTGCGCTGAGCCCTGTGGCAGCGTCACCGCGGCGGAGTTTCCGATCGATAGGGCTCAGCTGTATTATGTTATGGTGGCTGTGAGTTTGCTCTTTGTATGCTGTAAATTATCGGGGTACTGACATCGCAGCGCTTCCCGGCGGATGTGCCGGAGTGTTGCAAGCTAATGCCGGGTTATCCTGATGCTTCCCAAGAAGGAGCAGGTTTGCCAAAGGGGCTCTTGGTGCCCAAAGATGCGGGGTAGCGCCTGAGGGTCTTAAGATAAAGCTGTTGAGCCACAGGAGGGCTGAGAGGCTAAACTGGCTGCATCGCCCTTGCCCGACACGCTGCCGGCATCTGGGGGTGCCCCTGCAGGACGGGCACCCCAGGCACACACAGGACCACCCTGTTGCCTACTCAAAGCAGCAGATGCAGAAAAATCTTGAAGATGGATGTCTCCATACCACAGACTATTGCTAGGAATTTTTTTGTTGTTTGTAAAGGACAATGTGATAATTATTATTCCTTTAAAAAGAAAAACAGAAAAAAAAAAAAAGAAATTACACTTAAGTATATTTAAAAAGAAAATGTTTTTTTTCCAGTTGAATAAATGGAAGTATTCATCCAAAGGGCAAAGTCTCTGTGTATGTTTTTGCTTTTTAAGGAGTGGTGGTTAACGGCGAGCAGAAAACTGGATTTTCATTTAGCTGGTCTTGCAATGAAAGCACAAGATCCAGCTCTGCCCCATCCCTGACATGCTTTTGTGGGCAGGAAAAGCCAATGGAGGAGCATTTCCTGCACACCATGTGTCTTCGTGACCCAGACCTGGTTTTTTGGTGTTAAAAAGGCCAAGTCTTCACCTTGTAAGTGTTACTGTTGTAAGTGCAGCTCAGCCAAAACCCTGCACGGGCCTCTGGCTTACATCGGGGGAGACTTCAACTTGTAATTTATAAATAACAGCCTTTTTTCTTAGGAAGATCACAGATCTTTCCATGTTTTCCAAAACAGACCCGGTAAGTCATGTAGGGGTATTGCATTCAGCGAGAAGTATGACACTAACTACAGGTTATCATATAATTGGTATTTAATATGTGCAATTTAATTCATTGTCAGCGATTAAAAGCACAATGAACGTTGTCTGTCAGCCCTGGTACAGCTGAGCTGCATTTTGTATGGCAGGAGCTGGAATCGCTTGGCAAAGAACTTCCTCCCTTTAACTCTTGCTGCCTCTCCTTGCAGCAAAACTGCTGCACTTTTCTTACACACTTTTGTACCAAAATCCAGGGCCTGGTGCCCCTGTGCGTGGGATGGTTTTGCTGCTGGAAGCGGCTCTTCAAAACCTGCTTTTCACCAAAGAGCATCTCTGCAGACCACTGCAGAGCAGCTTTAGTGTAACGCTGGAATCAGTACAGGCAGGCAATTAATTGAGGAGATGAGCATCTCGGGGGATAAACCCCAGCTTTAATGTAATGCTGGAACCAGAACAGGCAGGCAACAAACTGGGGAGATGAGCATCTCGAGCAATGCTCCCCACCACCAGGCCCTTCCCCAGCACTGCAGAAAGGTCTCAGGTCATGTTTCATAAGAAAGACAGTGCTGGCAAAGTAACAAGGCAATATGAATTTCAGCAACAGAAGTACAAATACAGCTTCCAAACATTTTACATTTTTCGTATGGGCTCCAGAAGTCCCATATACTTTGAGACGCATGGTTAAAGCCCTTTTTTTTTTTTTTTTCATAGCCTGTTCGGGGTACGATTAACCATTTCTGACAAACTCACTGAGCTTGAGGGATGGAGCTAGAAGTCTGTAAAATTTTGCTCTCTCACCATCTGGCCCCGCTGGTTTGCCTCTCTCTGCAGGCTGCGTGCGGTGCCAGCGCCCCGTGGCAGCAGGGGGAAAGCACCGCCCTTCTCTTTCACAACTCCGAGAAGTGAGTGAAGGTGACCAACCCCTTCCAAAGCTCAGGGTGAGTGTTGGCAAGTCCTGTTTCTCGAGGTGCGCTGGCATCACAGTTTGGCCATGGGTGTGGGCGCCCCAGACAGGTGCGTTGCCAGAGTCAGCCTGGCACACTTCCGATGTTGCTGAAAAATATAATAAATTCTGATCTGGTCTATATCTGCTACTATTTTATTACATGAAAGATATTTCTTTTTTCCTTCTTTTTCCACAAAAGTCCTTGGGAAGGCCCACCCAGTGTGACCCTGGTGAAGAGCCATGCCATGCTGACCATGGCTTTGCAAGGCGCAGGGGATAAAGCTGCCTTTATAATCCAGCTTAGAGCATCCATTGACTCCTGCGAGCTGGTGCTGAGCACACCCCTTTGGAGCTGTTACCTCCGTTGCAGAGCCAACACCAGCATCACACGCTTGGCAGCAGCCGGAGCACAGCATCCTTCATGCCTGCTCTCCCCAGCAGGCTGAGGGGCTCAAGGCAGCTCCTACAACACTCAAACACCTCAGTCTGGGGCATCTTGGCCCAAAAGCCACTGGAGCTGTGCAGTAAAGCTTCCAGAGTATTGAGGCTTGGTTTGGGGGAAGCCAAAAGCCACACAGCCTTGAAACTGTGCAGATAAATTTTAATCATATGAACAGAGCCTGTGCAGAAAGATGCAGAGATAGGAAGTATGAGGTTAGAAATAATCAGAAGCACCCTGATCTGGAAATTGTTATATGCAGATAATCCCATATTTGCAAACAACCCAAGTGGTTCTGGCTCCACAACAGCAGCCAATCTCACGGGAGCCTGTGCTGCTGAGGCACACACGAGCCCGGGGTGCCTGCTGGCTTTGAAAACCCAGCTGCTCACAAAGAAGAAGTGCCTATGTGCAGCTTTGGCTAGCAGTTTAATTAACAGGAGCAATTAGATGAAGGCTGAGGGCTGCTGCAAAACAGGCATGTGTTTCCTGTCACCATTTAATACTCCCGCTAAAAGAGCAGCGTGGGTCCAGCAGCCCCAAACCCAGTGATGCTCGGGCACTGCTGCCCTCGTTCCACAACTCCCTCCCTGGCTTTCAGATAATCCGGACCCCTGGGCTGGGAGCTGCCATGTTATCTGATGAACTTTGCTCTTTCCAGCTAGAAAAAAAAGATCCCTGTTCCTTGCATTTACATACAATTATGCTATTCTTGAAATCTAGGCTGTCCTCATTCTCCCAGAGATTATCTGCCATGTATTAGCTAACTGTCCTCCATGGCCAGGGAAAGCTCATTAGCTAGGAGCAATTTCAGAGGACTTTATTTTAGGTATTTTTTTCTTAATGCAAAACATTTTCAACCTAGATCCTTGAAACTATTTAGGAAATCAGCTTCTATTCGAGTACAACGGTGGCCAAGGATGCTTAGGGCTGTGAACCAGTCACTAAAGACCTGGATCCTGTTTCCAAAAGCACCCACAAGTTGTGGCATATCAGTGCACTTATAAACTGTACCAAATAATAACATTTCTTTCTTGTAAGGACTGGATCTTAATTCAGCCTGCAAAGTGGGAGTCGGAGCAACCACAGCCAAAAGCTGACCCTTTCCCACTCTCTCGTAGCCGCACAGGGTCTATCTATGCAGAAACTTTAGGTATCCGTTTTCTGAGCTACAGCAGCATGGTTTGATCACCCCCTTTGCATTTCTAAGTGTGAGACTGCACCTTTCCATTCCTCTTTAAATTGGCTGCAGCCAAACAGGGACTGTCTGAGGGCTGTCAGCTCTGCAGCCACGGGGCTCTCCGTACAGGTAGTTGTGCTTTGGGAAGTCCCACCAGACATACCTGAATCTGCTTTAGGAAAGACATTTCCATTTTCCACAGCTGTTTCAATATTTCACAATACTGAAAGAAAAGAAAAAAAGTCTTTTATTACTAGGCAAGATGCTGACCCTTTGTTAGACAGCAAGACACTCTTACTGTAACTTCTAGTGCCAGGAATGTCTGTCTGGACCTCTAAGCAGGAAAAAAATGAGAATGTTTAAATTATTTGAGTCTGCTGCTTCAGTTTATCGGTGCTGGACTCCAGCACTTTGCTACGTGCCTCTCTCCATGTAACTACCTTGGCTTCATCTGCCCCCAGGCTTCATCCTCACCTGCGAACTGGCTGAACCCTCCTGATGGCACGCTGTCCCTTAGCTTGGTGACCAGCGACCTCTTCTCTGCTGCTCCACCTTTCTGCTTCCTCACGTCTTATGAATAACTCAGCAAATTACCAGCTTCCCTGTTTTAGGCAAACCCAGTCATTTGCTAAAGCATTCTCCGGAGAGTTTTCCCGTTGTAAAAGCAAATATTTATATCTGCTGCTCTCTTAGAGGCTCTGGATATGATCAACTCTTAAGGCAAGAATTAACGGAAAGAGCTGATTTATTAAAATGGATAAACAAAGCCTTGTGAAGCAAGTGAATTCAGTCTAAATAAAGCATTAAACTCTGAAGAACGCACATCAAATCACAGTATACACATACACACACACACATATAATTCATACAATGAAATATGCAGTCCTCTGGACCGGGGTCCCTTATCAACATCACCCCCAGGAGAAAACTGGCCCCAAGCCAGGCGATGTGTATATTAGGCAATGTATATATTAACACATGCCCTGAATTTTAACAAACACAGCCCAGCAAGCTACTCACATCCCAGCTACAATGACCCCCGCAGCTATTGGCCCAGCTTGTGCTCCGTGCCTCAGTTTCCCCACTTCCAAACCTCCCCTGCAATGATGTTTTTACCAACAAGGTACCTAAAAATGAGGGAGGCTGTCAAAATGGTTCTAATCAAAAGCAGTGGCTCTGCCTCAGAGTCTGAGCCAGTTTTGTTGGCACCTGGGTGGGAGCAGGCTCGGGCCCCCGCTCCAGCCGTAGCTCATTTCCCATCAACACAACTCTTAGATCCCTGTTGCTGGGAAGATCTTGCTTCAGCTTTATACAAGATTATTTTTTTTTAATTCTTTTCTGTAAGTCGAGCTTTAATTGTCAATTATTTGCTCATGAGGACTCCTTTATGGCCGATGCTGGAGCAGACTCAAGCGGTTTTTATTTTGGTACTTGGTTTAATTAGCTTTTTTGGAAGAGTGAGGCAGAGCAGAGATCCTTTCTTGCTGCTCATCACATATTCATTATTTACATTTTTCAGTATCTCAAGTAACTCGGCACAGAAAACAAATAAATGAAGACTGAAATATATACAAAACATCTGGAGATGCTGCAGTTCTGTCATTATTACTGCTCATTCATAATGCACAAGAGCTCCGCGGAGTCCTTGATGCAAAGGACATTAATATAATGTCCCAGTGGAGATTTTTGCTTTCGGGCTGGATGTTTCCAGATGAGATGCCCCCATCCTCCCACTCTGTCTGCCTAGGTCTGGTCTTGCCTTGATTCACCGCCAAAAGCTGAAACACCGTAATTCCTGGACAGCATTGGGAGGCAGCAGCCTTTGGAGCTCTTGGCCAGCAAACACAGCCGGTCAGATTAGGGCTGTTGAATAATTTATGGGATGACTCTTCAAAATAGCAAATCCAGCCCCCAGCCTGCTCCATCCTGTATCAGCTCCTGTGACTGCTGAGCAGTTAATGAATATTTAGGAAGTTTTACTAAATTCAGACTATTGTAAACCAAAAGAAAAAAAAAAACCAAACAGTAAAAAAATGCCAAGTGCAATGTTTGCGTATCACACTGTGCACTGTTCACAGAGCCACAGGGAAGAAAGGGGAGCCAGGAGAGTGGCTGCGAAATCCTCACCGTTTGGCCCCAAATTTGCAAGATTTTGGGCCAGCGGATGCAATGCTGCCCCAGTGTCAGTCTGGAAGGGAAAGGGGAAAGGGAAGAAGAAAAAAGGAAAAGGGAAAGAGAAAAAGAAAAAGGGAAAGACAGAAAAAGGGAAAAGGAGAAGAGGGAAATAGGAAAGGTAAGAAGAGAAAGAGGAAAAGAGAAAGGGAAGGGGAAGGAAAAAGGAAAGGGAAAGGGGAAGAGAAAGAAGAAAGGGAAAGGGAAAAAGGGAAAGGGGAAAGGGGAAAGGGGAAAGGGGAAAGGGGAAAGGGGAAAGGGGAAAGGGGAAAGGGGAAAGGGGAAAGGGGAAAGGGGAAAGGGTGAAAAAGGGAGAAGAGAAAGGGAGAAGAGAAAGGGAGAAGGGAAAACAGGAAAAGGAAAGAGAAAGGGTGAAAAAGGGAGAAGAGAGAGGGAAGAGAGAGAGGGAAGAGAGAGAGGGAAGAGAGAGAGGGAAGAGAGAGAGGGAAGAGAGAGGGAGAAAGGAAAAGGAAAGGGGGAAGAGAAAGGGAAAGGAAGGAAGAAAAAGGAAAGGCAGAAGGCAAAGGGAAAGGCAGAAGGGAAAGGGAAAGGCAGAAGGGAAAGGGAAAGGCAGAAGGGAAAGGGGAAAAGGGAAGAAAGTGAAAGAAGGAGAAAGGAAAAGAGCAGGGGCAGAAGCTTCCCCCACGCTGGGTGCCCGCAGCACGGTGGGCAGCCCTGGGCAGGGCAGCAGGACATCTCCTACCAGAAGCACAGGTCCGGCTCCACAGCCTCCCCCTGCCATGAGGGTTCCCAGCAGTTTGAGTCCCAGTTTGCAACACTGGGAGTAAGCCTGACTTCACCCGTCTCAGTCGTGATGGTGGAAGGGTTTGCTCAGAGGAAGCAAATCTTTGCATAGTTATGAACATAATCATTTATGGCAAAAGATACAAAGAGCGGACGTTGATTCAGGATGCACAGAGAACTGGAGCGAACAAGCGTTGCTCCCCATGGAGGCTTTATTGCAGTCCCAGAGGTCGCTGCCTTTAACGCTCCTTGCTTGTTAACAGCCAAGAGCATCAGGAGAGTCTGCCTATGAGGGGAAGAAAAGCAAGAATCTCCCAGTATCGCTTTCGTAATTTAGAGTTTCAAACTAATGTTGACGAGAACATTATTATTGCTGAGCATCTGCTGGGCTCGAGGAATAAAATTCCTCTTATTCGTCTCCAGTGTCATGATTTGCAAGCGCAAGAAATCTTCCAGTGCTTGTCTTGGTCCCTGTTTGTATGCAAATGATGTTGAAACATTTCTTAGACTAAAAGACCTGATTTTAGCTAGCATCAGTCAAAGCATCTGTCAGCCTTGTCAGAAAAGACATACTTTGATTCTTTCAGGTCAAAACAACCTAAAATTATTACTAGAATATTGAGGCAATTTAAAGACATGAAGAGTAAAATGAAAATGGTTCAAAACCATTTTACCTTTCAATGAAGTTTAAATTTTTATTTTCATTCTATACGCAATGTAAATTTTTTTCAGAGGTGATAAAAGTTCTACAATCAAATAACTCAATCGGGTACTCCAGTTCTCCGTGACTGGGCAGTGAGTAATATTGGATTCAATGACATGTACAGGAGGAAACTGGGGTGAGGAATGAAGCAAGGTAAGGAATGAGACAAAATAATAAGCAGAGACTTGTGCCAAGACTCGGAGGCAGCAAGTGAGGCACTGAGATCAAACACCTGCGGAGTGCTTGGGCATGGGGTCCTCTCCAGAAGGAAACTCCCCTATGCAGAAAGAACCCTGTGCTGTTGTTCCTGCACACATGGATTTTGGAGGACTGGCGGGGGTTTGTTCATGGTAAAAAAAAAAAGAAAGGGCTGTTGCCGACAGGAATACTTTCCCTTGGTGTGACCTGAACCCATCTTTTAGAAAGATAACCAGAGTATCCTCCATGTGAGTTGAGTTGGCTGGAAATGGAAAGTGCTGGTTAGCAAGCCCAAATCTGCTTGCGTGAAGTGATCTTCCTCAGCAGTGAGATTTCTGCTTCCTAATGAAAATGAGTTTTTAAGAACCTGGTGGACAGCTCAGCATGTTCCCCTGGCATAGGGGTCTGTTGCTCTGCTTTTGGCAGAGAAGGCAAAAAGTTCTCCCAATAAATCCCCCCTCACTCATTTCTCACCAATGAAATAGCTAAAGGCTGGGTAGCTTTGGCACAAACACCACCTGAAGCTGCATCTCCAGCTCTGCCACCTGCTCAGCACTCGGCCAAGGAGGACTGTGACGTGCTGGCACTGTCCGAGATCTCCCCCAGCACCACCACCAAGTTCCCTGCCTGTTTGCATCAAAATAGGGTTCAAGTCCCAGGTTTTGCTGGGAATAAAGAAGCTGAATTAAGGGTCCTGGGACCAGAGTCTCTCTATCAGCCAGTGGGAGCAGGCTGCCAGGGCTCCCGCAACACTCGGGGGAGTGAGCACCCCAGCGTGGCTCTGCTTTGCTCCCACCTCTGTCCTCTCCCCACAGAACCAGCAACAAGCACTGCTGCAAGAGTGGAGAGAATCTCCTGGGGTGCTGCTTTGGGCAGCTTTAGGATCTGAGTGGCTGCCAGAGGAGCCACATCTCTGTCCCCAAACAGCTACTGGGAGTTTCCCAACCCCAGTGCAAGCAGCTTGAACACCATCACTGATGACTGCTCACCAGGAAAGCCAAAGCAAGCAGCCCTCACTCTGCACTGAGCATCCACCTCCAGCATGGAAAGAGGATGGATTTTCATTTACAGAGGCACAAGGCTCTCCCTTTCCTGCATGCACTCACACATGGAGTTCTGCATCACAGCCTCCATCATTCATGTGAGGAAATAACATATTATAATAACAGCATGAATGTATCCCTCGAGCTCTGAATGATAAGGCAGTAATCAAGTTTCACCAACCTGGAGCGAGATTCCACAACGCTCTTTCCTAAAGATAAGCACATCCCAAGGATATCCTGTCCCCAATGGCATGCGTGGTCTTCCATAGAAGTGATTTCTCCAATAGCCACTACATTAAACTAGGCAGAATATCCAGATCTAAATCAATTCCTTATGTGCTTTTGTCTAATAGCTCTGATAACCACATTGCCTTCATTTTCATACCACATTATTTATTCATAGTGCCTTGGGAAAGGAAGAGCCTTATAAACAGTGGGAATGGACTACATATCCACAAACCAGTATTTTCCTGTCACTGATGTATTACCATTACTTTCCCAGCAAAGGACTGAGCAAACAAATTACCAGCCAGCAGCACCAAACTACCCAGCAGCATCTCAAACCCTCTACCCGCTTGCAGCGCACATGGTCCTTATTCTCCTCCCACAGCACAGCACAAGGCGTGGGGACATGTTCTCAACACAAGCTTAACTTGATTCTCTATTTCCTCCCTCGGATTGTAGGTCCCAGGCTTTCAGAAGCCTGAATTCCTGAGGTTTATGGTTGGCTGACCCATCCGTCTCGCCAAATGCCATTTGCACATGCAAGTTTGAACTTCAGGATGTGCAAACACTCGAGCAGAAAGGCAAATGCTCCCTCTATGGTGTGCGAATATGACTCTGCAAACGTGGCCCACCCCACCCAAGCAGAGAAAGCAGTTCGGATGAACTGACTGCAGCAATCCTGATGTAACATCTCAGTAGTATATAATTTTATCCTTCTAAATTAAGCACATGAAGTGGGTAGATTGTAGAAAGCACAGTTGGACATGTGGTGGTGGTGGTTACAAACTCCAAGTTGAAAAAAAGTAGGAAAGAAGCGCAACTGTTTCCCTTCACCTATATTTCCAAGGTCAGCCACCCAATCCTGAAAACAAAGAAGAAAACATAAACACCTCTCCTGCTGATCTTGGACAACTCAAACGTGTTATTTAATGACAAGGCCATTTGGTCCTTGTCTCCAGCTTTCAGCTAAAAATACATTGATTTCTGAAAGGCTCAGATGAGAACAGGAAAGAGCATTTCAAGTTCTTGCGAAAAATACAAGGAGATTCAAGTTCCTGTGAGATTTTTACCTATTTCATCTCAGCTTCAATCCCATAATTAGGTCTCCTGTCACTTCATTCGTTGCTCTGCCCCATTTATGCACACTTTTCTGACCCTGTTTCCGTATCTGGTAATATTTTTTCCATTACTGTTCTCAAAAGAAGGGGCAAAAAAAAGGGCTTCTTGACCTGAAATCTGTAAGAACTGTTCTAACTGTATTTCAAGAGACATAAACAAGGTCTCAGAGTAGGATATCTATAAAGCAGGATAAACACATATGTATTTTATATATGTATAAAATAAGATATATATAAAGTAATGGTATCCATAGAGCTGGTACCCAGCAGTCCAATGCACCTCCCGAAAGGAGAGGCGTCCCCACACCCCACAGCAGCATTGGATGCCAAAAGTCTGATTTTTGGGGGTAAAGCTAAGCATCCAAAGCACAGGCAGTGGCTGAGCGCACAGTGCAGCTTTGAGCCGGGACAGAGAGGACATCTGCTCATCTTGCATTTAAATCAGAGTCAAAATTTATTACCAGTGAAGAACCTTCCTGCCTGTGAAATGGTACATGCTTCCGCTCAGATCCAGGCAGTGAAACCACATTCCCAAATGCCAAATCTAAGAAAGAATAGACGAGCTGTGTGTCAACCGCATCACCTTTTTATCTGATAGATGTTTATGAAGTGAAGACAGAATATCTGTTGCATAAAAGCAAGCCACCTGCTGCCAAACAGCAACCTTCACTCTGCCACAGATAAACGACTTCTCAGCTAATTTATGTTAATACCGTACTGCAAGTTACATCGTGCTTGCCAAATTCTGAAAGACCAGATTTCTCAGTGCTATAACACAGCTCCAGAAAGAGCTATCCCCTCCTCTGACAGACCATAGACACACAGCGATGGCCACAGCTCCCTCAGAGCTCCTCTTGGCCAGGTCAGTGAGGCCAACCCGAGAGCATCTGCCAAAGTCTGGACCCAGGCTATTTGAGACAGATTTTGGATATTCAGTTCACAGAGATAGTGAATTTCTCCTATTAGCCCATCTCCATTTGCAGAAGCAGGTCTCCGGCTCATTCCTTTTGCCCCTAACAGCTTCACCGCTCTGGTGCATGGGTCCCTCTCAAACCACCCAGAATGTGATCCACGCTCTGATCAGTCCAAGCAGCCCGTGTCCCTGAGGAGGGATGAGCAGTGCTCCGTGGCAGTGGGAGCAGTTCACCTAGCTTACAATCAGCCTTGGCATCTCCATGGCAACTCCGGTGGATGCTGCACTCCTAATGGCTAATAAGGAACCACCGTACTCACAAGCGGCAGTTGCAATCAAGTTCTGTCTCGGTCATCTCCAAGGGGACAAGTGGATAATGCAGAAGAAATTAACAACAGGCATTGAAGCCGCTTTGAACAGAGTAATTGTCACAACAAGTCCTCTGGATTAAAATCAGTCTGTTCCTTAAAATGCATGATATCTCTTCTCTCTCTCTGTTTCTGACTGCTACTGCTGCTCAATAATGCCCTGCACACATCGATGGAGGAGGCTGAAGGGGACTGACTGGGTTGTGCTGCCCTCAGACAGGCTCATTGTACCCGAATTGGGTTTCACCGGCAGGATGTGAAAGTGGAAAATGCAAAATCCAACACTGTTAACCCAATGCACCTTTCATCTGCGGCATAGCGGAGGCAGAATCATCTGAAAACCTGCTGGAGAGTTTTTGCAGTAAAAAACCTAAACCTTCATTGTAAGACACACGAGAGTCCTGATCTTAACTTCTAGGTCAAAGACTGATCCCACCCAGAACACCACCTCAAATCCCCAATCTTTTGCAGGTGGATGGCCGTGCTATAGTAACCCCTGAGGGATTTTGTCTTTCCAGATAAGTGAAAAGCTTATTTTTAATGCAGCAGCTGCTTGTCAGCTCTTCCCAGGGCCACACTGCCACGGGAAAGGTCTACAACGTGACCTTGGGGCAGGAATACATCCAACACCACCCAGGCACCTGCTAGACTCAGTGACATCCCACCTCACCACTGGGATGCATCCCAGAGGATCGCTGGGCAAGATTTAGCCATCCATCGCTATTCAAGAGCCAAAAGGCACTTGTGTCCCACAGCTCACACCCCGCTCACCTCCAGTCTCTGCTGCTGTGGTGGGAGCTCCCCTCCCCACAGCCCCTCCAGCTTCACGTGCCAAGATATCAGGGAAAGCAAATTACACTGGTTTTAGGGTTAACATGCTCCCATTCTTATTCCAAGCCTTGCTTTCACATCTATAACTCATTTTCCAACATCTTCAAGCAAATTTCACACTGTTGGAAAAATGTCAAGGGTTTAATCTGATATGTGTGATATTTACTGATGCCACTAGAGAGAGAGATGATCATATCTTCCACTTCCCATCACATTCCTTACGAGAATGAAAACATATTGGGAGAATTCACTGGGTTTTGCTACACTTGGTATACATAAATGAATGTAAATCAAACTATCTGAGTACAACAGACAAATAACTTTGCATATAAGAGACTCAAGGAAGAGCTTACATGACCAAAAGCTTACCTCTTTTTTCCGGTTGCATTAGATGGTCTTAGGGTATGTGGCTTTGCCAACAAGCCTTGCCACGGCTATATTTTAGCTGCATCACAGAGCAGGACCTGAAGCCTAGAACCAGCATCCTGCGAGCCTTATGCTTGGCATCAACTGGATTAAGAGTGGAATTCGAGAGAGTAGGGGAAAAAAGGCAAATGGGTGAAAACTGTAGTGCATCAATACTGCAATTTTCCTCAGATTAATTTATTCTCTGGAATAGCAGCAGCAAAAAGTTCCTCCAAATCTGCAAGAAAAGCAGAGAGGGCTTTCAAATGCAGCAGAGAGGTAGGTAGTAATCCTGTGCCATGAAAAAAACCAAGCAGATAACGAAGCAAGCAGCAATGTTCCTTCTGGTTGATTCAAAATCCAGGATTGAAAACAAAGTGGTTGCAAGATTGGAAACTGGTGGTTAGCAGAGCTGAGGTGGGGCTCAGGCTCCCATGGGGTCTCAGCAAGGGTGTGACAGACCTGAGCTGGGAACGGTTGCCATCTCGGCAGGCAGCCTGCAGGGACACGCAGAGAGCCACAAAAGCAGCTGGAGCAGCTCAGTACACCCAGGGCCACAGGGAGCAGGGATGGGCTGCCGGCTGCAGCTCTGGTTTCTCATGCCGCACCTGGGCAGCCAGGCTTACACTGCTCTGTATCCCGGGAAGAATGGAAAGGCTCCAGTTAAGCCCTTTGCTGTATTAAGCCCTTTTCTCTACCAAGAAAATAAATGCTCTATTTTAAAGCTTAGGATATGGTGAGCAGAGAAAAAAGAAACTCAATATTTCAGTTTTGATCCTAACTTGACCACCTGCAGACCCAGGACGGGGTAGGAGACAAGGACAGGACTCTGTTACTCATACTGAGGAGGACACCCATCGCTGGGTGGAGAGCACCAGACATATCAAATGTCATAGAATCATCACAGTTGGAAAAGACCTTTAAGGCCATCAAGTCCAATTGTCAGCCCAGCACCACCGCACCTACTAAATCATGTCCTTAAGTGTCACGTCTACTTCATTTTTTAATACCTCCGTGGATGGTGACTCCACCACTTCCTCAGGCTGCCTGTTCCAGTGCTTCTCTACTCTTTCAGTAAAGAAATTGTTCCCAACATCCCATCTAAAACTCCCCTGGCACAATTTCAGGCCATTTTCTCTCACCCTATCACTTGTTATCTGGGAGAAGAGGCCAGCATCCACCTCACTACAACCTCCTTTCAAGGAGCTGTAGAGAGCGATAAGGTCTCTCCTCAGCCTACTCTTCTCCAGACTGAATAGCCTCAGTTCCCTCAGCCCTGTGCTCCAGCCCCTTCTCCAGCTCCTTTGTCCTTCTCTGGACACACTCCAGCTCCCCAACGTTCTTCTCGTGGAAAGGGGCACAAAACTGAATACAGGATTTGAGGTGTGGCCTCATCAGTGCTGAGTACAGGGGAATGATCACTTCCTCGCTATGTCACCTCATCCTGGCTGATTCCAATAACCACACCACCACTGGGAGCCCTCTTGAGCCTCAGGATTAAGTTCAACTGTCACTAATGCATGACATTTTGCTGATACTCAAATATCAATCAATATATTAAAATTTATGCTCTGTGACTATAACTCCAATTTAATTTTGCCCAGACCAAAAAGAAGAAAAAAGAAAAAAAAACAAGGACACTACATGAAAGCAATATTCCTAAGGCTTCATTCTGGAAAGACATTCGTATCTCAGAAATAAGACTTGAAGTGTTTGTGGTGAGGAATATGCTTAATTAGATTCATGTCTGAGAAGTCCCCAGCTGTTCTGCAGACAAACAGAAATATCTGAGGTTTCTTCCAGCTCTATGGAGACACAGATTGGCTTCTCCCCGTGTTGTCCCAGTCTGAGAGATTTGCACATATGATTATTATCCGGTGCTGTTTCAGACAATACAAGATGCTACAATCTCTGAACACAGAGCAAATATTCCAGCATTTTGTTTCATGATTACTTCCACCCTGTTTGCTTCAGCATCATGAAAAACTCTTTGCTGTTTTTTTCATTTGAAAGGCTTTCTGGAAGTTGCACATAACACGCATTCATTATGAAATGAAAATACCTCATGTGTTCAGGATGGAAAAAAAATCCCTGGCTTTCAAGAAAGCTTTGTGAGCTTATTAAAAACAAGAGCGCTCGCTATGCGTGTCCTTCTGCCAAAGGAAAAATTCCCTCCTCTCCTCTCAGGCTTCTAAGCTCCTTTGTGTGCTCAAGACATCTCTTCCCAGTGCCCAGCACATTTTCATGGTTAGTCTAACTTGGAATAAAATAGCAGCTGCCTTGTCACGACAGACAGGGACCGCAGAGCAGTCGTACCGCAGCTCCATCATAATTGGAAAGGGATCCTGGGGAAGCCACAGGCAACAACACCCTTCCCAGCCCTTGGAACATGGGAGCAAACCCCTGTGCTGCAGGGAATGGTCATACCCAAACCACGCATCTGGGGAGAAGCTGAAACAGGAACCTTGTGCCAAAACCACAGCCGGCCATAAAACCCACAGCTCAAGAAGAAGTGAGTCGTGACCACTCCCAAAATTCACATCCCCAGGGCACCGTGGCAAGTCCAACTGCACATAGAAACATGCAGTTTAGGAGCTTCAGCCGTGATTTCCAGGCCCATCTCACCAGCCCTGCCACTTTCCCTTTCTCTTCCTTGCTCCCCATCTTTCACCCTGTCCCTGTTTTTAGGGTTCCCACCTCAACCCTGCTCCTGGCTAATGCTTTGAGACAACGCTGCAGTGCCTGGTGGGGTGGTCCTCCACTCCCTCCTTTCCTCTAATTTCTCCTCCCACACCTTGGGCTTCTCCATAGCCCATTCCACCACCCATGTCAGCCTGGGAAGAGGTGGAGACAGGTACTGTGCAAATCAGACAACCGGCCACTGCACACGGAGGAGTCCAACTGGGCATCTCAGCACATGCACAGCCCTACACACACGGCATTTCGGAAACACAGCTCTTACCAAGGTTTGTGCCAAGGTGTTGGGGTTGGATACACAGCAGAGCATGAGGACCAGAGAGCACCAAATGTTAACGACCTTCAGGAAAGTGAAGTTAACCTCTTGCTGCTGCATCTACCCGCAACGGGGAGTCTCTGGGTCCTGGTGAGATACATCAGGTAAGGAATTTTGGCTGGACCTGATGGCAAAAAACACATATAGCAAGAATCAGACTAGCAAAGTGCACCCATGGAGATCACCTCCATCAGAGAGTGGAACAAGCTGAGGCTCTAATGGGTCAGTTATTTACAATAACTTGTTTCCAGAAAAAAAAAGCCTTCCAGAGGAAGAAGTAGACTTTTCAAGCTAGCTGGAAAAGAACTGCACAGAGCAGCTCAATCTCACATATCACCAGGATCTCCCTCCCCACCCAAGGAGGGCTACACACCGCTGGCAAGCAACCAAAGGTTTTCCCAGAACTGGGATTATTTGCTCCCATAGGGCTGAGCGATACACCCAGCACGGCTGCAAAACTCTGCATTTCATCTGGCTAAGGATGAGATGATTAATGCAACTACGAGGATGAACAAACACCAGAAGAGCTTTGAAGAGTTGCTCTTGGTAGCCAGCAGTAATATTCATTATCCCATCAGCACCTGAACTGGGGCCTCTCGGTCTCCCCCGCACGCTACAAGCCAAGTCAGTCAGTTGGTAGGTGGTGGCATTTGGGCAGGCGGGTTGGTAATTTGAGGTGATTCAGTGCTGGATCACACAAAGCTCATTTGCCATGGCAGATCACATTCTCCATGTGGATTATCTGCAAGGCTCTCTCCTTCCCTTAGTTCTTCATTCTCATTTATCTTACAAGCAATTAAGTCTGTTTAAAACGACAATCACTTTGGACTTTGAAGCTTTTTTCTCTGATCTGGAATGTTTGTTCCTTAAAATACAACTTCAAATATTGTGGCATTCTGGATGTTTTCTGTTTCAGTAACAGGCTGGTAATTGTAATTAGTTTTATCATGCTGGAAACTCAAAAGCCTGCTCTGAATGCGATCCTTTGAATTAGTTAAAAGGTACTTTCTGAGCTGACAATCATTCTGACTGTAGCCTGTAAGAAAGACTTGAATTTTAAGCTTACGGGAAAGGCTCGTTTTACTGCAGCGTTGAGAATCCACTGTCTCAGAGCTCACTGGCATTGTGAGGTGCTAGCGAGAGCCAGAGCAAATATTTCTCTGGGCTTCCACTTTCATGCAGTATGTTTTAGATTACACTTCAGTGGATTCAGAAGAGGAAGCTGGGGGTGGCAGGAGGGAAGGACGTGAGTAGGTAAGAATGAGAGGAGGCAGCACATGGAAAAATGGAAGGAAACGGTCAACTAAAGAAAAATACAATGCAGAGAAAGGATGAGGAGATACTGGCAGGATTGAGAGAAAATCATACAGAAAGCTCAGTTATATGAACCAGACTGAGTAGATAGGGATAATTAGAAAATATATAAACGTGTAACGGAGAGAATGAGAGGTAATGGTTTTAAACTAAAAGACAGTAGATTCAGATTAGACATAAGGAAGACATTTTTTATGATGAGGGTGGTGAAACACTGGCACCTTGGCCAGAGAGGTGAGAGATGCCCCATGCCTGGAAAGATTGGATGGGGCTCTGAGCAACCTGATCTGGTTGAAGATGTCCCTACTCATTTCAAGGGAGCTGGACTGGGTGGTTTTTAAAGGCTCCTTCCAGTCCAAACTGTTCTAGGAGTCTGTGACTGCTTGGCACTTCAGGAATGGCTGCGCATCGCTAGAGCTGGGCGGGAGAAAACAGGAAAAGGGTGAATGAGTGAGAGGAAAACATCAAGAAGATGCTAAAAACATTAAAAGATGTTGAAATAGTCAAAATATAACCCAAAGCATTAAATATACAATTCAAATACACATCATCATCTTTTTTTCATGTTTGGCCAGCTCTGCAGCAGGCAAATGGCTGTGGAGGACGGTGCCCTGGAGGCGGGATTGGGCGGGCAGGGAGCTGGTGCTGAGGTGCAGCAGGGGCAGGAGCCTCCCAGGGCTCAGACTCTGCACAAACCAGCACCCACACACAGCACAACCCTGCTCTTGCCACCCTCCTCTTTTATTCCATCGGGTGCCAAACTCGTCTCCACCGCACCATTGGGTATTAACGTTGGGCAGTGAGTTACCTTGCACCATCTCCCATACGAGCCCTTCCGTGGGTGATGTGGCCCTCTTCCATTAGTCAGAACATGCTGCTCCTTTTGAGGATGAGATGACTTTACCCTCCAAATCATTTCCATGGCAATATGCAGAATGCAAGACATATTATTGTAGCCTGCAGCATCCCTACAGTGCCAGTGAGACATACAGGAGATAATAAATAAAAAAAATTGAACTGAGCATCAACTTCTGCAGCCAGATTCTCAGATGGGCAAGAGCGAGGGCAGCTACGCGAAATAGCAACCGAGGGCAAGGCTGCCGCTGACTCTGGGGATAATTGTCATGGAAACTACCTGTAAAGTAGCACAAAACATAAGTAGATATGAAAAAGGTAGCTGAAAATAGCTGCTTCAGGATTGTTTCTTTGCAAAGGCTCTAGATATTAAAAGTCAATTGAATAAACAGTTTAGTAATTTTAGATGTTCTTGGAAAATGGATTTTAAAGGGCAAAATGAGGCAAAACAGAATACTCCAGGAGAAAAAAAGCTCTGAGAAGAAAATGAATGCAAGTAAGCCTCCTGCAAGCTTTATTATATACCTAATAATTTCATATGTACAGATAGATAAACTCACGCCTGTGTGTGATTACATATATGTAGTATAATGTATATATACGTAACTATACATATATATACACACACTCCATATACACACTAACGAAAAAATAATACTGAAAAAAGAAGTCAGCACAAACCAAATACTTCCTGCATCAAACTGAAGATGACAAGGTTCCTCAGAGGTTAACTGTGCTGAGTCCAAGGCTCTGAGCAGGAAAACAAGTTGTTTGATGAGTTGGACTGGTGTCTAAATGGCATCCGACCAAGGATGGTGATGATCAGAAAATACACATTGAGGGTGAAATCCAGCAGAACGGAAAGGTGCCAAAGAGCTGAAACAATCAGAAAATGCATGAAACAGGGTAGTCAGCATTTCTGATGGGTGGAAACTGGGGGTACAGCCTCTAGCATCCGGGAGGTACGCTGCAATTAACAGCGAGCATTTGACGGCCACAAACCAGGACACCTTTGTCTCTGCTCAAGAAAGCAGCAAACCGTGCTTCACAAAGTGTTTTTTCTTTGCTGTTAGGAACCCTTCCCCGTGCCAGATGGATGGGGGCATGTCTGGGGTGATTCTTTCAGCCAAACCTGCCAGTGGGCTGATGCACGTGAGCTGCAAGGACAGGAGAAGGAGCAGGGATGCCAGTCCAGAAAGCAGAGCAGCAGGTACAGCCTCTGTGGGACGGCGCTGGGAACAGCAGGGCAGGATTCAGCATGGGCACAGACAAAAGCAGATGAGATGTGAAGGTACTGTCATGCAGGTCACCTTAGGAAAATATTAAAGGGCAATTTATGCACTTAGTGAGGAAAGAATTGAGTTGTAACAGCAAAGAATGTTGGCTGGAAGATGCAAGAAGCAGGAGAATAGAAGTTATGTCGTTCACCACCACACACTGCTGGCCGGGGCCAAGATAATCCCCTTCCATTTTTTATGCAACATTGGAATAAGCATTGAATAAATGGGAATAATCCTGGGATAGTGAATGGTGTCCATGCACCAGCAACTGCCAAGCAGTGTCTCTCAGCACGCAAGACAGAGAGAGGCTGGTTCAAGTGCAAGTACCTGAGAAGGGCTCTGGCATCCCACTGGGTTCATGTGAGTTGGGGCGGGAGGGGAGGACTTTACAGGCAGGTCATATCCTCACCATGTAACATAGAATGATCAGAAACTCAACTTGTACCCCAAAAAGGAGGCAACAAACAGAACCGTCTCATTTACCAGAGGAGGTAACACAGGGAAAAAACAGAAGTGCAGAGAGCAAGAGATGAGGAGGGGAAAGTCAAGGAGATGTGAAAGGAAAACAGAATTCAAGAGAAAAATAACTGTCCCTAGGAAGCAATTCTAATCAGCTCCAAAAGCAGAGTTAAATGCAGCTCCAGTCACAGCAACTGCCACGACAGCAAAGGCTGAACGCTGCAGCCAGCCAGGGTGCTACAGGGTGCTAACTAGACATTTATGAAATACCATCGAGGCACAGCATTCTTTATCTCTGAGTGGTAATGACATCGAAAGACACCAAAAGAAACTAATTACATAGGGTTTTTTTTTACTCTGTAATGTCAAATCGCAGCTCAAGAAGATTAAATATGCAACCCAAAGTTACCTATGCTGCTGTAATGCCACTAATAATGCTAGCATTTATAGAGGGCTAAATCAAGATTTTCTTGCTTAAGGCCCTTCTTTCTGACCTTTGAAGGTCTGGTCTCAAGATACGATGTAAATCATCCTGAGAGTTCTTTTCACCTCTACTAGATGAAGGATATTCCTATTCTGGGAAAGTAGGGTTAGTCTTCCAAACAAAAAAAAATACATATACTGGAGGTACTTAGGCACTCATGTTCTCCACTTCCCAAAGTCACTCAGATACCTCTGTGCAGACAGAGCAGCTTCCATCAGCCGAGGAGCACCCCCCAACACTGCACACAGAAAGCTCTTGGTTCCAGACAGTATGATTTTTCTGCACATTTATTAGTCAGACATAACCCTCCCTAAAATAATAATCCAACTGTTTTCACCCAAACTGAACTTTCTCAGGCTAACAACTTGCCTATTAGTAAAACCGCAACACCTGGGGCAATGGGTGTCGGGACAGCATAGCACAGCACTGTAAGCAGATACCCTCAAATCCCACTCACTCTGGGACTCATAGTGCACTCAGGAGAAGGGAGCAAGAGCAGCTTCTTCAATTAAATTGATGTTCAAACAATGCTCTCTGGGTACACTACCTGCAGCAATGATCAGAGCTACATTCTCACAGGCTTCATAGGACATTCAGACTTCATCTGCTCCACCACTGGGGTTATTTTAAAAGACAACATGATGCTAAAACATCGCATTGCTGTTTACATCAAACACCACTCCCCTTGATTAATAGATGCGTGCCTGTTTTGCTACCAGGTATCATTAGAAGTTATACAGCACTTCTCAGTCAAGCGCTTTTCTCTCCATGATGTGAAAAACGACTTGTAGTTATAAAGAGCGAAAAAAAAAATCAACGAGGCTGTGTGTTTGAAAAGAAGCTGTGGGAAATACATCAATATTTGTCATTAGAGTGGCAGCTACTGCTCTGCGAACAGCCATGAATGAAGGCTGCTTTCCCTCAGATCCCATATCCCTTCCACCCACTTCACCCCCATCCCCACCACAGCGATACTCCTGGCTCTTTCCTACTGTGTGCCTCACGTCTATGTATTTCCCACCCCTCCATGCAGCCAGTGATGGCCACACAGCAGCCCTCACCACTGGCCACGTTCCCCAAACACCTGCTGGCACGGGTGCTGGGATGTGGGTGCTGCAGGACGGGATGGGGGCTGAGCCAGAACGGCTGATCCTTTCCAGTTGGGATTTTCCCTACCTGACCTGCACGTAACTTCAAGGAATTGGACGTTGTCGAGAGCTTGAGACATCTGTCGGATTTGGTGCAAGCTGACCAAGGGGTTCAAATGCATTAGAGCACAGAAACACAGGCTTGATGGGCAGAGGGTGTAATCGCATGAGACTATTGCTGTAGAAAAAGAGGCTTAAAGAAATCATCAAAGGACAAAAGTCACTGAGGCACCGCAGAGAAGGCTGACACAGATGAGGAGGAGGAAAGTGGAGTAACTCCCTAGAGGACTGAAAGATTTCAAAATCCTTGTTCTCCATTTCAAATTATCTCAGTAAACTGATAACCATCACATCAACCGGCCAACAACCTGAGGATTGAACTAAGCTTTTTGCTACCAGCATGTGTAAACCCCAATGAATTCAAACAGATGGTTTATTTAAAGATCGCTTTGTATGTACTATAATCAATATCCAGATTACAGTAGGGTTGTTGCAAGGAAAAAGATATAATTGTAGACATGTAAAAACCTTCCAGTTTGGACAGAGAACGGGCAACAGTATTCAGCACTTCTTAAAGTCTTAGAAACGTAGTGAAAGACCTGAAGTGTGTGTAATTACCAGTGAGAGGCATTGTAGCAAAGCAGATAAAGTTAATTACACAGTACAGGAGCATTTTCAGTTGATGTGGCAGTAATCATAGTCAACAGAGAAGCGCCCAACAGAAGGAACTGCATACAATAAAAGCAATCATGTGGTGAAAGTGTACAGCGCAAATTACCTAAAAACCAAAGGCAGATACAGACACACAGCTGGAGCTGACAGATCTTAATAAAGATTTGTGGATTTCTGCATGCAACAGTATACCGTAAAAAGCAGCAGAACTTACCCCGTGGATGGTACCCCTGAAACTGTCACATCAGTCTGGACGAAGCATCAATACGTGTGCTCCATGGGGGGAAGCGAGGGCCAGACGCAGCAGCAGTCTGTGACAACAGTCACAGCGTTTGTCACAGGGAACACTGGTTACGTCCTGGGTGCTGCTGCTGCGTAAGAAACAAATGGACCAGCAGGTTGGTCTACGGTACCAATTTTCTGAAAGTAAATCTGTACTTAGGAGAAAAGACACAGTAAACAGACACCAGATATTTAAATTCAGGCTCACGGGCTGCCATTTCATATAGGCATTCGATGCCTGCATGCACCAGTCTGCATTAAAAGCGGGGGGGCTGGAACACAGGATCTAAAATAAAAGGTTCAAGTGTAAAATCATTTGCATATGTGCATAATCTATGCAAATCTACAAACATCTTTTCAGTGTCTCTTGGTTGGATGATGGGACAGACATGGCACAGAATTCCACGTCCCTGCACCAGCAGTGATCTCTCCTGCTCTCCATTACAGTCGTTTCACCAGGACCTGTCCCTTTCCATGTGTTTTCATGGCACCAAAGTGCATTCTCCCCTGTTTAGAAAAAGCTTTCCCCCCAAGATTTGCTGGAGCAGCAACATTGCATCAATCCAGCCTCAGGCAGCAGCATGCCACTACCCTCTCCTGCACCCAAACTGCTGCTGCTGCAGGAGGAGTAGGAGGCTCCCCGTTGCCCCATCCTTACCTGCCAGTTTGATTTCTCACGGCCAGTACATATTAATAGCTTTGCAGTTCTCTAATTAACGATGTGGTTACATCCTGTCTTCCCAGGGTAATAAATTCCCCTTAAAATGTCTGTTTGTTGGAACACCCCAATTAGCAGACTTCAGTGCTGTAAAAGACTTAATTTAAGGACTATGCAAAATGTCCTTCACAGCATCCTGATGCGTTAGTGGAGGAGGATTTATTGATTTGAAAATAGGCAGGCTAAATAAAATAAAAGACACTAATTGCTGAGAAACAGATACCTGGCTAATCAAATGCAATTAGGAATACAGAGAGGGTGACAGAACAACATCAGGGAGGTCAAGAGATGCAGAAATTCTACTCTAAGGGCATTTGCTACCTGCCCTTTCACTTGTGCCAGGGCTTGTCTGATGCCAGCCAGCAGGGAAGCTGCGTGAGCAAAGGGCTCAACCCTGTGCCTTTCACTCCTTGCTAATGCAGAAAGTAACATCTGAGAGCCAGACTTGCAGAGATGAGAGCCATATCTATGCCAACAATTATTACTTATGAAAACAGATCACTTTTAGGAGCTTAGTCGGAAGAAATCAATGCCTAACACCTGTGGGTTTATACAGTACAGCTCTAGGGCAGATCTGAGCATCACTGGCTACACTTCTATTGCTGAAGGATGAAGAATAAAGCCAGACATGACTGAAGTGCTATCTTTCCCAAAGTTAAGCTAAAACAGCCCTGCAAATGAAACAAATGCATCGGCCTTGAAGATGCCTGAGGATCACAGGAAGGTAAGAAAGCGTAATTGGTATTACCAAGCTGAGTCCACAGCTTACAGTACGATGGTTGTTCACAAAGAGCTCTTCCTTAGAGCATGGACATGCCAACCAACTGCCAGGACCCTTCACACGTTTCACAATAGCAATTAAAGCCATTCCTCGAATTTGGGTCCAACTCCAAGCCCTGCTCGGATTCCAGTCTGCTGGTAGAAGATGCCAACAGTGCCAGGGTGGTCCCTGTCTCAGAAACCCAGCAGAGCCAGGTAGTGCCACAGGACCTCCTTGGAGAGGAAAGCAGAGCACTTCTGTGACCTGCTGCTTGGCAAGTGCAGGTCACACTCTGTGCAGTGACTCCGAGCTGATGCGAGCATCCTTCGCCTGCTGGGAGACAGGAGCCTTCGCACCCCATGGAGTTGGATGAGCAGAGGGAGCAGTGGCAGCCAGCATCCGCGGCTCCGCTGATGGCATTTGCAAGGAAAACACTCATATCCTGACACTGCTATAACAGCTCCCTGCAAGGAGCAAGCCAGGTTTTGGGTGGTCTGTCCCAGCTGTGCCCCTGCAGAAGGCTGGCAGTCCCCAAAACTGTCATTTAACATTTAGTGATATCACAGCAAACCAAACATCCAGCAGATAGAGATGTGGTGTAGTTATTGCTCTGAAACACTGTCACCTTGTGGCATTCAGCTGCAGTCGGACACACTGCAGCCAGCACGCCTGGCTGGACATTGGGGTGGCCTGGGCACAGCTCCCAGGGCAAAGGGCTGGCCAGGACATGAGGAGCAACCTCATAGAGGGGCACAGAAAGCCTCCTTGCTCCGGGCAGTATTTCGTAACAGCTAGTACTGGGGAAGGAGGAGGTCTGGAAATCTCCATTTATACTTCCAGCTCTGTCTGCAGCTTTCCACAGCTGCAAAATGTACATTAATATGAAGATGTCAGTAAATATTTACAAACAATAAACGCTGTTGCTTTGGGTCTTTTGGGGGGTTTTTTTGGTTTTTTGTTGTTTTTTTTTTTAACCAGTATTTAATCCAGTTACAAAACAAAACACATTTTAGCAAAAAATAAACCCAAGAAAATTAAAACTCATCTCTCTTACTCTCCTCACACCTAGCAACTTATTTTGGGGCCAATTAGAAAGTGGCAAATCCAGAAACAGGAGAATGAAAAACTTTTTCTTCCACAGCACCTAACAAAACTACAACTTTTACTGTCACAATGAACTGTGGATATGAAGAACACAGTGGCATTGGCAGGGCATCAGTATTCCTACAGACAGGAAGAATGGCCAGAGCTGTAAGAGTTATGAATGACAGGAACTTTAGAAGAGAGGCAGACCTCCAGCTGTGCTTGCAAACCCATCTTTATTAGGGATTAGAAACAGTGCTCAGGCGACAGCCAGGTTATCTGCTTACAAGGGAGCTGCACATACTTTTCACCTTCCACCAGTGCTGGAGAGACCGGCTGCGATAACTGGACATTGGAGACAATTCAATCTTTGATTCTTCTTCAATTTTTGGGAGCTAATCCCATCTTGGATGCTCCCTTGCATGTGTAGTGCCTGAGAGTGTGAAACATCGGCCTTATTAGCAGGAAAAAACCCAACCATCCTTTTCTTGCTAAACAAGAATAAACAGCGCAGCAGAGCGCCAGACCAGGCTACCCAGGAAATACAGCTGGGGATAAGACTGAAAAGAAAAGTAGGCAAGAGGCCTAAAAATGTCTGTCATAAAATACCTTAATTAATAGGTCTCTGAGCAAATGCAACAGCCAATAGGCAAACAGCATAAACACTGCTGCAAAAGATCTACATGCAGTTATCTGCAAAGCACCAAAGCAATTCCTTATTGCGCAATATTGCAAAGAGATTGCAATTCAAAAAAAGAAACAGAAGACACAGAAAAAAAGACTGCTCCTAAAGAAACAAAGGAGCTGCCCAACCTAAACTACAGATCCTGCTTTATCCTAAACGCTACAACAAGAAGCAAATGACTTAAATGAAGGAGAAAAAAATCAGATCAGCAAGTATTAGCACTTATCAAAAATGCAGCAGACAACAGTTCCTTCCAGCAAACTCCTAAATAATTCACGCCCAAAATAAAGAGGCCAATCAGGAATACACTAGGCCAAAACAGTCGAGGGAACAGTTTCTCCCATGACCTTGATGAAAAACTTAACCCCAAAATCAAGGCAACCAGCCAAAAGCGTTGTGTTTAAAACCAAGTTACAGTAAAGATGTCACTTAAAACCAAGAAGGGTCTGAAGGAGTCCAGCTAGGCAAGCATGGTCCAGGCTGGGCAGGTGGGTTCCTGCATCCCACTGGCTGCCCCAAGGATGCCCTTTGCAGGAGCCCTGTGCCCACTCCGGCTGTCCCCACTCCTCCAGCACTGCCCGGGGGACACCCCAAGAGCCAGCACTGCAATGCCAACACTGTCCCTGCTCATTCCAAAGACAGCAACTGCCTTTTAGACTCATTACAAAGACAGAAGGGGGAACAAAGGTAGGATCTGTGTCCTAGAGGATGAAGGAGGGCTTTAACTTCTTTACCAAGGTATGGTTGGCTCCATGATCTCAAAGGGCTTTTCCAACCTGGTGGTTCTATGATTCTATGACTTGAGGCAGCACACGGGCCTGGATCTTCACAATTCCAGTTGGAAATCCAAGGGGACACATCCGATGGTGTTCACACACACCGTCTCTAAGGTGTGGCACAGACAATTTGGGGGCAGTGGCCAGGGCAGCACAGTGGCTGCAGTTAATGGGCCGGGGGCCACCAGCCCCACCGCCACCACCCCCGGGACAGGGGGCACCACCAGCGCAGGACAGAATCAAAACACGGCCCTGCGTTGCCTGTACGCACCCCAACAGCCCTGTACTGCCCCTGCTCGGTTGCTACAGCCCCAACCCCAGTCTTACAGACCCCACTGCCCCCCAACACCCCTACAGCCCTTACCCCCCTTACAGCCTCGCACAGCCTCTACAGCCCCCGTCTAGCCCGGGCCCAGCTCCTACAGCCCCGCACCGCCACTACGGCCACTATGGTCCCTACGGCCCCTGCGGCCCCCCACGGCTCCGCACCGCCCCCTACAGTCCCTCACCACCACTGCAGCAACTGCAGCCCCTACACGGCCACTGTAGCCCCTGCCCGGGTCCTACGGCCCCCGCACTGCCCCTTCCCTCTCCCTACAGCCCCGCCTGTGCACTAGAACCCATGCACGCGCCCCTAACTGCTCTTATAGCCTCGCCCCGTCCCCGCAGCCCCGCCCCTTCATGCAACCGTCAAGCCACGCCCCCTTTCACCATCAGCCCCGCCCCTTTCTCTATAAGACCTCCCCTTCCCATAGCCCTGCCCCTTCCCTAAGCCCCGCCCCTTTCTCATAGCCCCACTCTTTACCCTTAGCCCCGCCCTTTCCCTAGCTCCGCCCCTTAAAAGCCCCGCCCTTCCCAACATCCCAACGCTTCCCTCGCCCCGCCCCTTTCCCCATAACTCCGCCCCTTTCGCCATAGCCCTACCCCTTCCTGAAGCCATGCCCCTTTCCCATAGCCCCACTTCTTTACCCTTAGTCCCGCCCCTTCCCGAAGACCCGTCCCTTTCCCCAGCCCCGCCCCTTCCGCGGAGCCATACTCATTCCAGAAGCCATGCCTATTTCCCTAGCCACGCCCCTTCCCATAACCTCGCCTCTTTTCGTCGCCTCGCCCCTTCCCGAAGCCCCACCCATTTCCCCCTCAGCCCCCGCCCCTTTCCCATAACACTTCCTTTTAGCCCCGTCCCTTCCCACCGCCCCGCTCCTTCCCCCATAGCCCAGTCCCCCGCATAGCCCCGCCCCGTTCGCGCGGCCTCCCCCCGGCAGGGGGCGCTGTCCCGCGGCGCCGTTTCCGTCGGTCGCGGCTGAGTCACCGGGCCGCGCCGCCGCCGAGCCGCCCCGCGCCGAGCCGAGACCCGCCGCCGCCCCGCCATGCCGCTGGAGAACCTGGAGGAGGAGGGGCTGCCCAAGAACCCCGACCTCCGCATCGCCCAGCTCCGCTTCCTCCTCAGCCTCCGGCCCCGCGCCCCCGACCCGGCCGCGCGCGACGAGCTCATGGCGGCCGTGCGGCTGCACAGTGAGTGCGGGGGGGGGGGGGGGTTGTCCGTCCAGCGGGGATGGGGGAATGTCTGCCCGTCCTTTTGGGGCCGGGGGGGGGTCTGTCCGTCATGTTGGGGGTCAGGAGCGACTGTTTATCTGGCAGGGGGGGATGTGGGAGGAATGGTGTCTGTCCGTCCTGCGGGGGGGCAAGTGTTGGGGCAATGGTGTCTGTCTGTCCTGTTGGAGGGGGATCTACCCGTCCTGTTAGGGGCAAGGGGGTCTGTCTGTCCTGTTAGGGGTAGGGGGGGTCTGCCCATGTTTTTGGAGTGGGATCTGTCTGTCCTGTGGGGCATCTGTCCATCTTGCAGTGGGGCGGGCGGGATATATGCATCCTGCAGGGGGGTCCTGTCTGTGCTACAGGGCATCTGCCCATCCTCTAGGGGACAGGGGGGTCCTGTCCATCCTACAGGGCATCTGTCCATCCTCTGGGGGACAGGGGGGTCCTGTCCATCCTGCAGGGGACAAGGGACTTCTCTCCCTGCCCCTGGGATGGGAGTGGCTGTCGGTCTATCTGTCCATACAGAGGCCTGTGTACACGGATGAGGAAACAGTCTGGCTCATTTATCCTATGGGAATAAATGGGGTGTGGGTAAGGTGTGTGGGGGGGGTGCGCTCCTCCCAGCAGGAGAGCATCAGCCTACCCTGGGGCGCGGGCAGCGATGGGGGCAGAGGCTGGGGGTCATCTGGGGTTGGTGGTGTTCGGACAGGCTGGTGCAGTGCCCTGTCCCCAGCTTTGTCCTCTGTTAGTGTCATGCAGGTGTTTGAAAAGGTAGGAGTTGAGTACCGGGGTCCGATAAATAGTAAGGGAAGAGGGGTAAGGAGAGTGGCAATGCGAAAGAATCAGCAGAATGAAGCAGGACAGAGAAGACCTGCTGAAACACTAGATAACTGAGCATAGATCAGCCGTGTTGTCCGTAGTGCTCTGCTCTGGAAACACGTACATGCTTGTTGCGACTATTAACAGCGGAAGCCTTCCTACTTTTCTTTCAGACATGGCTCCGTATTACGAGGCGCTCTGCAAGTCTCTGGAATGGCAGGTGGACACGGATCTGTTGAACAAAATGAAGAAAGCTAATGAGGAAGAACTGAAACGTCTTGACAACGAATTAGAGGATGCAGAAAAGATCTTGGGGGAGAGCGAAATCCGAGATGCAATGATGGCCAAAGCTGAGTACCTGTGCAGGATTGGGGACAAGGTTGGTTCATGGCAGATGCTTTATGGACTCATAAAACCACTGCATTGTAATCGTTTTGGCCAGGCAGGTTCCAGCAAGTGCTGGTTGACTTACAGTGCGTTTTCTCTGTGGCACAACCCAGACATGTGGGTGGGAGACAGGGAAGGGTGTTACTGAAATTTTAATTATCTAGAAAAAAAACAAGTAGCCCATGAAAGAAAACATTTTTATCTTGAAAGGGAACAAAGTTATTTTCCTTTCAGAGATGTATTTTTTCTTTTTCTTCTGTATTTAGACTTTTTAAACTATTTACATAGTGCAACTTAATTTCAGGTTTCAGTGTTGATTTTTGTAGTCCCTAGATTTACAAGATATATGAGGAATGGCTCTTTTAACTTGATTTAAACTCTGATTCTTTAAGATTATTCAGAATATGTAATGCTGAAGTTTTGTGAGAAGCTGATGAGGTCACAACTGTCAGCAGAAGACAAAAGGCATGTCCTTAGGAGACACATTTTGCAAATACTCCTTGTGCTTTTAACATTCTTACAGTAGAAAATATTGTCTTGTTAGGAGGGAGCTCTGACTGCCTTCCGCAAGACTTATGACAAAACAGTGGCACTGGGGCATCGCCTGGATATCGTGTTCTATCTCCTAAGGATTGGCTTGTTTTATATGGATAATGACCTTATCACACGGAACATCGAAAAGGCAAAAAGGTACCACTGGGATGGTGGGAGTGTGTTGGACACAAATCATAACTAAAGAAACAGAAGAGAAACCCCTTTCTGTCAAGAAATGTCTAAGGCTGGTTGTGAGATAAAGTCGCAGAGTGGTGGGGTGGGTGCTGCCTTGTACCAGAGAGCTTCCATGCCTGGGTTTTTTATGAGGGGGAGAAAAAAGTAAGGTTGGTGTTTTACATTGGCTGTTCTCTAGCAGCTGGCTTGATTTTAATTCATAGCCTGCTCCATCCCTCACTTTTCTGGTCTGTGACTGTTAAAAGACAAATAATGTTGGGTGCGACGAGGTTATACAACAAAGTGTAGTGCAGGATTGTCAGTGCAGAGGGCTTTGGTGCAGCTGTCCTTCCCTTGTTTCCACTGCTAACTTCTGTGTCTCTTATGCTCCGAACATTTTGAACTTCAGTGGTTCCAGTAGAGACCAAGGCTTCTTCCCAGGGGATCTTCCTAGTTACTGTGTTCCTTGGGCAGTGATTATCTGTGCATTTTCTCAGCAGGTTTCAACTTGTCCTGTGCTCCTGCTTATGACCACATCAATTTTGTGTTAATATTAATTCTTGAAAAGTGGGCAACTCTTACGTTTTGGCTGTGCTGCTAGTTGGACAGCTCTGATTTTTAGTAGCAAAGGCCACAGAAATATGTTGCCACAGCTGAGACTGACAGTAAAATTTGTGTGTACATCTCAAAAGACTGTTGTCACTACTGAAGAGATTGCAAACGTTTTCTTTCAGTTGAAACGTACCCTGTGCAAAAGCGCTGGCCTCTCCTGTCCCAAAGGAGCCACTCTCTACCCTGGCAGCTGTACAAGGCCCAGGCTCTTTCAACAAGTTGTAACATAATCCAGATCATTCTTTCTCTGATCAGATGGTATCAGTTGATCTACTGTACTTTTTTCATGTAGCTTATTCCATAATACATAGCCAATATTTCTTTTTGTTCTATTCTAAGTCTAATAGAAGAAGGAGGAGACTGGGACAGGAGAAATCGTCTCAAAGTGTACCAGGGCCTTTACTGCGTAGCTATCCGAGATTTCAAACAAGCAGCGGAGCTCTTCCTCGATACAGTTTCAACATTTACATCCTATGAACTTATGGATTACAAAACATTTGTAACCTACACGGTCTATGTCAGCATGATTGCCTTAGACAGGCCTGACCTTAGGGAAAAGGTAAGGAAAGTAAATGGAAACGCTGCTTCCAACAAGCACGGCCTTTCTCTAACCTGTTTATCTCCAGGTTGAAAATGGTGGTATTTAATCATGTTTGTTTGCTTTCAGGTTATTAAAGGAGCAGAGATTCTGGAAGTGCTGCACAGTTTGCCAGCTGTACGACAGTATCTCTTTTCTCTTTATGAGTGCCGTTACGCAGCCTTTTTCCAGTCTTTAGGTAAGGCCTCATGTTTTCCCACAACGTTTCACATGCCTCAGTTCTTTGTTTTGGAACGTTCACAACTTCTGTGGAGTAGCTGCTGTCTCAAATTAGAGCTACTTCATGCAGTAGAAAAAGTAAACGAGATAATGTGTTTGTTTAACCAGTGACCTGACATTTGCAGCTGTTTGATTTTTCAAACAAACCAATCAACCAGCCTTTGCATACAGAGTTCTTTTTAATTCCCATTGATGAGGTGGGAAAGTGTTTTGAAAATGGCTGTGGAAAATGGTCTTACTTGCAGACCCGGGTCAGATGGGAAAGCTTTGAAAGGTTTTAGCTTTGAAAGAAGTTGTAGGACTTGTAGTCCAAAGACTCCAAAATCTCCACCTGTAAAATAAATTGCACAGAGGGTTTTTGTTGTTGGCGTTACCATTGGCTTTCTGCTCTGGTCCCTGTGTAAAAGGGTGTTGCTGGAGAAAAGTTTTTCAGAAAACTCTCGCTCTTGCTGGTTCTCAGACTGCTTGTTTTCCTTCTGTGAAATCTAGAATACGAGAGAATAAAGATATTTAGAAAAAGCAAAAAAAAAAAAGAACCTTTCCTTTCATGGAAGACCAGGCCCGATGAAGATGAAGAGCAAAAGGCAGCGTTTTTTCTCCCATGCCTAAGCACGTTTCTTCAGGCATTTACACACCAAGCACCACTTGTTTCCCAGCACCGGGTTGCTCCTGGGTGACAGCAGATTCCAGCACCTGCCCTCAGCGAGGGGTCCCCTGCAGCAGAGGGGAGACTGACTCACACCTCAAGGCGGGAATTCTGTGCCAACAAATGTGATCTTTGGCTTTGTTGCAGTATTGTTTGCCTGTTACTGCTTCTGGTTCCAGAACGAATGCAGATTAGATGAACTGACTTCTCTTCCATGTAGAATGCCTCTCCTGTCATGAAGAACACAAGAATACAATATAGTGATGTTCGCACTGATTGCTTGTTAACCAATGTTAACGTGTTTGGTTTACATAACTGATATTTTAAGTTTCTGAGAGATTACTGACTCATTTTCTTTCTTTTCTTTTTTATCTTTTCAGCTATTGTAGAGCAAGAGATGAAAAAAGATTGGCTGTTTGCACCTCACTATCGATATTACGTACGGGAAATGAGAATTCATGCCTATAGCCAGCTCCTGGAGTCGTACAGGTCACTGACACTAGGATACATGGCAGAAGCATTTGGAGTCAGCGTAGAATTCATAGATCAGTAAGTTATTTGGCTTTAAAAGTTCATTCCTTCAGCAACTCAGCAAGTTTGCGGATGACACTAAGCTGGGTGGAAGTGTGGATGATAGGGAGGCATTGCAAAGGGATCTGAACAGGCTGGCCCAGCGGTCCAGAGGCCAATGGCATGAGGTTCAACGAGGCCAAATGCCAGGTCCTGCACTTGGGGCACAACAACCCTATGCAGTGCTACAGACTGGGGGAAGAGTGGCTGCAGAGCTGCACGGAAGAGAAGGACCTGGGGGTGTTGGTTGACAGCCGACTGAACATGAGCCAGCAGTGTGCCCAGGTGGCCAAGAAGGCCAATGACATCTTGGCTTGGATCAGAAATGGTGTGACCAGCAGGTCCAGGGAGGTTATTCTCCCTCTGTGCTCGGCACTGGTGAGACCGCACCTTGAGTACTGTGTTCAGTTCTGGGCCCCTCACCATAAGAAGGATGTTGAGGCTCTGGAGTGTGTCCAGAGAAGAGCAGCGAAGCTGGTGAGGGGCTGGAGAACAAGTCTTACAAGGAGCGGCTGAGAGAGCTGGGGTTGTTTAGCCTGGAGAAGAGGAGGCTGAGGGGAGACCTTATTGCTCTCTATGACTACCTGAAAGGAGGTTGTAGAGAGGAGGGAGCTGGGCTCTTCTCCCAAGGGACTGAGGACAGGACAAGGCGGAATGGCCTCAAGCTCCACCAGGGGAGGTTCAGGCTGGATATCAGGAAAAAATTCTTCCCAGAAAGAGTCATCGGGTACTGGCAGAGGCTGCCCAGGGAGGGGGTCGAGTCACCTTCCCTGGAGGTATTTAAAGAATGGATTGATGAAGTGCTTAGGGACATGGTTTAAGGGAGTGTTAGGAATGGTTGGACTCGATGATCCAGTGGGTCCTTTCCAACCTGGTGATTCTATGATTCTATGATAGAGAAGTTTCAGATTTTCTAACACAGAAAAGTGTTACAGAAATATAACTGCTGCTTGAGGTGTTCAGGAATGAATGGTGTTTCAAGAAAAAACAGAAACAATTCAATTCAATGGTAGGTGTTTTAAAGTTGCACTTGTTTTTACGCTTCCCAGTTATTTATTACTAGTTGTAACTTGTCTTACTGTTGATCACAGGAATATTTTCTCCTGCCGTCAGTAACTTGCTGCAGACCCCCAGCTGATGAAGCAAAATGATAATGAAAAAAGCAGCATATTTAGAGCTATTAGAGAGTAGGGAACTACTAAAAGATTTTTCTAATGAATCCACTGTCATGAAAACAGGCTGCTGTTTCAAACTGCCATGTGTAGTGCTGTTCTGCAGTAGCTGGTTTGGTACTGTTCAGTCCGCAAGTCCTTGATGAAACAGGGTTTAACTACACTTTTTCTTTATGCTTTCTAGGGAGCTCTCAAGATTTATTGCAGCTGGGCGATTACACTGCAAAATAGATAAAGTAAATGAGATTGTAGAGACTAACAGGTATGTTCACGGTTCCTAGAAACTGTTTTTGAAAGCCTAGTTGAGTTCTGTATGATTTGACGACACTACAGCAATGTACGTAACTCAGTGTAAAGCATATTCGCACTTCTAAACCTCTTTTTTTCCTCAATTTCTAGGCCTGACAGCAAGAATTGGCAGTACCAAGAAACCATCAAGAAAGGAGATTTGCTGCTAAACAGAGTTCAGAAACTTTCCAGAGTAATTAATATGTAATTTTTTAATGCAAGTGAATGCAAAATTTAGATGTTTAAAACATTTTGGAAGTAACCTATAAATATATTGTATAACTTGGAATACTGTAGGTAAAAAAATGACTAGAGGGAGAGGTTGTGTTTTTACTTTCACTTCATTATATAAACGATGTTCTCTTTGGTGTATGGATCCCAGTTCATTTATTAAATGTATGATACAGTTGGTGATCTCGTGTAATATACTTTCTTCCTTTACTTGCCTGTGTGTTCAGCACTGAAGAGCAAAACAGGGCCAAGATCTGTGAGCAGACTGAGCTGATGGCTTGCGATTCAGTGCTTGCTTTTTTAAGACTTTGTATTTGAATCAAAGGTGTAAAGAGCCAGTTGCATAAGAGGAGTGCGTAAGCTGTATCAAAACTTTGTGAAATAGATCTCGGGATCCCCATTCAGCTTATGTATGCCCATGCGTAATTTTAATGGTAAGTTGAAGGGAGTAGAAACTTAAGAAAACAAGGTTAGCGTAGGCAACCCCCCAAATGTCTACTTTGTGAGGAAAATAAAAGACTAAAGATTCAGAGTTTGCTGCAAGTTATGTACAGAGCTTTCCTTTTTCATTTTGCTCTGACCACCACTGTCACTCTGAGGGAATCTGGCATTTCAGATCCTGGTGTCCTCTGCTCTGGTAGGTAGAAAATCAGGATCTTCAAAACAGAAGTGTGTGTGTCTTACTATGCCAAGCATGAGTTAATGTTCACTGTGCCGCCAGTAGATTAATTATAGTATGAATCTTTGTGTTGAGATGTTAGCATTATGTAGAAAGTTAAAAGTTTAAAGATCCTAGCTTACCTTGCTTGTTTCCTCACCCCAGCCTATGTTCTTTAAAGGAGGATCTGGGCAGAACCTGCAGAGCTTGACAAAGCTTTTTAGGCTAAGGCCTGGCAAGAATGTCACGGCAGTTTTACCTGAACACTTGCAAGGCTTGCAGCAGCAGCAGCTTGGCATCAGCCACACTGAATAGCGGTGGGATCAAATGCTGGGCAGCTGCAGGGAAAGGGAGCACTTCCCAACGTCCACACTGGATGCGCACAGCATGGCCAGAGCGGCTATTGATGTCTCACATCCTGAAAACAGAAAAAGTAATGTGGTACACGATCCTTTCCAAAGGGTGGGAACACTGAGGGGCCGGGGAGGCCAGGCCTTGAGCTGACCATCTTTTTTCTGTTCTATCATTGTTAACCACCTACTTCAATTTCCACATCTGCTCAGAAGCAATAGGATTTCTGCTTCCTTTAAGCCCTGCAGTAACCTCAGGTTATCATCTCCTGTCCCCACAATTATGTCATTTTTACCTTAAGTTTATGTCACCTCATGAGTTCCATTTGTTCCATGGCCAGGGGCACTCCAGACACACATGTTCACGCCTCGCTTGTGCCACTTTTCCTGAGATTTATAGTCCGCATGCCAAAGCTGTAATTCTCTCTCTCTCTCGTAATTTAAGCTTGTGCAGTTCCTTGAAATAATGCCGTTCTCCAATTCCGATTTGGAATACTGACTTCATACCAGCAACAAGGGAGCCAGAATCGGGCATAGATTTCCAGATCCAGCCACAGCACAGAGGCTGCTTTCCACCACGTCGCAGTTCCATCAAGCTGGGGGAACACAGGAGGGAGCGGACAGGACACGGCGTGTTGGAGGGTTGGTGTGAAAGTAAAGAAGGGCTGAGATCTGGTTTGTGTGTGACCATTCATTGGCTCACCGGGCTGCCGACGGCTCCATTCTGGCTCACTGTGGTGGGGTTGAAGGTCCAGCCTTGCAGACAGAAGATGGACATTCACTCTTGAAAAAGGCACCTGTTGGGGACAGGAAGGGATGGGTGGTGAAGGGAGCTCAGCTGCAAAAACAGAACAAAGAAGATTTGCAGCACTGTTGGAGAGAAGCAGTGTGCTGTTCCTGTGGATACTGGAGAAAGCTTTTGTACTGATGTGGCTGCAGATGTCATCGACAGCCATTCCCCACAGCTTGGACAAGGCTCTTCCTCTGACTGCATCGCTCAGGCCAGTTTTCATCCGTCGCAATGAAGTTTGACTCCAGGTTACTTTGAACCACCTCAGAAAAGGCTTTTTGAGATTCCCCTGATGCTTGGTGGGTTGTTTTTTCCACGACAAAGATCCCATGCTGCTCGTTAGGACCAAATCCAGCAGCTAATACCAGTTCTGAGCCAAAGCCCTGAGAAAAGCATTCTGTCAGAGTCCCACGGCAGATCCTACAAAGCCACGTGTGTTTGATTATTTGTTGCAGCAGAACGTGATAATAATGAACCAACGGGAATTTGCATTTAAATAGAGTCAGTTCCGAGTCCTTGTTTTGGTTATTTCAGTAGCTGGAGTGCTTCAGTGTACGGAGGCAAGGGGTGCCAGGTCCACCAGCCAGGCCAGCTGTGCCCTGGAGCCGCACATGCTGTGGGGCTAAGACCAGGATTTAGTAGTTTTTTTCCCTGCTGGAGGCAGGTCGTAGCCTTTGAGCCTAACACATCTCCACCAGGAGAAGGCTGACAGCTTCAGGTGTAAAGGACACATCAAGTTTCTATTTGAAATGCAAAGGGCATCAACAATATGCACATGTGCACAAAACCATGCTCAGAGAGAAGCTCTGACACTTGGATTTGCATTTCACGCCCTGCCAGGCTCAAACATCATCAGGTAACTCTATCCTGGATAGAAACCGGAGTACTTTCCCACAAGACAATCAGTGACGGGAGAGAAACTCTCTTCCATCTGCTTGAGTGAAGCCTGTGTTTGTGGGACTCTACTCCAGCACGTGGCCAGAAGGCATTTTTCATGCCTTTTAGTGAACAGGCCAAGGCACGGAGAGAAGCGATCGCCCACCGAGCACCTCTGCTCCCTGCCCGGGGCTCCCAGCTCCGGGCCGGGGGGACAGCAGCGGTGCCCAACACAGGAAAGAGAGGCAGAGGGAGAATGTTCCAGACCTGCCGAGCTCACAGATACCCACAAAGTTTAAGGTTATACAGAACACACACAACTGTCCTCCTTACCTGTCTTCACCTGACCGGTTTTACAGAATACAGAGTTAACAGAGTCAATCCTGAAGCAGAAGCGGCCAGTTGAGAGTCACGAACTCGCCTGTATGTGATGAGGAGAGCTCTGCTCTGCGTAGTCCGTGCTGTGCCATGTGTGCCGCCCGGCACAACCAGCCTTGGTGCCAACCGCTCCCAGGGAAGGCAGGAATTAGAAAACGTTACTAGAAAAGAAAGATATTTGCCAGAGGATGAGACAAAAACTAATAAAAGTCTTCAGTCCACGCAAAAGGTAAGTTAAACGTAGAAATATCAGAAGTGCTCATTATAAAAAGGCAAAGCAGAACCTGGTTGCTGCCCAACCACCCACTTGTATCTTGTAGGATTTATTCTAAATACTAAGGAGAAGTTTGGAGAAGTTTGGAGAAGTTTGGAGAAGAGGAAGAGAAGAGGAAGAGAAGAGAAGAGAAGAGAAGAGAAGAGAAGAGAAGAGAAGAGAAGAGAAGAGAAGAGAAGAGAAGAGAAGAGAAGAGAAGGAGAAGAGAAGGAGAAGAGAAGGAGAAGAGGAAGAGAAGAGGAAGAGAAGAGGAAGAGAAAGAGAAGAGGAAGAGAGAGAAGAGAAGAGAAGAGAAGAGAAGAGAAGAGAAGAGAAGAGAAGAGAAGAGAAGAGAAGAGAAGAGAAGAGAAGAGAAGAGAAGAGAAGAGAAATGGAAGCATCACCATGGATGCAGCCGTAAGGTCCTACGCCATGAGCACAAGCAGTACTGGATTTACCAGCAGCTCCTGAAAAGCTACCCACCCCCACGTGGATCGCAGACAGAAAAAAGCCTGCAGGAGCATCCAGCCTGCGGCACGCACACACCAGCCCCTTTCACAACATGGAGGATGCTTTTTTGGGGAGGAAAAAACAAATTAAACTGGATCATTCAATATCCTGCATGTGGGGTTGTGAAAGCCGCTTTGCATCGTTCTACTTGGAAAACCACATAAAGCATGAACCGTAAGCAAGGAAACGCCTCTGCCCATGGAAGACACTACGGCACCGACCCGGCAGCTCTCCATCCAGGTACCAGACCCACAGTGTGCTCGGATCCAGCCGTGCTGCCGCCTCTGCAGCCGCTCACACCAGGCTCCAGGATGGGGCCAGAATTTGACCACATCCAATTCTCTGAAATCAGTTCACATAGGCACCGACACAGATCACGTTGTCCTTTAATGGTGAATGATTTTATAATGAAGCAGAAACATATGATGTTTTCCATGCAACCAACCTCATTTATTGAAAAGTCCTAATTTTATTGCCTTGTTTAGTAACATGTTTGTTCAACAAACTAATCTTTTTCATGAAGCAAAGCACAACTTTTTCTTATAAATAGTATAAATTATTTTATTTACAGAAACTTGTTACAAAACAAATAGACTATATATTTACTTTTCTTTTAAATATCCAAAGTAATTTTTCTATCCCATGACATTTGTTCATGTACTGTACAGCAGCCAACACCGAGTTCAGCTGATCAGATGCTCTTGATTACGTATACAAATTATCAAACTATTCACACATTTTACACAGGAGATTGCTTTTAGAACCAGGCTCAACACTGAGCAAGATGCTGTCGAGGCCTACATTCACATTGACGTTGTGTAGTGCTCGTTTTAAAATTATCTTTAAAACATATAATATCTTGCACAAAAGGTAAAAATGATTCTTTTCTGCTGAGCAGTGAAACATTTGAGAATCTTTCTAAGCCCAGTTCCCTCCTCCAGGACAGAACGAGTGAAAGACAAGAGAGAGATTCCTTGGCAAGAGAACTCTTACAGGAAGACAACTGCCTTAGAAATGCCATTTGGAAACCACATCTTTGTTTTTTAATGGTTTTAAGAGGTACTTACTTGTGTTTTTTGTTTTGTTTTCCTGGAATACCAACTATTTCGACCATTCTCTAAATCATTTCATCCATGAATGAATAACTCCCTCTCCCTCCCCCCAAAACGGGAGAGTTAAACAGACTGCAGGTTCAAACCACATTTGAAACCCTTGGTGTTACATTAAATATGAGCCATCAATGGGATTGTTCCAACACAAGGTATTCGAATTAGAAGATTTTACAAAAGCCGCCAGCATCATTCACTTTTTTTTGTCAATTCATCTCATTAATTTCAGAATATTTATATATATATATATATATATGTATGCGTGTCCATATCTCTACACGCACCCATAAATATATATATATATGCACACATACATTATATAGAGGTGGAAAAAGCAAGCTCCGAAATTTCAACTGAACATTCAAGTCTTTTAAGGAGAAGCTGTCTAAACAGTCCAAGCTTAAAACGAGTTATATCAGGCACTTTCAGTTTTCCGTTAGTTTTAAACCACGTGAGACCCACACAAATGCGCACGCACACACACGCACACCGACACTAAAAAAAAAAAAGAGAAGCAGTTGTGTCACTTCACTGGACGTGGTCTGCTGGGACTCAGGCAACCAAGAAGCAATGCTGGATCGCCCGCTGCGGCCCCCGTCCCGCGCACAGGCTCGTGCCACAGGAGCCGGCCGATCCTTCGCACGGATCCGCTCCCGAGACATGGAAAGGGACACAGCTTTCACAAGAGGGAGGCATCCCTTGCGGCGCAGAGTAGGCATGGTAACTATTGGCTTGGCAGTGAACCACTTCAAATTATAAAAAGGTATTTGCTTTTTTTTTTTTTAATTAATTAATAAATAAATACTAGATGATCTCAATTGTACCAAAACTGGATATAAGAAAAAAAGACCTGTGCAAAAATACATATTTAAATATGTACAATCAATTAACAAAATATGTCTTCTGAAATAGGGATACTTCAATATTTATAATAGAACAAGAAATTCCAAAATAAAGATACAAAAGTATGGTTTTTTTTTTCCTTGTATAATTCTTTGTTCATCATTGCAGCAATTTTTTAGGTTAAGAAAACTGCAGGAGTCGTAACGAGACGTTGGAAAGACTATAAAAACTGTATCTCTTAAATTAATACCAAAATCTGTCTAGAAACAACCCAGCCACTGCAAATTCAATTTTGCAAGGAAAATTAAATTTAAGCTTTCTAATTATTTACAGTAAGAACTACGTGACAATAAAAGCTTCAGGAACGATGCTCTATGGTTTAGATCTTGGTTACAAGCAGTATTTAAGCAGGTCAGTTCTCAAGGGCAGACAGAATTTACCATGTTCTAACTCTTGACTTCCAATGGCTTCAACCCATGCGACGCAGGCGACTGCAGACTCCGGCTCTCTACGAGCAGCCATCGGGAATTCAATTTTAAACATATCTGCGTGCTATCGAAGGAGCACGAATTTGCCATTTATGTTTTCAGATCAACGGAACTTTAAGAGAACAGAGGAGAGTTTGATCACAAACTCGCCAGCATTCAATCTTGCCAAATCTCTGTTTCCTTTGCCTTTGTGCCTACCAAGAGTCAAACTACACCCGCGGCTGGCGCTGCCCTGGAGGGGAAGCTCTGCCCCGGGGACTGCATCACAGCCTGGGTCTCACTCTAAACGTGCCGGGCGTCATATGCTTTGCTTTCTCCATGAGGCACATCGCTTGGGTTCCCGTTACCTTAAACCAACTGCGGATCTAACAATCCTTTCACAGGGCATCTTAACCAAATACAAATCCTTTTGTTCCTGAAAAGTTGTCTGGGTTTTTTTTTTTTTTAAAGTTTGCATAAAGTGTGTTGCTTTCTCAGCATGATCTTCCCTATTGATTCAAAGCTAAAGTGTCTGCATAGAGGCTTCTTGTTGTTTTGCTGTATAACAATGACTTTCTAGCAAGAACTGAAAGCATCATTAGGTAAACAACTCAGCAACTGCTACTCCGAGTGGCTTTGGATTCCCTGATGTACTGCTTGCCTCCAGAACTGGGGAGAGGCTGGGCTGCGCCAACCACCGGACAGGCTCAGATTGTCTCATCTCAGCAACAGCTGGTGCCCCTTTAAGGCAGAAAAAAATACCGTCTCACTTAGGAATTCATCTTCCTTTGCTTTGCCCCCTTAATAAAAATTTAGTCAGTTTGAGACTTTATCTGATGTATCAAAACTGAACCAAAACACCCAGGTGAATCAAATCATAAGACAAAAAGCCCTTTAGCAGAATTCATTTTTGAGGTGTTTTGAAGCAAGACAAAATAATTTCAAGAAAAACTGACTGGACTGTAGAAACAGTGTCAAGCCCCTTTGTCCGCAAAGCCGGCCGCAACGTTGGCACCTTAGGGCGAACTCTGCGTCCAACTGGCCTTTAGTCCAGAATGCAAACACAGGATCTCACCGAGTAGTTGGAAGCGTAACAGTTAACGATTCCATTATACAAACACGGCGTAAAGAAACTAACTTCTATGGGGTTTAGAAAACAGTTAAATACTTTAAACACTTTGTTTTAGACGGGCTATTTTTACCGGCTGGGAGGCAAACCCAGCCTAATGTAACCAATAGTTGTTTTTTTAAATAGCAAAGGCCTAAGGTATACAGCATAGGTCAATAAATACGTTCTTTGGGCATACAGTTTTAGAGGTTAATTGCCTTTGTCCGTTTGATGTTTTTGGATTCTTTAAAAAACAAAATTAACTTCTATTTTTTCCTGCAATCAAATCTCATTCAAAAGAATAGAAAATAGGTTTTGTATCATGCAAGTATGACATTTTTATACTTGTTTTCTGAGCGATGGCCTCAAACAAGTTCTTTGTTTTTTCCTGTTGGATTTGTTTTGTTTTGTTTTTTAAACTCCTGATAGCTTCTTATCCCAAATTACTTGCAAAAGGCTGGGCAAAACACAGACTGTTTTTTGAATTGTGCTATTTTTATATTCCATTACAGGAACATTGCTATAAAAACACTAAAGCCATTTTCCCTTCTTGAGGGCTTCTTTCCGTTGTGCCTCACACACTTTTCCCCTTGTCGCGGGGTCCTCTCCATTGAGGGTGTCTGTCTGGTTAGCTATCACCTACAAAAGACACCATCAGTATAAAAATAAGTCCACAGTAACGTTTATTTCCCCCCAAAAAACATTCGCTTGCCCAGCCCATCTATGTCAAATAGTGGCAAGAGGATGGACTCCTGTAAGTAAAATCTCACAGGTTTGTAGCCAACAGTCCAGACCACTGTTAACACTGATACGAGCAATGATGTGGCTGAACTTCATCCAGTGTCCATTTCTAGTATATGCGCTGCTACAGACATGGCTTCAGGGAAATTCCTTGTTTAAGTGACAGTCCAGTAGATTTCCACACCTGAGGACCATGGGAAGTTGGGAAAACTCAAGGCATCTTGGAGTCCAGAAATCCAGATGGAGGTTTTGCTTGTAGTGAAAACTGTCCAGTTCGTTTCTCACCATGGTGCGTTCAGCTCTCAGGGACGTGCCTTTGGCTTTGGAGCAAGCAAAAGAAAGAGAGGGATGAGTGATCCAGGCTGTTACAGCAGCTGCCCTTCCACGATATTTTGTGGATAACAAAAGCGTAATTTGGGGAGAATCAGCAGGCACAATGCAACCCTGCTAGCGGGTGGTTGGCTTCTCCGAGACTTGACAAATGTCAGGCTAAAGCTCTCCAAAGTTTATATTTCAAATTATATTTCTCCTTTATTTATATTCCACAGCTGAAACAGTATATCCAACCCCAAATTTAGCCATCTGAAGGTTTTTTTTGTTACCGTAAACACAACACAAAGGTGAAAATCTTCCTCTATGGCTGAAACTGAAAACTAAGAAACCATTCTGAAAAATCATAGAATCGTTTGATTAGAAAAGATCTTTGATATTAAGTCCAACCGTACCTGTCCACTACTAAACCAGATTCCTGAGTACCCCATTTACCTATCTTTTAAACCCCTCCAGGGATGGGGACTCCACCACCTCCCTGGCAGCTGTTCCAGTGCCTGAGAACCCCTTCTGTGAATAAATTTTTCCCAATGTCTAATCTGAACCTGCCCTGGTGAAAAAAACTCTTGCTGATGTCCTAGCTCTCCAGGTACACAGATTGCAGGTTATTAGCACCAGAGGAAACAAAGTTTCTTGGGTTTTTAATCTCAAAAAATCTAGTTCTAGAGCTACTCCCCACAAAATTCCACCCTCTACTCTCTCCTCAACCTGTATTCAAATTATCTTGAGCCCTCCAAGTGATCCCCTCAAAGTCAGTTTGAACAGTGTTAAGAAGAAGTCTGAGCTACCGGTTTCTAAATTCTCTTTCATTCTAACTTACCAAGAACTTTCTCTCCCCATACACTACTTTTCCAGTGTAACTTGTTTAAAAAAAAACAAACCCCCAAACTAACTTTTAAAACAGGATCTTACACATTCATGACATCTGCTTCCTTTATAGTAAAACTGTTTGCTTTACTGACTCAAAAGGTTTCTAACTTATTTATAAGATTTAATCTCTTTATTACTAAGAAGTGAGTCAATGACACCTTGGGATAATAGGCTTATTTTATCGCAGTATCACAGTTCTGTTATAAGCATCATTATGTTCCACTTTGTAGACTGATGCAGAAACAAGAAGCTGGGCTGAGACACGCAGCTCAGCTCCACAGCTGCCTGGCAAGACTGGCTTTTAAAACTATTTTTTTTTAAATGTGAGACTGAATTTCATCTGACAGCAACTCCCAGGCAACGCCTAGGGAACTGGAATGTCGTATTTAAGGTTACTTTGAAAAAAAAAAGCTACCCTTTATGACAGCGTTTATAAAAATCTTGTGTAAATGTACTATAAAACCACTCCAAACGAGTAATGGACAAATCAGAGCACCGCATTTTAATCAAATAGGATCTGGAACTGGCCAGCTAATAATCAAGTGACCACACGCAATATAAGCATGTGGAAAGGCATGTTCACACTGGCTTAGCTCAAGAAAAAATTTCCTACCTGATGAAAAAGAGAGTTGTTCATCAGTCCTTGCGTCCCTGGGATTGCACCAGTGTGTTTCGTATGAACATTGTTCACTGATGTCAATTTGGCAACTTTGTTTGACTTGCTGCTGCTGCTGCTGCTGTTTATGCTGCTTGAACCAGGTGAGCACTTTCTTTTCTTTCCTATTAATTTGTCGAGGGAAGTATGTGAATGTGAAAAACTGCTGTGCGAATTCACAGTCAGCTCGCTGGACTGATGAACGAACGGCCCTAAGGAGAGCGTGGAGTCACTGCTGTTCATCATCACACTCATTCTCTTTATGGATTCTGCAGGGCTTCCAGTCGGAGGACCCCTCCCTGATTGGTCATGTTTGAGGCTAACAGAGTTAGCTTTGCTAGTCATACAGTTGAGGCCAACGCTGTGGGACGAAGCTGTCACTGAGGGATGATAGGAGGTCCCCGAGTTTCCAGAGTTAACCACGCAGTTTTTTCTAAAGGACTCTGTGGAATGAGAAGGTGCTAGCAGTGCGGAACTGTTTTTACGCTTCTTTCCTGAGCCGCTGCTGCTACTGACGCTGCCGGGACTGTTACAGGTGCCGCTGCCAGCAGAAGATTCCTTAGGTTTAAAAGATTTGCTGGATTTCATTTTCTGAGGTTTGCTGGGCATAGGTGAAGGTACAGAGGAAAGCACTGTAGGTGTTGAAGGGGATGAAGACACTTGTCTTGATTGCATACTGCAGACAGGATCCACTGCACCCAAAGCAGCAGGATTGGCATTTAGTGTCGTTCCATGTGATGGTACCGATTTATTATTTAGAGAGACACAGGAAGGAGATACCAATGCTGGCGACGACATAACCGTGGTGGGCAAGAGGAAACCTGCTGCACTGACACCATACTGTGAGGCAGGCATCGAGTTTGTCCGATGTGGTGCACGAACTGATGCTGTGTTACTGGATGCTGGAGGAATCTTCCTGCAGGTGAAGAGAAAAACAAGCAAAAACCTACGTAGTGACCACTCTTTGGAATGATACCCAGACTAGTAATGCTAGTGACTTGGGTTGATCTTCAGGTTGATTAATTAAATCAAGTTAATTGTTACAAAAAAAAATACAAAGCATAAACTATCAACCTTTGACCCAATTAATCTGAACACAAGATTACTGCTCTTTAAGTAGAACCACCGGCTTCATGTATTTCTACAAATACCAGCAAGAATAAGAACTCTTTCACTTCTACTCACTTCCACATCTGTGAATTAAGATGCTTCTCCAGCATGAAGTCAAGTGCACATCGAATATGGTTCCACCGCTTGTCAAACACGTAATAACCTCTTCCAATTTGCCGGCTACCAAATGTGCAAAACTGAAAAAACAGATTTTTATTGGTGTCTTCTACATTCAGTAACAACTCTCTGAATAACAATGAATACATATTGCAAAATGAATATGCTTTTAGATGATTAAATCAAGGATAAAAAAATATATGTTCTAATTTTTATTTCTATGGGATAACAACTACTTAAAATTCTCGGCCTTGGTATACTGGGATAATTTTCTTCCCATCTGATACTCCCATACTTACAACCAAAAGCAGTGGTCAGATTTGAATCCCTCTGATTAAACAGGGAAGGATAGCAGTGTGTGTGTGTAAAAACATAATATATATTTATGACATCTACTCCTGAGGAGCTATGAGCTACCAGCTCATAGTCTGTTTTGAAAAAAGGAGGTAACTTGAAATAAAGGCCAGGCAATAAAGCTTGTGCTTTTGGTTAGACTAACTAACTTTCATCAAGATTTAAATATTCATAGAATCATAGAACGGTTCGGGTTGGAAGGGACCTTAAAGCTCATCCAGTTCCAACCCCCTGCCACGCGCGGGGACACCACACACTGGATCAGGTTCCTCAAAGCCTCATCCAACCTGGTCTTGAACACCTCCAGAGATGGGGCAGCCATGAGTTCCCTGGGCAGAGAACATTAAAAGCACACATTTCCTTTACAGTGATGACTGTCACCTTGAGCAAAAAATATGTGGTTTTTTTTTTTTGTGTGTGTGTCTGTGTGTGTGTGAAAGTCTAATAACAAAATGTCACTATTCACATGTTCTTATTCCAGAACTACAGCCCTTTAAAGCCAATACAAATTCAATCTTCAGTATTTTGATATTTTGACTTCTTTTGGATTGGGAAAGTAAAGTCCAAACATGTTTCTTTAACACATCTACTTTGCAGCTACACTCAAGCCTTCACTGCCTACTAGGTAACAAAATAATTTTCTTAAAATCTAAGAAAAAATAGATCAGACATCCAATAGAAAACCAGGCTCAAAACCCTCCAGTAATCTGTTCCCATTTTCAGAGCCAGCGAGAAACCAAGGTTAACTTTTACTGAAAACATACCGCGGCTGGTTGAGGATGATGACCTGAATAATGACAATCCAGTTTTTCAACAGGCTCTTCTTTCTCATCACATTCTCCCTCATCGCTGGATAACCGAGATGCTGGCTCAGCTGCAGGCAAGGGAGGGTGCGGGGACTCGTGGACAGAAGGAGACTCACTCGGGGCATTCCCACTGTGCTGGGCTGGACAGCCTGGAGGCCTGGGAAAGGCAAGCAGTAAAGAGGTCACTGAACTAAGCCTAGTGAAAAATCCAGGCTTAAGTGCTTATTATTCTGACAGAAGGAAAGCTACATTAACAGATTCCTATATCTTCCACTGTCTCACCACACATCTACCAAGAGGAACAACAGAAGGCATGGTGCCCGTGGAAAAGCAGCATTGCCTAATCGGTGCCGAGTTGCTTTCATCGATGCAAGTTCAGCTTTTCCTCTTTCAAACACCAGACCCTCCTTGCCACGACTTACAGCTCAGCTTGTAATTGCTAATTGCAGACAGTTACCAGGCCCAGAGCAAAATCACTGCCCCGTCTAACAGATCCACATTGTTTTTTCCAAATACACCTGATCAGGATACCAGTATTAATTTCATACCTTTGGATCTGCAGATCTTTCTTACCTTGGAAGACTGGGGGGGTGAGGTTTGGGTTTATTAGGTAATAAAGGCTTTGATTCTGTAAGAGTAACTCCATGAGAATTTTGGTGCAGCTCCTGGGAAGTTTTAGTAGGTGAGGGATGTGGTTCCCTGAGAGGGGGCATCTGCTGATGATGATCCGAATGTCGAAGAAGTTCCTTTTCCCTGGTTTTGCTTTTGTGCTCAGCTAATAACACATCAAATCGTTTTCTTCGACCCTGTACTGCCCTCCGCTGGGTTAAGGAATGTGTCTGCAAAACCATGAATAAATCATTAATCCCAGGCTATGAGATATGTAGAAATTAAACAGGCAAAACATGTGTCTAGAGCTCTAGATTGGAGAAAACCATCACACTCATGGTTTGGCAATCAACAGAAGAATACTTAGAAAACAACCTTTAAAATTGCTTTGTGGATGATTATATCCCTGTCTGATACAAAATACTAACAACCAGCAATCCAGTAAAAGGCTACTTTCAAATTTCTTTTTAGAAAAGAAACTATCCACGTTCTCGTCAGGTTAAGACTAGAATTGAAAAGCTTTTTACATCAATTTTTTAATTGCCAACTAGCACACAACCAAAAATACAAAATATTTACTTTCACTTCTGAAAATATTTAACACAATGGTGTTTAAAATCAGACTTTTAATGGGAGACACGAAAACTATTTACAAAAATACCTTCCTTTCTTCTACATACTAATGTATTCCTCAAAAACTAACGCAATCAAATAGATATGAAGGAATGCAAAAACATACAGCAGAATCCAGTCAGACAGAACTCAAAGTCCTTTGAATGTCCTGAATGCTACACATAGTAAAATGTGTATATGTATTTATGGCACAAATTCTAGGTAAATTGAAATAGATAGACATTATTTTTCTGAATCATTAAATCACATACAATATCTGTTTTCATATAGCATAAAAGGATTGACTGGGTTCATTTCAGTAGGTAAAAACTATCACTACATAATTCAGACACCAACAGCAATTCCAAAAGCCATTTTATGAGTAGGTAAAAACACAAGGAATTGCAAGAAACTTTTTTTTACTTCCTTTCTCTTTTACACTTTTGATTTGCCTAGTTCTCTCACAGAATCTTGAAGCTTTTCCCCTCCTCTATTAGCAAAACGATTGCCTCCCCCTGGTAATTCCAAAAGGGCAACATGTTCAAGTTCAGTTCCTCCGGGTCATTAGTACCAGCTTTGTGCACCTTTGTTCCGTAGGTGGTTGATTTACCAGAGGCTGTCCCTGCTGACAGTTTAGCTGCTTTGCAGGGAAGCAGCTACCTGTTACACAGCTGCAGGGGATCTGGTGTGTTGCATCCTTGGGACTAAGCAATACCCTCTGACCCCAAGATTTTTCAGCCAGAGGACACATTTCATCTGATGGAAAGTTTTTTATTGGTTGTTTAATGTAGGGTTTGACCCCTAGGCAAACTTTGTGGCTTTTTCTGAAGACTCATACATACACGCTGGCTGTACCTCAAGCAGCATTAGCGTTTCCTCAAACACCTCCCCTAAGTATCTGCTGCAGACACTGCTGGGGGCAGAGGGGAGAGTTTGATTTATTTAAATGCTGCATAAACCAATTATACTTTTAACGCTCATGAGGAAATTTAAAATTAATGTTCTATGACCCAAAGTTTATCCCCAAAAAGAACATGCAGACCTCCTACTACCTACACATGGAGCAACATAATCTACCTGTCCCATGCTGATATCCATGTTCACAGGGATTATACAAAACCACAAATCTCAGGTTACTTTAAGAAATATGTTTTGGAATAAATAATTCACTGAACTTCAAAAACAATTCCTTCTTGGTTCTGGGCAATGTGTTTTGAGAGGTACCACTTACAGTGGTCATCAGTGACAGCAAACACTTGTAGTTTCCTGCTTTCTGTCATATTCCTTCGGAAATTTAATTAAAACTTCACATAATCTTATTCCGATTATGATATCCTACCTTGCATGTCAAAGACCTAGTACAAGGTTTCCTGGTTTCCACATCAATGACACCACAGTATATATCAGGATCAAATTCTCTCTCTGTCAAAGGTAGATGGTATTGAGAAGTTATCAAAAACATTTTTAAGCACTAACATTTATTTTCATTATAAAAATTGACTAAACGTAACAGAGGCAAATGCACAAATAAAAATACACGATAAAATTGTACAAATACATTTTTCTCTGCTCTTGGCAAGTTCATGATGTGCTGAAATACAGATCCCCGGTTTACAAACAGAACGGAGAAATTTACAGCTGTACGGGACCCCAAAGGAGGAGCAGGTCCCGCGTGTCAGGTCAAGAGGTCACCATCAACATGAACTGTGACAGAAGGTGGGGTTCTACCATTCTAGTGTCACTCAAAGTCACTGTATTTAAAAAGCGGAAAGAGCAGACCGGGTTTACATCATTGAGTTTGAGGTGCTACTTGTTCTGTTTTCTATGGACATTTGGACCTTCCATGTAGAAAGAAGGAAAAGAAAACCTAAAGACAGTAAGAGAATGTAATTTTAAACTATTAGAACTGACAGGCCATTGAGGCCTCCATGGTTTCTGAAACCAAAACTACATTTCAATGTCTTTGCATCCTTTAAGAGTATGTCCAGTTATAGATTTAAATTCTAACACGTAAGACACCTAATTACACATTAGTGTTACAGAAGTGTTTAATTTACTTCTGACACTTATTTCTATATATTCAATATATGTATTTCTATATTCACATTACTAAGAGGAATACAATAAATAATAAACAATTACCTGACAATCTTTTATGTAAAAATTTCCTGTTATTTGTATTTTCTTCAGGTTTCTTTTCCAAAAATGGAGGCACAGAGAGAAGACCTTTACCATTCAGTATCTGTCCAGGGGAAGGCAAGGGTGGCTTTGGTATTGAGGGACAATTAAGGCCAGTCTTTATTGAGGAACTCACAGTAGTAGAACAAGTTGGACCAACAGCAGCTTTCAGTTGGGCACCATCTATCTTTGGATGAATCTTTTCCACTTTGACAGATGGAGTCATACTGTTATTTATGAAAAACAAAGGGGGTGAAATTGAAAATTATATTCATAATTACAAAAAGTACATAAAACATGTTGTTACTGAACAATACTCTGATCTATTCACAATGCAAATGCAGACCTTCCTCCTTTAGTCCTAGTTACCTTACTCTAATCTTTTTCTATTTTCACATTTTCTATGATATCTATAATCTCTTCTTTCCTCTTTTTCCCCATTTTCTTATAAGTATTTCAGAGAGTCATCAGGGACTTCAGAAACTTATTTGGATTCACAGATACAGCTATCACCAAAGCTATGAGAATGGGCCCATTATATCCAGTAAATTACATTACCAGTTCTACAACCTCACCTGTGCGGGTGAAAAATCACCTGAATCAGAGCTAAAACTCCCTTATGACTAATCTGCATACGCAGACTAGATCAAAGAATTAAGAGTCTTTAGTAAAAAGACCTTTATTTACAGTGATTTATAATGCAGTTTGCAAGAGTTCTTGTTCAACAGGGTCATGGGTATTACCTATCACCTTAGACTAGGCTGCTGGAAAAGATCTAGACGAGTTTAAAGTGATTATCTCTTAAACCAAAATCCCCTCAAAACAAAATGAAAATGTTTTGATATAGCAGTGTCCATGCAAGGAATGACATTTAGTTCATTGGCAAAACACATACTCACATTTTATCATGGGGAACTTTGTTATGCTGTACCGGATGCATTAACCTGTTGTTTCCGCTGATCTGCAGCTTGTCTTTGGGCGATTTCAACAACTTGGAATTTGATGATGATGCACTAGTACCTCCACTGGATGAACGATTGCTCCCACTTCCACTGCTTCCTTTGTTTTTTGAAGGGAAAGATGAAATGAGGGAAAATACTGAAGAGGAGGGAGGAGTCAAAGGCGGCTTGCTGGAGGAGCTGTGTCTTCTTTCTGAAAAGAAGGGAAAAAAAGGGGTTTTAAGCTCACATATAGAAACAATTCTTAAATACTTCACGTTGTCATTTACTCCATTAACACTTGTCCTTTACTGGCTCGGGAGGTCCCCTGCCACACACAGAGCATAAAGGATTCACATCACACTGTAAACCATGAGGCTCCAGTCTTCTCCAGTCCCAGTCAGTTATGGGAGTCTCTTAACTTTGGGAGCTACATTCCTCAGTCACTAAAGCTTAGCTTTTAATAACACTCCCAGTTTCCTTTCCACCTTAAAGAACAAGAAAGTGAGAATCAAACCTATGCCTCAGATACACAAAGCAAAGGGCCACCCTCCCTCAGACCAACCAAGTTTAAATATCAGATTTCCTCAAAGGATAATGATTATCTCTATGTATGTGTCCTAATGGTCAAAAGCCAATATTTTAACTTCCACTTCATTACAACCTTTTGGTATGGTCTACCAGATCTCCAGTATGGAACACCACTGGGAGCAGCAGCTCAAGCATTGACCTGCACTGAGTTTTGGGGTATTGTGGGGTTTTTTTGTTTTGTTTTCCTCCTACTAATTCTATGAACTTTTTTTCATAGTATGACTAGTTAAGGCATGATTTCTATTTAGGAAAAACATCAAAAAGAGCAACAGATATTCTTCTACAAAAATAAATCACAGAATCATAGAATGGTTTGGGTTGGAAGAGACCTTAAAGATCATCCAGTTCCAAACCCTCTGCCATGAGCAGGGACACCTCCCACTGGCTCAGGCTGCCCAAGGCCCATCCAACCTGGCCTGGAACACCTCCAGGGATGGGGCAGCTACAGCTTCCCTGGGCAACCTGGGCCAGGGCCTCACCACTCTCATCGTGAAGAATTTCTTCCTAATATCTAATCTAAATCTTCCCCCTTGTCCTATCACTCCACGGCCTCATAAAAAATCCCTTCCCAGCTTTCCTGTTGCCCTTTCAAGTACTGGAAGGTCACTATAAGGTCTCTCTGGAGCCTTCTCTTCTCCAGGCTGAACAACCCAAATGCTCTCAGCCTGTCCTCATCGCAGAGGTGCTTCAGCACTCTGTTCATCTTCTATTGGAACATTTGCATTAAAAGTGGTCAGGTTCTATCTATGAATATGTTGGAAAAGAAATTATTTCATTAACATTAATATATTGCTAGTACCATTTCTGTTAAAATAGTGTACATTATAAAGGTAGTTCTTTGGAACAATGAAACAAAACACTCAGGAGTTACAGGACGCTCCCAGCTCTGTCTGCACAGGGACGTGTTAATTGACTGTTTGCTCCACTGCTACTCGGACACCTGTGATTCCTCGAGGATCTGTCTAATCAATACCTGCCCAAGAGACATGTCCCACGTAAGTACATACAAACCACAGATCTAAGAAGGAACCAAGAACTGGCAGGTCCATCAGAAAGGCACTTTTCTCTTTGTCAGCAGTAATACCTCTTTGTCAGCCGGGTATTGTTAAAGGTGCCCAAAACCAGCACGGATCAATCCCAGGATCAGCTTACAGATTTTGACTTAAGCTTAGTTAAACTGTGAAGGCAGCAGGCTACTCATGACAGTACAACAACTACAGCCAAGAGGAAACGTCAAGTCCAGTGCAGCCTGTACGGAAGTCTGTAACACTCTGGAAAATGTAAATCAATACATCCGCGTCCTGACCTATTTCCCCCCAGTCCTAAATACAGCATATGCTGCTCAGATGATGACCAGCCAGACTTCATTTGTAGCTGGAAGCCATCAAAGAAGACAGCACCAACCCTGCCCCGGTATCATCAGGCACATCACCTTCTGCACAGATCCGGCAAGCAAGGCTGCAACACAGTGCAAAGATGAGGGGAAAAAGTCAAGTTGCTCCAGTGGTGCAAGAGGAAGGTGTAGAAGCCTAACGCTGACAAGGCAATTTCTTATGAAGGTGGGGAAGCAGCGTTTTAAAAATGTTCATTAGCTTGGGGAAAAGAATGGAAAAGCACAGAACTCAGACTGCAAAACTCCAGTCAAGAAATTATCTTTCAGACTGATCCAAATGATGTGTGTTTCTCTGTTTCACTGCAAAATGGGTGCAATCTACCCAAGGAACCTTCAGCAAAAGAGCCCTCATTGCTTAATTAGTCTTTTTCGAAAAGCTCTGAGAGGTCAGGTGAAACGCCCAACAGAAATACATAGCAAATGCTATGTATTCCCATCTTGAGAAAAAACGGCTTTAGCATTATGGTATTTAGAATGACTAGTTATCTGTGATGTTCTAAATTATCTGCTCAGTTTTCTAGAACCAGATGCCATTGAAGAGTTTGTAAGTGAAGTATGTTGGCATATTTACATTCTAGTAAACTGCTGTGCTTCTAATATGACACACTGCTAATTGCCAAATGTCTTTTTATAGTACAGCAAGAATCCCTGAGCAACCCAGATAAGTTACTATTTGAGGGCCATTAGTTCAGCGATGCTACACCCTGCGAGATTACTCTGCGAGATAATGAGAAAAATTGCTCAATACTCTTCCACCTTCTGTATATTTAGAAAATCCAAAGTCCACGTTCTTATCATGGTTACAAATAATCTCTAATAAACCAGTGGATGACTAATGCAATCTCTAGGAGTTTGTTTTGATTAACACTTTTTTTGAAGTGAGAGAGGGTGTTACTTCCTCGGCAAAAACCTGGCAGATGAGAAGAGACTAGAAATAGGACTAAATACCTCCTTGCATGTCATCATTAGGAATGAGCTCGACAAAATATCAGTCAAATTCAAATGATATGAACAATTCTTTTCTGGAACTTGAACTGGCACTGTTCTCACACTAAACGGAGATGCTACTGACTGCTATTGGCATAAAGGTTTCATAGCATCAACCTCAATACAAGTGTGTTAATGCATAAATAAAGTGTTTTGAACTCTGACAGTAAAATGAAATGACCTAACAGAATGAAGGCTCATGGCTGATCACCCACCAAGATTACAGACCACCTGCCAGATAGAATTTCTATTCTACAGACAGGTATAGGATTTGGAACACACACACACACACAGAGCACCAAATGAGCTTTTTCTAGAGTTCTGGGCAATTTCTGAAAGAAATACTATCACACTGTCAGTCTGTGAAACCTTCACTCACTCCTGTGTGTAACCACACTTGCGTAGTTTATCAACAAATTAGGAAGACTTTTCAGCTAATTTTTTGCAACCTGCCTGGACCTGTTTTCTGTTGACTTGTCGAGGTAGGGCTGCTACCAGGATTTGCTTATATTTAAATGTTTCACTCTAGTTACAAAAGTCACGGTTTTATGTGAAATCTGCTTAAGGTCTGTCCTGCAAACCATCTGGATACTATGGATGTCTTGCCTTCTTGGAGAAAGCTGATATTATCTTTGAAGCCAGGCATATTTTAAGCAATGCCTACTTGATCTAATGAATGTATTAATTGACAGACTGACATAGTCTCTTAATGGAAAATTACTACACAAACTGTCACTGAATAATCAAGACCACCATGCTTATTATGCTAAGCATATTATAATGATAAATTCTACTAATAATCTGCCAATCTAAACCAGTTTCCGTTAGCCATTAGCTCTGACTCAGACTGAAAACATTTCAAAATATAATTATCTCCAGGTGTTCAGTTTTCAAGTTTTAAAAGTTAACACTCCCATCCCTTTCCTTCACGTAACAACAAAAAATTAAGAGCAACAATACTATTAAATTTTTTCAAAACATTCTTCCCAGGTATGCACTTAGATCCCAAAATCTAGAAAGTATTTTGTACTGTTCACTCTCTCTGGGCATCAATTAGTAGCTTTGGGCAGCAATTACAAGATGTACAGATCAAATTTCATAAACCTTTTTTTTTTCCTGTACTGATTTCTTACGTAAGTACTGGGCAAAAAGTCAAACTGACCTGTGTCAGAGCTTGCAGAGCCACACTGAAAACGAAGCACAACCATTCAAACTCAGTTAACATTCAGAAAAACATTTTAACATAGGTCAGCCTAGGTGTAAGAGTATCATTTGGACGACAGAATTAAATACGTATATTGAAATAAAGCACAAAGATGTATAAGTAATTATTATTTCCTCTATATCTCACCTAAAGCAAAAACATTATAAAAGTGCATGATAAAAATATCTTCTTTTTCTCATCACACTGAGCTACTGTTCGCCTTGTCACTTGAGAAATGATTCAGTCATATTAAAATAAACACCTTTAACCTCAGGATAAAACTTACTTTCTGTGATTATGACTACTTCATTTCTAGAGTAATTGTGGACAGTCCATTTACTTGATCTCTAACTTCTCCAGACAGGGGAGATTTAGACTGGATATTAGGAACTATTACTTCATAGAAAGGGCTGTCAAGCACAGGAACAGGCTGCCCAGGGCAGTGGTGGAGTCACCATCCCTGGAGGTATTTAAAAGACCTGTAGATGTGGTGCTTAGGGACACACATTAGGGGTGGGATTGGCAGTGGTAGGTTTACAGTTGGACGCTATGAGCTTAAAGGTCTTTTCCAACCTAAATGATTCTGTGACCAGATGCATGGTGTGACAGGAACGCACAGGCTGGGACACTGCTAGGGAAGGGCACTTCACCAGGGCTCCAGATTTTGCTCAAAAGGGATTTTAGTTCCTTTGGTGCAGCCCTAACCCAAACGCCTGTGTTGGGCTCTGGTGCATTCTCACTCTGACCTCACCATGACAAAGAAAAAAATCAGATCCATGACGGTTTCCCAAGGAGAAACTTGGGAGCTAAACAATCACGGGCACAGAAGGCAAATCACTCTTCCTTTGATGGCATCCTGGCAGCATGTGGCCGCTTGGAGCCATTGCCTCTGCGGGATCGGGAACTGCTGCTCACTCACTCACTGCTGCTTCATTATCCCTCTCTAATCATGGGGTCTGGATACCAAGGATTCTGCCTTAATCATCCACCGATGTCCCTTTAATCATCCTATCAGTTCTGTTTGCCCAGTAAGTCAGGACGAGGTCGCTCCACCTTCCTTTGCACGGAGTTAAAATTACACTCTTAGCTGAACAGACAGCACCTAAACAAAGTTGTGTTTCACACTCCAGCAAGAAAGTTAGAGAAAAAAATATTTACAGAGTCCAAGTTATCAGTAAGCAAGTCTGCCAAGGCTTGACTGGCACCAGTACAGCCTGTCACGTCTCCAGGGAGAATTGTTCTTACTGTTTCATAAAACCCCACTGCTTTGCAACTGGCAGCTGATATTATTGTTTATCACCCACTGTTAGCAAAACCACGAAGAGAACGTCATGTTTGCTTAGGGCACTCTGTTCACAGAAAAAGAACACTGCAGCAGAAGAGAAAGAACAAAAGAAAAAAAGGGAAGTGTATAATTTACATGGCAGCACACCAAATGTAAGTCAGGGTGGCACATATGTAAGCACTATGTTGCTTTATGTATTTACACTGCTCACCACAATGGGGTCTTCCTTACCTTGACCAGAACTCTTCACTATTATATAAACAATTACTAGTTTGGTGCAAAAACAATTGCTTTTTTAAACCATCAACTTTAAAGCAGCATAATGTCAACTTGGAATAAAATCTATTAATCAAAATAAGAATCATTAGAATCTATGCATTTTTTGCCAACAAGAAACCAATCTGTTTATTCCAGTGGCACAGAATTCTGGAGTCCTGGAATGGATGAATTCTTTGAAGGTGTTTTGAGATGCTGCTTTGTGGTGGAAAACTTTCTCTTGCAGGAAGTTGTTAAGGTGGTTGAAAATGTGGTAATCAGTTGGACAGAGGTCTGGGGAGTAAGTTTTGCTGCTGCCATTGAAGAAAACAAAGGGAGTAGCAGAAAAAGATTTTCACTTCTAAGATTCTGAATGCCAAGTTCAATACTTTAAAATTGTGTTTCAAAAAGGAGATGATCCTGTATCTATAATTCAGGGTATTTAAGTGATCCTATCAAAAGTGGTACAACCACAGCGTCGCCAGGACGATGGTTTAAGAGCAGAACACTAACTGGGTGGGAATGTCCATCTCTGCTATGATAACTGCTGCAAAACAGCCCCAAACCTAGCATACCTCCCTTGATCCCCAAGATTGCCACCACAGAAAGAGAGCAAGCAGCAGATTGCAGACAGAGCTATTAAGAGCATAACAAAAAAATAGCAACACTAAAATGTATTTCAATAACTTACCAATTCAAGCACACCCCTTTTTCCACTGCTGCTGCCTCTCCACGTCTGTTCTTCTATCAGTTTTTCCACTTTGTTACTAATACTTTCAAAACCCCTTGTACCTGTGTAGTTCTGTCATTAATTTTCATAGACTCTTCTTTAAATACATGGGGTTTGCTCCTGAGAGACGTCAAGCCAATACATACTGTCACCCCAAGCACACAGACAGACCCAGGCTTTGCTGTGTTGTGCAGCTCCCCTCAGTGCAGAGGCAAATCAGAATTGGAGACATTCCTGTCAAATTGGTTTTGGCTATTCAGAGCCTCCTCAGCAAAACTCTCAAAAGCAACATGGGAAAACTGATAGAAGCAGGACATGAAATTATTCACGGACAGATCCACAAGCAAAACGGAGCCAGGGAGACCAAACACTAGGAGGTCCCCCATTGTCATACAGAAGAGGATGTTTTCCCATCCTTCTCCATCCCTTTCTTTGCCCAAATAAACCCAAACACAAGGGCTTTAACATCTCAAGAAGACCCCAGCATAATATCGCAGAGCAAACTACTAGTACATGTTCCTGAGTAACTTAACAAGAGGTGGGGAAGGAAAGGACAGATTTCTCACCAGGGAACTGGCCCTGGACCTTTTGGTCAGTAGCTGTCTTGTAAATCTGTCAAGGGCTGGAATATAAATATTGCAAAGTTATTACAGAAGGACAGTTGAGTGTCTTAGACAGTAATCGGGCCATGGAGAGATTATAACATCCATATTGTGAGCACTAATCTCTGTGTAGCTTGTTGATGACATGACAATACCCGCACCGTCTGATTAAAAAGCAGATATCAAATAAATAACTTTTTGCTATTAAAATTGTTATTTGGAAAAAACTTTGGAGAAGCTACAGTGATGATAAACAAAAACATCAAGCGAAGGTAACTCGTACGGATTAGCGTTGTACCAAGACGAGTATGGTTCAGCCACCTCAAAAATATAGCTGGAAAACTGTTGTCTTACACAGGTTTACTCTGCATGACATTAAAGAAAAGCTTCATTTTTTTCCAAACAAGCATAAGGCAAACTTAAAAATAAAAAACATTATTCCAAACTTTTTATCACAAGTTGAATAAAGAGAAGTTTAATGGAGAACTCTGTGTTGAAAGCATAAGAATAAGGAATTAAGGGAAGAACCACGAACGTCTGATTTTCTCTCCCTCTCTGCCCATTCTCCACCCAGAAGCCAGGTTTACACCTTTAACACCATGTTCTTCCCCTTCAGCACCAACAATGCTCCTTACAAGACCTTAGCACACAGTATTATAATATTGTGTAATGCAATGTATTCAGGTAAGTTCATGTACCCAAACGCCTGTCTAGCTTTCATCTTGCTAATGCTTCTATTCACGCCACAATCAGGAATTTTAATGCTTTCCCCTGTAGCTATTTCTTTACATGCAGCAAATTTTAATCATTGTATGTTGACTGTCAGACTCGGCTCTGCTACAAAAAAAAATATGCTGACATTGAAAACTTGCTTATAAGCTGTTAGTGAACGAAAATACAAAGAGGGTTAAAGGCTAACTGATAAAGCTCTGGGGTGTAAAAAAGATGGATGTAAATTAGATGGGTGTAAAAAGAAAGGCCTTGAAATGGAAAGTTCTCCATATGAAAGCGATCAAGAAGAGTGAATTGACTTTGTTTTGAGCAGGAGAATAAGAGGAAGTATCACAGGATATATAAAAATAGTAGGAGCAGCTAAGAAAATCATATTCTTTGGTTCTGTCAATAAGAAACGACAGGATAGAAAGACATTGAGTACATATAATTTTCTTACACATCGCACAACTGAGCAGTGACATCCACTGCCACATGACACGAAAGCTTGGTAAGATTAAAAATAGATAGACACGCACATGGCTACTCAGCGCCAGTGCCGACTCTAAGAGCCACCCCGCTCCCCCAAGGAGTCACTGCTCACGGCAGAGTAGAGGGAGTGCTGACCCATGGAGCTGAGAAGGAAGCTCCGGTTGCTGCCTCTCACCTTACCCATCTCTCACATCTGTCCCCTCACGGCACACACCCTTTGGAAGTGAGAACCCACATGCTTCCCTACAGCAAATGAGACAAAAGCGTTACCAAGCCTCTACAGCTACGCACAGTGCCCACTTGCAGGAAAACCTCATGAAAGCGGTGTGAGGGATCCAGGTTGGGCTCTGCCTGAAGCTCACACCCCGTTTTCTGCCCAAGACTTTAAAAATGAGAACTGTTCAACTTTTTCAGGATGGAAAATGAAGATGAGAAGCAAACCTGTGGTAGGACCAATCGCGACATTTTTAAAAGATGTTTCAAGAATTGAATAACTTCCCAAAACCTGATGTCTCTTGGAACAGAAAATCAATGGAAAACAGAATAAATATTTTGCTTTCTTGTTTTAAATCAGATCCTCGCATTACTTTACACTGATTTAAGGATTTCGAGGCATTACTCATTTTCCAATTATAAAAATGGATCATTACAGCTTATTTCATTAGCACTGGTCAATGACAATTGCTGTGAAATAACTGTTATCATGTTAGAAACACTGACCATGTTAACTATACACTAATTAAAATTTACAGCAGCATTAGCACAGCAAAGTCTCAGAGAAATCACAAATACAGTCAAATGAGGGCACGCACCTACTGTGCTTGCACAATAATGTCCTTCAAATTAAATAAACCAGCCTTTTCACATTTTTGAAAGAACCAAGCAATGCTGTAATTAGGACGTGCTAACTAAGATGTTTCAGCAAATTCAACCTTTTAAATGAAAGCACAACTGCATTTGACACATCCAGGCTGTCTCTGCATTTCCTGTTGCCTCTGAAACAGAGCTACAGCGGCACAGACCATGCTGTGCACAGCCACCCAGCCGCAGAGCCGTAACAAGGAATGCATTTGCCCTCTGATTTATAAATTACACGGATCAGCACACTCAGGAAAACAAGCTAAAATGAACATGCTCTTAATAGTTTCTTTCTTCAATTAACACTTTGATTAACAGCTGCCAATTTATTTAGTAGCCTGACAGGACTGCAATCGCCTGTCTATGATTTTATTGCTGTTTCCTCCTTGGCACTCTCCTTATTAGAATGCTTTTTGGGGACTTCAAAGTTTCTGTAGGAACAGCTTGGGAGCAGAGGCTGGGGCAGCGATGCCCAGCCTGGGGCTCACCCCGCCGGCCCCCTACCATGGAGCGGAGCTCACCAAGCCATGGCAGTGACATTTCGGAAGGCTCATGTGAGCTGCTTGCCGTGCTCCATTTCTCGCTGAGATTATCCACGTCACTCGAACTCCGCCGAGGTGCAACAGCACCCGTGTGCAATGCTGGCACCCACACCGGGCTGCCTCGCCACTGGTGCCAGGGCTCCAGGCTGGCCTCAGGCACCCAAACAGTTGCCCCCAGGTCTCTGGCCAGCCTCAGCTTTACCTACAGTCCACTGCTGACTGAAGCCACAGAGTTGGCATCAGCAGCAATTGCATATGGCCATGGTGGCTCATCCCCAGGCCCATGCCAGTGGCATTAAGATGGTTCTTCTGGCGAAGGCGCTTGCCACGCGCAGCCCCACGTTGGGATGGTTCCCCTGGGGCAGCATCGCCCAGCCCAGGGACACCCAGCACCCCCAGAGCTGCAGTGCCCGGGGCTGTCAGTGGCCCGGGGAGAAGGAGCACAGCTCTGGCAGCCCAGCAGAATGCCACAAGACTCTCCTGGTGTGCTTCACAGGCAGCACAAGTCCACTCCAATATTTACTATCCTACTCTTCCAAATAGGTCTTGACACCCTACATCTCCACTTTGAGGGCTGAACATCAAGGTTCAACTTCTGCCCAAAGTCAACGCACAGAGACTAAAACCTAATTTCTACCAAATAACTAATTTCTGGACCATGTCCTAAGTAATCACTCATAAAAATTACAGTGTATCTGCTGACAAAAATGAATAGGAAGAAACAGCTGAAGGCTTTTGCTCTTGCTTTAAATTACCACAATCAAAGCTGTAATTTCTGGTCTTTCCTCACATATCGGATTACACTGGAATTTATTTTTAAGACCAAACAAATCACTTTGTCACTAAAATAAAAAGTCTGCCAGGAGGAAAGGCAGTAGGCTTGTACAAATGTCTTTGTGTACTAGCACCAGCACGTTAGCATATTACTCTCTATTCATTAAGAAATATTAAGCAGAAGCATGGAGCATCATTTCAGCAAAATGGGGTTTGTCAGGGTTGGTTTTAACTTTTTTTAACGGAAAACACAGAAACACAGAGGCTCCAGCTCCCCTTAACAAGCTTAGAAAAAAAATACTAAATCTTAAATCACAAATACGAAAGATTAACTTTCCCATCACTATGCACTCAGAACAAAAGACAACAACCACCTCCTCTTTTGCCCTGAATTACAGCAGAGGTTGACAGCTCACACCACCTACCCGTTAATTGTTAAAGACTCAGGAATACAAAGACATTTCCTTGGATTACTCGGTTTTTAAAAGACATCTCCTTCCATGGCTAAAATTAGTACCAGAGGCACCCATGGTTTTGGAAGATTTGTTTGTATTGTACACTCTCCTACTTGAAACCTGTAATTAAAATTGTCTAAGTCTCCAATAGATTTTCGTGGTTCACAAAATTCTTGACTTTAAACTACTAAGTGGGGAACCAGCACTGATGTATTTGTTGTCTTAAGAATTAGAAGTTATCCTTCTTCAGTCTTTGATTTGGCTTGCTCTCATTTTAGGACCAAGAGGGCAAGTAATTTCTATTTTGTTGCTTCTTTCACAAATAAACTGACCAAGGTCAGGCAATTTAATTCCCATATGGAACAATGTATAGAAAACTGTCCCTTCTGAGTAACAGCGAGGACAAAGAGCCCAACCACTAAGCAACCCCAGCAGCTGGGCATCAAGGCAGTAGCTGGAATGGAAGGGAGAGGCATGACGGTACGTTCCCATGGGGAGAAAACAGCAACGGCCCAGGGGAAGGCACATAATAGCCCAAAGAGAACACAACAGGATTTTATACTTGTTTACGTTATAGTGGCAGCTTACATCACATACCTCAGTCTGTGAGCTTGTTTTTATTTACTATTTTCCAATGACTGAAGACTTCTAAGTAACTTTATACAATAAATATTAATGGGGTTTCACCTTGGAACAGATTGATGCACGTGCTACAGTTAAATAAATACATATAAATAAATATAATAAGTAAATACAGCCCTACCTTTTGTCCTTCCACCTCTCTACGTTTTATTGTCCTATATCTGGAAATGCTAGGTTAATTTTAAGTAAACAGGTAAGGAGAGAGTTAGTGATGGGAACTTCCTTCTCAGCTTCACTGGTCCCCTGGATTTGCAGTGATGTGCCCTCCTGTCCCCTCTAGATATGGTGGGTTTGTCATTAGCATTGAAATCAACATTCAGACAGCAAAGGCAGGACCTCTCAGTGCTCTTACGGAAGAAAGGCAGGAAGATCCTCGCTGCCTGGTCATCACATGCACACTCCAGTCTGGCTGCAGCACGTGTATTGCTTATTAAAAAAAAAAAAAAGGCAAAACATGACTTGAAACTTGATGCCATGTATATGCGTGGAGCAGGAGGCGCTGCAATGAGATGGCAAGTGATGGCAAAACACACAGGACAGCCGCAGCCACCCAGGCTTCGTTATCTCCACTGCACGTAAAACATCTTATTTGTCCTTTCTCAAAATTCAGCAATCTCAGACCCTGATTTTGCAATCACTCTAAGCTGGCTGGTATGAGATAACGCTGCCACGGCAAAAAAGCATCCCTGCCCTCTCCCCGCATCCCATCCACCCAGTTCAAGCCTTTGCACCATCTGCTCCCTCGTAACAAAGAGCAAAACCATCCGCTGAAAGACCTGACAGTCTCACAGACCGCAGGCCTTCTTGTGCCAAAGCTTGCAATTAACAGAGCAAGGACAGCAAGAATTAAAGCGTGACTTGATCGCAGGGAACAGGCTGGAGGTCTAAGCAACTGGGGCTGACGGAGAACTGCATTGTTAGCTGCGGTAAGGATCAGTGTGCCAGTTCCTAGAAGTTTTTAGGGGTACATCCAAAACTGAGTATTCCAAGGAATTTCATCTCATTGATGTCAACACTGCATAAGCTGGGCTTGCTTACATTGCAGCCTGCTGACGTTTACATCGAGTACTGTGTAAACTGATTTTGTTGTAAATATTTTCCTCTAAAGAGATTGTTTGGTTACTGGCTACTATAATTACTCTTCCTGGAAGGAAGAGAATGATGGGCCTTGCGCCAATGTCAAACTTCTTACTGCTGATCAATTGAGAACTCCAGCTACTCGCAGAACCAATTCAGCCTTCACGGGGGTGCACAGGGTGGACCCTGCCACACGAAACCTGGCTTAGTGAAGGCAGCAGCAAAATAGACGAAAAAGTAGTACTAGTAACTTGTATTCACTTTGGAGAGTGCTTTACATCCTACAGGAAACACAAATATATCAGCAAGGTTTCTGGTTTTGGTGTTTTCCAAACGGCATGCTTAGGAGTTCCCTGGGTTTCAGAAAAGTGGAGCGAGTCCAAAGTAAAACTGATGACTGAGTACAAAGGAACGACTTGACAGGCTTGTTGGTGCACAAGTGACAGCATTTTATGGCTTAGAATCAACTCCACTTGCACAACATGCTTGTTTATAGCAGAAATACAAACGAGAGCTGCTATCCATACAGTACAGACAGACAATGCTGAAAATGTATTCTGCATAGACAAGCCATTTTTAGGAAATAAAATCCAGAAAAGGACATTTAGTATGTTAGATTTCAAGCATACAGCTGCAGCTATCGTGAACTACCGCAACTGGACATCTGGGACAGGGCAGAGGAGACAGCAAGCAGCCCAGGAGCTCAGCAGGGCTTTCTGCACATTCTACGTTGCTGCCAAGCACCAGCTTCCTCGGGTACATTCTTTTGACCACTGAAGGAGGTGATGGGTACAGTCCTAAAGGTCAGTACCCATCCTTTTTCTGAACATGGATCGATACTATGGGAAGAGAAAGGAACTGGCCAATACCAAAGTAAGTGATGCTAGTGACACTTGCTGTCATTCTCAGTCATGACAAGTGAGATGTTAGCATCAAGCCTTACAATACAGTGCACATACATAAGTTTATACCTTTTCTGTGGCTATCAAAGCAGTCCTGGGTATTTTTAGAAGCTAGCTGGTGGATAGCTTTGTGACCCACATGATGACCTTTGGTCAAAGAGTACATGGCACTATGATGAGATGGGGACTGAACTGTGGCGGTTTTAAAACCTTTTCTTTGACCTTAGAGGCAAAGAGAGGCCAAGATGGCATCTTTCCAGGCATATACATGGTTACATGTGGCTTGTCAGAGGCTGCGAGCCAAAATGAAACTGAAGAATATGAGTGCTAGCTAGTCCCATGCCAATGATGAGAAGGGCCAGAGTGTTACAGACTACTGTAAGGCTTCTCGTTATGACCTAGAAAAGTGAAAGAAATGAACAATTTCTTCCCTAAGTCCACCCTAATACAGTAGAACATCAAAATCCTTAGCCTGTGAACTAAAATGATAACTTCAGCCACACAGTAACAAAGGAGACACAGCCAATTTTTTTTGTAGCAAGGAGAGGAGCCACAAATTCCACGTGAATATCTACGGACAACAATGACCAGCTCTTAAAACTACCCAAGTATATCACACACAGCTTCTGACCAGCTCTACAACTAATCCACAAACATCTGCAAGTTTCAGGCTCACAGGTGGAAGGGCACAGTGAGAGGGGTATACCTTCCTCCTAACCCACAGAACGAGCTGCAGCGCTCTGCAGAAGTTAGGGCTTTTCCCACCACCAAACATGACAAACAGGTTCTTTGCCACCCACGGGGTCACACAGAGAGGACACGGCATAATACAACTTCTGCTTGGTGGAGGAAGAAAATCCCATGGGGTAAAAACTTACGAAGGTGACCTGGCTAAAAGAGAAGGCTTCCTTTTGAAAAGCTACCCTGTATAGAACCGTGAGTTAAAAATTTCCTGATAATCCCGCCAAACAATGAGGAAACACTGTTATATAGGAACTGCTTCAACTCTCCAGGAGCCTGGTCTAATTGCATCCCTCACAAACCAGTGTAAAGACTGCTAGTCTCATACCAACGTGGGCACCTCATTATTTGGGGAACAGGAGAGAGGACAAGAATCTCCTGATGATGGCTGCTCTTTCTCTAATACAACCCAGGCAAACAAGTTAAAATGTAATTGCAATCTGCTCTGGTTTGAGCAGTGGCCAGCAGTGCTCTCAGATATTGTAGAAGTTGTATAAGGCAGCAGAATAGTCAAAGTTTATTAGGAGTTTACGTGTTAGACATGCTGATGGCTTTTTCCCTACATTGCTTTGCTGTTGTGCAAAGGACTAACCTGTTGCCTTGCACAACAACTGGAGGAACATTGACATAAATTAGACAATAAAAATATTGGTTTTTCTACACAAGCACTACACTAGGGTTTTGCTTCATCAGTAGCAGACAAAAGGTCTTGGAAGTATTTTGCCTGTTACTGCCTGAGGTAGCTGATGATGGTCTATTGAGTCAATAACAGTATCACAGACTTATGTACAATTTTCTGTTATTTACCCGTTTGCTATTTTCTACATTTTGAAAAGGGTTTTTTTTATTGTTTCCAAGATTCACGTTGTCACAGAGCTCTTATAGAGCTGGATGCTGCTAGAGCTAATCCAAGACTGCTACTGAAAAGCTATTTGAATCTCTGTTACAGGTAGACACAACACAACCTACAGGAATCCGAATGGGTACACTTACACTGGATATAATTATTTAGTGTTAAACAGAACGAAGCCCAAAGAGAAACTCAAAAAGCTGGCATTAATTGCGCTCTTCTGAAATGTGAAATTCAGCCTGCATTTTTTAAAACTTATTTTAATTATGTTGTTATTGATTGCTCTTTGTCAATAAACTTACAGGTTTCATTGTATACAAAGTGTTATACACTCCCTCTTCTGGTTATATCTTAAAACCACAGTTTGTAGACTTCTGTGTAGCAAATGTTAGATTTTTAAGCGTATCCTATAGCCTGGAGAAACAAAACAGTATCATGTCAGTACCTGGAAGTTTGTTTCACCCGCAAACTGGTCATTAAAAATGAGTAAATAAAAGGTGAAAATTACTTGACATAACGCCTAGGTAAAGTAAGCAGCCTATGTACTTTGTAGCTGTGCCTGAAATCAAAATGTTATTAATTCCTTTTAATTTTATTAGAATAACATTGTCCCAAGTGTTTCCCAAAGCACTGGTGTGGGGCCTGGTTACCATTTGGTGTCTGACTGTTGTAGGGATGAACATAGCTTTCAGACACTGCCTGCTCCTCCTGAGACAGTGGGTGGAGATGTTCTGCAGAACACCGCTTTTAGGGAGGTCCTGCACGGGTAACTTTCTGCTGTCTAGTGAGCTGTAAAAGTGGTGTGAAAGATACACATACACCCCGTGCACTCCCTGCTCTCCAAAACCACTATTTAGAGTTCAGAAAACAAGATTTTTAAAAATAAACTTAAGAAATCCAGCAAGAAGCAGTGAAAGGGATGCTTAAGAAAACAAACATGAGGACTTCTTAATCAGTGCACACGCAGGCATGTATCCATCTCTTCTCTTGATGGCCAGTGCCTGATGAGCCAGGACACATGTCCTGAGCAGGACACGTTGTTCCCTCTGCCCTCCTCTAGAAGGTGCAAAATATGAATGCTGTGACACTACACAAAGCACACCAACAGCGCTGCTGCCAAAACATAGAGGAAAAAATAGTGAAAAAGCTTCTGTTCTGCCCTCTTAAATCCTCTCCTCCTTTCCTCCACCTTTCCCCTTCAACACCGAGTATAGTAATAAAACCAGCTCCCTGCCTACTCCATTCCCCCTCCTGCAAGGTCATTTTCTCCTACCTTCCTTATTGAGCTTCCTCCCTATTGTCTTCATCTATTTCTTTTCTTACGCATTTTACTCGAGTTCTTTGTTTCACATTTCCCTTTTCAGCTATTCCCCACGTCCTCTCCTTCCCCTTCTCAGACATGCAGCCACCCAGCACACACACTGCTTGGCTCTACACTTGGCTGTGCCGCCCCAGCCCTACCAATGCCTCCTCCTATTGCTCACACACCTGCGTCCTGCTGCTCCAGCCAGGTGCTGCCCAGCTCTGTGCTGGGAGCAGGCAAAAAATGAAACGTAATTCATGGCTACTGATGAGATTTCCCATCTATCCCCCTCTTTTCTCTGTGCGTGCAGAGAAAAACAAGCTACACGCACATACTCTCCATTCCAAATGCAGCAGTTGTTTGAGAATTGGATGCTGGGATGAGAGAATACAGTCTGTGCAGCTTGAAACTATGTGCTTCCATGAAAATAAAAGCAAAAAAACAACCCAAACTATTTTCTTCGTGACAGTTCAATACTCAGCATTGTTTCACAAGCTTCCCAGAATGCTCCTCCCTGGAATCACAGCGCTGTGGTGTTCATCTGAGGTTTGCAGTTCTTGGAATAATCTACACAGCTTGTGAGAACACATACTTCTCCCTCAAAATAAAAGGGGAAGTTCTTACAAATAATTGATCTGCCCGTGGTTAACTTTTGAAATTAAACTACTTCTAATTCCACCCTCCAACGCCAAGTTCACATCTATATGGCTTTCAGACATTCCCAGCTCTTCTCCTCCACACCTGCAGAAATCCTGCGCTTTTTTTTTCCCGATTCAGGTTTCTTCCACATCCCCAGCTCCTGAACAGGTTGCAGCTTCACTCTTCTGTACTTGCTCCCCTCGGAGCTGCGTGCCAAGCCCTGCGTGCCCATGGCCTGTCCTCGCACTGTGTGCCACCTCCGCTGGCCAGGCTCCAGCCTCAAAGAGCGGCTCAGCCCTTAGAAAGGGCCTTTTTAAGCTGCGAATGAAGACTTCCAAGATGAGGAGCATGTAAGCTCATGTACAACGGCCTTCCCTGAACCTGCAGAAAACCTGAAATAATGGTTATGAGTGCCACGGCCTGCTCCACCTGCCATTTCACTACCCAAAATGGATTTTGAATGATGAAACCTGACACTGATTTTTTAGATTAATTAACTCTGCCATTGTCAATCACTTCTAACTGCAGACCTGATACTACTATTTCAGCTGTCTTTTTCCGAAGTGAAGTTGTAGTTAATCACACTCAATAGCCACTTTTTATCAGAACTACTTGTTCTCTATAGATCTTACTCAAATCTGTTCATTGATACACAAATTTTCTCCCTCTTGCTGAGCAACTATTGCTGTGACAGAAAATGTAGCACTGCTTCCTCTTTTCCCACAAAACATGAAACTGTTTTCCTTCTCTCCACTTGTTCTTCCCCCATCCCTGTTTACCTAGTAGAAAAGGGACCAGTTGGTCACAGTCTCCAAATACCTAGCAAGGAGAGAATGTGGTTTTCATGGAACCCCGCAGAATTATGTACATCGGCCTTGTTTCAAAACACTTCCAATATTTTAGTAAAAGTAGAATAAAAAAGATCTCTCTCTCCAGCCAGTGATAAAAACCAAGAATTTCTGCATGTAGAACAGCATGAAATTCCATTAATGCTAACCAAAGGCAAAAAAAAGCCAAAAGCACACCAAAGCATTTTCACAGTGTCATATTTGAACACACATGGTGCTGTAGGCAAAATAACACGAATTACACGGCAAGCAGTAAACAATTAATTTCTTTTTTACATCTGAAGCCGAACAAAACCTTCTCTTGTTAGCTGATACATAAAATTGCTTTGTCTTCAACCAGAGCCTGACAAACCCATGTTCTCCTTAAGGAGCAAGTTTTACTAGGAAACTGCCATCGATTTCTCAAATAGGCTCCCTAAGCTTTCATGTAATAAACAAAGGCCACAGCCACTATGCTTACAAAAATACCCATCTGCATGTGAACCGCTTGCAATGTTACAGTTAACCACAGCGCCCAACTCCACCACTCCTTAAAATCTGTGACCTTAAATCCCAACTAGCACATCTGCTATTCAGCTAACAGCTCTGGGGTATGCATTTCAAAGCCCCAAATATATTTACCAAGTTTCTTTCCAGGTGGCAACACTTTCTTATTCAGTGATGCATTATTCAAAAATAACTAAATAATCAGCTGAAATGCTTTTTTCTGAAACGAATCCTGTGTTGACCTCTGAGCCGATTCCCTTCTGGCAATATGCCAGGATGATTCTTGCAACAGCTACAAAATTCCTCAAATCTCTGCCAAGAAGAAATGAAACTAGTTGTTGCCGGACCCAGAGATCAAGATCCAACTGCTGGAATTTGGACTGTGTGAACGACTGAGAGGAATATGTGTTTAAGCAGTAGCTGCTGCAGCTGCCAATGATAATTTGTTAAATCATATACATTAACTTGAGCTATAATGTGCCAAATGCCACCTGTGCACGTTTGGCAACGTGCTTGGCAGAACGCTCCAGCACATCCGTGGCACCACATAATAGTCAAGTTTTATTTTGGTTATTAGACTATGACAGAAGATGACACTGATACCCAAGAAAATTCCTATTATTTGTATAAAGCGTTTTCTTACTGCTTTAAAAAGACATCAGTGAACAGTGGACACTTAATTACTGACACAAATTGCTTGCTGCCAAAAGAATGCAGGCCGTAATGAAGGCTTATCCTTCCACAGCACAGATGAGCTCAGGCAATCTCCTATGAGAAAAAAAAAACCAACAAAAAAACCAACCCAAAACAAGGCAAAATCCCCCACCAAGCAGCAACCCCCCCCCAGTCCTCAGGTTCAATGGCTTTGGAACACAATTCAGTACATTCCTTTCTTTTCCTATCTGCTTCAATTGCTGCCCTGTACAGATACTTTATCTTTGACGTAGTAAACTCTGCTGAACGCTCCCTATTCTATTCTAAACAAGCAACAACTGCAGAATTTCAAAAAATAAAACTTAAAAATACTTAATACCGATGTCGGATCTTTCAGCACAATTAGCTGACGCCAAACTGGAGGGAACAGCAAAAGTGTGGGACAAATTTATATTCAGTTCACAGCATGTCAGAAGAAACTAAATCTTTTAACGTTGCAGGAACTGTAATACCTAAATAACACGTGATAAAACATCTGAAATACAACACAATATTAGCAGGGATAGTTAACAGATCATTTACCCCAATTAAAATCACAACAAATATCACTTGTTCTCTCTGAATCCAAGTACTTAACACCAAAAAAAACCCCCTTATGACTAGCCAAAGAGGCAAAACCGCCCACTAAGGTGGGTCAGGACTGGCTGAGGGAGGAAGACCTATGGTCACACAATCAGATGGAGACTCTCAGAGACCTTACACCGACTTGCAGGAAGGACCCAAGTAACTAAGACAAGTGGACATCTCTCTCACTGCTGCCAGGATGCACCCTCCAGATCTCTGCAGGCTGAGTATGAGGTGGTGGGATAACCTTCTCTATTCCAGTCTCACCACCTCCTAGAAACCACAAAAGGTTTGTAAATCCATATTATTATCCCGTTTCTGAATCCTCCACTGCTCACCTTCACCACTGCAGGCTGAACCTATGGAAGTTAATCAAACCCTTGTTCATAGCTTTGTAGTGACTCAGCAGCCCAACGCACTATCGTCACCTCTTTCCAATACACATGGTACTAATGGTTTTCACAATCACTACATGACTCACAGACACTCTCGGTTTAAGTTTTACAGGTAGCCTTCATTAGCATTGCTGAGAGTTTAACCCCACTTTGCATTTACAGAAACCACGGCACAGAGGAAACAATCAACTCTAAATAAAAACTAGGAAAACATAGAAGGCAGAAGCCCCACGTCTCTATGCTGATGCCACTTCCCCTCTTACTGAGCTCTCTCTCCTCTCTCCAAGCCACAAAGCAGCCCAGATGGTGCAGAGAAGCAGTTCCCCTTCGACCCGAGGCTGATAAGCACAGGGAGATGGATAAAACCCATAGAATGGCTGAGATACCAAGAAACAGTCACACAGCCCGAGAACTACGTCACTTCAGGGTTTTCATAGACAACCCGGAATAACTGGCGCGATGGCTTCCTCAAAGAGTAACCTTTCAGTGCAGCACAGGAACTGTATCTAGCAAGTTTTTGTGGGAAGGAGAGAGGGGAGAAAAAAGGGACACAGGCACATCCTGCTGTCTGCGAAGCGGGCCAGCTTGAGGAACGTGACAGTTAGCAATTTGACAGACAGCAAAGTAATTTTTACTGTCAGAATTTATATATTAAGAGAGAAAACTGTGCAGGGACTTAAGAAATATTCCCCATTTAAGTAGAGTGGAAGAGTCTATGTGACATGGAACTTAGAGAGGTTGGCACATGATCATCCAGAGTGTAGAGAAATACTCCAGCTGCAGAAATATACTGTTTTCTCAGAACAGGTTACCATAAAAGATAAGTGATCTCAGGCGCTCCACCCATGAGACTGACATCTAAACACGATAGCTTTCTCCCATCCTTCACCTCTGAATTATCTTGAGCCACCCAAGGAAGATGCTGATACCAGAAAAGTGTAACCATTCAAAAAGCAGCAGCAAGAACACCAGCAATAACGACCGAAATCACCTGTCCAGCCCCATAGTGAAGCAGCTGAGATCTGACAGAACGGAGGATTTGTCCTGAAACAGCTTCTCCTCGACCTGCTGGCCCACTCCTGCCCTGCTGATCCCCAGCATGGCAGTCACTCGAAGCTGAGAGAGCAAACCCATGCCAGCAGCCTGATGGTCATCTGCTCCACACAGGCTAGAAGGACCACCAGGAGACTTCAGATAACTCATTCTATTAGACTGCTTTTAAAAAACTAACTTACGTGTGGCGTTATGCATAACAAATACAGCATCAAGTTTTACAAATCCGTAACAGTATACATGCACGGGATAGAACTATTAAATTGGCAATTATCCCCAACATAAAAAGGATATGGAACTGTTGGAACAGGTCCAGGGAGGCCAAGAAGGCCACGAAGTTATCAGACTTCTGGAACATCTCTGCTATGAGGACAGGTTGAAAGAGAGGGGGTTGTTCAGCCTGAAGAAGAGAAGGCTGAGGGGAGATCTTAGAGCAGCTTCCAGTACCTGGAAGGGCCACAGGAAACCTGGGGAGGGACTTTTTACAAGGGCATGGAGTGACAGGACAAGGGGAGATGGCTTTAAATTGGAAAGAGAAAGATTTAGATTAGACATTAGGAAGAAATTCCTCACTATGAGGGTGGTGAGGCCCTGGCCCAGGTTGCCCAGTGAAGCTGTGGCTGCCCCGTCCCTGAAGGCATTCAAGGCCAGGATGGATGGGCCCTGGGCAGCCTGAGCCAGTGGGAGGTGTCCCTGCCCATGGCAGGAGGTTAAAACTGGATTGATTTTAAAGGTCCCTTCCAACCCAAACCATTCTATAAGTCTATGAATTCCTACTCCAAATGCATGCTTAAATTGCTTCAAAACATGGAATTTAATTTTGAATTAATCTCTTCTTGTCAAACTCATGATATATGAAAGTATCAGTTAAGTATAAAATCTGATTTGTCTCAAAAGTATTTTACTAAAAAGGTCACATATTCTGATGAACAACATTACATTTAAATTATTTCTTGCTACCTGTGGTCAAGGGAAAAAAGCCAGTATATGCGCTGCAGTGCACTTTCAACCCATCTAGTTAGGTAGTTTATCACAAATATACTTTGGAAGAAATTAATTAGCTCATTAGGTTTAGCTAATAGTTTGTTGAGCCTTCCTTTGAAAAAAGTGACATTTTAAAAGAGCATATTCTACTTCAGCAAACAAATCCCCACATGACAAGTTTCACAGAACATCCAGAACAAGTGACCCATACTACCAGGGGTTGTAGAATATCCTAAGAGATTATTCTTTTCTCTGGTAGCAATTAAAAATAACTTTAAAAGATCCTAAGAGCATCACGAAGGTATGGCTTCATTGATGCACTATAATTTTTCAGAACTTGAAGTAATCTTTCTTTTATCAGTCACTGAAATAATGCTACAAATAAGACATCTAACCCATGGATAACTGACTGTAACCAATCCAGAGAGTGACAGCGTACTTCTTGTTTTAAACAAACTCTGTTTTAAAGACTTTGATGATTCCCATCTCCTGAAGTACTGTGTTAAGGAACCAACACCTCACCTGTGACCAAATCACTTCCTGTATTTATCAGCTTTCACATTAAATTTGTTTAAATGTGGGACAACTCTGTAAGGATTTCAAGGCTGCAGAGTCTGGTAAAAAGTGGGAAGAGCGCTAGCTCTGTCCAAAATCACTGACTCAGCTTTCTCACCTTTTGGAGGCTACTAGTTTGGCAAACTGAGGTCCTTTAAAGCCATTCACCCCACCCAAGCCTGTTTTTCTCAGCAGAATGACCCCGCCTGTTTCCTCTGCACGCCACAGCCCTTGCTGAGTGTCTACATTGTTCAGAATGGGCTTAAGAAATACTAATAATCTCATCATTTCCATTCCCTCCTTCCACTTTTCTCTCAAAGTATGTAATGTAAGGTTTATATTGGAGAAGGTTTCATGTTTAGAGATCAGGCTCCTACAATGTGATACAGACCGGGAACGCTACGTTAGCATTATTCTTGTTTAAAACAGTATTTTCCAAACCTTGATTTTGTAGTTCCCTCCTCACTCTGTCCCTTTTAAATGCAAATAATCCTTAAAGAAGAGTTGGAATAACTTCACAGAACAAGTTGAACATTGGTACAAGCAGCATTTCAACGCCTCATGTTTCCATGCCTGCAGTCAAGAAGCAACTCTGCACCTATTCAGTTCTTCAACTGCTTCTTTAATCTGCCCACAATGCTGCTGTGCCAACAACTATGACACTGTTTCCTACAGTACAGACACCTGCTTGTCGAACAGCATTTGGAGATCCCCTGCTCATTTCAGGACAACGACCCAAAGCGTCTGCAGGTACCCACAGCTCTCCATCGCTACCAACCCAAGTCGGTTCCGTATAACTGGCTTTGAGGTGGAAGATCCAACATGTCAACACTCAGAACTGGGTACCACCCAGTCCCCTGTTCCTGTCCCCACACCCTCCAATTTATTTCTAACTGTCAGAATCAATTTAATGTGTTATTTTAGGAGAACTCATTGAACATCCCAAATTCATATCCAGTTACCGGAGAGAAATTATGCTGGTAAGGGCTGGACTTGTTCTCAGCTAATACAAAGGCTTATCACAACCAGAGTAAGGAAGCTGGTGCCCTTCTGGTTCCCTACAGCTCTGGAGACTTAGGTCCACAAAACTAGGGGGTTTAAAAGCAATGGTATGACTACTGCCATCCACAGAATAATGACCAAACTATAGTAGGAATTATGTCCCAAGAGCTATCAGATCCTTCTTCAAGACACCCTGTGTGACATGACTGCAGAAATCAAACAGCAAGTGTCAGGGTATAACCCATGAGGCACTATAATACAAACCTTGAGCGAGAGGTGGAAAGGATAAGAAGGGTAAGATCCCTTCCCAGGGTCTAGGAAGCAACAGAAGGGAGTATGTCTTTTCTTGCCAAATATTTAGGATGCAAGAAAAGGTATCCCTTATTCTCAAAAAGAGCCTCATCACCCATATCCAGAATGAGGCAATCAGTAGGTGTATTGGGCTAGGAAAAAAGGGAATACACACAAACACAGACACACAGCAATAGGAAGGAGTAGTTCAGAAGATGCTTTGTCCATCTTTCTTACTAGCACTTTGTTAGAAAAATCTCCAGAACTCCTCAAGAAATGGAAAGCCAAGTACCCAAAATTTCCTAGCCAAATACTGGCATGAAATTGTTTAAGATTAATTTGTGGAAAAGAACTGCCCACCTCCCGCAGTTCACTTTGAAGGAAGTAACTGAGCACTTGAACTTGAGTAGCACTTCACATCTTTTCAGTCCTCTGTAAACACTGGCTAACACAAACCAATACACATGAGCTTCCTAGCATCGATTGTATACAAACCCATCCGACCAGTAAAACAAATACAAATTGATACTTCTGAAACTAAATAAATAAGCTTACTGGCCACTGGAAGCACACTCTGCTTTACAACATAATTAGTAAGGTTAGCTTTTTGCTCAAGTTCGCAGTAACACTGTAACAGAATCCACGTAAAAATAATCTGTATAAATACACAAGGAGAAATGACAGACACAGACTCCGATACTGGCTGCGAAACAGTATACGTGTCAGTTCAAAACCAAGCTGTATGTATGCAGCACTTCAAGAAGGCATTAAAAACATTAAAAGGAAGAAGATCTTTACGCAACTGCATTACAATGTGTATAAAATGATTAAACACAGGTTACGTTCTTTGACATTATTTATAATGTAATGATCTATGTACCATCGATGAAAAAAAAAATTGCCAGGCTTAATCCTGATTTAACCTCACCCTTAATTATTAAAAATAGTTAAGCACTTACCATAATGTGATTGAAATGCCTGTGGTTTTACGACCTGATTACAGTGGTTACACATCACCAAATAGAAATCATCATGAGCCGGGCAAAGACCAAATATTGGCATATCTAAAAACAAAAAGACAAAATGGCATCTCTCAGCTGCTGACAATTATTGAAAAACAGTTTAATTACAGAGCCATGACACTAGTGTTGAATCATAATTATAACACATTTGTATCAAATTTGAAAATGAGGAGAAAAGAGCATATAATGCAATAGATAATTTCGTGCTGGAGCATTACAAAAGCAAAAATCTTTGTACAAAAGACGAATGTAAAATGAGTGATTACTTGTATAAAACATCTATAAGAAAACTGATTTAGGACTGATTATCTTATACCAGATGCAAGAATGTAATAAAAACAAGACTGACTTCAAATGACAACGCAACATAAGAGGGGATGCTTTATGTGTTCTGAAAGGGGTTTGGATTTTATTTCAATTTCATTAAATGAATTTAAACCAGAACTTTATTTTCTATTAAATTTTTTTAAACCCTTTTAAACACGCAGTCATTTTCCAGGCAGTATTACATGCCCAATGGTTTTATTTGTTTAACAGTGCATTATAGTCCAGCCATCTGCTGCCAGAGATCGGTGTAACAGCTACGTAAGAAGGAGAGAGACACACAGAGAGAGATAACAGTGTGTTGGAGCATGTGTGGATTTTGGAGATAACACACATACTTGCAGACTTTTACTCATGAAACGAATTTCTACAATGTTGTTTTGAAGAATACAGTCTCCTAAGAGTACAGTTTAACTTTAAAACTGCATTCCAAGAGTACTGGAGCATTCAATACATTTGCTAAATAACTTAAAGGTAAATTACATTTATGTAACTAAAAATGTTACACAGTCATTGGAAGACAAAAAAAGAGGAAACTGCAAACATAATAGTATAAAATCATCATTGCTGAAGCACATAGTTAAGGGATTTATAACACTATTTAAAGGTTAAAAACTGATATAAAAAGACTTATTTTCTTTAAAAATTCACAAGTAATAGATATAATAACAATAACTTAGAAATCAAGTTAAACTTGGTTATCTCTGTGCCAGAACTGACCCCAGAGTTTTGTTTTAAAGTCACTAACTTGCTTATATGCATTTTTTCCAACATCCTTATTTGCATTCATGACTGGAACACCAATTATGACAAGATGGAGTGGGCTGCATCTGAGGCACAACTGCAGGACAGCCCAAGGTGCTGCCGGTGGTCGCTGCCGCCAGCCCTGCACAGCCCCACCGGCTCCACTTTACTTCTTGCACGCAATAGAACGAACCCACACCAAACAGTGTCCAGAACAAAGGGCTCCCACCAGTGCCTTCATTATAAACATTTCATTATTTTTCTTGAAAAAATAAGGTCTATACCAGGTTTTCAAAAAATCTTCTTAGTGGTGCATTAAAATTAAGCACAATACCTGCAGTAACAGCTGTAACTGGATTTTGCAGCCAGACGCAAATCCAACAACCACGGGCATCTGACACGGCTGCAATAGTTCAGAGCTATGCTTATCTGAATCACAGGCACCTTTTCGCAAACGAGCTTACATTAAATAAATTAATTAATTATAAATGGATTTGCACTTCAATAAGTAGTGACTCTTGCTTATTTCTTTATATGTTACTTATAAAAAGAGTATTTAGACCTCAGGCACACGTAGCCTATTGCAAACTAGGCAAAACTGAGCAAATATGTGCTGGGGGTGTGGGAATCAGACAGGAATAATAAACTTCTATTTTACAATATCTATTTCTTTGTAAAGGAATATGAAGGTACTTAAGGGAAAAGTAGTATAAACTTAAACATCATTGCTAACGTTCCACGCAGGAGCTCTTTGGATACGCCTGCATGAGAAGGTTTCCACGTGACAAGCAAATATTGCAGGGTCCCTGCCATCGGACTGCTGACAGATCACGACGGATGGATGCTAACAGCACACGCTGTCTGCGATTGGCATTGTTCACAGCACACAGTCAGGCCCGATACCGAATAAGCTGTGAATCTCTAGCCTGCTCCTTCCCGCATCTTTTAGCCAGCACAGGCGTCGCAGACATCACACAGCCTGGATGTGAGGGAAGGACTGCCTGCTCCTGCCTCTCTTGAAGGCTAAAGCGCTCCAGGAGACCAGGCTGAGCCATCGCACTAGCTCTGTTTAAGTACCCTGTTATGAATATTTGCTGGCAATACAGAGCTGCAATTTTAAACTAGAAATGAAACAAATCAGCAGAAATTGCTGTAAATCTATATTAAAATATACTAAAATAAATTACTTATTTTATATATAAATATTACATATTTCTTTTATAAAATTTCAGTTTGCAGATGCCAAAATCTGAATAATTGACGAGCCCTCTTTACACCGTGAAGCCCATCTCCAGAGTTTTAAAATCAAAGCTCCATGGGACAGGAAGCAATGCCGTACCACTAGGATATACACAAACTAATAGAGAACCATTCAAAGAATAATACCAGCTAACGCAGAAAAAGGGATTTGCCGTGCACTCAAAATCACAGCCGTGATTCCAAAGGAAGTCACGCACATGCCTGCAGGCAGACCACCCAAGTCCACATAAGATACCTCCTAACCCCCAGTGCTCTCCCACAGCCCCGCAACAGAGCGGCATCTAAACCCAACCAGTGAGCAAGAAGCGGGAAGGTGAGAGTCCTAAATGCAATTCCATCTGTTTTCTCATAGGATGCAAACTAAACTAGAGCTTTTTATTATCAAAGCATCTATTTATAATAGATACAATCAAATCCTTTTGTCAGAGAAACCCACAGGGCCCCGAGCAGCCCTGGAACCTGGCTATGCTGAGCACTAAGCCACCACAGACCAGGCACGGGGGGCAGAAAGTCATGTCAGTACTTAAAGACACCTGAACATGAGTCTCAATCATGTGTTTGAAAGTGTAAGGAGCGTGATCCAGCCAACACCAGCTCAGGCAGCTGGATGAGTCTTGAATTCAACTTCTTTGAGCTTTCCCATCCCAGGGGGCTCAACGTTAGGCAGGTAAGTGTCCACGCGTTTAAGGTGCTTCACCGCCATTTCAGTCAAGCAGAGTCAGAGCAGGTTTCAGGGAAAGCTTAGATTCTGCTTCCGTGTTCTATCTGGGCAAACACCTCTATGGCGTTGCTATGAGAAAGACCAGTTAGACCACACAAATGTTGGAGAACAACATATAGAATAGTTCAACAAAACATATGCAAGTATGTACCACGAATAGGAGATGAATATCCAGTTCTTCTGTTCTCCCCGAACCACTTACAAAAGTTGACAAGTCTTGCAGTCGATATTCTAATGTCTAATACTTTATAGCCATCTCATTTAATGGCATGCAAATTCTCTATTTAAAAGTCTAATGAAGTTTACAGTATTTCACTAGTGTCATTTCAAATGCACAGTTCCTCTGAGTCTAAAGATTACTTTTTGAAACACTCCACTGTAAACGTAAAGCCTTTGTCTCTCAAGGAAGAGCCTAGCAACCGTGATTCATATGTTCCTCTTCCAAAGCTGGGCTCATTTAACCCTCTCCATCTGGGAATGCTTTTCAAGGTCAAGCTAAAAATTTAAATCAAGACAAACTTTCATTTTCCCATAAACATGGAATTATACGGCACCAACATACAAATACTGTATAGGAGCTGCCAGTTATGTTAACTCTATTAACACCATAAAGAAAACTAACTTCATTTACCTCCACAATATGAAACCTCTGAGCATTGTGACCTCCAGACTTCACCGCTCCTTTCAAATGACTTAGTCACAGTGTTTTAAAAAGGTAACTTTAAATTAAATATTGCTGTACTCTTCACCAAGACTGGAACAAGCCTGTGTCACAGGCAATTCAGAGATATCTTAACTGCATATTTGGTGAGCATGTAACAAGGAAAATGCTTCTTATTTGGAAAAGGCCAATACAGCATCTTTTCTAATAAAAGAGAAAACATTAACAGAAAACCTGGCACATCGTACATCAAGTGACATGGAGCTCAGCAGGTCTGCTCTGAAAAACTTCCTCAAACTGAGCTGCCATCTCCTCCTATCCTGAAGAACGCAGAAGTACGTAGGTCACCTAATATTTTTTTAGTATTTTCAGCATTTTATTTTGTGACAGTTACACTACAGAAACTGATGTTCATGCTCTTTAAGAGTAAATGTGTCTGTGTACTCTCAATTCTATTACTTATCACAAATAAAACGGGGTTAATTGGGCAGCTAGAGACAGGTCAGCATTTTGCTGTTACTGAGCTCCTAGATTCAGTAACTACCACAGCTCCACTGCCTATTTTTATTGGATTTCTTATAAGCTCCAAAATTTATCAAATTTCCTAAAAAACTTCTTGTCTCTTTTCAGACGAGGACCACCAGTCCATCTATCCTAGCATTTAACAAGACAACATCCCTTCTAGAGATTAAATGAAGCATCACTGAAAAATGTGAAGTCAGAATCTTCTCCAGGACAGTGAACTCCAGAGGAAGAGAGTCAGAAGAGCCCCCATCCTGCTGGCTGCGGAGACCAGAACACAAATGTCTTATTTTGCAGAAGTCTGCTCACCGCGAGTGAAAATTACAAGGAGGAGAACAAAAACTGAGAGGAAGAGAAAGCAAAACCAGCAAGGGCAGAAGTGAAAGGACAAAGAACAAACTCTGGCAGAGTTAGGGCAAAAGAATAAAAAACTTGATGAAAAAAGTGACAAGAATACATAAAAGCACTAGTGAACTATTATTTAAGCCAGAACTCTAATGCTCACTTCTTCCCTACCCATTCCCAGCATCTGCTTATTAAGAGTGCTTTTTAAAGCCCAAATGTGATTTATCACAAACATTCATGTGCTGTTTGCCATTTAGTGGAATTCGACAATCGACATTTCGCACTAATGCCCAACATAAACAGTAAAACGTTTTGACTACAGCACAGCACAACATGCCTTCTGCACACCACCAACCTGATTACACCTCCATAATATTTTTTAATCACCATAGTTAATCCTAGATGCATTAAAATGTGATGCCCTAGACTAACTTCGCACTCACAACATATGTAACTCCCTATCACCTCCACAACTCCCCAAACGCAGAATTTATTTTGCTTTTTACTGAGGCCCGAGATCCAAACCCACCCTAAGTAAATGTACCAACTTTTATCAGTTCCCTAGGCTTTCCATTAAGACACCAGAGAACTGTTTCGGAGGTACCGCATAAGGGAATTGTAAATATATGCCATTATTTTGAAATGTTGCCAAATCTGGATTGTTTGAACTCAATTCATGGACCAAAGAAGTTCAAATAACATCCACAAAAGCTATCTTGAATGCATTTGCTCCGTACTAGCTGTGTTTTCCCTTCTCGTTAGAAGATAATAAGTCTTGATCATACTGAGGTAAAAAACTATGCAAGTACACCTTGTTTTAACATGACCTAACTGGCAGATCTCCTTCTCCAAAGGCAAGATTTATTATAAATTTTCTTTAAGGTAACACCAGTCCTCGGTAACATCTGAAAAAAAACTTTAACAGGGGAGAAAAAACACAGCTGCAGGAACTTAAAACTCACTGGCATCTTGAAGGAAAAGAAGTTTTGCAATACCGCCTATAACCTGCTTACAACACTTGTCCCAGCTACTGTCAGATCCCGTCAGTGATGGAAACATTCCTATTGTTTTAACCTTTATGGCTGCAGAGAACATGAATGTCATTGCAACACCTGAGAGCAGACAAAATCCGTCAAATTACTATTTCTAAGAGCTTGTGCTTTGAGGGAGAGAGGTGCAAGGAGGAAGCAGGAAGGTATCTGAGCAGCATTCAGGACCCTCTAGAACAGCCTGCACCAAAGCCGGGCAGATCTCTGATGGAAAGCTGAGCTCTGGCCAAACCAATGGCATATCCTAAGGAAAGCTCCCATCAATTTAAAGACCTATAGTCCCTTATTTTAATTGATGTGAATGTTTTAAAAGAAGTTACTTAAGTCAGCATGTCAAAATTTACCTCTCATACACAAATATCTCACTTTCTGCAGCTAAAATATTATTTTCCACACAATATTTTTCCAAACTCTTTTCCAGAAACACTCAAGTGCTTACCAACCATAAACACATGTGGGTTTGTATACTCATCAATGTTGAAATTAAACTAAACTACTGGCAAATATTTTACTGTTGTACTACGCAAGATGATGATAAAACACATTGCTAAACTGATACAGCGAACAACACTAAAACCACATAATATTCAGAGTACTCTGGTTTACACAAGTTTTAACCAAATTAAGGGATTCTGATAAAATAAACTTACTTGAGGGTTTTCTGCAAAATTTCAAGCAATGAACACTTATGTATGAATAGCACATAAGTATTTTATGAACCATATATGCAGGCATAACAAATTTGTGCTTGCAAAGAACACGCATAATCAAACAAAGTGAACACCAAAGAGTCACATTTACACAAAGAAACACTGGTTTTAAGAAGTCTGTCCCATAAGGCTCATGCTTATGTTGCCTCAGATACAAAATAAACCTTTAGCACAAGATAAAGCAAAACCCACAGACATTCCCATAGCTGAGCCGGTTCTTGCAGGCTCAGAGGGAAGCACTGCTATAAGTATTTTCTGCAAGGCTGTCTAGTTTTTAAATTCCTTGCCAACTTTGCTCTGTCCATTAAGTAACATATTTTTTTTCACTTCCAGCTTTGGGCACCTGGCTATTTGTGGAGCTGCTGGAAAAGCACAGCTCTCCTCAGGCTCTGAGCACAAGTGCGTGAACTTTGTTTCACCGTGCAGTTGCTGACTGATCGGCTGAAGGAACGAACAGCTGAAGACTTGGTTAAATGTTTTTACTGCGTTTTCCACTTTGGCAAAGATAGCAATTACACAGCATTTTATTCAAGTCCTAAGGAGACCCAGATCTCAGAGGCTTTTGGCTCAGGGAATGATTTTCACTTCAAGACCAAAAAACCCCATGATCTCATTTAAGCAGGCACAAGAGCTGCAGGATGAGGTTTGATCAGTTGTAAGTCTTTACCAGCACTAGAAGGCTTTATCTCCAAGAGCAGAGTCCTCTCTCTACAGTCTCCTTTTGAAACTCAAGACAGTATTTTTCCAACGCAACGGTTCTGTAGCTTTTATTTTGCTTTCCCAAACTCAAAGCAGCACCCAGTGAAACCTGGAAGCCTGCAGGCTCACCTCTCCCGGCTCACATTTTCCCTGGGTTCAGACATGCTTCATTTCTGAAATCACATCCCCTGCACTGTCTCCTCCAGCTTCACCTCGAGCCAAGAGGTTTGCCACATACTGTAGGCAGTAAGACTTCTCCCTGCACACCCAGGCAGCAGATCCCAACACCAGCCACTTGGCAAGGTTATGATCACTGCAATTCTCTGTAGCCTTTCCTCTCGCTCTCTGTGAGGATGTGGACTGCAACACTGACAATCGCTACGTCCTCTGTTCTCTGAAATGTAACAGTCTTGGAAAATGTCTGTATCATGCCCACCAATAAAAACTGTACGGCAAATCCCAGAGAGAAATGTGTCACACACACACACACACACACACACACCTGCAGCAACACGTGCAGCTGGGAGTTCTAATTTTAGGCTCCCAAGATTTGAATGTTCCTGTAATTGTATATAAAACACACATTGAAGCAGACATCTACATATTTGCTTAAAGTCGTTGTATATAAATTCATCCACACAATTAATCTTTTGGAAAATCTAACACAAATGTATAGCAAATTGTTCATTCAAAACTATTAAAGATGTTTCCAAAGTTTATTATACACAATAATACAAAGTTTCAGTGAGCAAGGTTACAGAAGATGGTCTGTAGAAAGACTGATCAATAAATTTTTCAATTAAACACAAGTAGTTTATCAAAAGCTTTTTGGCAGATGGAGATCTCCCCGTGCATATTGTCTTCTGTTACATCAGGTTTTCATCAGCAATCTTAATGAGGTCAGTCATCTGCAAAAGCTATTCCCATTTACTCATTAATGAATTTTCAGAGATATGTTACATTTCTCCAGCCAATTTGTGTATTACGCAAATGCTGTACATACAATTTGTCATGTAAGAAATCTTTCAGTCATGCATTATTTTTAGGTGACATGACCTCATTGGACCACTGCTGCATTTTAAGCAAGTCAGCAAATTATTATTTATTGGTTTTTTGGTTGGACTTGATGGTTTTAAAGGTCTTTTCCAATGTAAACGACTCTATGGTTCTATTTGCTACCTGTCTGAGCCTAAAATAGCTTAAGGAACCCTGAAAATTGAGTTTAATTCTGTGATTATAACACAAAACTGAAAGAGAATTAAAGAAAAAAACAACCTGGAGTTTTCACAGTAAAATTAAAATCTGGGCTAACTCAATATGTAAATGTACCCAGAAACATTTCAGTTATTATGCAGGAAAACCAGGGTCTATTATGAGGGGAGAAAAAAAATCTGGATAAGCAACTAGTCACAAACATAGCCTCAATTAAAATTAAATAAATCAGCCATAGAATAGTCTAAATTGTATCTTAAGTCATATACCCCCAAGCACACTGCTGCGCTCAGGCATTTTAACATCCACAGGTTTGGCGTTTCCTCCACTTCCACAGGCAGCACTCAGTGTACTCCGTAGCAGCTGTACTTTTGTAGCAGGAAAAAGGAAGCTTATTTTATTTGAACCTAAACTCAGGGTTGACAGAAAAATGCTCCCCGCAGCAGAAGTATTTTGACACATCGTGACCGCAAATGGTGAACTTGTTCCAAGCCCCTTGCTCTCTCCCATCTCTGTCTGATCCAGGCACACTTTTCAGGAAAAAAAAAAAAAAAAGTGCCATGCGTGGGTTTTCCCAACTTTCCCTATGTAACAGTCCCTAACACAGCAACGCAACTGGATGCTGACTGTATCTCAGTACCCAGGAACTGAGGGAGCAGAGCAATAGAAAAACCATTCACTTACAGATTTACCTCTCTTCTTGCTAACTGAGAACGGGAGGAACTCAGTGTACCCACGAGTGCATCTTTTGTGAGATGAGAAAACAACAAAATTTAGTCATAATAAAAAAGAAACAAAAAAGTGACAGCAGAAACACCAGAGTCAATGCAGTCTTTAAAAATATAAGCATTTTCAAACTAATAAAAATAAGAACTAGAGACAGTTAGGCACCTCTTGCATGATGACATTACTGCAATCTGCATATTAAACACATCACCAGTTAACATCTTATTTTCCCTGCTACACAGGACACGCATAGCATTCATTTTTCCACCTCTTCTACCTCCTTCTTCCTGGCTGACTATACCCCAACTCTGCTCTGACAACAGTGCAGCTTTATTCTTTAATCGGGCAAAGACGCTGCATCTTGGCACAAAGAATAGAACCACAGAATCATGGAACAGTTTACATTGGCAGGGACCTTAAAGCTCATCCAGTCCCAACCCCTCTGCCATGGACAGGAACACCTTCCACTGGATCAGGTTGCTCAAAGCCTCATTCAATCTGGCCCTGAACACCTCCAGGGATGGAAGAACACTCTGCAAACATTTGACACTGTGCACCTGACACCTGAGGGAGCAAAGCAGCATAATCAAAAAGAAAAATTAAGTTAAATACTACAGAGAACCTGTCCACTGAATCCTGGTTCAGCATTTCCTTTTATTAGGCAATCCCACTCCCTACAACCACTCCACCCTGCCACTCCTACTCTCCATGCACTAGAACATCCACTTTACAAATAAGACTGTTCTGATCACGTCAATACAGCTATAAGGAAACCAACGCTTGTCGATGTTCACACACCAATCTACGTTTCTGCACATCTCTCGATTTGGCAGGCACTATTAATTTTCCCTTCAAAATTTACTTCCTTTGCTTTACAGATTTACTAGCAGGTGATCTGATATAATAAAAAAGTAATGCAAGTTGCACAGCAACAGGCACATAAATGTACCATAGTGAAGAAAACCCCAATAGCACTGTGATATTTAATAAGATTAAAAGATAAAGTGGAAAATAAAACAATGGTTTTGTTGTAGTGCGGTAAAAGAGCTAACCCACCTCTTATGTGTTTGAACACACGTGTAGCAACACAAAGTATTTTAAACTTGGCCATTGCATACCTTTAGACAAAGAAATTCAACCGAGTATTTCAATTATCCAGCTGAGGAACCAGTAAACTGTCACTCTTTACTTCTCACAATTGATATATTTCCGGGCATAGAGAGCTGCAGCCATCAGAGCTTCCCTTCCGCAAGAGGATCTGTCTACTCCCAAGTGTCAGGCTTCAAACCAGCACTAGCTGTCCTCTCACAAATAGTTATAGCAACCAAAAAGGCAAGCACTGAAGAAAATCAGGCTACCTGTTCACAGTGCAAGGGCAATAATCCCAGCACTGGCTGTTTGGTATACAACACAAACCCCACTCAGCTTAAAAACTTTATGGAAGTGATTTCTTTTTTTTTTATTGTTAAGGAATGTTAAATTTTTCTAAAGAAGAAATTTAGGTTTTGCCTTCCATCCTTTCCCTTTTTGAATAATCCCATCGCTATTCTTATTTCAAGATGCATTTCTTCACTGTCAAACGCGATCCACCTTATTTTAAGTGCCTGTCTTCACAAACTTTTTCAGAATTCATTCTCCAAACATTACACATAAAATACATGATACCCGCTACAAAATACAAAAGACTTAGAAAACACTGGTAGCGGGCATTATTCTTCCACATCTGGCACTAGTTCTCTGCTACCGAAATCACACATTTCACACTTAAACGCACACAGGCTGGGAAGGACTGCAACTCGTAATATTTTTATACGTAGATGTATTAAAAAAAATGAAGATCCCTTATATTGTATCCTACATGCAGAAGATCTGAAAGGGCTGAGATGCTTTAAAGTAATTTTTCTGCTCTTTCACGGTCTGCACCTCTGTAACATAACCAGAACACCAGCTCAATTGTGAGAGAGAAGGTGATACCTACAACAAAACAAAACAAAAGGGAAGAAGAGAAGAATTTGCTCAAGCTGCTTAACATGCTGATGTGGTTGGTTTAGTCTAATACATATTTTTGACAGATAATTCTAAGACTATGTCTCTCCTCTGGTCCCTCTGCAGCTAACAGTGCTCTTGTCACACTCAGGAACATGGTCTATGGATACATAAGATAGACGTAAATACACAGTGGGAGGGTAAAAAAGGAAACTTTTCTCCCTTTTGTAGGTCAGCTAGGAAACAAAATGCTCCGCTCTTGGGTGAAAAAAAGTACCGAATTGGACATAAATTTTAATTTTTAGACATCTCATGTCTAATAGGACATAAGAATAAACATGATTATACAAGCAGCAAGACAGAAAACGCCATCCTGATGCAGATACAAGATGATCAAACACATTCAGTGTATGGCCACACGATGAGATACAGGGAAGCGGTGTCCTGTACCCCTAAGATCCCCACAGACCTCAAGCAGTGGTCATGGCACGTTGTGTTACAGCACTACGCCTGTTGGCAAGGGTCTGCAGAGATGTCACAGAAGCCATATGGAGTAAGTGTTAAGCAAGAGCCACAGCAAAGAACATACCGAGCTGGCATTTAAAAAAAAAAGGCACAGAAAAGAACATTTCAGAGCACTGTTAACTTCCCCGAGATGACTCAGGATGACAACGGCAAGACTAGATAGATCTTAGATAAGAGGAAATCTAAAGGTAAACAGGACCCTTTGATATTGTAAGAAATTTGTAGAATTTACCACCCTCCAGTACACTGAAAACAAATAACACATCCACCTTCCTAAAGCAGAAAAATGAGAACTACTGCACACATACCTCGGAGAACAACAGAGGCAGATCCTTTGCCAGACACGGCAGTTGCACGCGCATGAATTTCAGGACGTAGGCTGAGGTGTTCAGCTCAAACCCGCTCAGAGACTATGGCAATCTCTACTGGTGCCTATCCAGAGTAGGCAGGAAGCCAAAGCCACTGCTGCCAAACTTGTTGAGCCAGTCCTCCCAGCACTGGCCCACAATGCACTGCTTTGTGTTGGGGAATTGCTCAAAAGCTTTTGCTTCCAGCAACAGTGCGGAGCACTTGGGGAAAGGTGCCAAAGGAGTCCAAGAAAGGGTATCGCAGGGCCACCACAACAGTACAGACAACCCAAATGCTGAACCGCTGCACTGATGAACACCACAGTGATTCCTGCAAAGCCTTGATCTCCCAACACTGTTCACAGGAGCACAGGAAAACTCTTAACATGATACTAAATAAAACTGCTGATGCAGAGAAGCATCTATCTAGATTGATTTTGGTGCTTTCCCAGGACGGGCCTTCCTTCACATCATCATGGCTATCCAGGATGACTCTCGACGGTATAAGCAGGAGGACAGGGAAATGCAGCATTGCATGGAGAACACCTTTTGCATCCTATGCAGTTGCAAACAATCCTCAGAGCAGACATGCTGACAGCACAGTGAAGACTTTACTTCTGCACTCTACCTACTTCACATATAAAAATAGCATTCTTATCAAGGCTATCAAGCCAACACTTCAGATCATTAAATTCAGGCCACAAACAGAAGAGATTTGCAAGTGTTTTTCTAGCAAAGGACATAGTGGTGTGTGGCCCTGCATTTCAAGGCACAAGCTGATAGTCAGACAGTGCCAAAGGAAACTTCCCAAATGAGGGCTGATGCGTTCTGGACTTCTCCAAACACCCCATAGGAACAGCAGTGTTGAAATAGGTAGGCAACACAAAGCAGGTCAGCTGGCTATAAAAGCAAGTCCTGCAGAAGGAACAACAGGTAAGGAGAGAGCTCTGCCCAGCCAAAGCACAAATATATATATCTCAGGTATAGTTCAGATAGCAGTATTTCCCCCAGTACCATAACACAAGTGGTAGTAGCAGTCTTCTTTCAATCACTTAGCCACAAAAAAGAAAAAAAAAAAAAAAAGGCATTTTGGACAAAGCCTTGCCACCTATTGTGTAAGCACACAGTACACTAGAACTGGGAGACACCACTGATATACTGAATTTGGCTCAAAACTTCCCCTCCATAAATTGTGAACTACAACACGCAACAGAAGCTCCTTACCAAGGAGCTTTCTAGACAGTTGCTTTGGATAACACAACTCACACAGAAATGAAAACCAAAATTGCTTTCCAAAACTCATCTTTAAGTACTTTTATGAAGTAAATGCTGCCTACCAGGAAAATCATATAAGCCCTTCCCCCCGAAACACTTCAATTTGTATCAGTGAGAGTAGGATGACTTCCCTCCCTCTGAGCAGAGCAGGATACATTCAAACATGGACTCTACATTTTAAAAAACAAACTGACTGAAGAAAACATCCTAAAAAACCAAAATTCCATTCCTCACAAACCAAAGCTCAGGAAAGCCTTCTAGTTGTTAGAGGCGAGTTAAATACCTTTAATACATGTCTAGAGTCATTCTAATTGAATGGGAATGAAACACACAATTTTAACACTTCCTGGGAAAAGTGGGAAAACTCCTGGGAAAATTTATTATTTCAAAAGCTGCTTTCCAAGTTATTTTACATGGCTGTCTCAATAATCCAACATCCTCAGTGTCTGATTCTTGGAAAAGCTTTTTGTTCCTTTGACACAACCATCAAAAATACAGCCAGTTCACCCAAATCTCCGCAGAGTTGAAGGCCTTTGGATATTCCACACTACTATACACTTGTTCTGAAGGGACAGGAGGATGGGCTGCTTTGAGGACAGGCTGAGAGGGTTGGGGTTGCTCAGCCTGGAGAAGAGAAGGCTCCAGGAAGACCTTATAGCAGCTTCCAGTACTTTTCACGAAAGCTGGGGAGGGACTTGTACAAGGTCATGGAGTGATAGGACGAAGGGGGAATGGCTTTAAATTGGAAAGGGGAAAATTTAGACCAGACATCAGGAAGAAACTCTTCACAGTGAGGGTGGTAAAGCACTGGCACAGGTTGCCCAGGGAAGTTGTGGCTGCCCCATCCCCGGAGGTGTTCAAGGCCAGGCTGGATGGGGCTTGGAGCAGCCTGGTCTGGTGGGAGGGGTCCCTGCCCATGGCAGGGGCGTTGGAACTGGGTGGGCTTTAAGGTCTCTTTCAACCCAAACCATTCTATGACTCTTTATTTGGTACGGCTCACATTTATGTATACTGTATGGATGATGTCTCTTTCTCCTTTTGGCATCATTTGCAACAGCCCTCCAATAAGAGATAAAAATAAGCAATGCCGTAAACTCTTCCTCAGCAGAGTAATCCAGATCCAAATGGTACTTTCTCCAGTTCACAGAGTTACTGGGAACAGCCTCAGGGATTTCAGTCAATGAAACTTTTGATTTCTATTACCTGACTTTCAGACAGAGGTAATTACTGAAAATAAATTTTTAAAAAATGCTATCCTAAATGTTAAATAATATAAGCCAATTCCCACTTGCTGTTTAGTTTTTGCAATGCATTGCTTAGAACCAATGCTAACTTACACTCCAGTTATTCACTGATACAACATCTCTAACAGTCCTAAAGACAATCAAGATACCAGATCTACTGTGCTATACAATCCTGTAGGGAGCGATGTAAAAATCGGATGAGATTCACACTGAGAAGTTACATAATAAAGCATGGTTTAATGGATTCTAGGACCACCAGACCAAATACCTGCTAGAAAATTCAGTATTTTCTCTAAGCAACTGTCACATTGTTTCGGAAACAGCTTTAAAGTTAGAATCCAAGCATTATTTCACAGACGTTTCACTCAGCAGAGATGGAGGAGCAGGCACTACTGGGAGGAAAAAAACAAGCTTGTAGCACCACACCCTCGGGGTAAACTGATAGCGATTTTCTTCTGTATTTTAGCCCGGAACAATAGCCAGAGGGTGTCATTCAGGCTACAGACACCTTGACAAAGAAAAGACTGCAATACATAGGGGCTGACAATTGAAATGTTTGCATAGCGAAGTTCTCCTCTGCTGTGGGATCACAAGGCTGTGGTGACCCTGGCTATCTCACATGTGCAAACTCTCTAGCCCTCAGCGCCCCATAACCTGGTCCTGCACACAAGCAAAACCCTTGTTGCCTTCAGTGGCTGTTGACAAGACCTCACATCCCCAGATACCACTTAAGACACTAGCAGAACTCTAGCTTCCCACTGACAACATCTTCATCGCTTATGCGGTCAATGCAAAAAACCTGTAGATAGAAAACTGCATTTGTGAAGGGCAAAATGCAACAGAATTTGACGTTAAAGTAAAACAAGCATGCAATTTACTGTTTATTCAGCATATTATTTGCTTTTCACATTTAACTCATTAAAGCTTCCACATTTAATTTTAATGCAAGCTGCTATAGGATTTTGGGGCAACTCTATCAGTATGAAATTGTCCAACACACTTTCTTGCACATCAAACTGTGAGAGCACTAGATTTCAGAACAAAATCACACACCATAGACCTGCGACCAACAAAGCCGCTCCCTACTGGATTTTATCCATTCAGATACTTTGTATATGTTTTTCCAGTGCCAGTTGAGAATATTGCATTTCTATTAACACTACAAGAAAGTGATAAAAGATTCAAGTCCTGCTTAGCCACAGAAAAGCAGACCAAGAACACTCTCTATGTTTTCTGGCTCTTACAATCCCACCGGAAGAGAAGGGGTAACCAATTATCCCTTTCACCTTTTATTATCAATGAAGTTTGTCTCCTTGCTGCGCTGAAGCTATCAAAAGCCAAAATCAGGGCAGGGATTACATCATAAATAAACGATCTTTCTCATGGGAAAACAGCTTATTCCACAAGGGCTGATACACAAATAACTGAGCATTTGAGTTTTTCTAATCCACTTGGGCCAATAACCTAGAATATTTACCATCACACTGACTGTTTCCAAAGCCAGCAATAATGACTCAATGGGATGTAGGAGCCGCTGTGCACACAGTTTACTTTGATGAAGTTGTGTATCCCATACTACCATGGGTATCTGATTTATCAGGAGAATCAGTTTGAGAGCCACTGCACCTCTGGTCCCGGCTCACAGCTGTACACAGTCTGCACAAGCCGGGAGACCTTTTGCCTGTGCAAAGCCTTCTAGCATCAGGAACAGCAATTACAATAAATTCATTGCCTTCCATGACAACTGCTTTTACAGTTGTGCTACTCTGCTCCATTATACTTTGAATTCCCTTTGCCAGATTTTAACACTTGCTGCTAAAAGCCTCGAGCTGTATTAATCTCTGTGCTGTCACCTACGCTGTAAGAATGCCTAGGAAATAATGCTGAGTATCACATATACATCCAGTTTCCACAGCCGTGGTGATTTTCTTCATTAAAAGGGAAGAGAAACAGTTTTCGAGCACCTTATAGACTATTTAGAGTACTGAATTACACCTCAAATATTATCACGATTTGTGAAAGATGAAAGCTTTTTGAGTGGTGAGAGATCATGCGTATCCCCAGTTGGCCTCGGGCAGTTGCAGCCACAGGCCAGGCACAGTCAGAGGAGGTGTAAGAAGCGTGAGCGTTTCCTTTTATAGATCCACTGCAATGGAAGGAATAGCTTTTGAAATAGTTACCTCAGAGAGAGCAATCTGCACCCTCTTAACCCAATTTATTTAAAAGTACCCTTCACTAAGCCTTTTTGTCTTTCCTGCTCTACTTAGATGACAGCGTTATCAACTCGTGTGAAAATCATATTTCTACACATGTATTGTACTGTTCATCTCTTACTGAACACTTGTTAAATGTAGAACAGAAACAATAAAAAAAGCGATATTTAATCAAGTATTAGCAAGGCATCATCTCTTCTGCGTAGGGATAACCTAGCTAATCATATATATCACTTAAGAAGTGTTAGATAACAGTGAATTCCTGACTGTTACATATGTGTATAGACAAGTATTTGAAGGCTTCTTATATTAAAAAAAATATCCTGCTTCCTCACACATTGGACTTGATGAACACTATGAGTCTTAAAGGTCTTTTCCAACCTAAACCATTCTGTGATATTGCAGACAGATTGAGGCTGTTTTGTGGCTGTGTTTCCAGTAAAGGTCCTCAACACCTTGCAATATTATGCTAATATTACGATTATATCCCAAACCTGCAAAGTATCTTTAAAGCTTAAAAGATGACACAGTTCTAACTTGCAGTCTAACATCACAATATTCTATTTATAACATGTGACTCATCTTGCCAGAAATAATTAAATATTGTAAACAGAACTTAGATTTAAGGGGAAAAAATAACAAGAAGAAAAGGAGGGACAGTCACTGCAGATAATCTCAAAAGCAGCTCAAAAACATGCAATTTGAAAGGATGCAGTCTCATAAAATCTCCACAATTTTCTCAAACAGTTCAATGCACTTTTAAAGTCTCCTTGTAATTGTTTCCTGATAACCAGTCCACAAATCCTTAGAACGCTTTGTGTAAATAGTCAATTAAAATGCAATGAAATGGAGATTTATCTGACTACAGACTGAGAATAGCTATGCAGAACGTCAAAAAAGAAGCATGGCACTTTGTGCTGCTACCTTAAAATATTTATTTCAATCTATTAAAAATTCTCAAGGTGTGTTTGCAGGCCGTCAAGGACTACAGAGCCCTCTAAGCATCTTTGACATGATTTAACGCACTAAAAATCAACTCAATTGAGCACCTTCCAAGGCTGAATAAAAACAAATTTAAATTTGAAATAAGATGCTGTCTCCTACTTGTATTTACAACTTAATATTGGAACAAAAGTTTCAGCAATGCCTTAATTATTTATTGAACCTGCTGCTGGGAAAATTCTAGACCTTAGGTTTATGTGATAAAGATGCTCCTAGTGAGCCCTCCTGGGCTAAAGAATAACAAAGGTTCATGGCACAGCTCTCTATGCTCACAGCTCTGATCAATTCCATTAACAACAATTAAAATAATCAAACCTCAAAGACTGTTGAAGGCTCTAGATGTTCACGGAACTTCTCCCCCCACCCCCCAGACATACTAACTGTCCCAGACCAGAAGTTCAACTGCTATCGGATGACACGATGGTGAATGGAATTTGCTCCCACTTGCTCTCCTCAGATTCCTACCACCATAAAGTCTTCTGGAATGTCTTCTGAAGGTGCCTAACAAGAATTGACAGTCTGCATTCCCACAGAAAACTCAACACATCTTTATTGAGATCAGTATAGTCTAAAAGCCATGAGAGCTGTACCACGCTAAACCATCACACCGGCAGTATGAATGCTGACCTCTGACAGACCAGCCTACACCACCACCACCGACACCTCTGAGTGCATCTCGTGTACCTGTGACCACTAATCTCACCCTGCGACACAGTAATTGCCTCCATTGCATCTCCCTGCGACACAGTAATTGCCTCCATTGCATCTCCCTCCGTGACCAGAGAGGATGACCTCAGCCAAAACACCTCAGCTACCTACAGAGAGCGGACAGAATCTTCCCTGGGACTCTCCAAGCACCAAGCCTGAACAGACAGAACAAACCACTGCGGGCTGTATGGATGCTGTAAGGGTGGCAAAGAGCTCTTTTCAGTCAAGATTCAACAATCTTGATCAATGACAATCGATCAAATCGAGCTCAAGACCTACATTACAAGTGTTCTGTCCTCCTCCTCCTCTACTTTGTTGCCAATGAGCTTTAAATGATGGTGACAGTTCTAGGGAGGTGCTGGAAACGAGCAGTACCAAGGGATTCATGTCTCAAAGGCTGTAACACACACACACACACACACACACACACACACACACACACACACAGACAAAGGGAGGTGCATATGTAACTGAAAGGATGAGATACTTAAGCTCCTGCCAAGACATCCCATGGTTTCAGCATGCACGAAGCTATCAGAGCAAAACACCCAAACAATTTTAAACTGTCTAACCAAATCTTTCTCCTGCTCTCTGCAGTCTTCTTCTCCATTCCGAGATGCTATCAATTCCTTTGCATTATTATACATATTTCAAAACTATTTCATGGCTCTAAAAAAGGAACTAACCAACTTTCACACCAACCAACTTCAAAAGGGTTGCAGATATTAACAATCTTTCCTGCAAGTAAGGATGACCTCTGTTAAGAGCAGACGGGTACCTTGTCTCTCCAGTACAGCCTTGTGGGTGGTGGTGGCTTGTTTTTTTGGTTTTGTTGTATTTAAAACAACATGCAAGATAACTCACAGCAACTGGACCCTTACTGAGGAGAGAATCAGAGCGTCTCAGGGGTGAGGGAAGGTTAAGCCCCCATTCCCAATGAACAGCTTCAGGCCCCATCGTTCCTACACGGAACCTTTCTACTCTTCCACAGGGCGAAACCAGCCAACTTGATTTTGCAAGAAGCATAAGTTCACTCTGCTGAAGTCTGCCAAAGTCACCACGAATCAACTCCACGCTTACAAACACAGTTCTATTTAGAGCTCATCTTCACAACAATAATGGGCTGTATTTTTTCAAAAAAGAAAACTCAGGTTAGCAAGAATCTCCTGAAAAATTAACTTGTTTGCCAACACTTCAAGCACTGGTTCGAATTTGACACTAAGAATCATTTTCTTCAAACGAAAAAGTATCAGATAACAGCAACATCAACCTCCTTTGGCACCTGCTGCATCCCCAAGATGCTGTGAGCAGGTGAGCTGGTTGGCACACGCTCCCACTCTCACACACGTCTGAAGGATGCACTTCAGCGAAGTTTCATTTTAAAAATCTAAGAATAATGGATGAAGACGACTAGATTTCCTGCCTCACTGTTTCAGAAAACATTTATAGGTTATAATGCAATACACAATACTTGTTTCATCACAGCCAAAGCCATGTGGTGGGCGAATCACACCTTCAGCTGGTTCACAAGCAGCAAGTAATTAAGTGACTGTGAGCTAAAAGATTCTGTCATGCGAACTACATATGAAAATAACTGACAAACGATGTCTTCTGACATGCTCTTACATTGACAGTACTGCTCACCACAAGAAGATTTCAGTCTACAAAGTCAAAGTAAATTTTGAAGGGTACTTCAAACTAACATTTTCCCAAGGTGAAGGACACCCCTTTTCTGTTTCCATATGTTGGGGATTTTCTGTACCAAAAGCAAGCCAAGGCCATCTGGCCTGTACCTTATTCCTGTGGCTCTGATTTCTACATTGAAGCTCCGCATGGACTGTTACTGCCTCAAAAAGCAACATGTAAAAATAGCAACCATCCAGTGAGTTTCTCATGTTGGTGAAGGCCTACAAGAATGCCAGCAGGAATAATTGTGTTTTATGGATCAGCAGAATAGAAAATATAAGAACAGTGAAAAGGGAACCGGGAAGCAGAAGACACGAACACCAGGAGTTTGAGAAGCCCAAATTCAATTTCTAGTTTTCACTTCGATGCAAGCTTGGTTATGTCAATGAGGGTTAGATACTGAAAAAAAAAAAAAGTGTTTGAGACTATGAACTAATTTTAGTTTCCTGATCCCTACATGGAACTAGCATCACTGACAGGTATTAAGGACTCATCAGACTACACAGCCACTGGTGTGCTGAGAGAGGAGCTGCCTGATCAGCAAATAGGAAATGTCAGTGACAAAGGTGTGTCTGAAATCCTGCCTCTCTCCACGGTTTGCAAATGCTGTCCTGGAACTACACACTTATGTCCTTTATTCCTTTAAAGGCATAACAGGAATCATTTGTTTCCTTTAAAGCAAAACAAAAGGAGAAGCTGGTAATGTTAAGCCTCTTTTTCATATAGTCTTAGGACAACAGGAACACTCACTCTTCATTCCAGAAACCCAGACTACCGCCTGGGAGCCTGAAACCCACCTCTAACCACCAGGCAGGCCGAGGACAGAGCTACTCCCACAAGACGACACAGAGAAATGGCACGTGGGAAAGGAACCAAACCATACCCCAGCGGGTACACAGGCCGGCGGGAGCCTGACCTGAAAGCTGACAATTGTTAAACAAAGAAAACAGTTCTTGGGTTTGAACCCAATTCTGATAAGTGAGCTGTAAAGCCATGTTCCCTCCTTCACTGCCTCTCCCGGCCATGAATATTTAATTCTTTTATGCAAACTGGAAGAGTTGCAATGCAAGGTTAAATTAGCCTAAATAACCTTGAAATCCTTTTGTGAAGTTGGGCCTCTGAGTCAACTCCCAATCTGCAGAGAAAGAACTTTCTTCTGCTATCAGCCGTTTTTAAAATGCCATGCCATACCATGGCAAAAATCTTGAGATTACAGTTGATTTTGTGAAGTTTACACCTCTGATTCACCTTTCTGGCTTAAGATCTACAGTTGAAACATTTATTTAATAAATGTTTATTTCTCAGCTTTGAGTGCAAAATTCCTCCTGGGAAAAGGAATTAGTCACAGTATTGAAATTTTATTTGATAACACAAGCCATACATATGCTGGCATGTTTTGCTGCTCCGCTAGTTCTTTAAGTGCAAACTTAATGAACACTTCTTCTTTAGCTTTACCTCGTAGTAGGCCGAGCTCCCTACAGACCAGCTACAGGTATACGCCAAGCCGGTGTCTCATCCATATGTCATAAAGCAACCAAAACACATAGACTCCTGGAAGCTTGACAGAGCAACTGAGTTTCACTTTTAATTCTCAAAGTGTTTTATGAACTTCCTTCAACTCATAATCCCACAAATCATTCACACGGTTGGAGTCGGCGCAGAGAAGCTGTCACTCAGCTCGCAGCCTATGCAAAAACAGTTTCACCATCTCCCTCCAAAGGGAACAAAAAAAAAAAAAATGCCAGCTAATCTTTAAAATCGGGAAATCTTAGATGCTTGCATTTTAAGAGGTCGATATATGAAAGAATGTTTGAAAACCCTTATTAGTAAAATCTTTATTAGGATAATGTGTATGCTTGTTGATACAAATACTGTTCTAGCACTTAAATGATTTGCCTATTCAGAAGAATAATTTCAATATCCACACAACTATTATATCCACACACAAGATTGGGACTCAGCAATGAAGTAACAAAGTGAGTTTTCAAATGCCTAAGAACTTATACATATACTCACAAGATGGCAAAACAGCACAAGTGTTTCTGAAGCCGCAACGTAGCTGCCTACAGCATCTCTCTCACAGGGCAGTGGCCACTGACTCTGCTTCTAGAAACTGATTTTTTCCCAAACCTTAGCAAGGCCAGGAATTCTAAAATAAACAGACGTTTTGTTTCAGCCTCAGCATAGACCACTGCATCCCAATCTTACTCGCCTGTGACACCTCGCTTCAGTTTTCATTGTTGTTTGTAGCTCCCAAGTAGTGAAGTGCTGAATCTGATCATCTCCGAAGATCCCTGGCAAGCCCTGCCTTCCATGATCACAAACCGAGTTTACAAACTCAGTCTACCATTTCTAACGGCGCCAAATAAACAACTTGAGTCTAATTTATCCAGTTTTTTTAAAACAACGCAGCTTACTGTATGCCATATGGCTTAAACAGCAAGTCCGATGGAGCCAAGCTATCGCCAACAATATTAAGAAAGTTTTAGAACACTTCTCTGCTGTAAAACAATTGTTAAACTGGAAAAACAAACAAACAACTGAAATCACAAATCAGACTAATCACTATTTTGTTTGTTTGTTTTCTACTTCCCGTTACAAAGTTACCAATAATCAACAGCTTTCATTCATCATTTGGTTAGAACTTCAAGTAGCATTGCTGCTCTTGAAAGGCACAAGGCCATTAATGGGCTTTTGCTAATCACAGGTGAAAGGTCATGCTCTTTCAGCAGGACACTGAGAAATAAACATAACACATGGACATGGCAGCGAAAGCGATCAGTGTTTAAATGCTGACAGGGATTACACCAAGAATCAAAATATTTTAGTTTAAGAGAAGATATCAGTGCTAGTCACATAACTTCCTTTGGATTACTTATAGTCTAAAAAAACAAGAAATCCAACTGGAAACACAGTAAAGATAACAAGTAACTTCTGCCCTACCTTGTAGTTTGAAGATTACTCATTAATTTAATAATAAGGCTAATAACACACTCAACGACAGGCCACAAGTGCCAAATCCAAAGTGATAGGATTGAAGATCCTTTCTCCTTCCCATGCGTGTCCTGTCATAACTAGTTATGAGCAAGAAAACTTTTCTGTGTACTTCACTTCAAGAACGTGCGGCACTCACCTTCTCGGCAAAGTCGCATTGCTTCTCGGTTTCTTCCACATTCCTTCAAACTTTCTTCTAATGCTATTCCTAAAACAGAAAAGCCACAAGGTCTCAATCCATGCAGAAATCATAGCAGTGATCCCAACTGTCACCCATTCCCTATGGGAACCAGTTGGCACACCAGGGATGCCCACTCCAACAGCCGTGGCTGTGAACATGGCCCTGAAGACAGCCCAAGAGCTACTGGCCTGGCATGGGAACCTGGGACCTGAGAAAGCCCCTGGATCCCAGTATCCCGGAACCCCCAAACTCCACTGTCCTGGCCGCAAAGACCCCTGGGACCCAGCCATCCTGGCTGCTGTTGTCCTGGTCCCAGGAGAGCCCCTGGACTCCAGCACCCCAGAGCCTCCAACCCCCACCGTGCTGGCTTCAAAGAGCCCCAGGAGCTCACCATCCCAGCCACTGCTGTCCTGGCCTCCGGGAGCCCCCATACCCCACCATGCTGGCCCCGAAGAACCCTGGGACCCAGCCATCCTGGCCACTGCTATCCCAGCCCCAGGAGAGCCTCTGGACCCCTGGTGTCCCCACTGTGCTGGCTTCAAAGAGCCCACCACCCAACCACTGCTGTCCCAGCCTCAGGGACCCCCCAAACCTCACTGTCCTGGCGCAAAAGAACCCCAACACCTCACCGTCCCAGCCAGTGCTGTTTCTGCCTCAGGAGAGCCCTAGACCCCGGTCTCCCAGAGCACCAAAATGCCGTCGTGCAGGCTCCGAAGAGCCCCAGGATCCCACCATCCTGTCCCAGCCCCAGGAGAGCCCTGGACCCCAATGTCCCAAAGGCCCCCAGACCCCACCGTGCTGGCCCCAAAGAGCCTTGGGATTCAACATCCCGGCCAGCACTGTTTCAGCTTAAAGAAAGCCTTGGACCCCGGTGTTCCGGAGCCTCCAAAGCCCACTGTGCTGGCTTCGAAGCGCCCTGGGATCCCACCACCCCAGCCACTGCTGCCCCAGGCTCAGGGAGCCCCCAAACCCCACGGCGCTGGCCCCAAAGCGCCCCAGGACTCAGCCATCCCAGGCACCGCTGTTTCAGCTTCAGAAAAGCCCCGGACCCCGGTGTCCCGGAGCCTCCGAACCCCACCGCGCTGCCTTCGAAGAGCCGCCGCTGTCCGCGCCCGGCAGAGCCGCGGGACCCCCGCCCCACGCCGGGCAGAGCCGTGTCTGGGAGCTCCGTGTCCCGGATTACAGGAACTGGGGCAAGCGCTGCCCAGCCCCGCGTACCGGACAGCGAACCCGGCCGGAGGCGGACCCATCCTCCTCCTCCTCCTCCCGACCCCCATTCCCGGGATGGGGAGGGGGGGGTTGGGGGCACCGCTCACCGTCGTTCCCGTGAAGTTTAGCAGCATCGACCCAATGGCTCCAGGGCTGCCCCAGCATCGCTTCGGGGCTGGGCAAGGACCTGCGTTCCCCGACGGCCGCCATTGCCGTGGTGGTGGCGGCGGGGCCGGCGCCGCTCCCGCCTCCTCCGCCTCCTTCGCCGTGGCGGGGCCGGCGCTGCCGCTGCCTGGCGGCCGCCGCGCTGCGCTGCTCCCTCCTGACGTCACCCGCGGCCCGCGCCGACATTCTTTCCGCTGCTACAATGTAACGAGAGCGAGTCAGCGGGCGCTTAAGGTGGCGCCGAGCTTTGCTTTTAAGGAAGCACCGAGGCGCTGTCACACCCGCATCGCCCTTCTAAAAACCCTTCGCGGGGCGGCGTCGACTCACCTCTGCGTTCCCATTATTGCGCTCCTTTCCTCTTCCCCTCCTTTCCTCTTCCCCACCTTTCCTCTTCCCCACCTTTTTGCTAACAAAGGGCTGGAGGGTGGAAGCTTGCCAGCTCCATCACCCGCGACCCTACAAAAACAACGGCCGCATCACAACCCCGCTGCCCCGGGAAAACGGAAGGTGTGTGTGTGTGTGTGTGTGTAGGGTTGAAGTGGAGGGGGAAGGAGGTGGAGCAGCGACGCGATACGGTGGGGCGGAGCTGGGTTTGTCCCTCCCTCTCTCCCCCCCCCTCCTTCCCTCTTGTCCGTTCCACCTTAAACCCGGTGCGTCCTTAAAGGCAGCGGAGAGCAGGAAACGCGCTCCGGGCGGCCGGCGTCTCCCCCCCCCCCCAATCTCGCCCGGGGACGCCTCGGCGGCCCCGGGCGAGGTGGGGGGGTGGGGGTGGGTGGGGGGGGAGACGCCGCTCGGAGCTATTTTATCCCTTATTTCCTTTCAAATACACCTGAGCCCTCATCTTTCAGATACATTTCTTCCTCCGCTTCCCGAAGCGGTGGATCAACTCGCGAGCGCGAGTTAAAGGGAGCGCAAAGGATGAAAGGGAGGGCAGCGATGCTTGATTAATTATCAATCGCTTGCAATTAAAAGCAAGAACAAAACGTCAACCAAGCGCTAAACGAGTTGGGAACAAGAAGCGAAAGGGGTGGGGTTTGTGGTGTAGAAAACGGGGGGGGGGGGGGGGCAATAAATCTATGAGGTCCAAAGAATAAGATTGTAACTGCATCGCCTGTAACTGTTTTTATTCCACAAACTCGGGCTGACAGAGTTGGGGTTGTTCAGCCTGGAGAAAAGAAGGTTGCAGAGAGCCCTTAGAGCAGCTTCCAGTGCTGGAAGGGGCTCCAGGAAAGCTGGGGAGGGGCTCTGGATCAGGGAGTGCAGGGATAGGATGAAGGGGGAAGGGTTTCAAGGTGAAAGAGGGGAGATTGAGATGAGATTTTAGGGAGAAATGTTTTCCTGGGAGGGTGGGGAGGCGCTGGCACAGGTTGCCCAAAAAGTTGTGGCTTGGTGTTCAAGGCCAGGTTGGATGGGGCTTTGAGCAACCTGATCCAGTGGGAGGTGTTCCTGCCCGTGGCAGTGGAGTTGGAACTGGATAATCACTGAGGTCCCTTCTAACCTAAACCGCTCTATGAAGTTAAGGAAGTCAACTGTGATCACTTTCACAACCGTTCCCTTCTCAGCTGACACTCGGCTCCACACATTCAAATCAATTTCACAGGTCATTTCCATAGATACTATAGAATCATTGAGGATGCAAAAGACCACTAAGATCATCGAGTCCAACCATCAGCCCAACACCACGGTGCCTACTAAACCATGTCCCCAAACGCCATGTCTACATCTTCTTCAAACCCCTCCAGGGAGGGAGACTCCACCACTTCCCCGGACAGCCTCTGCCAGCGCTTCACCACTATTTCAGTAAAGAAATCTTTTCTCATATCCAATCTTAACCTCCCCTGGAGCAACTTCATGCTGTTTCCACTCGTCCTATCACTTGTTGCTCAGAAGAAGAGTCCAACAATTTTCCAAAAGGCTGCTGACGATCTCCATAATTTTTACTTTCGCATCTTCTACTGACAAAAAAATGGGTTCCTTTGAGCACTGACTGGATCTTTGCGTGAAAAGGAGCCAGATCTGGCAAGTAGGGTGGGGGCTGAAGCACAGCGATGTTGTTATTAGTTAAAACCTGCTTCACAACAGTGTTACTGGCGTGGGGTCATGCGAGTGGGCAGCCTGGGCGACCATCACCTTTCATGCTTTCTCTGCATTCCAAAAATCGTTTGTGCCATTCAAAAACACGTGCATGAGACATGCTCTCTTCACCATAAGCCTCAGACACTTATTGAAAAGTTTCTGTTGCAGGTTTCTTCAGTTTCACAACAAACTTGATGTTAACTCATTTTTCACTCTTGTGCACTGACGTTTCCTGACCGAGGGTAAGAAAATGTCTGTATTTGAACGTGCATCCTCTTGTACTGAGTAAAGAGATTGAGGTGAGCCTTGTCTCACTGTGACAGGTTCTAACCTGTCCCATAACCACCTCTCTCTCTCCTGTCCCACTCTTGTTTCCTGAGCTATAGGGTTAGTCTTGGGTTTTTTGTGTCAGGCCTCACATTTCTTTCTAACATAGTCTTCAAGTGTTCCACAAACGGGGTCTAATACAGACTAATTCAGACTCCAGCCACAGGGCCAGGCAAGTTCCAGGTGGAACCATGGTCTCTGCATCAAATATTTTGGTTTACATCACAAACTTCATTCATACAGCTCTCCTTTGTTTTGGAGGAAGCTGTCAGGAAGCTGCCTCAGCGGCAAGCTGGAAAAGAATCTTTGATACATCCGAGTGTCCATCACATTCGTAAAGGCTTCTGCTTTTGTTTATTTTTCACAGGTCATAAAGCAAATATAGCGATTGGTGACCACCAAGCCATAGGACACCAATGCCTACCTTTCAATGGTGGCAGATCTTACCAGGGCATACTGATTTAACACATGCACAGCCAGATTCTGTTCCTTAAACATTACTGATATATTCATATCAAATTATGCAAAAGTAAAATGGTTCAATTTGGCAAAATTATATCGATTAGCTAACTACTTCAACAAGCCAACACGCTATTCAGATTCAAAGGTTGAGACTCATCAAGCCAATTAAAAGAGCCCCTTGCTTTAAAACTGTCAGCCGAACAAGTAAAACACACAGCCGTTATTTCATACAACCTCGATTATCGCCTTTCTTCCTCTTTTTTTTCTCTTTCAAACTGGTTGTTGCATGTTTTCCCCTCCCTCTCTCACAGCTTTTCTTTCTTTCTTTCTTTCTTTCTTTCTTTCTTTCTTTCTTTCTTTCTTTCTTTCTTTCTTTCTTTCTTTCTTTCTTCCTTCCTTCCTTCCTTCCTTCCTTCCTTCCTTCCTTCCTTCCTTCCTTCCTTCCTTCCTTCCTTTCCTTCCTTCTTTCCTGTATATCCCACTCGAGATCGAGATTGAATTCTGCAGCCTGGGCCTCAGACTGTCCCTTAGTAAACCTTCTTCTGCTAGTGAAGTATTTTCCCACTGTGCCGTGAATACATCAGTGTTCCAGCAGAGGGAGGAAAGTGGCAGCAGAAAGATCGGATCATCGGTTTGATACACAGGAGTGATTAGTCAGAAAGCAGCAACACGGGCAGTTGTAAACCTAATTTTACAAGGACAGGAGGAGGAGAGAATTTTCTTTTCTCACTATGTTGAATATGTGTTTGGGTTTTTTTTAAGCACACACGTTCAGTTCTCTGAAATTGTTTCTGTAGTGCTACTCACAGATGCATTGATGATTTTAGGGAAAAACAGGGAAAACACTGAATATCCATCAGGTTAGAAGGAGATCAGAATTGAAAACACATGTACAAGCTGTTGACTTTGAGCAGAGGTGGCTATTATGGATCTGAGACATCTAGGTCAGGAATATGGCCATCCAACGCTCCCTTGGGAATAAGCAGAGAGCCAGGGACACTCTGGGAAACAGTTTGGTCCCTCCTAGTCCACAGTACTTCTCGAAGAAGCCCTTCTCTTCCCACTGACCACAGAAGGAGGCATGGATGACCATGCATAGAAATCAGGTGCTTCCATTAGGCACCCAGAATTAAGTGGAACAAATATGCTCAGGAGTGTGCAGAACACTCCAGCATGGAAAGCACTGCCCAGAAGCCAATGCTCCTTTGAGAGAACAAGAAGTGGCCCAGAAATGTTGCAATTCAAAGGGCTTAACTGCCCAAGAAGTAACACCGGGACCAAGACGGTGTGTGAATAACCCCAGAGCACTTGTATGTGTGAAGTAGAACGGATGTTCTGAGAATGGGTATTCAGAGAATGGAGAGGAAAAACGTGGAGGAGTGAGTTAAACTCAGACAGAAAGTGGAGAAGGAAAAACATGAGGCAGAAAACCAGTAGAAAACAGTGAATGATGTAGAGAAAACAGGCAAATAATGAAGTGAAGAAAGCATAAACAAACAAACACAAAATAGAACACAGACAGCAAAAGGAAAGAAAGGATGGCATCAAGAGGAAGAAACACAACACACAAGAAAAGGATAACCCAGATTTCTAAAGCTCACTAAACAGATTTAACAACATATTAGACATGGCTGGCAACACTATGTGTAAATGTATGCCTACAAGCAGCATGTGAGTGCTTAAACCTGCAGAAGATGGGTATTTTGTGGCATGACACTGCATGCATTTTTTCACCTGTACTGGCAGGTTTCATTCCTCTGCCAGGTGGTCCGGGAAAGCCGTTCAAACAGGGAACACCTATGTCAGCTGTTCAGCCGGAATCTGAGAGACAGCCTCTGTATAGCACCTGAGATGCTGTCATTCTTAACTAGAATGACAAAGGAAGGATGGATCTGCAGGCGAACTACTCCAAGAACAGAAGCACAAGGATACAATTCATTGATGCTTTTCCACAACAGAAGTGAAAGGATGCATGAATCAAAGTGCAAAGGGAGAGACAGGAAGAACCTAGGAGAGTGTCAACTTTATCAGTACTCAGAAGAAAGAAAAATAGTGAATTCACAAAAAAGTCTGTCAAGGAAAAGACCTGCAGGGTATTACAGCATTAAAAGAAATCAAATAAGCTAATTCCAGCCAAAAGGTATGAAATGATCAAGAAGGGCTTAAAAACTAAGAACAAATATTATTAATGAAGACTTGTTGGTGGATGGGATTCAGGATGAAATGACAACTCAAGTAGCTGAAGTTCCAGCCCTCCTGTCAGTTCCCATTGACAGCAATAGAACTGCATTTTGTGGATTTTAAAACATGACTCCAGTATGAGAAGTGTAAGAATACAACTGGGCAAGCAGGGAAGCAAGAGATAAAAAGTTCATATAGATGAGCATGTCCAGATGATGAGAAAACTATCCAGCCGTAACAAAACAGACCATTTCCTCTAAGACCCACTGTAGAAAAATATTAATACATTATGAAAACACATCATGGTAACCTGAAGTTCACTCTCACCTCCAGTGAAATCAAGCAGCTTCTCCCTTTACACCTACACACAGGACTGTGATCCCTCAGAACAATAACCATGAGAGAACACAATAGAAACTTATACACAAAACATGCCCGTCTATTACCCTTTTCCCACACAACCTGGAAACAGGTTGATGCATATAATTTTATTTATGAGTAACACTTCAAAGACGGAGCTGAAGATGCTCAGAAGTGCTGGAATACAGCTACTTTAAATACCGGAATATGAAATTACTGAGGATACCTAACCACCCGTACTAGGGGGAAGAATGATATCGTTAAGAATAGAAGACTAATTTGAAGTTGTCTTTTCTTACAAGAAGGAATGGGGAAATGGAGGCCAATAACCCTAAGTAAATCTGAGAAGAATTCTACATTAGGATGAGAATGCGGTAGATGCCCCTGAGCCTCATGACTACACTGAAGATAAGACTTTTACACTCAGATTACAAACCTATATCATTGCCAAGTATTAACAAAACATACAGTATCTAACAAAACATTGCAACAACTTCCTTTCCTACTTAACTATCAAATAGGTCTTAAACACAAGTCAAATTTCTACCAGAATTGATGACGTACTAATCTAAAGCAAAATAAGGAGCATAAGGAACGCAGGCACACAGATCCTTGCCCAGCTTGGAAGTCATTGAATACTGTCAGTTCTCAAAGAGACTTTTACAGAGAAAACACTGAAGAGCGCCACAAAGTTTCCAAGTGTGAAAGGTAAGTAAGTATAACTATGCAATCATTAACAGCCAGTTAATGATTAGGAAATCAAACCAATCCTTATTTATTTGACATAAGCTATCAACATCACCTTTTGAATTTGGAAATGTTAAAACAATTTCAGCAACCTAACCGTGCAGATGAATCATTTTAATCAGATTTTAATCAGAGGAATCAGAAATGGGTACGACCTTTTAAATTCTCATTTATACACAGAGAATATGATATTATAATTTAGAATGATTAAAATATACAGCCATTCAGGTCAATTGTACCGAAACATCAGTGCTGAATTTCCATTAGTTGAAATCAAAGCACTTAATTGAACAGTTTGATATCAATGATCTTCAATTGAACCTAACTACCACGCAAGGTTTCATAACCCTGCCTGGTTTCTTGCCAGCTTATCTACACGGCTCCTTGGGCAATTCACAGAGGCAGAAGACTCCAGGTCCACAGGACTCGGGAGTTCCTTGAGACCACAATGATGCCTACCTGTGACGTGAAGCTCCCTGAGTCCTCATATCCTCAGAAGTTTGACATGCTGAGTAACAAAATCTAGGATCCTGTGGACCCTGACACATGGAAATCTAAGTTTATATCATTCTTCTTGCATTTGATTGCTGCTTGCTGATGCTACCTGCACTGACCACAAGCTTAGCAAGTTAGCAACAAAATATCATACAAACTGGACAGGGACAAGGCTACGGAACTTGACAGGATGCATGCAAGCGTGCTAAGAGACTTACTTGGAAAGGTCATGAATGTGGACCATGAGATTGGTGGCAAACTGGCTAAACTGCTGTGCTCAAAGGGTGGTGGTAATGGCTCAAAATCAACCTGATGATCAGTCACAAACGGAGTTCCACGGGGATCAATGCTGGGCTCGATACTATTCAACATCTTTTAAAATTATCTAGATGACGGGAGGAAATGCAACCTCACCAAGCCTGCAGATGACACAAAACTTGGAAGGCAGGTAGGAACACCTGAAGGAAGTGACACTATGGACAGAGACTGTGACAGGCTGCTCAAGAGTCGCATTACAAATCTGGACAGGGTCCAGCAGAGGGCCAGCAAAGCGATCAGAAGGCTGTAAAACCTACTGAAGAAAGGAGAAGGAACTGGATCTGTTCAGCTAAAGAAGAGAAGGCTCAAGTGGGATGTAAGCATAAGTCTTCCAGTAAGTTAAAGATAGTTACAGAGGAGATGGAGGTGCTCTCTTCACAAGAAACAGTGACAGGGCCTGAGGCAACAGTTGCTTCAGAAGCTCTGTCTGGATACAAGAGAAAAATACTCACTGTGAGAACAAGCAAATACTAGAACAGGAAGCCCAGAGACTGGGGGGACTTTCCCATGCTGGAAATACTTCACACCTGGCTTGACCAGGCATTGGATAACCTACTTTCAACAGAAGGCTGGACTAGATGATGTCTAGAGGATTCTTCCAATCTAGACCTTCCTACGATTATAAGAAAATCTGATAATTCGTTGTGGCCCTGTTTAGTGATGAGGAGAAAGGAAGCAGGTAAGAACAATGACAATTTTTGCAAATCCAGGGCCCTCACTAATGTAGCCCCTTCTCAGGCTGCTTGGAAATTCAGGGAAGCATTTTGTTACAGAAACTTCAGATACTGCAGCTTCCACTGTTACATATTGCAGGAGCCACACCATGACAAACATTCCTCCCTCTTCTTGAGCCCAGATTAAGTCTGCCACTTAAATAAGTTCTGCAGACCCGCTCCACGCTGACTGTAATGGCCTTTGCTGGTACAATCTATTTTTAAATATATTAAAAGATGATTTGCACAGCAAATACCAGCCAGGCTGTAACAGACTGGGTTCTTCAAGTCTGCGCACAAGAAAAACGCAAACATAAGAGTGAAATTTTTTCTCTCATGATATCAAGCAAAAAATGTACAAAATGGTGAAATGCACATAATGATAAAGAGTAGAGAAAAATGTACAGGAAACAGAGAAAGAAACAGATATTGTTTCAATGAATTAGCAGTATCTGATAAAATAATATGCACTAGCAGCTTTTTAGCCAAAATTTCAATTTATTATCATAGTTTTCTCTTTTTCCTAATGTTCTGCCAGGAAAATCAGTCACAGAGAATAACTCCACTGTGGAGGGCAACTGTACAGTCTTTGCCTCAGTTCACAATTCTACTTTCTGAACTTGTAAGACAACAAAACTGATGCAGCTGGTAGGCTATGGTACATACCAATGTCTAACAGCCTTCAAATGCTTTAAAGTAGCCATGGAAATGTGGAAATAAGACAAAAATAATTATTAAATAAATTTAAAATATTGCCCATCTGCCACATCTCACTTGTCCAAATCACTTCATCTAAGTAACTGAGATACATAATCCACCCTACTTTCATCTTTTTAAGTTTGACTGTTTCATGCATTGAACTCCCTTTAGGCTGATCATAAGATCACTTTATTTCCCACTGAAACATATATTAAACACCTGCGTTTAAAAAAAAAAAAGTCTCCCCACTGCATCTGGTAACACTTCAGACTGGCTTTGCAACCCTGCTAATATCCTGTTCTCCACGCTTTTCACAGCTCAAGTATGTGAATATTATGCTTAAGGAAAATATTTGGTAAGCATGTCACAGTACCTTGAAAGTATGGTGAATCGTCCGGCTGATTTATCAGTTGATCTTCATCTGTTCAGATTTTGGAAGCTTTTTCTAACTTGTACCTGATTAATTCTGAAAGAAAACAAGAAAGAGTACAGCGATAAGACATTGGAAACCTTCCCTCTCTTTCATAACTATAAACATATCCGTTTAAAAATGAATATGAAGCATTTTGTCGATTTTACAAACGCAGTTTCTGCAACAGATTTCAAATTGAAAGGTAAGCAGGGAGCTGTTGTGCACCCTTACGTGCAGAGCGGCTCTAAATGGCAGCCTGACATTACCAGAAAGGTATGCATTGGATGAAATCTCAATCTTCAGCCCCGTTACTGCACTTGCATCGACTCTTACGGAGCAGATTTCCACGCAGCGGATTGTGCCTGTGTCACAGCTGGTAACACAACAGCACTGGATTTTCTACACAGGACTTTTCTAGAATATCGCACGACTCCAGCACAGGGCCTCGCGGGTCACACGCATTGACGTTTTTACCACCATGTCATAGAACGTGGATGTCTAAAAATGATCCCTCACATAATGGTCATTAGTGACTACATTACTGTAGCGCTGATGAAGAACATACACAAAAATTAAGAGTTGTGCAGATTGAGGCCTTTCCCACAAAAGGAACTGCTATCATCTCAAGCTCAGTTTTTTAAAATCCCCTCATTCAATGCTCATGAACTTACTGTTTACACAAACCAAATTTAAGCCTGGTTTGCTTTGGGTTGGTATAAATCGGTGCATAATCAGTTAAAAGCTAAACTGATGCCCTGACAGAACTTATTCCATCCTCCTTGTGCACAGGTTATATTAAAGATCAAATAATTGATTTTTTTAAGTGCCTTGAAATTATGCCGGGGATTTTTTTTCATCTATTAAAAGCCATGAAGATAGACATCAAGAAGCCAAGCAGTGCTGGGACCACATGACACTTCAGAGAAAACTATTTTTTTTCTCCTCCAGGGATTAAAGTCCAAACAAGAGGAATGCAGTCCGAGAGGGCATCCAAGCCATCCCACAGGCTGTAGGGCTCTGCCTCAGCAGAAGGTGCAGAAGGAAGCTTTTCCTGGCTTCCGCTGCTCTTCTGGGAAGCCGTCTGCAACCTGAATTCATGTCTTCAAATTCTTCTTACGCACCAGGGATAAAAATCTTTGTATTCTTTTCTTTTAAGCTGCAGCTTAGCAGCTGACACTATCTTGACTGAGATCACCCGTGGACATATTTACTATTTCTAAGCTTTACCCTGCTCAGTGGCATATTCGATCCTAAGAAGCACATCCGAGCTTAATTATATCCTAGTTACCGATTAAAATCCAAAATCTTCTTCTGTGCAGTGGACAACACTTCAGAGCAAGTACCCTATTATTTTCTCTCTCTCCCCTGCAGTCATTGTTCTGCTTTATGGTTAATAAAACCGATCCTTAAATTTCTACACTAGTAGAAGTCTCAGAAATCACTGTATTTCCCTGTTACACATACAAATCTCATTGAATGCTACAGTATAAGACTTTCTCTTCAACACTTGGTGCTACTCACTGGGAAAGACTTTGTCAAAAATTCTACTTCTCCTTTGTTTGTTTGGGACAGGAGACTCTGAATTCATCCGGACCATCCCCTTCACAGGAAATCATTCAGGGCTTAGCTTTGAATTCCTGATCCCTTCAAGCACATAACCTCCCTCTGTGGAAGCAACTTACTTCTCCATCTCTACCCCAGTTTCTTCAGGGGATATGGGAGCTCCGCAGGCAAAACGCCCTTTTTAAGGCAGATGTAAATGTTATTTGTTACATAAAAAACAATTTCCATTGCTTCATGAAAAAAAATGAAAACAAAAACTACCTATAAAACAGAAGACTTCTCCAGAGACTTAAAAATTTAGGAACAGGACAATAAGTAAGTAGAAAGTACAAAGTACGGACTAGATGAGGGTGAAGGAAGGAGCAGGAAAAATTTATTCCTATATAGGAGAGATAAGAGCCTATGATGTCACCACCTGTGAATTTTGCTGTAGGGATTATATCTGGAGCTGAGTTTGAAGGAAGTTAGGAGAGTACGTTTCAAAAGAGTAAAGTGACAGCTTAACGACCCTTTAAAGAGAGCTCTTTCTCTGGATAATGGGTGGCAAAGAACAGGAATGATTCTCGTAGAGAATTTACAGCAGGTCAATTACCGCCACAACTGTCAGCAGAGAGCAGTGCAAGGAAGCGATGGGATGATTGAGAACAAGCCAGGGGGAGCCCCTCTCCAGAGGGGAAGCACTTCTGTACCCTCGGAAAGGTAGAGCTAGCTGAAAGATGGGAAGATGACAAAAATAATCAAAGCAGCAATCCAAGAAAATGGAGAGAGGCTTGCATTTCCAAACCAGTGAAGCAGACTTGGCGTTACGTCCCTCTTGATGCTTGAATATCAAAGAGAGTTGGTTGCAATTGCTGTTTAGGACTTGGAGGAATTATTGATATGCAAGACAGGAAACTGTAGCCTGGCAGAGCACAAGCTGTATCCCAGTCCAAAGGGTACCTGCGCAGACATATGTAATGAAGGCACAGGTATGATGACTAATGCCTATTATCCAGAGAAGGCAAACATACTTAGAAATGAAAGCTGTAATTGCAAAGCAACTCATTAAAATAAAGGAAATGTAACTGTATGTGACGAAGCATCCCTTTTGAAAGTGCCAAAACTCAGCTACCCAGACTCCTTTAACTCCTTTTCTTCTCAGCTGTCAGAAATAGGCACCATGAAATGTGCTTAAATTTTGGAACATTCTTTCTCCTTTGTTAGCTTCTAAACATCCTCACTTAAGATAAAACGCAGTGTCTACATTTATACAAGCAAAGATTGGGACACGCTAGGTATCATCACCCCAATACCAGGTTTCATTCAGACATTTCATAATTATGGGGATAATCCAATGGGGTCTCATTCTGCCCCTTGGAAAAGTGCGTGCAGGAGGTGTGCGTTGCAAGAAGAGGAGCTGGCAAGCAGGCGGCCAAGGGATGCTGTTCAGGCTGGCTCGCATCTCGTGGTAAAGCCTCGGTGGTGCTCAGGCTGAGCTCACCTGCGCTGGTGGCTGAATTGGGACCTGTCAACTACAGCATCTCAGGAGTCAAAGATGGGTGGGACTGTAAGCTCTACCCAGCCCACAACGGGCCCACCTGTTCCTTTTGCATGACACAATTCCTTACATCTTCACAGATTAAAAAATACTACCGCATGCTTCAAACAGAGATTAGAGAGCAAACTTCTTTAAATACCAATTACAAAAGTGCAGCCTCTCAAGATTTCATATAGGTCCTATGTATATTAATATAAACTACTTCTCAGAGCTACCTAAATGTTTTCTATTATCTGTGCAAACACAAATGCAACAGAATATTCAGTGCAAAATATAATGACACAAGTTATTCTGGAACTATTTCAAACACACAGAGGTATCTTCACAGATAACAAGAAGGATCAAGCTTAAATAACTAATATCTTTGTTACTGAATAACTGATATCTTAGTCAATGAACAAGCAACACCACCTTTCAGGCAATCTTAAATAAATTGATAAAAATTGCAAAATAATTATGCACAGAGGGGTCCTAAGTTCCACTGCTGCCACTGTCCTTTGTCTGATGGCAACAGAAAAAGATTTGCATTCACCATTTTGCTCAACAAATCATGTCATGGCTACTTTTAGTTTTATCTTCCAACAATTTCTCCTTTAACTCAGAAGTCTTCTTCCACAGCAAGATTAACAAAGCCATAAGAAGCCTTTGCATATTGCACTTCAGCTGTTCAAGTACAACACACAAAGCATAGAACAGACCAGTTAAAAAAATACTTGGTTTCAGAAATAATAAAAGATATTGCATAATTATCTTGTCTTATATTTCAAAACACCTGCATCTTGCAGTACAATTTATAGCACCATTGGAAAGTTTAATCTATAAAACACATCAGCTTACTGAATCTGACTAAGGTAAGTAAGGATGGTTCAAATTACATTCGTACATGGTATTAAAAAAGTGGTATTTGTATACAACTGTAGATAAGCAAAAGATAGGTTCTGCATTTTATACTACAGGACTATTTCATACCAATTACAACTTGTATTACATCAGAAACAACAAAAGGCTGATAGTAAGCAACAGACACCAGACATTGGGATTTTCCATGTTTTTAAATAAATAAAATCCCGATTGGCTCATTTAAAAGGGCACATGAAATAAAACAGTAATGTTAAAAAGAATACACAGAGGTATACTATAAACACAGTCTTCAAGACAGAAAGGCACAGCTAATCAAGACAATGCAGAGTACATGATTAACATGATTTGCACAATTTATTACTGAGCTCCTCTGTTAGAGGTGATATTATTCAAACTACACCGTCACGGTTAATGCAGATTAAAGATTTCAAATTAGCTCCTCATGTATATCATTATTGTGAGTGGTTGCATTTTATCTGTTTAATTCTAAATTACTGCAGGCAAATGAAAGTCGTCTTAAAATCTAACTCCTAATTTCAGTACTGTACACTAACCTTAACCGTGATGCTGGTTCGTACCCAGGTCCAGTACTACTCTCAATGTAAACAAAGGACCCTGGCATGCACCCCAGGCTAAGGATGTCAGCATTTTCCAAACACCTTTCTGACTGTTCCATCTTACAGTGATGCAATATGACCTACATTTTCAATGGCCAAAGAGAGACAGAGAGATAGGAAAGGAGGAGATAGAAAAAAGACAGACAGACCTTTGCTGTCCTTACCCTCCATTAACTCCTGCTTTAGCTGTCCTTCGCGAAGGTGGCAATGGGCAAGAATAAAAGCTGAAAAACCCTGTGGTAAATTCTAAATGGGAAGCTGAAAGATAGGATAGCATGAGAAATAGCAAGATTCTTTTTCTACAGTCGTGTAAATAGGTATTTAGCAATACTCTCAACAGGACAGAACCATAGAATCAATAATTGTATAATCAGTTGCGGTACAAAGCTGTCTGTGATACAGATGCTCATTTAACCACCCGTTATTTCCCACCATGTTCCTACTACTTCGTTTCTATGTATTCCCTTTAGATCTCAAATCAAAACACAAAATAATCCTCTTCATTACCATTGTTTTTACAGACAGGGAAATTGAAGAAGGAGGAGCGATGTACCCACAGTCACCTGCCAGGCCCAAGGCAGAGCTAGGAACAGAAAGCATCACTCTTCATAACGTCTACACCACACACTCTATTAGCGACTGCGATACTTGTCATCCTCATACAGAATCTTGACATAATACCAAAATTATCTCCATCTTGCCTCTCTTGCACATGAACATCACACACACAAAAACGCACTAGATAACTGCTAACTGTCAGAAAGCTTTTCTCCCCAAATGACACACCACATTTCTCAGATGGGTTCTGGCAATGCACGTGACTGTGACCTCTAAAACTTGGCATAAAATGCCAATGGTATTTTTCACTATAAACAGGTAGAAATAAAGACCGAATTGAAGCTTTGGTTGGTTTTCCATTCTTCTGCGACTAAGGCACCTTTCCTTTCAAAAAATCAGAAGTTGTCCACAGTTAAACTGGTACATTAAAAAACTAAAAGCTTGTTGTTAGGAGTGTACTAAGCAAAAACCAAGATAATCTGATTTTCAGTTCCTCTTTTTTAGTGCAAGAGCTGTCCTGCAGGACACTTGCAAAGTGCTTACGGACTCACAGTGCCTTTACTAATGCTCACAGTTAACACAATAAGCAATTCAACAGTAAATTATGTTCTTCGTATTGAAACTGAAGGCCAAAACTTAATCCTAACCCAGAAGACTCCAGCACCTTCCAGTGAGTTTTTCTGGGATTTGCAAACACTTAAACAAGACTCTAATTTTTCACTGAAACCAGAGAACAATAAAAGGTAAGGACTGATTCCTGGTTTTGAGCTGTATTTATCACAACAATAGCTTTCTTATCAAGCAGCATTCATCTTATGAAGTGCAATCATCCCTGCACAGCAAGTGCTGAGAAACTGTTGTTCCTTTGCTTCAGCGCTGCTGCCCTTTCTAACTACAACGATACATCAAACTGTTTAGAAGTGATGTGTTAGGAAGGCAAACAGCACCTAAACGAAGAAAGGGAGAGGAAATAAAAATCAAAGCTTGTCTTGCTTTAAAGAGAAGAGAGAGAGTGTAGAGTCAGGAGACAGATTGCTAACAGGTATGAAGGAATTACCTGGAAAATGACGGAAAGGGGTTCAGAAATCAAGAGGAGAGGATGGACACTGCAAGGGGAAGATGGGGGCAAGAGTGGTGGAAGACACGGCAAAAGGAACTGCTTCTCCAACAACGCAATGCGTGCCCACAGGACTGTGAGGAAATCCTTGCTTGTTAAAATGAGATTACAATCACACATTCCTCCACCCCTGTTACCCTGAGTTGCACCTTGGTCAGTCTATTTTACTCCTTGAAACTATATTTAGTGGAAAACTGGTACTTCTCCCATTTTTAACAAATTCATTTCTGTTATTCTAGCACAAAGCCTTGCCGACACAAAAGAGATCTCTTTACTACTGTCAGCATTACTAAAGCTCTCTTTGGTTGATGTTTCACTGTAACATTTTCTCAGTTTCTCTTATTTTTTGCCCCTTTTTTTTTCCTTTCGTCACAGTATCTCTATTGCAGCTCGGAAGGGAGAGAAGCTGAGGTGACACTTTTATTGCTGTTCAACCCCATAAAAATTCCAATCAGAGAACCAAGCGGTGCAGAGCCTGGCCGGGACCAAGCCCAGAGCCCAGAGCGCTCCCTCCCTTTGCCTGCCAGTGACTGCCATCTAGAGTCAGAGACCAAACACCCCAACGAGGAGAAAATGGGAGAGCGATGCAAGAAATGTTCATGCCCTTCAAAACCACCAAGAACTCAGAAAGTAATAACTAGCTTCAAAAATTAAATTGTTTTCTCTTCTTAACAAACCTTCAGACTAATGAGTGCTTGGCGCACGTCTCCCGGCTTTTCTCCGCAAGTGCACTTGGCTATAAACAAGACATCACTGTACTTTCCAGGTACATCCTGTGTTTCTGATTGTCTCCTGAGAAACATACTTGGCCGTGCTATGAAACGGAACACAAAATGTCACTATTAGCTGAAGACACAAGAGTTACCCATCAGAGACTGCCTGTGTGAAACCGCTGACAAAGCATTAACGTTAATGTTAGTGATACTATTGAGATTAAAAATGTCTATCTAGTGGCATGAAACTTAATTTAAAAACCTTAACATTTTCATTTTAAGACATAGCCCCATACTGACTCAAATATACTGGTGGCTGAAGTGCCTACAAAAGCCCACTCAGGCCAACACCACGTCTTACACACTGTAAATTTGACACATACTAATATGCTATATTAATTCACAGCGGTTTACTATACTATATAAAAATCATATATTTTTCTAACTACTCCTACTTATGTAGCTATTAATAGGGCACTCGATACTCTAGCATTACTCTCTGTCTGCATAAAAGGAAGGGGTTTTTTGGTTGTTATTTACCTGGAGAATATAATAATTTGCATTTTAACATATTCCCAGTTGCAGTTTCCCTCTCTGCAAACCCTACAGAGATATGAAGCCACAGCTGTGTAAGTGCGTGCTAGCATACTGCTAGCTATTAAAATAATTTATTAGCTATGGCCAATGATGTCCTGTGAAGAAATCGGTTCTCCAGTTCCCTCACTCTTCTGCTCATGGCCAAGGTGACTGGTTATAAAGTGTTACAAAAACACAAGACTTCTCGTACCTATCATTGCAATGGATGCACAATCTCCAGGCCACACAATACACCTCCTCTTAATGCTAGTTCCACTATGAAATTCGCTTTTCCTAAGAGAAGAAATATTCATGGATAAAAAGAAATTAAGTGGGATTATAAAGCTCACTGTTGAGCACAGCTACCTACGTTTGAACCAAATGTCAAGTTGTAGTCTACTGAAATCAACGGATTCTCCCTCGTGCATGCACACAGCCAGTTGGAACAGCTGCTCACTCAGATCCACACTCAGGCTATACTTCTTCCCCACAAGCCACTTCAGGAATACTTCAAGTTTTTCCAAGTAGAATAACAATTCTATAACTGGCTTAGATGCAACATTGCAGCAGAGAACAGTTATTGTTTAAAATAAGAGGGCAGGTACTCGCTATAGCATTGTCCTGGAGGACGACATGCAAGAAACACCCCCTCAAAAGCCAAACCTACTGAGAAACATAAACTTCACTTGCCGACTACCACAGCCTTTCTTACATCGATAAACTCCAGTCAAAACAGAACTGCTGAACAGGCCACAAAGGTGGAAAATAGGTTTCAGAGCATATTCAGTCCTGTAGTCTGATCCTATTAAAATCTGTGCAATGGGTAGTTAGAGGTCTGTTACCCAAAGCCAGGATGGAAGGAACCTCCAGAGGTCTGACAGTCCATTACTCAGCCCCAGGACCCGATAACTAAACCTTTACGTGGGAACACCACTGCTAATTGAATCTGTTCTCAGCCCCCAGGCGATGAAAGCACCACTGCCCTCACAGGTGATTATGCCAACTTTTCAGTATTTCCACTAGAAAACTGTTTGTCCATGCTTGAATCTTCACTGTTGCAATCTGACCTATTTCTTTCCCCACCTGCCATAGCCCCCTCCTGCTCTGCAATGCTCTCCAATAGATCCGGCTGCACACTCTATCTGTACCCTTTTACTTACGCCAAGGAATTCCATTCTTTTGGCACTTGTTTATGAATCACTTTTTTTAGATCTTTCAGCAATTTCACCGGCACTTCCACGCTTCCTCTTTCCCAATTTCATTCAATACAGACCCTGCTGTCCTGCATGTGTGTAGTTAATTAACGCTTTATTCCAAAATTAACACAGACCAAGCAGTCTGATCTTCACAAACTGGGGATCCTTAATTATGTAGGTGATTTTGTCTAAGACAGTTTAGGAAGCTCGGCTAGAACACAGTAGGCACTCCTTCCCTATGTAGTGTTTAGTAGTTATAAATAAGACCAAGCAAAAGTACACGTGATATTCCTACCACTTTAAAAATTCAAGTAACTTTCTTAAGATAATAAAATGTCATTATTATAGTGTGAGCCCAAATAGAAAAAGGAAGTTGGCCCCATTGATCTGCACCAGAACTATTCACATTTCTGTGGATATCAGAGATGGTGCAAAAAGAGGAGCTGGTGAAGTGCTTGAAATGTAGAAAGCTGCTTGCCAAGCAGCAAGAAAAAGTCAAAAATTAATCTGAAAGTGCTGAAGCAGATCTTCACCAAGATATGAGCACATAAAGTGGCTTTTTTCTTTTACATATCCTCAGACATCACATTTACGTGCATAAACTCTCAGCAGTTACATTTTCTACTTTTTTAAGTATTTATAATCCTATAGTAAATTTCACTCTTAAGCTTCAAACTCTTTGGTAACAACAGACAACTATATCACAGTCTCAACATTTCTCTTGATGAAGACACTTGCCTGGGAAGATCTTTGACTTGACATCAGATGATTTTGGGGAAAGGAGATCATGGAATTTCCTACGACTCCTTCCTTCTTTCTCAACAAGTGCACACTAGAGCCTAGCAAAGTCTGGGCCCTGCTAACAAATCAATCAGCAGAAATCATTCCTCTACAACCAGAGACACACAGTTCAAGTAATATTTACACTTATTTCTACAGCTTTGTCTGAAAAAAACCCACACCTTGACGTGAATTACTGTAACGCTTTCCTCAGCCACAACAAACAGCTCTGTAGCTTGTCCACACTTACCAGGAGATATCTTGTTCCAGGGCTTCTCCATTCATTACTTTTCCCCCGAGTAACGACAGTACTGCAGCTGCCTAAAAGCCACCACCTGCACAGAAGCCAACAGAGCACGACTGCTTGTGTAGAGAGGATGGTGCTCGCCGAACAACTTTAAGAGGCCTCTTTGAGGGAGCAGCACATTCTGATAGCATCCATCACCACAGGAGAGCAACACGGAAAGCCCCTACCAGGGCAAAGACACAGAGCAGCGATACCCACTGACACAAGCAGAAAGAGAAGAAAACGCAGGTTGCAAAACACCTGTCTTAGAGCTGGAAATCTCTGTGCCAACGTTAGTAGGCCAGTCCTGGAAAGACACGATGGGGAACAGACTCTATATAGAGGTAATTACAAATAAAGAAGATTCGATAAGAATAATTCGGTCACTAGGAAACTCGTTCCCTCTCTTATCATTGTATTAGAAGTCTACGCCAACACTTGGGAGGACTAGTAAAGTTCAGAATCCGTTGAAGAGCTTCAAGGCCAGGACAGACATCATTAACGTACAGCTCTGGAGCTACTTCCTTCCACTTGTTTGATGTCAGAAACTACAGTTACAGTCGTTGCTCCTGTTTGTGCGAGTCTTTCATATAACAACAGGAAAGGAAAGCTTTACCAGAAAACCTGACTATAAATATCCTCTTATTCCAATCCTGGCAAAGTGGCTGCAGCTCAAGTGCAATTTAGGTACTTTTAAAATTAAATTTCAAATTCATGACATTTTAAAAAAAACACATATGCTTTAATATACATGAGCATAGTTTGATTTCAGGATATGTTATTGTTCAACACCATCCTAACTTTACATACAAACACATCAAAAACCACAAGCAGATCTCAAAAATTAAAAAAAAACCAACCCATAACTGCCAAAGTGACACTGGAATGAAACTGAAGTGAAAATACATACAACGAACCACAAAATCACAGGTGCATACTTGCAGTTATTATTAGCAAGGCTTTCTTTTACTCTCGCCTCTTTCAAGCCAATCTTTATTCATTTAAGTTATAAAATCCAATTTCTCTGCCTGGCCACTTTTATCAGTTCAATTCTATCCACGTGTAATCAACACTGAAATTTTTATTAGAATAAAGGCAAACGGCTGAGGACCAGAAAGAATAACTTGTGGTTTTCAAACATTCTGCACTAACAGTCCACAAAAATAAAAACAAGAAGCAAACCTGAACACTTGTTTATACCAAATCTCTACCAAAAAATTACTAAAAGAAAAGTTACTGTGGAGTTTTGTAAATACTATTAAGAGAAATAACATTTTTGGCTTAATGTTTTGGGCACACATATAACCACTTCCATATCTCAAAGGACAACTTATAGGCATATATAAATACATCTGTATATACACACAGTTTATAGATGACATATTTTGTGTCCAATTTCACTTTTTATTGATGCTTGACATTAATTTTTCTACTTACCTTTCTCAATTTACCAAATCCATTTACGAAACAGATTATTTTATTCCACAATTTTTTTTTTCGTTTGCTTACACTTTTCACATCCAAATTCTATCCCTGCTCACACGTAAAATTTGGAAGTCACGAGGAAGGCAATCTGCATTGATCTGCAATGCAAAAAATACTTTCCCCACGCTTGCATGTTCTTGTCTTGCACTTCTGAAATAACTAGTTTGCTTTTATGAATTCTTTCCTTGAATGCCTTAGTCTGCAGTCATCTGATACCTTCTGTGTTGAGCTGTACTGTTGTGTTCAGTCTATCTTTCGGACAGCAACACCACCTCATACAGCTTGGTGATTACGAAATTCACTCTGATGGAAAGAATTATGGGCATTAATCCCCTCAGGAAGGAGGATAGCTGGGCTAGAGTCTCCCACACGTGTGGTGAGCAGTCGAGCGGATAACAGCTCTGCTAATGACGAAAAGGGAACCAGAACCACTGCCTCCTCCTGGGTTTTGAAAGTGAAGATTGACCTTTGCTCCCTTTTTGAAAGAAAGGACTTATGATCCTAATTTCAAGAGAGCATGAATCCAAAATGCTCCCTAGAGAAAGGTGCTTAGCCCTGGATATAGGCAGGATTTAAGCACATTCCTACCTTGGCTACTGCATAGAAAATGAGCAGATTCATCACCTCCTTCAAGCTGCTCCAGCTGGTATAATCTTAATGAAAGACCAGTAAACATTAAACCATTTTGGCCCCTCCACCTTCTACAGAAACACCTCCCGTCTGCCCTCCGCCTTCCCCATTGTACAACCAGCCTGCGAAAGGCTAGAAAACAGCACAACCTGGATCTGCCCCTTCTGAATCTGACAGTCTCGGCTAGAAAAGACCAGTTATCTTCTCATCATGCAGCTCTTGAAATATTTGATTAAACCATTTGTTCTGATAGCAACGGAAGCAATAGTTTAGAAGCTACGTTAGGCTCACTTAAGAAAGAAACTGAACACAGCGTGCCTTCTAAGAAGGCCACGACTTCTTTGGGGTTTCACCCTGTTTCCAGTCACTACTGGTAGGATAACGACGGTCAGAAACGAAGCTCAGTGCTTTCACACACCACCTGACCTACTAAAACCTAAAACTGAGCCGGCATCACCAAACATGTGCCCATGCCTGCGATGGTTTCTGTCACACAGCCCAGATTCTCATTTTACTCAGAAATCAGGGGGTAAGAACATGCTTCAATGTATTATGTTTTACGAGAACTGAAAACTGTGGCTGTGCTTAAGCATTACCCACTGACAGAGTCACTCTGTTAAAAGAAAATAAACCACAAAATAATCCAAAGCAAAACAGAAACCAAATTTAGAATAAGAAACGTACGTTTATCAATATAGACCTGATACTCTCGATCTTCACCTTCTGAGACAGAAGCGTTCCTTCCAACATCCCTCCGTGGCGCAGCTAAGCTCAAAGCCTCGTAAAATTTCTAGGTTTCTTTTACAGATTTGGACTGCTTTTAAAAAAAAATAGCAAAACAAAACAAACCCAACCAACCAACTTTTATTAAACTTTGAAAAGCTGACTCAGAAGCTGCGCAATAGCTCTGATTCAGCTTTCTCAGCCGAGTCAAAGCAGCTGGCCACGTGATGCAGAAAACGCCGCTCTGAAGTCGGACAAGAGCTGTTTTCCAAAGGAGGAAATGCCTGCTTTCCCTTGTAGCCTCCGTGCAAAACTTCCTCAGTAGCACTAACAGTTATTTATTTAAACATGATACCAGCAAATATGATATTCACAACTCTCTTATTGTTCTTCCAACCTTTCAAGCCACAGTTAAATGCAAACATTTACCATTTGGGCCGATGCCAAAAAAGACAAATTCTTCTTAGTCAGTCAAATCTCATTCAACACACTCCTCTTCCTTTGAGAACTCTGGCATGCCACCGATGATCTTCAGGGCACAACATAAATGCTACCAAATCCATTAACTGAAGGCTTAGGGAAGAAAAAATAAAAATATGCTCTTTTTTATTGGAAAAATAAAATAAAAGAAAGCCAGACTGAAAACATCCTGCCAACAAACTAAGAGGCGACCAGATACCAGATCAATCCTGCCAAAAATAATTCCAAATGAATAAATGGTCACTTCCTTACAAGATACATGGAACACAAAGTGCCACCCTAAAATTACCAAACAGTCTTAAATCACAGAATGCAGACACCATGTGGGATCTCCGAGGCATTGCACAGGTGGCTGGAGTCCAACGGTGCTAACGATTTTCAGATTAAAAGACAAATCTAACCATCAAATCTGTCTTGCATCAGCTTCATGACACTGAGTTTCATGAGATACCTGCTAAAATCCTTTGACTTTCTTGCCAAGTGGGAACCTCCCAAGTCACCAGTAACGCAGGGTATTACCTCTAACTTCTAGTATTGCCACTGCCTCAATTAAAGCGCCTTTTGACAGCAAGGCATGTTTTCCTTTGCTGGGAGCACCTCTGCACCTGTAAGCTCTGTTTTCTACACCAAATACCCAAATATCATACAGTCTCAAACTGAGTTTGAAAGAAATTAGTGACAGGTCACCTTAAAATGCGCAATAATTGGTTTTCAAGCTTCATGTATATTCAGTAGGATGCAGACATGAAATGCAGAAAGCTGTTTTTTAATTCCTGTTAAGATAGCTATACGAGGGCAATATCAGAATGCCACCTGCATCATCTAGATTAACCAAGAGACAGAGCCCTTCCTTAGGAAAAAGTTATTTAAGGACATGCAGTATAATTGTTTTAAAATGACTAATACAAGGTTTTGTCTCCCTTAATGAGAAAATAGTAATGAAATATCTTTACAACTATCAGAGTATTTCCAGTACTTGTATTTTTCAAACTGCTTCTGTCAAAAAGTCTGGAATTTTACATGCTTCTTTCAGTTACAAAGAGAAAAACAGTAAAGAAAAACAATCCTGCAGCCCACAACTTGTGGCTACATTATTACCTGATAGGAACCTGGTTTTTAAAGCATGATATTAGCAGTACATCTAATGAGTGAGGTAACACAGGCAGCCGACAGCAAAACTGATTACTGTTTGCATAATAAAGAGTTGCATTTTTAAATTCTTGTTACTGCCACTACAGTCACAACAAGTTTTTTTCACTTTTCCTTCTCTCGTTATGTTGTTAATTCTGTGAAAATGCGCTCGCTCTGCAGAAACACAAGGGTCCATAATACGAGAGCTTTTTACAAGCCTAATTAGCTTAGTATCTTTAAAAGAAAAAAGAAACCCTACTACTTTTTTATTCCCATCAATGGATTCAGGTGTTTCTGCCAAAAGTGAATATTTTAATATCTGCCGAACTAGACTGCCAGCGTCTAAGAGTTTTTACAGAACGAGGTGACAAGCTCTTTAAACGCTGATTCCAGTTCTCAGTTAATGCCAATGCTAAAGAAGACCACAGAGAAAATACAACACAATAGCATAATTGAAAATGAGAGAACAAAGTGACACCAATAGGTTGGCTCGATATCAGTCTTGCACAAAATCAGGGGTATACAATCAACAGAGAAATAAAGGATGATGGTAAAAAGTAATGCTAAACACAGGCTTACAGAAAATAGGTCTCGCTAAATAAGTTTGGCACGACTTTCTGACAAGAATATAGGTTGGACTGGATAAAAATACCTTGTAGTTTCTGACCTACTATACTTGGATCTTGGTAAGATTTAGCGCCACACAGCAGTCTGATTTAGAAGTTATTCAACACGAAGAAAACCTGGAAACTAAAACCACCTCATAAATAATTAGGGAGGCCTAGGAAAAATATTTTGAATCCACCTCATCAATAGTTAAAGCTGTTTTCTTAGCTCTAAAAATCATAGCTCATTATAGCCTGGAATACTATAAAAAGCTTCTTCCCCTTTAATTTTTTCTGTAGTTGTTAAAAGAACATATATACACAGTCAAAGAAAAGGGGAGGAGGTCTAAAGTCACTTTAAACTTTGACTCTCAGACTTTTTTTTTAAGGGAAAAAAAACCTCACAACATTAGCAGATTTCCTCAATGAACAAAAAAATCTGATGTACTTAAAATCCATTTTTTCAGCCAAAAAAAGGATACTAATGAAAAATGTGAGTCAGTTCCACACACATGTAACATCTTGCAGTACTAAACTTAACTAGTTTATACTCCTTGTATCCAGAGTCCCCTGGAAACACTACAGCAGATCATTTAACACTTTTGACAAGGACAGGTGTGCAACAAATTATTATGTATAAGCTGCTTCAGGGTCTTACCATATGGCACACATAAAGGAACTCCAGGAAAGAGGGAAAACTACATCACAGCTTGGCTGAAAGCTCGCGTGCACAGGTACTTATTCCGAAAGAGTTGGCACAGAGGAAGGCACTATGCCCTGTGCAAAGACGTTTTTTCCTACTGCATGGATCTCCAGTAGTGGAGACCTTAAGAGAGGTCCAACACTACTCAGCACTGCTGCCAGCTGAAGGGTTATATAAAAGACCGTAGCTGATTGAACCTGCACAGGATACACCAGCCGGTGAAGGACAAACGCATACAGGTAGGTGAACCCTGCTCCAGACACCAACATCATACACGATACTGAATTTATGGAAAAAAACACGCCTGTATACAGCTCAGCGCAACACACACCCCATATGGGAAATCAGGGCCATTTCATATATACAAGATGAGAACTTCGAAATGGAGCAAACTGAGAGAAGACTCCAAAGATACCGGGAATGCTGAAGTGTGTATAGAAACCCATGGAAAAAACATCCCATGGATGTTTAAAATGGCAAAAGAGAACAGGAAAGAGAATAGGCTATTAAGTGAACATGTAGCCTTAGTGAGATTCTCGGTGATGTATTTACCAAGTTCTACTTTCCATTCTAAAAGAGAAAAGTTAATGAACATTGATGATACCCGAAAGCCCCGTCTTAAAAAGAAAAAGAATGCCTTAATTTTCTGAATTGTTCTTATGAGCCTAAGACCCAGAACAGAGAATTTTTAAGAATCTTGTAATTAGTAACATGAAGACAAGAATGGCACAAAAGTCATTAAATATTATTAACTAGTCATACGGACTACTGTATTCTAAATTAATTAATTAACAACTATCTATTTGTCACTGTGGAGAGTTTAATAAGACTATCTGACCAACCCTGGAACGATGAACAAAGTGAGAAAAGAATGTATTGCATTAAACAACAGAAAACAACACAAAGTTATTCTAAAACGATTAAATACATTTCTGTAGGTTTTCACCTACAACAGTCTTCACTTCATACCAACTTCTCTCTGTTACGTATGGGAAGGGCTCAGAGAACAGACAAGGTAAATATTAAGTCTTGATAGGGCTGAATGCTTCAAGATGCCTAAGACTTCCAGCAGGTAATCAGTAAGTGATCAGGTCTTCTTCTCACCTTTTGGCAAAATCCTAGGGCTATGTCACAGTGATCAAAGCCTTGGAAAACACAAAGGTCTTCGTCAAACCAACTAGATCAAATGGCAACAAATTCAGAGCTCGGAGAAGTGACTGTTTCTAATTGCGCTTACACAGCTCATGATTTCACAGCCCATTCTTTGGCCCAACCTTTGTATAACTGAATATAAAGTTAGGTTCTCACATAAAATTATATCACTCACAAATCACATAATAATACATAAACATTTCAAGAACAGAAATCACTTAGCCACGTTTTTTCTATGTTGGAAACTCTTTATTCCCCAAAGTTCAGGCGGAGTTTTAATGACCCCTCCCTAGAAGGCTTTCCCAACAGCACCTTCCAAACACTCTAATTGCCTACTGAAGACAAAGTCCTGCCTAGAACAACCTACAAATCTGTAAATAGCTGTTAAATGCCGCTATCCAGAACAATCAAACGCTCTACGACCAGGAAAGCACAGACTACAGCACCCCTTCACTTTGTCCTTTTCTTCTTGTCTTTCTTTTCTGGTTTCCTCCAGACCCAAACAGTGTCAATGCAAAGTGCTGTGCAGAAGAGTCCATGAGTCTCTAAAGTGTCCAAACCAAGCTGAAGAGGGGACAGGAAGGTATCAGGCTCTAGAAATGCCAGTTGTACCATGCTACACACTGAAATAACATCACCACCTTTAGCTCTGCCCAAGTGTTGGGAGTCTGTGGACCAAAGGCCTAAAGCTCAACACTTCAAGTTGGTAATTCCTCAATATCTCTTTTCTCCAGATGCTTCAAGCCTCTTTTTTCCAGTGCCAGCTTAGTTTTTCAGGGTAGGGAGATACAACTTACGCTCCTCTCCACTTGCGATCAACAACCTCCCCAAGGAAACATTTCAGGACGATGACACGCTGCCCACCCCGGGCCCTGCTTCTTGCCATCTGGCACAAAGTGGGGATGAGCCAAGGGCAGCCGAAGGGAGGCAATCCACAATGCCTGCACCATGGGCACATCCTCTGCACCCTGGCCAGGGCAACGGCACTGTGGGGTTGCTGCCCGCACCCCCTCCTGCCACGGGTACCACTGCTGCGGTACTGAGTGCCACGGCAGGATGGTCCCCCTGCTCCCCTCTGCTGTGGGTGCTAACTGGGTGCCATGGTGTGACCATCCCCCCGCTCCGCTGTGGGTGCCATTGACTCAATTCTGGACACCATTGCAGGACAGTCCCTCCACTCCCCTCTGTTGTGGGTGCCTTGGTGCTGGGTGCCATGGCAAGACGCTGCCCCAGCTCCCCTCTGCCATGGGTGCCATTGCATTTGCTTTGGGTGCCATGGCGTGACTGTCCCAGCTCCCCTCTGCAGTGGGTGCCACAACCTCAATGCTGGGCACCACGGCAGGATGGTGGCCCTGGTCCCCTCTGCCATGGGTGCAATGGAGTGACTGTCCCAACTCCCTTCTGCCATGGGTGCCACCACCTTGGTGCTGGACGCTGTAGCAGGACAATGCCCCTGGTCCCCTCTGCCATGGGTGCCATTGCCTCCGTGCTGGGTGCCATGGCAGGATGGTGCCCTGCTTCCCTCTGCCATGGGTGCCACCACCTCAGTGCTGAGTGCCATGGTAGGACGATGCCCATAGTCCACTTTGGCATGAGTGCCATCACCTCAGTGCTGGGCACCATCGTGTGACGATACCCCATGGCCCTCTGCCATGGTGGGACAATGCCCCAGCTTGCCTTTGCCATGGGTGCCACCACCTCAATGCTGGGCACCACGGCAGGACCATGCCCCCAGTCCCCTCTGCCATAGGTGCTATTGCATTTGCTCTGGTGCCATAGCAGGATATTCCCCCTGCTCCCCTCTGCCATCAGTGTCATCATCTTGGCGCTAGGCACCATAGCAGGATGGTGCCCCTGGTCCCCTCTGCCGTGGGTGCAATGGCGTGACTGTCCCAACTCCCTTCTGCCATGGGTGCCATCAACTTGGCACCGGACGCCGTAGCAGGACAATGGCCCTGGTCCCCTCTGCCATGTGTGCCACTGCCTTGGTGCTGGGCGCCATAGCAAGATGATGCCCCTGGTCCCCTCTGCCATGGGCGTCATCATCTCGATGCTGGGCACCATGGCAGGATGATGCCCCTGGGCCCCTTTGCCATGGGTGCCATCACGTTGGTGCTGTGCACCATGGCAGGACAATGTCCTAGCTCCCCTCTGCCATGTGTGCCACTGCCTTGGTGCTGGGCGCCATAGCAAGATGATGCCCCTGGTCCCCTCTGCCATGGGCGTCATCATCTCGATGCTGGGCACCATGGCAGGATGATGCCCCTGGGCCCCTTTGCCATGGGTGCCATCACGTTGGTGCTGTGCACCATGGCAGGACAATGTCCTAGCTCCCCTCTGCCATGGGTACCATCGCCTTTGCTCTGGGTGTCACGGCGTGACGGTCCCTCGCTCCCCTCTGCCGTGGGTGCCACCACCTTGGCGCTGGGTGCCATGGCAGGACGGTGCCCCTGGTCCCCTCTACCCTGGGTGTTAGTGCCTTGGCACTGGTGCCATGGCAGGACGATGCCCCCGGTCCCCTCTGCCACGGGTGCCATCGCCTTTGCCCTGGGTGCCACGGTGTGACGGTCTCTCGCTCCCCTCTGGCAGGACGGCGCCCCCAGTCCCCCCCGTCCCCCCCCGGGTGCCACCCGCTCCGCGCCGGGCACCACGGTGTGACCATCCCCCCGGCACCCTCCGCCACGGGTGCCACCCCGGCGCCGGGCACCCCAGCGGGACGGTGCCCCCGCTCCCCAGCAGCGCCCCGTGCCCGCTGTGCTGCCGGGCGGGGCGGGGCCGGTCTCACCTCGGGCCGGCGCCGCGTCCCCCGCCGCACCGGTCAGGCTCGGGGCCCGGCCGCCGCCGCCGCCCCCTCCATGGCCGCCGCGCTCGCGGGCTGCATTGTGGGAAGCTGACCTCACTCGCTGCTGCCGCCGCCCCGCCGGCTGCCGCTCGCCGCCATGGGGGCCGTGACCGACGGTGAGACCTCCCCCCGACCCCTGCCCGAGCCCCGCACCGACACCGGCCGAGCCCCGAGGCCCACCCCGTACCGCCCGGGCCGGCAGCGGCCCCGGCAGCGGCCCCGGGCGCCCGGCTGCTCCCACTGAGGCCCCGGGAGCGGCTCCCCATTCCCGGTGCTCCCCGGGAGCGGCTCCCCGTTCCCGGCTGCTCCCATTGCGGTCCCGAGAGCGGTTCCCCATTCCCGGTTCTCCCCGAGAGCGGCTCCGGATTCCCGGTTCTCCCCGGGAGCGGCTCCGCGTTCCCGGCTGCTTCCACTGAGGCCCCGGGAGCGGCTCCGGATTCCCGATTCTCCCCGGGAGCGGTTCCCCATTCCCGGTGCTCCCCGAGAGCGGTTCCCCATTCCCGGTTCTCCCCGGGAGCGGCTCCGCGTTCCCGGCTGCTCCCACTGAGGCCCCGGGAGCGGCTCCCCATTCCCGATTCTCCCCGGGAGCGGCTCCCCATTCCCAGCTGCTCCCATTGCGGCCCCGAGAGCGGCTCCGGATTCCCGGTTCTCCCCGGGAGCGGCTCCCCGTTCCCGGCTGCTCCCATTGCGGCCCGTGGAGGGGCTCCGGGTTCCGAGCTCCCCCCGGTGCGGCCCCCGAAACGTCTCCAGGCTCCGAGACTCCCCCCCCGGGAACAGCTTCCCGTTCCCAACTCATCGCGGTGCGACCCCGGGAGCGGCTCCCGATTCCCAGTTCTCCCCAGGAACGGCTCCCGGTTCCCAGCTGCTCCGGCTTTCCACCCCCGCGGGAACCGCATCGCGTTCCCAGCTGCTCCCGGTGCGACCCCGTGCCCGGTTCCCCGTTCCCAGCTGCTCCTATTACAGCCCCGGGAACGGCTCCCAGTTCCCAGCTTATCACGGTGCAGCCCCGGGAGCGATTCCCGATTCCCAGTTCTTCCTGGGAGCAGCTCCCGGTTCCTCCCGGGGCGGCCCAGGGAACGGCTCCCGGTTCCCAGCTCCCGCCGGTGCTGCTCCGGGCTCGGTTCCCGTTCCCAGTGCAGCCACGGGCGCGGCTCCGGGCAGGACGGGGTTTGCCCCGTTCTCGGCTCCGGGCGCAGATGCCGCAGCGCGTTACACTGTTTTTTCCCCCAGATGAAGTTATCCGCAAGCGGCTCCTGATCGATGGGGACGGGGCCGGCGACGACCGCCGGATCAATCTGTTGGTGAAGAGCTTCATTAAGTGGTGTAACTCCGGATCGCAAGAGGAAGGGTATTTCTTTTTTTTCCTGTTCTGTTTATTCCTTTTTTTAATCTTGGAACTGATTAGCTCACGTATCGGAAAACAGGTTTGATCCCTGTTAAAACACATACATCCACTTTTCGGTGCAGCTCAGTGGTGGCACCACTACAGATGCCGAGTGGTGGGAGGTGAGGGACCAAAAATGGGGCAGAAATCGATGAAGACCGTGGGCTGCCTTGTGAAATCTGCCAGCGCCACTCAAATGCCCTCCAGCTTGTTGGCTGTGCGATCCCTCCGAGAGTCCTGGTATTGGAACAGGATCGCGACTCCAAGATTGTGGTTGGCAGTTCTGCGTTTTTTGTTAGGAAGGGCAGCGCCGTTGGCGTTTTTGCTGCTGTGTTCCTCTCTTGTTGAAGAAAAACAGGCTAAAGGAGTAAGGGACAAGTGACAATGGCACGTTCTGCTGTATGGCGTGCTAGTACTGGATAGGAATTCCCGTGGGAATTCCCATGTGTGCACAGAGCAGAGCTGCAGCATTAAAATACCAATCCTGGTGGTCACAGAACCAGCCTTAGCAGGGAAGTCCCTGAGCCCTGGATCCGTCTGCCCGTTGCTTTAATGTCCCCTCCTCACCTTTAAGGACTTGGTGGTAGAATTAATGGGTGCGTTGCTTCCAACTGCACTTTCAAAAAATTATACCTTGAATCTGTGTGCTTTCTTATATCTTTAACAGTTGCTCTTTGATTGTTCCTTATGCTACATGAGGCTTTGTTTTCATTTTGCAAATACAGACGTATTTTGTATGCTGCTTAGGAATAAATGTCTTGTCTGTTTGCAGTTACACCCAGTACCAACGAATGCTGAGTACTTTATCACAGTGCGAATTTTCCATGGGAAAGACTCTTCTGGTGTACGACATGAACCTGAGAGAAATGGAAAATTATGAAAAAATCTACAAGGATATAGGTAAAAATGAGAATAATATTCTATTACTGCGTTGTTTGACAGTATCTCTTTTATGAACACTTTTGAGCCAGTTTGAACATAAAATATACATATGATGAGTGGCTTGGGTTTTTTCTTTTTCTTATTACGTAGCACTCATCCATATACTGTAAAAATCTTATCAGTGTATAAAATGCATATAAATAAAGCTTTTTTAGCCTATTGAAGTGTACGTAGTTTTGAAGCTGGTGGAGCTAGCAGGCCACCAGTTCACAAACAGCTCTTTATATATTTATAATTTAGCAGAATGGCTTGTTTACACGTATTGTTGGATATAACCTGGTATATCTTTTTGTTTTGTTTTGTTTTAAAGAAAATAGTATAGCTGCCGCACATGAGAAGATTTCTGAATGCAAAAAACAAATCCTGCAAGCAAAAAGAATTCGAAAAAATCGCCAGGGTAAGGAGCAATATCTGTATTTACAGATGGTTGGTTTCATTATTTTGTTATTGTTTAAAATACATTGTATCAGAAAATACAATGCAAGGGAATATACTGGCGTCATGAATACTGTATTTAGTCTGATAGGTTCCACACCCACTACTGAAAGTGTGAATCATACACAAAAGGCCATGTGTGCAGCAATGCAGAGCTATCCAAAGGTCGTATTTTCTGGCCTCATCCTTTACAAATCAGTAGCACTGGGTAAGTTTGAGCGAGTAGATAATGGCCTAGAGTCGTATCTGAAATTTATTTCAAATCTCTTCTGATGTAATCCTCTCCTTTGAGATGTCATAGTATGGTATAAATTGTACACATTTTTATGTATGTATATTTGCTGCTACTTTTATAGACGTGTAAGGTGTTATGTACAAATTTGAAAAATGCTAAAACAGTTTTTCGAGAAGCAAAGTCTGTGCCATTCTGTGGCACCTGGTCTTTGGTTCTTCAGTCTATACTTTCAGAGTTATCTAGACTAACTGTTTACATTTCTTTCAGAATATGATGCATTGGCTAAAGTCATACAACACCATCCAGACAGACATGAAACACTGAAGTAAGTATGAGATTACATTAAATTTTAATAAAGCCAGAAAGCTGGAAGTCACCAGATTTGACATTCTCTTGCTTACGGTTTGGCCTTTCCTTACGTGTATATAATGTCTTTCAACGCAAGAAAAACTTGGTTATCATTTTCAAATTGTGCCCTTATCTGCTTGCTTTAATTAATCTCTATCTGTATGGGTTCAGAAGCATTGCTAATTTTTTTGTAGTAGAAATGTTTCCATTGTTAAGATGAATAAGGAAACTCATGAAAACGCACACCTCCTGTCAGTTTACCAGGGATGAGTTAAGAGAGGCAGCAGAGTGCACTGCTAAAGGGGTTGAGGAGTCACACAACAGACACAAAGTACAAGCCAGGCAGGTGGAACGAGAGGAAGCAGGAGAAAGCTCTTAGGTTTTTTTATGTTTCCCTATGGGTAAAGCCCACATTTAAAAATGGAAGAAATGGGACATAGTAGCAGGACAGAATGTTTTAAAGGGAGTATAGTTCATAGGTGTTTTAGTTTTAACTGACCTCTTCCAGTAAAGAGATTTTAAATATGTGAATTAGATAAAGTTTTCATCCATTTTTTTAATTACAAGGCTTCCTTCTCTCCAGCTTGAGGGAAGTATACAGAAAATCCTACTGCAAACCAAGAGGGACCACCCTTAAATGAGAATGGAGGAGGCCTCGCTAACAATGTCACGCTTTTTGTAGAACTCTCAATCACTAAAAACACTTGAGAAAACTGCTTGTGAGGAGAAATGTCACAGTTTATTGAGGGAGTTACAGTTGTACCTTTTGCAGGTCACACGACACGATAGGGCAAAGTTCAGAAAAATACATTCTTTAAGCTTTTAAGAGACTGTTTTCTCAGAACAACCAGTCATACAGCAGAAAGAGGAGAAGCTGTTATTGGCTTAGTCAGAAGTAATGCACAGGAGCCACTTCAGGAAGTGACAGGAACTGAGCTACTAAATGGCAGTGCCCGCAGAATAATTAGATGCAGCAGCAGAAGAGCTGTTAAGAGGACCAAGATGTGACACCGAGTCTTAGAAATGGAGGTACAAAAATGAGAAGGCTAGGTAAAGATTCTCTGGAGTGGAAAGTAAAAGAAGTAGAATTTCAGATGTGGCTTGGATATTACTAGAAAAAAAACTGCAATTCTTCTCACAGTCTGCTTGTACCTGACAGCACGGTACAAACAGTGAGATTTAGATAACCAGAAGTTTTTCAGAATCTAGAAACGAAACACTAGCACAGTGGCTGCATGACCCTGCAGGCTGTTAGCCTGTTTCCGTTAGAGGAAGGGAAAATGTCACACCCAACCCTCTTTCAGGCATTCACTTCTAGGTGCTAAGTGTACTGGCTCAAAAAAAGGCAGCATCCTCAGGTAGCACTAAACCAGGCTTTTTTCCCAGCCGTCATGACTTAGGTAGGAACGGAGGCCTTTCTGTGGTTCCCTGCCCAGGCGAGATGTGGCAACTGTCAGTGCTCCAGAAGAGAATCTGCCATTCCCTCGCTGATATGGCTCTGCCGGCTAAGTAATCAGGGATGGTCAACCTCAGTCCACTTCACCTTTAAAGAAACAAGTTGTTCTCATTACATGGAGCATCAGTTATGGTAGGCATTGGAGGAAAAGCAGAGGGGCCGAAGTGGAGGTTTGAGTGCTGGTGTTGATGCTCCATCCTCATTTAAAAACCAGCATACGTTCTGGTACCTGTTACCGCTCTATCTCAAAAAGGACTGTGGTAATCCATGGTGGGTCCAAGAAAACAATCAAATGCTTGCAGAAGGATCCTGAAGAGGAGTTGAAAGATGGTCTGTTTCAAAAGGATGTGAATAATAATGAAGATTTATAGATCTTCCATGTTTCCTTTATCTCTTAATGCCGGAGGCAGTCAATTAAAAACCGGCATTTGAGAAGGAAATGAGCATTTATGTGGCTCACAGTGTTAAATTTGGTGTGCTGGGACATAAGCTATATCTTGTGGTTTTATCAAAACCGTGGATTTTTCTACCTAGGCCTCCTGTAGAGTCTGCCTGTTACTAAGTGCTGTGTCTGGGCAGGCTGCTGTCAGGGAGAAGGTCCTTGACTGTGTGTTTGGTCAGCGGTTGTGTCAGGGAATTGCAGCGTTTGTATGTTTATCAAATATGCTCCCTATGCTGATGCTATGTTTTTACTTAACCCACTCCATGTCAACATAAAGAAATCTGTGAAGAAGCAAAGCCTAAGGAAATGCCACGGGAATTTAATGTAACCCACTTTAACTGTCACTGTATGGTCAAGTAAATAACATGTTTGTGGCAGGACTGAGTTGTTACAGTCCAAATACCCAGTTTACAACAACATCCAAAAGCTTGGATGCCTTTTGTTCTGTAAAAGTCCTGCAAGTACAGGTTTATGACATAATAGTTTAAGATCTGTGTCTCACTGTTGTTTCATTTGTTCTGCTTTGTTTATCTGTGCTGTTGATCTAATGGTTCTTTTTCCTCCACTTAGTTCAAATCTATTTTTGAAGAAGTTTACAGAACGTTTTACTATGACAATTTCTTTTTAGGCAGCTGGAAGCTTTGGGAAAAGAACTTCAACATCTTTCTCACATTAAAGAAAATGTTGAAGATAAGGTAGGTTTTTCACAGAGATTGTTATATGATTATTTATTAAGAACATAATTAATGGAGTATCTGCTGCGAGTTGTTTGTCTGTATGTGCTCTCCGTTTCCTAAAATATGCATTTTTATCATTCCAGTTGGAGCTGAGAAGAAAGCAGTTTCATGTTCTCCTGAGTACCATCCATGAACTTCAGCAAACCCTGGAAAGTAAGTGCTGTTCTTAGGGTAATATCTATGTAACTGGGCTGGGATTGAGCGGATCAAAGGGAATCGCAGCTTTCAGCACTGGGCTAGCTATGCGCAATTGAGGTTGGTGACCTCTTGTGTCATCAGCATTTTTTTGTTTCTTCCCAGTTGCAGTCTAGAGCCTGAGACTGCTCAGATTTTTTTCTTTCTACAAGCTAGCCACTGTGTCATTTCCTGACTGGCTTCATCTTAGATTCACCTGTAGGCAACAAACGTCTTTAAAAGATGGGGATGGAGAAGAGCAATTGATGGTGGTGTTTGGTTTTTTTTTTAAACAGAAAAGGTATTTCTTACAGAAAAGTATTCTTGTAAATAGTTTCCAAGCTTCTTTATATCATTCCTATTTTGGCAGTTTTGAACGTGTCGCTGCCACCATGGTATCATTTGAGGCTTTACTAAAAAGAAGCTGGAATACAGGACAGCTAAGTGACTTACTCAGACACTGAGTCTGTAACAGAGCAAGGACTAAAACCGTCATACACAAGAGCTAATTCAGGAATTCGGGCATACTCATCTCTTGTCATACAAATACATATTTTCAAATCAACACTTTTCATGCTCTGATATGGAGAATATTGTTTTAAATATTGTTTGCTGGATTTTTGCTGTGTCTTTCCAAAATGGAATAATTGGTATAGCCTGTGAGCATGACCTGATTAATAAGCAGAGATGGCTATAAGAGCAGACTTTCATTCTCTAAGGCCGTCTAGATCTTCTTAAGGAGAATGAACTGTTAATCCTTGGTGCACTTTAGCAGAGGGTTATTGTTGCTATGCGTTACTAACACTTGCTTAAGTACGAGTCTCCAAAATGCATTTCCACGTGAATTTGTAGATTACCTCTCAGCTTCTAGAATTTTGTGAAGGCAGTAGCATTTTAGTAGAAAGCACAACATCTGTTAGAGATAAATCATCAATAGGCAAAGAGAATGCATGTAATTTGAAGCGATCTGGTACTGTGTGTTTGAATTGATACTGTAGGGTTACCCCACATTTCCCGTAATAACCGTTACAGGTAACAGCCTTAAAAACTTTGAAGGATTTGGTTTGTTTTGTGTGAACATAGCATGTTGTATAATGAGATACTCAACTACACATTTAGGCGACCAACGTAAAATATTGAAGTAGGAAACTTCTGCAATGAACATGATCTGTCAGTATAACCAAGCATGTTTGACTAACAGTAATATTGAATTTCAGATGATGAAAAACTCTCAGAAGCTGAAGAATCTCAAGAAACTCAAATGGAAACAGAGAACAAACAGTAGATGTAATATGAAGACTACTGATTATACTATTGAAGAATACCCAAGTGTCTTCATTTTATAATGAAACCAACAACAAGAGATGGAGCTGATAAGTAGTTTTCTACTGGTTCTATGAATGTTTGTACAAAAATACTTGTTTTGCTTGTGCTTCAGGGGAGAGCAGTTACAGATCTGTGCCGACAGGCACTTTGTGTTAATCCACAAACTTTGTAATTTGTGACAAGAAATACATTTTGTTTTACAGAAGCTTCTGCACAATACTTGTGAACTAAGGTGTTTGCAAAAACGTTGTCAATAAAAGGCATTTACAATGAATTTCCTTTTTTTAGTAGGCGTTGAGCCTAATAGCAAGGGCTCCTTTTGGATTTGACATTGAACTGAGGGCAGTGCATCTTTGTGCAAGTCCCAGCTGCCATACCTTACTCCACATGGGACCTATAACTGAATTACGTAGGTTCTTAATTTTTCAAAGTACCTTCCATTTTAGAACTTAGCTGTGATTAGACTAGAATTTGCTAGTTTTTGTATAAAACAAATTACTCCTATAGAATTAATCAATGACTCAAAGTCCAGATGGAGATCTGTGACAAGTGGTGTTCCTCAGGGGTCCAGGGGTCTGTGCTGGGACTGGTGCTGTTTAATATCTTTATCAATGATATTGACAGCGAGATTGAGTGCACCCTCAGCAAGTTTGCAGATGACACCAAGCTGAGTGGTGTAGTTGCCACACCGGAAGAGCGGGATGTCATCCAGAGGGACCTGGATGGACTGGAGAAGTGGGGCTGTGAGAACCTCATGAGGTTCAACAAGGCCAAGTGTAAGGTCCTGCACCTGTGTCGGGGCAATCCCCGATTTCAGTACACGATGTGGGGTGACGTGCTTGAGAGAGGCCCTACGGAGAAGGACTTGGGGTGCTGGTCGATGAGAAGCTCAACATGAGCCAACAATGTGCACTTGCAGCCCAGAAGGCCAACCGTATCCTGAGCTGCATCAAAAGAAGCGTGGCCAGCAGGGCGAGGGAGGGGATTCTGCCCCTCTGTTCCTCTCTTGTGAGACTTGGAATACTGTGTCCAGTTCTGGAATCCTCAACGTAAGAACGATATGGAGGTGTTGGAATGGGTCCAGAGGAGGGCTACAAAGATGATCGGAGAGCTGGAGCACCTTCTGTGTGAGGACAGGCTGAGAGAGCTGGGGTTGTTCAGCCTGGAGAAGAGAAGGCTCAGAGGAGACCTTATAGCGACCTTCCAGTACCTGATGGGGCTACAGGAAAGCTGGAGAGGGGCTATTCGTAAGGGCTTGTGGGAATAGGACCAGCAGGAATGGGTATAAACTGGAGAGGGGCAGATTTAGGCTGGACACTAGGAAGTATTTCTTCACCATGAGAGTGGTGAGGCCCTGGCCCAGGTTGCCCAGGGAAGCTGTGGCTGCCCCATCCCTGGAGATGTTCAAGGCCAGGTTGGATGGGCCTTGGGCAGCCTGAGCCAGTGGGAGGTGTCCCTGCCCATGGCAGGGGGGTTGAAATTGGATGATCTTAAAGGTCCCTTCCAACCATAACTATGCTATGATACTATGATAATTAGCACTCATCAAGGCGTGTAAACAAAAATCATACTGTATTAGCTTTATGTTTTTTAACTTAAGGTGATGCAAAGAACTGTAGTGATCTGAGCCCAGCTGTGCTGTGTTCTGTGCAACCACATCAAAAGTTCCATTTTGAAACAACATGCTTAAAACTGCAATTTAAAACCTCACTATTGTAAAACCAGGAATCTAGTCCTGATGCCATTTGTAATCTGCCCCTGGACTTTATCTGTCAATTGACTGCTATGAAATACACCGTAGTTCCTGAAACAGATGGTGGAACCCTTCCTTTCTCGTGATGACAAACCAAAGCAGTAGAGCAGCAATTGTAATCTTAAAGAATCTCAGATACCTTTGTTATTAACAGGGAGGGCGGAATCAATCCACCTGGATCAATCTTGCAGTCCAAGCAGTCTGTTGGGAGGTAGAAAACACAGTTTTCAGCCTTCGAAGAGAAGAGAAGAGGAAGAGAAGAGGAAGAGAAGAGGAAGAGAAGAGGAAGAGAAGAGGAAGAGAAGAGGAAGAGAAGAGGAAGAGAAGAGGAAGAGAAGAGGAAGAGAAGAGGAAGAGAAGAGGAAGAGAAGAGGAAGAGAAGAGGAGAGAAGAGAAGAGAAGAGAAGAGAAGAGAAGAGAAGAGAAGAGAAGAGATCTTGTGTAAGGCAGGGAGGAAGGAGCAAGGGGAGGTAGTAGGTCATGTCACTGCCTGTTAGCCATCTTCTAAAACACCTGCTATATCCAGATTCCCATGGTCTGGGTAAAGGAACACGTGTTGCATCTCGCTTAGACTGGGTCATAAGCATATGTGGTTGAAGTGAAATAATGATGTTTTGCAGAATCAAGCCTTCTCCTCCAACTAGGTGACAGCTGAGGGCATTTCCAGAATTGTGACTTTGGACTGCCATAGTCTCAATGCCGTTTAATTCCCACTCAGTGGCTGTAGATCTACGTGCATTGGGCTGAACAGACGTACCTGAGCTTGTTGTGCTCACATTCCAGGTTTGCTAAAGGCAAGCCAGCTGAACGAGAAGCCTACAACTTCAGAAGCACAGTGCAGCTCTGGACTAATAAGCTGTCAAAAATCTTCTAGTTCACAGCTGGTCAACTCTGAACACACTCAGATTTGCCTGACAGAGCCTGTGTAGACATGCAGTGCTTCTCATGCACTTAAGATTTTGTAGATGGGGGTGGGGTGAGCAAACAGAAGGGATTTAATATGAAAAACGCAGTCAGAAAGTGTTTACTGTTCTGTGATTTTCTCCCTCTTAACAACAGTGGATAGTAAAATATTTTGTAAAGCAGCAAAACGAATTTATTGTCAGATCAGGGAGGAGTCACTGCGATAGGTATATCAATTATAAATCAGATTAAAGATCATGATTAAAGATCATAAATGACAAAGTCCCAAGGCACTTTTAAAGCATATTAACAATTTTTTTTTGTGATTGAAAGGCCCTCCGTGAGCTCCCTGGATTGTACTTTGGTGCAGGGGTGGATTGCATTTACCAGCTAAAAGTGGTCACTGTAACAGCGTTGTCATAAAGATGTCAAATTTTTGCATTCTTGTTCTACGCAGTACTTTGGAATTTTACTTGGATCACTCAAGTACCTTTTCTCACTTTTGCACTGCTCCGTATAGAACCTGGTGAGAAACACACCAATGCGCAAGTCTGGCCCCCCATTAAGGAACACATATGCAAAACAAAACTTGCACAGAAGAGAAGCCATACAAATGCGCGGCCCGGTACAAGTTTGAACTGCAGCAATGCAGTCTTGAAAGGCGATTGCTGTCCTAGAAAACCAAGTTGCCCTGAACAGTGTGGCAGCAAGAAAGTGGCATCACTGTTCCACCTTAGAGAGCAGCCACAGAAAAGTGACATCAATTCATTGCAAATGCAGCCACAGTGGCACAGCAGAAATCTCTGCCGATTTCTTTTTCAGTGTTTATACCTCTAGCCTCTTGAACATTAGATTTGAACCAAAACAGAGACAAAACAGATCAAACTCAACACCAAGCAACATTTAACCAGCTCTGTCATTTAAGCCTCAAGATCAATGTTTGGATCTGCTCTGCACGAGTTGAAAATAGATATTTACATGTCCTTTACTCTTCTATTGAAGTTTTCATTATATTCTGTTTCCAAGGCATGGATGATGGTCACTCTTTCATCCCTGTCTAGAAAGCTGTCCTGCTAAAACGCTGCTTACCTGCATTGACTCTAAATGTACACATATCAACATCTGTGCATTTATAAACTCAGGATCTCAACAACCACACTATTTAAATAAGAATTCCTGTTCTTAGGACTTCCCTTGTCCTTATCTGAGCTGAAAAATTTTACGTGCCTAAATGCTTTATCTTAATGCCTTTGCCGTGTAGATACAAACATACAAGCAGAAAGAGAGATGCTGAAGTGGCAAGCTGATATTTTTCTATGACTTGGTTTTCTGTCCTCCCCAAACAAGAAAGTGGAAGCGGAAGGGTGGTACATCGGACAGAATTGGAAACCTGGGCAGAGTTTTAAGAGATTTAACAAGCTCCATGGAGAGATGGAAGGAAGAAGAGAAGGGAGGTCATGGTGACACACTGCCGAGCGATGGATCTCTCTGAAGCCACGGTAATTTGAAGACAGCTTCTGCCAGCAAAGAAAGTTGCAAGAAATATATCCCAAAGACTTATGAGATAGAAATTATTAATTGTTTTAGGTACTCATCGCGTACATTTTCCAGCTGTCAGAGCCAACCTGTACCCTCTCTTCCCCCACACCTCTTTTCTCAGGTCTCGACAGGTTCTCCTTTGAAAGTTTAAACAGAATCATAGAGTAGTTAGAGTGAGAAGGGACCTTAAAGGCCATCCAGTTCCAACGCCCAGAAAGAAAAAGGGAATTCAGAACTGCGATGAAGTACTGTGACCTTTGCTCTGGGAACCTGTGTGCTTTTTATTCTCCAGGATCCACGCATTAGGGAAACAAAGCCTTCGAAACACGGATAGGCAGCAGCGCCCGGGACACCCGCACCGTGTGAGCATCCCCTGGGACGCTCAGGAGCGGCGGGGGGAGCGCGGCGGGGCCAGGAGGAACCGGGATCCCACGGCACCGCCCCGGCTCTGCAGTTCCATGGGCACAAAAGGGCTGCGGAGGCTCCCGGCGGCGTTCCACACCTCTGCCCCGCAGCCCCGCGGCGGGAGTGCCGTGCAGTGCGAGGGGCGGCCGGCAGGGGGCGGCAGAGCCCGGGATGCTGTGCGGGGGCTCCTCCCGTTCCCCCCGTGCTCGGCACTCCCGGGCAGCCCCGGGGGGCTCCGCTCCCCCCGCCCCGCGCTGGGCTGGCAGCGGCTCCGCGGGACGACCTTGATCCCCAAAGCCTCTCCTAAACCACTCTAGGATTCTGTTTTAAGTGGGAAAAGACCTTTAAGTTCATCAAGTCCGAGCACTGCCGCTAAACCCTGTCCTCGAGTGCCACATCTACACGGCTTTTAAACACCTCCAGGGATGGCGACTCCGCCACCGCCACCCTGGGCGGCCTCAGCCACTGCTTAGAAACCCTTTCAGAGAAGTAATTTTTCCTGATACCCGATCTAAACCTCCCCTGGTGTAACTGGAGGCCGTTCCCTCTTGTCCCATCACTTGTTACTTGGGACACCAGCACCCACTCCACTACAGCCTCCTTGCAGGCGGCTGCCGAGAGCCAGGAGGTGTCCCCCCAGCCCCCTTTTCTCCAGCCCCAGTTCCCTCAACCGCCCCCCCGTTACCCCTGTGCTCCAGACCCTTCCCCAGCTCTGTTGTCCATCCCTGGATGGGCTCCAGCCCCTCAACGTCCTCGCACCGAGGAGCCCAAAACTGAACACAGGATTCGAGGTGCAGCCTCACCCCAAAACACAAAACACTGCTGAGGAACAAAAAGTGCAACGCTGAAACCATTGCTCTCTGTAACACCGATGACATGGCACAAGCAGGCATAACCAATACTTAATATTCCTGCTGCCATTCAAGAGCGGACGATGCCAAACCCTCGAGCTACATCTCCCATGCAGAGCTTGCAGCAGGGCTCAAGCACCCTCTGGCCTGCAAGGCTCACCTGCCTCCAGCACACCCAGCTCCCAAAACCCTGTGGTCAAAGCGAGAGCCATTTCATAGAATCATAAAACCACCAGGTTGGAAAGGACTCACTGGATCATCGAGTCCAACCATTCCTAACACTCCCTTAAACCATGTCCCCAAGCACTTCATCCACCCGTTCCTTGAACACTTCCAGGGAAGGTGACTCGACCCCCTCCCTGGGCAGCTGTTCCAGTGCCCAATGACTCTTTCTGTGAAGAATTTTTTTCTGATATCCAACCTGAACCTCCCCTGGCGGAGCTTGAGGCCATTCCCCCTTGTCCTGTCCCCTGTCACTTGGGAGAAGAGGCCAGCTCCCTCCTCTCCACAACCTCCTTTCAGGTAGTTGTAGAGAGTAATAAGGTCTCCCCTCAGCCTCCTCTTCTCCAGGCTAAACAACCCCAGCTCTCTCAGCCGCTCCTCGTAAGAATTCTTCTCCAGCCCCTCACCAGCTTTGTTGCTCTTCTCTGGACACACTCCAGAGCCTCAACATCCTTCTTGTGGTGAGGGGCCCAGAACTGAACACAGTACTCAAGGTGCGGTCTCACCAGTGCTGAGTACAGAGGGAGAATAACCTCCCTGGACCTGCTGGTCACACCGTTTCTGATACAAGCCAAGATGCCGTTGGCCTTCTTGGCCACCTGGGCACACTGCTGGCTCATGTTCAGTCGGCTGTCAACCAGCACCCCCAGGTCCTTCTCTTCTGTGCAGCTCTCCAGCCATTCTTCTCCCAGTCTGTACCACTGCACAGGGTTGTTGTGCCCCAAGTGCAGGACCCGGCATTTGGTCTTGTTAAACCTCATCCCATTGGTCTCGGCCCAGCGGTGCAGCCTGTTCAGATCCCTTTGCAGAGCCTCCCTACCCTCCAGCAGATCGACACTTCCACCCAGCTTAGTGTCATCTGCAAACTTGCTGAGGGTGCACTCAATGCCTTCATCCAGGTCATTGATAAAGACATTGAACAGAGCTGGACCCAGTACTGAGCCCTGAGGGACTCCACTTGTGACTGGCCTCCAGCTGGAGTTAACTCCATTGACCACCACTCTCTGGGCCTGGCCATCCAACCAGTTTTCAACCCAGGAGAGTGTGCGCCTGTCCAGGCCAGAGGCAGACAGTTTCTGAAGCAGAATGCTGTGAGAAACTGTCAAAGGCTTTACCGAAGTCCAAGAGGACTACATCCACAGCCTTTCCCCCATCCAGTAGTCGAGTGATTTTGTCATAGAAGGTGATCAGGTTAGTTTGGCAAGATCTGCCTTTTGTAAACCCATGTTGACTGGGCCTGATCACCCGGTTCTCTTGCATGTGCTTCATGATAGCACTCAAGATTACCTGTTCCATGACTTTTCCCGGCACTGAGGTCAGACTGACAGGCCTGGAGTTCCCCGGATTCTCCCTGCAACTCTTCTTGTAGATGGGCACAACATCAGCCAGCCTCCAGTCTAGTGGAACTTCCCCAGTCAGCCAGGACCGCTGGAAGATGATGGAAAGGGGTTTGGAAAGGACATCTGCCAGCTCCTTCAATACTCTTGGGTGGATTTTGGGATCATTCAATACAGAATTTGCAGCATCACAATAAGAAACTTGGCAAAAGTTTGCTGAAAGCGTTATAGCGCATGAGAATTCCTCAAATAGTCAACAGCCCAGACACGTGTGCATTTAAATTGCTCGCACGTTAAGGGAAAATAAAAACCAACCAACTAAACAACTTTTTTATGCTTTGCCAGTTTCCCTGCAATGAAAAAGTCACCACTGAGAGAATTTTAAATGATGGTTTACCTCCAAGGAGGAAAGGATCATGCTCTTCTCAACAAAAAACAGCTTCATCACAAGTTCATGCTGGAAATAACAGCGCATACTGCCTCCAAAAAATAAGCCCCACTAGCAGTGCTTTTGGAACAAAAACCAATATATAATCTGTGAGTTGGCAGGGCAACCTGTCCACAACCACCTCATACAATGACTCTTAAACAAAGCATTAATACAGTTAAATCTCCTGCTATGAACTCAAGTGAAATTCGTCTTCCCATTGAACTTGCTGCTCCCAAACCCCCATGCAATAGCTCCTAATCCACATTAAGTATTTTCCCAAAATTGTGGTATTGTTGCTGAAAAACCTCCCAAACAACACTAAGTTTCAAAACCAAAAGCCTCTGGTTGTTTACCAAGCTTAAGATGTGTTTAGACACAAAACATGGGAAGCACCACCACTGTCCAGAGCAGCTTCACCCAGTTACATTCAGAAAACTTCTACAACACAGTGGAAGTTCAAAGCTGGTGATATTTTAACTCGTTTGACAGGAAACCCAGAAAAAAAAGTAATGTCTTGATTTCTTTCTTGGTGCTATTAGCAACGGAATCTTTTTGCTTGTTCTGCATGAACTCACAGAAAGCTTTTGGATTTATTCTGCTTCACTCTGTAATTGTGATGGTTGGAAATGGGAAGGGCTATAGAACGCCAGGGCCACCACCCCTGCTATCCATGTCGTTGGTGTCCCCAGCACCCAGTAAGGTGCACAACTGCGACAGGAATGTCTGTAACGGGAGCATCCGCTGCCTGGCCACACACCAGCAAATGCCTTGGTGCTGGGAGACAGGTCGTGCTGGAGCTTTTCCCTGAGGTGGTTGATACGTGCTGGTTATTTTTCAAACCTTGTAGATCTGTGTGAGATCTCTGCCCTTCTGCCATACCACTGTGAGGTTTTATTGAGGTAACCTGAGAGGGATTGAAGGCAAATGAATGGACATGATGACAGAAACCTTCCCTGGGAGAACCGTGCCTCGATCAAATAAAATGTGAGCATCAAACACCTTTGCTGGTGTGTAACAGCAGTAAATTCACTGAAAGGATGAGACAACTTCTGCATCTGAGGACTCATCCCGATGGCCACATACTCAGTTTCTCATATATAAAAGCAGGTTTCTCTCAACACTCCGTGGCACATTGATGGAGAGAACAGAATCCTCAGGACCAACCTTTCCCAGGCTCATCAAAACCAACAAAGCCAAAGGAAGATTTCTTCCCACACATTGCATGGGCTCCAGTAAAGCCCTTGGTCCCTTCACTTGTGTAGGTGGGGCAGAGGATGGGAGCAAGGAGGGATGAGGAGCCGGGCCAGCTGCGTGGGCAGCGCTCTCCGGGATCTGCCTGGATGTAAAGGCAGTGCTAAAGAACTGGGGGAGCAGAGCAATGTATTCAGGGTGTGTTTGGGTTTGACTTCCCAGTACTACTCTCATTCAGGAGGATACTATAAGAGACAGTAAATCCCTCTTTGAACAGACAGATTATATTAGTATTTAACTTGTGCTTGACTTTCTTCCCTTTCTCCTTCTTACTGCCCAACCCATCAAACCTCCCAGCTGCTTCACCGAGTACACCAAGTGATGACAAAAGAACTCAAGGCAGACAAAGAAAAAACCCATGTAATCTCCCAGTTCCACTATAGAAATAGCCAGCATGTTTACTGGATGTAAAGACATGCGAGAAAGGGATTTGTGTTCTGCTGCAGCATCTCTAAAAATGCAAACAGAGACATTCCCTAAGCTTGATAGGGCTAAACCCAGACCCCAATCCTACAAGTGCATGAGCTAACCCTGGTATACCCACATCATCCTGCACTGAATAATACAATATGCAATAAAACAAATTGAATCACCAGTGTTTCAGGCCTCACACATGGTGCTGATTTGCTGGACTCTGTAAAAGGGCTGCAGCGAGCACCCAACAAGCACTTCCCTTTGGGGACAAAGCAGTGGCAAGTCTTAAGTAGGAAACAAGGCAGGTCTCCTGTGCTCTGGCTAAGGGGCCAAGCTGAAAACGATGCAGGGATGTTGCAAAATCACTTTCTTAAGGAAGAAAGAACAGAAACACCATAGCGTGGTTCAAGAGTAAAATCCTAAGGAGAGCACAAGAGTTGTTTGGCAGCAGAGCGTTTCCACGGAAAGCAGCAGAACGGCTGCGCTGTGCAAGCCCAGCCTTGGCCATGCAGCGAGGGACCGTGGGGACACTGCTTGCCCACCACGACAGCAGGGTCTGCCCAGAGCTGCCTGCTCCCCTCTCCCACAAGCTGGGGCTTCGCTACTGTTTACTTCGCCTGTGGATGCCTTTTAATCCAATGCTATGGGTTTTTCAAGTGTGCCAATTCCCACTGTAGCCCACTACCAGCTGATCGATGGTTTATGCCATTAACAGCGCCTGAGGACAAGAATTGCTAAAAAGCAGTGGGAATATTTACTTGCTCCTGCTAATGCAAGTAACAAGCAGAGGACTTCAAAAAATCTTGTAACCTGGATGCAGCCAGCTGCAGAGCAAGCCTGGCTGGGGGCGAAAAGGAACTGCAGGACAGAGCTCCATAGGGAGAGCCAGCTAAAACATAACAAATCCTCAGGACAGAGCGCTCAAAGACAGGTTGTAACACTAAACCACTTCATTATCTGCAAGGACTGACCATATAAGAGATGCGAGCCAGTGGACTTATTTTCTTAGAAAAGCTGAAATAAGAAAAAAGAAGCCAAAAAGAAAGGAAAGGCAAAACAAATCAACTGTGAGCTAATTGTCCCTGCCTTATTCCCATTCTCCAGGGCAAGACCTTCAGTCTCTGTATGTGCACGCACACACAGACACGCACATATGCACACTCGCACATCCCTGCCATTGGAAACCTTGCAGACTGCCAGGTGCACTGTACAGAAGCACTTCTGGAAACTTAAACTGATTAAATCAACACACACATCTCAGTGGCTCCCGTGTTTTTCAACTGTGGCTCAAAGCCTCCTACACAATTTGCTACCAGGGCTTCTTGATTGAGCCAGCCCAGAGCCACCTTTGCTTCTCTCACTCCCACGCCCCCACCAGCAATACAAACACAGAGCCACCGTGGAGGAGTAAATACTTGTTATTATTTGTCTTGACACTTGGGGAAGCATTGGAAAGTTCAGCTACCTTGCTATTTCGCATTGTCCTCTTATTACCCATTGTCAGACTTCCTCCGCTTGTTTGCTTAACAATTACTCATCTCCCAGGGGAGCAATGGGGGAAGAGACTGGGCACGCAGAGCAGAGAGCAGCGATTTCACCGAAAAATAATAGTAACTGACCAAAATGAACTGATTACATAGATACATCAGTGCAAATGAGACAAGAAAGATTCCCAGTTGTGTTATATCCAAATTGTTACCTGCCTGTTGCTGTGCCTGTGATTAGCTGCAGCAGGCTGGGTTCAGGTCCTTCTCCTGTTCATTTACGTCAGCAGCAATTCCAAGCGAGAGCAACAGGAGCGAGTTGTGTGTTTGCTAAAATGCTGTAAAGCTCCTTAGACAGTGTGCTCCAGCCAGAAAGACACTGAATCGCTCCGAGGTGCCTGTCCCTGGGGCTCCCTGGCAGAGCAGCTCCAGGTGCGTGCAGGTGACATGGCATTCCTGGGCACACTGTGCGGGTCCTGTGTCCCCCCATTCTGGGCCATCCTGCACACCTGGTGACCTGCTTCTCCTTGACTTTTCTTAGCTCACAGGTGAGAATAAGGAACCCAAACTGGCCATATGAGATCATTCAGTGATTTAGAATTATAGAATCCCCATGTTGGAAAAGACCTCCGAGATCATGGAGTCTAGCCATAGGCTGCAAGGAACCTTTGGAAGACTCTGTTCCAACCTCCTGCTCAGAGTATGTCCAGCTTCCTCAGAGCCTGGACCTTGGTAATTGAGTGTCCCCAAGCATGGAGGTCCCACAGCCTCTCTGGGTCCCAATTCCAATGCCTGACCATTCCTATTGGGAAAATTTTACTTCTTACTGTCTAATTGACCTTCCCTTCCCGGCCACTGTGCCAGTGCCTTGTTTCAGGGGGACAAGCTGGGCTCTGTCCCACAGCTAAACAGTGTCACTAGGATGTGACCTCCCTTTGGCAGCCTGTCCCCAGCCAAGCCATGCTCTCTGGGTCTTCCTGTTCCAGGATCTGGCTGCTGAAGTTAGCATGCAATTCTGCTACTGCTCATTTACACAGAGCATTGAGCAGGTTAAAAAAAAAAAGCATCTCTACTGAAGGCACTCAAATTAGTTTGCAGCAAAATAGGAAAAAAAAGGGGCAAGGTTTCACATAAGATGGGAATAGAGCTCTTGGACAGCATTATTACCTCCCTGCCATCAGCTCAGCCCCATGGGCTTTCCAGCAGCCAAGGGGAGAAAGCAACCCCAGCGTTCACCATGTCAGCTCTTCCTCTGCTGCCAGCCTGGGTGGCTGAAAACCTCATGCTGAAACTTGTCTTTCTGAAAGCAGTTATGCCTTCAGAGTCACCTGCTAAATGCTCACACTGCACGTCGTACCGGCACAGAACATTTCTCCCCCGGTAGGCTGACATGATGACTGTATCCTTTCCAATAATATTTTATTTGAAGATCCTGAAGAAAACTAATTACTCATACTCCCCATCAGAAAGCCAAACAATTAGAGTGGTGAATGATATTGTTGTAGCAGTGCCTATAATTAAGGAACTGTCAGCATTTTAATTATAAACTAGTATCTTCAGTGGCTGACAATCCAGCTGTACAGCAGACTTGGTACAAGCGAGATTTCCAGTTCCACAGTTACAGACCAGCAATTAAAGTTTTAAGGAGTTTTTCCATACTTCTTGCTTATTAAGTTGTGTTTCTTGCCTATTAAAAGCTTAGGGAAAAATTCATTTAAAGTCCTTATGTGAATGATTAGAGGGCTTTCCTTTAACTTTCAATGATTCCTCCACCATGGCATGGGGTGGGGACATCCTGAGGCCAGCAAGTGTCTCACTAGGCTTTCTCCCATCAAACTAAAGCTGACGCAGTGCTGCTTTAACCTTTTCCTCATTCAAAGCACAGGGGCAGTTATTACTGTGTACCACTGAGGAGCTTTGCTGAACTCTGTTTAGAAAATTCTCTAAGTACCAGTAGGGATTTGTTTAGTTATTAACTAATATTTAAAAAGACATTTTAAGTAATAAAACTTCATTAAGAACACAGGCAGAGAACTCACCAGTTTGCTATATCAAAAATATTAAAAACAAGCAGAAGCTTATCCCTCCTCCAGCTTATCCTTCTGAGCCACTACAGAACCAAACTGTGGTTGGCTTTATTTTTCCTTCATTCAGAAATTCGGATAAAGCGTTCAAATTTTGCAGATGTGAAGACCCTCGGGACTGCCTGTGCCTGGAAGGGCTTGTGTGCTTCAAGTCCACGCCTGACCCAGCAGGGAAGAAAGTCGAGGGGAGCTGGGCTGCCAAAGTTGGCCCTGAGCACACAGGTACCAAACACACCAGCATCACCTACTCAGCAAGATTTCTGCTCAAAACTTTCCTGCCCTGCAGCAGCCACTGTAAATCCCAGGACTACAAGGAAAATACCCCCCAGGTAAGTGATGCTTCAAGCCAAGCCCCGGCTGAAAAAAAGGGATATAAAAATGGCAAACTTGGTTGAACGGAAGCCTACCCAGACTGTGGTCAGCAGTGTTGTTGACACAGCAGTGATGGCACAGACATGCTCCTTCCCACTGGCCTTTTGCTAGCTGGGCTGCAGGAGACAATGCTCAGGACAGCTGATGTCACCTGCCACAAGGCAGGAGGTTGCAGCTACCTCTGATCTCCCAGGAGCCAGGAGTTACAAGCTGTGCTGCCTGGCTTACACAGCCAGCCTTGCCCTTGCTGCAGGGCGGACAAAACCCCAGCGAGGGCATGGGTCCTCCTCACCTCCCTGCCTTTTCTGGCATGAGTCTCTCGTGAGGACCAGAGTACAAGCTTTTCCATTATCCCCTGCCTGGGGACACACAGGGATGCTCAGGCTTCACACGAGACATGCACAGAAGGTTGCAGGCACTAAATGCACTACAAACGTAAGCTTCTATCAGGCGCTAGTGACATTTAAGCTCTGAAAAAATACTTCTGCTTCCTGCTCAAACCGTAGGTACCATGATTTGACACCTTTTCCGTAAGCTGTTGGAGAGCTGTGCTGAAGGTAGGAGAATTAGCCTCAGGGCAGGGCATGATCAAGGACAGAAACTGGGGCTTGTTCATCACTCGGGTGATCACTTCTCATTCCTGGGCTAGTTATGCGAGATGTTGATCTGAAGTGGCAGCAGATTTTGCATAAAGACATCTTGGAACACCAGTCATCCCCAATATTTGCCGTGGAATTTAGTTTTCATATTACTAAAACTTTATAATGAAGTTTTCTAGTGCTTGCTTCAAGGTTTGTGCGGTGACATTAAATGCTAGTAGAGAATACACTCACTGCAGACAGTAAAGGTAGAAATGTTATTGCTGCTAAATGTCCTGTACTTGGCCTTAACTTCTTCACAGTATAAGACACTAAGAAACACTGGGGTAACATCCATAGGTTTTGCAGCATCTTTTCTTTCCATCTATGTGACATAAAGGCCTAGAGAGCTTTCATGTAGGAGCAAAGCATTTACTGTTGATGACACTGGAACCATTCCTATGACATCTTCTATCAGACTAGAATGTATTTATTTTACCTCTGGCGTAAAATGTTTCAGCCAGCTCTCTAAAAAAGATTGTTCCACCAAAGTGGTTACCACTCTTCAGAGAATACTCCCTGGATACCTTCTATTTCCCTTCTGAAACAACAGGCAACTGCTGAAGACTGCTTCTTCCCATTTTTTTTCTAACTGGAAAAGACCCTCTTGAACCCTGAAATTGCATCATCAGAAGACTAATGGCAGGGTCTGAATTCATTCACTTGTTCTGCATATGCAGCCCTTCAGGTTTCACATGGTTTGTGTCTACTTGTCTTCAGCTCTATGTTCAATCCTCCTATATCGTATTTTAAACCCAAAAATAATTAAGAACAAACCCCGTGAAAGGACTTCTTTTCCCCTCTGCTTGTGTCTCTGCTGTTTGCACAGCGATGGTTTGCAAACATCCTGCCCTTGGGCACTTTCTTTCCACTCACACCTCAGCAGCGTTTGGAGCAGAGCTCCTCTAGCGTCATTTTAGGTCCTCAGCTGCCTCCCCTGCTGCAGTCCAACAGGTCTGTGTACTTGCTGGGAAGTGACCCAGAGTCCCAAGTGTGAAAGAAGAGCAAAACCTGAAGAGGGATTGCTGTTCTTTGCTCCCACTGTCTAATTATAGGTAGTACTTTTACACACAGGCACAAAATGTTAATGTCAGGGAAGAACATTTCTGTCCTGAATATTATTACTTATGCTGCACCCTTCTCAGGATACAGTAGAGAGCAACTCCTACATGCAATTTATATATATCTGTCGATATGTGTGAGAGATTTTTAATAAAAAGAGGATGACAGTTGCCACAGGAAATTATGAATCCATGCATACATACGCACACTCCAACACGCACTCTCAGCCTTTGAGACCTTTCAGTTTCTTGAAAGAAATACTTTAAAAGAAGGGTGATGCCCCTCTGTTAGCTCAGAAATGAAGGAAGGGTTGAGTATGCACCCGACCCTCCTCGTGAGCTCTGAGCTAAGAGAACACATCATTTGGTGACGTGGGCATGTGAATAAGTTGGCTTTGAGTAAGCCATAGCACAGCTACTCCGGTAAACATGCGCTTACTCTCCAGGTCCTGCAAAGCAGGACATATGGAGGGGTAACCGCTTCATGGGGCGGTTGTTAGCATCAGCTTTCCTCTACAGAAGGGAAGAGCAGGGTTTCATTTCTATTCCATCCTAACTGTAGCCACCAAAGAATCGAGGCAGCTTCACCTGAGATCCAGCCACTGACAAAATACATTAAAGCCCTGGAGCTTTTGTTTTTCTCTAAAACTCGTGTAATTGCTACATAAATAATCAGCTTAGCATAGGATGGTTCAATCAATCTGGCCCTTATAAGAACAGTCTCGTGCAAGCTGCAGACTACTGTCTTTATTAAGAACCTACATCAAAGCCCATGCCATCTATTTGTGCTACTCCTCTCATTTTAAACATGCTCATACACTGCAGAATCCTGATGGATTGGAGCCCTAGGAGGTAAACCAGCAGATTGAAGAGGTTAAATGTATTTCTTTACTAATGGGACTGATGCTGTTCAAAGCTCCCGTAAAAATTCAGCATGAAGAGCTTTCTAAGCTCAGGGGTTTTATAGCCTTCATGATCATTCAACCTTCAAGCAGATACAAAGGAAATTTTCCTCTGCCTCTCTCTGAATATATCCATCTCCTTAGGAGTAAGTGAAAGACTTTCATAGAAAACTTGATAAAATTCCTGAGATAGCTCATTCATTAATTCTAGTCACTTCAGCAGCAACTTCACCACTTGTGGCACTCAAAGAGGTTATAGATTGCCTTAGCAAGAGCGAATCCTATTCATTAGCCATTTCCCTGCACTTGCATATTAATATTGTTAGGCCTTGTTAAATATAGAAACCTGTTCTCTTTAAAACCATTTTTAATAGGCGTTTTTTTTTCCTAGGGGTAGCCACAAAATAGTTGATAATGAATTATGTCACCTCTGAAAAGTTTGTGACATTCCCCAAACTGTCTCCTGTCACTGCTGGGGAGCTGAGGCAGGTCAGGCAGCTCAGCAGATATTGTGCTTGTACCCTTGTTTTGATGGCAAATTTAGGAACTTCTGCACTGCAAACCCTCTTCACTTTGTGGAGACATGATTTAAGGAGCAGATTTTTTTCTCTGTTTCACACGTACTTATAAGCAGAGTGGCGGGAATAAGAAACAACAATCATAGAATAGTTAGGTTGGAAAAGACCTTGGAGATCACTAATTCCAACCATACCTGTCTGCTACTAAATCACGTCCCCAAGTGCCTCATCTATGGGCCTTTTAACCACCTGCAGGGATGGGGACTCAACCACCTCCCTGGGCAGCCTCTGCCAGTGCTTGATAACCCTTTCTGTGAAGAATTTTTCCTTGTTGTCCAATCTAAACGTCCCCTGATGCAGCTTGAGGCCATTCCCCCTTGTCCTGTCCCCTCTCACTTGGAAGAAGAAACCAACGCCTACCACTCCACAACCTCTTTTCAGGTGGTTGTAAAGAGCAATAAGGTCTCCCCTCAGCCTCCTCTCCTCAAGGCTAAACAACCCCAGGTCCCTCAGCTGCTCCTCGTAAGACTTGTTCTCCAGCCCCTTCACCAATTTCATAAATGGTGCAAACCGTAGGTGTGAAGCAACTTTGCAGCAACCCCGTGTCCTCTCCACAGCAAAACCCAACCAAACACCACTGATACGCTCAAGTAACTCAAACCCAGAAAGACTTGGCAGCAGCTGGTAACTTCCTACCAAAGAAATATTTATTCTACAGGGTAAAACGTGTTCTGCTAATTTACTTGACTAAAGTGAGAGAGCTGGTTGAAATCTCTTAACTGTGTTTTATTAAATAAGTTTTTATCATGTAAACAGATATTCCAAAAGACTTTGGGGAGAGAGATGTATTGGAGAAAGTATTGCTTTCTTGGCAAGAGAAAACTTAAAAATTTGGAGATTTCCATGAAAATGAAGCCTCCTGTGTTGTCAGCTACATAAGGAACAGTGTTGTAACCCAAAATAGGAAATGGTATTTTCCATCTTTTTTATCAGCTTCCAAGATTAATAGCTTTAAGGATCTAATCCTTTCAGAAATCCAGCACAAATATTTCCCTCTTGCATTTTGCATCAACAAACTATTCAGCCAAAGGGGATACACAAAACCCCAGCAACTAATTTGAGCTAATTTGCTCATTCTGACAAGGCTGCAGGAAAAGAATCATAGACAGAAGAATTACAGAGGAGCTCTCAGATATTAAGTGGCAGCCAAAACCTCCCCCTGGAACTGGCAACGGACCATAAACCAGCAGCAGTTCAGCCCCACGGCTGCTGCTCAGCTCCCAGTTGTTGGTGTGGCAGCAGTTACAATATTCACTATGAGGAGGTTCTGCGGAGCTCTCAGTGCTGTTCAGAGCACAAGTCCAGGTATAGCTCATTTTCTGAGAATAAGTGGCAAAAAGCCAGTTATCTGTTACAGCTTTTTGACAACTCCTGATAGTGATCGGAGCTGCAGGTGGGAGAGGAAGTCATTTCCCAGAGTCAGCCACTTGGCAGCACCCTCCCCATCCGAACACCCATGGAGAAGAGAGAGCTCCTACCCTTCCAGTTCCTGCAGAGTACATGCAGGAGAGGAAAAGGCACTTGATTTTCCTCTTCGAAAAAAAAGGACTTCCATTCTTCTATACTTTACAATCTCGAGTGATTTTCTGTATGCTAAGAACACACCAGAACTCCCAACTCTCAAGCGGTGTTCCTGCACAGCACTGCTCTGACTGCAAAATGTGAAGTCCTCACATGCCCAGCGCTGTGTGCTGAAGCCCCGAGGGTTGAACCTTGTGCTTAGTCATTTAATGCTGCACCCATAAATGTCCTCCACCTTTTTTACACTGTTGTGACTCAACACACAACATAACCACAACAAAAATCCTTTTCCTACTTTTGCAGGGTCTGACTTCCATCAGTTCCTGTGCTGGATGCTTGGTTCACTCCAGAGTTCAATCATTCTCAACAGTGTATGCGGTGGACCAGGTCCTCTGTTTTTAAGAGCCAGCTCCTCATGCAGAGATGGGGCAGCAGAACCAGGTCCAGCAGCCTTTAAAACAGTGCTGAATTCAGCACTGGTACAGCTGAGCTGACCCCTGGCAAATCTCACCACTATATTGCCACCAGGCTGACAGAAATAAGATCAGAAATGGGATTCATCACTTTTAGAAGCCACTTTGCTGTGCTTTTTGAGAATCATGACACTCTCTCAGCCAAATTTTACCAAGAAATCAATTATCTACTAGCTATTACACTTATCAAAGCAGGTTTCTGGTGATGTAAATCATGGTCACCTTGCTGAAGCCGGTAGCACCAGGCCCATCTGCACGAGCTGTGCAAGTAGCCCACCTCCCATTAGGATGGATGGCAATATATGAGCCTTGGACAGTTGACAGACATTTATGGAGGATAATTATGGAGACAGCAAGAATATCAGTTACTTTGACATGTTAATGGTTTCTTTTTAATTAGATACACAGGCACAGAGGTGATTGCAAATAATTCTGTTGTTGCTGAGCTAACGTGTCTTCACCAGGACAAATTCCCAGATGTACCTTGCTGTGAGCCAAAGAGCAGTCCATCTAGTATGGGGAAGCTCTCCAAGAAAGACCAAGGCTAGGAACACCATCTGTGAAGTAAAACTGAGCCCAAGTGCCTCATTTGCCACTAATCACCCCATTTATGGTGGCATCTAGCCTGATCCAAGCCTATCTGTGGCTGGAAGCGAGGTGAACACGACGCAAAGCAGCTGATGCCGCATGGTGTGGGTGCACGTGGGCTGCAGCAGGGAAAGGAGGAGATGTTTGGGGGGGAGGTGGGTCCCTGGGAGGTCGTGGGGAGCACATTATCACCCCTTGGCGCATGGGGTGTACAGATATGCAGGGTGTGCTGCAGGTCTAGGGGCAGCAGTCATGCTTTAATTATTTAAATCAGAATAAACAGCAAAATGCTTCAGTTTGGTGAAGCAGGGGGATACCTGTCAGCATTGGGCTGGAGCTGAATGCCAGGCATAACTGCCAACGGGGAGTCTGTGGGCACCCCCTCACCTCCAAGGGGTCCAGGACCCCAGCCGGGGAAGAGCATCAGCGGGCACCTGTATCTCCACGTGAGCCAGTGCTGGTGAGGCAGGTAGGCTCCCACCTGTGGACCTGCTGCTCTGCCTCGGGACTGCCAAGGATGGTGGTGGATTTGGAGAATAGATTATGGCTTCTCGCATACTGTTCTTAGCATGCAGTTCGAAAAATAGGTAGATAAATACTCTTTTGTTTTTGAGGTAAGATAGGAATGCCTCGAAGAATTACCTTGTCATTGCATAGAACAGGTAATTCCAACAGTGTACATTTTTAATAGCCACCTAGCACTAGTGGTATGGCTTGCTTTGTCAGGCTTGAGGTTGCCAAGGAGTTAGTTAATAAGGATCCAGTTGCAGGTGTCAATGTATCTGTACAAGCTGACACAAGGCCTTTACATACAGGAATGTTTTTTAGTCTTAGCCTCTTATTTAAAAAGCCTTTCTGCAGGCCTATTTTGTTTTCCTATCCAGAAGCTGTATTTCACAGAAAGTTCAATCCGTTTCCTAGAAAACTGGCCAGGGAAGCAGCTTTTGCTTCTCTTTCCACCCCTACAGCTGTGATACCACGACCAGCTGTCTTCCCCACACTTCCTTTCCCCAGGAATGTCTTCCTCGCGGTGAATGTCATTGTGTAAAAGAGAGCAGTAAGCTGTGAACTGGTACTTAATCCCTTGTTTCTAGGAGGAGGATGTAAAGTTGGCTGGATTTCCAGAATGGATGCCGACTCAGTTTTCCAGCATCCCATAGCAATCCTCTTGGCACACAACCTCCTCTACACAGACACCCTGGGTGCATCTGCATGCACGAGTGCAAAAACCTGTATGTGTTTCAGCTTCTTTTTAACCTCAACCAGGATAACGGAGCATGGCACGGAAGATCCCAGCTTTTCTGGGATTTAAGGAAGGTCAAGACTCTCCTCAACTCCCTGCCTGCCTCCAGCAGTCTCCACAAGAAGGGGAGCAACTTTGTTCAGCATCAGCTATCCTTGCTCAGAAAGAAAATTTGCTTTCAAGACATCCAATTACTACACATAGCATCCATCGAAACAATGCCATGTTTAGTGATTTATAGCATTAAACATTGAAAGGAATTTTCTCTGATGGAGTTTGACAACTTCGTCCAAAAAAAGAAAAAAATTACACTAAGCTGCAAATAGCCTTTAACGGAAGCAGATTTAAATACAAACTAAAGTTCCCTCACATCGTGCTGTAAATCACAAGGGGAACATAATTCATTTGCAGCAGTTTTCAACAAGAAAACTTGGCAGTCTTTCAGCAAGTTTCATAATCACTCTATTTTAAACTTCAACTTGAAAACATTCAAGATAGCTTTTACTTTTATCAAAAGGTTAATTTCACACCTACAGAAAAATATCAGCTTCCCATTAGACCTAACGGAGTGTTAAATGCAAAAATTACAGTCCCTTCATATACATGTGCAAAGTTTGTTGTATTTTTAACCCATCTCGCTTTCCTATTCTCCCTGGGCAGAGCCCAGGCACGCTGGGTGGGAGCACTGTCGCAGCAGGCACAGCTTCTGCCTGCGGTGCTGACACCGACCACACAAACTTGGCCACTATTCCTGGGCGAGAGCTGCGATCCAAGCCCAGATGCAGAAATGTGGGATCGAGCTGTGTCGGGTGGTGGTCTCAGCAGCCTGTGGTCCCCACGTGCCCCAAACACGGAGGGCACATGGGGACACATCCCTGGGACAAGTGTTGAACAAAACCACTAATTCTTGGTTTACACCAAGGTGGCTTGAAAAATCACCGTTGTGTCTCTGGACTCACGTTATTCTTATGAGACCTCATCTGGAGTATTGTGTCCAGTTCCAGAATCCTCAACGTGAGAAGGATATGGAGCTGTTGGAATGGGTCCAGAGGAGGGCTACAAAGATGATCAGAAGGCTGGAGCACCTCCCATATGAGGACAGGCTGAGAGAGTTAGGATTGTTCAGTCTGGAGAAGAGAAGCTCCAAGGAGACCTTATAGCGACGTTCCAGTACCTGAAGGGGCTACAAGAAAGCCGGAGAGGGACTATTCATAAAGGCTTGTGGTAATAGGACGAGGGGCAGTGCTATAAACTGGAGAGGGGCAGATTTAGACTGGACATTAGGAGGAATTTCTTCACCATGAGAGTGGTGAGGCCCTGGCCCAGGTTGCCCAGGGAAGCTGTGGCTGCCCCATCCCTGGAGGTGTTCAGGGCCAGGTTGGATGGACCTTGGGCAGCCTGAGCCAGTGAGAGGTGTCTCTGCCCATGGCAGGGGGGTTGGAACTGGATGATATTTAAGGTCCCTTCCAACCCTAACTTTACTATGATTCTATGATTCCATTGTTAGAAGACTGCAAACAAGGGGTGGGCACACAAGAATTTTGCCCATCTCCCTTCCCTTTCCATCAGCTGCATTTCCTGTTGGGGCAAGATAAATCATCTGGGGCTGACCTGTTCCTGAAGCCCCTCTCCCATGACCAGGCAAGGACAGCCTCTCTCCCACTAGAGAGGTCAAATTATGGGGCAAAATTAGGGAAAAATCAATACAACCTGTCTGGGGACCTGAGCACTGGGTGCAAAATCCCATCCCACCTAGGTGCACAAAGTCCATCAGTCATTTGGAGTGAGGGAATGTCCCCCCCAAGCCATTCCTCAGCAGCTGGAGGAGCCCCAGGAGGACAATACTAAGTACCTTGCTGTAATTATTTTGTGATACAGAGCTGAACTTCAGCCTCTCGTGCCAGGGTCTGAGAAAGTCCCTGCAAACCCAATACTTTTATGGTCTATGTTTTGCAATCTTCACTTCCCGAAAACCAGCGCTCCTTCCCCACTTCTCAGCTCAGTGCTTCCCAGGGATTAAACACAAATAGCACTTGTAGCAATACTTTCAGTTACCCCTAATGGATGCAAACACTTCATGGCTCCCAAAACCATCATTCCTCCAAGCAACAAGTATGTGTGCATGAGCGCAATCATGAATGCTGCTGGAGGGGGCAGAGGGACGCAGATATAGTGGAGCGAGTTTGTGCAGCCATATGAACAAGGAATGCCATTAGGAAGAAACATAGTTTTCTTGAACGCAAATGCTATGATTCAGTCACTATGTTATGGAAAAAAAAGTCACACTGAATTTCATTTAGGTATTTTAAGTTCAATCTCACCAGAAACTATTTGTCAAGGGAAGAGGGAGGGGGTTAATTAATCCCAATGAATCCTGGTACTGCGACTCTGTGAAATGCATATTTATGGTTGCACAGCGCTCCTATAGCATGAAATGTGGCCTCATCATGACCAGGGGCTCCTGTCAGCAAAAGGCATTGCCTGTGGCCAAGGGATCCTCCTGGGGCACAGGAGACTATAAAGAGCATCTGCCTCCCCGCAGCCCACCGAGCAAGTTGCAGGGGATGGCCACTGGCGCACTGAGCCGTCGAGCTGCAGCCCGGCTGGGGTTACAGCACATGCCTGAGTCTCCAGGAACAATTTGATTGCTACTTGCAGGCAAAGGATTAATGCAACAGAAGAAACAGGTTTATCGATTGCAAGTTACATTCCCTGTGCGTGTGCTTCTCTCTGCCAGAGCAGAGCCCACAGGGGGAGACAACGCGGTACAGCTTGGATGCAAGCCTTAAAACACCTTCTCCTCCAAAGTACGTGGCTCCCATCTTGTTCATGATTAACTCTTGGGTTTGTGGAAGTTTTGGTAGTCAGTGGTAATTTTGTGGATCTACCACAGCTCCCAGGGAATAACTGGAGGCTTCTCTCACTCCAGGGCGCTGGCCTCAAAGCCAGTCAAACTTTCCTCCCTCCAAGAGCAAAGCAGAATTCACGTATGGCAGAGAGGGCCAAGCCTGCAAACAGCTTGGTCTGCACACCTCAACCAGGCAGAGAGATTTGGAAAACAGCTTAGAGAAGCAACCTCCAGGCAGGTGTGGAGGCTGGGAGCAGCCAGGGCCAAAGCAGGGCTTCCTAGGATGTGCTCCTGGCAAGGGGACACCTTGGCTTTGTGCTGTGTCTGAGAAGTGAGGCACAGCCCTGCTAAGGACCTGCCAGAGCAGGCATCAGCAAGATAACTGGGTTTTCTTTAACCGCTTGCTTTCTTTTTTCAATACTTTTCTAGTTTCTGCCCATAATTATAGAAATAAATTATTTTAAACATCTCCGATTCTCTTGTCTAGAAGACGCAGGAAAAGAACGTAGCTTATGAAGGAAGCTGCTGTCTTTTTAAAACCAAGCTTCCTTTTAACATTTGCAAGTTATCAGCGTCGCAAGGATCCTGGCAGGGGTGAGCTATTCTGCAGGAGATGGATGGGCAATTGTTGAATAAAGGCTTGTGCAATTCGGCTGAGTTAGTAGAAAGCTGAATAAAAAAAAAGGTTCAGTCAGTGAGAGAACCTCCAGGCATCCCCCCGAAGTCCCAGGTGAGCATCATCCCTCATCCAAAAGGCAGATAACCTTTATCCTGCTCTCTGGCATTCAGTCTCTGGCCTTTAAAATTGCTGCTCTTCCAATCTTCCCCATGTAAATCATCACACTTCCCCTTTTTATGATATTCTAATTAAGAAAACTGTGATAACAGTAACTAATTATGTCCATAACACATTTTGAAGCGCTCTCTCTGCCTGTCAACACTCAGAATGGGAGTCTAAACTTTGGCAAGGGTCCCGGAGCCAAAAAAGGGTCTGGAGCAAGATGCCACTAACCTCCTGTCATTAATCTTAGATAAAGACGTTCCTATGAACAGCCAACAATTCCTTTGCAATCAGTCTCCCAGATCCTTGTGCAGCTTTTCTGGTGCAGCTCAGTTACACTCTTCTAATTGCTCAATCTCAAGCATACAGTCACTGTCATTTTACGATCCCATTTTCCAGAGTAAACTATACTCATTTGGAAGGACTGGGTATTAGAATGGACTACCAGGAGTATTTTATCTTCTAGGAGATACTGAACTACAACAGTCCTTTAAGAAATTGCTAACACATCAGTGCAATTGAAAAGCTTCCCCAAAGACACACAAACCCATCAAGTTTCGTCTCCTCACTGCTTCAGCTGCAACATCTTTCTCCCAGCTCGCGGAGCTGCTCAGTCTAGCCTGCACACACCAGAGAAAGCATGGTCCGAGGAGCCCTTTTTGCTACAGTCAGAAAAGGAGCTTCCTAGAGCCCCAGGAGAAGCCAAGACACAGGAATTTCAGGGGCTGGGGGAATGTAATTGCATTTTAGCATCAAGAGACAGCGAAGCTCTGCGGCCCATTTAATAGGCTGAGAAAACACATAGGCTAGCCCCTGCCCCCTTACGTTTCAGAAGCTCCAGCAAGGCATCTCCTATTGCCTCCATAGGGGATTTCTGTATTTAAAATGACGGAGAACAGTCTCCTGCCTGTCAATCACCAGCAAACAGGGGAGTTCAAGTCCCTCCGTAGTATCTCCTGCTAATGCATTTGTACTACTTCCCCTCTCATTTAATTCCTGAGAAAAATCATCTACACACTGGGTTGCACATTGTAAAAAGAGGCGTGAACTGTTTGAATGCCCCAGACCTGGGCTGTACCTGCAACATCAAAGGAAACCCATCATCTTGACAAATAATGGGTGAAATCTGCAGGTATCTGGCTGTCTAGATGGTGGGGAATGCCTCTCCAAAGAGTTTTAATACTTGAGCCACGTCAAGCCTGTGAGCTACAGCTTTTTTGCAGTGAGTAAATTCATTATGTAGATTTCCGTGGTCGACAGAATACATGCTATGCACGAAAGGTGGCATAAAAATATATTACAGCACGAGCAGCTTGTTTTATTTCAATGCCTGACAGGTTCCAACTGACGTTGAAGAGAATAGTGATGAGCAGCCACTTAGCAAGCCCACTGCGTAAAAGGCGATTGTACATGACAGTAGTACTGGTGGGACAAACCTCCACAGTTTTCAGCTAAACTGTTAAGACAGAGACTTGAGCAGCTCTGAAACGTGGCTTCAGATAGTACCTGGTAACGTGCTTCATACTCTCCTGAGCTCACTGCAATTAGAGAATAGCTATTGGTCATCTGCTTTGGATGAACTTGTACCACGTCTGTGTAACACAGACCAGTCCTACTTGCCATTTAGAAAGCAAAGTGTATTAAAAGGACTAGATCATGAGCCTATACGGCACTAATTTCACTTACATTACTGGGGTTAAAAACCACACGGTTATTGCCAAGGCCATGGGTGCAATTCAATGTCTGAGAAGCTTCGAGCGTTAATCGGATCACAGCAAAAAGCAGTGGCTGGGTTGCTGTTCAGGGCACTCCAACCAGGTGATGCAGAGGCTCCCTGCGTCTCACAAGAAATGAAACCCTATCGTTTTGTGACTCACCATGCACTACGAAGAGCTGAAAACTCAGAGCCCAAACCACCTGGTTGGCTTTTGAGGGTGTCCCAGCCATGCCACCAGCACCATGCAAGGACTGGGCTGATCCAGGCATCTCAACCTCCCTATTACCCTAAATGCTGCTCTGTGTCCGCACACGGCAGTCTCTGCCCATGGGCTGTAGCACTGGCATACAAAGCAGAGACAACACTGGGATGCAGACTGACCAATGCAAATCTGCAAAGTAGAAGTGAAAAAACCACTACCCAGGGCAAAAAAAAAAAAAAAGAAGAGTAGAAATTTAATTGTGATGCTAATTTGCACACACAGTCAGCTGGCAGGGAAGCATTTCATTTATGCCATTCCAAAGTGAAAATAAAGCACTGTCACGGTGGAACAACAGCCCCTTCTCTCACTGCGACTGCAAACAAAGCAGGTTACACCTCTGCTTGAGCAGTGACGGTGCTGGATTTGCCCAGGGAGGCTTTGAAGATTAAACTGCAGGCAGGCTCATAAGGGCAATTTGGCATGGACAGCAGGCTGCAAAGACTGATCTGTAACTATATAACACACCCCACTTTGTTTTGCCTTCTGAGTGCAATGCCACGTGGAGCCATCAAGGGCAATTTTGCATTAAAATACAGGTATCTCCTACAACAACATTGGTGGGAGGTTAGGGCCATGGGTGGCATGGAAAAAGTAGCTTTTTTCCCCCTTCACGTTTCAATTGAAATGTATTTAATGATTAAAGGATGCTGAGGAAAACATATTGTTCCTCCTGTAAAAAAACAGGAAGATTTTCATTTCACAGCCAGAAAGGATCACCTTAATTCTCGTGCCCTTTGTGTTTTACTGAGGAGCTCTAAGTTTGCAGAATGAAACCACTCATGGAATTATCAATTAGAGGAATAGAAGCATTTTTTTGCTGAGAAGCCATTTCTGGGAGTTTTAACCATACAATGGGCTGCAACACGGCATCTGCTCCTTTGGCAAACTGTTGCCTCACATTTGTTTTGGGATTTCAACAGCTTTATTCATTATTAAGAATTATTCACATGTCAAGGAAAGATTGGCATTTCTGAGAGATGCTCACAAAATTTCCATGAGTTCCAGCACATGCCTCCTTATTCAAAGTTTACACCAAAAATATGACACCCACCATCCTCTTGTCCTTAAAGAGACTTCTTTCGTTCATCAGTGCATGGTTTAGATCAAAACCAGAAGGCAGGAACAATTCCAGCGTGATGGGTACACATCCAGAAGTGATGAGTTGTTCATCACTTCGACAAAAAAAAACCAAAAAAAAAAAGAAAAAAACCCCAACCACCACCCTGCAAATGCTTTGTAAACAAACTGCTTATTGAGAAGGAGATCTAATTTGCAGCTCATCACCTGTGTCAGCTCCAAATCGATTGCTGCTGCCACCTTGATGACGGGCGGCACTTCTCATTGAGGTCACAGTGCTGCTGTAGTGATCCCATTTCTTACCAGGGTCCAAGGTGTGCATATGCTGGAGCTGTTCCCCTCAATTTTGCACGCATTGGGGTAAGGTAACAGATGGAAAGATTATCAAATCATAGCTAAAACCAGACTGGCCTTGGGCTCTGATGAACTGCGCTTCAAATATGGATGTTTTTTTTTTTTAATTCAGCAGCCTTCAAACACTTCCATCACACCCCAAAGAAAGGCCAATTCCTCTGTAGATGGGCTCCTGGCTGCGGGCTAACCACGAGGTCTTACCCACAGCAAAGCTGGCAGGTACAGAGAGGTTTTGCACAGCCACCCTCCCTGTGCAGGGCAGAACAGGCAAGACTGCCCCATTCTCCATCAGGAAACCTGGCCAAAATTACTGCAGAGTGGAAGTTGTGACTCTTCCCAAGATGATAAGCAGCTGAGCTCCATAAAAGTCAGAATTGATTCAGAAAAGGCAATGAGAGACCTTCCATGAGCAAAGCACAGGGCTGACCCCTTCCACGCAGGGTCCCAGAAGGGTCCATCTGCCATAACCCCATCCCAAAAATCCCTTTTAAGCCACAACTTCACAGATCTTCTAAGACCATATATTTGAATATTTTCACGTGTATAAAGGTCTGCTTCACCATCATTTTAGGATAAGCCAGTTAACTGATAGGTTTTATAGGCGGAGGTTATCTTCTGACTGCAGCAACCACCAAGACACAAACAGAATCAAGGCAGCATGAGGATATGCCTGCAGAGATTGAAGCTTGAGCCAAAAGCCTGCATTTGTAACTCCAAAAGTCTGTACACACACACTCCTCTAGTTCTGATTTACCCCTGGAAACAGCTTCTTTGAGGACCGGTGCTGGTGGCCTGCCCCCACACCCATTCCCATAGCTGCTGCAGTACCTCTTGGGCATCTATGGAGCAGCCACAGCTCCCAGCTCAGCACATGAAGCCAGCTTGCACCAGCTGTGCTTTATTGTGCTCATCTGCACACGGCAGCAGCTCAGCAGCTGCTTTACAGCTGATTGAGATGTCTCTGCCTCTGGCAGAGGGAAGAAGAAACCACACAAAGCCCCCTTTCTGCGAGTTAGAGCCCAAGCACGCGCTTATGTCAGGCTCCAAGTTCATTCACTTCATCCACTAGGTAGGTAAAGGCAATGTTCTCCCCCTGCACACACAACCATATTGAGTGACTCCCTCTCCTTACAAGGGTGCTCTGTTTGCATCTCTCACCCCTAGAATGCCCCTTTTGCTGGGTAACTCCATTTCTCAAGCACAGCACACTCCCTCTTTCACAGGGGCAGGCATAGGAGCTAGTATTTACAGGCTTCCAGGGGCCTTGGATACCTTCAATATCCTCCTGTTACTAAACACAGAACCAAAGTCACTTCCAATTTGGAACAGAGCCAGTGGTAGCACAGCTTCTTCATCAGACCAGCCTAAAGCTGGTGTTCAACCCTGCGGACAGCACTGCCAAGAGCTGGAACTCAGCAGCAGCATAGGAAAGACGTATGTGCCATTAAGCCTCTAGAGGTACTGCCTGCGTCCATGACCACCTACTGACTTTGCTTATCAGTTATTTACGTAAAAGTGCATTTCTACAGAGATCCCCTTTATGGAGAAGGGCTACAACGTTGACACACGCGCTTTCTTCACACAGTTACTCCAGTACTGCAACACAGGCAGAAGCTGCAGGACACACACAAGAGGTGACTCCCAAAAAGCATTGTCCTATTCCAAATCCTGTCCCAAAGTAACGCCAATTTTAGCCTGGAAAGCCTGAAACTCTATAAACCAAGACATCATACCTGAAGCTACAGGGTGCTTTCTGCATTTTCTAATAAAAATCTTAAAATGAGTTTGAAGATACAATACTGCAAAGCCTAGGCTATTCACATTTATATTAAAAATCATTTACCCTTCAGAAGATGCTGTGTTACAGATACAAGGAAGAAAAAAACATATGTAAGGTTGTTGTAGAATCTGCTGTGCATGAGACAGATTTCTGCAATGATTTGTCTGGGAAAGGTTATTTAATTCAGTGAGTTATGTTGTTCTCAAGTGTTTAAATTAGAAACCTGCTCCGAGCTGAGGATCTTTGATTAGACAAAGAGGAGAACAGTAATCACCTGGAGCACTGCACACAAGGGGCGAGCAGCCACTCAGAATTCCTAATTTGTAGATAATTTATGCACTGCAAAGCCCACACACCTTAATGGTTTAAGTATTCTGTCTTATACCAGAGGACTAAATGCTCCTTGTGTGAGCAGACAGCCCCTCACAGTCTGGTCATTTATCTTCCAAAACAACAACAGAGCAATCTTGTCCTCTCCGGTTGGAGGTCTCTCTCTAGGCACAGGCTTTTCGAGGTGGCCCCATTTTGACATGCATCAATTGAGAACCTGCTGTGGGCAAGTTCAAGCAGACAGCGAAGTTGTCAAGTGGCTTTTGAGTACGCAAACTGTGATCGTTATTGTATGCAGTGAAAATTCCAACACATCACCGTGCACAGTGACCACAGGACAACTACTTCTAGAAACACAATGAGAGTTTCCTTTGTCTCAGCAAGAGACAACTATTTATATATGTTACATGCAGAAAGGCTGCACCAATGAGCCACTTCTTCAAATACATCAAGAATAAGGTAGCATCTCCCCTCCAGCCACTTTAACCTGGCCTCTGTCAAGCCCAGTAACAGGAACATGATGCTTCCTGGCTTGTCTTCAAGTTTAGATCTTTCCCTGGGGTTCAATTGCGGCTCTGGAAACTTCTTTCCTCCAGCTCCAGCAGTGTTGATTCCCAGCTGCTTGCTGTGGGACCGGAGCCCTCACACAAGGGAGGACGGAGCCCTCACACAAGGGAGGAAAGATGCACTTGTTGGGCAACCAGTGTAGGAGGATCAATCAATCAATCAATGCAGCAGGCTCCAGGATGGGTTCGCCTTCCACTTTTTGAAAAGAAACCTGCTCAGGGACTGGTAATACACCAATAAAAACACACCAGACCAGAAAGTGTACAGTTAGAGCAAAATAGCTCTGCACCTGCCACTTCTGCCCTATCATCCAATCTGTGCCGGTGAGAGATGCTCTGAGCTTTTTTTAGCTACACTTCTCAAAAAACGTGCTGCAAAGCCTGTATTGCCCTGAGCTACCGACACAAACCCACCCCCCTGATATCTTCAGGAGAGAAAGACCCCTGCAGAGAGCCAGGGACCCACACCGGGGTCTCAGATTGTTCCTGCTGGTTGGAGGCACCTCTGTTTTGCACACTGGATTCCCACCAGCCTGCTCCTGGTTCACAAAGACTATTGCTCACAGTCGGAGAAGATAAGTGAAAAGTCACAAGGATCTTCCTCAGAGGCAACCACAGATACTGCCGTTATCTTTACGGCAATATTTCGCAGCATCAGCAGCACAGTTAAACTGTTATGTCTGGGATCAGCAGACAGATTTTTTACTGGTACATTAGCATGTCTTACATTAATTCATCGAATTAAGAGCCCCACAGTAAATCAGAGAAAAATTGTTGGGGAAAAAGCTCATTAAATATTCCATACACTTTGGCTTTTGAAACTTTGGCCAACAGTGCCCACACTCTGCAGCAAAGCAGGCACAGGACAGTCCCTGCGCCAGACCTTGGGCTGGAGGGAGCTGGGAAGGCTCCCTTTGCACAACCAGCCAGAAGCTGCACTGGCACAGCCTGAAGTGTGTGGAAGGAGAGGGCTCAGCGCCACAACAAGTGGAGATGTGATGGTACACTTAATGTAGGATATTTGTTCCAAGTGACAGGAGTCAGGGCAGTTTTGCAGCTAGTGCTATTAGCGCATGGAAGTGCCGATGAGAAGAGCACCGGGAGAAGGGTTTGGTTGGGCTAACGCACATCTAAGGAAAGGACAGTGTATTGTGCTCTACATCTCGGTGTGCGAGTTAATTCCAGTTTCCCCAATACAGGCACCATTGATCACCCGTTTGTCTACAAGAGCTCCACCAGCAGCGTGGCAGTCCTGGGAAGGTTAGTACACAGGGAGACTCTGCTCAGGGAGGCTCTGCTCACCCTTCCTCACTCCATACCACAGGTTTGGGGGTTCAGCTGGCTGGGGAGTTTGTCATCTGCTCCTTAAGTCCGTCTGCTCACCATGAGGAGGATTTGGGAGTATGTCCCTACTTGAAAGCAGGTTCAAACAAAACATCTCCAGAACCCCAGTTACTGTAAATAATAAAATCTCTTGTGGCTTAGGTCTTGTATTTCTAGACAAACTCCCAAGTCCCAGCCTTCCATACATCCCCAAGGAACAATTAACTAATAAATAATTGAGAGACCTGATTTTGGAGCAGTGTCTCACACTTGAGCACACATCACGTGGGACCTAGCATTTGGCTCCTGCAAAAGGAGGTCTTTCCAGAAAAAGCCGACAACTTTTCCGTGGTAATTATCTCCAGCGAGATGCAGTTACAACACAGCAGTGCGTTACAGACAACAATGCAAATCAGCAAGTCTCCACCCTCGTCACGGCCCCCCTTCTTCTGCCAACTCCCAGTGACCTAACGGGCTCTATTCAATTAGAGGAGTTGTTGAACAATCAAATTAAAAAAAAATAAAAGTGGCCTATGCCAGAAAAAATTCAAACCTTCATGAAATATTTGGCACCTTTGGGATTTTAACTAGCAAGAAAGGAGAGAAGAGAAATTTTAAGCTATGAGAAGACCCGCTTCGTATTCTTTCCACTCTTACTGCCAGTAAACTAACACTGAGCTCACAGATTAAAAATGCATTTTTCAATGATTTTCTGCCACAGATGCTCACCACAACTGCCTGCAACGGAGTGACAACCCCTCTTTCCTTAAGATCGGTACCAGAGACATAAGACATGACAAACGTGATACTGGGTTTTAAGAGAGCACCCTGGGAATGGGGTGAGACCTGTTGGCCTCAGTGCATGGCAAAGTGGGAGAAAGCTTTGTCAAGAGCAGTGTCAGCAGCAGGGAGGGACCAGGATGGCTCTTGGCAAAGGAAGACACCGGCACTCCAATACGCAAGAAGAGTGGTGACTGGCAGAGTGATTACTTATTCCATTTAACAGCATTTTATTGCTAAAAAGCTTTTGACAAAGCCTCTCTCCAAGGCACTTTAGGCTGCTAGGATGATGCGGGATAAGGAGGATCCTTTAATGCATTAATAACTAGAAGGATTAAAAAAACCAAAAACCCAAAACCCACAATGGTAGGAATAAGCCCCAGTTTTTCCACAGAGAAGGGATGTTCCCAGGGATCTGTGCAGATTGCTTTAGTCATAAGTAGCCCTGAAAGCAATTTGGAAGAAAGACAAAGTTTGTAGATGAGAAGTCAGGATAGTGAAAATTAGAGGAGAGTTTATATACGTGTATGTGCAGAGATATATATATTTTCTATAGCTTACATATCAATAGCAAGGTATTATAGCTATAACATATGCAATATAATATAGCTTGTGTATATGTTTGTAACATTTTTAATATACACACACAAGTACATATGAGCTAACAGCCACCCCCTTTGCTGCAGTCGTTCCCTGAGGGAAGCAGTTAGCACCACCAGATGCAACGCAGCAGCGTGCAGGGCTCCGTGGAGCAACACGAGCAGAAGCACATTAGCAGCAAGTTAAATGCTTTCCCTCAGAGCAAACCAAGCATCAAACCCTGAACCTGGGCACCACTACAGTCCCAGAAAGCAAACCCTCCTGTCCTTCTCTAGGGCAGCACGCGCTGCTGGGCTGTGTCAGCCCACTTCCACCCCAGCCATGCATGGGGTCAGACCAGGACAGTCAACCAGGACAGCCACTCTCCACCCAGAGTCACGCAAATATTTCCAGAAGAGCCCATAAGGGCAGTCTGTGTTTTTATGAGTCTTTATAGAGACCCGAGGTGTTGCAGCAGTTGGTACAATTGAATTGGAAAGTATAACAGCTTCAATTAATTTATTAACTAATAACTCAGGCTCTAGTCTATTATTTTCACAAACTTATTGAGCACTTCAATTGATCTTAAAATTCCTACTGTTCCTGTTAGCTCACAGTACTCACTGAGATGCATACATCTAGCCAGGAATCTTGTTATGAAAGAATTCTCAATAGCAAAATGCTCCCAGGTCGCAGGAGAACATGCAGACAGCTCATGAGTCTTCCAGCTCAAGGGACAGTCCTGCTTTTCCTGAGCTCTTGGTGCTTATAAAAAGAAGGAGCAATGCCAGGCTGGACTAAAGCTAGTGGGATGCAAGCTTTGTGCTCAAGACAGCTTCACAACTGAAGGACAGTTATGTCAAGGACACCAACAAACGACCCACCCTGATTAACACCAGCATTTGTTTTCTTGCATATTTATAAATCCCTTTTCCAAGAAGACACTTTACATACCTGTAAGACAGTGCAAAACAGCTCTCCAGTCTGCTCAGCCTGGGAAGTCCAGCACCACCACCTCTCTCCCAAGGAAGGGCTCTGCAGAAGAAGGGAATTTTCCCTTTATCAGAAATTCTAAGCTGATTTGAAATGCTCAGCAGCTGAGAGCTCCCAGTTAAATGCCTAACCAAGAGCTGCTAAACATTTTTCTGGGCTAGAAAAAAGGGAGAGAACCAGTCAGAGGTCTCTTTCAAAGCCTCTGCCTTTAGCAGCTCTGGGGGGCAGCAGGCACGGCTGGAGTGTGGCTGCCATCCTGTGAAGTCAAAACTCCGTTTCCTTAGGATTTTCCACTGTGCTAAATGCCCAAGTCCAGCATCCTAGGAAACCCAGCCATTTCAGATTTCAAAGGTCTCCAGACCCAGCCTTGAGCTTCCTTCAAGTCCAAAGCTCGCTCTTTTCTTACACCAGTAGTCTCTTTACTACAGGGGAGGTAAATCCGCATAGATCCTGCACCAAGCAATACAGACCTGCCTGCTCCATCCCATCCCTGAGGCACTGTCTGCCTCTCCAGGGACATCAGCATGTCACCTGTAGCCCAGACCCCCACCCCAGCCCTGCTCTGCACCCACGGGCTGCTCAGGCTGCAGGGCTAGGACAGCCTCTCCGTCCCCAGCACAGAGCTAGGCTGCAGCTCCTCAACCAGAGCCCAGCATCCCAAGGTCAAGGTAACCATGGATGTACAGAGTCAACTCAGGTGCACATAGAATAGAATCACAGAATAGAATAGTTTGGGTTGGAAGGGACCTTAAAAGTCATCTGGTTCAATGCAAGACCCTTCCTTATAACCCAGCTCAGCGACAGCTCTCATCCTTCTGCTTTAACAGAGGTAAAAAGCCTGCAATTACCCTGCCCTCTCAAAGGCTAGGATAAACCTTGGAGAAGATTTAAGTATTGCTCTTTTATTTGATACGCTTACCCACTCTTTCCCTCGTGTATACCTGAGCACTCCCAGCATTGCTTGGCCTCAGCAGAAAGCTTTAGGTGCTCATCAATTAATGCCTAATTTGTGTGGGCCTCCACATACAATTCTTATGCAAATTGATCTCAAATTGTGTTCTGTTTTCAGCTGAGCTGAATCCAAGCACTAAAAAGCCAGATGAGGAAAGACAACTTGAGGAGTGTACGTGCAGGTAGTAAAGCTTTTCTCTTCCTCGGAGGTTTTGCAATAACCTTTGTTCATGTGCACTACAGCATAAATTTGGAGAAGAGATAAAGAGCTCTGTAACGGCTGAGTCTTGTAGAACGTGCAAGTTAAGAGCTGCTGTTGGAAAGAAACTGCTGATAAATGCTCACTGATGTTTTGTTATTAATGTGATGTTTCTATATAAACTCTTTTCCCTCTAGGAATATGATGGATTTTCACCAGAGGAGAAAAAAAAGAACTTTTCCATGTCATTTAATCATTGCCCAGTATTAACACAGCATTTGACAAAGCCACATCTATTATGATCTGGTTTTAATTTGTGCTCTTTATTACAGTTTGTTGTAGCTGTCTAATTAAAGTTTGTTGGGGAACTAATCAACCTTATTTCTGTAGTGAGATCAGTTTAATAAGAAGGTAATTCTGCAATTTGTTTTCATTAATTAATTAGGCAAAACCCTATAAAATCCACACAGTGGGGTATGAACCTAGGGAAGCTGTGACACCAGCTACAGTGTTCAAGGGAAAAAGGACATTTAGCTGTTGGTAGGCAGTCCCTGGTGGGGTTTTTGCCCCTGTCAGCTTTAGAGAAGTAAACTCTGCTGTATAAGGCTTAACCTGGATGTCTCTACTAGCGAGTGTAGTCTCCAAACAAACCCCAAAAGAGCATCATGTGGGGATGGAGGCAAGGCAATTAGATCAAGAAAAATTCACTGATGGGTGTGGGAAATAGGTCAACGTTTCGACACGGGCTTCCTCCAACAGCCCCAGGTGTCAAAGTAAACCAATGTCACGCTCCTGGGAAAAGAAACAAAAGAGATGGTGGGAAAACCCTCTGGGTCACCGTGGAAGGAGAAGGAAAACTCTCAGAGCTGGGTTATAGATCTTCCCACTTTTCCCCAGCATAAGAACACTCGGGCCATTTCCAGCAGTAGCCAGCTTCAAACTCAGAGACCTAGTGTACATCCGTTTATCCAAAGAGTTATCCTAGCTTTAGCTGCCTTTCCAGAGAGCTTGTGTTTAATTTTGTAACATTATCTAATACTTAACAAGCCACACAATAATCACATTCAGGAAGGCAAGACTTTGACCAAAGATCATAAGCTGTGATGCTTGTTCTCCTTAGTTCCGGAGCTTCCAGGGTGCCCACAGGCCAGCTGGCTGCGCATGTGGGAGGTTGCAAGAGTGGAAGGTCTCTTATCCTGTACATCACTTATTGATCATCTCAGGGCAAACAGGGGCTTGAATTTGCCCGGGAATGAACTTCTGCATCTGTTTGTGCTGCTGGTTTTACTGGAGGGTTAGAAACATTCCCACTCGAGGCTGTGCTTCCCCCCATCCGAGAGGTCCTAGCCTTTCATTGATTTCAGGAGCAGCTTCACAGTAGCACTGCTGTGGCTTGCATTTCTCTCAACACCAAGATCCAGCGGGCAGCAACTGAGAAAGATGGATCCTGGCAAGGGGAAGAAAACAAGGAGGAAATCACCAATACAAATTGGTCCCTTGGCTCAAGGGGTTAGAAAAGCACAGGTGCCACCCCTCCTGCTGCTGTGGTACAAGGAACCATTGTCTGGGGAACAGCTGGGGCAGTCACAGTCCCAGCCTGCCCAGAGGCCCTCGGTACTCCAGGTCCTGTTTGTGACTCACTGGCTCTTTGCTCAGCCATTACGTGCTCATTCGCTACAAAACCCAACTTGCACTTTGGCCCAGAGGAAGCAAGCACCACCTATGCAGGACATCCTTTCCAGGTTGGCATTTTGGGGGCCTTTGAATGGAACAGTGACTCAGGCACTACACCAGATGTGCATGACCAGCCTCTGCCACGGGCATCCAGCGCTGTCCCATGGACAGTCCCTTTAGTTTCTTCCTGTTCAATTTGGAGGATCACAATTTCACCTTCTCTGTATGTGCGGATAACCGACTCTCGTTATGGTTATGCAAAGCCAAAGCTCATTCCTCCAATAAAAAAGAATGAAAGATAAGTCCCATGGCTCTGAATCTATGTTTGATGGCTGTTTTGTGCAGTAGGGGATTAGCAAGACAGCCCAATATATCTGGCTGCTGAACATCATTTGCTGTTTACCTTTTCTGAAGGAGGACTCAGAACCACGGCTATAAACTTCCGGAGTGAGAGAATAGCAGATGAACAAAGTGAGGAGAGAAGAGACAGTTTCACTGGAAGCCTTGTAAACCACTGACTGCAGTAAACATCAATGCAGTAATTAAAAGCTGTCAGTTCAGGAAACCATAAAAAACACCATCTTTTCTTTACCTAACTTCCCTGACTGAGCGAAAAACATAAAGATTCTCTTTCTTTTCCAGGAGGTGTTTCAGAATGGTCCTTTGTGGCTCACCAATTATCACACTTCAGCAAGAATATAATTCTGGGACAAAGCTTTTTGTCTGTTCTGTAGTGAGTTCCTAAGGGGATGCACTGTGTAGCACCTTTCCCAGTTATTCCAACACCCCCGAAGAAGGTTTTTCTACCATGTAGTCACAATTTAACTGCTGTCTTGGTGAGCTGTGATGCAAACCTCTACCTGTCTGTGCAAAGTGACTTGCTGCAATGACCTGTTGGGTGGATGCAGTAAATACCTGCTGAGAAGCTTTCACAGGCCACGACACATGGGACTACCGAGGTAAGAGGGTGCATTACACATGCTGGAAAAGTGTGAGCAAACAAGGCAAGTTCTATTTTATATGAAAAAGTAACACAAGCAAAATGTCTCTCAGGCTGCAAGGTTTCCTTAGCATCCAGGCTCCAGTGCCTCAGAGAGGAGGTCTTGCCCAACGTACAATAACAGTGAGACAGTTGGGAGCGTATTTCCTTTTCCTGAAAGATTTATGGAGAATTGCACACACAGTCCGTGTGACTCCTGCCAGAAAGCTCAATTTGCAAAACTCTGCTGTGATTCCCCCCCTGAAAGTCAGTGGACTGGATGTGAGAGCTCCCCTTGTGATCTGGGAGCACATCTTGGAGATGATGAAAGCCAGGTTTTCCAAACTCCCAAGTCCAGCAAGCCATAGACTTAAGGCCCGATATGAAGGAAGAAGCCATGGAGAGAAACTAGGTGTGCTAATAAAGCATGAGGTTGAACCTTCCTCCTGAGCTGATATTTGGAAATGGAAGCTGAAGATCTGAGGCTGAAGCTCTCCCTGACCCCTGTTTTTCCTCTGGCAGTCATTTGAAAGTAACTGCAGAGATGACTCAGACTTTTCAGAACATGACTTCCAACTTAGAGCCAAAGGCTGCAGAGCCTCCCCGGGTGGCTGTTGACACCTGGGCAGTGTAGCTGCACAAATCGCAACCCAACCCCAGGCCCGGAAAGGCCGGGTTTTGACTAGCTGCTCTAGGGGGTATCAGATATTAATAAGATGTTCACACTTGCTGAGGTAGGGGAGCCTGCGGATCTCATCAATTTAGCTGCCTGCCTAACTCCTTAGCGCTTGCGTGGGCTCTGCTATGAGAAATCGATTATGATCTCCCACTGCTTCCAATAGGAGCAAGCTGGAAACAAAATAAAGCACAACAGTAGCCTTTTAAGCAAGCTTTTAGCCAGCTCCCTGAGGACACTGCCAGACATGCTGTCTACAGCAGATCAGCTTCAAAGCCCTTAGCCGAGAGTGCTCAGGGCAGCCACAAATAGTCTGAGCTAATAAAAGAGCATATTCCACAGCCAAGCTGCAAACTTCTGCCTACTCTGAACTATAAGAAGATGCTGGGGCTCTTCCAATGTGTTCTTCTGCTTTTAAGCATCAGGCAGGACTTTCAAGGACTGATGCAAATCAAGCCTTGCACTTAATTTTTGTTCAGAAACCCTTGCAGAAACCATCACAGCGCCTCTTGGAAAGACGTGGTCGGCTGTGTGAGAAACCCAGCGTAGACTGGCAGCCAGTTCCAGCTCTGCTACATGCACTGATCAAGGCACTTGCTTTTTCTGTACCTCCGATTCCTTCCCTACTGTTTGAATATCTTTGCTGTTGAGTTGTTCAGGAATCGCTTCTTTGGATTTTCACTTTGCTTAGCACAAGAGGCTTTTGATCGAAGGCATTCAGGATGCTAGCTCTGCATTAGAATAAAAAGGGTTTGCATACTATGAGGTGACAGAGTGAACTGACTTGATAAAAGGCTCTTAAGTCGTTAATTCAAGTCATGCAAGATTAAGAAACATTTCAGGAATAAAACAGACTGTGTCAGGGCCTTAGCAATTTCAAAGAACTCTTTCTCACTTGGCTTCACAATGTTGTTCCTTTCAGGTTTTTGTTGTAGCAGAGGGATATTAGGAAATCTATGCTTTCAGAGTCACCAGTGGCTCTGAAATAAGCTTTTCAGGCTGTGCAGTGTTCTCCTGACTTTAGTAATGGGAAAGCTTTCAAGGGACTCTCACATTCAATCCAACTTTCTACCCCAGCAAAGGAGAACCAGCTGACTTTTTAATCTTCCATAGATCTTCTACCTGGCCAAAACCAAGGGGTTGGGGAAGAGACTGAACAACACTAGTGACACATTTATCAATATGGAGCTGTAATACCTGTGTAGATGAGGCTACCAGATTAAGTTCTCATTTTGATCTGGAGTCCTTGGCCACAGTCCACTTCCTTAGAGGACAGAAGCCCAGAAGGGATGGTCTTCAGGAGAGGTTTGACCTCACCCATCCCTGTGCTTCCAATGCTCTGGGAGATTTGACATGCACCCCATGGGCACAGTCATTCTTGCAGCACAGGGCCACCTTAGCAAGAGGTCTATGGGAGGGACATCTCCATGAGCAAGCAAACGGACAGAAATAGCTGCTAGTTTTGTCCCTTCTTGCCACAGGTCTAATACTGCCTATTCTTGCAACCTACCATCAGAACAAGGACCTTGGCTAATATGAGTTTTCACCTGTAGGAAGACCATTTGCAAACATTCAGCCTCCCAAGCCAGGCCATGCCTTGGCTGAGGTTCAGCCCCTGTGGAGCGGCATCTTACCTGCTGAGCTTCGTTTCAGAACCCACCACATCTCTTTGCACTTTTTCTTTCATCTCTGTCCCATAACACACAAAGACAGACCTTCCTTCTCAAAATAACTGGCTGCCGGCCTCCTACTGCAATACATCTTTCCTTTGCACCAAAATCCATTACAAAGAATCCTCTTAGCTTCTGGAAACACCACAACCCTTTTTATGTCAATAAGTTAAATCTTGTTACTCAGCTGGTGCTAATTTCCCTCTTTTAACACCAAAGGATTTGATCCCTTCCTGTTTAAAAAAATATGCACCGAAGATATAAATTCTTGTCTTCTCCTTTTCGAACAAGGAAGAAGAGAAAATGAAAAAGGCTGTACTATTTTGCTGGCTCACTTATCTTGTCTTTGTAGAGGCTTGTTAAATTCTTACAGATAATAATCTGTTCCTGGGGTGGGAGATCGATTTTTGTGCTCCAAAGGGATGTCACAGAGGGCTAAACATTGGCTCTGAGCCAGGACCTCCTATATAGAGATCTAAACAGAGATTGGGATGATGAGCATTTAATACTGAGGCTCTGGCCCTAACCAAGCCCATGGCTGGGTCACGAATATCACCCAGCTCCAGTACAAAAGCTTTATTGGCCACCCTTATTCACCAGCACTCTTTGACCACCCCTTAGCTTATCCAATTCCTCCTCTTCACAATCTCATGAAACAACAGGCTCAGATGACCGACGTGCTTCACTAAGTCATCCCTTTGGTCACAGCAGCACAGCTCTGCCAAAGAGGCATTTCCAATCCATCTTTGCATCCTCGCACTAAGCTGCAGGACAGAGCCCATGGGGCCATTCCTGCACCCCGCTGGTGCTGATGCCACTCACCCAAACCTCTTCACCTGTATAAAAACCCCCAGACTGGGTTTCATGGTCTTGAAATTCCTTCCATAGTCATCCCTCAATGAAGAGGTCAGCTGAGGCCCCTTGGGGTGAACTGGGAGAGCCCTGGGGAGCCTACTGGCCGTGCCCTGCAGGAAGAGGGAGCTGCATATCTCCCTATAATGATGAAAGAGATGATGGGGAGGTCTGGGAGAGCACAGGCTGCCTTTCCCTTGCGTTAAGCCTGGCACTCAGCTGCTGAAGTGGTGCTGGGAGCTACTCAGCACTCCCTCCCACAGCACATACATAGCAGGCACGGAGCCCTGAGCACCAATATTTCACTCCACAGACCATTTCTCCAGAGGACTGAGTTCAGCCGCGTTTGGACAAGGCTTTATTCCATTTAAAAGGGGCTAGTACAGAGTCTCCAGGCACTCGGCATTATCTCTGTGCGTAGTTTGCTCCTGCTTTCCTTATAAAGCACCAAGCCACTTCTCCTTTTGAAGCACTTATCATTTTGTGGTTTTCACATTTTTGATCTCCTGCAGCAGGTCAGACATTAGAGTGAGGCTGACTAACAAGATCATGAAATCTTCAAAATCAATTTTGTTCTCCGACTCCTCATCCAGGGTGGAAATGATTTCCTGGTATTTTGGTTTGTTTTCTTGGCCCTATTTTAAATGAGAAAAAAAAAAAAGAAAAAAAGATTAAACATGAAGTTCCTTTTTTATTGCATCATCAAAATAAAACAAAGAAAGAAAGGCACCTGTGTAAAAATCCATGTATTTTTCTATCTTCCCATTCATGTTTTTGTGTCCACATTCTTATTACTTTTTCTAAAGGTATCGCAAGAAACTTGAACAGAAATATTATTGCAATCAGACAGGAGAACAACCAGTCCCCAAGGTTTCCATCTCAATCCAGAATACACCTTTTAAAAGACACCTAGTAGTGACCAAAAATCTGGCAGTGATGATGATGTAGCTGGTAACTGCTGGGAAAACCAGAGCCCTCTTTCTTGATAAAACTGGGGAGAGGAAGCAACCAGCCCTCCTAGCCTCAATATTCAAGACAGGTCCTCAAATATATACTGTGAAGGTCTCAGAAACCGTTGCTTTTACAGATATCACTTCAGTAGCTGCTGTTTTCTGTCCTGTTGAACATTACTGTTAGAACAGAAGGGTTTATTAGAATTACGTATCAAGTCAGTTATTGCTATTTTCTTATGGAAAAAAAAAAAAGAGAGAGAGTTCCAGGATACTTTTAAGCTTAATAACCTTCAAAACATCTCCCGATTCTAAATTTTATTATCTACTGATATTTGTGAGTCCTCTCCCAGAAGGTGCCTACTTTTGAATTTAGTACCCATTCTCCAACCAGGCATGTGATTTTGTCATTCTTGGAAGTGAAAGTATCGTCAAGAATGTTTTTACTCCTAAACATCTCATTTATTTAGTTGAGCTCTTTTTACTAGTCCTGAATAAATTTTTACCATTTGATAAAACCATTTTTTTTTTTTTGTTTAGGGAGGGAAAATAAAATCTACAAGAAGTTTACAGCCACAAGTGCTGACGTAGCTGCTTTTCCTGGTAACCAACCGGCTGCCACCAACAGCGCAGGTGGGTGACGGGTGGTGAGGTGCTTTCTGCTGCCTTTCTCCTAGCGGCCCCACCAGTGACGGCGGTGCGTGCAGCTCTGCGGCACAGAGCTGGCTCTCCTCGTACTGGGTCAGTTCTCTGGCAAACCACCGAACAGTTAATTAAGTGCAATGGGTTTCTTCTCTCCATAAATGCCTTTTCATCATCTGAGGGGGTTTTGCTTGTTGGTTTTTCTTTTTGCCATTGCCCTGCTTGGTTAACAAAAACACAAGCAAGCACATCACCACTGCTTCACTGCTGTCCTCTCTCTTTTAGCCCTGTGTTAGACACAGGCTCAACAGAAAGCAACTGATTCCCTGAAGGTGTTTGAGGCAAATTACCAAAGCCACTTGGGATTCCCCCACAGGCTGATGCCCATCCAGGTGCGGGACAGAGCCTGTGGGGCCATTCCTGCACCCAACTGGTGCTGCTCACCCAAACCCCCTCACCTGGATGAAACTCCCAAACTGGGTTTGCAGTAGGGTTTTGGTCTCAGCTTTGCTGATCTTGCCCTTGGGGTCAGCAGCGTTGTTGTACACCAAAGCCACGGTAGCAAAAGCTTTTTCAAGCTCTGAGCTTTTTCCTAGAGCTAGAGGGTGGAAAAAAAAGTTATCAGCTTATCAGAAAAAAAGTGGCATTTGAGATATAATTGAAAGGAATCTGTCAGAACCATCCTGAGTGGGTGGAAGTCTGTGTAGTTTCATTAAAGTTAATGAGGCTGAAACTGTTTATACCCACAGAGGGCCTGGCCTAGATTTTATTTGGAGTGGGCCACCAATATCCCTTGGAAAAACACCCCAAAAGGAAGCTTTGGATAGGACCTGGGGCATGCAGCAGTGGGGACTCAAGGTGATGTGCAAATTCAGTCTGGTCTGTCCCCAACCTGAGTGCCTAGCAAGGACCCACCATGCCATGGGGACAAGCCACACTGGTCATCTTTTGGATGCATTTGGCCTCCTAGGATCCTTTACCAGGGGAAACGCAGCTCATCTGGGAAGCCTGGCTGAACATAAATGTCTGTGTCTGAGCATCAGAGCTGCACTTCAGTGTATTTGGGATTTTGGCTTCAATACTTGGCTGGATTCATCCCCCTCCCACTCCTGAGTCACATCCTAAAGACTGTGTACTCACAGCCCTCAGCATCAGGTATGACAGATGATCTGCGTGGTGATTTTTAAGGGAAAGGCAAGCAGAAGAGGAGACTGGGATCAACACAGGAGCACATTTCTCAGGAACCCATGAGACCCTCACATCTGGCATCAACCAAAGCTCTGCATGGCTTCGGCAGCTCTGCCAAATCACCAGGATTTACTGCACTTGGGCTGTGGCCTTGGAGGACCTGAACCCCCAGTGGGCAACGAATGGGTCCCCTTACCTTTTATTGAAGCCAGCTGCTTGGCTATAGGTATGCTGGAAGTGGGAGAGAAGAGAGGCACAGTTATCACCTGGTCAGTTGTGGGTATATACATACTTTCTCCACGAGTGAGTTTGCTCTTTTCCGTTTCATTTAATCCACCGGCAACTTCCCAAGAGAGACTGGTTTTCCTTCAAACTGGAAAGGATAATGGCCTTACAAGCACACACAGCTCCCAATTCTTCACCTAAGCAAATAGCCTGGACTCATTATCAAAGGTGCTTATTAAATGATTTTAAGGGAGAGACATAGCACGATCCTTCAAATCATTTCTTCAGAACATGAAAGAGCTCTGAGAAGTTTCTCAGTTTTAAGCCCATCTCTAGGGAAGTGCAAAGGGGTTTGTCATGCCCCACTCACCAGTGCTCCTGGTCTGGACCAGACATACGGGTTTTATTCCCAGCAGGACTTACGTCTCTGAGAAACACCTCTCTGCTTCCTATTAAAACCTGCTTACTTTAGCTAAATAGCTGGAAACTAATTACAGAGCAGCCAGCCCACAGCGGAAGAGTTTGTGATAGAGACAGATACAGCCAGACAATGAATTTTAAGATAAAGGGCAGATTCCAGAGATGCAAAGAACAAAGTGACAACTTACCGCTTGGTCATGCCTGCAGCCGAAGGGCTTTTTTTGGTGGAAGCAGGAGCTGGCTGATTGACCGAGTACTGCTTCGTGCTGGGAACGCTTGCTCTACAGCCACACATCTTGTGGCCGAGGTGTTTGTGATCTCTAAGCAACTCGAGCAATAGCAAACAGGTGAATTCAAGCTCTGCCCTGTGAAAGCAGCTTGCTTGCAGCCATGCCCTATCAATAATGTAAACGCTACCTGGTGATGACGAAGCCAGCTAAATACGTTAGGGGAAAGGAGCCCCTGTAAGATGGCACTGCTGGCTTGGTAAGTAGTGTGGCTTTTATTTTATGTGAGAATTTGACAGAAACGAGCCAAACTAATGGAGCCTGAACTCTCTTAGATCTGTGGGGATGTTACTTTGCATCAGGAATAACTAAGACTGAATCCATTCAGCTACACGCATTACCATTCTAATGGGAAATCTTTCTAGCATGGGCTAATGTAACGTGCCCCAAGGTATAGAGGGACTTGTTCACATTGACAGAGTCAGAAACAAAGTGTTTCCCAACTCCTGACCCAGCATTTATCCTAGGTGGGCACCCTTCTGCTCTCATGTTTCTTCCCCCTGGTGCAGCGCGAAGAGGAGAGCTGTTCCTCCTCAGAATCACTTGCAAAGTAGAATCCAGCATAGAGCCTCTGCTTCATTTTCTACCCAAACGGATGCTGCCTGCTTCCAAAAGCAGCACGGAGCCATATGGCAGAGCAGTCGCACATTAGAAGAACTGGAAGGGCTCCGATGAACTTTGTTATTTATTGGCATGGATATCGCTATTAGGAAACACACAGCTTGTCACGCTGCCTGTCTCTGTGCACAGTCTCCTTTCCCGTGCCTAGAGGTGTCTAGACAGGATAACTTCAACCTAAAAGACCAAGCCGCTGCTTTAATCCCAAGGTGGTCTGTTAATAGGTAGTGACTTCAACTAGCTCATCCAGCTCATCACTCCCGGTGAAAGGATACAATGCTGATGTTAAAACTAGCCAGGATGAGACTTTATGTAACAGGACACGCAAAGGAGACTGCAACAGATGGCCTAGAGAATTAAAATGTTTTCCTCATTTAGTAGAAGCTAAATTACTGAAGGCTAATGAATAAGGATGTTCACCACCTTACTGTTCCTGGATTTTAATTATCTTAAAAAGCATGGGAAAAGAGAACCTTTAATTTTCCATCTAAGAGTGTCATTACTCAAACAATTCAGAGCCTTTTTCTGAGAGGTTTAAGCTGTCTTAGATCTCTAGTGCATTCTTTAGGACTGGCTCATGAATAAAACAGAGCCTGTAATTGCAATGACGCAGCCAAAACACATATAATCAATGCTCATTATCCCATCAATTAACACACTAAAATTAAACAAGAATTCAGGCTTAGTAATCTGCCATCAGCTAAAAAAAAAGGTCTTGATATCATGTTGAAGTGATAATTCCCTTTCACATCTGTTGAACCATACAAGGAGGCATGAAAAGCCTTACATCCCGGTTAATCCACAGAGCAGTAATGTTTGGTCTTAGCATCCAAGGTAAAAATGAGAGTGAGAAACAGACTCCTTTCCATGTTCATCAGCTACCGGCAGTGCTGTAGGCAGGCAGGTAAACCCAGCCCTCCGTGGTTTTGGCTCTTTCCACCATAGATCAGATTTCAGCTCACTGTTTTTTTAATCTAACTGATGTTTGAGAGCCTGAGCTCTCTAACAGGTGATTTGCTTTGCTGGGGTAGGAACAAGTGCAAGCAAGCCTGGGGCATGTTATCCCTCTAGGATATACTAATTAGCGCACACAGGAGCATCAGTGCCTGACAGATAAAGGGTAGCATGAGGACAACTCTTGCTTTGAAGAGAACAAGATTTTGGCTGTATGCGATGCTTGAGTGTTCTGGTCAGCAAGGTATGAGGGAGCCAGGCCATCTGCTCTGCATCTATTTTGATACGCGCTATTTATGTTGGAAACATCCAGGTGCTTTCATCGGTCACTTTTTAGCACGTTTCACATGTTTACAATATTGTCTGCACAAAACACACAACCCAGCGCTTCAAACTGCAAAATCTTTAGAGGCAGTTCACTCAGTTGCCACTGCAAAAAGCCACAGGCTCCTTCACTTTTGGTATTTTCCTCAGAGTTTTCCCATCCTTCTTAAAGTACTTTCTGCAGTTCAAGAGGACTTACCTTGTGAAACGTTTGCGTGTGACGGTGTGCCGTCTCCCTTAGCGATGACCCTGGGACTCTGGGCAGGTATGGGCATGCCGGCAGCAGGCAGGCACAGCCGAGGGACAGAGGCACACGGGAATACCTGAACCAGGAGCTGCATTCACACCCTTATCCACTCTGACTTCATTTCTTCAGCAAACCCTCCAGCAGCCGTGGAAGTGCTGCCAGCTTCACCCAGGACGCTAACAGCTTGATTTCCTCGTGACCAGATCCTGATCGTTTTGATCCCACATGTTATATGAATTTTCTTCCAGAGATCCAAGACTGAGAAGCCCCCCTCCTCCATTTTAGCCCAAAGAAGGACTGGCTGCCACAGCCTTATACTGGTTTTGTCTTGCTCCATCCCTTTGAAATCAATTACTCAACGCGGGGAGAGCCAGCAGAAGCAGCAGGTCCAATGCACCCATCACGGCCCGTCTCTCCACACCAGCCACCACCCGTGGTGCCCCCATGGGTGAGCAGGCTCAGCCCCACTGGGGAGGGACCTTCTCCTCTTCTACGTGGTGGCTTGCAAAAAGGAGGCACAACCCAGAGTAGGTGAATGGGGGATTTAATCAGCTCAAGGGACGGACAGCTATGCTGCTCTAACAAGCAGTCTGCTTTGCATGAATAACTCAGCTGGCCGCTGAAGCTCTCTGGTCACAACCCAACCGGCTCCTGCTTCACCCGGTGCTGTTTACCCATGCTAACACTCTCCTAAGCATCCTAAAACCTGAACCCCTGAACTTTTTCCAGGAGGTAAGGAATGCAGAGGATAAATAAAATCAACAGAGGGAGCGTTTCCTACTCATTTGTTTCTCCATCACCATTCCCTTTTGGGGCGCACGCTGCTGCTTTCATCTGTGCTGGGATGATGTCAGCAACATTCTGCAGGTCCCAGGAACGTTTGCCTCTTGGCCACCACCTTTTTAAAAAGATATCTCTTTGTACTCAATTTGATTTTACCCAAGGCTGGGTGCCGTTCACAGACCGGTGCCTGATGATGAACCGGTGACCAGTGCTCCTCCGGGTACCACCAAATACCGCTCCGCAGGGCAGGCTCGAAGGGGCTGCGCAGGTCACGGTGTGTCACAGGCCCTGGCTGAGGACACGGATGGCTCAGTTTATCTCCCCTGCCGCACACAGACAGCTCAGCTCAGCCCAGAATTCAGCTCTGGTGTCACAAATGGTTAAAATAGTTATGAATCCCATTGCTAAGATAAAGGAGGTAAAATGTTATTGAAGAAAAACCATTAGAATTGGCCTGTCTGCAGCGAAACATTGTCATCTCACGTCCAGGCATTTTTTCAGACATGATACAGCATTTTGACCAAAATACACTCGTGTCTCATGTGGAGGATGTCAGGGAACAGTGGCTTCAGGGACCCCCTGTGTGCAAGCATCCAGCTCCCTCGGCTTCTTTGACAATCTAATGGATAAGGGATGAGCCCAGCGTTTTTGGTATGCTACTCATCTTTGGAAGGATGCTTCAAAATACTACTACCAAATAATCTTTCCTCTGAGAAATGTTTTATTATAGGATATTTAGACTTTTAAGAGGCAGCTATATTCATAGAAATGTAAAGTTTTTTTTAAAGAAGGACATAGCAATAAAAATGTAAGTGAAGAAACTGGTAGCTAAATGCAACAAATGGGATGCCTCCCAGCTGAACTATTAACATTTCATATCAAAATGCTAAGATCTTCATAGTAAGGATGTATGGCGTTGACAAATGATGGGATAATCAGCACCAGATATTAATACTAAAATACATATTATTGCTGCTGTTAGAAAAGTCCAGGAGGAAAAGCTCTCAGGTTTAGTAGAGAGAGGGAATACAAAGAAATCCTGAAAAACAGTAGTTAAGTCAGAGAGAGCATAAGCTATATAACCCATCCATTCACATATATAAAGATTTTGACTCAAATCTGGCTTTAAATTAGCAGATAGAGGACTAAATGCTTATGACACGATATGGCATAATATAAGAAGAACTCTCTCAGAAAAGGGTGAAACAATATGTGGCAGTTTTAACTCAGTAGTTCTTTATCTGTCTGTAATATTAATCGTAAAACTCTGGAGATATTGTCAGGAGCAGACTACAGACACGGGCAACGCACGTTGCATTTGCCTGCCGCTTTCATCAGTACATCAGAGCTTCAGCCAAGAATAATTCAGGGCTAGAGCCTGAATTGCTCATTCAAATTGAGAGCATGTACAGATTAGAAATAATTAACCTAATCAGGGCAGGCAATTGCAATATGAATTGATACAACAGGAGCACAAACTTCCTCCAAGTCTGGCCAACACCAAAGCTCAGTGATAGGCAGCTTGATGGCTACACTGAAGGAGATCTCACCAGACATCAAGAAAGTATCGCACGACAAAATATACCATCACGTAAGGGCTCAGCCCTGTGGGCTGTATTTGCATGTAAACTCATCTTTGTCTCCTTGATGTGCTGCGCAGGGAGCAAAGCAGGTTGCAGAGCCACTGGGTACCCAGAGCTGCATTCCCTGCCCTCTCCAGCACCTCCCCATACAGGGTATGGTGCTGCACCTTTGCAAAGTGCATTCAAGAGCAATGGGGAAACCCTAAAGCAGTGCAAGAGTGCCTCTTCCTTGGCTTTTAAGGCACCTGGAGAGAAAGTCCTGTGCTCCCATCCCACCCCCTTTGCAGAGGCACCTGCCTCTCCTCCACAGTTCTACGCTTGATAATGAAAATACGCTCCCGTTTCTGGTAGCTGAGAAAAGGGCTATAAAGAGAAACACATGGGAAAGCAGGAGGGACAGCACAGAAGATCAAGGAACATATTTTTTTCCCCGGCTGACCTAGTTATTTGACTAACTGGCAGAGATGCTCACTAATGATGAAGTAGGAAAGCAATCAGTCTGCCAGCAGCAGTTTCACAGAGGATGCTCGAGTTTACTTAGCTATTTGTCTTAGAAAAACAGGAAACAAATACAGTCTTTTCCATCTTACTGCTCAACACTTTGCTATATAGTCACTATTCCCAGTTCAAATAAGCTTCCAGTTTCTCAACGATTGCCAAAGGATGTGATGACTCAAATCCAAAGGAACATGGACAAAACAGTCAGATACATTTTCTTACGTAAAAAGGCAAGAACATGAATAACTTTTTTATTTTTGCCGCTTCCATAGTGCATCAATCTGAGAAGCTATAGATGAAGACGTTTTTCATCCCTCCTAATTCACAGAGAAGACTACAGTGCCTTAAAAGATAACAGTCAGCTCAGCTGTTCTGCATGGCAGCATGGAGGTAACATACCTGTGATTGTCTGGCCAATGGGGGAAAGCAAAAGGAAAGTCTTCCAGCAAAACATGTGCCTCTTCCATTGCTTTTGTCAATTCTTCCACCAGCTCTGCCCCTCATAAGAAAATTTTAGATTTGGAGTTAGGTAAACAATACCTAAAATAAATCATAATCTTAATTCTGTCCCGTTTTGCATTAGAAACTGCCCTTTCTCCAGGGATCTCAACTCTAGAGGGTGTAAAAGCTGCAGTTCCTCTGCTCACATGGTGATGCAAGAATTTCAGCTTGTTTGAAATGCAGGACTAAAGGTAAACAAAACTCAAGTCTCGAACCCCCAGCATGGGACAGAAAAATCTGGAAATGGGACCCTGCTGATCTGACTGGAAAAGCTGATGCAGAGAAAGGTAGTTGACACAAAAAACCTCTTATCTATTTGTAGTGGAGAGGCTTAGATGACCCAACTTGGAATATTCCTGATCCAATAATAAAAAAAGCAGATTTTTTTTCTTATTAAAGAAAGAGAAAAAAAATCCAGAAGTAGGACTATGTGGGAGGGGGCATGAAGAGCCTACATTCTATCCCCATCCCCTGCCAAACACACAGATCTCACTTTCTCCTTGCCTATACCTAACTTTTTCCAAAGTTAAATAAAAAACCAAAACGAAGGAACAAAAGAAATGAAAGCCAAAATAAAATTCTTCATTGACCCAAAAAATTGTATTTTGCTCCCATCTGAAATACCAGGACATGTAGATATTCAGGTTTGTCCTCTCTGTAGCTCAAACATGGTTTTCCAGCAATCCACAGGACTGGAATAGTCAGCACAGTACTGGGTTGGTCCACTGATGGGGGAAAGAGAGGAAAAGAAGCAGGCAGGAATTAAATTGCACGGTCTTATTTTGTTTTAAACTTGTGATATCGACCTTAATGACAAGGGTCTGTAGATATGTCATGTCCACTGTACCTTCAAAGCATCCTCATAAAAGTGTTGGAAAGCAGGAAGAATATGACCAATAAGGTCATGCACAGGAAGAGTTATTTATCTTCAATAGTTGTCTTAGTTATTTTGCAGCGACATTTCAATATTAACATACTCAGAAAACATGCATTGTATGCAATAACTTTATTAGGGTCAAATAGATATCACAATATAGATTCATCCACTGAGTAGCCATAAATTGGTTACAACAATCATAGAAGAGACTAAGCTGTTTTAAGCTAAGATGCTTTCAACATTACAGCTCATACAATAACATTATATACTGATACACTTTGATTTAGAAATGCAGATGATCAGTTTTGATTAGTACATTGTGCTTTCATTAGTACATCAGGCTTTCATTTGTGTTAATCTCTCCCATATGCTGTAGTGAGGAAGGGCTGAATTTCCCAGGGAGAAATCCAAACGGGCTACAAGTTTGGCTCTGGCCATTTTAGGATGAGTTCCTCTGAGCCTGGGTTATTTGGTCAATCCAGTTACATTCTCCAGTAGCACCAAGCTAGCGCTCAGAGCAGCGACAGAACAGAGGGATATCTAAGAATGTTTACACAGCACAGACGGAAAGGTTTCCATGTTATGAGAGGGTATAAAGGAATATTGCTGCTTTGTAAGGTCACAACAAACATGCGGTTTTCATGTTTTGCTGTATTAAGCAACAGGGCATTTTCACATGGTTTTGTATACTGATATCTGCACCTCTGTTTATCTTAGTTAAATAAATACTTTTGTAAACATATAACACAGTTACTTGGTCCTTATTTTCCACAGCTCACATTAAAAGATTCACAAAACATCCATAGAAATAGTGATTTATAGAATGAATACTTAGCTGAGTTAAATGGAATAAACATTGGTCGGGTACCATATATACTACTGAATGCCATTTCAAGGAAAAACGGTTTAGTTACAAAGCATTCAGAACTCGGGTAAGCCATATATTCAACTCTGCAAAATATATAAAAGATGCATACTTCTTTTAAACATACATGTAACAAAATGTAGTGGCTGAAGTCGAGAAGTTCCGTTTACACAGTCCAGATATTTGGTAGTATGAAACTGTTTATCCATGCACTAAATTACGGATGACTCAGTTAACTAAAATGATAGTAAAATCTTCTGAAACAAAAAAAAAGGTATAACTCAAACAAATGCTCTGAAGAGTCACAGACAGGCAGTTTTGAAAATTTAGGTGCAATGTTACATGCATGGATATACAGAATAATCTGTAAAAATAATAGTAAACCACTTTCGTTTTTCACCAAAATGCAGAAGGAAATTCAATTATATTATGCGTGTTAAATACTACAGACTTGAGGCTACAAAATGCTTCTACCATCTTAACACATACAAAACTACCATAAAGTTATCTCTACAGTACATACTACAACACTGACTCCAGGTCACCACCCACGATAAGCACATCCCCTGTACCTGGCAGGTCAGGGAACAAAAGGCCAACTCCAGCCACCGGCCACCTCCCATCTGCCTCAGGAGGTAGGCATAGATCTTTAATCAACATTAAACACCTTGTTGTAGTATTAATTTATGTATAACCCTTAAAAATCTGGCGCCACTGAAACTTGAGACTTCTTAAACTCTCTACAAATGAGGAACGCAAGAGCTCGTGCTCCATGAACCCTAAATTTGATTAGAGAAGGAGGTTGGGCCGCTCTGGCCATAGCTCTGCGACTGGCCATATTCACCCACCTGGCCATAGGAGCCCTGCTGGTTGTAGCCACCAGCCGGCCCGTAGCTGTCTTGGTTATAGCCACCTTGATTGTAGCCACTGGACTGCTTCTCCATGGTGTCTGGAGCATGCCGCTGGCCCGAGGAGTGCCAGCCCGTCTCCTTAAACACAAACCAGATGTTGCCTGCCCAGAGGATAAAGTTCAAGAAGCCAAAGACCTAGGTGGGGAGAAGAGGAGCTTGTCATCCTGCAGCCGTGGTCTCACAGCCCACCCTAACGCCATGGACCTTGCATGGCCCCGGGAGAAGTAAAGCTGCTCCCACAGCCCATGTTTCTCCCAAAACCTGGAGTAAAATTTCTTAGCTTTCGAGCAATTTCCCAAATTTACCTCCCTTAGATGTAGCTCACAAAGTGCCCATTTCCCTTTTTGTTTCCAAAACAAGGTTGAATTTTTTCAGGCCAAAATAATTTTTTTGTTTGAAATCATAATCTAGATTAAAGAAACAGGGGAAAGATAAAATAAAAAGAAAATAATTAAAAAGAGAGATATTAACTAGTCAGTGGCTTGGAGGGGGGTTGTTTTGTTTTAAAAAAAAAATCTGAAAACTAATTTTATGTTGTTTTTTCGATGATTTTTAAAGGAATCCAAGGCACAAAACCTTGTCTTCCTAAAGGAGCACATAGCTTTTCAAAAGTCTTGCAGCAAGGGAGTTTAGAGCAGACAGATCAAGCACTACAGTTGGACAGACACTCTGCTTTCTCCCCATCCCAACCCCGTGTGCTCATCCTGACACTGCTCCATCACAGACAGCTGTGGTGGGTCACGCTCTGCCTTTCCCCACAGTGAGACTCTGCTTCCAATTAAATCCCTCCAGTCAACTGGTTTACACCAGCCTGTTTAGGTCAATATATGGGTAAAAGAGATGAAAATGTTTGCAAGGTAAGGGTGAAAAGCAGTAATCAAAGTCACTTACAACCGAAGTGTTGAGGCTTGACATAACAGGGCTGCGAACAGGCAAGCATTTGTTGGACTGCTGTTTGCAGGCAGACATCAGTAACAGCACTTCGTCTGGGTCGGTTGCAATCTTTACATCTGACAGTCCTTTAGCCCAAGCAGATGAGCTCACTAGCCACAAGAATGAGAAGACCACTGTCACAATGAAATCCTAAAAGACAAATCAGTTAGGAAGTATTATACTGGCGTGTCCATAGGGAAGAAAAAAAATTAAAAATCACCAGGAAACTGAAAGCTAGTGACAGAGGAGAGAAAAAACAAGAGCTTGTTATTTTGTGGAAGGCTGTGATTACTATCATCACCCATAGAGCTAATTTTCAGAAGCACTCGATGGGCTTAATGGGGCAGAGCCCTTCAGCTGCTATTTCCAACTGTGACCCCAAGGGCAGATTCCCACGGGTGCCCGGGATGCTGCGGTGCCTTGGCAGTTCCTGGCACCTGACTGGTGAACTGGGATCAACTGAAAAAACACACAGCTGAGTGGAAAGGAGCTGGGACCTCCCGAGAGCTGGCTCCTGCCCCAGCTGCTCCTACAGACAGCCAGGACAGGTTTCTGACGGGAAGCATTTCCATCCCTGGCAGCGTCTCAGGGGGAACCTGAAACTGGCTAATCCTCAGCTACCAGCTGAGGAGTTTTCTCACCAGCTACAGGTAAGGCCAAATGTCCCTGCTGCACGAGCCGTGCAGTTGCTAATTATCATAAATGAACAAATACACAGCAAAACTTGCCAAGCACAAAGACTTCTCAGCTCCTCCCTGTCCCGGTAAAGCATTTACTCCTAATTACAAACCACATGAAAGAAGGGATGATGGTCCCTCCAGGCTCCAGCACCTCTGAGCAGTTCTGCTCTGAACCGCTCTGCTCACTTTTCCCTCGAAAGACTCTCAGGAGCACAAACAGGCATAAACTTCTCCTTGTCTTAGCCAGGACAAGTGGCCAAGTGACATTGTTGTTGTGTGGGTTTAGGGGAAAAGGAGGGAGGAGGTGTGATTTTTCAAGCTTTCTTGTGTCTTGCTAAAACAGAAGAGCCTTTCTGCTGTCATATTTCATCCCATCTGTCAGCCCACAACAGATGGTAGAGGTGCCAAAGTCTAACATACCACTAACTGCATCGCTGCGTCTTGATATCCCACCTCCCAAGGGGCTGCTTCCCCTTCCCCCTTACAAAATAAAGGTGTACGTGGAAGGGAAAGAAACTGTTCATTAAGAACACAGCTTTTTGGGTTGGTGTCCAAAGAAATAAGCGATCCCTGGGGAACATTCTTCTCTTCTACAACACACTTGACATTTAGGGAAGGAGCTCTCCGAGGCACTGAGGACACGAGCATCTTCCACGATGGAAGACGCACCAGTCGATAAACCAGCCACATAAATGAGCCATGAACAAAGGATTTCTCTGCTCAGGCAGATGGGATTAAATTAACTGTGCTTGGATGCTTTCCCAAAAGATACATCCTTCTCTTTTAACGGTGCCACAATTTGTTTTCTGTAGCCCTGTGTCTGCTGCTGAGCTTTGAGTCCTTCTGACTTCCCTTCATGCTGCCCAAATGGGCTCTTGTGAAGAGCGTGAAGCCCAGGAGCTGACAACTATCTTAAAAACCCAAAGAGATGCCGGGCAGGCAGAGGCACATAGCCCAGAGTAATTTTTCTTCTCAGGGATATTTCCAGCAAAAGAAATAATTGTATTTTATATGTCCTAGCAGTAAAAAAGACTCCTAGAAGGAACAGTTCAATTGCAAACTTTTCCTAAAAATTCCAGCTGGTAGAAACACCTGAGCTGTGGATTATGATGGGATATGGTCTTTATTTGCTAAGAGGCTTGATGTGTTACCCACGTGGACGTCAAGCCCTCATACAGGTTCTGATTGATACAATAGACCTGGACACATCAGAATTTTGGGGAACATATCTTTTAAATGACAAGGAATTCTCTCTCAGTGCTGCCACACTATCAGGCTTTGCAAGCTAAACCAAGCTCTGCAGTAAGTGCATTTGCAATAACAATAAAATAAATGCATAACAGCAGGTTGAAATTTGAATCAAACAGAGACAAATAGACCAAAACTAATAAAATGTAGGCATTGAAACTTGTTAAAAAGAAGGAAGTTTCTAAAGTGAGCAAAGTTCTTCAAGCAGGTGACAGTAGCCGGGGTTCAGACCGCTGTTGAGCTCGCAGAGCCTGACCCCATGTCGGGGAGGCACTTGCACAACTTGTGGCATAAATGGTCACAATTTGGAGGAGTTCCTCGCTCTAACTGCTAGTAGCTCATGTCTTGGGCTATAAAGTACTGCTGGGAACATCCAGGAGCACCGTGCAGTTGAAGGGTTGGTCCTAAAGGGACTAAGTATTTCACATTATTTCTCAGGTCTTGTTTTCTCTATCTCACTCCAGCCTTCTGCTGGCTTCCTCTGCTCCCCTGCATCAGGGTGTCCTAACTGTGCCCCATCCTACCCTCTCTGCTGTGAATGCCCTGATTTGAGAGCAGGTCAGAGCCTTGGGGAAAGAGCCTCTGCTCCTCAGGGTTGCAATCAGCCCATTTTTACAGCAACTCCCCAAAACTGTGAAGTCTGGTTGGATGCAAGAAATGCATCAAGCCAAAAGGGGAAAATTGCACAGTGGGATTCTCAGAAGAACCCACCCAAACCCCTCCACAGCCAGAGGACAACACAATTCCCAGAAACATGTTACTGGTCCCACTTCTCAAGAAGACAGGATAGAAAGACTAATGAAAGACAAGGTTTTTCAGCAGGTGTGCTCACCAAGGCTGCATGGACAGAGTCTGACTCTTGGAGGAGGATTTGCTCCGTCTGCTCTGCACTGCGCAAGGAGCAAAACGTACAGCTACAGCAAACTTGCATCTTCCTATTTATTTTGAATCTTTGTTAACCTTCAGCTTTGGCTGGAACTTGAACTTCTCTTGTTTTCAAGTGGGTTTGGATTTCTGGCTGAACATTTTCACAGCTCTGGGTGGAACAGAGTTACAAGATAATGACATGCTGAAAATAAAAGTGAATTTCAAGCTAAGCTGTTCTGTGGCTATCCGGGGAATTTCTCCCTGGTAATTAAACCCAGAGTGTCTGCACACTAAAACAAATCTTGCAACTGAATGTTTAATATCCCCATAGCATGGGTGATTTTTTTGTTTCCTTTAGAACAAAGTAATTTTTGTAGTTGCTCTCTTGAAACAGTGTCTACAGATCTCTTCAGTGTGTATACTCTTGTATGGTTCCGCTATACTCCTAATTGCAAAGTTTCTTTCTCAGATCTCAGCTGAGATACTTCGGTCTGCCTACAGGTGCCTTTGGGAAGAAGGCAAAATCGGAATGTGTAGGAGAAAGCAGAAAACAAGATTTAAAATATGTTGAATACCCAAGGAGGGAATTTTTAAGAGCCTGAAATATGTGTAATAGAAAAAAAGATTCTTGCTGCCTTTTTCAAGTTGAAACTTGCTATTACTGAGTTTGCCAAAAATGCCTACTTGGAACAATTTTATATATTACATGTTTTAGAATCGAACTGTGAATGCCTTTTCTTTTCATGGTAACTGAAACACTTTTCCTTGCTATCAAGCTACTGGCTTTTGCAAGATGCCTGTCTTTGGCAGAGGCAGTCACTTGCACTCAGGAGACTGAAGTGACACTAGTTTCAGAGTCCCCAGAGTCCAATGTCTCAACCAGCTGAAAGCAGCTGCAGAAGCTGCTTTTTTTTCTCAGAAAGGGAATACTTTCTGTCTGCGCAGAGCCAGTCGGTGGCTTCAGCAACCCTGGAGCACTGTAACGCATGCGGTCCCACACACACTCTGGCCTTGCTCTCCCTCCTGGCCACTGCAGCCCAAGCTCAGCACGATGGCCCTGCGCCGTCAGGTCTGAAAACATACAAAAACCTCAGCTCTGACCTGGCATCCCTGCTGCGCATGCACTGCCTCCTCTCTCGCTGAACTGCAGCTGCTAGCCTTGTAACTGGCTTCTATGCAGGGCTTCCAGTGCCTCCCTGCAAGCATTTCCATCTGCTGACGCTCGCGCTACAAAACCTTTTCATCCGAGAAAACCCCTCTTGTGCACTGAGAGCATATGAAGGAGCAACTCCCAAATGCCGACCAAAGCCTCTAAGCCCGCCCAGCTAGAGCCTGTCCAGCCTGGCAGCACTGCTGACAGGTTACATGGACAGCCCCAGCAGGGACAAACCGCTCAGAGGATTTGCTTTCACAGTCACAACCAACCTAAAAATTCAAGAACCACCCCAGCAAGAGCCATAGCCCCAGTCCCAGCCTGGGAAAGTGGCCAACAACAGGTTGCTGCAGGCAGCAAACGCCTTCCTACAGTGGCATTTTAGCTCTTTTTTGACTTGAACAAGGTCCCACCCCAGATTTTCTGCCAAATGAAGCTTTGAAAGAATTACACGCTTCTTGCAACAGTGTACGGCCTTGCAAGCTCGCTTCTGGCAGAGCCCTTAGGGAGGCACCAGCGTGTACAGCAAAGTCACCCAGGCTCATGCTTCAAAAGCGAGAGGACAACAGCGGGCTGAAACAGCTCTTGGAAATGCAAAGAATTATTCAGGTTATTCATAATTTCATTCTTTAACGGCAAAAGATTCAGTCTTGGTTTTTACAGATGCCTGTTCATTCTCTTCCTATCTATTGCCTTGAAAGCCAAACAAAGGGGAGGAAATAAAACTTGTTTAACCAAAGACATTGCCAAAGAGCAGACTAGAAGTGACTTAACGCACTTTGGTCTGCGACATAACGTAAAGAACCAAATGTCTTTCTGCTTAATGTGATTATTCACAGGACTCCAGATGCAAAGGAAAGATCTCATCTTCTTAAGTGTAAGTATCTTTATGCACTGTACGAATGAGATTATCGAGTAATCGCTATAAAAATGAAATCTCTCTTTTCAGGGCTACATCAGTCACTTTTTTTGGCTAAATAATTTTATGTTCTTGTGCTAATTAATTTGAATACTAACAAAATGACTGACATTTATACATGAATGTAAGTGTTTATTCATGGCTAATCTATAACTTCCCAAAGACAAACCTGAAGGCACATAGAGACAGAGCTGTCAGAGTGCAAGTTTTAAATGGAGTACTTATGAGGTATAGAAGCTATGGAAAAAGAAAGAAGTCTGAGTGCTGCGTACTGGTATAAACTGACGATGATGGTTCTTTCCTTTATTTTCCCACTCCAGACATACACGGAAGCATCTACCCCGGATTCCCTAAAATTTCAACACAAAACAAACTGTTGGGTCAGTTAATCTCTGCTTGCAAGCAGCTGAAAAGGTATAGGTCTGAAGCAGGGCACCGAGACAGAGGTGCTGGGGTGGCAGTCCCAGGTCACAGCTCACCCCTGCGCTCATTGCAAACCAGCAGTGCCTCACGGGGTGATGAGCGAAAGCAGACAAGGGGGGCTGGGAGCCTTCGTTAGAGCTTGGTGGTGTTCACCTTGAAGACCTTGGAAGTTGAAAACAAAGGAGCCAGCTAGCAGAAGTTTACTGATAAGTAGGCATTGGAATGCAGAAAGCTGCTGCATTTGGTTCAGGAGTTTGAAAACAGCCAGAGGAGACTGAGTCTGCGCAAAGTTCAAAAAGAACTTCATCCCAAGGAAGACCTCCTACTTCATCCCTAAGACCCCGACCCATGACCATCAGGAGGCACTACGCAGGCGCAAGACTGGAGCGAACTTTCCAGAACTAATAATAATACGAAGCGGGGAGAGGGTATGAATACGTAGTAGGCACTTATACCTATGCATGTCTTTACACTATAAGTAGGTGCTTGTTAAGCTCTACGGTGTGCAAGGTAGGAGGAGAACCCCCTTGCACCCCAGCGCTGGAAATAAACATACCTGCTTTATAAGTCATTTTGGGTCATAGGGTTTGATTCCGCAAAACAGGGGTACGTGGTGTTACACAAGTGGAAACCAGCTGAGGCTGTTCCGAGAGATGCAGATGCGCTAAAAACTGGTGAGATTTTTGTACAATTGCATTCATTAAAATCTAAGTCACCATCTCCAATTAATTCCTTTAAAACGTTTCTGACTCTCAAGCACTAATCAGTCATTTGAGAAACTGCCTTGGACTTCTAAGCGCTAAGGCGAGCTCCCAGCTCCTCGCTGTACACATGCATCGGGTAGGAGTTGGAAATGAAATCAAAGTCACAGCTGTGGTTTGCAGAGCTCGGAAACACATTGCACATATCTATTTAGTATTTAATCCCTGGGAAACTACTCCCTGTTCCTTTAGGAACTGGGAATCCAAGGTGTTCTCTTAGGCTTATTTATGTGTTCCAGAGAAAGGCAATGAAGCTGGTGAAGGGGCTGGAGAACAAGTCTTATGGGAGGTGGCTGAGGGAACCTGGGGTTGTTTAGCCTGGAGAAAAGGAGGCTGAGGGGAGACCTCAGTGCTGTCTACAACTGCCTGAAAGGAGGTTGTAGTGAGGTGACAGCAATAGGATGAGTTGCACCAGGGGAAGTTCAGATTAGACATCAGGAAAAATTTCTTCACTGAAAGGGTTCTCAGGCACTGGAACAGCTGCCCAGGGAGGCAGTTGTGTCACCATCTCTGGAGGTATTTAAAAGACAGGTAGGTGAAGTGCTCAGGGATATAGTTCAGCAGTGGACAGGTATGGTTGGACTTCATGATCTCAAAGGTCTTTTCTAAATGAAGTGATTCTATGATTCTAGTATGAACCTCCTGAACGATTGCTCCGTGGAGCCACTGGGACAAGTGGGCACATAGCAAGAGCTCACTGCTGGCAGCCCCTTGGGAGGGGTGACTCCCACCTCCAGTGCAGATAAGGAACACAACTGGGGCCCTGTGCAATCAAAAGGAAAATTATTTTTTACCTCCAAAATCTAACAGGCAAGGTTAGCAACAGATACGGCCCACTGCAGAGTGAATAAAACATGCCAGTGCTATCCAAACAGCCACAGAAGGAGTTAACAGCTTCTCCTACAGCAAATATTTCCTTACCATGATGTCTCACTTGACACTGAACGTTAAAATATTTTTCTACAGTTAAAGTGATGCTTCGGTAAGATCTCAGCACACACTGTTGCGTTTCCCTATATTTGTATGAAGAAGGTAAACGTGAAACATTTGTGACTGAGGTTTTTTTTCAGTGAGTTTCTTGTGACTTAGCGGGCATTAAATTCTGTATAATCATATATTCTGCATCCAGTCAGGCCACTGCAAGTTGTTAATGCATTGATGGAGCTCTGACTGCTTGTGCAAGGGCTTCTTGAAAAAATATTCTAAAATTTCAAGTGAAAAGTTTTTTTTCCTCCCTCCTTTTCTCCCTGCCATGCTCATTTTTCAAATCCTGATAGTTTGTCAAGAGGAAAGGCAGCCAGCTCTGAGAGGGTGCAACTTAAAGGCAGATGTCATCCCATACTGAGCAAATATCAAGCCAAGAGGCTTAAAATGGGAATGGTTTTAAAACTAAATTGTGATCGGGCACTGCAGCAGAACCAGAGATAGATAAAACTATCACCTAACTCTTCACTAAGAGGTCAAAAACTGGTAGTCTGGAAATGTTGCCTGATGCATGGATCCCGCCTGGTGATGAGGAAGGAGCAAGGACTTCCCTGCCCCCTGCACCAACACGTGCTGGGGACTGCAGGCTGGATTCAGGCATGTGCAAAGCACTCCAGATTTCTGCAGCACTTTTCGTTGGAAGGAACAATCGCAGGGATGACACATACTCACACATCTGATCTGACATACGTGTTATCTTGCTGGGTACGTCAGTTCAGTGTAGCATCTGCCTGGAGCTGGAGGATGCACCGCCTGCCTCCTTTGCACAACGCGTTACATCCTTTGGGTGAACCCTGCAGCCAAAGGAAGCTGGTTTTCACTCTGAGTTTCCCTTGACCCTTGAATTCCTCCTGCCTACAGCTCCTTGCTTTTTCTCTGCCTAGAGCTCGGCATTTTCCCTCCTTCTCCAATGCACTGTAGGACTTGCACTCTGCCCCAGGCAGGCAGGGGTGCTGCAGTCACTGCACCGGGCAGCCTCTTGGAAGACCAGCAAGGATGCGTCCAGGTGAAAAGGGCTCTTTTTTTTTAAAAAACATCCAACATAACAGAGCTGGCAGTGTGAAGAAAACACTGGAGCACATGGGACTCCTGGGACTCCTCCTGGCAGGCATAAGCTGAATATAACCCCCAGCCACTTCCCAACACCACTCACTGGCAGGAGCTGCTTTTGCACAGAAGCATCTTGATAGTCTAAACAAATAAGATCATTTAGGCTTGGTTTAAAAAAATGAGAAACTGCAAACGGCGGCTTTAGTAATGGACACTGGTTAAATTTAACCCGTAGATTCAATTACAACCCATTACACAGAACAAATTAAATCAGTGCCACGTTAGTGCTGTACCAGGGTCACGTACCCTGTGACAAACACGATGGCAGCAGCTGTACCAGGAACATCCTGGGCAACGGCAAATGGCCACATCACAATCTGACATATTAGTATTATTTTTTTCTGTTGCTACACAGGATGTGGTTAGTCAGAAGAAAGAATTGTTTTCCACAAGGAAATTAGAATGGCAAATCTTTGCAACTAATCCTTTGATGAGACAGTTTGAAATGAGATATTGCTTGATATCAACTGAATCAAGCAGAAGCAAGACATTTTATTTATTTAATGTTTCTGTAGGGATCCCCTTATCTTGCCTGTTCTACCTCTCTGTGAGAGGAGAGGAAAGGTGCCAACAACCCCCAAATGAAGAGGATTCATTTCCTTTGATGTGAAATGAGAATTTTTCCTGCTGTATCAATTCATCCGTCTTGAATTATGCAAACTAAAGTAAAACAATTCTCATCTCCTTCTGTAGGAAAGTCTTTCCTCTCAACCCCTGTGATGCTAAGATCACCTTCCTACAGTTTAATCTTTTGCTTACTGCTACTGTAGTTTTTTCATTTAGCAGGTACAGCCTTCCTGTGCTGATGATTTATTTTCCTTTCAGTTATATTTTTCTGATGCTCTGTGGCTTTCAGTCATTTAAGGCACAAGACTCAGACAAATATCTGGTTTCTGTCAACTGTAAACTTTAGCACTGAAAGACAGAACTCTTGCCTTACATTGGTCCTGACTAAACTCCCACCACCTTCCCTTTGAACTGCTCTTCACACCAAGACTTAGAGAAATATTTCCTCCACTTCAGTGTAACCTTACCCTTGCAGCCACGCAGAACAGCATTCTCCGTGGAAGGGAGAGGATTATGATTTGCAGACTGTAGGGCTCCTCAAGTCATAGAATGGTATAGGTAGGAAGGGACCTCAAAGATCATCCAGTTCCAACTCGCCACCCTCCCCGCCACGTGCAGGGACACCTTTTACTGGATCAGTTGCTCAAAGCCCCATCCAACCCAGCCTTGAATACCTCCAGTCATCCACGACTTCTCCGGGTAACCTGCGCCAGTGCCTCGCCACCTTCACAGTAAAAAAATTCCTTCCCAATATCTAATATAAATCTCCCCTCTTTCAGCTTAAAACTGTTCCCTCTTGTCCTACCTCTGCACTCCCTAAGAAGGAGCCCCTCCCAGCTCTCCCAAAGGCCACAGAGATGCAGAGACCCGACCCAGCTTCAGCACAGCAGAGGAACAGCAAGATTAAGGGGTGTCGCACAGGGCATGAGGCACTATCAGGGAATGGACACCCAGAACAAAATCTCTCTCACTGGTTTTACAGTCTTGATTTATAAGACAAGGAATGCACAGCAGCACTTGCTTTTTATCACAAGCCTTCAGGAATCAGTAAAAAGAAAAATAAAAGCACAAACAGCCACAGCTTGATGGGTGCATAGAATAATTGAAAAGCAAGGAGCTTCATAAACCAGCAGAAGACATAAACATACTGGGAGCTCAGGGTAACACTGGAAAACCAGCCATGTAGTTCTCCAAAGCAAAATAATTTGGCTGAACCCAGCAGTAACTAGCAATAAGAGGTCTCCCTGGCTAGGTTTTGCCAATGCGCGTGGTTTCATTTATCTGCTATGATGATGCCCAAGATCTCCTCTTCCCTTTTTTCCCCTACCAATGAAGGTCTGCTGTTACAGATGCATGGTTTGGACCCCAATCCAGCAGTCACCCAGCTACATGTTCATTATTTGCGTGACCATCATCACTGCAGGCAGTGGAAGAGAAGTGGGAAATCCCACAAGCGCATACAAGATTAGGACTAAACTCTACCCACACATAAGCTTTGTTACCCTTGATACTAAAAGTTTAAATCACCATTAAGATAAGCTTTGTTACCCTTGATACTAAAAGTTTAAATCACCATTAAGATAAAAAAAAGACAAACGGGTGAATGCAGAGATGCTTTGGGTACTGGGCCACTTGGATCTCCCACACCATGGCACAGCCTCAACCACCAAAAAACCAAGAGGTTAAGACCTACACCTGAAAATGCTGCAAATGCACACTTACAATTAGAGGCCCTCTGTTGTTTTCACGGTACTTGTTCTGGAAGAAGATATAAACCACGGTGGCAGCCAGCGAGTAGAGGAAGGCAAAGACTGCAATGGTGACAAAGAACTCTGCTGAAGATGAGAAGTCCCCTATCAAGGAGAGCTTTTCTCGGCGCTTGCCTTCACAAGTGGGAGCATCGAAATTCACTTGGTGCAACCTGGAAAACATCCCAAGAGTGGCAGGTGAAGTATAGAAAATGGAAACATTTACCCAAATAAGACAAACATTTTCTCCGTCTTCCTCTCTCATTCCCAATGTGAATTGAACTCCTGCTTGAATAACTGGACCTACAAGCAGTCTCATGGGCTGTACTCTTCAGAGCTAATAGCACATGGGATTACTTGCATGTGAGCATCTAGGTGAGACTGAGGACTTTAACGCATCAATTTCAGAGAAAAGTTGATGTTCCAATGGTTTGGTACAACGCTCCCTTTCTCTACAGAATTTTGCCATGGCAACAACTGAAAAAAAATAACCTGAGAAACAATTTGATTCTTGAATTCTTACAATCAAGGGGGCAGAAAACAGGTCTTATGCTTTATATTAAGGTCATGGTATACCTCTATTTGGAAGCCACGTAGTGCCTCTACACGAGAAGTTTTTAAATCCAAGTTGCAATGGAAGTACACGTCTTGGGTCAAAGTAATAGTCTGCATACCCTGGTTTAAGCATTCAAAGCCCTAACCCAGTACTTGCACGCCGTTTGCAATCAGTGACCGAACTAATAGATTTGTGGTTCTGTCTGGCAGCTCCTGATACACCTTGTTGTGCTCTAATAATTTTTATTTCTGATTCAGAAGGAGAAATGGGTTCCTTGGAGGGGGTGCTTTGGCTGGTCCTGTTGCACAGTCTGGATTAGCATCAGTGGGGAAATAGGGTCTGATGAGGGATCACGCTGTTCTGCTCTGTATAGGAAGGGTGAAGGGGATGAAGCCAGCAGCAAGTTAACAGCAGCAATTAAAGAAGTTATGATCTGGTGCAGAGAAGGGATGAGGTCTTCTGGGAGACATTCTTCTGCTCAAGAGCAATTAATGCATGCAACAGCGAGCCAACAGCAGCAGCAGCCATGAATATATGACTAAATGAAAAAGTTAAGTCCTAAGAGGAAAACGAAGTACCCGCAGTAGAAATCACAGAAGATGGATTAATGGACATTAGAGGATTGCATGACTTTTTGGTTTTCCTGGTCCAAACTAAATGTACCCAAATGTGTAGGCAGAACCTTTTCATCAGTGGTTGATGCATAACGCCAGTTATTTGCCTCAGGCTTTTTCTTTCCTGAGCTTCTGTCACTATAGTAGTGGTGGGATGAAAACAAGAAAGGCGTCTGCCTAGATTGCAGAGATGAGCAGCGGCTGACTCGCCTCCCCTACGCAAACACAGCAAAGTCTGATGAAAACTGAGCGCAGGAGAGACTCTAACGCTCATGATCAGTTTCCTCACTTGGTTTCAAAGCTTCCTGGCATCAGGACACGTAGACTTTTCATCAGGGCTTATTGTTCTCTCCTTAAAGGAGTGAAAAAAAGGAAAGGAAGATTTCCTAGTGCCTGTCATGCCAATTTTGCCTGGAGAGAAAGTGGCTCTGTTATAACCATCACCAAGATTATGGAAATATTTGAAATGCATTATTTGCATAGTCTGAAAAGAAAGCTTTCTGCTTTCCTCATGCACAACTGCTTGGGCACTGCATTGACAGAGAATGAAACTGGGAACCTGGTTCAAAATCTCTTGAAACCAGTGGCATCCTCTGTGGTGTTTCAGATCAGGAAGAAATTTGGCTCCATCTCCCCTTCCCCGAGGGAATGCAATGCGCAATGCTGTGTAGCCAGAGGCTATGTCCATAGTTTCCCCCCAGGTCTCATCTCCAGAGCTTGAGGTTGAGGGTCAAGCCAGGGTTTCCTGCAGGTGAAATGGTGGGGAGAGCCAGAGCTGGGGACCACCCTCTGCTCCCCTCCACTGGCAGACCCAGGGTTTCCTCATCAGTCCAGATTTGCAACTTGACACAAAGGTATTCAGGATTGGGACTTATTTATTTACTCTCCTCTCAAACCATCAAATGCTTAAGTAATATTTTCTGCTTCTTGAATAATTAACCACATCTGCTGTGTATGAACGGCCACACTGAGCTTTTTAAAAGCCCGGCTGCCGGGTGCGGTATCTGCTTCTCTAGCTGAGCATGGTGAGAAGAGTCGAGCCTCACATGGGAAAGCCAGGCTTTGCTGTGACAGTGGGAGCTCTACAGTTTTGTGTTACCTCACACTGCAAACAGAATCGTAGAATAGTTTGGGTTTGAAGGGACCTGAAAGCCCATCCAGTTCCAACCGCCCTGCCATGGGCAGGGACACCTCCCACTGGCTCAGGCTGCCCAAGGCCCATCCAACCTGGCCCTGAACACCTCCAGGGATGGGGCAGCCACAGCTTCCCTGGGCAACCTGGGCCAGGGCCTCACCACTCTTACAGTGAAAAAATTCTTCCTTATATCCAGTCTGAATCTGCCCCTCTCCAGTTTATACCCATTGCCCCTCGTCCTATCACTACAAGCCTACGTAAACAGTCCCTCCCCATCCTATCACTACAAGCCTACAAAACAGGCTTTAGAGAATCGCTCTGGCCCTCACAAGCACCACAAAACTGGGATGACCTACATTAAATACAATCGGGTTGCTTTGGGGAATAAAAAAAAAAGAAGAGCAAGGCAATTCTGCATGCATTTTATCATGTAAAAGATGTCTTTCGGGTTGCTGTTTTTTCCCCTCCCTTCAAGTCCTGAAATAGCACACCAGGCAATGCATGGCATTGCAAGTAGCAGTTGAAGCCTCTGCACGTACCAAAGATTAAATAATTGAGGGAATGTTTCTACGAAGATTTAGACCAGGAGTTGCTGCCCATTGCCTGCACCTCTGGCCGGCCTCAGTCACCACAGCCCCATCCAATGTAACCACCCACCAGCCCTTCTGAAACGTGGTAAAGACCACTTTCCTCTTCTATTCCCTATTTTCCTAACTGTACCTTAGTTCTGAGTCATAATAAACCAGAGAACATGTTCATATATCCTATTAACATCTCACTCTTATCTTCCTAGCAGTGCTTTTGTGGCCAAGCATCTCTCAGGGATACCAGATCTCAGAAGCCTTCTTCCATCAATATATTTTCATTCATACATCCACTTCTCTTTTTAGATTTCCTTGGCCTTTTAGACAATGCGCAGTAATTGCTGCCTTTGGGGGCCACCTCACCCTGCCCAAAACAACCCAGATCTCAGCTGTGCGAAGAGCCCCAAAATAGACCATGGCTCTGACCTGGGAAGAGGAGATGTGGCAGGGAAGAGAGGGGAGTGAGCCAAGCCCTGGGGTGGTTCAAGTGGATGCTGACCTCACAAGAGGCGTTTGAAAAGCTTCTTTAAGCAGGGGAGGATCAGTGACAGAAAATCTAGTTTTACTAATTGAAACCTCTTTGATCTGGAATGACATCTCAGAGAAAGCTCCAATTTTTCCACCGATGTTGCTGAGTCAGCCTGTCTGGGGGCAGGATGGCTTGGTGATGACTCACCAAAAGTTAATTGCCTTTACCTCTGCCTCCCACTTTTGATGTAATTCTACCTGTTCTGCCTCTTACTTCCTCTGACTTCCTCTTCTTTCATCTTCTCTTATCTCTCATTCTTACATCCCACCTTTTTCTTCAAGTCATCCTTGGCTGGTGCCTTCCTGCTGCTCTTCTGTTTCCAGCAACCCCCTCACATTTCACCTTTGCCTCTCCATTTCCTAAAGAACACCAGGAGCCCCAAGAGTGCAATCAAGCCCTTTGTTAACATCTAAGCAATGTTGTTGGGCTGCATTAGCTGAAGTGATTTTCACTGATTGACGGACAATGCAAATAAAAGGAACAGTCCAGTAATAAATATACCTAATTAGGGAAAAAATAAAAAAACTCTTCCCCCACAGGTTTCTCTAAAAATAAGCTGGATAGAGCTTTTTTTCTGGCCTTGCATTGTGCTAAGTATTGTTACTAATTCTGAAATAAAGCAGATGATTGTGGAATGTGACGTTGCATGCCACACTAGGCAGAGCAGCGCTAAGATCAGCCTCACTGCTCATCACTATCGACACCATCCCCTTCACCCACTGGGTCTGTTTGTTAACAGCAGCCCCCCATTGCCAAGCCACCCAGGTCTGAATTCTCTTAAATTTGCTCGAATCTGAAGCAAGTCCACCAAAAGCAGTCAAGTTTCACTGATGAAGTGACGGTAATTAAGGGCTTCTCAGGCTTCTTCTACCATTTGGCAAACTTTCCGTTGCCGTGGGAAATATGATGACAAGACAGCTGTATTGTCTAGTTTGACAAGATCAAAAGAGGGCAGGAATGTTTTACAGTGAAAAAAAAAAAGGATTTTTACATTGTTCCACCACAGCAAAGAGCAGTTACATTTTCAGACACTAATTACCCCTGCTCTGAAAACAATACATGAAGCCAGACACGGCGAACAAAGCTACAGCTGTTATGTGTGCGTGGGGGAGCAGAAGCTGCGCGCTCTCCATGTCAATGTGATGCCGCCTTTCTGTGAAGCTGCCGTTCTTTCCTGAACTTCCATAGTACAATATTCAAGCCACGATTTGCTTTTTATTCTAGCCCCTCTGCTTTGTGTTTTCAAGCAGTCCAGTTCACCTGATGATCCTTGAGCACAGAAATGGTCAGAGCCAACTGCCTTGAAGACCCATCTTGTCCCACATCCCACTCTACCAGCATGTGCAGAAGAGCCCAAGCAGGAGCGGGTGCACCAAGTGATCTAATCTGGTCTGACTCACAAAACCTCCCCCTTTAGCAACACACACAAGGCTTAGACTTGAAACCAACACAACATGCAATTAACAGCAAGTATGTGCGCAAGTATTATTGATGATCCGGCACAGATTTCCTCTCCTGGGCTTTGATCAGCGACTGGATTAATAAACAACAGATGAAGTCCTGCCTCCAAAAATTCTCAATGGGGATTAGTGTTTCTCCATCCCTTTACTAGGACATGGTAGAAAGCATGCAAAAAAAAAAGCAAACTGTTTTGGCATGTTGTCCTATTTTCTGAAAATAGCATCTTGTAATCCACCCCCTAGTCTGTCTACGATGTGCTTGAGCAAAATCTGCAACACCCACACACATGCTTGCAAAAACCCAGAGATCCATTATCCTTTCATTGGGTTTTATTTCCCCCTCACTTGTTTCTGGCAGTCAAACTGTCAATTGTATTTACTGCCTGAAAAGCAATGAGAGAAATACAGCACTGGAAGTCAGTTACTGCAGGTAGCACTCGCAGAAGGACTTGTTGCAAAATGTTTGTCTTGGCTGATAATCGCCAAAACAAAGAAACAATGAAATTCAAAATACAGTAGCGAAATGCCAAAACGCACAGGTACTCTTCATAAGTCCAACTGTTCTGGCGAAGCACAGGAACAGGACGGGGTATTCACCTTTCTTTCTCTGGGATACAAAATAAAGGCATTTATTTCAGTTAGCTCTGGAAACGCTGTGGCTCCTTTGTTCCAGAGGACTGTGCTGATGTGCTTGCACACCGCATCTCCAGCCAGCCACTCCCTGGGCAAATGGTCCTTCTTGTGGTCGAACATGGATTTTCTGTATGTGTAGTGGAAGTACACTAATAAATGGGAGCCTTTCCGCTCACATCATAGCTTATCCTTCCCATAAGACGTCCCTAGAGATACTACCCATTTGAAGAAAGATACTTTAAAAGTGACCTTTAATACTCAGGTAAAAGTAGAAAACTGGCTGAGAAGGAAAGGTCTTTTCTTTAATGAATCAAGGCCCACTGACTCTTCTGACCCTCTCCACAGCCTGTTCTCCAGCAGGAAGCAATGCACACAGTGCTCCTCACTGCAAACAGCATTTTCCCTGGCACAGAGCATCCCCAGTGCAAAATCCTGGCTATCAGAAAGGTTGCCCATACAGCATAGAACAGGCTTCCTTCCAGCCCTGGGAGGGTGGATGGAGCTGAGCTCTGTAGCCTTCTCCTCCTCCCAGATCCACTCTTAGAGGACAGACCTCTGAGGTGGGGAACTTTGCAGTAATGGAGCCACGCTGAGCTTTCATACACACCACAAACCCTTGCAGAGCGAAGCCACTGCTAAACAGCTGCCCTCAGTCCATATTTTTCTCCAATTATAACCATTATCCAATATCTCCCCACAGGATCTGAATCTTTGCACCCAGGGATCCCAGTGCTGTTGAAGTCTGTTTCTTTTTGAGGCAGCCAGTCTGTTAATACCACATTTGAACTGTTTGAAGTCATTAATGCCAAAGTTCTTTCTGGTTCTTCAAAGCTCAAGAGATGAAATATTAATGGAGCCCTGGGCAGCTGTGGGAATGCAACGGGCTTAGCAGAGGCGACTGCTCCCTGGCCCTTTTGCATCTATGATGTTCTGGCAAAACTAGCATTTTCCACCTTTTTGCAACAAGACTTTCTCACCCCAAACCTGCTCTCTCTAACAGTTCTGTTCCCTACTTTTCCCACTGCCCATCTGCCATGATGCACATCTCAGGGCTGTCTGTATGTCACAGTCTTTCTAAACTGAGGTAAATATAACTATTTCCTAACTGTCCCAGCAATTTTCCATACCTCAGTCTACCAGCCCCCAAACTCAACCCTCCAATCCCCTCCAGACTCTCCAGCACCCAAAGGTGCTCTCAGTATCCTCCTCTCCTTGGACTCCTCCCCTTCCAGAGCAGCAGCACATTCTTTTATACCGCATACCTATCCCTACAAAATCAGTTCATTTTTCTCTAGAGACAGGAAATAAAAATGAAATGCTTCAGCTGACTCAGCAATCCAAGCTTGTTCTTTCATTTCTTTGCTTTCTAGAGGAAGAAAGAATACAGTTTGCTGATCAAAGACTGTTTGAAAGTATTTAACTTTGAACTTCTGCCCTCTCAATCAAATCTCTCAGTTTCTTCCAAAAAATATCTCCAAGTCCTTACGTCTCTAATTATTCATCACTGCCAGCAGTTTCACACAAGCACATACTTCATCTTGCAAACATTAATTCCTAACTCTGGACTTTTGAACATCCTAAAGATCTCCACTTTGTCATAGTTGCCTTCAGTGGCTTACACCCATCCAAAAGCATGTTGAAAGTAGCATCACCAAAAACACCAGAAGATACCGCTGGGAGGCTGAGCAAGAAAGCTGTAGCAACCTATATTCTCTTCTGGTTTATGTCCAGTCGAGATAATGGAAAACAGTCCTCCCTCCTTCATATTTTCAGTTTCTTAACTCGTCAAGCTCCCAGCCCTCACTCGCACTTAGCTGTTGTGCAAACATTTGGCCGGTACTATTTTCCTACAGTACTGTTTTTAATAGGACAAGCTGTCAGCCACAGTTGCTGTCTCAACACACCACATTGCACGCACCGTGCGGGAGAGGTGGTAACTCCCCCAGTGCAGACAGCTTGGAGCAGGCACACCGCAATACCTACCCAAAGCAACACAACACACGTGTCCTCTGTTCCACCCCTCTCCACCTCAAATCTCTTCTCCCATTAACTCAGCGAGTCAGAGACCCTCCAAAGTGCTCAGGTCTCCAGGAAGGGAAGTTACAAAACCCTCTTGAGGACAGGGTCTAAAGATGTTGGAATAGGGACAATTCCAGTGGTGGTGGGGAGAAGGTACCAGTGCTGCATCCACAGCTTGGGATCCCTCTTGCAGGACCCACTTCTAGTGATTGTGTTCACAAAGCTCTTGTAAAACAGCCTGTGCAACAGCCTTATCACACTCCTGGAGCAAGAGTTGTCCCAGATACGATGCCAGCTGTAGCAATGAACCTCCCCAGACTACACACATAACAGTAATGCAAACCCTAGTACTCTGCCGTAACACCAAAAAGGAAATAAAACCGCTCATGCACCACCCAGAGTGCTGGGAAAGCTGAGTGGGTGATCCCAACCCCAATTCCAAGCCTACATCCAGACCCAGATTTATCTCCTGAGTTATTTTCACAGCTCTTCTCAGAAACACATCCATTTCCTTGCTGTGCAAGCAGAGTGTAGCACTCAAAGACACGCTCCACTAGTCTCTACAAACCCAAATACCATCTCGGATTGGGCACTTACATTTTTCATGGTATAGACTGGTGGTATTGCTCTCCAATTTCCCTTCGCTGAGCTATTTTCTGGGATGAACCACTTCCTAGACACTGGGAAGCTAAGCTACCACCTCTGAAGGAAGGTAACTCTTGATTAACTTGAAAAAAAATCGTATCTGTGGAACAATGCAAATTAGGATGCCTGGAAATGCCATAGGCACATATTTGCATTGCCACACACAACTGTTCAATGCTACCCAGTCCCACCATAAGATCCTGACTGAAACCACATCTCTGGTGCTCCTCCTGCTGCCCTTTCCTCTGGACAGGCCCAAGCATCAGCTTCCAAACTAACAAGCCTTTGTTAGAGCTGAACAAAGGCTTTCATTTGAAGAAAAAAAATCTCAAAAAATCTAAACCTCCAGAGAGGTAATATAAGCAAAAGAAAGCATAAAGCAAAGGCCTAAACCCCAGTTATTTAATCTAGTAAGACCATTCCCAAGAAGTGGGTGTACCAAATCCCCAGGCAGTGCTCATACATGGAGTGACGTGGGACTACTGAGCCTCTCTTCCTGCACTCCAACACACTCCGCTGCTGCCGGCGTGAGTTCACAATGCTCACTCCACTTTCCATCTACCTTGTCTTCCACAATCAAACAGGCTACGAACTCCACATGAGATCAATCCAAATTCTTGGGCATCACCTGATATCCAGCCAGAAGCACCTGAAAGAATAAATCCTTTGCCCTGAGAGCAGCAGGGTTCACATAGAGTTTAATCCTAGGTCTATAAACCCTGAAAGCAGCAATTTCACCTCCAAGACCAGCTGTGATAAATGCAAGAGGAACTACAGAAGATGCAGCAACCTTCATTCCTTTATAGTTAAAATACAAAGTTAACATTAAAATACAATACAATTTCCCCAAGTATATTGTCCTAAGGTATTTAAAGCAATCGAATTAAGTCTTCCATAGAGTTTTATGGCATGACTCCAGTAATGCCATATTTGACTCCAATAATGCCATATTTATGGTAATGACTCTCAGTCAAAATATTTTCATTCAAAGCACACGTCAAATCCTTTTCTCAGGGAGGCCGTGGGCTCAGTCGCAGGCTGAGTAGCACACAGGCCAAGAGCAAAGGTAGCCTTGCAGGTCTGCTGACGGACCTGCAGACAAACTGCTGGTACCTTCACACCAAGTAACTTATGAAGTGTTGCTTCTGGGAATCCAGACTGGACAGTGAGAGGCACCTCACCGAGTGGAGCTATGCTGGACTGGGTTGGATGCCCACCCTCTCCAGAGTCTATCGAATAAGAAATATTGCATTAGACTCCTGGCAAATAAATTCATGTAGAATCAAGGTGCAGGAGGAGACCAAAGACATCCAACATAACCAGTTCCCTACAGTCCTGGGGAAACCTTCAGGGCTGCTGCACAATGAATGCACATTTGGGAGCAAGGAAAATGGGAAGTGTGTTTGATTGGCCCCTAGTTGGGTCACCACATGCTGTCTGGGGTATGGGATTGAACGCGAAGCAAACCCAAAGGGTTTCTGCTTCGGTTGCTTCTGTACTGGCAGCATGAAAACATGTAAAGAGGAATTTGCAAGGAAAGTTGTAAAAAGCCTGACTTTTAGAAAGTCTTTGTGGCAGGCACAGATAAAATACCATCACTCCACAATACCATAGAGACTATTCATGAATATATATTAAAAATTCAAATTGTGAAAAAGCTGTATATATTAACAAATCCAAAAGTAACTTCTACTTTAAGAACAAATTCTGGCTATAATATTAGTGAAGAATTTTTCTGGCAATATAACATTGTTAAGCATAAAATATAGCCTCTACAAAGCAAAATAAGCCAGTCTAGATCTCTACCATCCAAATTAATCAAGAAACCAATTGTTCTGAGTACTAAAAGAAAAGCTTCTACAATTTAAGAAGCAGAGTTCTCTCATCAGACACCACCTCCAGAAAGTTGCCACCACTTCCCTTCTCCATTTACTTCCCAGCCAGCTGTGTGCCCATGAACTCTGTGTTCATGCAACGTTTGTGCACGGATGTTCATAAAAGACAACGGCTGACCAGTCTGAAGAGTTGCAAAGCATGACAATGCTCCTCTATGGCCTCAGTTCAGCAGTCGAGGATACGTTTCCTTCGAGTTTTAAGGCGTTAAAAACTATCACAGAATCACACAGAATCACCAGGTTGGAAAGGACCCACTGGATCATCGAGTCCAACCATTCCTAACACTCCCTAAATCATGTCCCTCAGCACTTCATCCACCCGTTCCTTAAACACCTCCAGGAAAGGTGACTCGACCACCTCCCTGGGCAGCTGTTCCAGTGCCCAATGACTCTTTCTGTGAAGAGAAAGCAGAAGCTGGAGAACACTGAGGATAGTAGCAACTGAGAAGACCTCAAAATCAAAAAAAGTCATCTTGTCTGCAGAGCGGCTGCCCATGACAAACCTACTGGCTGGAGCAACCAGTCTCCCCCTGGTTGTGCAGACCGGAGAGTTTACAAGTACCAGCAGCCAAACCTCCTTCCCCGACCTACTCAGGCAGCGTATCATTGTGTGCAGCCCAACATACCAATGGCGTGAATCAGCAAAGGCTTTGTCACTTACACAACCACCCAAGGGCTGTGGCTTCTTGGCTGTATACAAAATAGCTCGGCACAGAAGCTAAGCTGTTCAGAGCAGCTAGCAAGTTCTGGGGTGGTGGATGATCTCTTCCTTCATACGACAGTGCGTTGGTCGTGCTAAGCACCACGTCCTTAGCAGACACAGGGTCAGCTTCAAAATAAAGGTGATGTGGCTGTATCAGATTTCTGGTGGTTCTCCATAGATCTCATGCAGGAACCAAGTGTCCAGTGAATGGCAGCAACTCCCAGTCCCTCACAGCTGAGAAGAGGGTACTTGCATTTATCCACAGTTCAAACGAAAGTGCAAACTGGCAGTAATAACCATTCTTTGGCCAAGTTACCAATCTTGAAGATTTCTACAAAGTGGGCTTTGAAGACTGTAATTGGGGTCAGGAAGAGGAACTCAAAACTAGAAAAGCCACAAAGTCATCCTTATTCTTATCTGTTTTAATCAGACCAGTAATGAGTTCAAGCTCCTTGACAACAGCAATTAAATTGCACATTGTGCTCACGGACAGCCACTACTGCAGACCACGGCTCTCCAAGTACAAAAGCACAGACATTTTCTTCTATTCCACTACCCTTCTGGTCTAAAAAAAAACCTCACAGGACACACGGGAGCAGCAAGAAAAAACAAGGACAGTATACCCAGAGCCAATGTGGTCCTTGAAGAACCATGGACACCGGAGAACACCGATTTGCAGATTTTATTTACCTCAGTAGTCTGTAGCCATTTACATGTAAATAAAAACCATATCAGGGCTCTGAACTATGACATTCACTCTAATAATATCTACAGCTGGTTACAAAAATGCAAAATATTCTTTCCTATTAAAAACTATGTTCATTCAAAGCTGAAAAGAAATCTATTCATTCTGCAGACCTGGATTGCCTTTTCCCAGGCCCAGGAGACAAAGTAAGAGCAAACAGCTCTAACAAAGCCAACAGTTCATTGATTTAGAGCACTCAGCTCGGCTATGTAAGCTCCACATTCAGATTACTTATGGGTTTACTTCAGTACAGAGACTTGACCAAGGTCTCTGATGCCTTCAACATAAGGGAAGCCACATGTTGGTGCCATTCTTTAAATAGCTCAGAAAGTTCTTGTGTTCACAACACTATGGAATAAAGTCTTTTTACTGAATTCCCATTACAGGGGAAAAAAAAATATCTTAAAAAAAAAAAAGGACTTGCAGTTTCCCAGGTGGCTTTATAAGTGACCAGAAGGTATGAATCACAACTAAGAAAAAAAATAATCTGTATTCCCTGCTTAAAAATACATCTTAATGCTTTGGTCTGCTTTGCATCATTAGATGAGACTTAGAACATTAGAAGAACTTAGACGTTAGAAGAGACTTTCATGAAAGTGTCACAATTGGAGATGTCTGTATCCTGAAGTATTTATCTCCTGAAGTTCGCTCAGCAAATGCAACATTAGGGTCCTCATTCATATAATTTCCAGTTTCCACTAACATTACTTAAAACTTAGAAGTCCTTGTTAGGCAAATATATTCCACAAAAGGCCAAAATTACATATAAAAAGCACTGCTGAGATCAGGGTTCAAAACCATTAGAAGATGATAATCAAAACTATGACTGAGCCCTTAGTGCCCACCCTAAAGGGTCAGTTTATATCATCAGGGTGTTGGTGAAAATCTCCAGCTTCACTGACGTGTAAATATTATTGAATGCCTTTCCTTGTCGGTTCAGATGTTCACCCCAGACCTGCAGTGCTGGGTGAGGTGGCAAGAGTTTGGCAAGAAAAGGGACTAAATTGATGCAGCTTTGTGGACTGACCAATTGCAGAGCCAGAAAGGACCACTGTGGCCACGCAGTGGCTTGTGATTATCACTGCTGAACCTTACTTGACCATCCATCCCCGCAACTCCTGAGGGACAACCATGTCCCTCAGCACTTCATCCACCCGTTCCTTAAACACCTCCAGGAAAGGCGACTCGACCACCTCCCTGGGCAGCCTCTGCCACTGCCCAATGACTCTTTCTGTGAAGAGAAAGCAGAAGCTGGAGAACACTGAGGATAGTAGCAACTGAGAAGACCTCAAAATTCCTTTTTGGGAAAAAGCACAGCTTTCCAAAATGCACCAGGTTTTCATCTAAGGAGTTCCAGGATAGAGGTTTTTCCATGAAGCTGGAATAGGTCATGCAGAGTTTAACTAGTGCATCTCACCTTCCCAGGAGCACTGCCAAATCCGCCTGGGAACTGGGGCATCTACATTTTGGCACAGAGAACACCTGAAGCTAGAACAACTCTGCTGGCTTGCATTTGCTTCCCCTCTCCACACAGAAGTGTTAGGAAGCCAAAATTTGCCTTTGCACAAGGGGCACCTTCTGTGTGATGGACACGTGCAAAATCAAACATGAAGCTTCGGGAGTTTGACTGACTGGCTGGCTGACTTTATTCCTCCGTATCTCCCACCCTCAGCTGGCACAGCAGTCCAAGATAGCTGGGAGGGAAGACTGCTACAGTCGCCTGGAAGTCAGCAGCGCAAGCAACTACTTTGTACTACAGTTTAAAGACCTCCTGTTTATCAGCAGCTCCTGGTCTTCCAGCCATAACAGACATTTATAATCTTCTGGCCAAAACGTTTTCGGCTGAATTCTGAAGCAAGATTTACTACAGATGGATAATAAAAGAAAGAAGGCTACTACACTCGGGCACAGGAATGTGCTAATATGAAGAGAGGCTTTTTGCAAAGACAGACAGTTGCAAACCACCATGAGTTAGCAACCTCCTCCTTAATTATCATCTGTAGCTTCTAAGTAGGCAATTTAGATCTGGCTGTCATATTCCAAATGAAGGACTAGCCTATCCAGAGCAGATAAGTTGTACACTTTAAAGGGTGCTCAATGAGAATGTCTTTATTCAAATTAGAGAGTGAGTGAAAAGCTCCCATAAAATACAATTTCCTTTTCCTTCAGAAGCAAGGATTACTTCAAGAGACAGATTTACTGGCACATTGGAAAAAAATCTAATAAGTGATTTTCAATAAAATTGAAAACAACATTCATGTTGCTCACTGCTGGGACAGAAAGACATGCACAGACATTCTTTCACCAAGGCTCTCATGTTAGCACCACCAAGGAATCCCACTCTGTCTCACTAGTAACTACGGCTCAATTCTCCTAACACCTATGCACATACTTACCTCAACCACTGCCTTAGGTGAGACTGTGTTTAAAATCTAATCCTGTGATCCTCTGGGTGGATATATTCCAGGTAGCTTGCAGGATGAAAGCCACAAGAAAAGGCAAGATACACCCCCAATGAATTCCTGTGCAGCATTTAACTTGGGGATACCCCGCATACGTAGGCAGAGCACCCAGGCAGTACTGTATTGAAGTGTTCTGCCATTCCTGCTGCACTGCAGCTCAAGCCATGTGCTTCTGGGCCGTCCCATGCACTCAGTGCAGCATCACCCTACACCACCCATACCCTGGGCTGCATCAAAAGAAGAGTGGCCAGTAGGTAGAGGGAGGCGGTTCTGCTCCTCTATTCCCCTCTTGTGAGACCTCATCTGAAGGATTGTGTCCAGTTCTGGAATCCTCAGCGTAAGAAAGATATGGAGCTGTTGGAACAGGTCCAGAGGAGGCTACAAAGATGATGCAAGGGCTGGAGCACCTCCCATGTGAGGACAGGCTGAGAGAGTTGGGCTTGTTCAGCCTGGAGAACAGAAGGCTCTGAGGAGACTTCATAGCGACCTTCCAGTACTTGAAGGGGCTACAAGAAAGCTGGAGAGGGACTGTTCACAAAGGCTTGGAGTGACAGGACGAGGGGTAATGGGTATAAACTGGAGAGGGGCAGATTTAGACTAGACATAAGGAAGAATTTCTTCACTCGCAGAGTGGTGAGGCCCTGGCACAGGCTGCCCAGAGAAGCTGTGGCTGCCCCATCCCTGGAAGTGTTCAAGGCCAGGTTGGATGGGCTTTGGGCAGCCTATGGAGGTGTCCCTGCCCATGGCAGGGAGATTGGAACTGGATGATCTTTAAGGTCCCTTCCAACCCAAACTACTCTACAATTCTAAATCTCTGGCTGTCAGGGTGCTGCCTGTCCATGCAGCACAACAGCAGGAGAGCAATTCTGCTATGCAAGCTTGCATTTAAATCAGTAGCTGAAGAAGCCCAAACATTTCAGTACAACTCTACCAATTACAAGAAAAACATTAAGCTTGTGGCATGAACAATTATGCAGCAAAAATCTGCAGTACAGACTCTGCAAGTCCAGACAACTCAGCTGGCAACCAAAAATATTGCTTTTACAAGGACTGGTTGAAAAAACACCTTGAAAGGATGACTACCAGTAACAAATATATGCACAGTAGGTGCACAATTCAACCACTTACTGTCAAAGCAAAACCAATGAATAGCAAAGCACATGATGAAAATGTTGCTGGGATCAGAAGAAAATAAGTAAGCAAACAGGGTGTTTATCAAGGCCCCTACTACAGAAGAAAATATTGCTTCAGGGCACTTGGAGGAGCAACAAATCTGATCTGAAATGGTGATGGACTGCGAGATTAATAAATGATTCCAAGATGCTGATTTTTTTTCTTCCCACTCAAAGAATCATTACTGGGGTGAGGGTTAAGCTGATGAACATCCTAATACATGCCACGTTCACACCAGATACCGTACCAAACAGATCCTAATGCTGAGAGACTGATAGTGTGGGACCAGAGAAGTTCTTTCCGTACTTGAACTTGTAAAACTTTTGAAATGCATATACAAGTATCCAGAAGAAAGGCCGATTTGCACTTTAAAAAATGAAGAGGTAAAGAAATCCTTTGGGATAAAACTAGAATCAGGAAGAAGAAATGAGAGAAAGCTTCAGGTGAGTATTTGAAATGGTCTTATGAAGATCAGCTTGGACGTGGGAGAGTCTGGCAGGATACACAGACTAGTGTGGCAGAGCTCCAGGAGACACGGGTTGGGGGTATTAGGGTTTGGACTAGAGGTTTCTTTGTACATTACAGGGTGACTACAGGGTCTTGGATGTGGGCTGTGGGAAGCTCAAATGAGTCAGTGTAGTTGTAGATGGTTAAGCATCCACCTCACCTCCTATTCCAGGATAGATGGTGGAGCTAGATCTGGGTTCAGTTACTGAGCAGTGATGCTGGAGAGACTCCTTTGCAGTTAATGCACAACAGCAGCGCAAGCCCAGAGCAGGAGCCTCAGCATGGGACGTCCCTCAGACCGGGAGTCGTTCTGCCTCCCCACACTCCAGCCATGCGACATCCCCAGGCAGGTACCCACCACATGGGCTCTTCTCTGAAAGGATCACCTCTCCCAGACATGCGTAAGCACCACTTCACCAGGTTATTCTGATGGTCTTCTCTAGTGATTATGTGTATTTCCTCATTTCTCCCATTCTAAAGAGCAAATTAATCCAGGTTCAGAATTAAACCGGGAAGAGAATCTGATTCTAGCACAAATGAGAAGCAACCACCTGGTTCAGGGGTTTTTTGAGGTTTGATTTGTTTTTTTTTTTTTTTTGGTGCTTCCTGAGTTACAGCAGTAAGATAATGTAGGAGCCAAGCAGAGCTATCACTAACTTAACTTTAAGCTAATATTCTTTGACTGTTTTAGCTGGACCCTTCAAAACTCCCTGTCTGCAGGAACTAATGATTTTCCTTGAATTAATTGACATTGTCTGCTGGAGACTGTTGCAACACGTAGGTTGGGGCTGAGAAAAATCTCAGTAAGAGGGTATGGAGATGCTCCTTGGTTTGCAGGAACATCTGGAGCTACCTGCTGTGGAGCACAATGCTTCTCCAGTACATTCAGGGCTGGCCTGGGGCTACATGAATCACTGGCTTGAAGTCACCTCGGCAACTGGTATCTTATAATCACACATCCCCAGACCGCATTAGTGCTGTTTTGCCCTCTTGCATCCTCCTTTTCTTTATCTAAGGCAACGGGCCCTAGAAACACATGGTAACAGGAGGGATGCCCTTCCTTTGAAGTTTGGAAAACTCCCTTACTTTTCTGATCTCGCTTTAAGGGGAACATTTTCAGGCTGCTTCAATCTCATTTCCCAAACATCCAAGTCCTCTCGTGTTGCCAAGGTGTCCTGTTGAGCTTTACAATTTTGTTTACTTGCTTAAAGCTCTTCACATTCACTCATCAACTGGCCAAGGTCCAGCAGTTCAACTTCTAGAAGAAAACAAACCCTCAAACTCGGAGCAACAGGAATGAAAGCAGCTGGTAGCACGTCTGCATGACTTTCTTCATTTCAAGTCATGCTGGAAGGCACAGATCATCAAAAGCAGCACTCAGGTATTCAGCTGTTTCAGTGTCATCATTGACAGCCACAACAGCACCGTGGTGTCAGATGCTCAGCAGCATCTCTCCTTCTACCTACACCTCCCCCAGCTGTCAGCCAATAATCAGAACATTGAAGGCATTTGAAAGGAAAATGCCACAGGAATATGGACTTATTCAGACCTGGATGCAAGACAGCTGCTGGGAAATTCATCCTACCTACACAAAGCCTACGTGCCCATGAAGGCAGATGAGCTTCAGGATCAGTGTCTTCATAGAGGAGCATGAACTTAAAATCTATCTGCTTTTTCCAAGGGTATCAACTGCTCTAATATGAGATTGTATCTTTTCCAAAATAAGCTCACTTCTGGGTTTAGAGCTTCTCCTCTCCATTCTGTAGAAGGAGCACTGGAGAAAAGAACAAATTCATGAGGAAGTCACAGGAATATTTAGATAAAACAGTAAAATGACACCATGTTCCACAGGCAGCACTGGGCCAGATTTTCCAGGCATGCATTTGCTATCTCACCCCGTCTGCACATCTAAGGTTGCCTTTTGCATGTGCCTCAGGTTTGCATGCAAAGTTCCAAATTGCTCAAAACCTGAATATCTTCATGCTCCTCTCGAAACACCAGCTGGCTCAGTGTCATCTCCCTTCTCACCTGCAAATTACAGGTATATCTGTAGCACGTTGCCAGCCACCCCACTGGACACGGCATATACCCTACCTGTGCACGCCGAGCACTCCCAGCCACAGCTGGGAGCCACACAGTTCAAGAGCCAGCCACAGCCTCAGCTATATCCTTTCTGCAAATAAACGCTTTTTTGCATCATCTTTCCAGCACCCTGGAATGTTGCTGTTACTCAGCAATTTATTTCCAGTGGGAAATTGCAGATCCAGCCACTTCCTTCTAGAAGCAGTGGTCAACACGACTGTTAAAAAAACAGGGGATACTCACTGGCTCCTTCTCTCCATTTTACCTTTTTACATAAAGTACTACTCTATAATCATGCAAATTAAAAGCACTTTACTGTAGGGTGTATTCTATAATGAATGCTGGAGAAATGACCTGTTTGGGAGTGAATCATATTACAAATTCACATAACTCAATTTTCTGAATCTATCTCATGCATACTAAGCAGAAATGAAAGAAAATGCAGACAAGTTCAAGACAAAAAATAAACATTTGTAATACCAGGAAATGTGCCTCTTTGGGGTAATAAATGTTTGTATAGGAAGAATAACAGTTCAAGTAATCAAATTCAGTTTCCACTCTTTAGAAGCTGCTATATTTTAGAAGATGTTAAAGAAGTAGATGCTATTACATCTGGTCTGTGCATAGCAATCATAAGCAAAACAGCATGTGATTTCCCAAGGAAGCAAAATAATTTGAGAGTCATAGTGTACTAGGCTTGAGATTGGATTACACATTCTTTTCTTAATCATCTCAATTCCTTAAAGAAATCACTTATACAGAAGTGAAAGGTTTCTAGAGTGGACTTGACATCTTTAAAAACAGAAGACTGCAGATGTTCTTTTGAAGCAGGATCCTAAATGACAGGAAATGTTTTTTTTATATATAATTCTTTTTCTTTAACCTCACTACAGCTTTCAGACATACTTAACAGAAAATCCTTTTTCCTAAGTCTCTAGGTTCCAAGGTTTAAAGTATTCAGGCACTGAGAGATGCAGACAGGCAATTAGTAGAATTTTCAAAAACATTTCAAAATGATGGTTCAAATTTGTTTTGTCCCTTGCTTCCCCTTCCCCATGGAGTGGCTCTTCCAGGGCCTTGCTGCTCCAATGGTTGGGTTTCCAGCTTAGTGGCTACAGCACAGTTAACAGCTACTTTATCACCATTTTTTTTCCTCCCAGGGCTGATGTGGTTTCGTTCTTCTCCCTTGCCTGCAGTTTGCCACCCCCTGAGCTGTCCCAGCCTGTACAGGGCTCTGCACACCCGTGACTGTGCTTCTCCTCTGTAGAGCTTTCAGCAGTTCCCATGGCCCCAAACCACACCAGCTCTAACCAAACTCATCCCTCCTGCACACCCAGAGCCTAAACAACATTGCGAGGAGAGTTCAGGAGCCCCACATCGATGGGGTTAATCAAAAGCTGCCATAAACGATGGCAAGCCCCACTAACCATGGGTTCAGCACTAGTCCCCAAACGCCGTCCTCCCTGCAAACAAACCGCCACGACCCAAGTCAGGTTACCTGAAGGGGTAGGCAAAGGCTATGTCAATGCTGAGGTCACTCTCTGACTTGTTTGCACAGTCCACACTGAGGCGCAGTCCTCCAGAGTACCCACCGCATGTTGCAAATGCAAAGATTGCAAAAAGCTGTCAAAAACAAACAACATTTTTATTTTATTTCGTTTCAGCGACCACCACAAGCAGATCCACGCAGCGGCTCTCACTGCAGCACCAGCCCCCTCGGGTCAGGTTATCCATCACTCCATGCACTCAAGGTATGGCCATGCATTACTCCTGTGCCCTTCCTGAAACAGGAGAATAATGCAAGTTCCCACCCTGCGACTCACTTCCAATGTAACCAGGAGGCGAGGATAGATAGGTATTTAAAGGTATTTAGGTGCCCGATGATAAGGAAAGTTGATAAAAACTTTGACTGAATCAATTCTTCAGGGTGAGCTCACCAAAACCAGGAAAACTAAACTTCATTGTGAATCGACTTGCTAAATATGTGTAATGAAACAAATGTTCCTATTACAATTTGAATAGCATTCCTTCATCCTAAACAAGACACTGCGTCTGCAAATACAAGGAGTTTCCGCCCTTACATGTAGCACAGCACTGAAAATCAGTATTAATCATCTCAGTTTAATTTGGGAGGCGATGTCAGAAAACAATATATTAAGGAGAACAGGAGAGATTAGTGCTGACCTGCTTTCTGGCCCAATTAATGGAGTTGCAAATGCAAGTGTTTCACAGATACATAGAGAGGTGCAAAGATTAATGGAGTGATATATAAAGAGAGAACTGAAGGGTTGTGGTGTGAGACAAACCTGCCATGAAGGAAGAGCCATCGCCTCTTATCTACGGCTCTCAGCGTGAGGACAAGCAGAGGAAAGACATGCAATTGAAATGCATCTCCTTTAACCAAATACTGGAAATCAGGATAAAAGTGTGCCGTTGTGTTTATTCACCAAGGCCATGGAGCCACACGCAAAACCACAGCTCAAGCTATTCCTTCCGAGAAAGGATCCCCTCCAGAGTTCCTAGTTCTTCCTCTCCCCTATTGAGAGTATCTTTGACAGCAGACTCAGGCATCTAAAGCCGCAGTCCCTCAGACAGTTCAGATCCATCCTTTACTCACCCTTTGGCTCCACGTTCAGCTTTCAACCAGAGGCTTTTCAGATGCTTTCGCTCATTCAGCAAACCTTTCAACCTCCTCCCTCTGCAGCCACAACCCACCAGGGCTACCCACCAGTTTCCACGTTTACTCAGCACGCTCTTTGCTACAAGCACCCAGAGAGCACCCACAAGGCAGCTGGGAAAGTAAAAAGAGAGCCAGCTGGAGATCTTTATACCAAACTTCAGCAGGCCCTCAGCCAACCCGAGCTTGGCTCTCTGCCGCGGTTGGATCAGGTGCTGCTAAGGGCTGGCATTGCCGGTCCCCACAGCTGTGTGCCAAGCGGCACCTTTGGGAAGCGTATTTATGTTTTGCATTGAAGGAGAACACGGTGAGGGCTGTAAATCAATGATATTTCCCTGGGGTATCTCGGCACAATTCTCCTCTCAACCAAGTAACTTTCTCCTCCTACATCTGCCTCTTTCCTTTTTCTCCCACTCAAGTTTTGCTTCTTTCTGTTGTCAGTGAAGCGCTTGGTGCATTAAGCTGAGATTTACTCGTTGGGTTTTGTGCACACTGTAATTCTGTGACAGTTGCAGGAATGCTGTAAACACCACTGTATTTTATTATAGCAAGATTTGTGTAAATGGTAGTTGTAAACCCCATAACGGGAGCTTTATGGGCCAGATTCAATAAAACCTCCATCTGCGAGATAATTTTATTGAAGCTGGCCTCTCTGAAATTGAAAAGTTATGGAGAAAGGGAAAGCATTTCCCTACATTCCTATTTACTCTTTGCCTATAAATCCACACTAGCCCCATCTGCAGCGTGCACGCATATTGCTTTTCCCCTTCATATCTGATAAATCTCCCCAGCACGCAGTTCCGCCTGGTTATCTCAGGGTGCTGCCTCTCAAGGCTCAGCCCCGATGGCCAGCGCTGTGCCTGCCTTCCCTGGAGGAGCAGCAGCTGGCAGTGCCCTTGAGGCACAAAATCTTTGCTGCCGTGGCTGTGCTGGGCTGCTCCTGCCCACTGGTATGGGAGCAAGGCAAAGCCCAGCCACCCCGTAAACACCCCATCCCTCCTGTAAGAGCACTGCAATGGAAAGGTGGATCCTTGAGGGAAATGGAAAATGCCTCTTCCAGCCTGGACACGTTCGATGTGGGATAACACCCCAATCAAGCATCCTGCTTATTCAAACGTGCACTGTTGAAGCAGTTACCAACCCACACGATGATGCCATGGACCGAAGGAAGCGGTGTGAAGGGACGTGATTGGAACTTCCCAGCACAGACCAGAGCAATGCACATCTCCCAAGTCCAGTCCAGCCTGTCTGGAAGATCACCCTTCATCCATATGGTTTCGGATACATCTCTAACAAGGCAGTACATCTCTGAAGCTTGCAATGCCTTTCCTACAGTGATCAACACCCCATCCCCTGCTCCCGTTATGGTGATACCCCATCCATGACCTTGCAGCCATGGCCTGGGCTATTGGTACATTTTTGTATGGAAGTTAGGTTAATCCCACAGTCTAAATTAACCACCAGAAATTTATTATGGTACTGTGCAATAATAAACAGCCTCCCCCATCTAATCAGATTAGCATGTTTTAAAGATCGGTTGGCTCTTTAGTACTCTGAGAAAAAATAGTATAGTTTCTAGCAGAGCACGTGTTCCTCACGCCAGCTCATGCAGACAAAGGTTCATCTGCTGATTTATGGGATCAGCAGGAAGCCCTCCTTCTTCTGATGTGAGGCTTTGATGCAAAGGCAATGGACCCTCTCATTCAGTATTCAGGAGCTGTTTTTTATCCAGACTCTAGATTTGAGGCTGGTCCTCTTGTTTCCCAGCCCAGCCGCTCCTCAGCAGCTGAGGGCTCGGGGTGCGCAGTGCCCTCGGGGAGTGGAACTCCCAGCTGGGCATTAGACAGTTGGCAGCGCCTCAGCACGTGACCCTGGACATCACTCATCCCACCATGGAAAGGAAAAATGGGATGATTTCACATCGCTTCTCCGCGTTTGGCTTTCCGACAATTCCCCTCAATGCCTGCTGAGCGACAGGCTCGCCGCGTGCACCAGAAGAAGGCAGAACGGTTCCTGACAAGGCGAGTTAAAAGGCTTATGTAGAGCATGTTACAGCTAAAACATCCTGTTAGGAAGATAACACTGTCATTTAAAATTGATGAAACTTTTATATAAGCCACTTGCTTTTCCCAGGAGCACGTCTGCTCCGTGCAGCAGCCTTTGGCAGCTCGCTGGCAGATGAGATGGAGCTGCCCTGGAGACGTACCCCAAATCTTCCTCATGGAAAGGGGAGATCCCCACTCTGCCTGCGGACTCCTCTGTGACTCCTCCAGGACAGGGAGGTCTTAAAAAGAAACCACATCAATCTCACGTGGAGCTGTGCTGGCCAAAGACAGGCTGCAAGGGACACGCAGCTCACTACATGGGTCGGTCTTCAACACCTTCAGTTAGGGATGAAGGAGGAAAATGGTAATAAACCGTCTGGATGCTTTCCCAGAGAGGTTTGTCCCTGCCCTCCCCCAGCCCTCGCTACTGCTCTGACACTAGAAAGCCAATGGGAACTCCTGACACTGTTAAAAGACAACCTGAAATATTTGAAACGCCTACTCTTTTATTAGTCATTTTACATGTTTAAAGTGTTTTACAGAGACCTTTTTTTTTTTTTTCCTGGCATCATTTCTGGATGTAAGTCCTCTCTTTCTCCAGATTGCCATAATAAAGAGATTGCAAAGTGTTTGCCAAATGTTATATTGCTTTATACTTTCTCTGCTCACCGTGGCCAACAGCACGCGTGCAAGCGGGGAGAGAGCGCAGCACTCCAGGGGCCCTGGAGACATCCCCTCGCAGCCAGCATCACTCACCCAGCAGAGCGTCTCGTTAAACTGAGATTATTTATTTATAGAGCAGAACCAGTAATTGAACATTATTATTAAGACCGTAAAGGGAAGGTTCGAAGGAACTAAACGACTGTACGGGAAAACATTTACTGCAGAGCTGATGGCCCAGAATGTGTCACCAGTGAAGGATTAGGAAGCACTCTCTCCTCCAGGTCTCTGCCTGTTTCTTTTTTAAAATCTGGCATCTTTCCTGTGCAGATCTGAGCTGCAGACTTCCTAAAATCACTTCTCCTACATACAAGCCTTTGTGCACTGGAGATTATCAGATTATTGACTTTGGGATTCCTAATTATATCAGCTTGACTGGTTGATGAATTGGAGGTGGATAGCATCGCATCCAACGCATTGCTGGAAGGGGAGGCGATGACTAGCAGGAATCATTTTTCTCCAACAGCTATATAGGGAGAAAGCTGAAATATATTCTGCTCCTTCTCAGAAACAAACTCTAAAGCAATTGTCCACTAACTGTCAGGATTTAGTGTCACCCTTAAAAATAAATAGCAGCATTGCAAAGAACAATTCTGTACCTGTCCAGACCTGGTCTGAATGGAGGGAAAAGCGAGCATCTTGGAGTCTGGCTTGAAGAATCATGTGTTCCATCTGGGGAACATTCTACGCCTGCCCAAACATCAAGAGCAGTGATGCCTCAGTTTCAGCACATTGCTGAAGGACTACTCAAGCAACTGTCCCACACCAAGAGGCACTTGCAGACCATGGGTGCCTCCAGGATGTGGTGGCAGCTGGGAAAGGGCTTTTGGGGTTACCATGCTGGAGCTGGGGACATATAGCCTGTCTAGATCTCATACAAAGCCCCTCAGAGCTTTTACTTGGCTATCAGACTTAATGCTTCCTGCATCTTCTGAAAGCAGAATGGAAATCCAACTAAAGTTGTGTTGAAGGAAAATACTTGCATCAACAATTTTGTGTAGCTTTATATAGAGCTAAGTAAATGGCAAAGACAGCCATCGCTGGAAAACACCACATTGTCCAGCCTCTGAGGCTGGCAGACCCACACAGCACAAGCTGCAGTGTCCCCAGCCACTGCCACCCACCTAGAGGAGACCAACCCACTCCAAGACCTCCGCGCTTGGCCAGGGTCAGGCATTTGCAGCAGTAAACCTCTGGTTTGGATTTTATGGCACCCCACAGACAGCAGCCCTCGATGGCACTGGCTGGGCGGAAAGCCCCGACTCTGCAGCAGGCAAGAACCCTGCAGCACCCTCTGTTTAAAGCACAGCATTTCAGTTAAAGCTTCACATTTTTAAAATAAAAAAAATAAAATAAAATACTTAATTTGATTCTTAATGGAAAGATTTATGGAAATGAAATTGGGGTATTTTTAGTGAGTAAGGATCATGTTATAATAATTCGATCCTACAATACTTTAATCCCAAGGAGACAATTTTCTCTCTTTTACTTTGAGGAAAATCTTTATCTTTTTTTATTCATCTTTCATTGATTATTCTAAAAATCTCATTTAGCCCCACCACATAATGGTATGGTAGTCTTTTCTCATTATATTTTAATAGAATAAAACCCAACTGTATATGAGAGGATTAGATAGCCATTCGTTGAGGTAAAGAACATTGTTCCTCCAGATGGCCAGACAGACTCCGTGTAATGCCTTTCCTATTTATTAAGTTCAAAATGTAAAGCAAGCTGACGAGATGTGTTTCTTCCAGTATTTAATGGGTTAGCTGTAAAGTTGCGAGCTAATTGCTAAGGCTGGCAGCGTGCATGGAGGAGTTAACAGGCAGAAAATAAAGACATATTTGGAGCATCCCTTCTTGGTGCGATGAAAAGTTGTCAGAGGACAAAGCGACTTACAGAAGCAGGACAGAGATGCCAAGCTCTTCAGGCCCCTCTATCTCTTTGTCAAAGGTTTGAGATGATTGGAGACATTTAGAAGGACTTGGAAGCTACAGATCTTCCTCTGCAGTCCCCACATTTGTACCCTCTTCTTTTAAGGAGGTGGGAACACAGGATGGACAGATTTGTTTAGATTTGTACATATGATCCCCGAATAGCTCATGTGTGACATACATCACTTCAGCAGACATGCACTCCTTTGTGGGCCTGAAAACATTGCCAGTCCCGGGCTGCTAAGAAAAAAGACAACCGTGGTGGTCTCTCCCAGGATCCACATGCAACAGCGCAGAGAGCATCACAAGTGCCATCCCAGGAGAGCGGCCACCCCTGGGCTGCATCCCTTTGCTCTTGCCTGTGCCCGTGGTCCACCCACCTGTCCACATCATCTCATGACTTGCTATGGCAACAGTCACCCATGACCATCACAGGCAGAAAGCAAGGAAAGCCATGGTCAAGTAAAGGAGACGTTTTCCAACAGGTGATGTTATTTCTTTTATTAATGGGCAAGGTCTGGCAAGCCAGCAAACACTCACGTTCATGCATAAAAGTAATTCCATTCCTGCTGCCTCTTGGAAATATACAGTTTTTCAGGCTTTACAAGCTGATTATATGGGATTTATTGTGTAACAAGTGTAAACATTTAATTATAAAATAAAAAAGGCTGGACGGTTGCTCATTTCCTTGTTCACTTGGTGGGTTTAAAAGCATCTGGGTTTAAAATGGCCCACGATCTAACATAAATGCACAGACAGAGTGATCCAAGTTATTGCTAAGTAGGATTTACTCCCTCTAATAAACAAGGATTTACATTATGGCTGAGTGATATCCACACATTCTGCAAAGGGAAAGTGCCCCTAAACTTAATGTCACTAAAACCCTGATGGTTAATGCAGCCTCGAAAGCTCAATGACAACCAAGAACGCACAAAGCCTCCTTCGCCGTAGCACTGGATGGCAAAGGACCACAAACCCACCTCGTAAAAGCAGAGTTGTCCATGATGCACACGCCGCCTGCCCCTGGGGCTGGGATAAGGCGCCTCTCCCAGTTGGGAAGCCCAGCCCCGCTCCCCAGCCTTGCCAGCATCACCGCCAGGCACCGCTGGACAGGTCGAGGTCCTTGGTGGCACCTCTGACGGCTGCTTCATTATTTAATTTGTGTCTTTGTTCTTTCTATTAGGTTAGACAGAACCTGGTAGACCTGGGCTCCAGCGGAGCACTTTCCTGCTCTGATGCCAGATGCACACAGTGGAAGTTGAAAGGTGGGAGTGCTCCTCTGCGCAGAAAATGCCCTGACAGCTCAGCCCCCACAGCGCAGACCAGCATGAGGCTGCAACAAAACCCTCCTTGTGTCAGCACCGACTGAAAATGATTATTACAGGAAAGGCTCCTGCCCTTCAATCACGCTGTATTATTTATGACCTAATGATTGCCCATTGACTAGCAGGGATTATGCATTTTCTAAGATGTTTCTGGGTGAATGAAAGGGCATTAACCTCATTATTATCATGGCCATGTTCATCAAAGACCATTAGCAGCTTCCTCTCAGCTCCCCGCGTTCTGTGCTGCTATTTGGTCTCTTCTGCTGCCTCTCCACCCGCCTGCTCCACACGCATGCCTGCATTCCACTCTCTCTGCTTTCTCAAGATTTAAGGAAATGGGTGAAAATTGCTTAGCTTGGCAAGGAATCCACAAAACTCTTGGGACTAATAATCTGGTGCAACGGCTTTTTTCCATGAGGATTTGAGAGTGCTTTCAAATCGCTAAGCAATGGGCCCTCCAATCCTCCTTACAGCAGCACTCCCTTTCAGATGATGGCTGACCACTTTTTCCCTCTTTTTTCAGTCTCACAATGCCTGTACGTGCAGGACCACCGGGAAACAAGGGTCTGCTTTCGGAAAAGCCCGTCTTGTTTTCTATGTAGGATGTCTGTAAAGCCCTCCAGGGACCCCCCAGCCTGGCCACTGAGGCTCATTTGGGGTGGCCATCATTAATTCAACCGTTGCAGACGTCCTCTTCTTGCTCCAGACCCAGTCTTGCTGTGGCATCTTTTACAATGATGGAGGATGGCTTGAGCCCTCCATACCAGAGCTCTGTGCAGGTGGGACCCAAACACGGGACCCATCAGCTCATCTCAAACCAGTTTTGGATGGAAAATTCCACTGGAGCTGGCTCCAATCTGAGCACCTGCCTCTGCAAAAGGCTGGGCTGGAAGAAGAATTTGCTTCTGGCTAACTATCAGCCCACATCGTAAAGATAATTTATTTCCTAATAATTAAAATGATGGGCTATAAATGAACGTTTGCTTTGCTGAGCTCTGGGAATTCACAGGGAACATTTTCAGCAGGAAACATTTTTAAAATTAAAATCTCCTTTTCCTCATCTTTTCCGCCATTCCTCTTATACTCTGTTTCCAGAGACGGCATCGCTCTCCTTCCCACACTTAATCATAAAAAGCAACACCTAAACATAAACATTTTTAAGAAATGTTAATAACAGTATCCTTAAATTGAAATAAAATAATATTTCTTATCTCACTAGCTCTTCACACTCTTCCTCTGGACGGCTTAAGTTGTGCTGTTTCCTCTACATCCTCGCCCTTACTGCACTCCTCAACACCTCTTGCCTCTCTCTTTTTCTTTTCATGCCTTTTCATTCAGGCTCCCTGAATTCTGCAGCTATACCTGCTTCTAAACACAATAAAGGATAACAAAAAAAAAAAAACTTGGCTAAACCCTTGGCTGAATGTTCTTCATTTCCTTCGTGTTCAAAATACTTAACTCTGAAATAACCAGGCATCTTTTCCTCTCTCTTAACTGCTAGCAGCTGCTGTGCATCTTCTGCATCACTGCCCAATGTACTCCAAATCCTCCTAGACTCCCCCAAAAAAGCCGTCACTCATACAAAACCAATAATGTATGAATATGGTTTTGGCTGTTGCAATCTTTATATTTGCACTGCTGGAGATGATTACCTAACTTTTTCTGTCTGTAGATCCAGGCCTGTGGAATAAAACCAGGGCCAATAAAATAAGGAAGCAAAGAAAACACAAGGAGAATTAAAAAAGCAATTGACCATGCTACAAACCCAGGATCAGGTCAAAGCTAATTATGGCCACACTCACTAAAAAGATGAGGACACAGTGAGTGAAATAGACTTATTAATTATTTGTGTTATGGTAGCACTTAGAAGCCCCAATCCTTTATGTGGGACTAGCTGTGCTATACACGGCAAACACTCAGATATATCTTCGGGCAATTGCACACAGTTCTAAGGATGATGTGCACATGCTCCTTTCTTTCACCTTCAGCAGTTTCTGGTTTGTTAATGCTGTTAAAGGAGTACAAGTTCACCACCAGCCTCATTTCAAGCAGCTTGTGGGATGGTCTCATGGGCTGAAGAACAAATAATTCAGCATGAGGGCACCCTCCACCTATAGCTGGATTGGGAAGCCACAGCAAACCCTTCAAAGCAGGCATGATATACATCCATCGCCATCGCCATCCCCAAGCCAGGGGGACCCAGCGTGCGCTATTGCCAATGGGGATGTTCTATCTTCATTGACTCTGTGCAAGTTTGATTGCTTTTCTAATTAAGATACATTTTATGGTAATCTAGAAAGCCCTTTAGACTAAATCACTCAGTTAATCTGTTGTTAGTGCCCATATGTTTACAGCTTTCCAGCCTGCTGCAGCATATTTGCTTTGCCATGGCACTGGGGATGTTTAGTGACAGATGAGACAGCGCGCAGCCATTCAGGTGGTGCAGAGCTCATCCACCCAGACAACCCGTGCATAGCATGGGCGGACAGACCGACAGACAGCCCTGGCACCCGCTGCTTTGGAGAGGAAGAAAAGGCGGAGCACTGCAGGTATGGCACCCCACGCTGATCATCTGCCTCTTCCCCTGTCTCTACAGAAAGGCTCAGCACATCTTTCTCATTTTCCTTTCTTTCCTTTTCTTTTTTTTTTTCCATTTTTCCTTCCAAAATAAGGGGTTGTATGTGACAGAAGCGGAAAGCTGAAGAGTTTCACGGTATCATCAGGACTCTGTCCCCAGAGCTCGCTCACCAAGGAGTTTCATTGCAGGTTCAAGGGCTCTGAGCATCCCCTCAGGCGGAGAGCAACAATCACATTTGCAAATCAAGGAGAGGCAGAGTCAGACCCTCCACCTGCACTGGACACTGAATCAAGTTAAATCTGTGCAAGCACTCCACAGTTCTGCCCCCACTGACTCTGTGAGCCGAGGCAGGAGTGTATGCCCCCAGCTCCAATCTTGTCTACAGCCCAGGCACACCAACGGACTCCTTCCAACTTCTCCAGGGCTGGCACCATGCCGCCACTTGCTTGTCGAGGAGCTAAATCCCTCCTTTGGGCCTTCCTGGGCTCTCTAGCAACTCCACATCCCACGTATGGACACACATGTGCTGTTCTGGCAGACCGCAGCATCATCTCTTCACTTACATCAGGCTGCCCACACTGGCTCTGGGTGAAGGAGCGCAGGGATGCGGTGAACAGGCTCTTGGCTGTCCCCAGTCCTCAGCTCTCCTCCAGCTCTCCCACAGGCCTGCATTCCACAGTGGTACCCACGCAGGCAGAGCTCAGACAGGGACCCAGGGACCTCAGGGCTGCTCCAACCAGCTGGGCTGAGCCCCCAGCCCACCACACAAATGCATTGGAGTTACAGGGGTGCACCACGCTACTACTTGAAATGACTTGTGTTCAGCTCGTTGAGAGAAGTAGAGCCCAAAAGCAAAATCAGAAAGACCACCCTCTAGGTCAAGTTGCCATCTGCCACCCTATGTAACGGGAAATATTCCCTGAAAAATATGGCCATGTACTTGTACAGGAACTCTTAATCAAGACTGACATGAATAAAATACCACCTGCCATCACCAGCAGTGACAGGCAGCTGCTACCCAATATCAACACAAATACCTTTCGCCTGCAGAGCATCTATCGATCTGGAAAGGATTAACAGAGGTGAGGAAAGTATTCATTAAGTCTTCCAAGGACTTGGCTAAGAAAAAGAGGCTCTGGCATTCAGGAGGAGCCAGATGTTTAAGAAATCAATTTTTTAGGAGTTTAAGAAATTTCTCTAGGAACTGTTCGAGCTGCTAGAAGAGCAGCCAAGGAAATAAGTCTCAAATGAAAAGAAGCTCTCCAGGATCTAGGCACTCCTAAAATAATGCTTCAAACTCTTTTCAAGCCCTGATGCACCTGCTAGAAAGCAGCAGCAACTCCTCCATTCCACTGGAATAAAGCTCACATTTTCAGCCCTGTCAGCTTGAGAAGGACCGTGCTGTGAACCTGTCCCTGCAGTCAAACCTCTGGTTTGCACATCAGCCTGAGGTTATCTTGCAGAAGAGGATGCTACGCTCCTGTAGGGGAGATGGAAGCTGCTCCAATATCCAAGAGCCAAGTGCTGGCTGGGGGTGCCGGACTGGGGAGAAGTTACCCCCAGATCTGCCACCACCAAGTAGCTGGAGATGAGGGAGCATCACATATCACAATGCTAGGATGGGCAGAAGGTGCCAGATGGAAAACCATGAATGCTCAAGACATCTATATGACCAACATGAGAAGCAGGGTAAGCTCTCCTGTCCCCCCAAAGTTGGTCTCAGCTGTATCCCATAGAGATGACATGCATGGCTGAAGGGATCATTTCTGCTCAGCCACAAGCTCCTCTGCCAAGGCAAATTCTTGCAGCAGACTTAACCACATTATTCACTTTGTGCCTTACACTCTTTTGGCTGCTGGCAACCTGCCTTTGGGGGCAGGGGTGAGACTTCCCCCTGCCTGCAGGCAAACCAACCATTTCTGGCCACCTTCCCCGCTTCAATGCTATGAAGATGAGCTCAACTGGCTTCTAGACGAACTGCAGCCTAGCTTTCTGGGCAGCCAGGCAGCCCTTCTATGATGATTTACATGGCACAGAAACCTCAGGTCTTTGGTTTTGCAGGGCTGGAAGACACGAACTGTGCTCCTCAGTTCATGCTACCCAGCCCCTTCCCCCTCCAGGGTCACCCAAATGTGCTCTTTGACCATCATCCTTCTGCTCACCTGGAGGACACTATACTGAGTCAGACACCAAGGCTCAGCAAAGCTAGGAATGCTTAACGCTGTCCTCAGGCAAGCAGGACTATGCTTAGAAAGTGTGTGCAATGCGCACTGCTCAGCATCCATGTCCTCCACACCTGAGGAGTTAAATGGTTGTGAAAAAGGCAATTGTTATTACATATCTTGTTCTCACACTGTGGTACATAACACACGTACCATGTTTTCCAGCACTGTGGTGAGCACACAGGTTCAAGTTACGCAGCTGGTATAAATATGTATGGTCCTTATGAAACAGTAATCATGCAAAACCCAAACCACCACTGAACGGAGTGCCTATTGACTACATTTTCAGGAACCGAGCGTGTGGGCTCAGCCATCTGACGCCCCGCACCCGGCTGGCTGCCCATGGGATGCTGTGCCCAGCACCCGGTCCTGCCCAGGCTGGGCACAGACCCCAGCAGAGCTACTGAGCCCACCGAGGAGGGGCATGCCATGAAATGTTCCCACCAGCTGCTCTTCAGGCAGGCAAGAAGGGCAGGACAACTATTGTTTTGAAAAAATGGGAACAATTAAACTGGTCCAAAAGCAGCTTCAAATGACTAAGCAGTTATTGCCAATCTGAAATTCCTCTCTGAAGAGTTTAGCTTGGACTGCCAGACACAACATCCTTACCTTCTCCTGTGGGTTTAATAAACCCAGTTACAGTCTTCTAACATCTTATTAAAGTATGCTTCATATATCTAATTAGCATTGCCTGCTATCATAGGAGCAGGCAGGTTACTCCAGGTTTAATATGTTGGTTTTCTGAGCAGGTATATACTCAAGCATGTTCTCAGAGCAGCTCCAGCTTGTGCTACAGCCGGAGTTTGGAAAGACTTCTGAAACACCATAGTGAATGACTCCCACAGATGTAATTCCAGTATGAAAGAATCAAAGTGTCAATAAATTAATCAACATAACGCTGCAAATTCAAGTATTTATTCCATAGTCCAAAAGTATTACAGCTACTCATCTGGTTTTCCCCGGGCATACGATTACAATCACTGTCTTGCACTGCCTGGAAAGCACACCGGGAGCTATGACAGGGAGAGACAAATAATTGCACCTTGCTATTATCTACAGGTAACAAAGAGGTCTCCAAGTTAACAGAGAGCGCTGAGGAATGAGGCTGCTGAGCCGTACAAAGCAGAGGCAGAGAGCAGCAAGTCAGAGCAACAGTCTACTGACCTGTATTAATGATGTTACACTCTGAAAAGCAAGCTGTTTTCTTAATTACGTTAAAGATTTTCTTGATTTCATTAATATGTTCTGACAAGGAGCATGTTGCTGCCAACCTGCCATACTCAAGATCAACCTTTCTCAGGTAATATGCAGCCAGACATTCATACTTCACAGGATCAATATTAAATAGCTCTTACTGATTCTTTTTTTAATTATCCAGTATTGCTGCATTATTTTTGAGGCACCTTTCATTTAAAATGCCAGAAAGAACACGATAAATCAGAATTCCTTTTCTCTTTAATCTTCACTCTCCATGTTTCTGCTGTAAAATGAAGTGCAAACCAAGTTTTCAAAGCAGGCACCCCCTCTGCAAAGCAGAATACAAATCAAACATATTTCAATGTATCTGAAAACCACGGAACAGTTGGGCTCAGCATGAGAGTACAAAGAAGCCAAACCTAAAAACAATTTAGCGGGCTTCATGATTCCAGTAAAATCCCACTTCTCCCCCAAACTGTACAGTTATACAAATAAATAGAGACGTATAGAACTTACCGGAGCAAATATCACCATACACATTTACAAAAGGATTTATAATCCAACTTGCGTCTCCGGAAATAAAGCAAGGTTTGTCTCATACTAAAAATAAAGGCTCCCAAAAGCTTCTCACAGTAGAGAGAGAGAGAGAGAGAGAGAGGGAGGGAGGGAGGAAGGGAGGAAGGGAGAGGGAGCGAGCGAGCACCAGCTCCTTGCCTCGCGTTTTATGAAGCAAATAAGGAGAGCAAGAAAATCAATGCCGAGAGAAAGTGAAATGATATACCAATCGGGCAGCAGCCTCAGCCTTATTTGCAGAGGGATGGCAAAATGCTCACATTATTAGACAATGACTACATACAGCCTAAGCAGAGAAAGCAAATGCCTTCCCCGTGGTGAGAGGCTGCCGGCTGTGTTACGGTGCAGGTACCACCACAGCGGGCTGGGGGATGCAACCCCTTCCTCCCCACTGCTAATGCAGCATCGCTTTAGTCCTCATGTGTGCTCTACGGGAAAGGAACAGTTCACAGTCCTGGGCTAAAGTTGCACTAAGCTCAAAAAGCCTCCAAAGCTCCGACACAGACTATCATCGGAGCAGTGTTCCTTCACTGCTGGGCTTGGAGGCTTTCTGGACTGTCTATTTGAGATGCCTTTCACTGCATCTCAGAGAGCTGCCCTGCAACTACAGCAAGGAGCCCATCCAGAGAGACCTCTCACATCTCTCATATTTCAGGGTGCACTAAGTTCTTCCTGTGCTTGCACAGGACCAGACCTCCAAAGCTCCTTCCTGGAACTTGAGCTTTCACCCCTTTTTGTGTAACAGAGAAAATCTAATGGAAACCCATGGGTTCTCTTGCACCAAAAGGGAAAAAAATCTGTGCTATTCATCCAATCTTTGCTGTACCCCTGTGTGTGTTGGAAGGAAGAGGAGAATCATAGAAGCACCAGGTTGGAAAGGACCCACTGGATCATCGAGTCCAACGATTCCTAACACTCCCTTAAACCATGTCCCTAAGCACTTTATCAACCCATTCCTTAAACACCCCCAGGAAAGGTGACTCGACCCCCTCCCTGGGCAGCCTGTTAAAGAAGAAGGTAGCAGGGGCGCTACCTCTGATACACAGGCACCTGCGTGCCAACAGGACACGTCAGTGGCGATCACGCGGCGCTTCTTTGGGAAGATGCCACATCTCCTTCCCCCTGTACAGCTGCACAAAGACACAAACCCCACGCCCCGTCTCTGTAAACCTCTTCACAACAGGGGTTGCAGCCTGGTCCCGTGTCTCTGCTCTGTGTTCAAGCACCCTAAGAGCAAAAAACAGATCCACAGATCCCTCTTGCAAGGCACCTGTCTCAGCACTGACCCTGGGAGCCTCCGCCAGCCCCTCATCCCAGCACCGCAGGGTGCAACTGAGACTGCAAATTATGTTCTATGCTATTTAATTATCAGCCCTGGGTTCATCACTCTTTTGCCCTCTTCCTACACACAGCATCAAATACATTCAAGCAGACGTGACTTAACAGATGAGGCACAAGGTGAACTTTCTCTTTTATTTGGAAATGGAGGTTACGTGCTGGGATAACAGAAATACCTGGTGAACGACAACAGTTCGCTATGCAGCAAAACTGGAGCAGAATTGCTTTTCCCTAGTGGCTCGGTATATACATTGTGCGAAAAGAGATGGAATTCACAGGGAAAATCCTGAAGACAAAACTAAGGAGACTTAATTCAGCTGATAATTCAACATATCTGTTTGGGGCTTGCACTTGTAGCTCAATCCAGGCACAGAGGAGACTCCAACAGCCCTTTTTAAGAACAGAACCTCCGGGCCCCTTTCCCGTGAGTGGGAGTGGCATTGCCACACTGACAGATGTCACTGCTGCCAATGTGGCCCCATGTTTCCAACAGATACAGCCTGATGCCAGCGGATGCTGTAATAAGCCGACATCGTGATGCTGAGAGGGTTCTCTAGGCTGAAGCACTGCTCTGCTGCTCGGTGCATTTTAACATACGTGAAAGCATTTGCCAGCTACCATGCACTCTATCCGAGTCCCAGCTACAAAGACTAAAGAACTCAAGGCCCCAGCTCCGCAGAGCTGGGCAGTGTTTGCCTCCCACTGTGCTGTGAGCAGCCCTTTGATGCCTTACCGAAGCAGGAACTGCACTCTGCAGCCACACAAGTTGCAGTCGTGTCTCAGCATTTGCCTGTGTAGCGTTGGCCAACACACCTTTCTCCTCAGGAACAAGGCTCACACACCTCATTCCTTCCTTATCCCTCTCTGGAAAAGACAGTGTAGCCCAGACAAGGCATGGTGGAGGCTTCGTAGCAATAACAGACCCAAGGAGGAACACGAATCAAAAGCCAGCAATGAGCAATGGTGACTGAGGACCACACAAAACTTACCACCCACTGCATCAGCACGAGGGGTGATGCTGGCTCCCCCACACCCTGCGAGAGCTCTCCAGCAGCCTGTGGGCACCTGGGCTGCTCCCACACATTGGCAGAGGACGGCAGGAGGATGCTCAGCCTGCCTGAGCTCCCCAGCTGAGATACCTCACTGCTCCTGGCCCTCTTCATTGCATTCAGCTCTCCAGCTGGCAAGGAAACTTGCTGTATCTCATGGTGACCAGCTTCTTGCTACAAGGTGTGACAGCAAGTGAAATGCAAACACCTCTCTTTTTCATTTTCCAGCGAGATAGTTTTATTTTCCCTTCCCACAGCTACACAAGTGCTGTTACTTAAACTCACTGAAGACTTCTGAAAACTTTGCAAAACATCCATCAAAATGGTTTTGTAGAGGGACCCCATGGCAATACTGTATCTCAGCCCTCCAAAACATGCACCCACTTGGGCACCTGCTCAGGACACAGGGCTGCAGGACACAGTTTTAGCCGAAGCTTGATGGGCTGCAGCAGGCAATGACTCGTCCTGTTGCACTGTTCCTTCAAACCACACCACAACACAGACTAAACAGCATAAGGAGATCAAAGCCTGCTTTTTTTTCCCCACCACGAATTCTGTGGATCAGATCTAACATTGCTGAAAGGGAATGTGACTGTGCTTGCTGACAGGACAAAACACTTGTTGGGCTGTGGCAGACCCTGCAGCACTGCATCACTGCGTGATGGAGATGGAACAGTTTTCTTGATCCCACCACAGAGGACCCGACCTGGCAGTTTTCAGCACAACGGTCCTCAGCTCTGCCCAAGGCTGCATCGCACCCTGCAGCACTGCAAGGTGGTGCTTTCTTCAGCTTCATTAGACTCCTTTGCAAAAATTCATCTGAGATACTGGATGGGACACTCAGCATCACCAAGCATAATACCAGCCGCTGCCAATACCGCTGCCGTTATGCCATGTCTCCATGCTGTATCACAGCTTTCTGCTTTTAACTTGGGAGTTTCAAAGCAAACTAAAAACCCTCAAGGGATTTAAGCCCCAAACTCCTTTAGATACTACTGAAAAGCTGTACATATCCACAGACATCTGCCAGCTTTGCCATGCTGCCGGAGGGTCTGAAGAGAATGAATCCCCATCTGTAAGAGGTCAATAGCCAACGTAGCTATAAGGAATGCAGTGAAACCAGTAAGAGCAGGGTCTGCAGCCTGTGGAGAAACTTCTCCCGGGGTACAGAGTACTCGTGGGAGGTGTCCGCACAAGGACAGCATGAGAGAGGGCTGCTCTTCTGGCTCCCTGCTGCACTTTGCTGTCTCTTCCCACCGCCCCCAGCCCACCCCAGGGTATCCAAAGCCCACATAGTGGGAGCCCAAAAGAACTGGTCACACTTAGATCCTGCTCTGCTGCATTGCTTTTCTCTTAACACATTTACTCATCTTATTCCAGGAGCCCTGCTCACACTTGCATGTATGCATCCAGTTTTATAGATGCCTATAAAATCACACGCTGTGTGATGGACATGGAACAGTTTTCTTGATCCCACCACAGAGGACCCGACCTGGCAGTTTTCAGCACACCAGTCCTCAGCTCTGCCCAAGGCTGCATCGCATCCATGCTCACCCCGGCCAAGCTAAAGCAGGCAGCACCACCACAGGCCCTTTGGACCCTGCCCACTCCACATTTAATAACATCAGAGCCTGCACCCCACCTGTGAGGCAGAGAAACTATCAATCCAAGCAGCAGTGGCTGTGTGAGCCGGCTGGATCCTGGCTTAGGGCTGCACCCCCAGCTGGAGAGAGAGAATCAGCCAACCTGGACCTGCTGCGGCTGCAAATGACCTGCCAGCCCAGGAAATATTAAGATGGGCTGCCTGCTTGCCAACAGAGATTTTCACATTTCCCTCTCAATCTTTATTTAAATTTAGGCAGACAGAAAATTAACGAAGTTTGAGATACATAACTGGAAACCATTTGTTTTTCTCGTGGAAATGGAACGTTTCCTAATGAACCTCTCCTCCCCATGTGCCATTCGGCTCTGGATGCAAATATTGCTGCGAGTTTATCAATCTGTGACTTGTTTCACACAGTCTGCAATGCTAATGAGTAAACCAATTTTGACATATTATGTAAGCCAGTTTCTGAAACAGAGATTCTTGGCAGGCCAAATGTAAACACAGACACCCTCTTGCATCCAATTTAAATGAGCATGTTGCTGAAAGCACTAAGGGCTTGATTCTGTTGACTTATTCCTGATTTACTCCAGTGCAAAAGAAAGAAAAGAACAACAACAAAAACCCCACCCTTCAATTCAATTACTAGTGCAGCAGCAATTTGCAAAATAGATCTAAATTTGTAACACAGAAATGTGCTGGAATAAGCTAATACAGGGTGGTGACTCAGGCACTGTACGAGCATCAGCACAGCACACGATTGGGAGCACACGTGCCATTCCAGACAGAGCTAATGGGGGAGATGACAGCTTTCCTTTTCTTCCTCTCAATCCAAGTTTAGGTGCAGGTAGTGCCCCATGGGTTGGACCAACCCCAGAGCGTGACTCCTTTCAGCCTCCCTGCTCTTTCACTATAGTTTTCTATGAGAAGGACATTGCCTGGCTGGGCAGCAGGCGCAGAACAGCAGCAGCACTGGGTGTTTCAAGCCCCAAGTTGCCTCGAATGCTGTAGTTACATCGGGGAACCCAAGGCACGAGGGAATACGCCTCAGCATGCACTGAAGGTCTGCACCACTCCAGTGCATGGCCAGGTGCCAAGACCCCGCGAACCGCTTGCTACCTTGTCCGTCTGGCCCCAAACTGCCAACTGGCCCCAGCACTGAGACAGTTGGACACCCGGAGCAATGGCTTATGTCCCGTTTTTACAGTCTGCGATCCAAGCAGAAGGATGACACGCTGAAAGGCGCGCGGGTCGGATGGCAGACTGCAGTGACCAGCGCCACAGGGATGAGCTGAAGGTCACAAGCTCAGTGTTAGGAGATGGAGAATGGAGGAGGGATGCACTTCACAGGCCCTGTAAAAGATCTACCAGTTAGATGAACAAGTTTTATTAAAGTGAGAAAGGGCTGGAATCAAATCTCTCATTTGCACTTTTCCCGGTACCATCTGGAGCATTTACATCTGCCAAAAGCACAGCATCCTTTTGTCGACAAGTGGAAGCAAAGAGAGGAGAAGCATACCTGGAGGTAGCCTCTGCCCTGCTAATGGCTCTGGGCAGTTCCAGAGTGTTTTAAAATGAAAACAGGAGTGTGAAGTTGAACTGTGATGTTCCTGCCATGGCAGGGAAAAGAAATAAAATAAGAGACCTGCTCTGCTGTGAGGTCAGGTGTGCTGCTGCGGCAGAGCAGATTTATTGTACAAGTCAGACATCCCACTGGAGCTGCAGAACACCACCTCATACTCAATCCCTTTCACAACATCAGGACTACGATATCACTTACCATACCTGGCTCTTTGACGTTATGAAGTAAAGGAAAGCAAAAGGAAGCATACTTTCAGCCTCCAAGCAAATATCCCATCCTGAGCTTTTAATGATAAGCACAAACCTGAGCACTCTTTCCTTTGTGCTGCAAAGCCCTTTCAAGCTATGATCATAAGCAGCCGAAACGCCACGCATTTGCTGGCTCATCAAGTTCTACCCTGCCAGTCTGGAAACATATCGTTGCTAAAGTAATTGAAGATTTTATGGCAGAAAAGAAAACTTAATTCTGTCTAGACACAAAAAAAAAAGAAACGGACAGTGCTTGAAAAGAGGGCAAGCAAGCATAACTGAGGATGGAAACGACAGGGTGATGAGACATTGGTGCCCACAGCAGCACTGCAGAGGAGCAGTCAAGATTGGGAAGAGGTGATGTCCTACAGACCTGAGGGACCACACAGGTTCTCGCCTGAATTAGTACAAGTTCAGCTCTTTGCTAGCTGACAAACCCCACCCGCTCACCTCACTATCCCAGCACCGAGCCTGAGGTGGGAGCAAAGCCCAAAACAAGATCATCTCATCAACTCCCATCCCACCCCATAAGGGAGAAGAGGGCAGCAAGCAACCAGCATGCAGACTGATGCACACAGTACCTCCCTCCCAACAGCTTATCTACACGTGGCACATTACAGTAACAGGCAGGCAAAAAAAATGTTTCATTTCTAACATCTCATTTTTACTGTCATTTTAAATTATTTGGAATAACTCCTGTGGCAGAGATGCTTAGAAGTCCAGCTGTTATTCAGCATGAGTCAATTTGGAAAGCTCTCACTGTCCATCCAAGCATCCCTTGGATTCCTAATGCTCAGAAGAGTGTTACTGCCACATCCTTATTCATAAAGCCTTCCACATTTCTCAACATTAATTCCTGTTTCTGCACGTCTTAAATACCAGACACTAAAACCATAAAATAGTAACTTGAAGGCCAAGTGGGCACAGACTGGATAACGAAAACAGCATGGAATAAAAGAGAGTCAGATAAATTACTATTGCAATTTTTATAGCTATTTAACAGGAAGAATGAAAAAACCTAATTACTGTCAACTGTAAGTTTTTGGCTATCCAGCTAGCAGAGCGCTGTTATTAAACTGCTGTATAATTGCCTCTTTTACTCTGCTTCCCACAGAAGTTGTGTTATTTCACTCATAGTTAAACTCATAATATTGCCTTCATAACTAATACTGTCAATCGAAATCCCTGGGGCCTGGTGCAACGATAAAAATAGCACAGAGTTGTTTCTTTCCTCGGTTTTCTTTGAAAGCACATTTCTGCAAGTACCAGGCTGAGGCTGAGCAGTGCTACGGACTGCTGCACCCACCACTGACACGTGAACGCTGCTCCTCTTGCTCAGGCAAAGCCCAGGAGAAGGATGGGTCCCTCAACAGGCAACTCACCCATGATGTCCTACAGACCTGAGGGACCACACACAGGTTCTTGCCTGAATTAGTACAAGTTCAACTCTTTGCTAGCTGACAAACCCCACCCGCTCACCTTGCTGTCCCAGCACCGAGCCTGAGGTGGGAGCAAAGCCCAAAACAAGATCATCACATCAACTCCCATCCCACCCCACAAGGCAGAAGAGGGCAGCAAGCAACCAGCGTGCAGACTGCGCCATGTGTCTGTCCCAGACCGGACAAATCCTGTCTGTCTCTCCCTCCTGACATAAGCAGCTCAGGTAAGATGTTTGCTGCTGCATAGCTGAGCTCCACCTCCCACCCAGCCCTGGGACTCCGAGTTCAGCGGATACCCACAAAGCCTGTAGATGCACAAAAAGCACAGGTTTCTTCCTTCCCTGAACACCAACTGCTACGATGGTATCTTACACACGAAACCACACCACGACACCCAACTGCATGTACAAGCACTGAGAACATCCACCAAGATACTTGTTGGACTCAAGGTCTTCTCCAGCCTAATAGATTCTATGCTTCTATGAGTTGAGCACAATTTGTCTGTGCACTTATTCAGGAGACAGCATAAAGCACCGGATTTTTACCCATCCAAGTTTTGCAAGCTCTGTCTCAATCCTGACTTGTTCCCTACGTGTTGGACTGATGCTCCTTGCTAACTCCTGGCATGGTCCTTCTCTGGTGACCGCAGTGGATTCGCTGCAAAAGACCCAGGTGGGGTCTCCTGCCAGGCAGCCCTGCTTAGTGGGATGCTCCTCCTGCCCAGGACGCAGCGTGCAAGAAGGGGCCAAACCCACGTTCAGCTCAGGTTTTAGACGAGGTCACAGGGCTGGATGGGGTAAGGGAAGATGGATTTGGCCTCACACCCAGACCACCATCAGCGTGTCTGTCTCTCCGGAGACAATAACCCTGTGCTGGGGTTGCTCTCTGGTGGGCACATACAGAAATTGCTGAGAGCTGGTGACAGATGGGAAACATCACGTTTGCTAAAGCGAGGGCTTGGGGTGTCCATGCCAGGAGGGAGGCAGCACCAGGGCTCTGCACGCACCTGAACCAGCTCTGGAGTCACCACATTTGCCTCTACCCTGCTCAGCCACTGCTGGAGCAGCCCCTCGCTTCGCTGCGTCGGATGCACGCAGGCAGACAGCACAAGGCACACCAGCACACTTGCTGCACCACCAGGTCCATGGGAGAACCACAGGAGACAGCATGAGCCAAGATGTCTTTCCTTCTGGAAGAGCCACCACCTTGCCCACTACAGCCACAGGCAGGCGACACCACACTGAGCTGTGGGGCTGCGACCTTCACTCATGGTCTGCAGTGTCCATCAACCCAGCAGTGAGAAAAGCAGAGAAGCACTTTAAAGAAACAAACTGTGCCACAAAAAATTGCTCACCCTCACCCTGACCCCAGCACAAGGAGGGAACAGCCCCAGCACAATGTTTCGCAGCCACTTGGAAACCATTGCTTCCCATGCTAAGCCCTTACCAGCGCTTAAGAAGGATCCCAGGTTAAAAATTCCCTCTGTGTGCACTGTGAGAGCAGGAGTGTGCTCGGTGCAATCCTCTGCAGGAACACAGAGCTGCATTATTCCTTCCTCTCATCATCACTGTATTCGCTTTACAGTTTGAGACAAGAGGATAGAAAATAATTGATGCCATTACCCAGGCTGCCAAGCAGCACCACAGTGCCCTCAGGTAAGCCAGGAGAGGTCCCAGCAAGCCCAGCCTGCAGACCCATGGTGTTCCCAGGGGCTGGGGCTCCCCACAAGCATCAGCCCTGTATATGCCTGACTCCCAGGAGGTGCTCCTGCAGCGCTCTTCCTCTCCTCCACAGTGTTTGTGCAAATGAACCTGATGATCTCCCCATCCAGAAAGCCGCAGAGACCCAGAGAAATTGTGTTCCAGGCCAAAGTCACCCCTGGCAATGGCTCTGCCACCGAACTGGCCAGCAAGCAGAGCCCACAGCCTCCACGGCTCTGCTGGACACAAAAAAGATGAAGGAGGGAAGTGATGAAGTAATAGGGCTGAAGCAAACCCATTAGTGTGATTAAGAACTATCCCTGTGGGCAAATACAGGATGAAAGGAGAAGAGTAAAGGGCAAACAAGGAAAACTGAGGCTGCCAGACACCGGGGCAGCAAAAACTCCAATGGGAGCAAGTATGGTGATGACACAGCACACAGAGAAGCTCAGAACATCAGAACAGATGAGCAGCACAGGTCATCCTGCCTCCACTGGAAGTGACAGCATACACCTCCTCTCCAGCCGCTCTCAGTCAGGTCCTCAAGGAGAGCATGGCAAAGCAACCACTCTTACAAACACAGGCCTTAATATGTAGATATACATTCTTGGGGACCAACTCTTCAAAGTCTCAAACAGTGCCGGGGGGCTCCTGATCTTCCTCCATTTCCTGCACTCTACTGCTTGTGGTGTGTCTGTTTAGATTTGACAATTCTTCACCTCCAAAGAAGAGGAACAAGAATCTTAAGCTATTCTGTGCTCCTCCTGATGCAGCACAATGCATTTCAGCAACTTCCCGTCACCCAGCAGTGGATCCTTCAGGAGGAACCTGGAAGAGGAGAGCATAGGCTGCATAAACACTAGGTAAATGAAGGCCGTTCCAACTTTAAAATCTGCATATTGGCCTGAGCATGCAAGAAAATGTGTGCAGGGTCTCACTATTCCAGAAATTAAAGTACTACACATAAAAGGGTGAAAATGTATTTCAGCTGACCACAGAGAACTTGAAAAAAGCAAAGTGCATTCCTGCTTCGATAACATCTAATTAGCAGTGGGATTTTAGATGCAAAAGCAAAGCATTCATTTTGCCACCTACTTTTCGTTTAACAAAGTTCAATCAAAGGTGCCATACACCTCCCTAAATAGAAGCATTAAGGAATACAACAGCTTTTATGTTTGCAGTTGATAGAGAATCCTTTCCTTTGACAACTCTTCTGCGGTTGGTTGCATCAAACCCACAAAAGGGTTTCAGCCAGCGTCAAGCCAAGGCTTGTTCCCAGAGGTGGGACATCCCACTTCTCAGGCAATCAACTCCCCATTGCTCCAGTTCCCACAGATCTGCCATCCTCCCCCTGCCACATGACTACATCCGATATGGAAGCAAAACACAGCTGCTTCTGACAAGCACGTCCCATGAAACCAACACGCCTGGGTGCAGAGGAGAGGAGCGTTCTGCACATGCCCATCTCATAATGCAGCACTTTGGCTCTGTGATGGATACGAAGGATACCCGAAGGAGTAGGTGGTTCCATGTAACAAGGCCAGAGACCACTGAAGAATCTTGACATGGAGAAAGAAGCTGGGAGAACATAAGGAGTTGGCCATTTGGTGAAAGATTACACCACTCAAATTGACGTCCAGGCAGACTGGGCAGTGCAAGACCAAGGGTGGCCATGCCACTGTGCTGGGATCTATTTAATTCTGTTTGAGATACGCCAACCACTGAAGGGCATGAGGGTACCTTGTATGGTCCCAATGCCCAGAAAAATGTCATGCCCCTAACAGCAAGTAATACAGCCAATGCAGAAACCAGGTAACGTATCTTACCTGAATTATCAGCAGCAAGGGTCTTCCAAACACCAGCTTCAGGAAGCTCAGGTGCTGAGGTACTGTATTTCCCCTGTGAACGAAGGGGAATTGTGCTTTTGTTTTAAATTCCACGCTAGGCAGCCATACAAGTGCTTTAGGTGGACCTTTCCTGTGGATCGCAGGAGACCATCTGTGTCCAACCATCAGAGGGTTTCTGTACAAATCAGCTCATTGTCCCGGGGCTTTTGCACATTTGTGTGTGTATAAGATTCAAGTGTTTGTTAATACTTGAAGTGAGGAACCCCCAAGAGCACTTAGTGGGTTTGCATGGAAGCCAACATACTTGCACACCAGTCATTTCCAGTCAAGTATTCCACACAAGGCCGGGGGTCCAGAACATGCTTGCTGGGAATTTATGCAAATTTATTCTACAAGTAATCTTGACAAATAATGCTAAGAGTGAATTTGAGCTGAGACTGTCTGAGATCGAAGGTGTTAGGTTATCAGACACAGTGGGTGGAATGTTAATGAGTTCACTTCTTAACTAGTGGGTAAAAGTGAGAAGTTTGATCTACAACTGAAAGAAAAAACTGAAAGAAAAATTGGATTTAGAGCAAAACAACTATTCCTGAGTAGATTTGCATGTGGGCACCTGTTTTATCACAATGCCTACATAAATATGCATGGAACAACTGTTTCAGAGTAGCCCCGTATGTGGACAAGGCTGTAAAATTAGGTTTCTGGACTAAAAATTAACTGTGCAAATAATATCCAGTAACAGCCTCTTACAAAAATCACTGTTACCATGAATTTTACTGGCATCACCTTTGTTTATCTGCGTAATGCGGTAGCGTGGAGAGAGAAGCATCAAACAGGTCGGAAAGCCAGCAAAACAAACTCAGAGATGTTTTCAAGAGCACTGCTTTTGCTCTTGAAAACAAAAAAAAAAGAAAAAGCATAAGAAGCATAAGGCGATGGAAGAACAGGTGTAGGTTCCTATACAGAAAAGCAGGTTGTATTTGTTGCACCAGACACAAAACCTCTCAAAGCCTCTTAGTTCATCTGACACTCATTTTTCCCTGAGCAGTCACATCAAACCACTTACAGTTCTTTGCATCCTACTGTAGCTTTGCTTTACTGTAATGCTCCTTGTTTAAAAAAAAAAAAGTACATTCCCTCTTCCTTAAAGCAATTAGAAATGTCATTCACGTTCCCCTCTGGATGTGAATTGAGCTATTCCCAACAGCCACTCAAAAAATACATAATCACCATAATTACTGGTGGCATCTAATTAACATTCAACTTCCTCTCTACAGCAGTTACAGCTGGACAACCCATTTATTTCAACCTAAAACTAACGCTCTCCTAATTATTTTCCATCACACTGAGCAGCCCACCTGTGTCTGTCTCCGCCGACGTCTCCGTCTGGCACAGCGGTAAGAGGGCAGAGCGCGGCGAGCCAGCACTGCCACACGCAACGCGAGCGCTCAGCCTGCAAGAGGCTTATAACAAATGCCCCACGCAAATGTGGGGACCTGCTCCCACTAATTACCGGGCTGCAGTCTCCATTAGCTTCCGCGACCAGGATTCGTTACAAAAAAAATAATAATAAAAATAGAGGAACTGCCTACATCAAATGCCAGATACAACCGCAGAATCACCAGGTTGGAGAAGACCTCTTGGTTCATCAAGTCCAACCATTCCTATCTGCTGCTAAACCATGTCCCTGAGCACCTTGCCTACTAGTCTTTTAAATACCTCGAGGGATGGAGAATCAACCATGGGCAGCTTGATAGAATCATAGTATCACCAGGCTGGAAATCTGGATCCATCCTGATCTGACTGTTTGCAAAATATCCCCTGCTTGGTTGGGGCGAGAGGCTGCAGCCACCCCAAGGCACTCGGTGCTCTGGGTTTGCCCTCATGGAAGTGGGCAGATAAACATGCCCATAAACCACACCTGCTTTTTGTTGCTGAGGATGTTGGGGCTACCTGCCCTTCTCCAAGCCCACGGTCTGCCCTGAGTGTCTTGGGGGAGCAGAGCCAAGCAGGAGGCTCTGCCTTCAGAGCAAGACCAGGGCGCTCTCTGCCAGTGCCAAAGCTTCCTCCAAGCCAGCCAGGAGGCACAGGGTTAGGGCGGGCATGCTGATGGCCCCAGACCCTGGCACACCCTGCTGCTGGTCTCCAGGCTGTGGCAAACCCTCTGCCGCCTCCTTTGCACTCCTTCACTGGCCAGTCTCTACCAGCGATGAGATCAAAACTGCTCAACCCAAACATGATTTTTAAAACAAAGACAGACGGGAAGCAGACAGATAAAGCAGCCCGGTTTTATTAACTGCCCAGTACACGGCACCCATTCTGAATAAACTGAAGTGCATATAAATCCATGATACCTCAGCTGTCTCAGTCTGCTCCTCGTCCTTTTCTATAGCCCTTTCTACCCCCATCCGCTAATCAGGCAACTTTCTAATTCTCTTTTATCCTCCAAACACACATCACCTCTCTTGGTAGGAGAAGCAATGCCTGCTGCTGCCATCTAGATGAGCTCCAACTCATTAGCTCTCTGTTTCTTTCCAAAATTTGGCTGAAAACTTATTTTCTCTTTTGCTCACACCTCTCCATTTTCTTCTCTTTGCTATTATCTCTAATTATATTATATCACCTTGTAATGATTGTAGTACTGGTGGGAATGACGCTCTGCAAAATTACCTCGTATTTGCATTTACATTTGAGCTTTCAATATTACACCAACTAGATATATAAAGAGGGGTGAGAAGGGAACTGACAGTTACTGGGGAAATTGCTGGCCATGCTTCTCCCAAACCTGGGAATTACTAATACCTTTCTTTCCCTTCTCCCCTACCTCCATTTGTCATCCGTGGCATGAACCTCTGCAGGCACTGACAGTTCTCTTCTCAGCCCAGCCACCTACGGCCACAAAACCCACAGTAGCACAGTAGTTACTCCCCCGTGAAATTTGGTTAAGACAGGCAAAGGAAGTTCATAAACCTATGGGGAGGAGGAAGGAGCTCAGACAGTGTGATCTTATAGACTTCATTTGCTTCAGAGATCAATGAGAAAAATACATCAGATCAAGAGTTGTCATCGATGGTCTGAGTTTCATGGGAAAAAAAGAAAAGGAAAAAAATTAGTGCACGCAGATTGATGGGCTAATTCATGTCATAGTCAAGTAGTTGTGGATTTGATGCCAACATAAGAACTGCAAGCAGTTAATCTCAGAAATTCAGTATCTAAACTCTGCATGAATTCCCCCCCCCGCACTATCATCACCCACTGAGTGGTAAAGTGCCCCCGAACTGAGTCAGCCAGCCCTCTCCAAACAAATTTCCAGCTCCACAAAAGATAATCTCACCTTGGGAGCTGACTTGTGAAACATTTTAGACAAGGTCATAAGCAGATGATCAAACTTTATGAAAATGCCCTAGGTCTTATCAGGGCCAATCAAGCTAAGACGGATCAGAGAATTGAAGCCTCAGCATTTCATAAATGAAAGAGTCGCCAGTTCCACTGGCTGTCCACGAGAACTTGTGTTTGGAGGACTAATTGCAAACCAGTATTTTTTTCATTGCTATTTTTCCAGAAAATATCAGAGTTATCACAGAGACATTATTCTCCAGCCAATAAAACATTGCTAATGTTGCCCAGGTGAACCATTTAGATCTCATTCACCTTTCCAACCAGCCCCAGATTGCAAACACATGGGTTTTGGGCAGCCCTGCGGGTACCAGCAGCTCCTCCTCCACACTGCCCTGCCCGCATCCCACCCAGCAGCTCCCATATACAGCCAGGCTCAACACTCCTGCTCTACATAGCTTTTCCTAGGAAAGGCACTCAAGAGCAGCAGGAGGGAAAGAATCTTTGTGGACCTCAGAGGTTCATGACCAGCCTGGGCAGAAAAAGGAAGGGGGAAGCTGTCTGGCACAGTGCAGCTGCATTGCAGCTCCATCACCGCTGCAAGGACTCAGCGCTGCTGGGCACCCGCCTGCATCTCCTGCACTCAGCAGGATTGGCTCCTGCACGCATACTTCCTCAGCCAAAGAGGAGAACGTGGCCTCTGACAGAAGCTGTCGCTGTCACACCACATGCATTTTGTTGATGGAAAGAGTAGACAGATGCTTTTTTGAAGGCAGAAGATAGCAGGGCTAAGAAATTGGGGAAAATACATCAGAGCAAAGCAAGAGTGTAAAACATTAAACCCCAAAGGCCTCCCCAGCCCCTGGGCTAGCACCAGCAGCTCTGCATTTCAGCCAATCAGCCTCAGGTCTGCAGGGCTCTGCTGACACACTCTGCCAGCGCACACCAGGCTCGCCCTGCTGCGCTTGCCAGTTTTAATTGCCAAGGAAGCGGAAGAAATGAGCTCTTCCCTTCCTCTTGTGTTAGCCCTGCACACAGCATGTTCTGTGATACAACGCCTTGCCAACGCAGCCCTCGCCTCTCTGGATGCAATAACTTGTTTGTGAGCACTGAGGCTCAGGAAGCCCCACGGAGCTGCCCATCCAGCCCTCCCCACTGTGCATCCTCTGGCATCTATAAAACATTGCACACGCACCATCTCAGCAGGGGCAGGGTAGGAATAGTAGGGCTTCATTTATTTACTTACTTTTACAAAGCACAGAAATGCAGACTACCCTGTCCAGCTGAGTTGAAGCTGGACAGCAGGTTCAAAATATATTTGCACACCGTATGGAGCTGCAAGAGCCAAGCACCACACAAGCCAAGTCACAACTGAATTATTTCAGCTGATGCTCACAGACAGGACTCATAGGCAAGAAAACAAACATCTCATCTGAACTAATGGCCCTCTCCAAAAGCCAAGCAGGTAGCAACCTACCGCTTCAAACCTCATCTAGCACCTGCCTGTATTCCTAATTACTTTTGGCCTCCTTTTGAGGCAATTAACTCCATAGCCTTACTCTGACAATTCCTCACCCCAAAAAGCAGTTCCCACTTTACCGGCACAGGGTTCTGTATTTGGATCTCAAGCTTCCATGCTTATTCCCTTTCTTCTACAAGGCTCCGCATGTGTTTGTGTCTGGGCACGTGTTTTCTCACCCTGATGAATTCATTATTTATGGGGCTGAAAGAGCAAAGCTGCTAAAATGGTTGTTCATCATTTAGCTCTTCTACCTCTCTCAAAGGCATAATAAACTTTATGGGAAAGCAAATATCAGACTCAACGGGGTTGCTTCAGTCTTACAGAGATGAGCTTGTGGATGCTGTGCAGAGGATATGCCAACGCTCGCTATGCTTCCTGCCCAGCATGGGGCTAAAACCCTCCCACCTGGAAGCTGCCAGGTTTCCGCTGTTCCCAGGCTCCCCAGCACAATGCCCAGAGCAGCCCAGAGTGGCACAGGTCAGTGTGTTCCATAGGATGCTCTGGCTGAGGCATGTTCCTGGGATCACTGGGATGTTAGATTTTAACAGATTTGGCAAATGACACTAGAGGGCAGAGCTGTTTACCCTCAGCACATCTGAGACAAGAAAAAAAACATGACTTTCAAGAAGCATTTCAATTCTGTACAATCCTATCTAACATCCAAAGCATGTTAATATGCAAAAGCTACTCAACATATTTCCACTTAGAAGTGAGAAGCGCAGGCATTAATGAGCCAACTGAGAGCCTCCATTTCCTTACTTTGATGGTCTTTCCTAAGATTGCAAGACCTCTAGGTGTGGGACAGCCTCTTGCCAAGGCAGCAGCACTGCCAGCCAGGGCCAGCCCAGGCACAGGGCAACACAAATAACGCCTGAAGCAGGAAGACAAAGCGCATTTCTTCCTGTTGCTGACATTGTTAAAAAGGCTTTACTCATCTCTGTTGTGATCACAGACCTGATGTTATGGACTGCACTGATATTCTGCTGCTCAGGCTTGTTGCCAAGTATCTCAACAGATGAAAAACACCTCTAAGGAGACAAAATCTTCCAGTCCCTACTTAGCTTTGGTTTTGAGCAGATGACAGCTCACAGGAACCCTTGTTGCTGGGCAAGCAGGACTGTCTGAGGGCAAATCGCCCCAGCCTACAGCAGAATCTATGAGGGAGCAACTCCACCACCCAGCACTACAGCTGCTGGACCTCAGCTCACTGTGTCTTGCTCAGGAGAGCTGGGAGGGACAGCAATTCCCAATCCTGACACACTTGTGCTGTAAAATGCAAAGGTGTTTGGACTGTATGCACTTGATAACTTTTTCATTCCACTTTGCTGCAGTGTTCTTGGTACCAACAGCTCCCTCGGACAAGGATGCCAGCCCCAAGGATCCCACTCCAAACCACTCACAAATTCTTTTTTTCTTCTTTCCCCAGTGCACTCAGTGCGCTTTTCTTTATTATTATCAAAATCAGTCATCCTGCAGGGCTGCCTGCTGTTGGCTAGGAAAGCAAAGGAGTTTTGTGTCAGAAAGTCACTGTTCATTGCAGAACCCAAGGAACTCATTCATGAAGAGCAACACTGCACTGTACCCAAGTACTCAGCTCTGCTGCCTACAATGGCTCTTATAAGAGAATCCCTCCTGAGAGAGAAAGGAAAAGGTCTGAAAAATATAACTCAAAGCACAATACATTAATGGCTGAGGCAACAACACAGAATAATGCTGGCTTTCTTGATAGCATCTTTTTTTAAAAAAAGTCTATTATTAATATTTAAAGAGAAGGAAGAAAATAAATAACTATATCGGTTTCAGTCTCAATCCCATTTTGCCCCTTGCTACAGCTACTTTATTCCGCATCTCTTCCTCCTGGGCACACCCTGCCTCTCCTTCCTTGAGGAAAAGCAAAACAGTGACTTAACTCTTGTGCAGAATTTGTTTTCCATGTCATCACAGCCAAAAGGGAAGGAGCCTCAGAGCAGAGGCCAGGCTGCCCATTGCCTCGCCTGAGGCAGGGTTAGTTCTGTCTCCTCTGGCAGATGTTCGTCGAACTTCTGAGCCCCAGTGACCGCACCTCCACAAGTTCTCAAGGCAAATCTATTCCAGTGCTTCCTCATCTTAACATTATATATCACTTAATATCACTTCTTCTCATCCCAACCACCACAGACATAGAGAACTGGCCATTCCCCTCCTTCCTGTAGCAGCCCAGCAGCACACAAAGCACAGTGATTTCATCTCCTTACAATTTTTCTTGAGAGAAAACAGCCTTAAGCCCACAGCTTTTCTCCACAGAGCTTCTATTCTCAGCTCCTTTTTGCTGTATCTTTCTGTTTCCTCAATCACCTCTTCCTTTGAGAATGAAGCCCAAATTAAGATGCTTTCTGAAGGTCTAACCAGCTCAGAATATAAAGCACAAAGGATTTCCTCACCTTGCCATCAGACTGCCCTCCCAGCTCACTGTGGCCCCATACCTATTTGGCTGCTTTGTGATAACATACTTGTTACTTTCAGTCATGTCACAACCAGACCCTTTCCTCAGAACTGCTCTCCCTGCAGAGTCCCACCTCAGGCTGTACTTGGGAAGTTGTTCCCTCACCTCCTCAAATGATGCTCGCACAAAGTCAGAGAGCTCCAGATATTTTCTCAGCAGCAAAGTCATCCCTTGAATAACCTTAAGGAACATCTTATCCCTTTCCGCTGGCCATCAGACTATGCATCACAATTTAATTATCCTAAAGTTTCTTGATCTCCTTACTCACTGGTCACTTCACCTTGCTTTGTGCATGTTTTCAGTCCCACCCACGTATCTCCAGACAGGAGTTGTTTGCTCCTGTGCTGCAGAGGAAACCAACAGCAAGGACCAGGCAGACCTGACTCACACAAGCATTTTACCTGTTCTTCACGCATCTGCACCAGCCGCACGGGCAAATTTGCTGCTTGCTTTCTCTTCCTTCCTTAAAATCAGTGGCTCAAACAGACTTTGCGGATGTTATTAATGCTCTCTTGAACTTCCAGCCCACTTGACCTAAGCTCACCTGCACTGACTTGGGCATTCAGGGGCTGGTGGTTTTATTTCATGCTCACAAACCCCAAACTCACTGCAGGTGTGGCCAAGCTCCTCCTCAGCTCATCAATTACCAGTCCCTCCACATCCAGCTCACAACAGGCTGTACACAGCTCAGCAGCTCTGGGTTTGTGCAAAACTTGAGCAACATTTAGGTTTGTGGATAAACTTTCTTCCTTCCCTACTGTTTACTGAGCAATTTGGGATGCAGTTATCTTCTTCAGAGTTGGGCAGAGCATGAAGATGGAGACTGTTCCTATTCCCTGGAAAGCAGCAGCAGTGTAGAAATACAAGATGCATTTCTTTAACCAGCTGCGTGGTCATCCTTCTAACTGTGAGTGGTTATCACGCACAGTGATGCCAGCGCACTGTGCTGGGCTCATTTAACTCGCACACTATCTCCAAGTTTTCTGGGAAGTCTCACAACCAATCAAAAAAACCCTTCCTTTTTTTCATAGAATCTGACTCTGAACTACAGATCGTTCAGGGGAAAAAAAGCTGATGAAAATTAAAGTCACAAACTGTGTATGTATATGAGTAATAAATTCAAAAGCAATACAAAAGGATGAGCTCCCTCCCAAGCAGAACACAAAATACTAGCAACCCTACATAAAATGAAATTAAGCCAGACAGTGTTTAAGCAGCATCATAAAGATAACATCCCTCTAATGTTAATAACCAGGACTGAGTCTGGTTCAAGCCACCCTCCAGGTTTTAGTATAGAGCAATTCTCAACTCTAGCCCAAACATACCTGCCAAACTTGTTCCTATGCACTCGCAGCAAGTCATGTGGTGGCCGTGCAACAAAATATCTGATTTACACATGCAAATTTTAATGAAAATCATAAGCACACAAGTAGCTTAGACAATTTTTCAGTGTGTGCTCAGAAGCTGTTTGACACTTTAATCATTTTAAGTGTAAAGCATCCTTTTTGTTACCGCAGAATTGCGGTCTGTCATGAGGTTATAAATAAAACATACAAGTTGCAGTCTGAGGAGTATGAACCATGAAAGCCAAAGAAAACCAAGGCCTGGATGGATTTAGAAGGAGTAGACCTATGTGAATCATTAGTGGTAAACAAGAGTCTTCAAACAATTTAATGCGTGGATTTCTATGTGTGTGCATTTGGCTGTAAGTTTTATCATATTAAACGTGACGTGCATAAAACATGCTTATGCAATATTTAGGCATAGCTGGCCATCCAGGAGGAGGTTTTGAAGGAGTGTGCAAGTTTGCTGGTGACACAAAACTAGGAGGAGTGGTGGATACACCAGTAGGCTGTGCTGCCATTCAGTGAGACCTGGACAGGCTGGAGAGTCAAGCAGAAAGGAACCTAAAAAATTCAACAAAAGCTAGCGTAGGGTTCTACACCTCAGCAGGAACAACCCCCCTGCACCACTACAGGTCAGCGGCTGACCAGCTGGAAAGCAGCTCTGCAGAGAAGGACCTGAGAGTTCTGGCGGACAACAAGCTTACCATGAGCCAGCAATGTGTCTTCGTGGCCAAGAAGGGCAAAGGTATCCTGGGGTGCCTGAAGAAAAGTATGGCCAGCAGGGTGAGGGAGGTTCTCCTCCCCCTTTACTCTCCCCAGGGAGGCCCCATCTGTGGTCCTGTGTCCAGTTCTGGGCTCCCCAGTTCAGGAAAACCAAGGAACTACTGGAGAGAGTCACGGAGATGATGAGGGGACTGGAGCATCTCTCTTAGGAGGAAAGACTCCTGGAGAAGAGAAGAATGAGAGGGAACTTTATCAATGCTGATCAATATCTAAAGGGCGGGAGTCAGGAGGATGGGGCCAGAATCTTTTCAGTGGTGCCCAGTCGCAATGGGCACAAACTGGAGCACAGGAAGTTCCACCTGAACATGAGGAAAAACTTTTTCCGTGAGGGTGACAGAGCCCTGCAATATCTTCTATATCAAAACCTTCCTGGATGCATTCCTGTGCAACCTGCTTGAGGTGAACCTACTTCAGCAGCGGGGTTGGACTGGATGAACTCCAAGAGAGCTCCTTCCAACCCCCACCATGCAGTGCCTCTGTGATCTGATGGCAGAGAAGAAATGGACCCAGGCCTGTAGGCTGAGGAACATCCCCTTTCTATGCAGACAGTTGTGTGAGGCAGCCAGAGCGGCTAGGCAGGTGGCGGATAAATGCAAGCATCCATGCAGTGGAGATGGGGGGCAACAGGCGGTGGCAGCAGGCACGGGTGGTGGAAACTGCAGCCGCGCTCCTAGCATGCCAGCAGACGTCAGACTACTCTCCCTGTGCCTCTGGGTGGCTGCCTCTGTCATCCCTCTGCCTCCCATCTGCAGCTCACTGCTTCTGTCTTATCCAGCTGCCTAGGCTTTCTTAAGAGTTATCTCATCAGTTAGGGAAAAAGAAAATTATTAAAGAATATTGGATGTGGCATTTAAAAACCAAGAGTCACCTTGTAGTTGTAAATCCACATAACTGACAAACCCAAGTGCTCCTTCGCACGATAGCGTAGGCATTTTTAAATTCAGGAATACCAGCTTCAATAAAAACATGTTCCATACGAAGGAAAAAAAGAGGTAGCTTTATTTGTAATGTAACTATTTGATTCTCTTCTCAAATATTTGCATAGTTTTGTTTAATTTTGTAGAAACCTAAAATGGAGACTGAGATCAAAGAGACTGATTTCACTAGAGACGATAGGTTTCACAGAGCTCTGTGAGGTTCTACCATTGCCTGAAGATGTTTTAATGCAAGAAAGATCTTTACATTTCCAGCCTGCCAGCTTCAGTTAAGACTAATAATTACAGTCCTAAGTGGACTGCTGGTTCTTACCTGAACCGTGATTTTAACACTCAGTTTGGAGGTGACAGCTTATTATTTGCACTGAGCAATTTGGGGCAGGGTTAGAAATGTTTGTATCAGCCAGGTTACCTACAGCAGGCATCATCTTTTGGACTAACTCGAACTGCAAATACTCCAATGTACCTTGAGAACAAAAGTGGGAAATCAGAAAAAAATCTGTACTCCTATGTTTATTTCAGCCAGTCATGTAATATTATTCTACTTTATTAAATTTTCTTTCCACTGTTTCTATCTGGGGTTTGCTGGATCCTCTGTATGAGGATTGTCAGTGACAAAATTCAGTAATATTATGCAGCATATGAGTTCAAACATGCACAGGCTTAAATGAGACCTTACAGACAGTGATACTAAGGGGTACCAAGATGAGTGCATTCACTCAGCTTTGGGAGAACTAACATTGTTTGTGACTAAACCTAGTTGCATCAAAATCAAGCAGAAGTCAGACTCTGCCCTCACTTTTACATCCATTATGAGGGAAACAAGCCATTACTCATGGCATAGGATCCCAGCCAGCCCTCTGAAATAACCATGTCACTACAAAATTAAGTACAGTTATTTCTTTTTTAAACCACCATCAAAGAAAAAAGCCCTCTCTAAAAATCAAGTATCGTGTTTCCCAAGCCGACAGCTAAGGCTCTCTGCTGCCAGCACGTTTCCACATTAACACTGAGGAGTGAAATGCATTTCCCACAGGGAATGTCATGCATGGCCGAACCTGAGACCACACATCCACACACTGGAAGAAATCTCTGGCTTCTTCTGCACTGGTTTTCCCTGTATTTCTGAAGCTTGATTATTCTGGAAGTACAGTGTCCAGTCACCAGCCACTCCAAGCCAGAGCAGGGTGGCTGTACTGAATCTTCAATATTTTGGCTAGTTAAAGAAGTAGAGCACAACACTTTTGCTCTCTCCCACTCCTTGAGGTTGGACGCAGGAAAGGCACAGAAGCATTGAAGCTGCTGTACGCAAGACTCCTGGCAAGGCTGGCTTCACTGCCAGTGGGGTTTATGCTGGTGCCAGCCCACTCCAGCGCAGGAGCCTCCCAGGAGCGCTCTGGGTTGGCCCAAGGCATGGCAAACGCTCTCCACTCCACAGGGAATCAGACCTAGAGGCGCTTTGTGCAGAGGAATTTGTTCAGAAATCTTCCGTGCTACAAAAACATGCAGTTCTCAAAGACGTCAATCCTCCAATCAATATTTTGTTAAACAAACAAACTTATTTGTTCGCCAGATCTTCCTCAGGTATTTGGCAGCCCCTTAACCTGTGAGATGCCCACAGGCAGTGCACCAGTGCTGGCTCAGCCACAGGACGCCCTAAATCTGCACTGGAGCTGGTCAGGTGCAGAGCAGCTTATGGCGAGGAGATCCAGCTCCACCTACAGAGATGACACTGCAAGTTACGACTCCTCCAGAGCCTGGTTTGCTCATCACTCTCCTCTTCTGCACATCTGCCCCATTTCCCCCAGGTTTCACCTCAAGCAGGTCAGCAGTTCCAGTTGCCATTAAGGTAAACCACTGCTCCGTTAATCCCAGTCCCAGTTTGGCTTGTATGGAGATAACGTCAGACCAGGGCTTCCTATAGGAAGGCCAGGGTGGATGTGTCACCCGAGTCACAGGCTAGCATGTTTTGGAGGAGGTGATATACAAAAATAAAACAGCAAAGGCTGCCTCTTCCACAGAGCTTAGAGCAAGCAATAACATAATGCAGGTATTTAGTGACCTTGTCATTGCTATAATCCAGGCAAAGTCCTTATGGTGCTTTGATTTGAAAGCTCAATCCTTGTAAACAAGTTGGCTGAACTAAGGATACAGATAAAGGCAGTGGGAAGCTCTTCCTCTGCAAAGAGCAGAAAACAGTTTGTCTTGAAAATATTTAATCACAAAAGCAGGGTTCTAGTTAATTAATTTCTTCGCAAAATTTTGGAAGGGATTTCATTTCCCCTTGAACTTGACATGAAAGCAGACATCACATTTGGGTTAACAAGCACCAGAAGTAAAACCAATTAAAATTTTACCATCACTGAAGACAGAACCGACTGGGTATAACAGCCTTCCGGATTTTCATTGATGCGATGATGAAACACAAATATTTATGAGCAGAATGCTGCCTCCAACATCATTCAGAGAGTCCTTTTTGTGCTCCAACCAACATGTCAGGATTACAAGAGAGAAGCCTTGCAACAGATAAGCTCCTCACCTTAGCCCTCCCTGCAAGGCAGACCTCAGCAGCTGTACTTTAGGACTACGCGTATCTCTTCTTCATCAGTGTTAGGCAAAGGCAAATGAAAAAGTGAGACAGGATAATACCACTCAATAAAGAAAGAATGAAAAATCCAGAGATAACTTTGAAGTGATGAATCAAAACTAGTGCACAGAAAGATGCAAGAGAAAGCCTTATTTACATCACAGTATGAGGCTCGTGCATTATTAAGAGAAACAGCCTTGAGGTCCCAATAGAGTAAAATCTCCGTTACAGCTGAGGCTCAAAAAGAAACTTCTTGCCGGTATGTCATTGAAAGTCTGAGAACTGGCCAAGAACTGAGCCCAGATTTCTCACGTTTCATCGTGAACACATCCTTCCTATCAAAGGAAGGCTGGAAGAAATGCCCTGGCAGTAGAAATCCATGCAAGAAAATGAAACCTACCTAACGAAGAAAATATTCCTCCACGTCTGTGAAATCTATTACCACAGGTCAAGAGGAATTTGTCTCGTTGTCTCATAAACACCATGCATGCCTCACACCGCTCTGTGCTACCTCAGCAACGTGTTGTGGGGGTCTAAAGGGATGTGGAGAGAAATATGGCAATTGTGTCACAGCGCCAAGCAGCTGCTCCATGGCATTCTCCATTGGGCAAATAGGAATGGCCTTCCGGGGTCAGCCCACAGGCCCACCTACCTCAGTGTCCTTCCTTCACATTGCACAGCTGAGAAATGACCAGTGCCAGCTAAGACTTAGGATGACAGAGGGAGGGAGAGAGAGAAGCAGGGAAGGACGCACAGACAGATTCTCACTTTCCCCACTTTTATCAATGTGCAGGTGAAAGACTTGCTGAGATGGAAACCATCTTTTCTTCTCTCTTCCCTTCCTTTCCCTTCCCTAAATCTGCCTGCTCCTTTCGCTTTTCCTTTTGCCTTTTCCCTTTGATGCTATTATCAGACAATAACTCCTACAACTTCACTCAAGCTCTCTCAAATAAAGAGCTACTGATTTGTTCAGGACGCTGCTTTCTAAAAGACTGTTCAGCACTGCCTGCTATTACATATCTAGTTTTACTCAAGTCATACATTTGAGCTGAAGCATTTGTCTTCTGCACCATTTGAAATCCTACAGCAATAGGTGCAGCAGTACCGTTATGTGGTTATGGCTAAAATAGTTTTTAATTTTTTTCATGTACTCTATTGCACACTTCTAAAGTTCAATATAAAAGCTACTCAGTTTCAGTTATGTCAAAATACACTATTCTAAGACTTACAGTCATCTACTTCAAACTTCTGTCTTATTCATAGCATGTTACTCCCATGAAATAAATAGAAATAAATAGTCGGGGTATGAAGCACTGCTTTACTTCTACAGAAGTAATAGGGCTCCATCAGGGAACACACCAGGAACAGGTTAGATAAAGCCCTGTCAGGAACAGTTTAGGTTGATCCTGTCTTGGGGCAGGAGAACAGACAAAATGAACTTTTGAGACTGTAAAGGGTGAGAAACAGCTGAATCGCACAGAAAAATTATTACTCCTTTGGTGGACAAAATTGAGCGATTACCTCATTATCTTTGTATTTCTCTAAATGAGAAGAGATCCTGGAAAGCCAAGCGTGGTCACACTGTTGTGGAAAGAACTGCTCATAAGCACTGCAGTCCCAAATTCACCATCTGTGTCACACACCTGCTCGTACGTAACGCTCAAAGAGGAAGAGTAGTTACAAACCTGTTAGGAAAATGATTCATCTAGTATCTATGACAATATGATCTACAATGCATCCTCGGAAGTCTGTGGAAGGATACAGCAGCCAGAAACCTGAATTGGTCAACTATTAAGTTCAAGAAAAATGTTACTTGAGGAAAAAAACCCTCCAAGCCCTTAGGAGGGAGGGAGGAAAACCACTCCCCCACGTGTTGGGTTGGTTCAATATCCGACTTTAGGAAATACTTTGAAATAGGAAGAAGTGCTGTTTTCTTGCTTGGGATGGTGCAGGACTCATAGCTCTTGTTTCCCAGCCAAGTCATTTCCTCCTCTATGTGGAAGAAGGTGGTACAGCTGCAATCTCTTGAAAATGTAAGCAAGAAACAGCATCTTAAACCAATGGAGGGAGATTCCAGCTTGCCCTGAAGGGAAGAACTGATGATTATTTGAGATGGTGAACAAAAAATCCTTTCCAATCACCATACTGCTTTTGCCCACTTACCAGTTTGCAGTTCTTCTCTACTTTAGTATATATGATTTTGCTATCAAACACATTATTTTATGTGTCTGTCTGGGTGAAGTATGAATCTAAAGGCTCCAGTGTGTCACAGAGCCCTGCCTCACCTGTGGGGGGTGGCTTCTCAGCCTAAGAACTGCCCACACCACCCCAAAGGTGCCAGACAGCAATGCATGAGCATCTCTGCAAGATTCACAGGCAAGGTAAGGAGTGCAGCACTTGGGAGAGAAACAGGAATTTTCTGATGATCAGCAACAAGAAGGAAACTCGTTTGACAAACCACAGGAAAGCAAGGAGTGTGTCTGTAAAGCCAGGGAGTTTGTCACAGTTGCCTAAACAAACACAAAACAGATGCTTTGCTTTGAGTTCACCTGTAAGGGAGCACCATTTGTGCATCCACTGAAAAAAACACACTAAATCACTTGTAATAATTACGGAGACTACCAAAATGAAACTATGCAGTAGAATGTCAAAACACTGGTAACCAGGATAAATATCTTCAATTATCATTCTGCTAACCTGAATCAATACGTAATATCCAGAGGAAAGCTTCCCAAGGTGTTTGATTACCCGCAGGACTTTTGAAGCACTAGAAGAGCAGCAGCTCCTCTGGTGCCACTTTGACAGCTGAGCCATGGAAAGCTGGCAATGCAGAGAGGCACTTACCATAAAAAGCCCATTGAGACGACAACAGCAGAGTTTTGCAGGGCAAACCTGTGTCAGCTGGGATGCGGGCAGTGCTGTTGGAGAGGTGGCCACAGCACCCATCAGACCAGGGCATCCTGCACCACCGCTGGTGGGAGATGCGCTCCTGGAGCTGGGGTCAGCCCTGCCTGCACCCTTTTTACCTGCTGGGAAAAGCAGCAGCAGCAACTAACTGCAGAAGTGATGTCCCCCTCGTGACAGACTTCAGATGAGGCTTTTAAAGTAGCTTCTTCAATTTATTTCTAACTTTTCTGACTCTGGCTGCACATGGACTGAGGAGCTTCTGGCACACACAGAGAGCTTGGCGTGGGATAATCTGCTACACTCAGAAATGTTGGTGTTTACCTCTTGACGAGGCAGGCTTTTTTTTTGCACCATCCCTCTGGTACTGCAGACAATTGGGTAATTTAATAGCTCTGAGCACCAAGAACAGAAGGAAAGTAAATTTGAAAAAAAAACCATGGAAAGCAAGGGAAGACTCCTATGTGAGTGTCACTGCTGCCAAGGAAAGCTGTAGTCATCACAGACCTAGTGAAGGACAGACACTGAAGTGCATTAAAAAGCTCTCAGCAAACATTCCCTGTGTCGATCCCACTCTAGAGTTATCCCCCAGCCTCCATCGATGCTGGCTGCATATCTGGTTCCTCTGTGGCGTCTCAGAAACGAGCAGCTTTCAGGAGAAGGCCTTGCCTCCCTGCTCTGCCCAGGACATCAGCACCCTCAAAGTGGTGAATTCTGCTGGGGTAGAGCCCATTTAGAAGAGTTGGATTTTTCTCTAACCCATCTTCACAATTCCAGCAGCAGAGCTCAGTCTGTTTCCATTTTTCTAAGATAACATCTGGGCTGCACCAGAGAAAGACATGTTCCTTCCTATTATCTTCTCCAACCACAAAGACAGCTCTCTCTGGGCCAGACTTCAGCACAACCACTTCAAATATACACACATCTGTTGAGGAACAGCTGGATGTGATCTTGCCTTTTACACACAGTCGGTTATTCGTCATCAGTCCTCACTGCTAGAGAAGGTCAGGCTGCCTTCTTTCTTGCCTCTGAGCTTTTGCACCAAGCACCATGCAAGAGCATCCTTGTCCTTGCTTTTAATACCAGGATGGCTGTAGTTCCCGATAAACATAGATTCTGATCATATAGAACTATCCCCCACGGCACAGCTTCAGTGGTGAAAGGAGCAAGAGGATTTAAATGTGTCTGACAGCTGTGTACTTTCAATATAAGGCTGAGGCTTCAAACTGCCCCAGATTCCTTTTCTGTTTTTTTTTTTTTGGTTTGGGTTGCGTTTTGTTGGGATTTGTTTTTTTTCCATATCCTTACATAGAAAGCATATGCACTGGGGATAGGGATGGCGGTAGGTGAACAGGGGAGTGGAGACTGATGCATTCCTCACATGGATGTTACAGGAGAACATGGGAAATTGTGGGTTTCTCAAATCTTTACAACTCTTCAGCTCCTGCCAAGAACAGGAGGTTGATCAGAGCGTAGGAAATAGGGGCGTAGCTCAGAGGGGAGGTGGGTTGCATGCAAACTTTCACCCTCAGCATCTCACTGTCTCACAGCAGCAACACAAGTTCCTTCCATGCTCATTTAAATACCATTAAAATACCACTCTTACTTTAAAATACACGTAAATATGCACTAACTCATGCACAGGAATAGCTTTAGCTGTCTCTGATACCAAAGTTATAACTGATAACAGAGCAAATGAGGACCATTGCTCTTCATACCAAATAGCTTTTCCCTGTATTCAACTTCATCACAAGTAGGTTCTTATACGCTAAATTCATGCAAATAAATGCTATTTTGGCAAATTCTTTTGTCAGCATTTTTATAACAACGGATACATACATAATGCAACAAATCCACCCTGCTGAAGAAAAAGGCAAGCATTCCTGATAAAATTGGAGACATTAAGGGAAAAAGTACTCTGGTCTGGAACAATTGTCAGTATCTTCGTAAAATTACTTATTGGTTCCTTCACTGGTGGAATTTATTGCAAATGAAGGAAAAGAAAACAGAATTCAGGGGAAGCAAAGAAATCTCTGAACGACCACCCCTCTGCAAACCACCCCTCAGTGCTTGCTTGCCATTCATACCACACTGAATGAGCAAGGATGACAGGGCTGGTTTCTGATGCAAGCTGGTGTAACACATGACCGTCAGCAGCAAAGCCTCCCTCTTTGGAAGCTTTCCAAGGCCCTGATTCACCATTGCACACATCTGTGGCACATTAAGCTGTGCAGTTGTTATCTCTGAGCTTTGAGAATAACGTCCCCTATCTGACTAAATAAAGTCACAGTACTGCTTCAAGAGACATCACCATATGGGCTCGATACCCAGGCAGATCACGCTAGTGGAGCTCCTCAGTTCAGTGCTTTGCAAGAGCATAATCCCTTTAGCAAAGCCTTGAAAGACCAGGCTGCCAGCAAAGTTCAGCCTGTTGCACCTGGGATCTGCTTTGTGCAGAGATATTTGGATGCCCTGAGCATAGGACATCCCTTCCCTGCAATGGCATCTCCCAGAATGAGCCACAGCTTGTGGCTTTCTAAAGTAGTTTCTAAACCACAACTGCAGGCAGACCTGTGGCCTTCAAGACATCTCCATCCCCGTTTCTGATGACAGTGCAGAGCAGTTTGCTTTATTGCAGCGTTCTGTATTTGGGGTCTGAAACCACAGCTCTGAGGTCCTCAATTCTTGCAGCACAACCCAATCACAGCATTTTTGACCTGGAAAAGTCTCTGCAGTTATAATCTCATCACTGTTTCCCCCTAGTACCTAAGAAAACAGATACAAGTCTTTTTGGTTTGCTTTTAACATCATTTTATAGCCATCTGTGCAAAACCAGGAACCTCCCATTCAAAACAAGCTTGATTGCCAAGATGACCCAGCTGCAATAAAGCACAATGGAACACAAATCCCCAGCCAGAGAAGGAAATATTGGTTTTCCCTCTGCTTTACTACCCTGACACACATACGTGTACCAAGAGAGGGAAAAACTGCCAATTAAACATGGGATTTTAATATCTTCCTATTCCATCTGAATAACACAGTACAGAAGTGAGTTTCAATGCTTAATATTTTCACCCTTATTGAGATGGAGTATTAAAAGACAAAAATCTAATACAGATTCAGGATGGTTCCAAAAGTCTACAGCAATTCCAACAAACACCCAATGGATCACAACAGATACACGTGGCTGGTGTATTATTAAAAAGTCACCTAAAGTGGACAATTTTACGGTCTTTGTCCATTGCAGAAACCAGACGAGCTCAAAGAGACCTCTAAGCATTTTAGACCAGGAAAGCTCTTTGGTGACTGCTTCTGGGAGGTATACAGAGACTTGACTTCGGCTGGAAACAGCTGTCATCTTCATACATGCACAGGCTGAGCTGCTCACGCACTATTATATATGTAAAAAATTAATATATGCTACAGTATATTATATATACGAATAATACCCTGGACTTCATAAAATAAGCTTGCACCAGTACATGCCTCCCCATTGGCCTCTGAACCAACAGAACTACACAAGTAATATATTGTACACTTAATAAGCGTGGTTATGCCACTGTAGGCAAAATAGCAATACACACAAAAATGGACACAAATCTATTTTCAGCCCATCAGGAGAAAGAAAAAGTTCTTATACTAAGAACACAGAGTGATTTGGATATTATCGTGCCCAGGAATGCAGGAAGATAATGAGCTGTCAGAGCCAGTAATAGTTCGGCACCGGTGATGCGGCTCTGAACGGTTGCAGCTACCAAATAATAATGTTTACTTCAGCATTTCTGTCGAGATCAACTTGACGCCTCAGGCGGTTTGGGGAAGAATCACTTAGTCAACATGCAAAATCTAAATTCAACTGGAGGAAACTAATCAAACTGAGAGCACAAAAAACTTCCAAAGCATTAAATAATGTCTGAAAAGACACCTTAGTACAACTGAACTGACTGGATTTTGGAAAAGTCTCCGTTTCGCTGATCTTAAAACACGAACGCTTAGGCCACCCAAGAACATCTTCACAGTTAATCCCTTGCAATACAGACAACACTGGAGAAAGGCATGAGCAGCAACACCATCTGAATCATCCTTTTATGTCATTCCTCTGATATAATGATCATAGAATCACTAGGCTGGAAAAGACCTCTTGGATCATCGAGCCCAACCATTCCTATCTGCCACTAAAGCACGTCCCTGAGCACCTTATCTACCCTTTTAAATACCTCCAGGGATGGGGACTCCACCCCCTCCCTGGGCAGCCTCTGACAGTGCCCGATGACCCTTTCTGTGAAAAATTTTTTTCTGATATCCAGTCTGACCCTCCTCTGGCACAGCGTGAGACCATTCTTTCTGTCCTCAGTCCCTTGGGAGAAGAGCCCAGCTCCCTCTTCTCCACAACCTCCTTTCAGGTAGTTGTAGAGAGCAATAAGGTCTCCCCTCAGCCTCCTCTTCTCCAGGCTAAACAACCCCAGCTCTCTCAGCCGCTCCTCATAAGACTTGTTCTCCAGCCCCTTCACATTCTACACTGCTATCAAACACAAGGTGTGACTGTAAAGGACAAAAAGTCACTTTCAAGAAGTGTTCATAAATATTTTAGTTGGCTCTCTTTTTACAAGGTTTTGGGACTGGAACCATTTCACTCTTTGAGACACAACAAGGATACCAACTGCAACCTTGCTGAGGCTCTCCCTTTGGCTCCGCAGTGGCAAATACCACCTTGAATGGTGGTTGTTGCTCATCTCAAATGGCTGTTTCATAAGTGCGCCAGCCCAGCGGGCTCTGGGTGTATGCAGGAAAAGTACTTGCATCAAAAGGAGTCAATGACTCCCCACCTCCCCTCAGTGGGCAAATGTATTCTGCTGAGTTAGGCACTGGCAAGTACAGCTGGTATGGATAAATGCAAGCACACTGTTATCTTACTTTTAACTGATTTCCTATATCTCTATAAGATAAGCCAGATACTCAAAAGTGATAAAAAACTTACGCATCCTGGTAAGTAGAAATTCCATTTAGCTACTCCAAAGTATACTAGATAAGAAGTCGGTTGAGTTTAACCTCTGCGCTAGAGTCTATTCTTCCCCAAATGTCTCATCCTTTACAGAAAACATACTCCAAGTGATTAGAGAGAAGGGGATCAGCTGAATTTGAGCAGCTAGAAAAAGGCATGGACAGTCTTGGGGGCATCATCCTGCCTGCACAGCCAGGAACCACGTCAGGGTCAGGATGCTCCCGCCGCTGAACACAACTACCTACCAGGTTTCATCGCTGTAAACCCCTAGTAAACAACAACTCTACCGTGGAGCATTTTGCTCTTGCCATAAACGAGCAGCAAGCTCTGCAGCAGCACATTTTAAGGGCAGTCGCTGAATCTGGGTCAGGCAGCGAGGCGCCTGCCACCAGGTGTCACCAACCTCCCGAGGAACGCAGCGTGGATCCGAGCATCCTTCATCGGGGCATTTATCGCTCACCGGGGGGGCTTTCGCATATACCGCCCGTATCACCAGAAAAGAGCCACTTGCCCCTCCAAAAGCAGATGCTGTTTGTCTCCGCTCTTGTAGAAACGCTTTCAGTCCAGTCGCCTCTGGATGTTTGCAGTCACCTTACAGAAAAGGAAAACAACCTGACCAATGAGTATAACTCTCATCCCCGAAAAGGATGTGGGGGGCTTGGGGTGTCGTGTGTTGCCTCTGAGCAAGGCAAACCAAAGCCTGACAGTCTTTGAGGAAACTCAGTATTGCAGCCTTCAATTTATTGTAAAAAAAGACAGCCCACAGAACAGTTACGGCGCAGACTGCCCGTGGGGACCTGGTGTGAATGGATCCCACAGCTTCAGCTGAGGAGGAGGAGTTAGCCCTCAGATGAGTAAAGAAAGGGGTAAGGTATAAGAGGTAAGTGATAAAAGAAATCACTTGGAAAAAGGTAAATGATAACGGTAAAATAATAGTTACCTATCCTGGCACTGGAGCAAATGGTGCTGAGATAAAGACTTCCTATGTTAATCCAAAATAAAACAAAAGTAGGAGCGACGCAAAGAAAAACAGCTGAGGTGAGGGAAATCATCTTTCTAAATAATTTCCTATCTTCCTGTATGTGCATGGCATCTCTGCAACTAGCACAATGTGAGAACTAGAGAGAAAGTATGCTTTACTAATACTTCTGCTTCAGTTACAAGATTACTTGGAAAAATAAAGTTATCACAGGAGATAATGTATCCCAGGGACCCAGTGCGACTCCATGCATGGAGGCAGGGATATGAAAAGCTGCACCCAGCACTAACTCTGGGAATGCTGCCACCATACTCAGTGCCTACAGACATTGCCACACTTTGAGGATGATCAATGAGGAAACATTCTTAAAGCATCTTAACTGTGCCTCACCATGCCAAAGACACTCCTGGAGGGCCTCAAAACCCTCTTTTTATTCTGATTTAAGCTGCCATGGACACAAATGTCTTAAACCAGGAACAAACCTGCTTTACTGGTCAATGAGCCCCAGGTCCTTTGGTTGAAGCAAGCAAACCCTTGCAGGGGAACAAAACAGCAGCCTTGAAACCTGCAGAATCGTATGAACATTAGGACTTTCTGTTCTTCTTCTTTCCCTCTGATTATCCATCCCAATGCTGGAGCCTTGTCAAACACCCCAGAACTTACAGCATCCATCTGGCAGGTCTTCACGTCACCAAATTCTTTCAGATTGTCACTATAACGGCCACTGAAGGCACCTCACTGCAGACACTATCCATTAATTTCAGGGAGGTTCTTCATGTAAAACAATCCCTGGAATCTGAATTTTTCCCAAATTTGCTTCATTAGGCCATGCAGATGCTGAATTTGAGAGACAGACACAAGACGAGAAATGTTTTATTTCATTTTCAAGGCACCACTTTACACAGCAACCATTCGAGGAATATTTTCACTTTGGATGACCACAAAGCCCTACATCCTCTACATCAAGTTTTAGCTAAGACCTTCATAGCAAAGCTACCAGAAGCCCTTCAAGGTTTTCATTTGTATTTAAAAACCTGAAAGCTTTCAATTCCATGCAAAGCTGCCAGTAAAATGCCTCTGTCCTGTCTTTATTCCAAAGTTGCTATGTAAAATTTGCAGCCCAGCCTTGTCTGATAACACCACAAAATCTCAAGGGTATGGTACAAGGTGCCGAAAAAACCCTTGTAATCTGGGACAGCAGAGATTTTGACAGTCTGACAAGCAGAGGTGGTAACCGCGGTTTTAGGACAGGCACATTAGCTGGTAAAATCTGGTAAAATCTTCAATCGTGAGTGACCTCAGCATGTTCAGTTCATTTATCACCAGGAGTTACAAGTCTTGCACCTCTCTCTGGTTCTCTGTGGAACCAGAATGATGCTGTATTTTGCACAAGGAAATACACATCATGTCTTTGAGCCCATGCTATATTTCACACTGAATATTCTGCTGAAAAAAACCCCATAATACAGTATGGAGACATGCAGTGAGTGAGGCAGAAATGCCCCAGGTTTGGCTTTGCTCCCACAGTGGGGATCAGGGCAGCATCTTACTTGCAAGCCCAGAATCAGGTCTCCTGCACAAACAGCACGCAGAAATGGCTGAGAAATTTTCTCAGCGAAGGTATCTTCCCCTCTGACAGCGCCTGACTCAAACAAGCAAAAAGGGCTTGTGTTCTGCTTTGATTTTGCATCTCGTTATCCCACTCTTCACAGTGAGCAGATGTGAGGAAGCTTTTCACTTTTTAGAGCATTGCTGTATCCAGACTCAGTAGAAAATAATGGATGACACCAGACAAGTGCTAAAGACATCAAAGCGCTATATCCTCTATCCTTTAACCCACTGGTTCATGCAGAAGTAATTCCAACTCTCCTCCTCTACTGAATTTTGGTTTTCTTGCTGTATGATGAAACACAGCTTTGTTTGCAGCATCAGTAGGGGAAGAAGGTTGTCACATCATTAAATCACTGATGGGAGTGGAGAACCCCCGATTAAATTCCCAGCTCAGACACCCATTCCCTGCACAAGCCAACACCAGCTTTTCCAGCCCCTTGCTTTTTTATGCATAAAGCAGATGTGGTGACTGTTTTCCCCGCTTATAAAAGCAAGGAGGATGCTTGACAGCCCTTACAACAAGCCACGTTTCAAAACAGCAGAGGGTGAAGTGAATGCCTAACCCTTACTGAAGGGTTTTAATTGTGTTTTTATCAATGGTGAGGCACTGCAAGTCAAGAGCTGTGACAATATACCCTAAATCATACAGGATTACTACATTGTGTCAAACAAACATATAATTAAGCAGCTTTAATATGTTAACAGTTTGGAATCAGATTAGTGTTGTATTAGGCTAATAGAGTTGGTCCCCATTAATCCAGATCAATTGCTCAACTCTGTTAGTTTATTTACTTTTTTTTTTTCAGAAATTTAAAAACACAAATCTAATTTTCAGCAGAACACGCACACGCTGCAGGGCAGGATGAATGCATCAAGATATCTGGGCACGTGGATAAACCAAGTGCAGCTTAACTGGTTCAACCGCACAATGCAGAACTAAACCCTCTAATCCCCTGTGATGAGATTTTTGTGCCGTACAAACACAGAGGGTACCACAAGAGGAGACGATGTATCCAGGCAGCAAGATCCTGAGGCACCTCTACACACATGCAAATGGGGCTTAACACATCCCCAGGACCAGTATGAGAGCCCAGCACCACCTTCCGCTGCAGACAGGCAACAGAGGGAATGCTGCTTTTGGAGACAAAAATGCAGGCATGCACGGCACAGATGCATGTAAAGCCTACTGCCCAGCTTTCCCATGCTATCCAAGCTTTAAATATGGGGCTTTAGGCTTCACACACACCACGACAGCAACGCTGGGATGTCTGCACACGTTCACCATGAATGATCCTAAATGCACAGCTTGCACTACAGCAATCTTGGCAAGCCAGCTCCGAAAGGGTCTTTATTTCCCATCCATAGATTACTGTTAAGGATGACAACAGACAAACATCCAACTGAAAGAAGCTGTGAATACTGGGACAAGGAGAGGGGCTAAGGGCAAACCCATACTACTAATTACCTCTACAGCACTGACAAGATTTAATCCACCCTTGTTTAATGCAGCCCACTCTGGGCACATCCAAACACAAACTGCAGCAGAGTGACATCCTGAGTCGTTAATGTTTGGTGTGGATTTCAAAATCAGAGGTGATGCTTCAAATCCAGATTTCTACAGCCACCCACACTTGCACTCTACTGAATTCCTCTCTGTATATGCATGCATGTGTAAATATATACACATCCTCCCTACATATGCATATTTTCTATTATCTGTACATAGATTTATTCTATATCGCAGCAGGGCAATGGCAAGATTTCACTTCTTTAGTTAATCAGGCTAAGGCAAAAACACGCATTATAGATGCAATTGGTTTTAAGCCAATTTTACATTGCTTTATACTCACTAAACATAGAATAAGTTTAGACAAAATGAATGTATACTTGTCTTAAACTGGGCCAACTGTCCACATTTTTCTGTAAACAATTAATTTTGACAGTTAATTTAAGCTGATAAACAACACAGTCTCTAACAAGACATTTTCTGATGTTGTCTGCGTTCAAGGTAGCATGCTGTCAGCAAGAGGGAAATTTGATTTACATTGCATGAGTACTAGTGAGTCACCCAAGCACCCATAAAGCACACCACATGTGTGGAAGTTAAGTGCCAAAGAGCTAATCCATCATACCCTTTCTGAGACAAGTCCTGCAGTGCAGAAGGCAGGATGCTGTAGTCACCTGACACGTGGATACCAAGGTTTTATTCATGGCAAGATGTTATTGTCAGTACAGAGTACCAGGCCTTGAGTTACAAAGCATAAATCCTGGTCCACAGTGTTTAGGCTACTAGGGAGAAAAAGTCTGGTTAGAAATATTGCCGGGAAAATGTCACACAATGAGCTATACATGATGGAATGACATGGAGACGATGGGTTTTATGCTGAGAGTAAAATGGCAAAATACAGAATTTAAATAGGTTTGGACGGCACTGTTTCTTCCAAAGCCTGAAGGTCAGCACACAGCACTAAAAAGAAAAACACTTGCATCCGTTTTGTTTATGATGGAGCCATAACCAGCGGTCAGATATTTTTCATTTGCTATCAAGCACTTATTGATGTGAAGCTCACTAAGAGAAGAATATTTTATGGCAAAGACATTGGGGAGCACCCTTGCATCAGGAGAACACAACACTGTGCCAAAGCAATGTGGTAAGTGCTTCTCTTCACATGTATTGGTATTTACAACACGCAGCAGTAAGTGACACATAAAAACCATGGCCACAGGCACTTACCTTAGAGGGTAACTTCAGAAACATGTCATTAACAATTATTTGCTGACCATTTTGAAAGGAAAATGGAAAGCCTGAGCCACAGCTATGCTGGTAGACCACTTACCAGTGCAACTCTACCTCTGCTCACTTTCATAGAATCATAGAATCACCAGGTTGGAAAGGACGCACTGGATCATCGAGTCCAACCATACATTTCAGTGCTTTCTGATGGCTGCACATGTTTTCTTATTAATACCAGCCACCACCCCAGTACGGGGCACATCACAGCTTCCCCTGAGGGACAGGAGGCTCCCTTTGAAACAGGACTGCTCCTCTGGCAGGGTGCACTGGCTCCCGAGTGCTCTGCCCCTACAGCTCATACGGAGGCGCCCACTGCATTTGGAAGGAAAAAGACAGATCCATGAGGATATACCATGTAAATCCTCCAAAGCCTGGGATTTCTCCCAAGACCACTTTGTGAACCACGTTTCTTTCCCACAGGTGCCACCCCAGCCCCTTACCTTCCATTTGCAATCAGCCACCTGCACAAGAGCCAAGGTTGCAGAGCTGCTGGCTCCTTGGATTTGTCTTTCCATTTCCAAATGCCTCAACAGTTCTTTGCTGCTCAGCAGATAAAGCCACATGTCCCACTGTGACTGAGACAGTGGTGCCATCAGCCATGTCCTTCTGAAACCTCCTGGTTTCTGCTAACCAAGGGCAGGGGTGGCAGCTGGTTTCCTGAGGGCCCCTCCATGCGCTGTCAGGACAGAAGACACATCTTCCTTTTCCACCAACAACAGAATGGCTGACTGAGCCTCAAGAGGAATTGTCATTGACCCCCAAATTATACTACAGATCCATACCAACCATTTTCTTTTCCATTAAAATTGAAACCATCTATTAAGCAATGTAGCTAGAAAGGAATTTCCTAAAGAACTATTATTCTACAAGTATTTTCCCCTTTAAAACTTTGCTTTGTCACAAATAATTGCAGACAGGAAGGATGACATGTTCTGTACAGAAATATTTGACACTGTCAGAATCTTGTTCTGAAGTTTTCAAAATGAACAGTTTTGGTTGAAAAACACTGTGCTACAAAATTTTAACACATTAAAAAAAAAGAAAGTATAATGGATCAAAATTGAAATGCTTCAGTTGACCACATCTGAGTTTTGGGGCGCTGGTATTTTTTTTTCAAGGCAAACAGACTTTCAAGATTTCAACATTTCTTCCTGATTCAAAACAGACAAAATTTTGGCAGTCTTGCCTTTTTTCAGCGAGACGTGAAGGCTGTTTCACACATGGCTTTGCCAAGCGTCATTGAAGAAGAAATAACCCTCATGTGTTGGGAGTACAGGCAGATTTCTCCTCCCATGCCCTGCACTCTGAGACAACCCCTTGACCATGGTGGTGGCCACAAAAGGAAACACCTGGCTGTGGGTCCCCACCAGGCCACCCCATCCTCTCCTGAGGACATTGCAACCGCTGTGCTCTTCCAGCTCCCACAGGGCTGGAAGCAACAGTGAAGGTCACCAAGTCTCCTGCTGCTGAGGAAGCACCAGGTCATCATCGATTTTCTCAAGTTCTCACGAAACTTGCTTTGCTTCCTTTCCTCCCACCACGCCGGCAGAGGAGCCCCTTCCTCCCAAGGGCTGCAGCACACCCATGGTGTGTGGACACATAAAGTTGGTTCATTAGCTCAAACAGCTGTTCTGCCCTTCATGTGTTTAAAGAGCAAAGTTATTTTTAAGTGTGCCCATTACACCAGAAAAACCAAGCCAACCCCTCTTTTGTCTCACTCTTGCGCAGCATTCTGTTTCTCATCACAGCAGCACCTTTCACATCTTTCCCTGCTACCACAAAATGATTTAAAATCAAACACCAGACAGGAAAGCTCTCCTTGGCCACCTCTTTGGCTCTTTTTGCAAGGTATAGCCCAACAATAAGTGTTTATCTTCCACAAGTAATGCCTAACTTCCATAAACACAGACTACTTCAGCATTCTCTGTGTGACTACTAACAGATTTATCACCTCCATCTCTTATCTGGCCCATGACACCGTTAAGGTTAATACATTTTCTAGCACTGTATTGAGAAGCAGACTATACTTAGGATGAGTTTTTCCCAGAAACCAGACTTCCATCAGTGTGCAGAAGAAAGGGAGTTAGAAGGACCCCCAACAAGCACCCCACTATCTGCTCCAGTGAGCCAACTGTTGGCATCCACTGCACTCCAGCATCCAAACGGCTCAATGCCCCAGGGAAAACCAAAAGCCTGTTTCTCCCTATGGAGACACAAAAAAACTCATAGGCTTCAAGCTCAACCTGATTTGTTTTCCTTATGAGCTTCTCCTTCTGCATTTGAGACACGTAGAACTTGCTGTTGTGCTGCTGCAACCATGACGCTCCTTACACCTGGACAATAAAACCAACAGCCAAACATTTTATCCCACATAGTGGTAGAGGTTGTGGCCACCATCTCCAGCCCAATTTCCTCCCTTCAGGACTCACATGTACTGTTTGAGGATAAGGAGGCTTTAAATCATTGCTTTTAAGAGTCTGCCATTTCAATAAATTAAAAGGGGTCTCAGTTTGGTTTTATATTTTGGAAAGAAGAAGGCGGGGGGAGCTCCGATATTGCCAAAGTACAAAATTAAACAAAACAACAAAGTAAGAATAAACCATTTGCTCATCAAAATCAGAAGCTTGAACCAGCATTTTATTTATCTATAGTGATGACATTCAGTGAGACTAATAATGAAGTACTAAGTGTCACAGGCTCAAAAGTAATGTTTTCTAGGTAACAAAGCATTTCTGAAGACAAATCTGCATCACAATTTCATTCACACTCAAATCTGAGGGCACGAGTTGGCATAAATGATCACTCCATCTTTTTGACATATTTGTAGATGGTTTTAAAAAACTAATGCAAACACAAAGCAAAAATATTCAACACAGGAGAAAGAAACACACGATCAATGTCTCTCACTTCCCTCAGCTGGAGGCAACACATTTCCTCAAACACTGTATTTATCTTGGCATTTCCAAATTATTTGCTGTTTTTACTGTTCCCTTCCCTAAACGCATGCCAAGGTATTACTTTCCAAATTGCTAGCCTCTATTCTTAGTTACCTGCAATTTCCATCTCCCACAGAAGTCAGGGCAGTTGTGTGGAGCTGAAGGCTGACAGCGTGAGGGACTGTTTTCCTGGGAACCTCACGGCCTCCAGGATTCCCACAGCTCTGGGACTCCTTCAAAAACAGTGTGAGAGCTGCTGCCCAGAGCAAACGGGTCACGATCTGAGGGCGGGGGAGGTAAACTGAGTCATGAAGCACTCAATTCCTAGGGATGACCCAGGAGAAGAGGTAGGCGAGGCATGCTGGCCATTAACCTGTTTGATACCTGTTTTCTCCCACCACCCTAAGGAGCAGGCTGTGCCACGAACGCACCATCTTGCACATGGCCACGGCCTCTACAGAGCATATTGCTTAAACAAGTGCCAATTGTTTAAGCCCAAGCCCCGTGAGAAGATGCTGTTTGGAATCACGTTGATGTGTCATCCTCTTACCATGGTATTTTTAGAGATATCTGTGATTTCTAGCCCTTTCTCAGCTAGGAAAAAAAAAAAAAATATCCTGCTTTGTCCACGATGGGTACATGCCAAGGAAAAGCAGCCACGTAAGCATCATTGTACTATGAATATGCAGCAAGTGCTGGTCCCCTTCTGCTGTAAAACAGAGGGAGCAGGCAATCGGAGCATTTGGATCCAGATCTCTTTCCTTCAGGTACCGACTTTAAACACGTTGCAACAGCTAAAGCAGCACAAGGATTCCACATTCAGTTCTGAA